>NC_091071.1:137055000-138305000 GCF_032405125.1 Capricornis sumatraensis
CCTTATTGCAGACACGTCCTCCAGCCAGTGATCTTAGGACTTCCGGATTGATGATCTTCAAGGAAAAAACCAGGTCCTAAAATATCAGGTCTCTCATTTTATTAGTCACCTTGTAAAAACTTAAATTTGCCCTCAGCCTTTTGTGGTGGAAGACGAAGAACATGCAGGAGAGAGAGACAGATTGTTAAATAAAAAATATCTGCTTTCATGAAACTGTCACTAGTAATGAAGAATGCATTTCAAAGTTCTCTACAAGGCATCCAGGGCTATTTAAATGATCAAGGAAAGTGAGCACTCACACCTCAAAGATTTTTTTTTTTTAATTTAATATTCAGTAACTTCACTCTTGGCTTACTAAGCCTAATATTTATCTTTTTCAATGAGAATCATAAATTGTGAATCTTTTTTTTTTTTTAAGAAAAATACATGTTTATTTAGTTTACAAGCCCATGTGTCTTCCCTACATAAAACTTACTTTTTTATGGTAAGGCTATAAAATGAGAGATAATATTTTAAGGTCTTCCTTGTCTTAAAGAATTCTTCAATTGCCAGTGTTTGGGTGAGAGAAGGATAAGAGAGCTGATTCAGTCAATGCTGATGCAAGTGTATCTTAATTCTAAAGAGCTCTCAAATATTTAATAAAAAAAAATTTGTAATAGGCTTAAGTGAAGTAGGCAGCAAGACACACATCATATGATGCTTGTGATAAAGAGACCTGTAATTGAGGTGGTGTGAAAGAGCGAGTGCTGCCCTCAAATACAGTGATATTACATTTTTTTCCACTTGGATGCCCTCCCCACATACACTAATCCGCAGATCTGAGGGGGAATAATCCACTACCATCCAATTTTCTAGGAGAATTTTTTTTTCCTTCCTGAATGAGGCAATTTGTTCGAGAAGGAGCGTAAGTATTAACTCTTTCTCATCTAGATTGTCCTCACAAAAGAAAGATTAATTCTGGCATGGGAGATTAAGGTCACCAAATCAAAAAGCCTAGTCAGCTGCCCTCAATTTCTAGCCATATCCCCTCTCATTTAGAAAAATAACCAGAGAAACTGTGATTTTTCCAGGAAAGCAGAAACAAGAAAATTCACTATTGAACTCTCAAAAATCTTACAAATGAAATGGGGTAGCAGTTCAACCAGACCCTGGCTCTAAATATTTTCTACCTCTGAGACTGGGCTAGAGAAATACACACAGAGACATACACACACCGAGGTGGTAATTTGACAAACATTTTCTATGATGCTTAATTCAAGGATAATAAAATATGACCCAGGTTGCTCAGAGTGTAGTCAGGGAGACACGTTAGCAAATTACAGAAAGCATGGAAATCATTAAGAACCAAGTGTTCAAAAATTATGGAAATACAGAAAGCAAGCTTGGCTTAGCAGACATCAGCAAAGACTCTCTTATAGGGAAGGTAGGAAGGCAAGCAAGAGAAAAGCAAGCATGGCACCACCAGCGGCCTCAGAGAGCAAAATCACAATGTGGTTGACTGTCTATTATACGTTATTTATGACAGTGACTTATTTTGCAAGATCTGGTTCCCAGCTCTCAGTGTAGGACCTCAGGTCCCCTCACACTCCCCACCTCACCCCCTCAAATTTTTCATGGTGTCTCCATGGGGTATGGAACATGTGCCCACCTGAGAGGTCCCAGCAGTTTTCACCCGTATCCACTGCCTTGACCTCCTCTTTACTCTGGGCTCCTAGGGCTGGGCAGCCTTGAGTCTGCTGGCACTGCTGTGCTTGTTGGCACCACTGCCAGTGCTGCTGAGTTCCATGCCAGCCAGTCCCACTGTATCAATGCAACACCTCCTGATTCCCGCAAGACAGTGTTGCCCCGGAGAGCCCCACGGCTGCCACTTCCCCTCCCCCTTAAGTGTCAGGTCCCCAAAGCTGCGTCAAATGCTACACAGAGACCACACGTGTTACATAGTCTTGCAGAAGTCGCAGCGAAGAACTCTCTCCGCTTTCATTCACGGTTCCTACTCTCTGAAGACTCCAACACGGGGGACTAGGGACAGCCTCACTGTATTCCCAGAGTCACCCCCAACCCTACCCAGGCTTTCTCATCCCTCAAGTGGACTTCTCTCCCACGATGTGATTTGGCCCTTGTGCATTCACATACAGGGTAGTTCACTATGCGCCTGATTATCTCTGTCCTTGTGATGGATGTGGTTTATGATCAAGCTGAGACCCTCCCCAACATGTGACAACAAGCACATGATAATGGGAAGTTCCTTTAGAAGCCCCCTTTAAATGACCACAACTAAGAAGAAAAGTCTTATGCGTCAAAACTCTTAATTATGGGAGGTGGAAAAACTGATCTAAAATAGCTTTTTTAAGAAAAAAAAAACACAGGAAATTCATTAGTTCAGACACTTGAACAGTCAGATGGATCCACTTCTACACAGCTTGATTCAGCCCTCAGACAATGGGATCAGGACTCAGGATCTCAGCTTTTATTTCTAGGCTCCACTTCCTTGGCTCTGTGATCAGGCTGGCTGGTGCCAAGGTAAATGCCAGCATATCTTAGTACTGTATCATTCTCTGTGTATTACAAGCAGGAAAAGACAAGGCAAGGCTTCTCTTTCCCAGAAACCCTGGCAAAACATCTTCCTGTATCTCACTGGCTTGAGCCATCATGATGGCCAGAGAAACATGATATACTGAATGGCTTAGGAATGTGCCTCTTATCCCAGTCCTGGATCTGGAGATAGAGGCCACTCTACAGGGAAGCATAAGACTGAGTGTGGCTAAAGGCGCAATCTCCTGGAAGGAATGAGGAGGAGGATAGAAGTTCAGTTCAGTTCAGTTCAGTTGCTCAGTCGTGTCCGACTCTTTGTGACCCCATGAATCGCAGCACGCCAGGCCTCCCTGTCCATCACCATCTCCCGGAGTTCACTCCGACTCACGTCCATCGAGTCCGTGATGCCATCCAGCCATCTCATCCTCGGTCGTCCCCTTCTCCTCCTGCCCCCAATCCCTCCCAGCATCAGAGTCTTTTCCAATGAGTCAACTGTTCGCATGAGGTGGCCAAAGTACTGGAGCTTCAGCTTTAACATCATTCTTTCCAAAGAAATCCCAGGGTTGATCTCCTTCAGAATGGACTGGTTGGATCTCCTTGCCTGATGAACTATGGAATGAGGTTCGTGACATTGTACAGGAGACAGGGATCAAGACCATCCCCATGGAAAAGAAATGCAAAAAAGCAAAATGGCTGTCTGGGGAGGCCTTACAAATAGCTGTGAAAAGAAGAGAGGTGAAAAGCAAAGAATAAAAGGAAAGATATAAGCATCTGAATGCAGAGTTCCAAAGAATAGCAAGAAGAGATAAGAAAGCCTTCTTCAGCAATCAATGCAAAGAAATAGAGGAAAAGAACAGAATGGGAAAGACTAGAGATCTCTTCAAGAAAACTAGAGATACCAAGGGAACATTTCATGCAAAGATGGGCTCGATAAAGGACAGAAATGGTATGGACCTAACAGAAGCAGAAGATATTAAGAAGAGGTGGCAAGAATACGTGGAAGAACTGTACAAAAAAGATCTTCACGACCTAGATAATCATGATGATGTGATCACTAATCTCGAGCCAGACATCTTGGAATGTGAAGTCAAGTGGACCTTAGAAAGCATCACTACGACAAAGCTAGTGGAGGTGATGGAATTCCAGTTGAGCTGTTTCAAATCCTGAAAGATGATGCTGTGAAAGTGCTGCACTCAATATGCCAGCAAATTTGGAAAACTCAGCAGTGGCCACAGGACTGGAAAAGGTCAGTTTTCATTCCAATTCCAAAGAAAGGCAATACAAAAGAATGCTCAAACTACTGCACAATTGCACTCATCTCACATGCTAGTAAAGTAATGCTCAAAACTCTCCAAGCCAGGCTGCAGCAATACGTGAACCATGAACTCCCTGATGTTCAAGCTGGTTTTAAAAAAGGCAGAGGAACCAGAGATCAAATTGCCAACATCCGCTGGATAGAAGTTAAGTGACCAAAATTTAAAAATCAATATTATACCACAATTTGTGTTCCTAAACTATTGTGGTTGTATTGGCACAAAGGTGATTTAGCAACCTGGAGTAGAGCTATTTGCATTGTCGAAAGGGATCAATGGATATTAGATTTGGGGTTTGAGACATAGTCAAAGGCGTATGGGAATGGGCAAGAGAAGGGAGGTGGCTTGGGCAAAGAGACTCACCTGGAGTTCTGGATACCTGGGAGAATATTAGCAATGACCCATCTTCAGGGAATGGGGAAGGCCTAGCACCACTTGGAACAATCAGATCAGAAACCAGAGAAGAATCAGCCATGGGCCAATTAAAACACACAAGAAAAAAAATAGTAGAATTTAACATAAAACATAAAACAAAAAATATTTCAAGAAAATGTAGGAGACCATATAACCTATGGGGTTTCCCAGGTGGCACTAGTGGTAAAGAATATTTCTGCCAATGCAGGAGATGTAAGAGACGCAGGTTTGATCCCTGGGTTGGGAAGTCTCCAAAGGAGGGCATGGCAACCCACTCGAGTATTCTTGCCTGGAGAATCCCATGGACAGAGGAGCCTGGAGGGCTACAATCTATAGGGTCACAGAGTTGGACACAACTGAAGCAACTTTAGCATACATGCACACATATGACCTATGGGCTGAGAAGAACTTCCTAACCTACATTAGGAATTCAGAAGTTAGATAAGAGAATAGGCATATTTGAATATATAAAAGTCAAGAGTGTTTGTATGGCAAAAGACCCAATAAAAATCACAAACACATATCAGAATGAAAAAAAAAGATGTTTGTACCAGATTTAAATGCAGTGGTATCTATAACATGCGAAATCTTAACATTGTCAAGAATAAGTCAAACAATCTGAGAGAAAGTCAGTAAAAGATATAAATAGACAAATCACTGGAAAACATCTAAAATGGCCAAAGGCATTTTTTAAGTGCTCAAATTCACTAGTAGTCATGGAAATGCAAATTAAAGTAACAATGATATGCCATTTTATAACCATCTCATGGACAAATTAGTAAGAATCATCATGCCAAGCGGTGTGGGCTGGTAGGGATGAAATGCAAAGAGTATTTGTACATACAATGGCAGAAATGTGATGTGTTACAGCTGTTTAGGAAAGCAATTTAGCAATAATTACAAAAATTGGAATTATATTTACTATTCATCTCAGCAATTCTACTCTTGAAAATTTGTTTAATAGAAACAAAAGCACCAATACATGAAGATATTTGTGTGTGCCTGTGTGCATACCTGTGTGCCATCGTTGTTCAAAGTGACCAAAAATACTCTCTGGAAATAAAATAAATGTTCATCAATAAGAAAATAGCCAAAATGTCGTAGAATATTCACAACACAGAGTATCACAGCTCTGGTTGGTTCACTTTATGGTTGTTTATCAGTTGACCTGGTTGATTTCATGGACAAGTCAGAATGAGGAAGCACTTATACAATAGATTAGAGCATATAATCTATACTATATTAATACAGATAAAAATATGATGTATATACTTTAGATTTTTTACATTGATAACTTAGGAAGGAAATATAGGGGTGTAGAGAGTAAAGGTAAGCAATCATTCTGGTTTTCTTGGGACTGGAGGGTTTTCTGCTGAAATTGGGACAGTTTCAAGTACCCTGGGATGGTTGGTCATCCTAGAGATGTCAATGTATACAGTGAGAAGGGGAAGGCAAGCAAAAAGAGAAATATGATTCAAATTATGTAATCATACATACAGTCATGTGAAATTATTTATCTGGGTTCATATTTGTAAAAATAAAGCTGTAATAATACTTATTTTCACAAATCCCTATAAGACTTAAGGAAAAATTTAAGTGTTACTTACAGACTCCTAGGATTTTAGAGGAAGCTAAAGATACAAAGGCTAAAGTTATCTTAGACTAGGAATGATTCGTTCAGTATATACTATTAAACATCTATTCTGTGCACTAATTTATCTGTTGCTAACACAACACATAGGTCAATAAATGTGTTGAATGAAAAAGCAAATATCTGACCATAATTATAACACATACAATTCCAGTTGATCCTCATGCAACATGGATTTGAATTGTTCAGGTCCACTTGTACATGGATTTTTTTCAATAAATACTACAGTATTTCATGACCTGTGGTTGGCTGAACCCACAGATGTGGAACAGTAGGTATGGAGGGCTGCCTACAGACTTGAACATGACTATGGGGATCTTCACAGATGTGGGGTTTCCTGGCCCGCAGATACCAAGGCATGACTATTATAACCACAGTATAACATATATACAACGTGCCTTATAATAGCAAATGGTCTAATAGAGGTAAAAAGAGAAGCCTATGAGAACACAGAAAGGGGGCACTGACTGACTAGTGAAATCGTGAAAACCTTAAAAAGAAGAGTATTGAGGGTTTGAAGAAACAAGTGAGAGTTCACAGAATGGAGAAGGGAAAATCTCGAAAGAAGGGCACCTTGTGCAAGGCCAAGAACCCTGCAAGAGCACGGTGTATTTGGGAAAGAAGGAGAAGTTCCTGGCCTCTGTGTGCAGGGGTAAGGCAAGGTGGTGGAGCAGAGGTGAGAGGATGAGGCTACACAATTAGGGAGAAGTGAGATGTGAAAGGCCCCCATACCCCCGCCAAGGAGTGTGAACTCATTTTGAAGACACTAGAGAGACAGATGGAGAAGGAAATGGCAACCCACTCCAGCACTCTTGCCCAGAGAATGCCATGGAGGGAGGAGCCTGGTAGGCTACAGTCCATGGGGTTGCAAAGAGTCAGACACGAGAGACAGAAGAAGCCTCACACCAGGGATGAGACACAATTGCATTTCATTTTCAGGAAGATAACATGAGCACCAAGATGGCAAATTGTTGTGTCAAATGCCAGTTCCAATTGATTGGTCATGAGGGCAGGAAAGACAATGCTAAGAAAGAGCATGTGGTCACTCATGTCTGAGCTTAGTACTTAAAGGGCCATGACTGATTAGCACTGTCTACTAGGGATTAGGGAGAAGGGAAAGACTGACAAAGCTGCTGTGTGTTCCCTAACACTGCACCTACCCGCACCGTGGAGGACGAACCTCATGGAAGGGATTGTCGTCAGGCAGAGCAGAGATTCTGCCCATCTGCACAAGAGATGATAGATGTCAGTGACATCACAGAGCTAGAGCAGAGGAACCAGAGTCAGAAGAGATTTTGGAGGTGGAATCAGTAGGACGTGCTGCAGGAATTTAGAAATGGATGAGATCCAGGCACTGAGGGCATCTCTGGCCAACAAGCAAGTTTCAAAGTAGGACTGCTTTATGATCTCGGAAACAAACCCACTTGGCTTCCACGGATGCCTCATATGAGGGCATGACGACTCAGCAGTTCCGGGAGCTGCCAGGGCGCATCCAACGATCCTTGCCACCAAATCACTTTCCGGTGTCTGTGCCCTGGCTGCTCACCCCAGCAGTCCTTGTGATTTATTCTGCAGGCAGCTCTCGGAATTTGGAAGTTCCTCCTAGAGCCAAAAAACAGGAAGCATCTCCCCTCACCTGGCCAAGGGGCCAGGAAGGAATACGTGTACTCTGACAGGCCAGCAGTGTGAGTTCCCATTATGTCAGTAGTGTTTACCATCACCAGGCACTTCCTGTGACATAGGAGCACAGCTAAATGTCTTCCCCAGCAAGAAGGAAATGACTAACTCCAGGAAATCATCCCTTCGCCCTCCAGCCCACCCCCTAAAATGGAGACGCTGATGAACTTTCACTAAAAATATCAATACCATCTAAAAATAAAGTTCCTTGGCTCTGCCCTTGCCCCAGGAAATCCTGACCAAAGCTCTTACATCACCACCAGCCCTTGTCAAGTAGCCTCTCAGAGTCACACCCTACCTGTTCTCACAACTTCAAGTTCATTTGGAAATCAATCCCCACCTGCCTCCCCCACCAATGAGAGGGTGAAGAATTGCTGGTCATGATTGTATCAAACATGTCTTCCCAAGGGATGAAAGGTCTTCCAAAATTCTTCCACAAGCCCACACACCCAAGTGGGTTTGTTTCCTGTCTGGTTGACTTCCTCCAGGCTCATTAGGGTTTCTGTGCCATTTCCCAGAGCAGGAAAGAGTATAGGAACCAGGCCTCTAGCAGCCTGGGGTGGACACGCAGCAGCTGACCTGGAAGAGAAAGGTCTCCATGAAGCCATTTGTTAGGAAATCACTGACAGGCATATAAAGTGGTTGGTAGCAGAGCAATTCCCACAGCTGGTTCCTGGGGCACCTGGTTTGCTGCAGCGTTTATATTCTGTCTTGTGCCAAGAAGCCAAAGCTGCAAGTTGGTATTTGCCTTTGAGGAGAGGAGGAGAGGGTCCTGAAAGGCTGTGTTGATGTAGAGACAGAGCTGGGAAGAAATGCTGCGACCCAGTCCAAGAAGGAAGGATAGAAGAAACGAGGGAGAATTCTTGAATTCAGGACTGACCCTCAACTCCTACATTGCTGGAAGTTTCCCTGATAAAAGAATTATCAGTTTTACTTCCCAAACAAGGAGGCAGGAAGGGCTCAAATAGGGACCCTGACCCCAAGGGAAGTAGCAAACCATAGTGGACAAAGGCTTTGAAGTTAGACTTGTGGGTTTCCATTCTGTCCTCACCATGTACAGCTAGATGATGGTGAACTAGTTAGTTAGGCTCTGTATAACTCCTGTCTCTCAGCTAGGAAAAAATGGGAGTTGCATGAGGATGAATTAAAACAAGAAATGGACAGTGCCCCGTGCATAGCCAGTGCTCCCTGGGCAGTCCCTATCCCATCTCCTTACTGAGTGCCTTATCACGTGGCGCACACTGACAGTGCTAGAGAGACTCTGCAGAGAGCAGGATAGGCAGGATACCGTGCAGCAGGACACGGGGCATGCAATTAATGTGCCAGAGTGATCGGTTGATGGGAAGGGCACGTGAGCTCAGCAATGAATGCAAACTGAGAACTGTGTGGAGGAAGACATTCTTTCACTGAGTTTTCTCAACCCTGGCGCCAGAGAGCCTTGGAGGAAGAGGAAGGACACGGACCTCAGGAGCTTCTAGGGAAAGGTGGGAGGGGTGCTGCGCACGTGAGACCACCCTGGGCTGGATGATGTGCCCTCAGACCCCCTGTCTGCTGGAGCACTGTTTCCGGAAGGGCTCCAGGCAAGGGTTCAGTAGTCACCGCAGACCCCTAGCAACCCCGCAGGCAAAGGGACTCCAGCCACCTCCACGGCACAGCCGCAGCAAGGGGGCATAGCCAACGCATCTCCACAGTGGTGATGAGGAGGGAATTACAGACTGTCAGCAGGCACTGGAGGCGACCGGGAGGTGGGTACAGAGTCCTGACACACCAAGTGTGTGGGTTCAAATGGGGCCTTTGCACCCTAGCTGCTGGTGAATATGCTGGGGCCTCCTCTTAGCAGAAGTCAGTTTGACTCTGCTGACTGCCTCACGGCACTCCTTCCACTGAGGTTTCTTTTTTTTTGTAATTGAATTTATTTATTTACTTTGGGCTGTGTTGGGTCTGCCTTGCTGCACAGGCTTTTGTTTAGTTGTGGCGAGCAGGGGCTCCTCTGGTTGCCCTGGCTTCTCTTGTGGAGCACGTGTCCCAGGGCACTCAGGGTTCAGTCGTTGCGGCACTCGGGCTAAGCGGTTGCGTGCGACTCCTGGGCTCTAGAGTACAGGCTCTGTTGTTGAGGCGCACGGAGTTAGTTGTTCTGTGGCATATGGGATCTTCCCAGAGCAGGGATCGAACTGGTGTCTCCTGCATTGGCAGGCGGCTTCTTTACCACTGAGCTACCAAGGAGATTCCTTAAAGTTCTTCTCCATTCCCAACTCCAGGCCTAAGACAAGGATCAGATTCCATGATGTGCTGTAGCACATTCCCCAGCAAAGATACCTACCTACCTACCTACTGATGAATCCATAGATATGTGTACAGTTGATCCCTGAACAGCATGAGCCAATGGCACCCGCGGTCCATGCAGTCGAAAATCTCCGTGTCATATATATTTGGCCCTCCCTGTATATATTACATACGCAGTTCACAAACCCTCCCTACTGTGGTTCTGGATCCAGTGGCATGAACCAACTGCTGATAGTATAGTACTATAGTGTTAACTGCTGAAGCAAATCCACATATGACCGTAACACACATATACCACATAACACACACAGGGCTGTTCAGGAGTCAGCTGTATATGATATTCATACTACATCAAAACAGCCAATAACAAAAAAAAATGAACAAGAAAACAAATAGGAAAGAAGAAGAAAACCCCCATTAGGTCACAAGGAGGCAGGGTTTGCCTGTGAGCTGCCCCTGAAGTACTCACGGCGCACTGACTGCCCTTGTCTTCCTTTCAGTGTCTCCTGGAACCACCCAAGCAGGAGACAGCAGGTGTACAAGAGGGATACTCCTGATATTAACTAGATTCCAGACCCATGAGAGCAGGGATCTTCATCTCTGATTCAGTGAGAAGCGCCAAGTCCCCAACAACCATGTACCTGTAGCCTCTCAATAACTATTGGGTGAATGCATTTCGTCATTTGCCAACTCTACCCTATTCTCCCAAAAGTCTTGATCTGGTGACTTTGTTGTGAGGTATAAATGTATCATTTGCATTCAGTAAATACTGTGTAGTTAAGTTTTCACTTCAAAGGTTGGTTGTCATCTCAGATGTTCATTGAAGTCAATGCCCTTATTCCTAACATTTGAAGGAATCAAACCCAGGTCATATGTATCAAATTCTATTTCATAAATTCTAGTGAGCCCCACCGTGGTGTTAGATTATTCTTTAACATTCGTGCTGGCTCAGGAGTAACTTCAAAGTTCTACAGACTATCACAGTCAGGGGGTCAGCCCTTTCCCTCTAAGCCAACTTCACCCACCCCCGACGCCCAGAGATTTTGGGGTTTTTTTTTTTTTTGGTTTTGAGGGTCATGACAGAGTAGATCCCCTAGGGGGCAGTGTGTGCATACGTTTCAGCCAAGCAAGCTGCACATTTTATGGCTGCTGAGGTAATCGCCACAGCAACAAGAGATTTGTCTGAGAAACAAAATGCTCTGTACAAAGTTCTTCTTTAGGTCGAACAGAATAAAGGCGGCCTGAAAGAACTGCGCAGTAGAGGAAAACCTGGTGACACAGCAGAAAATTAGGTGATGGTACATTTAAAAGCTCCAGCCGCTGCATTGCTTAGGGTTCAACACAGGAATGATTTGACATGCTCCTTAGCATTTGCAAAAGGGTTTTTTTTTTTTAAATATTTTTATTTATTGCCTTTTACATTTCATGTTTCTGAAATCCATGCAGAATTGGGTTTCATTTTCTTATCTATTCTGGGTGGCAGTTCAAAATCAATTAAAGGTAACCATTTTTAATTGAGGAATAATAGCTCATACTGTGTCATTGAGGGCTTATAACGTTCTGAGGGTTTCACTGACAGGACACAATTTAATTATTTACATTACATTGTGTAAAGCTCCCTCTGTCGCTGTGAGATGAAGACTTATTTAGTGACGTGGAAACGGCTATGGTAGACATAACTCACTCAAGATCCCAGGCTTCAAAGTTCAGATCAGAACCCACTCTATTTTACCTTCTAAAGCAGTGCCTCTCAAACTTTAGTGTGTATACATATTACCTGAGGATCTTGTGAAAATGCAGATTCTAATTCAGTAAGTCTAGATAGGATAGGGCCCAGAGAAGGCAATGGCACCCCACTCCAGTATTCTTGCCTGGTAAATCCCATGGACGGAGGAGCCTGGTGGGCTGAAGTCCATGGGGTCGCTAAGAATTGGACACGACTGAGCAACTTCACTTTCACTTTTCACTTTCATGCATTGGAGAAGGAAATGGCACCCCACTCCAGTGTTCTTGCCTGGAGAATCCCAGGGACGGGGAACCTGGTGGGCTGCCATCTATGGGGTCGCACAGAGTTGGACATGACTGAAGCGACTTAGCATCAGCATCAGCAGCTGCAGCAGCAGCAGCAGCAGCAGCAGGTAAGGCCCAGGTGTTTGCATTTTAAGGAGCAGCAGATGTTGCCAATGCTGCTGGTCTGTGGACCACAGTTTGAGTAGCAAGAACCCAGAGGAGTGTGTGGGTGGGGGTGGGGCAGACATAAAGGTGTGTATGGTACAGTCCCTGCCCTCAAGAAGGTTATACTAGTAGGAAGGGTTAAGACAAGGACACAAATACCAAGATTATGAGAACACAGATGTCAAGATCTACAGAGGTGCACACGCAGAACAACTCATAGGTGCTGAGTGGCAGCTAGGGTAGGACAGTGTGTCCCAGAGCTTTGGGAGAGACAAGTAGGATGGTGAAGACCCAGCTCCTATCTGCAGGGCACTTGGGAGCTGTGAGGGAAGACCAATGGATATACAGAAAAACCCTAGTACTGGCACAAGTTTCCAAAAGATGTTCTCAGGAGGGCTGTCTGGACAGGAAGGAAGAAGGCCCAAGGTGAGGTTAGTAAGAATCTCAAACGTGACTGGAATTAGAAAGCAATGTATTTAAGAAGCTCAAGAAATGATGCCTCTGAGCTGGCCTTTGACCTACAAGAAGGCTTCAGAAAGAGATAGGGTTAGAGGTAAACTGTGCAAGGCAGATGGAGTTTTGCTGGTCGATACAGAAGGTATTTCAGAAAAAAAGTCCATTTAAGCCAAATTCTGAAAAGTGAGCGTACCAGAAGCTACACTGAGGATGAGCACGGTATCCTGTGTTCCTGTCTGGACACTGTATGGAAAGTTATTTTGGAAGCCATGTTCTAGAGCAGGGATTCTCAATTCATATTAAAAATCACTTAAAGAGTTGATAATGACTTTGACACTGGGGCTGCATTCCCAGAGATTCTCATTTCATTTGTCTGGTGGTAGAGCTGGGTATCAGTATGTCTTTGAAGCTTCATATTTTTAAGTACATAGGATAAACGCGCAGTCAGGTTTGAGAACTGGTGCCCTGGAGAAGCTGTTCTCAAGGTGTGGCCCCTGGACCAGGAGCATCAATATCAGCTGGAAACTTATAAGAAATGCACATTTTCAGGCCCTACGCCAGACCCCTAAATAAGAAACTCTTGCGAGGGGAAGCAGAATTTCAGTTTTAACATTTTCTGGTGATTCTGTGTGCTGTGTTGCTGCACCATGTCCAACTCTTTCTGGCTGTGGACTGTAGCCTGCCAGGTTCCTCTCTCCATGGGATTCTCCAGGCAAGACTACTGGAGTAGGTTGCCATGCCCTCCTCCAGGGGATCTTCCTGATCCAGGGATTGAACCCAAGTCTTTTAGGTCTCCTGCATTGGCAGGCGGGTTCTTTACCGTTAGTGCCACCTGGGAAGCCCTCTCGTGGTTGGAATGCAGGTCAGAGTTGGAGACTCAATATTCTAGAGCCTTGCTATTCCAAGTGTGGTCCACAGCCTCGTTTACTACACTAACATCGCTTGGATGCTTACTACAAATGCTGAATCTCAGGCCTCACCCCATGGCTAATTAATGAATCAGATTGGAGTTTAACAAGATGGGTATGGGTATGTAAATATTGGTAAGCCCTTTTAATTTCTGGGTGAGAAACCTAAAGTTTTTAAGATAATAATGGGCAGCAGCTGAAGGTTATAGAGTGGTGACATAATTCATTAGGTTCTGGAAAGAAAATTTGATCATTGTGTATAGGATGGATTGAATATAACAGATCCTGCACAATACACCTTATTTGATCCTGCAAGATAGTCTTAGAAAATACCTCCCTAGACTTTCTTTCGCCTATTCATTCTTCATCTTATAGGCTCCAGCAGAGAACAGCACACTGGGATTTTGGGTAGGAGCCTGAGTCGCTGCTCAGAGCTCCTTTAATGGTGGATTCCTGCCAGCCATTGATCCAACAGTAGGAGTTATCTCAGCAGTGTGACTGCACTCAGGCCCCGATTCCAACTTGTATAATATTTCTGATAATAAGACAGCCCAAATGAAGCATCCTTTTAAGAGGCCTTCACTGTTAATTTGGCACAGGGAAAAAAGCCAGCACATTATACTAGGTTTTCCAGTCATCCTGCTTGTGCTATATAGACTCTTTGAATAGATGTCCATAATGAGATTACTCAAAATGGAATTCATTACCTGCCTTAAGATTTATTGCTTTTTAACTAGAAATACAAGGGTATACACACTGTGCTCCCAGAGTTGGCTATGTGACTACGCTGCTTCTCTGTTCCAGAATGAGTACAGGAAGTGAATGCTAGGAGCGCCGGGTCACAGAATGGACGAATGGAGCGAACAATGCACCTCATTAGGACGGGGACGCAGGGGCCCCAGGCCTCTGTTGCCAAGTTCTGTTTCCACAGTCTCACCATGGGGACTGTGGATGGGCCAGTCACCTCCCCACTAGCATAATTGGAAAGACTCTAAGGGGCCCAGCAATGCTAAAGTGCTGTAAATTAGCGATGTTCAATTCTGATGAACATTAAAGGAAGTGTGTAGTTAATTCCTTCACACATGCTGGTCACAAAGTCTTCCCACTGGGGGCTTTTGGCTTGGAGCATTATAGGCCCATTTGTTCTGCCTGGCTTCTCCATCAGGGCGAGAGCCTCAAGGTGAGTTAATAGGCTTGGCTTCTCAGCACTTTGTTGTAATCAGTATTTACCATTGTCATATATATTTTAACAAGCCTCTGCAGCATGGCGCACCATTGAGCCCTGAACAAAACGGAGAAGAGTGGCAGGGCCCTGGTCTCCTTGGCAGAGGAGGGCAACTGCATCCAAGGGGGCACTGAGGATGCCCTTTCTTGCCCTCTGGCTCATGTTGCTGCTTGGTTCCCATGTGGTTTACCATCTGCCACGTGTCTTTGTAGGCTTTTGCTTCTTTATACTGTCGTGGGCCACCTCCACCGGACTGGCAGGAGCAGAGGGAGGTCACATCAATGCAGTCTTCCAGCTGCAACCACTTACACTGGAACCACTGCCTATCTGAGTACCTCCATCTTCACCCCCTTTCTTAAGCACTTTCCCTCTGGCCTGCGATGCAAAAATACTGCTGATGGTGGCTCTACATGAGATAATAATCTTAAATAGATGATACTTACATGGATAATAGCATAAAGTAAAACAGGATGGGCAAATTGATAATTGCAGATTAGAAGGAAATATAATTAGCAACCCAAACAAAAGCCAAATTTAGGGGGGTAATAAGCATGATGTGTTAGAATTGTTAAGAACGAGATATTTTCATATGTCTTTATCCCTGAGGTTAAAAACCTAAGCAGCCTCTCTGTGTGTTGTGGAAGTGTATCTGATATGGTGTGTTCTATTTGTTTGTTTCAATATTTCACATTTTAAAAGCAGAAGAAGCTATTATTATGGAGATTTTGTTCTGTAGCTTTGGGAACTAACAGTGGGGAAAATGTCACCATAGGTTATAATATTGCCCTGGACAATTGCAGGACAAGCCACTGGCCTGAATTCTTGTTATTATTTTAATTTGTATATAAACTTTGTCAGATATCCAGGCATATTTTTAAAATGCAAACTAACAGCCATCATCATCTAATGTTCCTGAGACAAATATGACGATGACAAGGTGCTATTAAAGGCCATGTTTGCACTATCAAAATAATGAGACAGTGGTCCTGGCTGCCTGGTCATTTCAGCTATCTTTTAGTCCATTTGAATTGTCACTTGGACAACACGATAGATAGGTCTGGGATTAGCTGTTTCTAAAACTAGAAAATGTCACATTTTTCTCTTTTTTGGTGAATGCAAGATGGTACTAGCTTCTTTGTGTCCCACAACCTTCCAATCTAATATAGAGAATACTTCTAACACCCAACCCCCAGTGCTGACTGGGTGCTGGGATGTGCCCCCCTAGTATATTTTCCCTGGCTTGAGGCCCATGAATACGGATTCTGTTACTATCCAGGGTGGTGAATTCTAGGCCCT
This sequence comes from Capricornis sumatraensis, assembly GCF_032405125.1. Classification (NCBI taxonomy): domain Eukaryota; kingdom Metazoa; phylum Chordata; class Mammalia; order Artiodactyla; family Bovidae; genus Capricornis; species Capricornis sumatraensis. The sequence continues at coordinate 137,070,931 of NC_091071.1, forward strand.
GGATTCCCTTCTGGGAAGCTGTCCTGTGTCCTACCTCCTTTTCCAGTTTGAGTCTCTTCTGAGAAGATCACATGGATGCTTTCAGGTCCTCAAGCGGATTTCTAATATTCTCATGCAGAAGTCACGGAACATTGGTCAGTGAGTCCCCGCATGCTCTTGCCTGGGCTGGGGGCCACTAGAGTCATCAAGAGGATGTTCCCAAATGGTACATTTAGTTTATGAAATTGTTAAACAAAGATCCTAAACTTACTGATTTTCATTATTGTTTGTTGATGTTGTTCCTGTAACATGTCACAGAACAAAACCAAGACTCTTATCTGAAATAAGTATTAATCATCCATGGCTGGAATATGCTTGAATTGTAGAAATTGTCTAAAGGTTGGGAAAGGGGTGGGAATTGAAAGGATTTAGCAAACTTCTAAAAGAGAAAATATCTTGCACACTAACATATCTTAGAAGTTTAAGAAAACACAAACATACTTTCTCCAGCTGACTGTAGTTGTCACAATGTCCACTCCTTTTTTTTTAATCCCATAAACCAATAATGAGTTATTTCTCACTATAAAAGATTGAAACATTTATGTAAACTTACAGAGAAAAATTTGAAAGTTGCTTTTCATTCCCCCTTTTTTCTTTCTAAACTCTCACATCCTTTCCAGGAAAGCAGATGAATCCTTCCAATTCTGTTCCTATGATTGTATAATATATGTGCTCAGACACTAAGTCATGTTCAACTCTTTGCAACCCCAAGGACTATATCCTACGAGGCTCCTCTGTCCATGGGATTTTCCAGGCAAGAATACTGTAGTGGGTTGTCATTTCCTTCTTTCTCTAAATATACATGTACATGCTTACATAGCTTTTAAAAAAATTAATTGGATCACACTATACACACTGTTCTGCAACTTGACTGACCATTGAATATGATTTGAAGATTTTTTTCTGTATCAGTACATATGGCCCTACCCCATTCTCTTTAACAGGTGCCTAATGTTCCATAGGATATCATAGGATATTTGCATATTATTCTATTAAATATAGAACTTCCCTGGTGGCTCAGACGGTAAAGTGTCTGTCTACAATGCGGGAGACCTGGGTTCGATCCCTGGGTTGGGAAGATTCTCTGGAGAAGGAAAGAGCAACCCGCTCCAGTACTCTTGCCTAGAAAATCCCATGGACGGAGGAGCCTGGTGTCCATGGGGTCTCAAAGAGTCGGACAGTCTTAATTATTAATAAATAATTAAATATTATTTATTTTTATTTCATTTTTCTGGTTTCAAACTCTGAACATTCTAGAGCCAGTATACAAGTATACTTTTAGGTTTTGTCTCTGGATTAGAACTGCTTTTATAATTCTATTAACTATAGCTACTTCCTTTCCAAAAGGGTTCCTCAACTATAGTGGGATTTTTGCAGATTCATAGTCAGAGTACTCTTCAAATGTATTCTCTTAGAGACACTGGTCTCAGTACTTTGGAAATAGACCTGCATTTATATCTCAGTCACTTGGCTCCCCGGGCAAGCTCACCAAGCTTCAGTTTCCTCGCCTGTAAAATCAGGATAACAATTACTGATCATTGAAGGCTGTTGGGAGGATAAAGGTGATAACATCTAAAAAATACTTGGCACTTAGTAGGTGCCTGATAAGTGATATTTATTATTTGTGAGTCCATCATCTGTCCACAACTTGAGACAGGTATGGAACCAGCAGTTTCCAGAAACAGAAGTCCAACCCAAAGAGCAAAAACAACAACAACAAAAATCAGATAAATATATAAATGCTGCTAAGTTACTTCAGTCGTGTCTGACTCCATAGACGGCAGCCCGCCAGGCTCCCCCATCCCCGGGATTCTCCAGGCAAGAACACTGGAGTGGGTTGCCATTTCCTTCTCCAATGCATGAAACTGAATATATAAATAGAAGCCACAGTTTGTTGATTTTGAATGTTGTCAGTGTTTCTGTCTCCTTGTTATTGAAACCACGAGAAGCCACTCACTCTGTTAGTTTCCTCAACCTTTGATCTACATCTGTAATTCGTCTCCAGAAGTGAACTCAGCACAGACCACATTCCCAGTTTACTTCTGGATATTTTATGTGTTGTGGAAGTTTATGCAAGGAGTTATGCTTTGTTAATTCTAGGTTCCCAGGTTAATAGTGAGATTAACTGGCATTCCCTAAGCACACACTGATGTAGATGTCCAACCTAATTTATCACTCTGGCTTACAAAGAGAGTTGGCTTTCCCTGTCCCACCCCCACTGCCTCTGTGGCCAAATTTATCTGTATAATTGTCTCTAACTCAGGTTCTCAGCTTTATATTATAGTGTGATTGTTGGCATGGGTTGCTCTTCATGTTTAGGGAGAGGGAGCTTCTAAGAGAACACATTTTTAAGTTAATTTACCTCATTTGATTCCTAGCTTTCAGCTGTTTCAGCAAACCTGTTATGCACCTGATCACTCAGATTTATACAGAAATACCTGCCATATCAGCCTATGGAAGCTGGGCCACTCATTTATTGCCAAGAAATCATTTAGGACTTATAAATGAGGAGGGGTTTCCAAATCCCCTTGTCCAGTAACATCCACATTGCCCTAAGCTTGTGTTGTTATTGTTGTTGTTCAGTCATTAAGTCACTTCCAACTGTGTGACCCTATGGACTACAGCACACCAGGCTCCTCTATCTTACGCTATCTCCCAGAGTTTGCTCACATTCGTGTCCATTAAGTCAGTGATGCTGTCTAACCATCTCATCCTCTGCTATCACTTATTTAATTCTTTCTCTTAGCTACCAGCTGCCATCCACAAGGAAAAGCACAGGCAAATATAAAAGGATAATTACGGGAAGCCTGTTTTTTTTTTAATGGCTTTTCTTGCTTTTAAAAATGAAGATATAAATCAAAACCAACAAAATGCAGTTCCAGCAGAACCTTTGGAAGAAGTGTGTTTTGAAAGCTTCTAGATCTTGGAATGGCCTGATGGAGAGGAGAGCTTCACAGCTAAAACAGTCTCTGGTCCCACTTGACCTTGCCATTGACCAGGTGGGGGACACTGGGCATGTTACATGGCTCCTGTGTAATTCCCTCATCTCACCAATAAAATGAGGTTAATTTCAACACCTACCTTATAATGTCAATGTGAGGGTTACATGAGTCTCAAAAACGTAAAGCACTTTGTGCGCCACAGAATTATATTAGTGTTGGCTACTGGTATTTGTATTTCACAGTCCAGGGTCTGGGATAGGCTGCCTGAATTCAAATTCTTGGTCTGTTGCATCTTATCTGGGCAACCTGGAGCAGGTAATTTACCCTTTTGAATACGCTTCTTCATTTGTTAAGGGTGGATGATGACAGTATTCAGGGGATTCTTTTGGGAAGCAATGGATTATACATAGTGTTTGACATTTAGAAGGTATTCATCAATATACAATATCAGCTCATATTATTTTTGGTGAACTATATGACAAAATATTTGTTCTATGTCCTTAAAAAAAATGTTCTGTTATGAGTGGCCATGGCTTACTACACTCTCTTCTAGTTTCTCACAGAATCTGGTTTTAAAATATACCTGCGAGCACAGAAAACTATCTGGAGACATGGAATGCCATTCATATTAATATGTTGGGATTTTATTGATGAGGCAACATATAACCGGTGGACCTTGGGCATCAGCCAGAGCAGTCATTACTAAAGTAACAAATGGAACTCTTTTTAAGGTGGCTTTACCTAAAAAGGTCAGTCAATGCCATGGAACAGAAGGCTGGCATTATGTGAAGCTTCTGGTGTATTATATTGCATGTCAATATTAACACAAGTTCTATTACTGCTCCATGAATGGTACAGTATTTAGAAGCATCAGCTTTTTATTCTGTATGCATAACCATGCAGGTGTGCACACACACACACACTCACACACACTCACACACACATGCTGTTAGCTGGGACCACTAGTCACCCACAAGTCCCATGATTCTGAATGCTGACTTTGTGGCTGAGGGACTCCTATTTTTCAGGCTAGTTGCACAGTTGAAATGAGTCCTTGCTGCTTGGAAGTCTTGTTCCATAATTTCATTTGGCTGAGGCAGGAGACAAGTACCTCATTTTAATTAGAAGTTGAAGCAAACTGCATTATGTTGTTGTGTGTTATTCCAAGAGAATTTACCACATCAAGGACAGCTGTTGATGGAGTAAAGCATTCTGTTTATTCTGCCTAAGAAATAAAAATCTTTTCTTTCACTTCACAAGCTCTCTCATGATGCTGCTTCTCACACATCCCGCTAGCACAAAAAGATGTGTCCTGAGGCTCTCCGAGACAGTCAGTGTGTTAAACAAGATGCCAGGTAATAAGCATAGTGCCCAAGACTAGGTGGCATCTCCGTGTCATTAGCGGGCAAATTACAGATCTTATCCTGCTCTGTCTCTGCTGGCTTGCTGCACATTGCAGAACCTTCTAAGGGATCCCCTTTCTGCCCGTTGCCCTGAGAAAGGTCCTAGCTTGTGTTGAAGAAAACTGGAGGCTGCACTGCCTTAGACCTGCGATTAAGTCCCTGCTGCTCTCCAAACCAATGAGTCCTTCCAAGTAGTAATCTGATTTATTTTTCCCATTTTCTAAGTAATGACAGTGTAAGCACGTTCATCATTTTAGACTCGCTGATTCTAATTCCTAATTCAGACTTGTTTGTTCAGTAGAAGGTAAACAACCCCGAGCTATCACCCACTCCCATTTATTTGGAAAGAGTGAGTTTCAGTGGGAGAAGATAAATAGCGTGTCAAATGTGGTTTGGAGGGGCTGTGACTGAATAATTTCTAGTTTCCTTTGCCTGTCTCCAGCTGTTGTGGCCCAGTGTGACTCTGGTGGCTGTGTGCTGGCTTGGCTGAGCTAATATTTGGTCAAATCAGATCAATACTTCTAAGTATTGTCGGATACAATATTCTTAGGCCAGTCCAGGAATTCACACATTGCACCACAAGGATGAGGATGACTTGTTTCTAGTTGTCTGTCCATGAACACAAGCTCAGATAGTTGATACCTATAATCTTAAAAGCCCTTAGAAAATTAAAGGCAGGCCACTTTCAGGGCATTGGAGGACCCATGTGGCCCTGGGGATGCATGAATTCAATTCTACAAACATTTATTGGGTGCTATAGAGAAGGCAATGGCACCTCACTCCAGTAATCTTGCCTGGAAAATCCCATGGACGGAGGAGACTGGTAGGCTATAGTTCATGAGGTCGCTAAGAGTTGGACACGACTGAGTAACTTCACTTTTACTTTGCACTTTCATGCATTGGAGAAGGAAATGGCAACCCACCCCAGTATTCTTGCCTGGAGAATCCCAGGAACAGGGGAGCCTGGTGGGCTGCCATCTATGGGGTCTCACAGAGTCGGACATGACTGAAGCGACTTAGCAGCAGCAGCAGCATATATATAGAAACATAGGAGATACAGAGATCAGCAAGATGCAGCCCCAATTCTAATTCTAGAGTAAAATTTAATACCAGGTTATAAAAACATCAGTAGCTAATTAATTGTTATTTAGATTTGGCCTTATTCCAAAAGGATCTAAGGGCTAAGAGTATTTGTAAAAATACATACAATAAGTCAAAATGAAATAAAACAGCTTGCATGAGATGGGATTGGGAAAATTAAGGAGGGGGAATTCAAGTGAAGCTGAAAGTTCAAATATTATATATGATGAGAAATAATGTTTACCAGTGATGAGCTATAAAATTGTCCTGGAGCTTTCTTGAACCTAATACAAAATCAAACAAAATTGGTTTACTCTTCCCTGGTGACTCAGCTGGTAAAGAATCTGCCTACAATGAGGCAGACCTGGGTTCAATCCCTGGGTTGGGAAAATCCACTGGAGATGGGAATGGCTACCCATGGATTGTATAGTCCATGGAGTCACAAAGAGCTGGACACGACTGAGTGACTTTCACTTTCACTATTAACAGTATCTATATTGATCTTGCTCAGGAAAAGAAAGACTATACCAAGTATGGAGACTACACAGATCTTGCTCATAAAAGAGGTCTTTGACTTGTCTTAGTGAGTATTCATGATTTACTTATAGGGAATACAGTCATGATTTTCATGGGCAGGAAGCAAGGACTGTTTGATGCTTATGTCACAGGCATTCCTTGTTACCTTCCTTCTTGCTGAAACACCCACCCTCGCATACACCCTAGGGTCTGGAAGTACTGGATATTGGTTCTCCTAGACTCCCATGACCCAATAGTGGTAAATGAGATGGAAAGAGTAGAAAGCTGTGAAGCTCCCTACTGATAAACACCAAGTTCAGTTTAGTTCAGTTGCTGAGTAGTGTCTGACTCTTTGCGACCTCATGGACTGCAGCATGCCAGGCCTCCCTGTCCATCACCAACTCCTGAAGTTTACTCAAATTCATGTCCATTGAGTTGATGATGCCATCCAACCATCTCATCCTCTGTCGTCCCCTTCTCCTCCTGCCCTCAATCTTTCCCAGCATCAGGGTCTTTTCAAATGAGTCAGCTCTTTGCATCAGGTGGCTAAAGTATTGGAGTTTCAGCTTCAACATCAGTCCTTCCAATGAACATTCAGGACTGATCTCCTTTAAAGGAGATGACTGAGCGACTGAACTGAACTGAACTGAACTGGTTGGATCTCCTTGCAATCCAAGGGACTCTCAAGAGTCTTCTCCAACACCACAGTTCAAAAGCATCAATTCTTTGGCTCTCGGCTTTCTTTATAGTCCAATTCTCACATCCATACATGACTACTGGAAAAACCATAGCATTGACTAGATGGACCTTTGTTGGAAAAGTAATGTCTCTGCTTTTGAATATGCTGTCTAAATTAGTCATAACTTTCCTTCCAAGGAACAAGTGTCTTTTAATTTCATGGCTGCAATCACCATCTGCAATGATTTTGGAGCCCCCCAAAATAAAGTCTGTCACTGTTTCCACTGTTTCTCCATCTATTTGCCATGGAGGGATGGGACTGGATGCCATGATCTTTGTTTTTGTGAATGTTGAGCTTTAAGCCAACTTTTTCACTCTCCTCTTTCACTTTCATCAAGAGGCTCTTCAGTTCTTCTTCACTTTCTGCCATAAGGGTGGTGTCACCTGCATATCTGAGGTCACTGATATTTCTCCCAGCAATCTTGATTCCAGCTTGTGCTTCCTCCAGCCCAACATTTCTCATGATCTACTCTGCATAGAAGTTAAATAAGCAGGGTGACAATATACAGCCTTGATGTACTCCTTTTCCAAGGCTGGATGTATTTATACTTGTTCTTGAACAAGTAAAGATACTTTTACAAACATTAATGAGTCTCAAGAAAGAAAATACTACAGTGTAAAAAGTGGGAACTTTTAACTCAAGGCAGGTGCTCATTCTGGAAGGGATCTACTGTGAGACTCAGAAGATAACACCAGGAAATCACTGGGAATCCTTGGAAGAATTCAGGAAGACAGGCCACTACAAATTAGGTGCTGAAGGAGACAAAAAGCTGAGATTAAAATTCAGTTCAATTAACAAAGATCCCAAAAGATATAGAAAGGTAATGAGACTTCCACATAGAGATGCAGCTGTGAACTAACATCTCACCCCTTGCAAAATCCTTACAAAAGTACTATATGTCTATCTCTGCATATAGGTACTATATGCATGTAAGTACTATATGTATGTCTCTGTAGTGAAAAACAGAAGAAGAAAAACTGAAAAATTTGAAGCTGAGGTTTATGTGATAAAGTAAAATGAAGAATCGCTAGAATTAGGGACACCAGCAGATACCCTTATAGTTCTATACCACAACCAAAAGGGTTAAGTACACATATACATACTGATGGGCTTCCTGGGTTGAGCGAGTGGTAAAGAACCCGCCAGCCAGTGCAGGAGACTTAAGAGATGCAGGTTCAGTTCCTCGACTGGGAAGATCCCCTGGAGTCGGGCATGGCAGCCCACTCCAGTATTCTTGCCTGGAGAATCCCACAGCCAGAGGAGCCTGGCAGGCTGTAGTTCATAGGGCCACAGAGTCAGACACGACTGGAGTGACTAACGCACATAACGGTTGCTGAGCTCTGTCTCTTCCTCTACTGGCTCCCAAAATGCAGTTCTTCACCTTTCAAGAGAGAAATGGATGAGTCTTCCCTAGGGGATATAGCCACCCAACGTTGCTAAAAGCCCCAGATATTAACAATGGAGACAGTAAAAGCTCTTCATGGATTCACAAAGGACAAACTATACCAAGGCACTTGGAGGACACACTGTTAGCCCATTAGCACTCCCCTGTTCAGTATGAGCAAACAACCAAAGTTATCTATTAGGAAAAAAAAAAAAAAACCCACAGTGTAAAAGACTAAGGCAAAAACAAAAGACAAAAGGAAACTGAAAGAAAAAGACAATGTGCAGAGAGAAGAGAACATAAAAAAATAAACTGTAATTAATATCACTCCAAAGATAAAAGAGTTACATATGTGAAACAAGAACAAGATAGTCTGAAAATGATTCTTAGGAGCAGAAAATGTGTAAGATCCTTTGTACAATATTTTGGACAGTACAGAGAAGTATAGCCATTACTTTTTAAAACTTTAAATTGAGCATAATCTATAAAAATATTGAGTCATATAATATATATCTGAAACTAATACAATATTGTAAGTCAACTATATGTCAATAAAAATAGATCTTTTGGATAAATGCAGTGAAAAAATGGAATTCACATAGCTAAAATCTGAATCATATGGTGAATCTTTGAATTAGTCATATGGAGAATGAACTTGAAAAGTTTTCCTGGATTGCAGAAGCAAAATCAAATTAAAAGGACAGGTACCATATGTAAAATAATCATTGGGAATTTGCTGTATGATGCAGGGAGCTCAAACTCGGTGATCTGTGATAACTTATAGGAGTAGGATGGGGTGGGAGGTGGGACGGAGTTTTAAGAGGGAGGGGATATGTGTATACCTGTGACTGATTCATGTTGATGTGTGGCAGAAACTAATACAATATAGTAAAGCAATTAGCCTCCAATTAAAAAAAATTAAAAATAGTAACCTCTATGCCCCTTCTCAAGAAAAAGGACAGATATACAGTCCCTTGGACTGCAAGGAGATCCAACCAGTCCATCTTAAAGGAGATCAGTCCTGGGTGTTCATTGGAAGGACTGATGTTGAAGCTGAAACTCCAGTACTTTGGCCACCTGATGCGAAGAACTGACTCATTTAAAAAGACCCTGATGCTGGGAAAGACTGAAGGCAGGAGGAGAAGTATGAAGACAGAGGATGATATGGTTGGATGGCATCACTGACTCAATGGACATGGGTTTAGGTAGACTCCAGGAGTTGGTGATGGACAGGGAGGCCTGGCGTACTGCGATTCATGGGATTGCAAAGAGTCAGACACCACTGAGTGACTGAACTGATGCAATAAATGAGTGTGTGCATGCTAAGTTGCTTCAGTTGTGTCTGACTCTTTGTGACCCTATGGACTGTAGCCTGCCAGTCTCCTCTGTCCTTGGGGATTATCCAGGCAAGAATACTGGAGTGGGTTGCCATGCCCTCCTCCAAGTGATCTTCCCAACCCAGGGGTTGAACTGTGTCTCTTACATCTCCTGCATGGGCAGGTGGGTTCTTTACCATGAGCACCACCTGGGAAGCCCAATAAGATATTAGATACAGCAGGTATATAATGGAGAGAACGCATAGATCATTCATTTCCCAGAAGAGAGATCAGTTTAAGTAGAAGAGAAAAAATAATCAAAGTTAGAAAAATGCCTTCTTGATATGAAAAAAAATCTGTACTTGTAGGTTCAAAGCACCCATTGCATCCAAGTCAAATGGATTTTAAAAGACCCAATCCAGGCACATTCTGGTCAACTTTGGCACTAAAAGAATGAAGGAAAGAATTTGCAAGTCCTAAGCCAGAAGGATACCAAAAGGATAGGATACCAAAAGAGGAACTCCCCAGGTCTTTAGGTGCCCAATATGCTACTGGAGATCGGTGGAGAAATAACTCCAGAAAGAATGAAGGGATGGAGCCAAAGCAAAAACAATACCCAGCTGTGGATGTGACTGGTGATAGAAGCAAGGTCCGATGCTGTAAAGAGCAATATTGCATAGGAACCTGGAATGTCAGGTCCATGAATCAAGGCAAATTGGAAGTGGTCAAACAAGAGATGGCAAGGGTGAACGTTGACATTCTAGGAATCAGCGAACCAAAATGGACTGGAATGGGTGAATTTAACTCAGATGACCATTATATCTACTACTGCGGGCAGAAATCCCTCAGAAGAAATGGTGTAGCCATCATGGTCAACAAAAGAGTCCAAAATGCAGTACTTGGATGCAATCTCAAAAATGACAGAGTGATCTCTGTTCATTTCCAAGGCAAATCATTCAATATCACAGTTATCCAAGTCTAAGCCCCAACCAGTAATGCTGAAGAAACTGAAGTTGAACGGTTTTATGAAGACTTACAAGACCTTTTAGAACTAACACCCAAAAGAGATGTCCTTTTCATTATAGGGGACTGGAATGCAAAAGTAGGAAGTCAAGAAACACCTGGAGTAACAGGCAAATTTGGCCTTGGAATGTGGAATGAAGCAGGGCAAAGACTAATAGAGTTTTGCCAAGAAAATGCACTGGTCATAGCAAACACCCTCTTCCAACAACACAAGAGAAGACTCTACACATGGACGTCACCAGATGGTCAACACCGAAATCAGATTGATTATATTCTTTGCAGCCAAAGATGGAGAAGCTCTATACAGTCAACAAAAACAAGACCAGGAGCTGACTGTGGATCATGAACTCCTTATTACCAAATTCAGACTTAAATTGAAGAGAGTAGGGAAAACTGCTAGACCATTCAAGTATGACCTAAATCAAATCCCTTATAATTATACAGTGGAAGTGAGAAATAGATTTAAGGGCCTAGATCTGATAGATAGAGTGCCTGATGAACTATGGAATGAGGTTCGTGACATTGTACAGGAGACAGGGATCAAGACCATCGCCGTGGAAAAGAAATGCAAAAAAGCAAAATGGCTGTCTGGGGAGGCCTTACAAATAGCTGTAAAAAGAAGAGAGGTGAAAAGCAAAGGAGAAAAGGAAAGATATAAGCATCTGAATGCAGAGTTCCAAAGAATAGCAAAAAGAGATAAGAAAGCCTTCCTCAGCAAACAATGCAAAGAAATAGAGGCAAACAACAGAATGGGAAAGACTAGAGATATCTTCAAGAAAATTAGAGATATCAAGGGAACATTTCATGCAAAGATGGGCTCCATAAAGGACAGAAATGGTATGGACCTAACAGAAGCAGAAGATATTAAGAAGAGGTGGCAAGAATACGTGGAAGAACTGTACAAAAAAGATCTTCACGACCTAGATAATCATGATGATGTGATCACTAATCTCAAGCCAGACATCTTGGAATGTGAAGTCAAGTGGGCCTTAGAAAGCATCACTACGAACAAAGCTAGTGGAGGTGATGGAATTCAGTCAAGCTATTTCAAATCCTGAAAGAAGATGCTGTGAAAGTGCTGCACTCATTATGCCAGCAAATTGGGAAAACTCAGCAGTGGCCACAGGACTGGAAAAGGTCAGTTTTCATTCCAATCCCAAAGAAAGGCAATGCCAAAGAATGCTCAAACTACCACACAGTTGCACTCATCTCACATGCTAGTAAAGTAATGCTCAAAATTCTCCAAGCCAGGCTTCAGCAATACGTGAACCATGAACTCCCTGATGTTCAAGCTGGTTTTAGAAAAGGCAGAGGAACCAGAGATCAAATTGCCAACATCCGCTGGATCATGGAAAAAGCAAGAGAGTTCCAGAAAAACATCTAGTTCTGCTTTATTGACTAAGCCAAAGCCTCTGACTGTGTGGATCACAATAAACTGTGGAAAATTCTGAAAGAGATGGGAATGCCAGACCACCTGACCTGCCTCTTGAGAAATCTGTATGCAGGTCAGGAAGCAACAGTTAGAATTGGACATGGAACAAGAGACTGGTTCCAAATAGGAAAAGGAGTACGTCAAGGCTGTATATTGTCACCCTGCTTATTTAACTTCTATGCAGAGTACATCATGAGAAACGCTGGACTGGAAGAAGCACAAGCTGGAATCAAGATTGCTGGGAGAAATATCAATAACATGAGATACGCAGATGACACCACTCTTATGGCAGAAAGTGAATAGGAGCTAAAAAGCCTCTTGATGAAAGTGAAAGAGGAGAGTGAAAAAGTTGGCTTAAAGCTCAACATTCAGAAAGCTAAGATCATGGCATCCAGTCCCATCACTTCATAGGAAATAGATGGGGAAACAGTGGAGACAGTGTCAGACTTTATTTTTGGGGGCTCCAGAATCACTGCAGATGGTGATTGAAGACATGAAATTAAAAGACACTTACTCCTTGGAAGAAAAGTTATGACCAACCTAGATAGTATATTCAAAAGCAGAGATATTACTTTGCCAACTAAGGTCCGTCCAGTCAAGGTTATGGTTTTTCCTGTGGTCATGTATGGATGTGAGAGTTGGACTGTGAAGAAAGCTGAGTGCCAAAGAATTGATGCTTTTGAACTGTGGTGTTGGAGAAGACTCTTGAGAGTCCCTTGGACTGCAAGGAGATCCAACCAGTCCAATCTGAAGGAGATCAGCCCTGGGATTTCTTTGGAAGGAATGATGCTAAAGCTGAAACTCCAGTGCTTTGGCCACCTCATGTGATGAGTTGACTCATTGGCAAAGACTCTGATGCTGGGAGGGATTGGGGGCAGGAGGAGAAGGGGACAACAGAGGATGAGGTGGCTGGATGGCATCACTGACTCAATGGACATGAGTCTGAGTGAACTCTGGGAGTTGGTGATGGACAGGGAGGCCTGGCGTGCTGCGATTCATGGGGTTGCAAAGAGTTGGACATGACTGAGCGACTGAACTGAACTGACTGAAGCCAGAAGAAAATATATATTACACAAGAATGAAAATGAGACTGGCCTCAAACATCTTTTCTATAGTGTGAGGTACTAAAAGACAAGGGGTTAATGTCTACAGAATTTTAAAGAGAAACAATGTCATCTCAGACATTTTTTAACCTAGACAAATTTTGTGTGAATGAAACAGAAGAAAGTTCTTTCAAAAGTGCAATATGCTATTCACATGGACTTTTGAAAAAAAATTGAAGATGTGCTTCTACTACCTGAGAAAGAAAACAAAGTTTTTGAAGTTTCAAAAAGTGAAGGTGATTGTATAAAAGGGCTGGTCACAAACACTGAACCATTTAGAACTGAAAGAGATCCAAATTAATTTTTAAGTGTGGTTATAAAATAGATGCGAACTTCAAACCTTATTTTAAAATTAGAATATATGTAATGGTTGGGAAAAACAAAGGAAACAGTAACAGACTTTATTTTCTTGGGCGCCAAAATCACTGTGGATGGTAACTGCAGCCGTGAAATTAAAAAACGCTTGCTCCTTGGAAGGAAAGGTATGATAAACCTAGAGAGCACATTAAAAACCAGAGATAACACTTTGCTGACAAAGGTCTGTATAGTCAAACCTATGGTTTTTCCAGCAATCGTGTATGGATGTGAGAGTTGGACAGAATTGATGCTTTAATTGTGCTGCTGGAAAAGACTCTTGAGAGTCCCTTGGACTGCAGGAAAATCAAACCAGTCAATCCTAAAGGAAATCAACTCTGAATATTCCTTGGAAGGACTGATGCTGAAGCTGAAGCTCCAATACTTGGGCCACCTGGTGCAAAGAGCCGACTCACTGGAAAAGACCCTGATTCTGGGAAAGATTGTAGGCAGGAGGAGAAGGGGACAACAGAGAATGAGATGGTTAGATGGCATCACCAACTCAATCGACATGAGTTTGGGTAATCTCAGGGAGATATTGAAGGACAGGGAAGCCTGGTGTCCTGCATGCATAGGGTCACAAAGAGTTGGGCATGACTTAGTGGCTGAACAACAAAAAATGGTTTGGAGGAAAGAAGAGACGGAAAAGGAGAGGAAGGGAAGAAGGGAGACACAGGGGCACAGAGAATTTTAGTCATTAAGAATGATATTTAAACATTAATAATGTCATAAATGAGAAGGAGAGAAGGGTGAGAAGTCAAATTGTGCTTAAAGTTAGTAGTTGGCAAATTTTGTTGTGCATTGGAATCTCCTGGGATTCTATGAAACACTGATGCCTGACTTCCTCCCTCTGACATTTTTATTTAATTGGTATGGAATGCACCTAAAATCTCCTCAGCTTCTTCCAACACACAGCAACGTTTGGGAACCAGTGGCTTGACTCATTAAATAGGAAAAAGCAAGGGTGGCATCAAGATTTCAGCTTAATTTCCACTCCTGTTAATTGGCATTGACTGCCTGGGGGCTTTGTTGAGGTCCTATTTGGGAAACTGCTCTGATCTACTTACACTGTCCTCCCTGGAAGAGCAGAGAATGACATTGCATAGTTGCCATCCCTGGACTGAAGTAGATTTTCAAATGATGGTAACTATTAGTGGCTTAAAAAACAGCACAGATCTCTTCCAAAATATTAGAGACAATGAAAGCAAAGAAAACATAGTCATATGGTATTAATAAAAGGCAGTAAACAAAAAGAGGGAAAAAAGATAAGGAGAAAGAGAGGGAAGAGAAGAAAGAGAAAGAAAAAGTAGAAGAGGACTAGGAGAAGGAAAGAAAACCCAGTGGGAGAAATCCAAAAATAAGATGGCAAAATATGACCAGATATGTTCATTACGTCTATAACTACAACTGGAAAAATCTCCTTCATTAAAAAAATATATCCTTAGATTCCGTAGTAAGAAGAGAAACTCTTCTATGTGACATTTCCTAAAGACCACCTTTAGATACAAAATTATTTTATAAAAATTTATTAAATGATTATACAGTGGGCAAATATATCAGGCAAAAACATTTTTAAAAAGAATTACAATACAAATAATAAATATGATAGAAATTAAAGCAGAAATACTAACTGGAATGAAGAGGTCCTGTCAGAAAATATATTTCACAATGAAACACAATCCAAAAAGTGAAATCTGCTATAAAGTAGGAGAAATGGACAGAAGTGAAATACTAATGGGAAGCTTTTAATAATGTTTTGGTGGCTGATAAATGTAAATCAAACTTTATACCACACAAGCATAGAATATACCTTTATTTACAATACTAATAAAACATTTACCAAAAAAATGAATAAAAAGATCACATACCAATAAAATTACAAAAGGCCGAAAGTATACAGTTTACACTCTGATTAGAGAGTAAGGAGTCATTGAGTCAAGAAGAAAACATTACAAATAATTAGAAATTAGAAATAATTTAGAAACAACAATAGTTTAGAAATCAACAACAGTAAGAATGGTAAATAACAAGATTTATGGGATGTTCCAAAATGGGATTCAAAAAAAGTATAAATTTAAAATATTTTTTACAATGGAATAAAAATGGAAATAAATGCCCTATAACTGATGTGACTATGAGAATGTTTCCATCAGAGGAAAGTTAAAAGGTTGCTTTTGAGGGCCACGGTGATCTCATTATATGAGATCTGCCCCCTGCTTCTGATGTTGTTGTTCAAAGAAAAGTTCTTCAGTTCCTATTCCAACCCTAGAGCTAGGATGATATTTCTCTCCATTTTTTTTCTGACAATCCTGCCATACGTTATTTTTTGTTAAATAAAGCTTATTAGTATATGAAAATTGTTACGAATTAAAAAGGCACTGTCGAACCATTTCTAAATCCATAATAGAAACAACTTCTCTCTGAACTCATCAGACTTCACATTGAGCTAGTCATCTTTTCTGCTTTATCCCATTTGAAGGAAGAAAAACAAACACAGAAAGAGAAATAGGCTCTGTCAAATAAATTACCATTTCCCACAAACCTAACCACCTAAAAAGAAATTACATCACAAGCAAGTTAAAACTTTAATAAGATTAAACATAAAACACAAAACTATACAACTCTTAGAAGAAAATGTAGGAGAAAATGCACATGGTCTTGGGTTTGGTGATATGTTTTAAAATACACTATCAAAAAACATAATTCATGAAAGAAAAACCTTTACTTGGTACTTTTTAAACAATACTTTGTATTAAAATTGGACCTCTAAAATTTGGGAATTTTATTAAAATTCAAAAATTCTGCCCTGTGAAAGATACTGTTAATCACATGGGGAAAAAAAGCCACAGACTTAGAGAAAAATATTTGTAAAACACGTATCAATAAAGAACATATATCCACAGTATATAAAAAATGTCTTTCAAAACTGAATAAGAAAACAGACAACATAAGTTTTAAATGGGCAAAGATCTGACCAGTCTCCTTACCAGAGAAGATATACAAATGGCCAATACACATATAAAAAGATGCCCAACATTGTTATTAGGAAAATTTAAATTAAAACAACAAAGTAATACTAGAACATACCTGTAACCAGATGGCAAAAAAAAAAAAAAAACACCCAACTTATTATCCTAATTGCATAGCAGCAAGAACTTATCCATTGCTGGTGGAAATGAAAAATGTACAGTTGCTTTGGAAGACAGTTTGGCTATTTCTTCCAAAGCTAAACGTAGTACTAATATACAATATAGTAATCATGTCCTGAGATATTTACCAAACTGATTTGAAAACATATATTCATACAAAAATATGCATGAAATGTTTACAGAAGCTTTATTCATAATCACTAAAACTAGAAGCAAACAAGATGTCCTTCAATAGGTCAACTGATAAACTGTAGTACATCCACATAATGGAATATTATTCAGTGATAAAAAGGAACGAGCCATCAAATCAGGCAAAGAAGTGAGTGAACCTTAAGTCCATGTTCTAAATAAAAGAAGTCAATCTGAAGAGGTTATATACTGTTTGATTCCATTTATATGACATTCTGGAAAGGCCAAAACTCTACAGAAGAATTCCAGAAAAGCATCTACTTCTGCTTCATTGACTACACTAAAACCTTTGACTGTGTGGACCGAAACAAACTGTGGAAAACTCTTAAAGAGATGAGAATACCAGACTACCTGACCTGCCTCCTGAGAAACCTGTATGCAGGTCAAGAAACAACAGTTAGATCCAGACATGGAACAATGGATTGGTTCAAAATTGAGAAAAGAGTGCATCAAGTCAAGGCTATGGTTTTTCCTGTGGTCATGTGTGGATGTGAGAGATGGACTATAAAGAAAGCTGAGCGCTGAAGAATTGATGCTTTTGAACTCTGGTGTTGGAGAAGACTCTTGAGAGTCCCTTGGACTGCAAGGAGATCCCATCAGTCCATCCTGAAGGAGATCAGTCCTGGGTGTTCGTTGGAAGGACTGATGCTGGAGCTGAAACTCCAATACTTTGGCCACCTCATGTGAAGAGCTGACTCATTTGAAAAGACCTTGATGTTGGGAAAGATTGAAGGCAGGAGGAGAAGGGGACGACAGAGGTTGAGATGGTTGGATGGCATCACTGACTCAATGGACATGAGTTTGGGTAAACTCCGGGAGTTGGTGATGGACAGGGAGGCCTGGCGTGCTGCAATTCATGGGGTCGTAAAGAGTCAGACACGACTGAGCGACTGAACTGAACTCATGTATATATACACATGTATATATGAAATACCTGACGATTAATTCCTCAAAATTTTCAAGAGTATCAAAAACACTGAACGTCTGAGAAAGTCTGTAACAACCAAGAGGAGTCTAAGGAGACATAATGACGAACCGTAATGTGACATCCTGGAACATTAGGTAAAAGCTAACAAAATCTGAATAAAATATGGGCTTTACTTAATAATATTGCTTCAATTTTGGTTCACTAATCATGACATATACACTATACTGATAGAGGATGATAATAGGTGAAACTAGACATTAGGGAATAAGTGGACTCTGCTTTGTGCTGTGCTTAGTTGCTCAATCATGTCCGACTCTTTGCGACCCCATGGTTGTAGCCTCTTCTGTCCATGGAGATTCTCCAGGCAAGAATATTGGAGTGGGTTCTCATGCCCTCTTCCAGGGGATCTTCCCAACCCAAAGATTGAATCCATGTTTCCCACAATGCAGGCAGATTCTTTACCATCTGAACTACCAGGGAAGCCCAAGAATACTGGATTGGGTAGTCTATCCCCTCTCCAGGGGAACTCCCTGACCCTGGAATCCAACTGGGGTCTCCTGCATTGCAGGTGGATTCTTTACCATCTGAGCTACCAGAGATGTCTTCAGAAATTTTCCATAAACCTATAACTATTTGGAAATGCATCCTAAAGTAAAAAAAAAAAAAATTGTTTAAGGAATCTTTGGGCTTCCCTGGTGGCTCAGATGGTAAAGAATCTGCTTGCAATGTTGGAGACCTGGGTTTGATGCCTGGGTTGGGAAGATCCCCTGGAGAAGGGAATTGCTACCAACTCCAGTATTCTGGCCTGGAGAATTCCATGGAAAGAGGAGCCTGGTCGGCTACAAGATGGTGAAGTAGAAGGATGTGTGCTCATCTTCTCCTGTGAGACCTCCAAAATTGCAACTAACTGCTGAACAACCATTGACAGGAGAATGTTCAATCCCACCCAAAAAAGGTACCCCATTTCCTAGGGCAAAGGAAAAGCCCCCAAAAGATGGTAGGAGGGACAAAATCACATTTAGAATCAAATCCCAATACCCTCCAGAGATGCTCAGAAGGCTCAAACAAAACCATGTGTTCACCAGGACCCAGGGACCCCACAAGAGACTGAGCGTGATCTGTTTTTGAGGGTTTGAGTGTCTCCTGCATGGGTCAGCAGTAGCCTGCTGTGGGGACAGGGGCTCTGGCTACAGCAGACCTGGAAGATGTGATGTGTGAGCCCCACCATAGAGCCACTGAGCAGACAACCCACAAACTGGAGAACAATTATACCAACAAGTTCTCACACTGTTGTGAAGTTCTAGGGCCCGCAACACATTTCCCAACTTAGGGATTTCAGTGAGACTAAGAACTCCTAGGGAATTTGACTTTGAAGGCCAGTGGGATTTGACTACAGAACTTTCACAAGACTGAGGAAACAGACTCTTGCAGGGTATAAAGAAAATCTTGTGTGCATCAGGACCCAGGAGAAAGGAGCAGTGACCCCACAAGAGACTGAGCCAGACTTGCCTGTGAGTCTCCAGAAGTCTCCAGTGGAGGCATGGGTCAACAGTGGCCTGGTGTGGGGTCAGGGGTACTGAGTATAACAGTCTTGGCCTAAGTCCTTTTGAAGGAAGTCACCATTTCTGCCATTACTTCTACCATAGTCTGGTCTCAGGCCAAACTACAGGGAGGGAACACAGCCCCACCCATCAACAGAAAACTGGATTAGAGATTTACTGAGCATGGCCCTGCCCATCAGGGCAAGACCTAAATTCCCTCAGAGCTCATCTCTCCCATCAAGGAGCTTCCACAAGCCTCTTACCTTATCCACCAGAATGGAAACCACAGTCACAGAAAACTAATCAAAAGTGATCACTTGGATCACAGCCTTGTCCAACTCAATGAAACTATGAGCCATGCCATGTAGGGCCGCCCAAGACAGAGGGGTCATGGTAGAGAGTTTTGACAAAACATGATCCACTGGAGAAAGGAGTGGCAAACCACTTCAGTCTTCTTGCCTTGAGAACCCGGTGAACAGTATGAAAAGACAAAAAGATGGGGCACTGAGAGATGAACTCCCCAGGTCGGCAGGTGCCCAATATGCTACTGGAGAAGAGTAGAGAAATAACTCCACACACAATGAGGAGACAGTGCCAAAGCAAAAACAATGCCCAGTTGTGGATTTGACTGGTGATGGAAATAAAGTCAGAGGCTATAAAGAATAATATTGTATAGGAACCTGGAATGTTAGGGCCATGAATCAAGGCAAATTGGAAGTGGTCAAACAGGAGATGGCAAGAGTGAACATTGACATTTTAGGAATCAGTGAACTAAAAGAGACTGGAATGGGTAAATTTAATTCAGATGACCATTATATCTACTACTGTGGGCAAGAATCCCTTAGAAGAAATGGAGTAGCCCTCATAGTCAACAAAAGAGTCCAAAATATAGTACTTGTGTGCAATCTCAAAAATGACAGAATGATCTCTGTTCATTTCCAAGGCAAACCATTCAATATCACAGTAATCAAGTCTATATCCCAAAGACTAATGTCAAAGAAGCTGAAGTTGAACAGTCTATGAAGACCTACAAGACCTTCTAGAACGAACACCCAAAAAAGATGTCATTTTCATCATAGGGGGCTGGAATGCAAAAGTAGGAAGTCAAGATATACCTGGAGTAATGGGCAAGCTTGACCTTGGAGTACAAAATGAAGCAGGGCAAAGGCTAACCAGTTAATCCTAAAGAAAATCAGTTCTGAATAT
Organism: Capricornis sumatraensis; assembly: GCF_032405125.1. Lineage (NCBI taxonomy): Eukaryota > Metazoa > Chordata > Mammalia > Artiodactyla > Bovidae > Capricornis > Capricornis sumatraensis. Next base: position 137,091,275 of record NC_091071.1, read on the forward strand.
CCATTGGAAGGACTGATGCTGAAGCTGAAGCTCAAACACTTTGGCCACCTGATGCAAAGAACTGACTCATTGGAAAAGACCCTGATGCTAAGAAAGATTGAAGGCAAGAAGAGAAGTGGGCAACAGAGGATGAGATGATTGGATGGCATCACCGACTCCATGCACATGAGTTTGAGCAAGCTCTGGGAGTTAGTCATGAACAGGGAAGCCTCGTGTGCTGCTGTCCATGGGGTTGCAAACAGTTGGAAATTACTGAATGACTGAACTGAACTGAAGAAATCTTTAATAAGAAGTGAAATCTAAACTTTCACAGTATAAAATTCTCTAGATTCCACTCTACCAATACTGGTTTGCTAGGATCTGCCTTCTCCAGTGTCACCCAGCCATGCCTGGAAAGAGCTCACCCAGGGCCCAGGCCCCAAAGTTCTAGGCTCTGAAACTGAGCCAAACAGGCTAAAAAGCCTTACTCTGCGTTGGTATAATGTTTTCAATGTCCTGTGAATCATGCATGTTGAATCTCCATAAACTAAAACCAAGAAAGGCTGATGTCCTGAAATGCTGACAACTGCTCTTGCCTTACTCCCTCCAATCAGACCCTTCAGATGTAAACAGCAACATGAATCAGACTCAATAGGTCGTGATGATCAGTTAATTTCCCCCATCGCCAGCTCCCTCCTCCTTCCCTGCTGGGAGCTTCTAGCATGCTGTGCTGTGTAGCCAGGGCCAGGTTACTTACGATAAAGCTGATTAACCAAATTAACCAAGTGCTTTGCTGTGCACATTTACCTCCCACTGTTTACTCTTTGGCCATTTTAGTGCTTGTAAACATACATATATCAAAGGCAGCAGCAGCAAGCAGCCTTGAGCCTTTGATATGGAAGCCTTATATATATGCTTGTATATGCATAAAAAAAAGCCCCAGAATAAAAAACCATGAAATTGTTGAAAGGGGTTACTGTCTGCTTCTAGGAGGAAGATGGAGGAAGGGATTAGGAAGACAAATTTGGCTGTATTCAGTGTTTGATTTTTATTTCTAGCTGTAAAGACTCTTTTGACACAATTTTACACTGTCTGAATTTTTTTTACAATGAAATGCTTTCTAAAATAATACTTTTAATGAAGAGTACATACTGTTGCTGTGCTTAGTCACTCAGTCATGACCCTATGGACTGTAGCCTGCCAGGCTTCTCTGTCCGTGGGGATTCTCCAGGTGAGAATACTGGAGTCGGTTGTCATGCCCTCCTCCAGGGGATCTTCCCAACCCAGGAATCAAACCCAGGTCTCCTGCATTGCAGGAGGATTCTTTATCGTCTTAACTACCAGGGAAGCCCAAGAATACTGGAGTGGGTAACCTATCCCTTCTCCAGGGGTACTTCCTGGCCCAGTAATCGAACTGGGGTCTCCTACATTACAGGCAGATTCTTTACTAGCTGAGCTACTATGGAAGCCCAGAAAAGTCATATATGTAAAGTCAAAAAGAGCTGTATATCTCCTTTAGAGAAATTCCTCCAATCTATAGGAATAGGGCTCTTCAGCTGTCATGGTTCCACTCCTTCTTACTGTAATACTTAGTAACACTGTTTATTATTACTAATAAAAGGGACATTTTGTTTTTCATCACTAAGAATGATATTTGCTCCTTTTTCTTTTTTGACAGATGCCCTTTGTCAGCTAGAACAAATTTCACCTCTTGCAATTTGCTGAGAGATTTTATCATGAATTTGTATTGAACTTTGTCAAAATATTTTTTTCTGTTTCTATTGAGAAGTTCATATGAATTTACCCTCCCTCCCTTTTATTCTGTTAGTGGTGAACTGCATTAATAGACTTTCAAATGGTAAGTCCACCTTGCTTCTTGGGATAATCCGTTTGGTCATAATATATTTTGCATGTAGTATTTTTGCTCTATATCAAGAATATGTCAAAGATGAGCATTGCAAACCTTAGAGAAAACACTAAAAAAAGAAATAGAACAAAGTGGCTTAGAGAATAAGACAATAGAGGAGATGCAATTGAGTTTTGAAGCCATTTCTCTTCATATCTTTCTCTAGTCCTGTCTTATAAATCCCAGGTGTCTTAGCCTGTACAAACTCTGTCTTTGTCTTTTTAATTTAGCAAGACTACTGCACTCTGTTTGGATTTCCTTTTTGTGGGCCATGGTCCAGAAGTTGCTTTCAAAGAAGGTAACTGTGATTCTTGGGTTCACCTTGTTTGCCTTCTATCATGGATTATAGTCCTGTACTATTATCCAGTGTCTGAAAATAGCCGTGTACAGTGACAGGGCAAGTCTGTACTAGCACCTACAATATTGCCAAACATGAAAATCACAAGATTTATTGTTGTTCAGTCACTAAATCATGTCCAATTCTTTGCAACCTGTGAACTGCAGCATGTCAGGCTTCCGTGTCCTTCACTATCACTGGGAGTTTGCTCAAATTCATGTCCATTGAATCAGTGATGCCATCCAACTGTCTCATCCTCTGTGCTGAACATGAAAATCACAAGATAGTTACTTTTAGAGGTATAGTCATTCTACAAGTGTTATTACACAAGAAGGTACTCTTAACACATAAACAGATAATGTTACTGTTTCAGGAAGAACCATATAACCTCAATAATTCAGACTCTTTAGTAACAAAGGTAATAAAAAAAACATAAAAATTAACTACCTTTGCCCAGATATTGGAAGCTTAGCTATAAAACACTGTAGGTGAAATGATGGCTTGATAAGAAAAATTCAGCTCAAGATGGGGTAGGTATCCTTTAAAAATCAATGAAAAGAAAAATCCAGTGGAGAAACGGAAGATGAGTAAGCCAATTAAAAACATATGCTAATCATAGAGAAACAGTGACAAAGTAGGTTTTTTTAAAAAAAAAAAAAGATAAAAGTAAAACAAAAATTGACTACTTTGAAGCAAGTCACTGAGGAGAAGATGACGATCATTAGTCAGAGGACATTTAGGTTCAGGCAGAGAGGGTAGCGCCTCAGAGCCCTTGGGAACTTTTCTGGTTTAAGGATTCTATGATCAAAAACAAAAACTTTAAAGACCATTACATTAATAGAGCTCACTTCTAAACCATCAACTAGAGGATCACCTTACAGACATTCTGTTTCTAGTTTTTCAGTAAAGGAAAAGTCCCTCATTTTGAAATGAATTTATGTATTGGGACACGCACAAATCCAGGATACCAGTGCAGATTGGACAGAGATACCGTCTGTAAGATGTTATGTAGGTCACATCATTATTATACATATTCCTATACTTCTCTTTGAGTCCCTGGTGGCTCAGATGGTAAAGAATCTGCCTGCAATGCAGGGTTCGATCCCTGGGTTAGGAAGATACCTTGGAGAAGAGAATGTCACCCATTCCAATTTTCTTGCCTGGATAATTCCATGGACATAGGAGCCTGGTGGACTAGAGTCCATGGGGTCTCATATTTCCTGTATTATTAATTCTCTACTTTCCTGTATTTGAAGAAAAAGCAGAAAGTAACTTTTTTCAGAAGTTTCCATGCCCTAAATTCATACATTTTCTTTTAAAAAGCAATCACACCTGTGAGCAGAAGGTAAGCAACACATCAGTTCAGTTCAGTCGCTCAGTTGTCTGACTTTTTGCGACCTCATGGACTGTGGCACACCAGGCCTCCCTGTCCATCACCAACTCCCAGAGTACACTCAAACTCATGTCCATTGAGTTGGTGATGCCAGCCAGCTATCTCATCCTCTGTCATCCCCTTCTCCTCCCACCTTCAACCTTTCCCAGCATCAGGGTCTTTTCAAATGAGTCAGCTCTTCGCATCAGGTGGCCAAAGTATTGGAGTTTCAGCTTCAGCATCAGTCCTTCCAATGAACACCCAGGACTGATCTCCTTCAGGATGGACTGGTTGGATCTCCTTGCAGGCCAAGGGACTCACAAGAGTCTTCTCCAACACCACAGTTCAAAAGCATCAATTCTTCGGCGCTCAGCTTTGTTTATAGTCCAACTCTCACACCCATACATGACTACTGGAAAAACCATAGCCTTGACTAGATGGACCTTTGTAGGCAAAGTAATGGCTCTGCTTTTTAATATGCTGTCTAGGTTGGTCATAAATTTTCTTCTAAGGAGCAAGGGACACGTGCTCTATCCTTAAAAGGGCAAAGAGTTTAAGTCAAGGTTGTTTTACATTTGTGCATTAATTTATCCTTACAACACTCTTTTCTCAGCTAGCTCAGGAATAACAAATAGATTTCATATGTAATGCCATCTTCTATGGGCAAGTTGTAGCTGTTTGGAGCTCTGTATTGAGAAGGAAGATGCTCAGCCAGATTGATTTTCAGTTGAGTCCAGCCTTGAGCGAAGAAGGAGGAAGGTGCATTGCCATCTCTGCACAAGTCCCCATATTCCATTCACGGGACACCGTGGTATGTAAAACTAGATCCTGTTTCTAAGACTAGTAGGGAGTCATTCCAGCAACAACAATAACTGTAATAATAACAGCGGATCAATCAGGACTCCTGGAGATTTCATGCAGGAGAATGATTAAATATAAAGCTGTTGCAAAGGCTAGAGGAAAAAAGACCAGGAAAGCTTTACCCTGATCTCATCTTTGCAAAGAGCTTTCAGAGTGAGGGAATTCCAAGAACTTTTGAAAGATGCTGATTCTGGTCATAGCTGCCTGCAACACTGGAGAATGTGAAGCTGAGCTCCAGAGGATGGAGCCAGACTTGAACTCAGGTGTGACTCCCTTCACTAAACTTTCTGCAGCACAGCCTTGTTCCTCATTAAACTGTTGTTGTTATTGTTCTGACATATGTACATCTTAAACCGTTTTTTGTTTTTCCAGTTGTCACCTCTTATTTTTAAATCCTTGACATGCTTTTTTCAAAATGTTTATTTTTGGCTCTGCTGGGTCTTCACTGCTGCTCAGGCTTTTCTCTAGTTGCAGCAAGTGGGGGCCACTCTCTAGTCATGGTGTATGGATTTCTCATTGTGGTGGACAATGAGAAGAATTTAAATTGAGGACTTTCCCCAAAAAAGATTACCAGAGATAAATTTTATCTCAATTGCCCTATCTATATAGCCAAGAAACATCTAATTACCAAATATCTGCTCTTCTCCTTATTGTCCTGTGAATGACCATCCTGTCCTAGGAAGCTCCAGACCCCTATGCCATTCTTCAGTTCAAGATGGCACATATACCTCATTCTACCTGTCTCAGACTCTCTCATGTATATGGGGCCCCCTTATATACAAAATTAAATTTGACTTTTCTCCTGTTAATCTGTCTGTCAACTTAGTTTTTAGAGCAGCCAGAAGTCCAGGAAGAGTAGAGAAAATTTCTCTTCCTCTCCAACCTCATTTCAAATACTAACCTGTACCTACTTTTAGGGTTAAAAAAAAATGTAATTTTGCTTATGAAATTATTTGGCTACAGATAACTAATTTAATTTGAGATTGGCTAGAATTTCTTGGCAATCACTTTGCAAGGATCTTACAAAGGGTGAAAAATTTAACTTTCAAATTGTTTTAGGTGTGATGAAATATTTAGGAGTCAAAAACGTGACAATAAAGTTGGCCCAGTGTTACAGTTTGTAGATGTTTAAACATTTATTAGATTCGATTTTGCAGTTTTCTTTTTGGAACTAATACTGTTTTTCAGTCCTGAAGTGCTGCCTCTCTAGTACTGACTGGGCAATGGCCTAGGGCTCTGTATATTCTGCTCTGAGCTGCCTCTCTCTTGATACTGCCAACCGCTTGGAAAAAGTGTGATCCCAATGAATGGAATGACTTCCATTATCTCCAGATTCTCCCAGCCTGGGACACAGTCTTTAAGGTGAACTTTCTCATCAGTCCTTTCTTAAATCCTCTCACACCATCTGTTACCAAGTCCAACCTTGCTCTGGTTAGTGTACGACATGACAATGAATCAGAGATGATGAGCTTAGGGAAGGAATAGGACTTTATTTGGAAAGCAGGCTAAGCCAGCTGACTGAGAGGATGGCAGACTAATGTCTCAGAATAACCATCTTGTCGGGGTCTGGATGCCAGTTTCTTTCATAGGTCAGAGATGAGAGAAGGTGAGGAAACAAAGTAAAAAGGCCTTAATTATTCTTGCAAATATCTCCCTAGAATGGCAAGCCTCAAGCAAAGGATGTGTTAATTTCTTCCTTCCTGCCATCTACAGGTGGACAGGGTTCTTTAGTTTAACAGTCAGACAGAGGGACAGGATTCTCTGAGGCAGACCGTTATGTGTGACTATAGTAATGAAAACAACCAGAAGCAAGTCAAAGAAACGGTTCCAACATGGAGTCAGAATTGGTGTTTCCTGCAATACCTCCACTTGCTTGTAGAGTTGACCTGTCCCTCTGCTCTTATGGAAACTAAAGTTTGGGAACACGTGTTTTTATGTCAGCTTTGCCTCTCAAGACAGGGATAATTTGAATTTTTGTACAAGTTTATTTTGGCACAGGGGCTCATGTTTGTGGAATCCACTACTGAAACATCATATATGAATGCAAATTCATTAAGTAGCTTTTAAGCACCTCCCACATGCAAGACACCAGGGGTATCAAGAAAAGACTTCATACCACCCTTTTCTTCTCATTATCTTTAATTTTTGTTTAAGAGTATTGACCTATGAGATTAAAAGATATGCCATTTTAAATTTAGTTACAAGATTCAAAATTATGTACTTGTAACTGTAAATGTCTCTAGTGTATTTTCATGTGGTTTCTTTTTAAAAATTCACTATAAAAAAATGAGTGGACAAAATAATATGGCATACTAATAATGTATGTTGTAGGTTCTTGACTATTAAAACATATTCATAGCTTTATTGGATCCATACAAATAATGTGACAAGGGCAGAACTGGTAATATCATCCCCACTTGACAGGAGAAACAGAGGCTTTAGCAAACTAGTAAGAGGTAGGGTCAGATCTTAGATGGATAACCAATCCTAGTTTCACTCTCTCCCCTTCTCACTAAATACTTTGCCACAGGTTCTAGAATGTTAAATTGAAGGCAGAATGGTTATCAATTAGCAAGTTGGATAATGCAACAGTGAATGTAAATGAGTTATAAGATAAATGACATTTAGTGACATTAATTAACTGATTAAATTAAACCTGATATTTCAATCAGAATTTGTTTGTGTAAAGTGCTAGATAAAATGAAATGTAGTTTAACCTAGTTACTTTTACAATTCCAGTTACCATAACAACTTCTTGTGATTTCAATTAAAGGTGGTCTTTTCTTTATATTATTTTTAGAACTTTGGTTACCATAACAACCAGATGCTGTGTATTTGATCAGTTAAATTATTCCCAAAGAGTTAAAATATGGTGTTCTCTTGGAAACGATCAAAACATGATAAGTGATGTGTCAGGAATTAATGCCCAAATGGCGACGCAAACTCAATTTTTCAAGGAGCTCACATGTGAAATAAACGACCAATGAATCTTCCTTTGTATGTTAGGCTTATGATGTTCCTCAGTTACAGAAATCAAAAAGAGATTATTTATCAATTGGAGGAAAGTGGAGATGTCAGGTTCTGCGGTAATATGAATTGTCAGAGCTACAAAGAGAAATGATGTAAATGATAAATTCGTCTTCACTGGGTTTGGGGGCTTTGCAGGAAATAATATTACCAGCGCTTTGGCCAAGATGGGGGTGGGGAGAAGAGTTTGGCTCTCCACAATAGATTACATCTGAAAAGAGCTCTGCCTTTCTGTGTTTCTTTCCTACCCGCTCCCCTCCCCTCTCTCCTCTCCCTTGCAGAATGTTAAAGGAGTCTGGTCCTATCTTAAGAAACTGGTTTCCTGATATCAAGGAGAAGAACCACCCCATATTAACAAGCTCTGCAATTAGAAATTGGGGTAGGGGTGGGGAAAGTTGTGAAACAGGAGGATGGCCAGGCAACCAAGAAGTCAAGAGAGCTGGGAAAGGGTTAAGGTACAGGGTGAGGCTGACACCTGGAGGAGGGGAGGAGAGGATGAGAGGGCAGGGTAGGAAACACAGCCTCCTCTGTAGCCAGAGGGCCCTGCTGCTGCTGCTGCTATAGGCCTAAGCTAAAAATGCTGATGGCTCTCCACCTCCAATCATGTGGAAATATTCCTGACATAATGGGCCCAAACGCTGGGCAATGGAATATCTGGAAAATTCCCTCGCTCTCAGGAATCAAAGTCCTCATCTGCTTGAGGTAAACTGGCCCTTCCGAGTAGATGTCTTGCATTATTTGATGGGCACTCATCCACAGTGGAGGTGGCTAAGGACAAAAGGCACATCTGGTTACCCTGGAGGAAGGGCCAAGTTGCCCGTTAAGTGATAAATAAAGATGGCCTTGCCCTGGTCCTTGCCCTCTGCCCATAAAATGCGGAGGAGCGAGCTGCCTTTGTGTCCCAAGCTGGCGCATGAGCCACAGACAGATATAGGAGTGTCGGCCGTGGATTCCAGGTTTAATTATAGTCCTCTTGCTTAATGAGGTTTCATGAGGAGGAGGTGGGGGATTGGTGTGCACTCCTCTGGCTGGGGGTTATTTAATTAAAAAACAATAAAGCTGCCAGCCGCCATGAGTTAACAATCTGGAACCCTCCTCATCCTCCACCGATAAAAGCTCAACACCAAGAGCTGACGCCTCTCTACCTGCCCTGTACTGAGGTTCTGTTGGCACCCCTCCTCAAACCACCTCTGTTTCCTTCCCCAGCTCCTTCTGCTTGCCAAAAACATGGCGATCAGGGAATCACACTGAGCAGAGTAACAGGGAAAAAAAGTTGTATCCAAAAGAGTTCTATCCGGAAAGAAAGTTCTATCTCAAAAAAAAGTTCTATCCAGAAAGAAAGTCCTGTCTTTCCTACCTATGCTTGTTGCAAAACAAAAAAATGTGTCTCAGAAATAGACACAGAAGAATTGAGCAGAAACTAGCATGCTCCACCTTCTCCCCTCTCTGTGCATTCTGAAGATAGAAATGGTAGTGAATGAATCTCCGCGTTTCTTCTGAGAGGAGAATGGGTGTATAGTTTCCTGCTGGCATGGCTGCTAGTTCTGACGACCCAACAATCACCCAGAGAACTTGCTTAAAGCTTTATCTAGTAAACACATAGAGATGTAGCTGTAGCTTCCAGCTCCTCCCTGGAGATTTCTAAATACATTTGTCTCTGAATCTACTTTTGGGTTTCCCTTATGGCTCAGCTGGTAAAGAATCCACCTGCAATGTGGGAGACCTGGGTTTGATCCCTGGGTTGGGAAGATCCCCTGGAGAAGGGAAAGGCTACCCACTCCAGCATTCTGACCTGGAGAATTCCATGGACTATATAGTCCATGGGGTCACGAAGAGTCGGACAGGACTGAGTGACTTTCACTGAATCTACTTTTAATAAGTGCCTTAGTTGATTTTCACGGCCAGGAAAGTTTGAGAAATCCTCTCTCACTGTTCATGTGGGGGACAGGAGCTGGGATGGAAGAGAAGAGGGTGAAACAGAAGGGACCCTGATGGTACAGGTGCAGCCTTTGCTATATTCACTTACAAAGGACCAACGCCTGTGTATGATCTTCACTTTCAGTGAATTCCCCATCGCCTAACGTCTTTATCTCAGCTAGCCAGAATAGAACAATACCACTCTGTATTTCTATGGAGTAACAGCTATGTACTGATTAGGTGTGGTATCTGACATCGTTCTTATTTTCACCAGAAGATGAAGGATTCCTGTGGCAAATTATTGACTCACTGACGTGGAACTTAAACCAAGAGGCCCCCCTTGTTAATCCAGTTCACAGCTGACATCCAGTTTCACCTCTTAGTAGGTGATAACCACCCCTATCTGTCTGGGATTGTTTGGGCTTTAATGCTGAAAATACTATTCTGGGCAACCCCTTAGATCCAGGCAACCCAGGGTATTTGGTGACTGCCTCAAGTAAACTAGAAACCAGCTTGCATTATTAGCACCTGTCTTGGAATTATTTAGCCATTTTTGCCAGTCCAGGTGTGCCATGAACCTGGCAGGGGTGTGATGCATCCTGGGATCCTCAGCCTTGTGTGTTCATTCTCTGGACCCCATATAGTACCTTGTTCTCAATGTTCTCTCCTTTAGTGTTTATCAAAAAAGCCAGTTTATTCTTTCCCTGGCTTCCAAGCATCTAATCTCTTGCTTAGCAGTCTCACATGTCTGAAAGTCCTATATTCTCTAAATCAAAATTCTGTGACTTTTTCATTATCCTTAGCCAAATAGGCTGGACTGGGATTAAATCACCTTCATAATTACATTGTATTTTCATTTTTAATGTACAATTTGCATGACAATTTTTTATGCTTCAATCACATTGGCTCTGATTTTATCTATATTTATTTAGAAGAAAGGGGACTCGTGGGCCGAGTGTGGGCAGTTGTTGGTCCTCACCACAGGCAGCGCAGGTTGGTAGGCCCCTGGTGAGTGCCTTCCTGCCACCTTCCTCACCTTGTGGGTTTCTGGCTTGCTGCCGGCGTCACCCTGCCATGCCCAGCTCCTGTGCTCCCTTCCCTTGGGACTTCCCTTGGGACTCAGCTGGTAAAGAATCTGCCTCCAATGCAGGAGACCCTGGTTCAATTCCTAGGTCAGGAAGACCCCCTGGAGGAGGAAAAGTCTACCCACTCCAGTATTCTGGCCTAGAGAATTCCATGGACTGTATAGTCCACGGGGTTGCAAAGAGTCAGACACAACTGAGTGATTTTCAAGAAGGGGACTATAATGGGAAAATCCTGGGGGCTCATGGTCAGAAAAGCTGACTCCAAATTCTGGCCCTGATCTTTACATGCTCAGCAACCTTACATCAACCAGTAAGATGGCACACATGGTGCTGTGGGTTGAATTGTGCTCAGTCATTCAGTTGTGTACAGCTCTTTGTGACCATATGGACCATAGTCCTCCAGGTTCCTCTGTCCATGGGGTTTTCCAGGCAAGAATACAGGAGTGGGTTCCCATTTCCTACTCTAAGGGGTTTAATTGCATTCCCCCAAATTCATAAGTTGAAGTCCTAAGCCCCAACATGATGGGAATGTGATCTTCTTTGGAAATAGGGTCAATGCATATGTAATTAGTAAAGATGAGTTCATGCTGAAGTAGAATGGGCCTCTAATCCAGTGTGAATGGTATCATTATAAGAAGGAAATTTGGAGACAGAAACACATAAGGAGAATGCCATGTGAAGACTGCGATTTATGCAATCACACGTTAAAAAACTACCAGAAGGTAATTAGTGAGAGGCCCAGAATAGATTCTTTTCTAGAGCCTTCAGAGGGAGCGTGCCCCTGCTGATACGTTGATCTTGGACTTCTAGCCTCCAGAACTATGAGGCAACAAGGTTTTGTTATTTTAAGCAGCTCAGTGTGTGGTACTTTGTTATAGTAGCCCTAGCAAACTAATACAGATGGTAACATCTACTTCAGAGGATTTTTCCAAGGGTTAAACATTTGATTATTCACGTGAAAGTACTTGGTATATCAGAGTCCTTAATGAATAATAGGAAAATACAGGGTGGTGGGTTACCGGGAAATCACAGCTTTCAGTGTCGGGGTTCAAACTCTTCCTGCTCTGTTACAGTTTAGCTGACAAGAGCAAATCAGTTCAACCTCTCATCTCTTTGATCCTTATTTTCTCATATATGAAATGTACATAATGGCACAAACTTCGTGGGATAGTTTCGATGATTAGATAAAATAATGTATGAAAGTGTATTAACCAGATTTATAAGCAAGGCTGCATGGTTTTTGCCCTTGCAATGTAAAAGGCACAAAATTTTAAGCCTCTTCTTTAAGCAACACCCCCCACCTGTGCCTCCTTAGCTCGAAGTCTGAGGCCAAGAGTGATGACAGCTGACAGATGAATGGGCCTGCGATCCTGCCAACCCTTTGTGTGTTCTGGGGACCCATAAAGACTACCCTTTCCTTTCTCCCTCCATGCCCACCCTCCCATCTGAGGACAAGTTTCTTGCTTCTTTTCCTCAGGATCAAAAGAACTATAACTCTACTAGCTCAACCCCCTTTCTTTTCTTTTTTGGAAGAAACAATTTGATAGCTATAATTATTCCTGCAGACTCGATTATTTTCACAGAAATTAAAAATGTCTGTGGTAGTACTTCAATAGATCAATGTGTTTGTTACACTATCAAAATAACTTTTTTCCCCCTGCTATGTTGAAGAAATGAACAATTGAGTGCCAGATTGCAGAACTGAGGTTTTGTTTAATATTTACTGCTAGCAGGCACATTTGCTCTCAGAAAAAAAAAAAAAAAAGAAAAAGCACAGAGCAATGCCATTTGTATCCTATAAAACCCATGATTGCAATTCATGTGCAAACCCTCCCCCTGGATTAAGCATATAATATTGCTAATGAAATATTAGCTCCAAAATGAATGTCTATGGCCTTAAAATATAAACGCCCTTTGACTCAGTAAATTTACTGGCAGAAATTTTTCCTGAGGAAAGAAATGTTCAAGTGTTCAACTTTGCAAAGGTTTATATATCGAGGATATGGGCTTATCTCAGAGATACTGATGACTCAGTTCTAGATCCTGCAATAAAGTGAGTCACACAAACTTTTTGGTTTCCCAATGCATATAAAATTTATGTTCACATTGTACTGTAGTCTACCAAATGTGCAGTGACATTATGTCCAAAACAAACATTGCTTTTTATTTTATTACTATTTTTTAAATTTTATTTATTTATTTTTAACTCAACAACTTTTAAATTTCTTTTTTTAAGCTCATAACCAAAAATATACCATATTTGATATGCCTTAACTGATAGTTTAAGGTATGTAACTTAAGTACTTTATTGCTAAAAAATGCTAACCATCATCTGAGCCTTCAGAGAGTTGTAAGCTTTTTGCAATAGTAACATGAAATATCACTGACCACAAATCACCATAACAAATGTAACTATGATAAAAAAGTTTGAAGTCTTGCACACATTATCAAAATATGACACAGAGACAAGAAGTAAGCAAATGGTGTTGGAAAAAAATGGTGCCAATAGACTTGCTTGACATAGCTGCCACAAATCTTCAATTTATAAAAAACATAATATCTGCAAAGCTCAATAAAACAGTGTATGCCTGTGTTCAGCAGAGATTATTTGTAATATATTTTCTTAAAAGTCCTAAATTTCAGTATTGGAGATTGGTCCAATACAGTGTGATTTATCTTATTAACTGCATATTGTCTAACCATTAATAGTGGAAAAATAGATTTCTATTGAGATGATGAAACCCTTAAATGAGCAAGTTACAAAACAGTATGTAAAATATTATTCAAGTTTTCTGCTAAATGTTTGAATGTATATGGAGAGAGTATATATATGAGAAAAGAAAAATGGGGAATTCACTAAAATATTAATAGTAGTTCTGAGTAGAAATACTGTTTTTTATATTGCTCTTTATGGATTTCTCTTTCTATTTTTTAAGTGAGTATGCTTTATCTTTATAATCAGAAAGGATTATTAAAGCTTTATTAGCCTAGAAATCTTAAGGGGAATTAGTTTCAATCAAAGGAAGCAATAGGCTATAGCATTTCCTAAACCATGTCTTGAAATATGTGGTAGGAATTCTTCAAAGCAAGGGTTCCCTTGTGAAATAAGTTTAGAAAACATCTTTCTTGTTCCCTCTCTTTCTCTTTCTCAGATTCACAATGAAAATTAGTAGCAGCAGCAAATAATTAATTACCTTAACTTGATTTGATCATGAAGCATCATTTTTTTCCTGTTTCAACTTTTAATAATATCCCCTGATAGTTAAGTGCTTTGAGACACTCAGTTTGGGTGGAAAACACTGTTTAAAGCAGGAATTTTTTTAGCCTCCATTTATCAATTTGGAGGGATAGAGGAGACATTTGCTGTTTCTCTATCTGCATGCATTCTCCATATTTCCAATTCCCAACAGCAACCAGACTCACCTTTGTAAAACCAACCTTCCCTACTAAGGGCTGTGTGAATGGGGGCCAGAGGTATAAATCAGTAACATGACACCAATCCTTTAACCACAGTGGATGAGCGATGAGTAATAATCCTTAGCCCAGTCCACCCAGAACATAGCATTTCCCCAACCACAGCTAGTGATACAGGTGAATTCCATTGGGTCAGAAATTAGGACATGTGTTGAATAACTGTGCTAAGTATTGTGCTAACAGTCCCTGGGCATGAAAACACAGAGCATCAGTGGCTCTGAGAGCAGCTGTCTTGTGACCATGAGGAGCAAAGCCAGCCTTAGGAAAAATTATACCTGATGCCTGGCACACTTTGGCCAATAAATCTCCTTTCAGTTGGATTTGTTTTTCTATTACTTCCAAATGAACTGCTTTTGATTCAAGAGACTCAAGAAGAACTTCAGTGAAATAACTAAGGCTAATCGAATGCCTTAAAATTATAATTCATATGGGCCCAGTTAATCAATGCCTCACTCACCTGTCCAGTTCCACAGCATTCTTTCCATTATGCAAATGTTATATTTTATATCATATGTACATATTCACATTTCCTTACTTTTGATTGTGCTAGAATAGATATCCGCATCTCACCTGGAGATTGGGAAGTCAGGGATATCAAAGGTTCCTCACTGGTTCTCCTCCTCATGGCTGGCCAAAGCCCACATCCCTGGAATGAATCCCACCATAGTGGCAGTCCAGCAAGGAATGGTAGCCATCTCACTAGATATAATCCTCATACATCAGTGAAACTGCCAGAGAGTTATAGCATCAGATCCATAAGCAGTTTGTCATCCATCAGTGTCTCTTCCCATTTTTTTTTTTCGTATTATCTACTGCTTCCTGGGCTGTTACTGAATCCATACCATGCAATTTCTGAAAAGTACAAATAATCTAATAGAAAATGAAAGTTTCAAAGGGATACACTAGCCTCCTTGACTTAGGTTTCTTTCCAGCAATTTCCATCTCATCAGTCAAGTGACATCTGACACAAATGATGTCATAAAATCACCAGGAAGAACTTGCCTGAGAATTTAATTGAAAATATCAACCAAAGAAGTATCCATATTGTATCTATAAACCATGTCCCAAAAGGCTTGAGAGCCTATCTCCTGGTACAGTGTAAAGTTTCTATTGACAAATGGATTTTGCATACACGTAAGTGTGGCTGGATATGAAAGGCTGGTTGACTCTGCATACTCTAATAAAAGTAGTCCAGAAACAACAGATATCACCCTGGAAACAAGTCACTATAGGGTTGGGAGGAGACATATAAAGGATGAGTCATATTCTTGGTGGACTTGATAAGAATTTGGGGATAAAACCTTTGTTAATCTTTTTTTTCTTTTTAATCAAAGTAAGGGCCTTCTGATAATAAACATGAAATAGAGGTCAAATGTCCTGGACAGGTGCTATGCTCTCAAATGCAGACATACACCACTAGTTCCCGCCACCAAGTAAACTTAAGCTGCGGTTCTCCCTGCTCTATGAAGCTGAAGCAGACACAGAGTTTGAACATAATTTGTTTACAATAGGTGGTCACCCCAGATCAGGGTTTTTCAACCTGATCAGTGTTGACATTTCGGATAAGATAATTCTCTGCTGTGAGGGGCTGTCTTGTGCATTCTAGGATAGTTAGCATCTCTGGCTTCTGCACTAGCTCCCAATAGCTTCTTCTCAATTGAGTCAACCAAAACACATCTCTAGACATTGCCCAATGACCTCTGGAGGCAAAATACCCCAGACTGAGAATCAATACACTGTATTATTCTTATTGTGGTTGCTTTGCCCTCTCTCAGTTTAGTTAACCGGGAGCTAATTCCCCCCAGAGTTCCTTCTTTTGTATGTTTCCAGGTTGGGAATGAGTACAAGAGGCATTTTGCCTGAGGTCTGTGAAGCCTCAGCTGTTTGGTCATGCTCTGAGGTTCTGCAGATTGCCAGGCACTGTGACAGCCCACGCACATTGTCACTGACCTGCTGGCTCACCTTGTTGGCCTGCAGGAAACCAAGCCCCTCAGCTTCTCCAGCACCTGCCAGATCTCCGCTGTTAGGTGAGTCCTGATTGAAGGGCACCAGCTTTCCCTCCCAATCGCTAATCTAGCTGAATTTTAGCGACTTCAGGCTTAACAGCAGCCATGGAGGCAGTGTCCTACACAAACCCCCCACTTCACCAGCTTCCACAATTGAATAAGATCTAATCCTCACAATACATTCTTTATTCTGTGCCACACATAGTAACTCTGCCTCTCTGATTCAACTCTGATGGATACACTTACAAGTGGGGGTCTCAGGGTGTAGCAACATTTTGGAGAAGAACTGGAAGACTTCCCAACATTCATTCTACCCCAGATAATTAGTCAAAGCCAACCCAGGTGGTTCCATCCTCTTGCCAGGGATTTGTTCAGAGATGAACAGACCCAAGTCAGTCTAAGCCAATGAGATGCATAGAGAGGCTTGCTCTGAGCTTCTGGAAATCAAAAGTCCATTTTTTTCATCCAAATAGAGATAAACACAAAAGTATGCATGCTGCATCAGTTGCTGGTGGCAGCTGTCATGTGACCATATGGGGAACCACTTTTAGGATAAAGTGGAGACATTGACAGAACACCCAAAAAGAACCTACCTATGTCTGAAAAAGTCTGAGCTGTGGAATTAATAAAACCTAAAGCCTTCCCGATTTGTGAAAGGAAGTCCTTTTGCATGAGATAATAAATAAATTTCTCTATTGTTTAAGCCAATCTGGCTGGGATTGTCACATTCTTAAAGTAGTTTTGGAGTCTGGTTTAGATCTTGGATACAAATTATTCTCACTTCTTACAGATGATTTGACCTGATCCCCCTGGGTGAAGGCTCCACTATGCTTTCAAATGTACTCTTGTGTTCCTATTCCTCTCAGCCCTGCAAGCCTGGACAGCATTCCTTTGAAGCTTCTATCAGTTTCAGTTGAGTCTTCACTGCCTACTTCTCTCAACCGCAAAATGTCACCTAACACTTGATTTAAAAGGGCTTCCCTGGTGGCTCAGACAGTAAAGAATCTGCCTGCAATGCAGGAGACTTGGGCTTAATCCCTGGGTTGGGAACATCCTCTGGAGAAGGGAATGACAACCCACTCCAGTATTCTTGTCTGGAGAATTCCATAGACAGAGGAGACTGACAGGCTACAGTCCATGGGGTAACAAAGAGTCAGATACGACTTTTGATTTAAAAGCAATAAACAGAACTCAGCAAAAGACATTCTCCAGGAAATCTGGGCGTGTATGTTTTTGCTTCTGTCGGGACCAGGATACACCTGAAAAGTTTGGGCTTTCTTCAACTATGATCCTCACCCAGCAATCCTAGGCCACCTACACCCAGCAGGAGACAGGCAATTATAAAGTCAAGAAGTTAAAACCCTAACTAGAGGAGCCTCAGTGCATTCTGTTATCTGGGGCTACCCTCATTATTCTCTACTCTTTGGATGCTTGGTCCATGGGGACAGAGGGACGAAATGAAGAGTCATGGAGAGGCTGCTGCCAGCTGAAGGTGGATATGGTGGATAAGAAGGGTGGAGGCTGGATTTCATCTCTACTCACTCCCTGCACCTGGCACCTCTGCACCAGCACACAACTTGCAGCACCTTGAGGGATGCTCTGGACAGAAACCCTGGAATTAGACAAACTGAGGTTCAAAGCTTTGCTGCCTTTACTGAAAAATGGGCCTGTCAAGCAACCTCTTAAAATCTCATTGTCTCATTAGTAAAAGAATAGGAAAATCTGTCACCACATATGGCACATGGTGAAAGTGAAAGCTGCTCAGTTGTGTCCAACTCTTTGTGACCCCATGGACTGTAGCCCCCCAGGCTCCTCTGTCCATGGGATTCTCCAGGGAAGAATATTGGAGTGGGTTGCCATGTCCTCCTCCAGGTGATCTTCCCAACCGAAGGACTGAACCTACGTCTCTTGCATCTCCTGCATTGTAGATGGATTCTTTACTGTCTGAGCCACCAGGGAAAATTGCATGGAGAGTGGTGGAAACTCTGTAAACACTACTGTCCTGGTGTGATCCTCTCCACCTCTTTACTGCTTTAGCTGACATTTCTCACTCCTGCTTCCTCCTCGTAAGTATCCATCAGACCCTTCAGCTTAGTGAATGGCTGGTCCGGCCACACTCTGGCAGTTGGAGGGACTTATAGTAGGAAAAGCCTACTGTCCAGATTCAAGGCAGGCAAGGAACGTTTCTGGCTCTGTAAATAGAGAGAGGCACATAGCCCCTAGGGCCAGGGGGTAGAAATGGAGATGTCAGGAAAGCTTGCCACATTTATCAGTATATTCATGTCATATTCACCATATATTCGAGACAGGACTGATTCAGGAACCTGACCCTAACGTTTCAACCCCGCCCACACCAATCATTGTCAAGCTGGCTTCTGGACTCATGGCTTGAAAGAGGTGTAATATGCACATGGCTGAGATCCAGCAACCTTGTTCTACTGTTGGTAAACTGTGTGACTTCAGAGAAACCATTTCAGCTCAGTTTCCTGCGGAACCTATTGGGGGATTCTCTCACACAATCTCAGATCCTGGGTCATCTGGGGCTGGGGATGGAGCAGGGGCATTAAGAGAATTGCCCTCCTCTGGCTTATTTTAAGGATTTGGTGTCTTTTTGACCAAATAATCCCATGAAAGTCTTAGTTTACCTCAAGCATCCGTGTTTGAGTTCACCCACACCACAGAGGTGTTGCCCATACTTGGCTAATTGAATATCATTAGAGGCTGTGAAACTGGCTCTGCATTTCAAAAAGCCTATTTCTTATTAAGAAACATATATATTTATATACACATACTCATTCAAAAATGTGCTATAAGAAAGCAGCTGCCTTAAGAATATTTCTGTGGAGGAGCCAATTGTTTGGGAATTGGGATGCATTCTGCCACTTGTGAAAAGGAGCGAAAAAAAAAAAGGAGGAAACAAGAGAAAGAGAGATGCAAGGCACAAATATATTGACAGATGAGAAGAATAAATGTTTTCTTTGCGTGCACAGTGCGGAGGTGTCGCACATACCAAATTATGACATAACTGTTGGAGTAATGGCTGCAGCTGTTGCCTTTGTAAAGTGATCCACAATACCCAACTCTAATAAGTGTAGCGTGTGTCCAAGGCACTCCACACAATGAGGACAGCCTAATCCCAGGCCACGTGAGCTCTGTGCCAAGCGTGGTCATATCACAGCAGCAGGAGCAAGCTGGGAATAATCATATCCTTAGGAAAAAAATCCCCTGGGTAACACATTGAAATTCCCTTTAAACAAAGCAAGCCCCTGAATCTACTGGTGAACAGGAAAATTCTGTGATGAATTGCCAAGGAAGAGCACTGGGTAAAAACTCCATACATTGCCCCATTTCCATCAGGTAAAAACTGCTAGAAAGAAGAAGTTGACTTTAGTGAACATAGGAAGATGCTGCTGGGTTGCAGTCATTCCTTGATTTCTTCATTTGTTCAACAAAAATTTCTTAAGCATGTGTGCCAGGTACCAGGCTGTGAACCAGAAATACAGAGAAGGAGGTAAACATTGAACATGTAACAAAAATAAGTCATTAATTCACAGCAGTTGTGACAGCTGCCTTAAGGCAAAAGGACTGGATACTAGAAGGGTGAATTACAGACTACAGTTTCTCTTTAAGAGCAGGCTGAAATGTACAGATTGCAATCACTATAAGCCTAATTTGAATAATAAGAGACAATGAGTTGGTACCCAGAGAACTAGAAGTTCCATTGATTATTGTAAAAAATCATTTTTTAAATATTTTATTTGATAGCATGTTCCTCTCATTGAATATTCAGAATTTGGCAGTGAATGTGTCAGAATCATATTTTTTTTTAGCTCAGCAAGTGGTAAGCACTAATGGTAATTGTAGATATGGGGAAAATCCCCTTGATAAAAATATATTTCCCTATATCTGAGTTGGTTCATGTCATGCCCAAGATCATAGGCTCTGGACCAACCTGCCTGGGTTCAAGTCTGTCTCTTCTGCTTGCTAGCATAGATGTCAACTTATTTAAACTCTCTGAGCCATGGTTCCCTTATCTGTAAAAGGGGAATAACTCTTATTATTTCCTTCATAGGGTCATTGTGAGAACTGGGTAAGTAAATACACTTAAATCACTTTAAATAGCACGTGGGTTATACTAAATACTATGTTAGAGTTGTTATTACTATTCCTTGGGCTTCTTGGTGGCTCAGATGGTAAAGAATCTGCCTGCAATTCAGGAGACTTGAGTTCGAGTCCTGGGTCGGGAAGATCCCCTAGAGAAAGGAATGGCTATCCACTCTAGTATTCTTGCCTGGAGAATTCCATGGACAGAGGAGCCTCGCAGGCTACAGTCCATGGGGGTCACAGAGTCAGGCACAATTAAGTGACTAACACCTTTCACTATTCCTTGGATATAAATTTAGGACCCAACACTGTAGTTAAATTATTATGACCTCTCTAAATGTTTTATTATCATCTAAGATATTCATACTTGGGTTGTTTATTGATCTCAACCCTAAACCTCTGCTTTTTTCCAGATGTGGAAATCTCTTGACTCTTACATCACCTCTAATAATTTTCATCCTATCAATCAAAATGTGCAGCCAGGTATATAGTCTATTTCTATCCATGACTAATCATTTTCCTATTTCTCAGGTTTGACCAGGAATGATTTGGCTAAACTACTTTCTTCTGTATGAACCAGAAGTCGCATAGCAGAGGTGCCAGTGTATCTCCACAACTGCCATTAAATTGCTTAAGAATGAATATTAAGTGGAAGACTTGGCACCTATTTCCCTAAACCTCACTCCATGCCCTAGCCACATGGCCACCTTCGAGGAATGTCAGCAACTAGAGGAAGTTGGGAGTGGCCAAGCACCGACACACACATCCTCCATCCTTGAAGACCACAGCAAGACACACCAAGCCCCAAAATGAAATAAGAAGTCTTAGCAAGTCAGATACATAATGAGTTATTTGGCCTTTGACTTCTACTGTTTGCGGAGGGGTAAGGGCACCTTTGACATCTCAGAAGCAAATTGATTTTCTTGAGTAGATGATGGAGAAAATTGTGCTGAGTTTTGATCATTTGTGTATTCTCAAGTTCCTCCACACAACCAGACTGTGAACGAAAACAACTCTAAAGACATGTAAGCACTATGGTTAATTGGGTATGCAGTAAATACAATTTACTCCTGAAGAAACAGTTTGCTGTTTATTCACTGGGAAAAAAAATACTCAGCTTGATAATACTGACAGAACACGAATATTGTGTGGCAGGTTGAAGAAAAATCCTATTTAAAATGCTTGTGAAAGGGTGAATAAAAGCAGTCTGGTTTTCTCTTCCTTTTGAAAATCTTCATCTCATTGCCTCATTTGTTCTTTCCTTTTTTTTTTTTTTTCCTGCTTCCTTTTAGTTTTTCCTTCTGCACTGCTGTAGAAGACTTTCCCAAAGAAAGTTTTCTGAGACACATCACTTCACTATTTTTCAGCATTATTTCTATACCTGATCTCCAGGCAGCCCTACAAAATATCTTGTTGTATTCTTTATTCACCCTAGAAAGATTCTGAGAAGAGGTGATTAATTGGAAAGTGAAAGACTACATTGTCTAGAGACACACAGAGCATATCAAAATCATTTAGAGTCAAGTTCTTGAACCCAATGCTGTTTCCCTTCCATGTACAGAAGCCCCATGGGAACCTCATACATCTTCTGGTTCAGCAGGAAGCCTCGTTTAGGTAAAGGCAGCAGATAAACCTGTTCCACCCCTATGTGCTGCATTTTAAAAATCCACCTCTCGCATCACTCTTACTCTTAGGTTCCCCAAACAAAGTCCTGGCACCACCTGACAGGCATCACTTAGCTGAGCGGGCTGCTGCTGATTCTCCCCCACTGCTGACACTGTAAATTAGCTACAACTGGTATTTGAAGGTGAGGCTGTGCACCTGCTGCCCTCATTTGGTGATAAGAGACTTGTCTTCCAAAACATACCGCCTCGCCTCTTGTCCTCCATCCATCCTAGAAACACATAGTCTTTTGATTTCTGAGGGTCTTTCTGCTGCAGTGTGTTGCTGGCTATTTTTCTATCCTGGTTTTCCATTTGATAAAATAATTGAAGTGATTTAGATGCTCCTAGATTGGGGTAGAGTGGATAATTTCCTTTATAAGATTGAAAAATACACCCTCCAACTCACTACAAGTCATAGGAAGTTATGTCTTTTTTGGTGAATTGAGATTCTGCCCATGGTGGGTAATAAGTGTCAGCAACCACCTGGGCTTCCCAGGTAGCTCAGTGGTTTAAAAAAAAAAGGAATCTGCCTGCCAATGGAGGAGATGCAGGAAGAGGCAGGTTAAATCCCTTGGTCAGGAAGAACCCCTGGAGGAAGAAATGGCAACCCACAGCAGTATTCTTGCCTGGAAAATTCCATGAGCTGGGGAGCCTGGTGAGCTGCAGTCACGGGGTTGCAAAGAGTTGGACACGACTGAAAGAACATGCAGTAACACAATAACCACCAGCAGTGGCAAAATAAGGATGGTAGGCCAACATTATGTGTCCCCTTCAAAGCTGCATGCTTTGATAATAACAGTTTCCTTTTCTGTGGTGGACCCGATACCATGACCAAAACTCACCACATGGATAAGAAACTGGACACTTACTTGCTATGGATTCGGTTCAATTCAGTTCAGTCTCTCAGTCGTGTCCGACTCTTCATGACCCCATGAATCACAGCACGCCAGGCCTCCCTGTCCATCACCAACTCCTGGAGTTCACTTAGACTCGCGTCCATCGAGTCCGTGATGCCATCCAGCCATCTCATCCTCGGTCGTCCCCTATTCCTCCTGCCCCCAATCCCTCCCAACATCAAAGTCTTCCAATGAATCAACTCTTCGCATGAGGTGCCCAAAGTACTGGAGTTTCAGCTTAGTATCATTCCTTCCAAAGAAATCCCAGGGTTGATCTCCTTCAGAATGGACTGGTTGGATCTCCTTGCAGTCCAAGGGACTCTCAAGAGTCTTCTCCAACACCACAGTTCAAAAGAATTGAATTCCATCATAACTATGTCTCTGGCACATTCAATGTATATTGACTCTATAGACATGCCCAACTAGCCCAAATTACTTTGTACACACACAGCATTCAGTGTTCCAGCAAATTGAGCTCATCCGTTGAGGCTATAAGGGATCCACTCTTCCAAAATGTTGCTCTTCATGTGTCCACCTAGAGCAAGATGTTTCTCATTATGGTGGTATGAAATGGGATTTTTTTTTCCTCTCTTATGAATAATAAATAGAATCATGAAAGCTAAAAAGAATATAACAGGATCCTGCAATTGGAGATGACATTTACTTAGCAGAAAGTAAAATTATGTTAAAAAAATCAATATGCTTGGTGAAACTTCCCATATTTTTAATTCACTTGCAACAGATAATTAGCTCATATATTTAAATTAGCCTGATGCATTTTATTTAGCCATTTTTTAAGGAGATCACATTCTATTTTATTCCTATATCAATTCAGCCACTAATACAGTACACAGAGACAGCTCTCCTGCACCCCTCCC
Source organism: Capricornis sumatraensis (assembly GCF_032405125.1). Taxonomy (NCBI): domain Eukaryota; kingdom Metazoa; phylum Chordata; class Mammalia; order Artiodactyla; family Bovidae; genus Capricornis; species Capricornis sumatraensis. Next base: position 137,114,781 of record NC_091071.1, read on the forward strand.
CCGTAAAAGGCTGTTTAGGGCTCCATTTCCAGCCAAATGATCTGGGGAGTTTTCTCTCAGTGCCATGCATGATTTTGCCAATGAATCTTTAACCTCTGTGAGGGAGGGGACTGAAGATAAGAGGAGAAGGGGGCAGAAAGACAAGGGCCTGAGGGAGAATTTGGAATCAGGAGGAAAAGGGGACGACAGAGGATGAGATGGCTGGATGGCATCATCAACTCGATGGACGTGAGTCTGAGTGAATTCTGGGAGTTGGTGATGGACAGGGAGGCCTGGCATGCTGTGATTCATGGGGTCACAAAGAGTGGGACACGACTGAGCGACTGAACTGAACTGAATCTTCATCTGGCTTCACCCTGTCTGACTGTGGGTGATTTCAGCTGAGTGTGCATAGCCTTATTTTTTCCTTCTCCGGTGGGAACACCACACATGATGGGAACACCTTGCCAGGCAGGAATTCTTTCGGGAACATTAGCAGAGGGGGGCCTCAGAGAACATGGTGTTTTCCTTTAAGAACCAAGTTCAAGCTCAATGCATCGTGTAAATGAAAATACACCACCTTTTACAGGGAGGAGCAGGGCTGAGTACATTTTCTTTATCTTGTTTGCTTTGTTTCTCAGAGCATCCCAGGTGGGGGAAGGTCAAGTTTACTGAGGCCTTGACCTGGCCTTTCAGTCTTACATGGGATTATAAGTTTCACTTATGAATGTCATGCCACATCTTATTCATATGTAAGGGATCTCCTTTCTTTTTCATCTTTTTTTCTTTTGCTATTGTATCTAGTGAATTTCAGATCCTTCTATCTTGTCATCACTGTTCCTTCCTTCATCTGCAATGTTTCTCATTCCTCAGCTGAGATTTTGCTTTCTTCCCTTTTCTGAGCCTGGTTGTTCCTTCAGGAACCATCCCCCAGCCTCCACCCATCTCTGATGAGAACATTCTTGCTGACACATTCTCAGCAGGCTGGGCACATCATGACCACATCTATATTGAGAGGGGGAGGACAAGATTGTTTACTTTCTCAGAAGGCTAAACATCTCCGGCTGTGAGTCCTTGACTATGTATTTAAGGACACAGACAGAAAGGACAAAGGCCAGCAGAAAGTGCTTCTGCCACGGCGATTTGCATCTGAGTTCAATTCAGCTCTGCTTTAAAGAGTCTCATTTGAATATACAGTACATTAGCTGCACTATTGCTTCAGATCCAATATGGGAAATACATTCATAGCTCAGTAACCTCTCCCCCACCTAGTCCAGACAGTTGGGGAAGAGGGTAGGGAGGGCCTCCAACAACTGCAGAGAAACTGTATTTCAAATGAATGTCTTTCATCACCTGCCTATGTATCCCTCAGCTGTACTCCCTATAGGAGATTTGCATATTTTTTCTTACTAGTGGAAATAAATATAGGATGAAGATTTTGTTTGTCCTTTTAAAAATCCTGCTTTGCCCCTCATGCTCCAGGGCTTCTAAATATGCGATGAGAAGAAATGGTTTGCTAGACTAAAGAAAACCAGAAGTTCCAGATGACATGCCTACTGTTATCATCTATGTGAAGGACTGCAGCTAGAAATCACCTCCAGAATTCCTTCTGGCAAAAATTAATAAGTAGATTTATAATATAAGGCTGTGTGAATGTAGTTACCTAAAGGACCACTGATCTAAACTAAGTCAGCCCGAAGAGAGTCCTAAATTATGCACAAGGTTGAAATGACATTAAATGCACATTGTCTATTCCCTTTCTTTTTAATTTTCATGGGAATTCAGATGTACCTTGCAGTCTTTGTGTATACTTTCTTAATCCCTTGTCTTCTTTTGACCTGAGAAAGCAAAGGGCAAATGAAGGATTAGACTCTTTAAGAGTGTAAAAAGTGTGGCCTTGATGAATGTTTGAACCCTGGGATGGTTCTTTATCTAGCCAAAGTCTGTAGACATGAAATGTAATAATAGTAAGATAATGATATTGACTTTTTTAACAAACATACTAGAACTTCTATATAGCCCAGACTTTTATCAATGCCTTAAAACAGTCACCTTAGGAGACTGAGGTTTTGTTTAATTTTAGCTTTTAGTTTTTAACAGTGGCTTTGTTTTAACACCACAGCAGGAATTGCTACTAAGGCTGCCCAGCATTTTCTATTGAATACTGTCAACAGAGAAAAATTTTTGTCACTGAAGGGTGGTTTTGATTTTTGAAAATAATCAAATACTACCTGGAACCAGGGTAACTAGTGAATGGGCAGCCAAGTATTAGTTTAAATAACATCTTCTTCCCTATGTTTGGCTGTAGCAACACAAAATGTCTGCTGAGCTTATTAAGTGCTTGTTGGCAAATGTAAGACGTGAAAATTCACACTGCCCCTGTGCCTTTAATCAAAGAACTGTAGTATTAGAAGAAATCTTAGAGGTTAGAAAATTCAAACCCTTAGTTGAGAGAAATAAGGTCAAAATGGTGACATTTCACTTAAGACAATGCTTTTTTCTTGACTGTAGAAGTTTAAGAAATTACAATTTTGTTTAGTTCTTGAATACTGCAAACATTGGGATGTTGTGTGTATGTGGTCAGTGACTGTGTTTGTATTAGTAGGACCTACTTCCAGAGTGTCTGCCCAGCTCTCAAGTAATTTCCTTACTGTGCAACTGTCCTCTTGCTCCACATCTAATTCTTGAAAGCACAGATGCATGACCCTGCTGTCCATGTTGGGAGGGTAACACCTGCCCTTGGAGATGGCTGATTGGAGCAGCAGTAACACCTGACCCAAGATAGACCAGTGAAATCCTCTCTTCTGGGAATTTGAAATTGGCACTTAGGAAAGTCATTCAATACGGCGGATCTAGAAGATACAGTGTCAGGAATTAAAATTTTCCTCCTGGACCAGAGAGCCAAGAAAGCTGGTCTAGAAAGAAAGAAAAGTAATACAGAGGACATGATGAAAAAGGTAAAAATAGGATTAAGGCTCCCAGTTAGAGCCTTCCTGAAGCCTGATTGTATTATTGCTCTTAAGTCTTTGAGTTAACACTTCATCCTCAAATGATGTGGTTTAAATGTTTAAGTTAGATTGAACTGGTTTGCTACTGGCAGCCCACTAGATCATACCCAACAGATTGCACGTAAAAGTTGTTCAGTCGTGTCCGACTCTTTGAGAACCCATGGATTATACAGTCCATGGAATTCTCCAGGCCAGAATACTGGAGTGGGTAGCATTTCCCTTCTCCGGGGGGATCTTCCCAACCCAGGGATTGGACCCAGGTCTCCTGCATTGCAGGCAGAGCTATCAACTGAGCTATCAGGGAAGTCAACAGATTATGTATATATAACAATTCCCAAGAGGGAAATGTATCTCCCAGCCTCTCTCAGGAACTGAAGCTCCTTTCATGAGGAGCTGATGGCTTCTCTGAGAGAAAAGGACAACTTTGAATGTGACCTGCATGAATCTGTGAGAGGTCCTATTTGATGCAGCTCTGGGGAAAGAAGGAAAAGCAGCTATAACACTGCCATTCTCATGCATTCAACTCATTCAAAGGCAGCTTCCTCACCCCTAATTGCTTAGAAGATAGAAACCCAAGCTCTTAAAGCAGATGCACAACAAGTAGGGCCTGATCTCCATCTTCACTCCCCTTCCAGCACATTCATGCTTTCTGATGCAGAACCAAGAAGCTACTAGCATGCCCCTTCCCCTCTGCACACCTCCATGCCTGCGTATGCCAAGTTTCCTCTGCTTGGAATGCCCTGCATGCCCACCTCTCCTTCCCCATCCTCTCTCCCCACTCCCGTAGCCTAGAAAATTCCTATTTAACTTTTCAAACTCTCTGTGACAGTCAACACTGGGAGAACTTCTCTGGCTTTTCTCTACCACAAGATAAATCAATCCCTGTTTTTCCTGAACTACGTCAGTACCTTATAACACATGTTCACAACCATCATCTCTTGCACTCTGTTGTAATGATTTGTTGATGTTTTTTCATTGAAATTGTTGTTTCATTTGTTAAATGAACTGCCTGCCACACTGTGAACAATGTGAAAGTAGGAACCATGTTTCATTCACTGTTTCTTTTTTTTTTAATATTTATTTTTATTTATTTGGCTACACCAGGTCTTAGCTGCAGCATGCAGGATCTTCTATCTTCATTGTGACATGCAGGACCTTTTCATTGCAGTATGCAAACTCTTAGATACGGCATGGGGGATCTAGTTCCCTGGGATAGAACCTGGGCCCCCTGCATTGGGAATGTGGAGTCTTAGCCACTGGACCACCAAGAGGTCCCTCTCATTCACTTTTGAATGTCCAACAACTAACAGTTAGTGAGTCCACAATTACTACCCTGTAGCTGGTAGCTAACACCTTTTGTGTGTTCAGTACACATGGAGAGAAATAACCTGAAATTATGTAGTCATTTTCTGCTGCTGATGCTGCTAAGTCACTTCAGTCATGTCCAACTCTGTGCGACCCCATAGACGGCAGCCCACCAGGCTCCCCCATCCCTGGGATTCTCCAGGCAAGAACCCTGGAGTGGGCTGCCATTGCCTTCTCCAATGCATGAAAGTGAAAAGTGAAGTGGCTCAGTCATGTCCAACTCTTAGCGACCCCATGGACTGCAGCCCACCAGGCTCCTTTGTCCATGGGATTTTCCAGGCAAGAGTACTGGAGTGGGGTGCCATTGCCTTCTCCAGTAGTCATTTTCTACAGAGGTACTAAGATATTTGTTCTAGAGACCTCCCTTACCTTCGTGAAAATGACTTTTGAAACTTTGCATTCTTAATTATGCTGCCTGCTGCTTTCCCATGAGGTTAAGTGGATGTTCTATACATGAGAGCTATTAGAAGCTATGTCGCTCAAGAGGTTTATTTGTGTACAAGCGGCTCATGCTAACCCTGGGGACCGTGACAGTCCACATTTACCATGAAGGCAAGTGTCAATTATTTCTCCATGGTTCCTGTGAACCCTCCTTAATACAACTGGAAGAGGTTCTGCACTGGCCTAACTCTAAAAACTCTGTGAAGCAGTAATGATACCTGTTTTCTACTCAACATTTTAGGCATATACTATACACATACGGTATACAGATACAAATGAGCCAGTCAATCCACATGTATTAAAAAATAAAGGATGGGAGGAATAGAGGGAAAGGAGGGGTGAGGGAAGGAGGAAAAGTAAAGAAAGGAGGGGGGCTTTATAAGGAAAGGTTCTAGTTATTGGGGAAAAACTAAATTCGCCCTGTAAAACAAACCACAAAGAGCAAAATCATTTCAGTGTAAACATTCACAGTAAATGATAAATACTGTACAGCAATAGTCCCCAGCCTTTTTGGCACCAGGGGCTGGTTTCATGGCAGAAACTTTTTCCATGGACGTGGGGAGGGGGATGATTCAGGCAGTGATACAGCCATAGGGAGCAATGGGGCACTGCTTGCCTCCTGCTGAGCAGCCGTTTTCCTTATAGACTGTCCTACAGGGGTTGGGGGTTATGGATCCCTGTTGTAGAGAATGGTTTCCTTGTTTATTATACACTATCCCTTCCACCTAGTCAAAGCTATGGTTTTTCTAGTAGTCATGCATGGATGTGAGAGTTGGACTATAAAGAAAGCTGAGTGCCGAAGAATTGATACTTTTGAACTGTGGTGTTGGAGAAGACTTTGAGAGTCCCTTAGACTGCAGGGAGATCCAACCAGTCCATCCTAAAGGAAATTAGTCCTGAATATTCATCGGAAGGACTGATGCTGAAGCTGAAACCTGATGTGAAGAGCTGATTCATTTGAAAAGATCCTGACTCTGGGAAAGATTGAAGGCAGGAGGAGAGGAGGACAACAGAGGATGAGATGGTTGGATGGCATCACTGACTCTATGGACATGAGTTTGAGTAAGCTCCAGGAGTTGGTGAGGGACAGGGAAGCCTGGAGTGCTGCAGTCCATGTGGTTGCTAAGAGTTGGACACGACTGGGCAGCTGAACTGAACTGATCCCTTACCAAGGTGATGGTAAAGGTTTTCCTTTAAGTGGTGGCATCAGCCTAAAATTAAGAACCCTGTGTGGTCCTGTATCTCCAACCCAAGTTTCTTTCTTGAAGATCCCACCCTGGTATTTGGGTGCTGATTTCAAAAACTTTCAGTTCCTCAGTTGGAATAACTGAGCAGTCTGTCCATAAGCTCCAGTTGTTCCTTATCCAGTGAACAGAGTTCAGTAACTATACTTGTGTTACTCATACAATGGCTACTTTACTCAAACTTGTTCTTCATCCAAGGGTTTCCCAGGTGACTCAGTGGTGAAGAATCTGCCTGCCAATGGAGGAGACCCAGGAGATGCCGGTTTGATCCCTGTGGGGAGGATGCCCTGGAGGAAGAAACAGCAACCCACTCCAGTATTCTTGCCTGGAAAATTCCATGGACAAAGGAGCCTGGCTGGCTATAGTCCATTTGACACAAATAATAAGGTTATTTTCCATACCACCTTCTCAGCTGGAATCATCCATGATTCCATTTCATGATCTAATGTATCTGTAGCTACCACAAAACACTTAATTGGAAAAGACTTATAGCATAGTTTTATTGAATTATTATCACTTTAAACTGTTATCACTCTAAAGCCGAGGTAAGATTTAAAAGTGATTTGCTGCTACTGCTGCTAAGTCGCTTCAGTTGTGTCCGACTCTGTGCGACCCCCTAGATGGCAGCCCATCAGGCTCCCCAACCCTGGGAATCTCCAGGCAAGAATACTGGAGTGGGTTGCCATTTCCTTCTCCAATGCATGAAAATGAAAAGTGAAAGTGAAGTCGCTCAGTCGTGCCCGACTCTTAGCGACCCCATGGACTTCAGCCCACCAGGCTCTTCCGTCCATGGGATTTTCCAGGCAAGAGTACTGGAGTGGGGTGCCATTGCCTTCTCCAAAAGTGATTTAGGAAATAATTATAAAAGAGAATTTCAGTGAAAGGGACACTCTCAGCCTCAAAGATCTTTATGGGCATGTATCCTCCAAAGCCAAGAATGTCTAAGCCACTTCTTCTGTACAAAAGCAGGAAATTTTTTAGAGAAGACAGCTCTTTGACAACTATATAGCTTTGTGGGACTCCCACTGCTCTGGTGTTACATGGTTTGGGGGAAGAATGTGCATATGTGCTCAGTAGAGTGTAATAAGTGTGTCTACCTCAGACAGCTGTTGTGCAAACTAAATGATAATGCATGTATGCAGTTACCACAATGTCTACACATAGTAAATAGACAAAGTAGCAGAATTGTAACTTACATTGAACTTGGCCTCATCTCATGTCTTCAACAATTGATCAAGAAAAGAGAAGATAACTATTTAACTTGTGTGGTCACTAAATGAGTGTGCAACCTCAGGGGCGCAGGAGAAGGGAGCTATGACTCTGTGGGCCCTAGGTCAGTCTCAGCACCTAAGTGGCTCTCATACCACGAGCATCTCTTTGCCCCCCAGTAGATCTTTAAAGAATGCATTTGTTCATGCCATGTACCTTAAATGTCAGCCAGGTATTTCATCTGGTGCACACACTGAAGAAACACCGATCTTCTCTGCTGGAAGCACAGATAGACATATTAAGCTCGTTCAGTATTGTGGTTTCCTGGACCCCAGAATGACTTTCTAAGAAATCAAGGAAAATTCTGATGAAATGGCATTCTTGCCTTAGGCTTTGCCTTGCTATTCTAATTCCTTTCTTGGATACTTGCTGAACTCACTGAAGTTACTCAGTCGTGTCCAACTCTTTGCAACCTCATGGACTGTAGCCTACGAGCCTCCTCCATCCATGGGATTTTCCAGGCAAGAATACTGGAGTGGGTTGCCATTTCCTTCTCCAGGAAATCTTCCCAACCCAGGGACTGAACCCAGGTCTCCCGCATTGTAGGCAGACGCTTTACTGACCTGGGGAGTTCATCTTTCAGTGTCATACCTTTTTGCCTTATCATATTGTTCATGGGGTTCTCAAGGCAAGAATACTGGGTGGTTTGCCATTCTCTCTTCCAGTGGACCACGTTTTGTCAGAACTCTCCACCATGACCTTTCTGTCTTGGGAGGCCCTACGCAGTATGGTTCATAGTTTCATTGAACTAGACAAGGCTGTGGTCCATGTGATCAGACTGGTTAGTTTTCTGTGATTGTGGTTTTCATTCTGTCTGCCCTCTGACGGAGAAGGCTAAGAGGCTTATGATACACTGGCACCTTAAACATAGTCATCATGGTAGTTATCATCATCGTCATCACTAATGACCTGTCACAAGTCCCTATTGTCAGTCTGGAAATTCCATCTTCGGGCGTTGTCCTCAGCTGTTAGTTGTTGTTGTTCAGTTGCTGAGTCGCCTTCGACTCTGTGACCCCCTGGACTGCAGCACACCAGGCTCCCTTGTCCTTCACTATCTCCTGGAATTTGCTCAAATTCATGTTTTTGAGTCAGTAATGCTGTCTAACCATCTCATCCTCTGTCACCCCCTTCTTCCGCCCTCAATCTTTCTCAGCATCAGGGTCTTTTCTAATGAGTTGGCTCTTCACATCAGGTGGCCAAACTATTGCAGCTTCAGAGTTCCCCTCAAAAGATTATAGTCTCCCCACCTCACACACTGTATAAGCAGAACTTTCCCTAGAGTCTCTTGGGGTGGGATGCAGAGGGTCTTTCGGGTTCTCTCAGTTGATCAGCACATGACTCGGGGATCAGTTCTAAGGTCCTGTGAACCTACTCAGGACCAGGACTAGGGAGAGGCTAGTGACATCCTGTCTCAAGCACAAATTCAAGGGGACACAAAATCTCAATAGGTAAATAATATCTTAATGCAATATTTTTTAAAATTAATGCAACATTTTTTTAATTAAGCCAAAAATCTATAGGGAACAAAATGTTAAATAAAGACAGGATTGGTGACTTTTTTCCTTTTGCCTTATACCCAAAATAACTTGGCCTGATGCTGACCTTACTTTCCCAGGTCCCTCACCCTCCTCAGCGCACATGTCAAAGATGTGTTGACCCTCAGAGCCCCTTTGAATGATTGTTGAATCATAAAATCAGCTCAGTTTTGTCATATACTCCATACACTGTAATTCTAAATGGAAGGCACTATTCTAGGTGCTGGCACTATCACAGTAAATAACCAGATAAAACTCTTGTCTCCGTCGGGGTTGCATCTAAGTCGGGGAACCAGCAAAGAAAGAAATGAAAAAAATACAAATAGTGTGTCAGGTGCAGTAGAGCAAGAGAATTGGGAGTCCTATGGGTGGAGCTAAGTGAAAATTTAAATAGGATGGTCAGGAAGAGGGAGGAAGCAAGTAATGGGGTATCTGGAGGGAAATCAACCCATGCAGAGGGACCAGCAACTGCAAGCTCTCTGGAAATGGTTATTCTGGGTGGGGGCGGAGGTTAAAATAGTAGTCTCCCTGCCAGAGCAGACAGCTTCATGTAGATCAGTTCAGTTCAGTTCAGTTGCTCAGTCGTGTCCGATTCTTTGCGACCCCATGAACCGCAGCACGCCAGGCCTCCCTGTCCATCACCAACTCCCAGAGTTCACCCAAACTCATGTGCATCGAGTCGGTGTTGCCATCCAGCCATCTCATCCTCTGTCGTCCCCTTCTCCTCCTGCCCCCAATCCCTCCCAGCATCAGGGTCTTTTCCAACAAGTCAACTCTTCGCATGAGGTGGCCAAAATATTGGAGTTTCAGCTTTAGCATCAGTCTTTCCAAAGAACACCCAGGACTGATCTCCTTTAGGATGGACTGGTTGGAACTCCTTGCAGTCCAAGGGACTCACAAGAGTCTTCTCCAACACCACAGTTCAAAAGCATCAGTTCTTTGATGCTCAGCTTTCTTCACAGTACAACTCTCACATCCATACATGACCACTGGAAAAACCATAGCCTTGACTAGATGGAAATGGTAACAATCCATGCCTGGCAGCACTGGCAATAGAGATAGCAAACTCAATGACAAAAGGAAAATCTTTCATTTGGGTGGATGGGTGGATACCTGAAAAAAGAATAAGGGTTCAGAAAGGAGGAAGGGAAGTTAGTGGGTGTCTGTCTTAGAAACTCACTTTGTAATAATAATGTGAGATGAAGTGGACTCCTAGAAGCAGAGGTCTTCATATGGAGGTGATAGTGTTGACAAGGAAGGAATAAAAGAACAGCATTTTCATTTAAGGAAAACAGGAACCTCTCCTCACTTTTTTGCCCTTCTTGGTACATAGAAAGTGGTGTCAAGACAACAGTCAGAGATAGAGAAATTTTTGGTCTGCACTTCAATCTCATAACAAGAAAACCATTAATTACTCTAATGGCTATCAGAGCTTTTCCTTATGCGTGTAACATTGGTCCTAAGATCATAGTATGGAACAATGGGCATGGAGTTCAATTGGAGTATCTTGAGGCTTATATCAGCAAAATGGTTAACACAAGCAAAGCTGTGGTTGTCATTCAAGCTTTATTTAGCTGGCAGACACCAAATTCTGAATATGCGGGTGATATGAATTGCAGTGATGGGTGCTTAATCATTGTTCCAGACCTCTTCATAGGGTAAGGGCTACAGAACCCTTCTGGTGATTAGGCTTCTGATGAATAGTCTTCTTTCTTGCTTCCAATCAAGAAATGCCATAAAGGTTGATAAAGAAACTAATATCTGAAACAGTACTGTTATACCCAGATACTTGGTATTGAATTCAGTCATGGTATAATTGCTTTATATCAGTTAATAATAAACACCCAGAATTCCATGTAGGAGTATCAGTCTACAGCACTGTCAAAGATTTTTGAAGATGTTTACAAGTTTAAAGGATCCTATATTGTTCATTTTTGCTCAAAACAATATTATAATTCTTCTTGAGAGTTGATTTCTTTCTTGACCCAGAAGATGAAAGAACACTGCTAAGATTTTTTCCTGGGCAAACTCTTGGGTTTGTGTTCAAAAGACAGAAACTTCTAAGCTAAAGACAAACCTTAGACTGAGGAGACAGGAGAGATCTAATAGAGAGCCTGAACTAGTGCTTCCAGCAATGGCAGAGGGCAACCTTTTGCAAAATAGCTTTTCTTCAAAAATTGTTTTGCAATGCTTAGATCCTTGGATTTAATTTTCAGTTTATATAAAATGTCATCTCATGAAATTCTAAAATCTTATTTCATCTTACACATAATTTCTACTCTGAGATAAAAATAAAAAAGAACTCTGCCTGCCTTCTCTGCAAATTTGCTAGACTTGAGAATTATCTCAAAATTTCCCATATTATGAATCTTCTCTTAATAGGAGAGAATATTAGTCAGGATAGACTAAGTTATGATACAGTTACAAATATACCCTAAATTCTCCATGGTTTCATTCATCCCATAAATGTTTATTTCTAGCTCTTGCCTAGTTCAATGTGTGTGAGGCAGTCTTCCTTCATCTTATCAGCATAGCATCAGGAACATGAGGATCTAAGATCCATGTGGTCACCATGGCAGAAGAAGAGAGAGCTGGAAAATTAGATGGAGTCATGCTACCTACTTCTAATGACCAGACCCCAGACACTTGACCCCAATCTACTAGGGAAGCTGGGAGCAAACGCACCAGAGCTAATGCATGATAGAGTGAGCACCGCCAGCTCTGCTTCAGCTTGATATCTGCTTCAGGGCATCTCTTTGCTCCTTGCTCTCACATACAGAAACGAGTCACATCATCCCTGTCTCCCGGAGTCAACCCTAAATCCACTACATTCAGCTTCAAGTTCTGGGTCTCTGTGCGATAGGCAATAGCCTCTGTTAAGTGTGCACGTGGCTTCTCCCAGTCCAGAGACCAATGAACTTTAAAAAGATTCTCTCTCTAGCCAGTGGGAATTTGCTGTATGACTCAGGGAGCTCACCCTGTGCTCTGTGACAACATAGAGGCGTAGGATGTGGTGGGGGGTGGGAGGAAAGTTCAAGAGGGAGGGGATATATCTATACCTATGGCTGATTCATGTTGTTGTATGGCAGAAACCAACACGAAATTGTAAAAATCAAATGTTTGCTATTAAAAATTTTTTTAAATAAGACAAAAAAGAAAAATGCAGGAAAAAAAAAAAAAAAGATTGTCTTGTCCAAAGTGCAATGGTGTAATAAAGACAGAATCACGGCAACAGATGCTCCTAATTCAAAAAGCAGAAGAAAGAGATACAAAGGAACCGCATATCTGGGGTTCTGAAATCCTGCTGGTCAGGCTGAGGAGACTCCACACAGGGTGAGCGTAGTTCCTTGATTAGCCCACCGACTCAATGGACATGAGTTTGTGATGGACAGGGAGGCCTGGAGTGCTGCACATCATGGGGTCGCAAAGAGCTGGACACGACTGAGCAACTGAACTGAACTGAACTGTCCTCTAAAGGGACTTGTATATCCTCTTCTCTGATCACTCCTGAAATGGGGGTGAGAAATCATCTCCTCCTCAAGGCTGTGACTTGCAACATTTGCTTCTGTTCATGGAAGGCTGGGGACCAAACATTATAGAACTCAAAATACTGCTCCCTCAAAAATTCAATAGAATTTTGATCTATTTGATTCTAATCATCTCCATGTAATAATAAATACTTCCTAAGATATCTGTTAGTTATCGATTTCAAGTCTACTCTATTTCTTTGTTTCTTCTTTCCATTCCTATCTCTTTCAACTTAATGGTGGCCCCCTTTCAAGTTTGGAAAGTCACTCCTTTAATCTGATCTGTGTTCAGTCACTTTACAGTTTATTGGGTGTTTGCTGCTCAAAGCATTTTTCTACTTCTTGCCTTTTAGAATCTAGAAGCAGTAAGCTTTTCCAGTCCTGCAGTGCCTCAGATTTCTGAAATCAACTTTTGTTTGTAAACTGGTCAGTTCTCTTCTGAGCTCATCTTTTCTTTATCTCTTCTCCCCGCCCCCCAACCCCCAAAACAGCCAATCGTAGCCAACACACAATACTAACATGCTGTTTTCCAACATTTTCTCCTAGAGACAACAGCTCACTAAGCACATGGTTTGTCTTCCAAATTATTGTAGATGGTAAGTTTTCCAAATGTTTTGACTCACATAACATGAATCAAGATTTTTCCAGACTTCAGTATTAATTTCTTCACCATCTAGTGGCCATTCACTATTCATTGCCACATACTAATACCTTGTGTCTTAACAAAAGGTGACTTAGTGATTTTTAGTGACTTAACAAAATATTATTTCCAGCTTATACAATGTATGATACATGACAGATAGCCCTCTCCTGTCTTATATCTATAACATCTTGATCTTTGCCTCCAAGGTCACTGGGTCTGGGGGATAAAAAGCTTGGATAATCACACTAGAAAACTTTAGGGGACGTTGTAGAAGTGGTTTGCATTATTTCATCTCACCTTTCACTGGTCAGGTCCCCATGAAAAACTCTAACCTAAGTGCAGAGTAAGTTAAGAAACATTATAGAGCACATGGGTTTAGAGATGGATCACTCTGTCACATAGCACCAAAATACCACATCCAAAACTAACTACAGAAGAAATCTGAAGTCTGGGCAGGCTACTTTACCATTAAGTCTTTGTTCTCATTATAAAATGAACTTTATTTTATTTAACTGTAAAAGCGTGATTGTGAATATTTAACACCATAACATGTAAAGTTCTAGCATAATATCTGGTTAGACTAGTGTCTCCAAAAAATGTTTGTAAAAACCCAATAGAGTATTTCTAGTTTGTTCTAGGTTTCATGCATTGGGATATCCTATTCTAATTCAGGACTTGGTGTCCTTTATAAAATAATTACAGGAAGCAGTTTTGACCATTGGCAGCCACGCAAGTTCCCTTTCAGATGTCTGTTGATTGCAACTTTAAAACTAGGGGCTTTCCTGATGGCTCAGTGATAAAGAATCTGCCTGCAATGCAGAAGATGAAGGTTTGATTCCTGGGTTGGGAAGATCCCCTAGAGAAGGAAATGGCAACCCAGTCTAGTATTCTTTCCTGGGAAATCCCACGGACAGAGGAGCATGGCAGGTCCATACGGTCCCAAGAGTCAGAGATGACTTAGCAACTAAACCACCATCACCACTTTAAGATTTAAGGGGTTTTGTTGGGAATCTTGGCATTCCTCATGATGTTGCTTTCAAAAGCCCCAGTTTATGTGTAGATTGGATAACTTCTGAAGGATTTGATAGGAAGGAGGGACTGATGATCCAGACGAGCTGATGTTCTCTTTGGACTGGCTACTTGAGCCAAGGATAGTTTATTTGAGAGGTGACTCCAGGAAGCAGGATAAGTGAGAAGGGGACTGAGTAATGGGTATGCTGTGACTGGGTTACTACAGTGGGCAACAGGGAGTTCTCTGGGGCTTTCTAGGACATTCTAGAGAACACGCTTTATATTTTTTCCATGAGAGCTTGAAGAACCTGGATCAACTCCTGTCTCTTAATGTTTGATGATCATTCCTGGGACGTTACTCTCCATACCTCTAGCCCTCCTCCTGCACAAGTGGGCATGTTCCTCTAGCCAGATAGCTCCCCCAGGCACCAAGAGAGAAGACACCCTTGGAGCATCTGGGAATTGTCTGCAGGTGATGTCTGGAGTGGAGGTGAACCTGGAGATATGAGTGGGATACAAATAGCAAAGAGCCTATATTAAAATAATTCCCCTTGGAATCTCTGAATTGCCAAGCCATGTGGCCACAATTCCTTACCAGCATCTCTCTCTTTTATTATTATTGATAACTCTTTGATGTATCTTAAAATTTTCAAATTATGGTTTCTCTGAAGAAATAAAGAAGTTACACATTGTAAAATTTGCTTCTTTCCCCGTGCAGGGCTGTCTTGCCACTCTGTACTGGATTTTGCCACTTTCTCCTTCTTGTTATATTTTATAAGGGCCAAATTCTCCCTTTTGTCACAAAACAATGCCTTTTTTCCATAGAACAATGTTGAAGAGCTCTTGACTACCCAGCTGGTAGGATTATTGAGAAGAGGAGGGAATTTTTCCTGAAGCTGAAGAGATGGCTACCATCAAGGTAGAAAACAAATGGCAGCCCACTCCAGTGTTCTTGCCTGGAGAACCCCAAGAATGGAGGAGCCTGGTGGGCTGCCGTCCATGGGGTTGCTGAAGAGTCAGACACGACTGAGCGACTTCACTTTCCCTTTTCACTTTCATGCATTGGAGAAGGAAATGGCAGCCCGCTCCACTGTTCTTGCCTGGAGAACCCCAGGGACGGGGGAGCCTGGTGGGCTGCCGTCTATGGGGTCGCACAGAGTCGCACATGACTGAAGCGACTTAGCAGCAGCAGCAGCAAGGTAGAAAACAAGTGAAAGCAGAGTCACAAACATATGCCCAACAGAGAAGAGGAGGATAGGTGAGTTACAGAAACCAGAGAGGGCACCAAGCAGCTACTTTTGAGGTAGAGTTCAGAACCCAGGATCAGGAAGACCAGAGGTGAGCAAGGATTGGTTGAATATGAGTGGGAAATGTCTGCTATCTTCAGCTTCTGTTTAGAAGTCAGGCTAAGTGAGCACCTGAGCTTGAAAGTCCAGGATGAAGCAGACAATAGAAACCCTGATACAATTCCTAGAGTTTGCCTCCCTAACTACCCAATCTCAGTCACTCCCATTTGCCATTTTTATTACATTCGAACTCATTTTTGTTATCTTATTTTTTAGTTTAAAATGTTTCCCTGGATTAGAGTTCTCTTTTAATTCTGGATTAAAAAGTTATACTCTTCATAACTCAAACAACAACATTTTGGCAGGAAGTTAGCAGGAACATATGGGCCTCAGCATTTTGATGCCCAGACTGGCTTCTGCCAAAACATTTCTTTGCTGTCATATAGATAGCAGCAATGTTTGGGACTGTTGGGGAATCATCCCACACAGCTCGGGCTGGGGAATGCTGCCACCTGACAGCCTTTGTGCGTAGCTAAAGGGCTTCCTGTCCCTAAGTCTGAGCACTGTTAGGGGCGAGAGGGCAGTGGAGTCAGTCAGCGTCCGCTTGTTAGAGCCACATGAGCTCCAGGCAATGTCCCCTAACTTCAGGCATCCAAAGACACTGACAGGAGGGCTGGGACAGGAATGTAGAGGGTAATGGTCAGAGTCCAAATCAGAAAACAAAAACCAGTTTCTTTTTTAAAAGAGGGGATTTAATCAAAGTGATTGGGCATACAGGCAATGGAAGAACTAAAAGTCAACCAGGAGATAGTAAAGCAACCCAGAGATTAGCTGGAAGAGGAAGCCATTAGCACCTTTGAATGGATGAGTCAGTGGAGCTCAGTGGAAGCTGAAACTCTGATGGACTTATCCAATGGGATCTGGAACCAGAGAAGAAACTCAGTGACTGCAGACACCTCCTGAGGCTGCCAGGTAGGGGAAAATATCCTGATTTCTCTGCCTCCCACAATCCTGTTTCTTCTGGTGCCTTGTACTAAATGAAACAGAAGATAGTAGGCATGGGGACTTGGGACACTCTCCTCAGGGAGTAGACCCCTTGAAATATAGAACTGAACAAAAGAGAGCTAGGGTGGATCTGAGAGCAAATAGACCAGGACTGACTTGCATGGGGTAGGAAATGTTAATAGCTAGAATGGAATAAGCCATCCAACCCCACAGGTACACTCAAATCCCCACCAATTTTTCTTGGGTCAACTCAGGACTCAGGATGTCACAAAAGAGAAATAACAATCACATCATCATCATCATCTGATGTTTACACTAGTTATTTGATGCAACCCTTCTCTGTTCTGATACACTATTATTTCTCCAATGAGTACACAAGAAACTCAGGCAGAGAGAAGTCATAGATTTGTCCTAGGAAGCAATGGAACCAGTGTTATGACAGAGACTGTCCAGTTGCAGAGCCCATTCTCCATCTGCTCCCTCACCTCCCCCATGCTTCCTCAACTTGTCTGCCTCCAGTCAATAGAGATCTGCACCTCCTCACATGCTATTCTCAGAAGGACCTAAGGGGCCATGACTCAGAAGTCTGTGAGCCCCTTCTGAGAATCCCCCATGAACAGCTATCTCAAAGTAACTTGTAGAAGTACCCGACGATAAAATGATGTTTCTTACCTTCTTTATTTCTCCATTGCTTAAAGGTTGCTCATTCATTCCTGGCCCCTGTCCTTTGGTGGCAAAGACAAATGATAGGTTTAGTTTTTCCACTTGCTAATTATAAATCCACCTTCTCCTGCTGCTGTTGCTAGGTCACCTCAGTCGTGTCCAACTCTGTGTGACCCCATAGACAGCAGCCCACCAGGCTCTGATGTCCCTGGGATTCTCCAGGCAAGAACACTGGAGTGGGTTGCCATTTCCTTCTCCAATGGCTGAAAGTGAAAAGTCAAAGTGAAGTTGCTCAGTCGTGTCCGACTCTTCACAACCTCATGGACTGCAGCCCACCAGACTTCTCCGTCCATGGGATTTTCCAGGCAAGAGCACTGGAGTGGGTTGCCGTTGCCCTCTCATAAATCCACCTTATTTTCCCTTAAAATCTATGCCAACAATTTCTATGAGATATGTACCAGCTATCCTAAACCCCCTTTATCATGATCAAGATGTTATTTTATTTCTAAGCAGCTGGGGACCCTAAATATTAATTGCCATTAAGGTAGCAATGGCAAGCTAGTAGGTGACAGAAGACACCTCTTTGAGCAGAAGTTAACTCTTGCAACTTGTAGCTAAGGGATCTCCAAGCTGAAATAAAGCAAATCTTGAGTCTGGAGATTATAGGGGTTGGAGTATGGGCTACAAAGAGGCCCAATCTACCCTCCAAGGCTAGTTCTTCAAAAGATAGAAGGTCTATGTCAATAGGTGATAGAAAGTCATGTAGGGAGCATAGCAAGACCATTTATATGATTAAACCAGGCCACAGAGGACTAGAGAGACACTGGAGCACCATATTGAGGCTTAAAAATCCCCAAACAAAAACCAGAGTAGGCAGTCACAGTTATCAGAGTACAGAGCTCAGCTGTGGAGAATGCACTTCCTTCACCTATTTGTAACCAAATTTTCTGAGGCTGGAGATGCTAAAGCCAAACTGTGCTTGCCTCTGAGGTATCTACGGTGTAACAGGGAAGGCCTGAAGTAAACATATAATAAAAAAACTACAATAAGTAACATAATAACAAAAGGTGATGAGGACATAAAAGGAGAAGCATCCTAATTCCCAGGAAGAAGCAATAATATGCTAGAAATCTCTTAGATAAGAGAGAACATGGCTTGCTTAGGAAAATGCAAATGGTAGTCATGAGAAGTGCTATTAGAGAGATGAATTGGGGGCTATTGAAAAGCAGAGACATTACTTTGCCAACAAAGGTCCATCTAGTCAAGGCTATGGTTTTTCCAGTGGTCATGTATGGATGTGAGAGTTGGATGGTGAAGAAAGCTGAGCACCGAAGAATTGATGCTTTTGAACTGTGGTGTTGGAGAAGACTTTTGAGAGCCCCTTGGACTGCAAGGAGATCCAACCAGTCCATTCTGAAGGAGATCAGCGCTGGGATTTCTTTGGAAGGAATGATGCTAAAGCTGAAACTCCAGTACTTTGGCCACCTCATGCGAAGAGGAGTTGAGTCATTGGAAAAGACTCTGATGCTGGGAGGGGTTGGGGGCAGAAGGAGATGGGGACTACAGAGGATGAGATGGCTGGATGGCATCACAGACTCGATGGAAGTGAGTCTGAGTGAACTCCGGGAGTTGGTGATGAACAGGGAGGCCTGGCGTGCTACGATTCATGGGGTCGCAAAGAGTCGGACATAGACTGAGTGACTGAACTGAACTGAACTAACTGACTAGATTTAGAAGTCATATTAAAGGATGTGTTTTCCTTTTCCCAAAGTCAGTTGGAAAGGGTTTTAAAAGGGGAGGCATATAAAGAAATGTGGGTTTAGAAAGACCATACTGACACTATGACAGATGATGGATTGGACAGGAATCAGGCTAGAGGCAGGAGGGAGGTTAAGGGATTGTTGCAGTAACAGGGAAGAAATGGAAACGTTCTGGAATAAGATATTAACAGTGAGAACATATAGAAAGGGTGGATATAAGAGATTACTTAAGAATATGTTGGCTTAAAGCTCAACATTCAGAAAACGAAGATCATGGCATCTGGTCCCATCACTTCATGGGAAATAGATGGGGAAACAGTGGAAACAGTGTCAGACATTATTTTGGGGGCTCCAAAATCACTGCAGATGGTGATTGCAGCCATGAAATAAAAAGGCACTTATTCCTTGGAAGGAAAGTTATGACCAACCTAGATAGCATATTCAAAAGCAGAGACATTACTTTGCCAATGAAGGTCCGTCTAGTCAAGGCTATGGTTTTTGCTGTGGTCGTGTATGGATGTGAGAGTTGGACTGTGAAAAAAGCTGAGCACTGAAGAACTGATGCTTTTGAACTGTGGTGTTAGAGAAGACTCTTGAGAGTCCCTTGGACTTCAAGGAGATCCAACCAGTCCATTCTGAAGGAGATCAGCACTGGGATTTCTTTGGAAGTAATGATGCTAAAGCTGACACTCCAGGACTTTGGCCACCTCATGCAAAGAGGAGTTGCCTCATTGGAAAAGACTTTGATGCTGGGAGGGATTGGGGGCAGGAGAAGAAGGGGACGACAGAGGATGAGATGGCTGAATGGCATCACTGACTCGAAGCACATGAGTTTGGGTGAACTCTGGGAGTTGGTGATGGACAGGGAGGCCTGGAGTGCTGCACTTCATGGGGTCGCAAAGAGTCGGACACAACTGAGTGACTGAACTGAACTGAACTGAAGAATATGTAAGTGATAATCATTAGTAACTGCTTAAATGCAGGGGTGGGAGAGAATTATGATTATGGCCAACTTTCAGGCTTGAAAACTTTCTAATACTTCCATTCTCTAAACCAGACAGCATAGAAGTTGAGGTCAGTTTTGGACAGGTTGGGTTTGGGCTTCTGTGAGATAATTCAAGTAGAGATCCTGCCATAAATTTAGCAGAAATATCTGAACTAGTAGTAAATATTTGGGGGAATCATTAGCTGGCAACCCACTCCAGTATTCTTGCCTGGAGAATCCCATGGACAGAGAAGCCTGGTGGGCTACAGTCCACAGCGTCGCAAAGAGTCAGACATGACTGAGCGACTTAACTAACTAACCTAACTTTAGCATTGGTTTGGACCACCGCTATAGAGAAACATCATCACTTAGGAAAGACATTGGCGAGAAGAACATTGTAGTTGGCTCTTTGGGGAATACCCACACCTAAGGAGACGGGAAAAGAAAACTGAAAAGGAAGGGCCAGAATAAAAGAAGGAAGAGTTCAGTGTCACAAGAATCAAAGGGGAGAATTCTCAAAAAAGATTTAACATGGCCAAAATACTACCAACAAGATGCCGGCTAAAGTGTTTCTGTTGGTTTTGACAAGCAGATCACTGACACTTTTACATTTCCTCTGGACATTTCCTCATTGCCTTTGAGCTGTGTGACTTTAAGAAACTAGTTTAATATTAATCCTACTTCACAGAGTTTTTGTGAAAATTAAATGAAATCTGTGCCCAGCTAGGACAGGCTTGTCTCTTTCTAGAATTTACTTCCTTTAGGCATATCTGCATCCACAGTGTTCCAATATGTTTTTAAAAATACACGACCTTGCAGAAAAGATAATCTTTTCAATAAATGATGCTAGAGCAACTGGACATCCACATGTAAAATTTAAATTAAAAAAAAAAAGAATTTAGACACAAACCTTGAACCCGTCACAAAAATTAACTCAAAATGGATCAAGACATAAATGTAAAATGCAAAACTATAAAACTCCTAGAAGATAGTATAGGAAAAAATCTAGGCAACTTTGGCTATGTTGATGACTTTTTAGATAAAATACCCAGAAGGTACAACCCATGAAATAATTGATAAGCTGGACTTCATTAAAATTAGAAACATCTACTCTGAAAAAGATACTGTCAAGAGAGTGAGAAGAAAGCCACAGCCTGGGAGAAAGCATTTACAAAAGACATGTCTAATAAATAATATGTCTCTGCAGAAGACATATCTAATAAATTTCTTTGTATGTCCAAAATATACAAAGAACTCTTAACACTGAATAACCAGATTTTTTAAATGTGCAAAAGCTTGAATAGACACCTCACCAAAGAATATACACGTGGAAGATAAGCACAGAGAAAATTCTCAGCATCATTTGTCATAGGAAAATGCAAATTAAAACAACAGTGAGACACCACTACATACCTATTATAACAGCCAAAATCCAAAGCACCAATCACACCAAATGCTCATGAGGATTTGAAGCAACTGGAACTCTCATTAACTGCTGGTGGGAATTCAAAATGGTATGGCCACTTTGGAAGACAGTATGGTTTCTTACTAAACTCACTTCAAAATTGATGCTTTGAACTGTGGTGTTGGAGAAGACTCTTGTGAGTCCCTTGGACTGCAAGGAGATCAAACCAGTCAATCCTAAAGGAAATCAGTCCTGAAAATTCATTGGAAGGACTGATGCTGAAGCTGAAGATCCAATACTTTGGCCACATGATGCAAAGATCTGACTCATTTGAAAATACCCTGATGCTGGGAAAGATTGAGGGCAGGAGGAGAAGAGGATGATGGAGGATGAGATGGTAGGATGGCATATCAACTCAATGGACATGAGTTGGAACAAACTCCAGACTGGTGTGCTGCAGTCCATGGGGTCACAAAGAGTCAGTTGCAACTGAGTGACTGAACAATAATAACATGGAGTCAATAAAAAGATTAGCAGTTGCCAGGAGGTGGGAGTGTGGGGATGAGGATGAATAGGCAGAGCACAGAGTAATTTTAGGGCAGTGAAATTGTTCCGTATGGTACTACAGTGGTGAATGTATGTCATTATATATTTGTTAAAATCCACAGAATATTCGCACCAAGAGTGAATGTAAATGACAGACTTTGGTTGATTATGATGTCTAGATGTAGTTAATCTGGTATAGCAAATGCACCACTGTAGTGTTAGATGTTGAAAATGGGGGAAAGTTTGACAGGGAAGAGGACCAGAGGATATATGGGAATTCTCTGTACTTGCTGCTCAATTTTTGTGTGAACTTAAAAATTCTCTTTTTAAATGATGATTTTTAAAAATCATCTATTAAATATATATATAATTTTAAATTTTCAATTATTTAATGTATTCTATATAAAATTTTTTAAATTTAATTTTTCATTTTCCCCCAAGAAATAATGATTTGCCAAAGTCTCCTATATCTCAACTGAAAGTAGAAACATAGACAGCATACATCACATTTGATAATATTGCTCAAGCTGATTTACTATATGATCCAGCACGTCTTTCCCTTAAATTTGGAAAAGTATTCAATATTTAACATGAAGTGTTATCTTGATAAATCTGATAAAATTGGAAACAAGTCAATGAATTTCACTCTCTTTATTTCCAGTTTATGCTGGACTTGAGGTCCTAGCCAGTATATATCTATATCTGTTGTATAAATCAAGAAAAATATGTAGAAGATATGAAACTATTTTTGTATATGATATGATTACATATTTAGAGAAGCAAAGGGAATCTACTTTCTAGTAAAAATGACCAAACTGATCTATAGACATCATATAATCCCAGTCAAAATCCCAGCAAACTGTACATATACACATTGAGAAGATGATTTTAAAATTTAAATGAAAATTCAAAGGACTTAGAATGGCTAAGATAATCCTGAAGATGAAGAAATTTGGAGTATTTACACTGTCAGGTTTTAAGACTTCTTCTAAACCTATGCAATTAAACAGTGTGGTGTTTGAATACAGATAAATCTATGTAACAGAATACAAAGTCCAAAAACACACCAGCATGTATTTAATTTTCTTATTTTCAACAAAGGCCTCAGTGCAGTTCAAAGATGAAAGAAATTCTTTTCAATAAATGATACTGAAGTGAGTGCCTATCTCTATGCGGAAAAAATGAACTTTGACCACTAACTGACACTATACATATAAAGTAACTTGGGATGGGTCACAGACATAAATGGGAAAGTATAAACTATAAAGTTATAGGAAAATATCATTATAACTTTACAGTAAAGGAAGATTTCTTGGACAGAATGTAAAAAACACAAACCACAATAGAAAAAAATTAGTTGGACTTTGTCCAAATGGTCCACTTCTAATCAAGAGAAATGTTTAAGAAAGTAAAAACTGGAAGCCCAAGGCTTTGGAGGAAATATTTGCAATATGTTTGTCTAACAAATATTTGCAATATGTATGTATCGAGACTATGCAAAAAGACAAATTCCAATAGAGCAATCAGTAAAACACCAAGCACTTTACCAAAGAAGATATTCAGGTGGCCAATAAGCACATGCAAAGATACTCAACATCATCGATCAATAGAGAACTGAAAATTAAAACACGATGGGAAATTAAAAACACACACACAAGAATGGCTAAACTTGTTTAAAGATGGACAAAACCAAGTTGACAAGGGTAGAGAATAATTCAAACGCTCATGTGTAACTAGCGGAGATAAGAAATGGTCCACCACTTTGGAAAATTGTTTATGACAATTTCTAAAGAGGTTGATGTACACTCACTTGTGACCAGCAATTTCATTCTCATCTGTATACCCAAAATGAATGAGTGCACGTGTCCCAAAGGTGGCTTTAAAAATAGTCATGGAAGTTTATTCATAATATATCCGAATGGGAAACAGCCTAAACATCCTTTAGCAGAAGAATAGGTAACCTTATTTTGATATATCCATTCTCTGTGTATCCACAGTGAAATACTATGCCATAAGAAAAAAGAAGCAATTACGAAACATGAAACAACATACACATACTTCAAAAAATAACATGTTGAGTCAAGTAAGCCAACATAAAAGTACATGTACTATGATTTCATTTAGATGAAGTGAAAAACAAGTTGAATTAATCTATGAAGATAGAAATCAAATAATTGCTACATTTGGGGGGATGGGATACTGACTGGAAAGGTCATGAACAAATTTCTGGGAATGTCCTTGATATGAGCTAATCAGAGTCATGATTACTTTGTCTATCTCTCTGTCTCTCATACATATATACAGGCTTCCCTCATAGCTCAGTTGGTAAAGAATCTACTTGCAATGCAGAAGATCCCAGTTCAATTCCTGGGTTAGGAAGACCCTCTGGAGAAGGGATAGGCTACCCACTCCAGTATTCTTGGGCTTCCCTTGTGGCTCAGCTGGTAAAGAATCCACCTGCAATGTGGGATACCTGGGTTCTATCCCTGGATTGGGAAGATTGCCTGGAGAAGGAAAGGCTACCCAATCCAGTATTCTGGCCTGGAGAATTCCATGGACTGTATAGTCCATGGGGTCACAAATAGTTGGACATGACTGAGTGAGCTTCACTTTCACTTTTTAATATATATATGCACACACATATATATACATAATAATACACTTAAGATTTATACTTTTACTATATGAAAAAAATTAAAATGAAGAAATAGCGCTAAAATGCATATCTCTTTTCTTCATGGTAGGAGGTTCAAGATGCAGTAATTTGTCTTATATATTGGAGGGAGTGTCCTGGCACAGTAAGACAATTAGACCCCTAAAAATATCACCAATGTGTGAGGTTCCTAGATCTTCATAAGATTTCTCTCTCGCTGTGTTGTGTACACTTGTTTCAGGACATTCGAGTATATTTCCTGCTCAACAGTTCTGGCTAACATGATAACATTAGTATGCTGGGTCAACTTCCTATCTTTTGGAATGTCAAGACTATCAAAACTAGGAAAGTATCATAACCCTGGGGCATAATTATAAATGAACATGTACACTTCTCATTCCCAGGTGAATCTGAACTTCTTTTCATCCTCCTTCATGATGGGAATTGAGAAGAATGCATTCACCAGATCAATAGCTGTGTTCTAAGAGCTGGAGGCTATTTTGACCTTTTTTTAGTAAAGATACCACATTTGGCACAGTAGCTGCAGCTAGGGCTCCCACTTGTTTAAGTTTGTGATAGTTCACCATTCTCTGCCATGATCCGATTTTTCAGGGACCATTCAGTTCAGTCGCTCAGTCGTGTCCGACTCTTTGCGACCCCATGAATCGCAGCACGCCAGGCCTCCCTGTCCATCACCAACTCCCGGAGTTCACTCAGACTCAAGTCCATCGAGTCAGTGATGCCATCCAGCCATCTCATCCTCTGTCGCCCCCTTCTCCTCCTGCCCCCAATCCCTCCCAGCATCAAAGTCTTTTCCAATGAGTCAACACTTCGCATGAAGTGGCCAAAGTACTGGAGTTTCAGCTTTAGCATCATTCCTTCCAAAGAAATCCCAGTGCTGATCTCCTTCAGAATGGACTGGTTGGACCTCCTTGCAGTCCAAGGGACTCTCAAGAGTCTTCTCCAACACCACAGTTCAAAAGCATCAATTCTTCGGTGCTCAGCCTTCTTCACAGTCCAACTCTCACATCCATACATGACCACAGGAAAAACCATAGCCTTGACTAGACGGACCTTAGTCGGCAAAGTAATGTCTCTGCTTTTGAATACACTATCTAGGTTGGTCATAACTTTCCTTCCAAGGAATAAGCGTCTTTTAATTTCATGGCTGCAATCACTATCTGCAGTGATTTTGGAGCCCCCAAAAATAAAGTCTGACACTGTTTCCACTGTTTCCCCATCTATTTCCTATGAAGTGATGGGACTGGATGCCATGATCTTCATTTTCTGAATGTTGAGCTTTAAGCCAACTTTTTCACTCTCCACTTCCACTTTCAGAAAGAGGCTTTTTAGTTCCTCTTCACTTTCTGCCATAAGGGTGATGTCATCTGCATATCTGAGGTTATTGATTTTTCTCCTGGCAATCTTGATTCCAGCTTGTGTTTCTTCCATTCCAGCGTTTCTCATGATGTACTCTGCATAGAAGTTAAATAAGCAGGGTGACAATATACAACCTTGACATATTCCTTTTCCTATTTGAAACCAGTCTGTTGTTCCATGTCCAGTTTTAACTGTTGCTTCTTGACCTGCATACAGATTTCTCAAGAGGCAGGTCAGGTGGTCTGGTATTCCCATCTCTTTCAGAATTTTCCAGAGTTTATTGTGATCCACACAGTCAAAGGCTTTGGCATAGTCAATAAAGCAGAAATAGATGTTTTTCTGGAACTCTCTTACTTTTTCGATAATCCAGCAGATGTTGGCAGTTTGATCCCTGGTTCCTCTGCCTTTTCGAAAACCAGCTTGAACATCAGAAAGTTCACAGTTCATGTACTTTTGAAGCCTAGCTTGGAGAATTTTGAGCATTACTTTCCTAGCATGTGAGATGAGTGCAATTGTGCAGTAGTTTGAGCATTCTTTTGCATTTCCTTTCTTTAGGATTGGAATGAAAACTGACCTTTTCCAGTCCTGTGGCCACTGCTGAGTTTTCCCAATTTGCTGGCATATTGAGTGCAGCACTTTCACAGCATCACCTTTCAGGATTTGAAATAGCTCAACTGGAATGCCATCACCTCCACTAGCTTTGTTCGTAGTGATGCTTTCTAAGGCCCACTTGACTTCACATTCCAGGATGTCTGGCTCTAGATGAGTGACCATACAGTGAATCAAAAAAGAATAGTATCCGCTATCTCAGCAACCTGTAAGTCTGGAGAGTAGTACTCAGCTCTGTATTCATCCAGGATGCAATATTGCTTTAATTTTAATTCCTTGCTGGGTGGAGAGTAGTGGTACAAATTTAAGAGCTTCTTCTATTAGTTTTCTATTGTTGCTATAACAAAGTACTACAAATTTAGTGTTTAAAACAACAGAAATTTATTATTTTGCAGTTTTGAAGGTCTCACTGTGATAAAATCAAGGAATTGGGAGAACTATATTCAGTCTGGAGGACCTGGGGAGAGTCTCTTCCCTTGACTTTTCCAGTTTCTAGAGTCTTCTACATCCCTTGGTTTGTGACCTCTTCCTCTGCCTTCAAAGCCAGCATCACATCATCTTCAGATCTCTCTTTAAATCAGACTTTCTCTTCTGCCTCCTTTTTCCATTTATAGACCCATGATTACATTGGGCCTCCCAGATAATCTCAAATAATCTCTTTGGCCAAAGTTCAGCTGGTTAGCAACCTTAACCCTTTGCTATGTAACTTAACTTATTTGCAGGTTCCAGGGAGTAGGACATGGACATCTTTGCAAAGCCATTATCCTGCTGCCATGCTTCCACTAACATCCTCTAACATAACACTCCTCAGTCAAGTAATGAATGTGAGGGCTCTGTCAACCTCTAGGTAAATTCAGCCTAATGATGCATTTAGGGCTTGAAAAATCATCACTGCATGGCCCACAGATCCACTGTATTCACTGCAAGATGGACTTGGGACTGCACTCTATCGTACGCCTTCCATAGCCCTGATAGATGATACTCTATCACTATCATCTATAATCCAGTACCCAATCGCCCTTGGAAAATCTGCGTTTCCTGAGTGTGCCATTATCGGGTAAATAACCATAAGTCCTGTGGGGGTAGATTGGGGAAGTAGCTACTGCTATGACATCACATGCTGCTATCTGATGTCATACTTCTGTGACATCACAGCTCCCATCCTCCAAAGGAAATAACCTTCCCTTTAACTAGTGGATTCTGGGCCTGAGAATAGTGTGAGGGACTGTGATTTTCCAAAATACAGCATCTGACATCAGTTTTCTGTTGGCCCCCTACTGATTTTTTGTGATATAAGTCAAGAAACACCATCATCAGAGGCTCAATTGTCTTGCCTCTAGGAATACCTTGATCTGTTAGATATCTTCACAGATTCCTGTGGGGCATGGGCTCCTCATTGTCATTCTAGCTGTACACCTATTATGGAAATTATATTCACCTTGCTTCTGATGGTTAAATGCTGCCACCTGGCCTCTAGTGGGCTGGAGGCTTATCATCCCCAATGATGCTAAGTAGCCCAGGTCTGTAATAACCTTCATTTTACCCTGCCTGGCTCACAAATGATAACCACCATTAACTTCTCTCCTCCCCTATTGCAATAGTGAAGGGATATCTTCTGGACCCTCTGGGGAACATAGAGAGCTGGGTTTTCTTTTTACTTTTTTATTAAGTAATAAATCCATTCATAGATTTCCACATCTATGATCCTTTTGACCCTTTCCTTAATATGCTGCCAAGACAATTCTGGCATCTCCACTTTATTTACTCTAGGCCTCCAGAAAATGGGAGGCTTGTGAATTAAGTTGCCATTGCTGCAGTAGAGGAGGCTGCGCTCCAATAGCCCTTGCCAGGATGTAGATCCTGCCAGCACTCCCATCAATACACTTTTCCTTACCAAACCTTATATTCCTCTCTGAACAGCCTCAAGTTGCATTCCCAAGCATGTTGCCTTGAAATTTGTTGGAATATATAAGCTCATGTGTGCATACACACGTGCTAAGTTGCTTCAGTCATGTCCAACTCTAGGTGATCCCACAGACTGTAGTCTGCCAGACTCCTCTGTCCATGGGATTCTCCAGGCAAAAAACTGGAGTGGGCTGCCATGCCCTCCCCCAGAGGATCTTCCCAACCCAGAGATCAACCCGGGTGATTGCAGGCAGAGTCTTTACCATCTGAGCCACCAGGGAAGCCCCCATATGTAAGCCCTTTGGTGAATAATTCCCCTTTTCCCATAGTATTGGACATTGTGAGAAATTATAATTTTCCAAGGTGGTACTTGACATCAGTTTTCTACTCTCCCACTATTGATGTTCCGATCATATAAGTCAAGCAACAGAATCATCAGATGCCCCGCTTTCTTGCCCCTAGGAACAGCATAGTCTCTTAGATACCTTCCCAGACTCCTGTGGTTCATGGGTCCTCATTGTCAGTCCAGCTATTTTTCTTTTATGGAAATTACACTCATCTGATGCATGAACAGTGCTTCATGCTTGCACTATAATAAGACTTGACCCTACTGTTTGTTATAGACCAGAGGTGGGTCCATGAGGGCACATGAGCTGGACACTGAAAGTTGCTGTAAAATTAAAGAGCAGAGCCATGCCCATTTATGTATTATCTATGGCTATGTTCATGCTACAGAGGCACAGTTTAGTGGTAGAAACAAGGGCCACATGGCATGCAAACCCTAAAATATTGAATTTCCAACTCTTTTAAAAAGTTTGCCAACCCTAGTCTACATCAGTTATGCCTAATAGACCTTTCTGTGGTGATGAAACTGTCTAACTGCTTTGTCCAACATGGTAGCTCCTAGCCACAAGTGTTTACTGAGAACATGTAATAAGGCTAGTGACAGAGAAAAGATTCTTGATTTTATTTAATTTGCATTATTATTGTTTATAGTTACATGAGGCTACATGTAACATGAGATACATTATACTTACATTATAGTTACATGAGTTACATTTTATTTCATTTGCATTATTATTGTTTATAGTTACATGAGGCTTGTGGCTGTTAGATTGGACAACACAAATGTTAAAGCAGTGAAGAAGTCCAGAAAAAATAGAGATTTGAAGGAGGACAAACACACCTTGAAGTCATCGTTGCAGGAAAGGATCTTGCATAGTCTTCAGAAAACGCAAGGTTGCTTTCCAAAAAGCTCACCTTTATTGGTCCAGGGGTCAGAGAAATCTAGGAGTTGACAGAGCTCAAGCACCTCCACCCAGAAGTCCTCATTCTAGGTCTCAAGTTGTGGATGACTTCAAGAGGCTGACTTCATAGTTCCACCACTTACATCTAAATATTGGGTCTGATCATTAGCACAGCCTTCTGGATCTTTTTAAACAATACCACTGATGCATTTGGTTTTCAGACCACACCTTGAATCGATAGATTGTTGATCTGAGTCTTCTGTTTTCTTCCTTCATTTGTATGTTAACAACAGCAACTAATTTCCCAGTCCTCATATCTTTCAAGCTTTGGAGCTACCGCGTAAACCAGTACATCTCCTTCCACAGGATGCCCTTCTCAATCCAAAATAGGTGAAATCTAAGAAACCAGTGCTTTGCCACACCAGAGGTAATCATCACCCAGCTTAAGTGGGGCTAGCCCATCTTTCTCATTGGTACCTCATTCTGAGTGTCTGGTTCCTATAACAACTGTTGGTGTCAACTTCCTTAGGCTGGATTCTCCCAGAAGCAGCCTCTGAACAGGGATTTGAGTGTATGTGGTTCATGGGGGGCTGATTCTAGGAGAGAGGGGTCAGGGAATGAGACAGCAAGACAGGAAAGGGTAGGAAGCCAATATAAGGTATGTTAATAAGCAAGTCACTGTGGAGTGCAACTGGGGTTCATTCCTGCTGGGACCTCTGGGACACATTACAGAGCACATCTCAGACTTGTCCTTCTATAGCCCTGGCTGAGAGATGCTCCCAGTGTGTCAATTTTCTGGCACTTCCTGCCTGTCTTATTCAGAAGATGAGATAAAAATTCTCAGGTGAAGAGTTGCAGGTATTTGCCATCTTCATTCAGAAATGGTGTGTGTTGGCGTGATATGAACAGGGGGGCATCAATGACATCTGCTACAACACTGACTATGTTAAAAGGTTTGTGAGTTCATAATGGAACTCAAACAAAGAGGAGTGGTCAAAGCAATAAAGGCAAAAATCAAAATGCAACACACACACACACCCTCCTTGGTCCCCACAGGATGTCATCAGTATACAATACTTCACTCTGACAATTGGCAATTAAAGGAGAAAATGAAGCATTGAACCTAACTTTCCTGTATGAATTGTGTTTCAGTGTAATCAGCCCTGGTCAATGAGAAAAAAGTTAAAGAAAAATGATCATTTTCACCATTGTTTTGTAGGAGCAAAATAACATAAAGTCACTGATTCGCTTTAACATATTTCAGAATAAAAGAGGGGATGGCTGAAACGAGTAATGAGAAATCTTGATAAATGTCGAATAAATGGTGGCTCACCATACATTTTTCTTTTCACTAAAAGAGAGAGAAAGTCTTTTTCTTTTCTTTTCCCTTCCAGCACTGTCATTAGCCTTGGGTTGCATACACATTCTTAAAATTCTGATTACCCATTATTAAGATAAACAAAGCCCTAAATAATGAACTGCAATTAACAGCTTTTTTCCTAAGATGCAAGTTCCAAATCATGGTGCCCATCCCTGCTTTGATCATACTATAACCTTCACATTTCCCTAATGAACTGATTCACTTACACAAGACGTGTTATGAAATCTTTCGCATATACACATCTCATAGGTTTGTTGTGTGGATTTTATAAACAATAACTATGGAGCTCCCATCGGAGTCTTTGGATCAAGGGGAAGGTCCTAAGTGTTGACACTAAATGTTTCCCACTATCTCCTCCCCTTCCCAAACCTAAAAGGAAAAAGATCCTTTCAGTTCCTCCCAAAAGTAAATATATTACCTGAGAAGGGCACTAAGTTAACTTATTAGCACCTTTTAATACAAAAGCAGAGTTTACTTTATCAGATTAACTGCAGCAAACAAAGTCCCTAGGCAATGGGACTCCAGCTGCATGAATGTCAACAAGGACAAGGCAGTGGGGAAAAGGAAATAAATAAAATTCTATCTTACATTTGTTTATGGATAAGTGCTTTCTTATCTTTCCCAGACTCTGATGTTGGGAGTGATTGAGGGCGAGAGAAGGGGACCACAGAGGATGAGATGGTTGGAAGGCATCAGAGACTCAATGGACATGAGTTTGAATAAACTCCAGGAGATAGATAGTGAAGGACAGGGGAGCCTGGCGTGCTGTAGTCCATGGGGTTGCAAAGAGTTGGACACAACTGAGCAACTGAAAAACAGCAACAGTGTACTTTCTGGGTGGCTGTTGTTATCAATCTCATTTAATCATCACAGACCTCTGTTTAACAGAGATGGCTGCAATAAGCTTAAATCATGGTCCCAAAAGCTAATAATAACAGGTGGCATGAATCTTCTGACTCCACAGTCCAAAAGAAGAGTGGATGTCTGGAGCCCAGAATGCGAACACTGAAGAACAGCAATCAGCAGAGTGAGGACTTCTTAAACAAATATTGTATTTTAAAGCATATATATGAAATCAAGAAAAAATGGTACAGATAAACCTATTTGCAGGGCAGAAAAAGAGGTGCAGATGTAGAGAGTGAGCATGTGGACACAGAGGACAGGGAAACGGAGGGTGGGACGAATTGGGAGATTGGGATTACATATATACACTACCATGGATGAAATAGGTAGCTAGTGGGAAGCCGCTGTAAAGCATAGGGAGCTCAGCTCAGTGCTCTGTGACCTGGAGGGGTGAGATGGGGAATGCGGTGGGAGGGGGGCCCAAGAGGCAGGGCATATATGTATACATATAGCCGATTCACATTGTTATACAGCACAAACTAACACAACATTGCAAAGAAAATATTTAATAAAGCTTTGCTATACTTAAGAAAGGGAGAAAAGGTGGGATATTTGCCCCTAGACAAGCGGGTCCCCTTAGGCCTCCCTGATGTATCTGGGATTTCAGTTTCTGTATTTGTCTCAAACTCAGCTCAGTTCAGTCGCTCAGTCGTGTCCAGCTCTTTGTGACCCCATGAACGGCAGCACACCAGGCCTCCCTATCCATCACCAACTCCCGGAGTCCACCCAAACCCACGTCCATTGTGTCGGTGATGCCATCCAACCATCTCATCCTCTGTCGTCCCCTTCTCCTCCTGCCCTCAATCTTTTTATTTTTTTAAAAATATAAACTTATTTATTTTAATTGGAGGTTAATTACTTTACAATATTGTATTGGTTTTGCCATACATCAACATGAATCTGCCACAGGTATACATGTGTTCCCCATCCTGAACCCCCCTCCCTCCTCCCTCCCCGTACCATCCCTCTGGGTCATCTCAGTGCACCAGCCCCAAGCATCCAGTATCATGCATCGAACCTGGACTGGCGATTCGTTTCATATATGATATTATACATGTTTCAATGCCATTCTCCCAAATCATCCCACCCTCTCCCTCTCCCACAGAGTCCAAAAGACTGTTCTATAAATCTGTGTCTCTTTAGCTATCTCGCATTCAGGGTTATCGTTACCATCTTTCTAAATTCCACATATATGCGTTAGTATACTGTATTGGTGTTTTTCTTTCTGGTTTACTTCATTCTATATAATAGGTTCCAGTTTCATCCACCTCATTAGAACTGATTCAAATGTACTCTTTTTAATGGCTGAGTAATATTCCATCGTGTATATGTACCACAGCTTTCTTATCCGTTCATCTGCTGATGGACATCTAGGTTGCTTCCATGTCCTAACTATTATAAACAGTGCTGCAATGAACAGTGGGGTACACGTGTCTCTTTCAATTCTGGTTTCCTCAGTGTGTATGCCCAGCAGTGGGATTGCTGGGTCATAAGGCAGTTCTATTTCCAGTTTTTTGAGACATCTCCACACTGTTCTCCATAGTGGCTGTACTAGCTTGCATTCCCACCAACAGTGTAAGAGGGTCTTTCCAAATAAGTCAGCTCTTCGCATCAGGTGACCAAAGTATTGGAGTTTCAGCTTCAACATCAGTCCCTCCAATGAACACCCAGGACTGATCTCCTTTAGGATGGACTGGTTGGATCTCCTTGCAGTCTAAGGGACTCTCAGGAGTCTTCTTCAACACCACAGTTCAAAAGCATCAATTCTTCAGTGTTCAGCTTTTTTTATAGTCCAACTCTCACATCCATATATGACTACTGGAAAATGTCTCAAACTAGTCAATCCTAAAGGAAATCAGCCCTGAATATTAATGAAAGGACTGATACTGAAGCTCCAAGACTTTGGTCACCTGATGTGAAGAGCTGACTCACTGGAAAAGACCCTGATGCTGGGAAAGATTGAGGTTGGGAGGAGAATGGGGTGACAAAGGATGAGATGGTTGGATGGCATCACTGACTTGATGGACATGAGTTTGAGCAAGCTCTGGGGGTTGATGATGGACAGGGAAGCCTGGCATGCTGCTGTTCATGGGGTCACAAAGAGTTAGACATGACTGAGCAAACCTACTGAACAGCTAAAAGCAAAATAAGACATTTCAAAATTTCTTAAACAGTTTCCAAATTATACCTATAGAATATATTATGATTCTGAAAAAAATCTAATTTCAATTTTTGTATTTTTTCTTCATGCATGCATGCTCAGTCACTTCAGTCATGTCTGACTCTTTGTGACTCTGGACTGTAGCCCAACAGGCTCCTCTGTCCATGGCATTCTCTAGGCAAGAATACTGGAGTGGGTTGCCACACCCATCTCCCAGGGATCTTCCCAACCCAGGGATCGAACCCAAGCCTCCAATGTCTCCTGCACTGCAGGCAGACTCTTTACCACTGAGCCATGGAGAAAGCCCTCTTGACTTCATATATGATATTTGAGATATCTGATATTTTTTCTTGAAAAACTATTGATAATTACTGCTATTTTAATCATTTGAAATCCAAGGCACAGTGGATTTTAGTGGCAAAAGACTGCCTATTTTTAACATCCTTTCCTATGCAAAGCACTTTAAAAAGGAAAGATTCTTGCGTATCTTGCTGATTTTATAAGCCACACGTATTTGTAGTTTTAAAAATTCAATCATTAGAAAAATCTATAAATGAGACAGTTTCCCCCACAACCCTATTTTTCAGCAGGAACCCAGTTGATAGCTATATGGCTCTTCTTTCAAACTTTTTATTTTGCAGAGTTTACAAAGCGCTTTCACATACTTCATCTCACTGAAACCTCACAACAGCAGTATTCAATTATAAATGTGAGATTGGGGAAATTGTTTTCCAGTGAACTTTAATAACCTTCTCACAAAAGGGAGCTACCATGACTGACTACCTTCTATTCACATTTTTGCAAACCCAGGCCAGGATTTATTTACTGTGACCTTTCATGCTCCATTCATACAGCAAAGGGCAAACTGGGCGGCAGAGAGCAGAATCAATCCAAAATCTGCTAAGTGTTTTGGTTCTATCAGCTACAGCCTCAACTAAACAAAAATGTTTGCATGGATAATAGATAAAGATGAAAACAGTGTTCCAAAACACCATCAAGGATGCTTCTTCAAGATCACTCTAACAAAGAAAAATCTGGGACCTGCCAGTCTAAACTGTGGTATAAAACTGAGTTCAAATTACAGTAAATTGTATCTCCTCCCACATAAGGGGGTACAGATAGACTTAACACACCAATTACCACTGGAGATAAAGTAACAGCTGTCAAATTAATGGAATAAAACAAGTCCCCCCAGGCTAAAGGCACAGTCTTGGGGTTAGCTGCTTAATTAGTAGGCTCTTTGTTCTAATAGATCTTTTAGACGAGATCTTGAAATCAAGTCTGGGTCATGGGGAGGAGGGTATTAGAGAGAGTTGAGAGTCTTAGGTGAATCTGGCCACCATATTTTTAAACGAGACTAATGGAAAGATAAGGACCTTGATTCCAAAAAGAGACAAATCAATCTCATCTCTTGAATTAGTTTGTATGTAATGAACTGTTTCCTTCGGCCTAGGAAGTAGCTTCAGTGAAACCATTATAATGGCAAGGACTAACCATGATTAAATTTTTCTCCAAGGACAAAGGAAAAGATAGTTAATTTTTTTTTAGTCTCAATCCATTTTCCAAATCATAAACAAAACCATTTACTAGATTAGTCATTTTTAGTATTGTGGCTTTAGCACTTGATGCTTGTATATTTCTCTTCAACTCTTTGATCTCAACAGAAAGCAGCAGGAAGTGGTGCTGAAATGGATTTGATTTCCACTGAAACAAACAGGCAACAGCAAGTCTCTGAGCTCCCTGGCCTCAGAGCAAAATGTAGAGTGATCTGGAGTACTGTGACCTAGCTTGAAATGTTGTAATGGCCCTGAGAGTGATTCATGTCTGCACAAAACAAACAGCTATCTCTCTAACCCATCACAGCTTAGGCGGGGCCTCCACCACAGAGCTGCCTTTGGTCAGCTCTGCTGGCTTTGATGATGAGAATCTGGCAACCCGTCTAAAGAAAAGACATTCAGGGAATTTTGAGTGGTTAGGCTCAGCAGTTGTCATGTACAAATGATGTTCATTTATATTTTACTAGCCAAAATCTAATGCCGCCCCAAATTGGGAAAGAAATATTTCAAATACTCATCAGGCCCAATCCTGCTTTAATGTTAAAAATGAGCTGTCCTACCTTTTTCCATCCTAGTCTCAGAAGGGAGATTTAATATTTCCTGACAGTGCTTTAAATACTTTGCTGTTCAGACTTCAATGAATGCACAATAATTATATCAGTTAAACCAGCTTGGTTTTTCCAAAGCTGTTTTAAGCTTAGGGTACTTTTGAACTCCTTATCATGGCATTCTTCCTTTGATATTAGGTTTAATAGAGAAAGAACCAGTACTCAGATGGGTCACTGCTTAACCATTTAACCTGTTTACCTATCAGCTATCTTTTTGTTTGTTTGTTTCTTGTTTTCATCTGTCAGTTCAGAGGTCGACAATTTCCCTGCCTCCTCCTCTCCAGGAACTTAATTGCACAGACTCTAGGAGCCATATGCTATTCTCAGTGGAGGGTTTCAAGGAAGGCCCAGTGGTTTTTAATTCCTAGAAGATGAAGCAATAAAGACTTCAGTAGATTATCATTAAGAATTGACTTCACAGTTAGTGTCTAACTAAGCCTTTTATAGGAGCTTTTATTTTGTCATTGCCATGAAGGAGACTGAAGAATTATCTTCGTTTCACAGATGGAGAAAGTGTGAGATAGTACACCATTGTTTTTGTTTGTTGGGATGGTTTTGGTGAGGGAGGTGTGGGGAAGTGCCAGATTCTTTAGCTGTAGCTTAACGCTACCTACTCCTCACTACTCCTTCAAGAAATCCAACAATTTCATCACAGTTTTCGCTTCAGTTGATGTACTCATGCTTACTGAACCTCATTCTCCAGTAAAACAAGACCTTCTCAAAATGTTTTATTGGCAATCTCCAGCCTTCACCTCCACAGCCATCAAGCAAACATAAGATCACAGTTGAGAGTGATTTACCTAAACAAGAAAAGCCGAAGAACCCTGAACACATTTCCATATAGCCAAGAAGCATGTGTAGGACCTGAAAGGCCCCCCCTCTGTGTGAGCTTGGCCCCTCTGGGTCTCCGGGCCCAGCGTGGAAGAAGCATAGGAATGGCAGGTGGAGACCCTCTTTATTTCTTCAGATGACCCCTGCATCCCCACAGCAGGATCTGTCTTGGCTTCTTCAAAAGTATAAAGCAAGGATCCCCACCCCCTGGGCCACAGGCCAGTACTGGCCTTCTAGGAACCGGGCTGTACAGCAGGAGGTGAGTGACAGGGCGCACCAAGTGTTTATAGCCACTCCCCATCACTCGTGTCCACCTGCGCATGGGTTGCTGGTTCCTTATGAGGATCATTCCAAAACCATCCCCCCACCCCTGCTCCATGGAAAAATTGTCTTCCACAAAATTGGTCCCTGGTGCCAAAAAGGTTGGAGATCATTGGTGTAAACAATACCACTACAAACCAGTAATCATATTTGGGAACTCTTTGTTTTCCCAGAATTTCCTCTGGAAAAATAAATTAGAAGCCATACACAGTGTGGTCGCTTATTAATAATAAAAATAATAAAAACTATCAAAGAGGTTAACATAAATAGTTATGAAATCAGAGCAGGCCTGCAAAAGACAGACATTTCAGTGTCAAAATAGAAGAGGGATGATAGACAAAGTTTGCTTTGAACTTCTTAGCAATGTTTATCCTGTTTTCTCTTATTTTTTAATAGTCAGTGATTTGTTATTTGACATTTAACCACATCTTACAAATCTAAACTTTCATTACCTGATGTTCTGGTTTTTTAAAAATTCTGCCTTAATGCCATTTACAATGATGCTCCAAGATAAATAGCAGCAACTAAATTTGCTATTTTTACTTTAAGTGGAAAAAATTTTGATAATAGATTATTTTTAATAAAAACCGGTGAAGAGATTGTGTTCAACACAGTCACTCCTCATTCATCTCTAGTGGTGGTTACATTATCCACAGAATAATCCTTGCAACATTACCCTTCACTCAGCATTGATCTCTTTTTAGCCACCAAGTAGATATTGTTAACGTCACCCAGGTGTTTATGGTATAAACCTCACAGATCTCCAGACTCTAGACCCAGAGGGATTCAGTGGGATTCAATGGATGCACAAGGCTATCCTGGGGGAGTAGTCCCCTCAGGACTCTATGGTTTGTTCTGACTACTGCATGGTCCTTGTCTCCAAGTTCCAGAGGCAATTAAGATTCCTCCACTGCCCTCAGGAGAACTGAAGACCCAAGGAGTCTTAAGCAATACCTTCTGCAGATTGAGTTTCTTCCATGGAGCCCTGATCAAACCCTTTGGTAATTAACACGGATGTGGACATCCTAGAACCATATAGAGAGAGATGATGATGATGATGATTGTTAATACAATTTCCATAGAGCTAAATCAATGTCATCAGGGGTTGTGTTAGGCTGCATGTAAAATAAAACTTCCAGATGTTCAAGCTGGACTTAGAAAAGGCAGAGGAACCAGAGATGAATTGCCAACATCTGTTGGATCATCGAAAAAGCAAGAGAGTTCCAGAAAAACATCTACTTCTGTTTTATTGACTATGACAAAGTCTTTGACTGTGTGGATAACAGAAAACTGTGGAAAATTCTTCAAGAAATGGGATTACCAGACCACCTGACCTGCCTCCTGAGAAATCTGTATGCAGATCAGGAAGCAACAGTTAGAACTGGACTGGAACAACAGACTGATTTCAAATATAAAAAGGAGTACATCAAGGCTATATATTGTTACCCTGCTTATTTAACTTCTATGCAGAGTACATCATGAGAAATGCTGGCTGGATGAAGCACAAGCTGGAATCAAGATTGCCAGGAGAAATATCAATAACCTCTTATATGCAGATGACACCACCCTTATGGCAGAAAGTGAAGAAGACCTGAAGAGCCTTTTGATGAAAGTAAAAGAGGAGAGTGAAAAAGTTGGCGCTTACCACTCAATATTCAGAAAACTAAGATCATGGCATCTGGTCCCATCACTTCATGGCAAATAGATGAGGAAGCAATGGAAACAGTGAGAGACTTTATTTCTGAGGGGTCCCAAATCACTGCAGATTGTAACTGCAGCCATGAAATTAAAAGACACTTGCTCCTTGGAAGAAAAGTTATGACCAACCTAGACAGGATATTAAACAGCAGAGACATTACTTTGCCAACAAAGGTCTGTCTTGTCAAAGCTATGGTTTTTCTGGTAGTCATGTATGGATGTGAGAGTTGGACTGTGAAGAAAGCTGAGCACCAAAGAATTGATGCTTTTGAATTGTGGTGTTGGAGAAGACTCTTGAGAGTCCCTTGGACTGCAAGGAGATCCAACCAGTCCATCCTAAACAAAATCAGTCCTGGATATTCATTGGAAGGACTGATGCTGAAGCTGAAACTCCAATACTTTGGCCACCTGATGCAAAGAACTGACTCATTGGAAAAGACCCTGATGCTGGGAGGGATTGAAGGCAGGAGGAGAAGGGGATGACAGAGGATGAAATAGTTGGATGGCATCACCGACTCGGTGGACATGTGTTTGAGTAGGTTCTGGGAGTTAGTGATGGACAGGGAGGCCTGGCGTGCTACAGTCCATGGGGTTGCAAAGAGTTGGACATGACTGAGTGACTGAACTGAACTGAAAATAAAGCTTGAGGAATATTGGTTTAAACAACTAAGGGTTTTTCTTTTCATATAATACATCTAGAGTTGGGCAATCTAAAGCTGGTACTAGGCCTCAGTGATGCAATCTGGGACCCAAAGCCTATCTTCCTGCTCCAACATCATTTGTCTGTGGCTCTTGCCCCCATGCTTTCAAGATGAGTGGAGTATCTCCAAGCATCTGATGGGGAAGCACAGAGAGCAAAGAGATTCCACAAAATAAGTGTTTGCCTTTTTACTCGGAAGGAAAAGTCTCTCTAGGGAATTAAACTTACATTGACTTTGGCATCCCCTAGCTGCAAGGCAGTAGGGAAATGGAGTGACAGGCAACTAGTAGTGCTTACTAATCTTGCTATTTATTGGTCATTTTGTCATATACTCAGGGCTTCCCTGGTGGCTCAGTAATAAAAAAAAATCTGCCCATAATGCGGGATACCTGGGCTTGATCCCTGAGTCAGGAATACCCCCTGGAGAAGGAAATGGCTACCCACTCCAGGATTCTTGCCTGGAGAATTCCATGGACAGAGGAGGTTGGTGGGCTACAGTCCATGGGGTCACAAAGAGTCAGATACAACTGAGTAACAGTTGTCATATATTTTACATACTTACCATCTCTTGCATGACCCAGTGACCATTTTCTAGACAATGAAACTGACAGTCAAAGACATTTCGTAACTTAACTAAGAAAATGGCATATCAGTGATTTAAATCCAGGTCAACTTGATTAATAGCAGCAGCAACAATAATAACAATAAGAGCTAAAATCAGTCTAATCCTTGCTATGTGTCAGACATCCCTCTATATGTTTTATATGCACTGACTTACTTCCTCCTCATAGAAACCCTCTGAAGAAGAAAGTAAGTGAAAGTGAAGTCGCTCAGTCGTGTCAGACTCTTTGCGACCCCGTGGACTGTAGCCCACCAGGCTCCTCTGTCCATGGGATTTCCAGGCAAGAATACTGGAGTGGGTTGCCATTTCCTTCTCCAGGGGATCTTCCCGACCCAGGGATCGAACCCAGGTCTCCTGCATTGCAGGCAGACACTTTAACTTCTGAGCCACCAGGGAAGCCCAGAAACCCTCTGAGGAAGGCATTTTTAGTATCTTTATTGTCATATGAGGAAACCAAGTTTCACAGAAGTTAAGAAACTTGAGTAGAGTCACTCAGGTTATAAGAAGTGAAATTGAGTTTAACCCAGTTCTATTGTGAATCCTTAGTTTTTGACTGCCCACTGTGCAGCTGGTGAAAAATCAGATCCCTCAAACTGTGAACACTGCTGCCATCTTACATGGGGAACAGAGGCACCAAGCAAAGAAGGCAATAGTTAAATGTCAATAAGGCAAATATCAATACTCCAACTTAGAAGAATTAAATAGAGGAGACATCTGAAGATGGAAACTGAAGATTCCAGAAATAGTAAGAAAATGAGTAATATCCAAGATGGTGTGTAAGCATATGCTTGAATATCCACTTAATATTTTTCCCTGATAGGAAGGCTTCTTTCTCTACACTGGTGTGTACTCTTGATGAAGTCTCAAGGAAATATCTACCACAGGAGATGGCCATTGCTCATTGCCTGCCTAACAACCATTCTCTATTCTTTACTAACGGAACTTCCCATTTTACTAAGGGCAGGAGTAGGCTCAGTTAAAATGATTCCCTTCCATAGACTTCCTTGCCTCTATGGGCTGGCCATATGACCCAAGATTGTCCAGTGATGTGTAAATAAGCACAGTCTTTTGGTTAGGGCTTCCTGAAAAGTTATTGTTTGTTGCTAAAAAGATACAAGCTTGGGCTTGCTTTGGCAATACTAAAAATGGAACAAAGAGAGTAGCATGGCCCCTGTGCAAGGATGACATACAGAGTATGTCATTTTGCAGAGTTCCCAGAAGATTTGATATTTCACTGGCTAATACCAAGGGAACAAATGAGTCAAAGTGCAATGTGTAGAATCAAGTATTAAAACCGTGATTTTTTTTTTTTCCTTACCAAAAGGCGAGCGAGAGAAAGACAGAGGAGGAGGGAGACAAGCCCTACTGGCTCATGTGTGTATGCATGCTCAGTCACTTCAGTCGTGTCCAACTCTTTGCAACTCTATGGACTGTTGCCCTCCATGCATTTTCCCTTTATTCATTCTTCTTCTCCCTGCCTGATGTAGTTGTGATGTCCAGTGGGGCAGCAACCATCTCATGAGCCTGGGGATTATAAGTTTTTGATAAGGATGGCACAGCAGAAAGATAAACAACTGCTTAACTGCCAAGTCCCTGATAGGTTTGAGAAGTCTCTGTACCAGCCTAAGCTTGCCTATCTCTGGATTTGTGATGATTTACAAAAAATAAACCTCTATTTAATTAAGCTGTAGTAGCTTTATTATTGTTGTTGTTATTGTTACAGGAAGCTGAAGACAATACCAACTGATTGAGGTAGGCTTGCTATTCTCCCCTTGGATCAGGTTTATTCTTTGTTTACTTCCAAAGTTATCCTCAGCATAAGACATATCATTTTCAATGACCTAGCTTCATCTGTATCAGGGACCAGATGTGATGTTAATAAGCCTGGAAGAACACTTATGGCTCTGGGTCCTTGTACTAAAGAAGGCCTCAAAGTAGCAACGTGACATTGTACAGAGCATGGGCTTTGGTAAATCTAAACTTCACGACAATTTTCACTCCTCCACTCTGAGCCTCAGCTTCCTCACCTCTAAAATGAAGACTGTACAAATCGATCTTCAATGTTTACTGAGAGTTGCATGGAATACCAAACTCAAGCGTTACATATGTACATATCTTTCATGATTAGGAAGTCACCTCTCTTACTAACACAAACATGGAATATCTCACCCTCTGCTACTCCTTCCTCAGTGCATCCTTCTGTATTCTTCTGATAATAAGAGTGGTTTGGGGAAAAGAATCTGCCCTTAGGATTTGGTCTCGGTTTTCATTTTATGTAATTTTTGAGGCTAAAAAAAAATTTGGTGGGGAAGGAAGTGGGAAGACGTAAAAGATCTATAGAGTTTGTAACCCTG
The DNA here is from genome assembly GCF_032405125.1 of Capricornis sumatraensis. Taxonomy (NCBI): domain Eukaryota; kingdom Metazoa; phylum Chordata; class Mammalia; order Artiodactyla; family Bovidae; genus Capricornis; species Capricornis sumatraensis. The sequence goes on from NC_091071.1 coordinate 137,157,382, forward strand.
GGCATATATGACTCTGCTTTCAGGGAGAAGAGACCCCACATGAAGAGAGCAAACATCTCCCCTTTCCTCAGAACTTGCGTTTTTCCCAAATGAAAAGGAGATCTGAGTTTGTGACCAGTATCTTTAAGCTCATAAAGTATAACTGTATTTTTAATTAGGATTTTCCTTGAGAGCTAAATCTTCCAAATATGCTCTTGGTATCAAGTTATAATCATTCATACTATAAATTTGTAATATGTTCGTATATACATACCACATACATATTTATATGTAACATTAGAGTCTGTTACCATGACAACTATTACAGTACTAACAAATTAAGCATTGTGACTCCACTGTAATAAGAAAAAAAAGAAATTCAAATGATACACCAAGCATTTGCTTAAGTACAAATAGCTTTAGCAATTAAATACACAGAGACAATACAAAAAACCCACAAATTAATATTTAGAAGCCTTTTCCAGTGTAAAAATAAGCTTTGATGTTATTTTCCCTTTTCCATTGCACTGCATTGTACATCTTTATAAATTAAGTTTGGCATTGGGTTAATGAGAATAGATCTGCTGTGTTGGAGCCCTCACCCACCCCAAAGCTCAGCTCCCATTCTGAATAGTGACACCTTCCATAGTCAGTGAGAAAGATTTTATGGCTCTCTTTATTCATCAGAAAGAGGACTTTTTAAAAAGCAAGCTTAAATGTGAAGTTGGTCTTACATCTCCTGTTTCACTCAGACAACATGTAGAACCACCCCTGGGGTTTTGAATATATTAACATCCTTTTACAATTAACCCTAATGGGACAAGTGTAGCATTTTTCCAAGTAGATATATTCAAAGCTAGAAAATACATAGTGTTTAAATAGATCTCATTATATCAGCTACACCAAATCTCTCCTCTTTATATACAGAGGATTGTACCTCTTTTCACTGTCATGCAACATTAAAATAGGAAGGCATACACAAGGATGACATGGATTTGACAAAAAATTAATGATTTGTACATCACTTTAATGCTTCAAATCTGCAATTCATGTATGCTAATTAGTTCATAATGGGCTGTTGAAGAACAGAGCTGTCATCCTGCTGCTTCACAGGTTTCTGGAAGCTCCGATTCAGCACAGACTTGCCCGGTTGGCTGCTGGATTCTGGGCTGTAACATGGCAGATCTATGAGAGCATCCCCTCCCCCCCCCAACACAATTGTTTCCTGGATGTGGTGCTTTAATCTATCAGAATTACGATGGCACATCTCAAATAAGTGATTCCTGGGTGCCGCAGTACATACCAGGAGCAACAGCAGAGCATCACTATATCTAAATGATTGATTTCTGGATTTTAGGCTGTCAGGCTGTGCCTCAGAGGGCAGCTGTCAGCCTCCTAAATGTATGAAGTTGTATTATGCATCACATTTTGAAAATGTGTGTACAACTTTTTGTTTTTTTCTTAAACAGATAAAAAGAGCTGTAAAACTTGGGGAGAAGAAACAAAAGGGGCTAAAAGATCAGGTGTCTTTTTTTTTTTTGGCTGTGAAATCATGTCTGTTTTCTCCAAAGCAAGGAAAGCAGCTACTGGTCCCATTTTCTTTTGGTATTTGTGCTGCTAGGGCGTAGACAAAGCCTGTCGCAACAGCAGGAGAGGGTGAGTTTAACTGCTTCACAGACCAAAGGGAGACACTAGGGCTCGCTGGGAGCTGTGAGATTTGAAAACATGCTACTCTGTTTTTACTGGCGAGAAAACGGATTTTCCTTGATCTCATGATAGAGGCTTGACCCAATGTGTTTTTCATATCACCTCTGCTGATCTGTGAACCCAGCTACTGTGCATGTCTGAAGACAAGTTTACATAAACAGAACAGGCATTGAATTCATCTTCAGGTTTGAAGTATCAGTCAGGTTCCTGCTTGCTGAAATTTTGTCTTGAAGACTCTAAAAGGAAGATATATTTAATTAAAAATAGTTTTTCACTGGAAAATATGAATCAGAGATGATAATGTAAGAACTGAACTAAGCTAGGAAAAAAAAATGTTTCAAAAGTAGTTGAGCTATTAAAAGATTTGTAGATGATGATGAATAGACAATTAATAAATGTGCAAAATAACTGAAAGGGAGTTTAAAAGTGATCAAATTAATTTTAAAAAACATTTTGTTTAGAGCTTTAGTTAAGGCTTTTATGCCTCCTTAAGCACGGAGGACCAAACATTTACTACTCAGAATAGATATTTAATGAATGTTGAATGAACGAAGACTACTCTTCAAATAATGCTGTGATTTAGGGAAAATATAAAATTATATTTCAACCTAGAGGCTGTATATGGCTCTTCAATCAGCAACAGGAAACCTCACATTGACAGGAACGACAATGTCACATTGACAGAATTTTATCTATGTTAAACCTCTGAATAACACTTTCTTGTGAAGGAAACTGAACCACAAACCTGAAGCTCCCTCCAAAGTTTGTGTTACCCAAATGTGCAGACCTAAAGTTGTGTATTAGAAACTATGTAAAAGTGGGATGGCCAGGTGATTTAGCAGATGTGTACTTACTTCTTGAGAAACTGACAAACTGTTTCCAAAGTGGTTGCACCATTTTACATTCCCACCAGCAGCTTTTGAGGGACCCTGTTCTTCCACATCCTCATCAATACTTCACATAGCCCACCTTTTTACCTGTAGACATTCTAATAGGAACATGATTATATTTTGCTGTGATTTTGATTTGCATTTTCCTTTCCCTGGTGGCTCAGACGGTAAAGCGTCTGTCTACAATGTGGGAGAGCTGGGTTCAATCCCTGGGTTGAGAAGATCCCCTGGAGAAGGAAATGGCAATCCACTCCAGTACTATTGCCTGGAAAATCCCATGGACAGAGGAGCCTGGTAGGCTACAGTCCATGGGGTAGCAAAGAGTCGGACACGACTGAGCGACTTCACTTAATGACTAATGATCGGCATTTTTCATGTCCTTATTTGCCATCCATATAATGGCTTTCTTCCATGAAGTGACTGTTCAAATCTTTGCTAGTGTTTAACTTGGGTTGTTGGATTTTTATTTTAAATCAAGTTTTGAGAGTTCTTTATATTCTAGATATAGGCTTTTTATCAGATACACAATTTGTAAATATTTTCTCCTATTCTGAGTCTTCATTCTTCATGTTCTTACACTATTTTTGGAATAGCAGGCATCCTTCATCTGGTGAAGTTCAAGATGTTATGGAAAAATCAGAATGAAATTTATGGCCAACCCAATACACACATATATACAGACACATACGTGTGTGTGTGTGCGCCATTGGTGTTTTCTCTTCCTAATTAGTCTGTCAGTCTGCTAGAAGTTTATTATTTTACTATCTTCTGAGAAACCAAATTTTGTCTTTATTAATTGTATCCATGTTTTTCTGTTTTTAATTTCATTAATTTTGGCTCTCTCATCTTTACTGTTTCTTTTCAAATGTTCATCATACATTTCATTTGTTTTTATTTTTCTGTATCTTAAAGTGGATGCTGAGGTCATTGATTGTAAACCAAAGAGAAATGAAAACATATGTGCATACAGAGATTGTTATATAAATAGTCATCTGATTTATTTTTAATATCCAAAACCTGGAATTAGCTCAAATGCTCATCAATACATAAGTTGTGCAATGTTTATGCAATGGACTAGTACTCAGCAATAAAAAGAAAAGAAATATTATCATGCAAACTATGTGGATGCATCTGAAAACAATTATGCTATTGGAAAAAAGCTACAAAAAGATGTAATACTTATGATTTTAGGTATGCAAAATATAGAAAATGCAAAGTTATCTATAATGACCAAGAAGATTGATAGTTCCCTGGGGATGGACATGGAAGAGTAGTAAAGCAGTATTCAGAAAGGGGTACCAGGAAACTGTTGACTTTGATGGAAATGTCCATTAGCTCAATTGGAATCAGTGTTTCATGGGTGGACACATATGTTGAACCTGATCCAACTGTTTATTTAAAAAATGTGTAAGTTGTTGCATGTCTATTATATCTCAACAAAGCTTTTTAAAAAGATACCATTTTAAAAATGATAAAGGTCAAGATGAGAAGAAAATATTTATAATACTTATATTTGACTTATAACTCTTACAACTTGATAATAAGGAGAGAAACAACCAATGAAACAATAGGGAAAAGATTTCAAAAGACATCTCATAAAGAAATATATATGAAGGACCAATAAGCCTATGAAAAGAGGCTCATCAATATTAATCACCAGGGAAATACAAATTAAAACTGCAATGAGATATCACTACACCAACATTAGGATGGCTAAAATTTAAATGTAATAATGTAAATAAATTGGCAAGAATGCAAAAGAACTGGGATTTTAATACGTTGCTGGAGTGAGTATAAAATGATAAAACAACATTGGAAAAGTATTTGACTTTTTTTTTTTTAAGTTGAACTTATATGATCCTTAGGACCCAGTAGTTTCTCTCCTGGATGTGGTACACAAGATAATTCAAAGCATACATCAACATATTATATAAATATTCCTAGAAATTTTATTCAAAATAGATAAGAACTGAAAATCTCTCCTCTGCTCTGGGGACTCCAATTAGATGTATGCTTGATGTTTAAAGTTGTCCCCTCTGTCAAGTGATGCTCTGTTCATGTTATTTACAATTTTTAAAAAATTCTCTGAGGATTTTATTTTTCAGTTCAGTTCAGTAGCTCAGTCATGTCCGACTCTTTGCAACCCCGTGAACCACAGCACGCCAGGTCTCCTGTCCATCACCAACTCCCAGAATCCACCCAAACCCATGTCCATTGTGTCGGTGATGCCATCCAACCATCTCATCCTCTGTCATCCCCTTCTCCTCCTGCCTTCAATCTTTCCCAGCATCAGGGTCTTTTCAAATGAGTCAGCTCTCCACATCAGGTGGCCAAAGTATTGGAGTCTCAGCTTCAACATCAGTCCCTCCAATGAACACCCAGGACTGATCTCCTTTAGAATGGACTGGTTGGATCTCCTTGCAGTCCAAGGGACTCTCAAGAGTCTTCTCCAACACCACAGTTCAAAAGCATCAATTCTTTGGTGTTCAGCTTTCTTTATAGTCCAACTCTCACATCCATACATGACTACTGGAAAAATCATAGCCTTGGCTAGACAGACCTATGTTGGCAAAGTAATGTCTCTGCTTTTGAATATGCTATCTAGGTTGGTCATAACTTTCCTTTCAAGGAGTAAGCGTCTTTTCATTTTATGGCTGAATTCACCATCCGCAGTGATTTTGGAGCCCAAAAATAGAAAGTCAGCCACTCTTTCCATCCCTATCTATTTGCCATGAAGTGATAGGACCAGATGCCATGATCTTCGTTTTCTGAATGTTGAGCTTTAAGCCAACTTTTTCACTCTCCTCTTTCACTTTCATCAAGAGGCTCTTTAGGTCTTCTTCACTTTCTGCCATAAGGGTGTCATCCACATATCTGAGGTTATTGATTATTTCTCCCACCAATCTTGATTCCAGCCTGTGCTTCCTCCAGCCCAGCATTTCTCATGATGTACTCTGCATAGAAGTTAAATAAGCAGGGTGACAATATACAGCCTTGACATACTCCTTTTCCTATTAGGAACCAGTTTGTTGTTCCATGTCCAGTTCTAACTGTTGCTTCCTGCCCTGCATAGAGGTTTCTCAAGAGGCAGGTCAGGTGGTCTGGTATTCCCATCTCTTTCAGAATTTTCCACAGTTTATTGTGATCCACACAGTCAAAGGCTTTGGCATAGTGAATAAAGTAGATATTTTTCTGGAACTCTCTTGCTTTTTCAATAATCCAGAGGATGTTGGCAATTTGATCTCTAGTTCCTCTGCCTTTTCTAAAACCAGCTTGAACATCTGGAAGTTCTCGGTTCACGTATTGCTGAAGCCTGGCTTGGAGAATTTTGGGCATTACTTTACTAGCATGTGAGATGAGTGCAATTGTGCAGTAGTTTGAGCACTCTTTGGCATTGCCGTTTTTTGGAATTGGAATGAAAACTGACCTTTTCCAGTCCTGTGGCCACTGCCGAGTTCTCCAAATTTGCTGGCATATTGAGTGCAGCACTTTCACAGCATCATCTTTCAGGATTTGAAATTTTAGATAGCTCTATTGCTATGTTTTCAAGTTCACTAATCTTTTTTTCCTCAAGTGTTTTAATCTACTGTGTTATTTATATCAGATATGGTATAAGGTTGGCCTAGAATTTCATTTGGGTTTTTTGTAAGCTGTTAAAGAAAACTCTAACAAACTTTTGGGCCAACCCAATAGTTTTCCTCTTTAGAAGATAATTTGGGTCTTTTTGTGTCTTTTTTGTGACTAGTTTTCATGTGTAATCTTTCCTCTAGCCTCTTGAACTTATGAGATATTGTCATAATAATTTTTTAATGTCTTATCTACAATACTGATTCTATTATATGTATACTTCTTAGATCAATTTCTATTGATTGATTTTTGTCCTCATTATGGGTCATACTTGACCTCTTTGGAATGTTAATTCTGTTCATTTCTGAATGGATGGCAAACATTGTGAATTTTACATTTTCATTGGCTGGATATTGTTGTATTTCTTTAATATTTTTGAGTTTTGTTCCAGATGCAGTAGAGTTACTTACAAACAGTACTACTTTTTCAAAATTTGCTTTTGAGCTTTGTTATGTGGAACCAAGATAGCATATTAAAAAGCAGAGACATTACTTTGCCAACAGAGGTCTGTCTAGTCAAGGCTATGGTTTTTCCAGTGGTCATGTATGGATGTGAGAGTTGGACTGTGAAGAAAGCTGAGTGCTGAAGAATTGATGTTTTTGAACTGTAGTGTTGGAGAAGACCCTTGATAGTCCCTTGGACTGCAAGGAGATCCAACTAGTCCATCCTAAAGGAGATCAGTCCCAGGTGTTCAATGGAAGGACTGATGCTGAGGCTGAAACTCCAATACTCTGGCCACCTCATGCGAAGAGTTGACTCATTGGAAAAGACTCTGATGCTGGGAGGGATTGGGGGCAGGAGGAGAAGGGGATGACAGAGGATGAGATGGCTGGATGGCATCACTGACTTGATGGACATGAAGTTGGGTAAACTCCATGAGTTGGTGATGGACAGAGAAGTCTGCTGTGCTGTAATTCATGGGGTCACAAAGAGTCAGACATGACTGAGTGACTGAACTGAACTGAACTGATGTGGAACTAAAGCAGACTTTATTCTAAGGTACGTTTGTCTTAAAACTTACTGAGAACTCTACCTGATGTCCCATGAATTATGAGGTTTTCCACTCTATGTGGTGAGAACAGGAACCATTTCTGGCTTTGAGTGAGCTCCTGGCACTGTTCTAATCTTTCCAGAGAGCTCTTTCCCCAGACCTTGATAGTCTCCTTACAAACCTGCACTGATCAGTACTTAGTGGAAGACTCAAGCAGGACCCTTTACAGATCTCTGTTCTCTCCTCCCACTCTGTGCCCTGCAAACTCTGTCCACATAAACTCCATCAATGTATCTCCCTGTTATCCCCTTCTCTCTGCCTCAGACAGAAACCCCTCCAGGGAGCAAATCAGGGCAAGCATTGGGCTTATGCATATATTTCCCATTTCTCAGGGCTCAATGTCTCTTCCCTACCATGGTGCCATATATATTGTCCAGTTTTTTAGCTGTTTCAGGAAGGAAGGTAAATCTGGTCACTGTTATTTAGATGTTCACTGGAAGCAGAAATTCCATCTAATTTTGCCCTACTACTCAATGATGTCTTTCAATGAGCAAGTTTTAAATTTTCAGTAAGTCCATTTTATTGACATTTTTTTCATCATGTAAGGATTCTGAAGAATACAATAATAAGTAAGTAGAACACTGCATCTGCTTTTTCAAGAAGCTTTCAATCATATAAAGGAGCAGAAAGCTACAAAGAAATACTTTGGGGAAAAGAAGGCTCAGGTGGTCAGTTGAGATGAGTAGAGCAGGAAGAGTTAAATACAGAAAATGTCTAATAACTTTCAGTTTGTATATCGAAAAGGGTATCGTGTTTGGCAGAGTAATAGCCTCCAGAGATGTCCAAGTTTTAATCATTGAAACTGTGACTGTATTACCTTGCACGGCAAAGAGGATTTTACACATGTGACTAAATTAATGATCTTGACATGATCTGGGTTATCTGAGTGTGCCCAATGTAATCACAAGGGTCCTTATAAGAGAAAGAGAGAGACAGGACGGTCTTAAAAGGAGATGTGACAATGGGTGTAGATGTCAGAGGTGTGAGATTGCTGGAAGAGGCCATGAACCAAGGATTGTGGGCAACTTCTAGAAGCTGGAAAAGGAGATGAAATGTATTGCATTGGCCAAAAAGTTCATAACATCTTACAGAAAAAAACCCAAATGATCTTTTTGACCAACCAAGTATTTCCTCCTAGAATCTCCAGAAACAAAGTAACTCTGCTGAAACCTTGATTCCACCACCCCCCAAAGAGACCCATTTTGGACTTTGAGACACTATAACTATAAGATGCTAAGTCTGTGCTTTAAAACCTGTAATGGCGGGGCAATTTGTCTCATGAGCAATAGAAAAGTAATACAGGTATTGATTAGAAGGGTTGAGTTTTGCTCTAGGCACAACAAGGAGATAACTTGGGTGAGTAAACTTCTCATATAGAGGCTTCTTCACACACTGGTGATCATTGCATACCTGTTGGTACTAAATTCAGAATGATGGTCAGTTTCTGTCAGCCTCTGTTGCTGGAATAAATATTTGGACTTAAAATGATAGCTCTTTGGCAGGTACTGGTAATAACACTGGCTTCCTATGAGTCAGGAGTCCCTCACTCTCTACCCTCACCCCCAAAAGGGATCTAATCAAATAAAGACTGAAGGGAGGCAAGACTTTACAAGAGTTGGACTTAGAAATTTTATAACAATTTTAGCACTCTAAATGCAACAGTTTTGTTCTTTTATAAAACTTAAGTCTGTTCTTCAAACGTTTTGCTTATATTCAGAAACACAGCCTTGTATATGTACTCTGTTATGTCTCTTTGTGACCTCACGGAGTGTAGCCCACCAGGCCCCTCTGTCCATGGAATTTTCCAGGTAAGAATACTGGAGTGGATTTCCATTTCCTACCTCAGGGGATCTTTCTGACCCAGGGATTGAACCTACATCTCCTGAGTCTCCTGCATTGCAGGCAGATTCTTTACCACTGCACCACCTGGGAAACCCCACACATGACTCTCTTGGCCATATTTCTCTTCATCTTGATTTCCCTTTGCTTGAAGGAATTTTCTAGCATTGATCCAGTGAAGTTCTTGTCATCATGCCTGGATAGCTTTGTGCCCACTTGAGGTAAAGTCAAAATGCTTCTTTATTAATGAAAATGCCTTAATAACCAGCACAAGATGTCTGTATAAAGAGTACAAGCAAACTCAAGTCTTTTGCTCAGACAAATGCATTAGAGGGTCAGCAGCCAAGGAGATAGAATGCAGAGAGCAGATAAGTCTCCTTCCTGTCCCTGGCGGGAACAGAGCCAAGGACACACGGTTGTCACTTTGGATTGTAAAAATCCTCCCTATGTGCGGGGATGTGCACAGACAAGCAATGAGCTGAACGTGCACAATCATTGTATTGGATGAGAACCTTGCTCCTGGCCAAATAGCAAATAGCAGGGTGCATTGTTGAGGCTAATCCCAACTCACTTGGCCTCTCTGTGAGCAGTGAATAACAATCTGCAGCCTCATGTGTCCAGGCATTGTGCTCTGAGTCTGGGCAAGGCTGGGAGGAGACAATGGGCTTAACGACTGTATTGCTCCATTTTCTGGGGTGCGGGGCAGGGGGAATGCTTCATAAGGTCCTCATGAAACAAGCTAAGACAAGATTTCAAACCAGAACAGGTGAAACAAGATGTTCATGAGCAGGACTAAGTTTAACAGTGTCTCAGATCTGTTTGATTCTTTTGAATAATACTTTCAAATCAGACTGTGCCTATATAGGATCAAGACAGCTATAAAAAAAAAAAACTTTAGATAACCAATGTTTCCTTTCTTGATGACATGACATTGAGGAATTGGTTTGACTGATAATTTTCTTTTTCTTTTAGTAGATTGAAAGTGCTCACTTATTTCACTTACCTACGAAAGTTTCCATTTAGAAAAGGGTTCAATATGCAGTTGTAGTGTATCCCTGCTTTAAACACACACACACACACACACACACACACACGCCCTTTTTTTTTCACCTCTTCTTTCCCTCTCCTGACTTGAGAGATTCTCAATATGGCAGAAGCTAAAACAATACTCATAAAATTGAGTTTAAATTATTCTACTTTTTTTGTACCATCATCTGGCCCTCGGAACAGTATTATCGAAGCCCCAAAATAATAAATTCTAGAGAGGGTGTAGAGAAAAGGGACCCCTCTTACACTGTTGATGGGAATATTAATTGGCAAATCCACTATGGAAAACAGTATAGAGGCTCCTCAAAAAGCTAAAAATATAGTTGCCATATGATACGACAGTCTCACTCTTGGACGTGTACTGGACAAGACTATAATTCAAAAGATAGATGTATTCCTATTGTTCATTGCAGCACTATTCACAATAGTCAAGACATGGGAACAACCTAAATGTTCACTGACAGATGAATGGATGAAAAATATGTGCCATATATATCATACTATGTGAAGCCAGTCAGAAAGAGAAAAACAAATACCATATGATATCCCTTATATGTGGAATCTAAAATATGACGCAAATGAACCTATCTATGAAAAAGAAACAGATTCACAGACACAGAGAACAGGCTGATGATTGCCAAGTGGGAGACAGCATAAGGGAGGGATGAATTGGGAGTTTGGGGTTAGCGGATGCCAACTGGTATACATAGGATGGATAAACAAGGTCCTACTGTATAGTGCAGAGCACTACAGTCAATATCCTGTAACCATAATGGAAAATAATATGGAAAAGAATATATATATATACACACACAACAGAATCATTTTGCTGTACAGCAGAAACTAACACAAGTCATCTACAGTTCAATAAAATAAATTTTAACAAAGAATACTGAGATCAGGTATTCCATTTGTAGAGTTGCCAATAAAATGTTCTGTTGAGGTTGGAAATAGTGTTTGAAGAAATCTGACTTGGAGAAACACTCAGGGGCAAATGTCTTTTTGAAGCCTGTTGGGCTGGAGGATGCAAATGACTCATGCAAAATGTGGCATTCATGAAGGCAGGGGAGAACAGTTTTAAAGTAGGAGGAGTTCAAGGGAGTTTGGTCCTAAGTGTTAGATGAATTAGTCAAGATAATTTAAAGTAGAAAAACTATAGATAAAAATATTGAATTACTGAGTCATGGAACAGGTGGGTTTTAGAACAATTTTGATGTGAAGCTAGAAGGTTTAGGTAGAATGGGCCCTCTTTCCTTAATGGTTACAGAGCTACAAAATACAGTCTAGTCTTACAATTGGAAAGAAAACTGAAAATGGAATTATAAAATCTGAGTCAATTGCCTGCAAGTGGCTCCAATGCTGTGCAGCAAATGCATTATTTAGCACTTCAGTGTGCAAGGCACCTGCTGGTAGTCCAAGTGCAACAGTGGACAAGACAGGCGTGCTCCTTATCTTCAGTGGAGATAGGAAGTGGAGCTTCATATTTAGGGAGAACACAAATGTGGTAGGCCAAACGATGCCCCCCAAAGATTTCCCCATCCTAATTATTGGACCTGGTAAATACGACTTGCAAAACAGTCACAGGGATTTTGTAGATATGATGAAGTTAAGGTTCTTCAGATGGGGAAATGAGCCTGAATTATCCAAGGATTATCCACTGGATTATCCACTGGATTATCCAAGCGGGTCCAAGGTCATTACCAGGTCCTTAGAGAGGTAGGAGGACAAGACTCAAGAGAGATGTGATAACAAAACAGATTTGGGAGAGAGAGAAGGGGCCACAAGCCAAGGTATGAATGTGACCTTTCAGTTCAGTTCAGTTCAGTTCAGTCGCTCAGTCAGCCGTGTCTGACTCTTTGTGACGCCATGAATTGCAGCACACCAGGCCTCCCTGTCCATCACCAACTCCTAGAGTTCACCCAAACTCATGTCCATCAAGTCGGTGATCCCATCCAGCCATTTCATCCTCTGTTGTCCCCTTCTCTTCCTGCCCCCAATCCCTCCCAGCATCAGGGTCTTTTCCAATGAGTCAACTCTTCACATGAGGTGGCCAAAGTACTGGAGTTTCAGCTTCAGCATCAGTCTTTCCAAAGAACACCCAGGACTGATCCCCTTTAGAATGGACTGGTTGGATCTCCTTGCAGTCCAAGGGACTCTCAAGAGTCTTCTCCAATATGACCTTAAGCAGCTAGAAAAGGCAAGAAAACAGATTTTCCTCTAGAGTTTCCAGAGGAAAAGCAGCCCTGCTGCCACCTTGACTTCAGCCCAGGGAAACACTTTTTTAGGTTTTTAACCTCCAGAAATGTAAGATAATAAATTTGTGTTATTTTAAGCCACTAAGGTTGTGGTAATTCATTACAGCTGCAATAGGCAAATAATCACTCTAAACCCTGTTTCACAATCCTTGCGAGGGCTCCATGAGGGAAAGCACAGGATGCCACGAGTAAAGGTGGCAGAGTTGCACTCTAATTGGGACCTAGGCCCATCTCCCTCAATGCTGCCCCTCCTGGAGTAGACAGAGGAGTCAGCTGAGCAAGAGAAGATGGTGAAAGTGAAGGCTGCTCAGTCGAGTCCAGCTCTTTGCGACCCCATAGACTATACCGTCCATGGAATTCTCCAGGCTAGAATACTGGAGTGGGTAGCCTTTCCCTTCTCCAGGGGATCTTCCCAACCCAGGGAGCAAACTCAGGTCTCCTGCATTGTAGGTGGATTCTTTACCAACAGAACCGCAAGTGATGCCCAAGAATACTGGAGTGGGTAGCCTACCCAGGGGGATCTTCTCAACCCAGGAATCTAACCGGGGTCTCCTGCATTGCAAGTGGATTCTTTACCAACTGAGCTATGTGGGAAACTCCTTAGAGAAGATGGTGAGTGCTGTGTTTTGGGCAGAACAAACTTGGCCAGCTCCCAGTGCATGAACAAATTTGACACTCTGGTGGGGAGGGGGCTGCATCACAGTGACCAAAGGTAGGAGCATGAAGAAGGAGAAAAGGAGCAGATTCTCTAAGGCTTGGGTAAACACCTAAGAGTCAAACTGCTGGGTCAAGAGGGAGGGGTATTTTAACCTTTTTAAGAAACCATTTCATACTCTCTTGGATGATTGACTGGATTGTGAGGGTGGTGCAAAAAAGTCAAGCCTGTTCTTTCAAACTGAACAATATTCCAAGCTCTTTACACAGCTCCTTATGATTTGAGTGTTTCCAGAGACAAAGAGGTGAAGGTCATTATTCTATGGGCATCTTCCCTGAAATACAGAATCCCTTGTTTCCTTGGGTAAAGGAGGAAAAAAAGCTTCTTAAATTGTCACCAAGTCATTCAGGGAAGCATTGTGCTTGCGAACTTGTAGAGACTGTATTTCACCAAATCAAATACGAAGCTTGGATGAGAGGCTCAAATTTCAGAAGCTAATTGCTCTTAGACTATGTCGGACAGGGAAACTGAGACCTGGAGCTGTTAGGAGATGCTGATATCCTCCTATTGGTCAATGAAGGAGTGAGGCCACTGAAGTCTGGTCTTGATCTATACTGTGACGTATTCAGTGCACGCCTTTCTCGTTCAGATCTTCCCACTCCTGTTTTAGCTTCCAAATGTACAAGCTCCGACAAAGACCTCTCCCCTTTCATCATTCATCACACACTAAACCAAGTCTTCTCTGTCAGTTGTCCTTCAAATCCTCCCTTCAAAAAGGAAAGTGATCCAGCTAAGGGGTATCACCCAAACCAAGATTTTGACAGTTAAAGAGTGTCCCAACCAGAAAGGACACTGAGATGAACAGGCTTAAATCAGGACTGTCAGACAAACCAGGATGTACAACCACTCGTCTGGAAAGCTAAATTGAACTACATAGTAAAGTAACAAAGGCAGGATTATGAAAGGTATACCTACTAGAATGAGAGCTGAATATGTAAAACCTTAAGGCCAAATGGACTGTGAGTTTCAGGGAAGATCTGAGAAGGAGATCACAAATGAATTATGCTCTTAAACAGTTTTGGCCTGTAAGAAAACTGGAGAGGCAAGAAAAAGTATCCTACAAAATGCCTTGGTGGGTTGTGAATGGATTTCTTTTTAATTATTCTCTTACCTAGGGTGTAAGAAATCTTTGAATTTAGAAGAGATTCAATGATGGCTTCCCACCAGTGGATGTGTCTACCCCAAACCTCTGGTGGGATGTTATGCTGAAAAAGAGTCTTTGCAGATGTCAGTAAGTCAAGATGATCTCCAGATGAGATCATCCTGGATTATTTGAGCATGCCCGAAATCCTAAGACAAGTGTTCATATAAGAGAAAGGCAAAGAGAGAAGAGGAGAGGGCCATGCGAAGTCAGGGCAGAGGCTTGAGTTCTGTGGCTACAAGTCAGGGAACACCTAAAGCCACCAGAAGCCATAAGAGGCCGTGAGGGATTCTTTCTTATACCCTTGAATGGGAGTTCAGTCCTGCCAACACCTTAGATTTCAGACTTCTGGCCTTCAGAACCATGAGAGAAGGAGTCGCTGTTGGTTTTAAGCCACCCAATTTGGGGTAATCTGTTATGCAGGAAACTAATGTTGGGTGGTAGGTAGATTCTTATTCAACAGGTCTAAGGAAAGGGGGTGGAGTCAGGTAATGAATATGTGAGTATGAATGGGTATGAAATTCCAGATAAGTCCAGACAGCGTGGAATCTAAGGGCAGGGCAGGGGGAAGCAGAAACTGTCTACATGGCCAGCTTCTCTTGAGGGGCCACAATGAGGGTTGATCCCAAGGTAGCCCTCTCACTCCTTGTTCTTATATTATCCATCCAGTTTGGGAACAAATTCCAGCAAGAGATTGGGAGGAACCTACTTCCCCCAGCTCTCCTGTAGGTTCCATAAATACATGCAACTTCTTCACTTGGTTCAGGCTCATTACCAGTAAAGCAAGACACACAATTCAGTTCTTTTAATCATTTTTCTCATTATTTTTTGTTCTCAGTTTTAGTCGTCTCATATTCCTTCACTTCTGTCAACCACTCCCTTGGTTATACATTTTTCTTGTCATTTGCCTTGGAAAACCAAAACTAAACAGCATAATTAGTATTGCTTGTATGAAAGATGTGACTTTTGGGGGCGGGGGCGGAATGTTACTCTTAATTGCTGATTCACGTTGTAAACATCTTTGACTCCTGTGAGTGTACTGGATTTCTGGTGCCCACAGGCCATTCATGGGGTCTACAGAATCTGTCCAAAAATGGTGACTCCGGTGTGACTGTAGCAGAGCGACCTGGACATGGGAATACAGGGCTAAGACTAGGGTGGTATGTGGTAGGAAGAGACATCTATTTTCAGCCAGCACTCCTCCAAACTGGCTGTCTATGTTTAAAACTTCAAACCCAGGATTTTAAAAAGGAGGGCATTTAATCCTGAAAAGATAACTACTCCTTTTGAAATGTATTCTCTTTAATCCAGTAACACTTGGCGTTTGCATATGGTTTTCTTCTGCAGAGCCTAAGAAGAAAAACTTTCCTAAACCTGTCTCTTGAACCTCACCCCACCTCACCCCCCAGCATCAGAGGATTAAACTGCTAAATTTGATTCAAATTTAAAATTGGGTTTAGAGTTGGGAAAAGTGATGTAAGGGGATGGCTAAGCCTGAGCTTCAGGTAACAGTGGATCTGTGTTTTGAAGTGCAAAAATGTCCAGCTTTGAGACCTGGTGTACGTGATAACAGGGCTGTTGTGAGCACCAAAGGAGAAATGTCTGCAAGGGCCAGGCACACAGTCATCATGCAACAAACATGTCCATTTCAACAACACTGGGGTGGGCTTGGAGGCTTCCCAAGTGCTAAAGAATCCACTTGCCAATGCAGGAGACGTAAGAGACGTCAGTTTGATCTCTATGTAGGGAAGATCCCCTGGAGGAGGGCATGGCGACCCACTCCAGTATTCTTGCCTGGAGAATCCCATGGACAGAGGAGCCTGGTGGGCTAAAGTCCATGGGGTCGCAAAGAGTTGGACACGACTGAAGTGACTTAGCATGCACCCACGGGGTAGGCTTACCCCACCATATGTGTGAAAGTGACATCTACCTCTTTTCTTTTTTTGATATCTTTCATGACTTCTACCCTTTAAGCAATTAAGAAAAGCCTCACGGAGGGGTCCCAGCAATCCCTCCTGGGCTTTCTACTGGAGCCTTTGCTGTCCACTGTGCTTGGCCTCCACTGCACCAGCACTGCGCTGTCAGGCTCTTGACTGAGAGTCCCAAGGTGGTATGCAGCTTCCAGCCTCTCTGGGACCCAGCAGCCAGCCCTGTTTGAGTCCTTCCTACCCTGCGAAGGCTCCTAGTGCTCTCAGGGACCATGCTCTGAGAAACTCCTTGAAACTATCCAGCAACAGGGGCCTGGGAAATGACAGATTCTCAGTTCTTTCCCAGATCCAGGGACCTGTAAGGCACTGGGTACAAATCCAGGCCACCCTTCCAAGAGGGAGAAAGCATCATTTTCATCATATTCAATTGGTCAAAGAAGTTATAGACTCAGATGAGATGGGAATGCTCAAAGGCTTGGATACTGAAAGGCATGGTTCTTTGGGGTCATCAAGAAACAGTCTATCATATCTATTTTGCAGGTTCTGTTGTACTTACAAAATAATGCTAGGTCTCATGTATACTGGGCTTCCCTGGTGGCTCAGATGGTGAAGAATCTGCCCACAATGCAGGAGTCATGGGTTTGATCCCTGGGTTGGGAAGATCCCCTGAAGAATGGAATGGCTACCCACTTTAGTATTCTTGCCTGGAGAATTCCACTAACAGAGGAGCCTGATGGGCTACAGTCCATGTTGGACATGACTGAGCAACTTTCACTTGTGTATACTATTAAACTGAACATATATTTATGAATGCTATCAGTTTCAACTAACTATACTAAGTTTTGTTTTGGGTTTTGTTTTTATTTATGGAATGGATGTTTGTTTCTAACTTTACTTAAGGATCTCACAGGTGAACAAACAGAACACATACACAGGTATACAAATTCCAGTGGAAGACATATTATGAACCCTTGTGATTTAAATTTTAAAAAAAATGAAGAAGATTTAGTGAAAAGAAAGATTATTCTGCAATATGGAGTTATGGGACTGTTCATAGAAACTGCTGAGAATATGCTTTAGAAATTATAAACCACAATTTAAAAATATAAGATATTACCATCATTGCTATAAAATCACAGCCTCTTCAATAACTATATTTAGGAGCTCCTGATTCCTCAAAGTCTGGTGGACCAATCTGTTCACTTCTCACAAGCATACTGGTGAAGAGTTTGGGCTCTGGATTCAGCCCACCTGGGTTGAAATCCTAACTGTCTGACCTTGGGCAAGTTATTTAACCTCTCTGTGCCTCAATGTCATGACCTTAAGGTAGAGAGAATAATGTCTTTCTCATGAGGATTTTATGGTTTAATGTGTTTGAGGTTGCTAGAATAATGCTTGGCACAGAAAAAATTCTCATGTTAAGTATTGTTGATGATTGTGATGTGCTGAATAAAACCCCTCCCCCAGAGATGCCCACCTCCACAGGAACCTGTGAATATGTTACCTTACATGGCAAAAGGGATTTTGCAGAGGTCACTAAAGGTCTTGAGATGGGGGAAGAGTATCCTGGATTATCCAGGTGGGCTGATGTGATGACAAGAGGGAGGCAGGAGAAATCAGAGTCAAAGGAGATAATGTGATGATGGAAGCAGAGGTCAGACAGATGCAGAGAGTCACCGACCAAGGAAGGCTGGCGACCTGTAGAATCTGGAAACAGCAAGGGACGGATTCTCTCCTACAGCTTCCAAAAGAAACATCCTAGCTGACCCATTCGGGACTTCTGATCTCTAAAACTACAAAATAATAAATCTGTGTTGTTTGCACCAAGTTTGGGGGATTTGTTACAACAGCAACAGAAATTAATGTGATGATGGATGGTAATGATGATGATCATCTGAAAGTCAGTGCCTCCTACACACAGTCGAGAAACAGAATCTAACCAATCAGAAAAGGGTATGCTCTCTAACACTAGGGAAAGATATTCAGTAGGGAGCTTGATAAGACTGAAATGGTTCTGTTCATTGGATTCAATCAAGCTGTCACAGTGGTTTTTTCTCTTTAGATTTTGAAATCACTAGTTTGAACATCAAAACAATGCTAACTACTTTGTCTTTATATTTTATGATTTGTTTTTGAACATTTTCATTAGTATTTTAACATGAAGTCTTGAGTTTTTCTTTAATGATATATTTTATAAATATTTTCATCATGCTGAAGTATGATTTTCTTATGTATTGGGACCATTTGGGGGTTCTTTCCACCTTTGGGTTACACATCTCTAAGCATATTACAGCAGGTAAAGAGAAGTGTTCAGCATTCTGAAGTTACTAACAATTCACCTCTGCAGGGCACTTTACACAGTTCTTTTGTCAACCTCATCTCACTTTCCCCTTACAACATTCCTGTGAGTGGTAAGCAAGACTTAGGAAGGTTGAGGATGAATAATGGGAATGGTATGGCTATTAAATAGCAGAGACAGGTTTTAATACAGGCCTCTCGACTCAAAGATCACTGTTCCTCGGATATCTTCAAAGAGTTTAAGGAAATATTTCAGAGACTTATTGACTTGGAAAAGAGAGTTTCCCGTCTCTCCCTTCCTCTCCCCCACTGCTCATTTAGTTTGGAAGGGCCTAAAGTGTTCCAGATGTGAAGATACACGCATGACATGCAATACAGCTGTCATGGTTAAGTCCAAGTTTTGAACACTGGTCCATTAAAGCATGTGTATTCCCACAATTGAAAGCAAGACTTTGGGGATAGAGTGCTAAATATTTGTTAACACTACCAATGGAAGACACATTTCTTAGGGATCTGGGAATGTGAGTGAGGGTTGTGGAGTAAAAGAAGACAATAAGACTTTTTGGCTACCAGCCAGTCTTTCAGAACCATTCTAAGTTCAGTTTCAACCTAGTAAGCCAAAAGTCTAAAATGTTTAATAAAAAGCTTGACTGTTGTCTTCCAACATAGTTCCTAGTAAGGAAATCGGAATTCAGGTCTTAGCTCTTTGGATTTGGGAACAAAAAATGTTATTGATTACCATCAAGAACACTGTGAGCCATGCTGGAGATGTTTTAGGAATTTTTGATGCAATGCTTACTCAGCCTATCATATAATAGAACCTTTGGAAATAATTGTGCAGGTAGGGATTAAATAATAATAAAAAAAATTGCAGAGGAGCCTGAAGGAAGCAGAAATAGCCTGTCGCTAAAAATAAACAGACTTAAGATATTCCCACCAGAAAAATTAGTCTTAAATAATGATAGCAATGAAATCTCACCCCTTTCATGAAGCTTTTCCTTTGACCTTGACCAAGTATCACCTTCCAATTACAAAGTTCTGTAATGCCTAAGTTCTAGCACTTTTAGAGCTGAAATGGGAATCCTAGAAAGCATCTAAGGGAAATAATCTAGCCAGCTAGCTGAATACAAAATCAAGTTAATAAAAATATAATAGTTTTGCTACAAACTAGCAGAAACCAATTTGAAAAGGCAATAGGGAAAAAATCCTACTCACAATAGAAACCAAATAATATATAGCAATAAGTTTAACAACAATGTGCAGAACTTATGTAAGTAAAACTAAAACTACTGAAATAAATATGAGAAATCTAAATAAATATGGAAGATTTAAATAAAGGTAGAACTATGCTATGTTCCTAAATGGAAATGCTGAAAATTTTAAAGATTTTAATTCTTCCCAAATTAATCGATAAAGTCAAAGTAATCTCAATCAAAATTCTACTGAATTTTCACAGAACTTGACAAGCTTTTTTTTTAAACTCATATGGAAGTGAAAATGGACAGAATTAACTAAGGCCTTTAAGAAAGAAACAGAGGCATTACTCTAACAGATTGCAAAACATAGCATAAATCTATGGCTGTTAAGAGAGTGTGATTTTATCATAGAAATGTATTCTAAAAACCAGTGGGGTAGCTTAAAAGTGTAGAAAGAGAATCATGCATCCGTGGGCATTTGGTACATTATATAGGTGGTATTTAAAATTGATGAATATAAGTTATGGATGCATTCTGCAGCAAGTAACAGACACCTGAAAAATAGTGGCCTCATCACCAGGGATTTATTTTCCTCACATGACAAGTGGAGGCTTAGAAGATCCATGTCCCCTTCAGCTTTATATTTCAGCCTCCTAACCACATGTTCTTACCTTCATGTTCATTGCCTCCAGGGAGACCAGCTGCCCAACCTTCAGCTTCATGTCTCCATTTTAAGCAGGAGTGCGAAATAAATAAATAAAAGAAACAAGGAATACTGGATGTTTCTTGATAGCAGGACTTTTCCAGAAGTCCCAGTAGGCTTCTGCCTCTACCTCATTGGTGAGAATTCTTGTCCTGCCATCACTTCAGCTTCAAGGAAGGCTAGGGCGTAGAGATGCTGAACTGAGAACAATGACACTATGAACAAAAAAAAAATCTGTTTTTTTTCTCTATGAAGAAGAGGCTGGCTGCACAGACAATCAGAGTTTGGGTTTTCACACATGAATTTTAGGATGCACAATCTATAAAACTAGCTTAGCAATTATAGTAAAACATAAATGGAATAGACATGCCAGTCAAGGATATGATTGGCAGAATGAGTTTTAAAAATCTGACTCAAATATATACTGTCTACAAAAAACATACTTTAGATTCAAAGACACAGATACATTGAAAGCAGAATAGTGGAAAAAGATATACTGAAGTTAAAGTATAACAGATAAACAATGATTATTAAGAGAGCTGAAGTGGCTGAAGATAAAAGACTTGCAGGCAAAAGTTATTATTAGAGACAAAGAAGGACATTTTATAATGATAAAAGGGTCAAGAAGATATTGCATATATATATGCACCATATATAGGTACTATTTATTAGATACATTATATAGCTGTATTACATTGTAAAATATATGTGTGTTATATAGATGTATATAATATATATTGCAAAAATAAATGCATATATCTTTGTATATATATATATATATATAGCATGTGTATGTTTCTATGTATATATAAAATGTGTGTATATATATATATATATATATATATATATATACTTAACAGAGCATAAGTATATAAATATACTCAACAACCTATATGCAGGTCAGGAAGCAACAGTTAGAACTGGACATGGAACAACAGAATGGTTCCAAATAGGAAAAGGAGTACGTCAAAGCTGTATATTTTCACCCTGCTTATTTAACTTATATGCAGGGTACATCATGAGAAACCTTGGGCTGGAAGACGCATAAGCTGGAATCAAGACTGCCAGGAGAAATATCAATAACCTTGGATATGCAGATGATACCACCCTTATGGCAGAAAATGAAGATGAACCAAAAAGCCTCTTGATGAAAGTGAAAGAGGAGAGTGAAAAAGTTGGCTTAAAGCTCACCATTCAGAAAACGAAGATCAAAGCATCTGGTCCCATCACTTCATGGCAAATAGATGGGGAAACAGTGGAAACAGTGTCAGACTTTATTTTGGGGGGCTCCAAAATCACTGCAGATAGTGATTGCAGCCATGAAATTAAAAGACGCTTACTCCTTGGAAGGAAAGTTATGACCAACCTAGACAGCATATTCAAAAGCAAAGACATTACTTTGCCAACAAAGGTCCATCTAGTCAAGGCTATGGTTTTCCCAGTGGTCATGTATGGATGTGAGAGTTGGACTGTGAAGAAAGCTAAGCACTGAAGAATTAATGCTTTTGAACTGTGGTGTTGGAGAAGACTCTTGAGAGTCCCTTGGACTGCAAGGAGATCCAACCAGTCCATCCTAAAGGAGATCAGTCCTGGGTATTCATTGGAAGGACTGATGCTGAAGCTGAAACTCCAAAACTTTGGCCACCTTATGTGAAGAGTTGTCTCATTGGAAAAGACCCTGATGCTGGGAGGGATTGGGGGCAGGAGGAGAAGGGGATGACAGAGGATGAGATGGCTGGATGGCATATCACCGACTCGATGGACATGAGTTTGGGTGAACTCTGGGAGTTGGTGATGGACAGGGAGGCCTGGCATGCTGCGATTCATGGGGTCGCAAAGAGTCAGACATGACTGAGTGCCTGAACTGAACTGAATAACAGAGCACCCCAAATACATGAAGCAAAAACAGGCAGAATTGAAGAGAGAATTAGACAATTCAACAATAATGGAAATCTTCAATATATCACTTTCAGTGATGGATAGCACAACTAGCCAAAAGATTAGCAAGGAATTAGGCTTAAATCACTCTATGAAAAAACTAGATTTAAAAGACATTTGTAGAAAACTCCACTCAAAAATGGCAAAATACACATTCTTCTCAAGTGTACATGGAACATTCTCCAGGACCAGCCATATGTTTGGTCATAAATCTCAAAAAATTAAAAAGTATTGAAATAATACAAAGCATGTGTATCCCAATCACACTGGAATGAAGTTAGAAATCAATAACAAGAAATTTGGGAAGTTCACAAAAATGCAGAAATTAAGCAACATACTCTCAATAACTAATGGGTCCAAGATTAAAACCACAAGGGAGATCAGAAAATACTTTGAGATGAAGGAAAATGAAAACACACTTACCAAAATTTATGGGAGGAAGCTAACATGGTGGAGAATATTTGCTCTATCAGTGTTATTTGAAATTCTTAAGAAGTTATGCAAGGACAATAGATTTTTTAAAGTTTGTAATTGTTGAAAGCTTGTCAATTCCTCCCTTGACAGTTGGATACCCAGTGGCTCCGAAAGGCTGAACAACTTTCTTACAGTCACAATGCTTGTCATGGAGACTCAGCAGAACCCAGGACCCCAAGTCCCTCCATTAATTTTGGATCATCACATATCTCTTCCTTTTTCTCAGTTGGAGGATAATTGTTTTAGAATATTGTGTTGGCCTCTGCCATACCTCAACATGAATCAGCCACAGGTATACATAAGCCCCTCCCTCCTAAGCCCCCCTCCTATTTCCCACCCCATCCCACCCCTCTAGGCTGTCACAGAGCGCTGGGTCAAGCTCCCTGCGTCACACAGCAAACATATACGTTACGATGTGTAAAATATATAGCAGGGGGGAGTTTGCTTCATCACACTTCTGATATCACATTGCTAATATTCAAATCATTCTTTCTTTCTTTCCTGCCACAGACTACAATTCTTTGTACGTTTACTTTAATCCTCTAGACTATTAATTCATCAAATATGAAGACTTCCTTGTGTTTCTCTGGGTGTATTTGCATGGCACTTTGAGTAGTAATTATGAAAGCATATCTTGGACACCCATTATTGCAGGCACTAGGCTACAAGTGCCTGCAATATAAGGCACTTTCATTGAACAAAGCACAGTCCTGTCTGCTGAGGAGATCAGTCATAGTCTAGTACATGCTAAATACATTCTTTGCTGATAAAGAAAATGGATTATGAAGCCACCAACTGGACCATCCTGCCTACTAAATAGCACTTGCTAGATTTACTGAAATACTTTAAACATCATATTAAAAAGCTCAAAATGAAGAGCTACTCAGATACTAACTTCTCCAATAATACATTAAAACCACTAGTGAGCATCCCAAGCTCAGATTTTTTCAGATCAAAACAGTCTAAAATAAGGTCTGAGGAAAGCTTTTCCCTTTCAGAAAGGTGATTTCTGCCAATGAATGAGATCATATGCTTCCAAGCAGTAGGTCCCTGGGGATAATTCCTGCACTTTGAAAAATAAACTTAAAAGAGATTTCTTTTTAAAATATTGACAGCAACAATATAAAGTGCATTCCTAGTTTGGAAGGTAAATTAAATTACAGATGCGATGTTAACATACACACACAGAGAAAGAAACCTGTAAGAAATTGGGTTGCATTGCAGACTGGATTTGGTCGGGGTCAGGTCTTTCTAAAGAGCAGTAGGTCCTGGGCTTTTCCAAGCTTTGTAACCACCGGACACACAGAAGGGCTATAGGCGAGACTGTGCCAAGGCTCTGAGGAGCTGGGCAACACTGGTTTTACTTCTCTGTGGGCTCTGAGTGTCAGGCTGCTGCAAAATGTAGCCCTGGAAAGACCCTGCTGTCTGTTTTCAGAAGTCACGCTACTTCTTGACGCTTGCTGGATCTTTCCCCTAAGTGAAAAGGAAAGCTGTGTTATTGACCAGTTCAGTGATAAAGGATACAGACTAGAAAGGCCGAAGAATTCATGGGTAACAGCAGGTTTCAAAAATGGGATCTAGAATCAGAGTCAGGGTGACCTAGAACCTAAAGAAGTATTTTCATTGCTGCTTTTTTAAAAATTAGACTATAATTGCTTTATAGTCTTGCGTTAGTTTCTGATGTTCAATGAAGTGAATCAGCTATATGTATACATATATCCCCTCCCTGTGGTACCTCCCTCCCACCACACCCCCATTCCACCCCTCTAGGTCATCACAGAGCACCGAACTGAGCTTCCTGTGCTTTATAGCAAGTTCCCACTAGCTGTCTGTCTATCTTACACAAGGTAGTATATATGTCCATCCTAATCTCCCAGCTCATCCTTTCTCTTCCCCTCCTACCCCATTCCACGTCAGTTCTCTACATCCATGTCTATTTCTGCCCTGAAAATAGGTTCATCTGTACTATTTTTAAATTGATGGCTCAAATCACTGAAATGCGATTTAAAAAATAATCTTAACTTTGTATTTATTAGTATTTAGTGAATATTTTAGTCAGACTTGGTTAGGTTATGTTGTTCTTCAATTGCCAAGTTGTGTCCAACTCTTTGCCACCCATGAACTACAGCAGCATCCCAGGCTTTCCTGTCCCTCACCGTCTCCTGGAGTTCATGGCCATTGAATCAGTGATGCCATCCAACCATGTCATCCTCTGTCTCCCTCTTCTCCTTCTGCCTTCAATCCTTTCCAGAATGAGGGTATTTTCCAAGGAGTTGGCTCTTCGCATCAGGTGGCCAAAGTAGTGTAGCTTCAGCCTCAGCATCAGTTCTTCCAATGAATATTCAAGCATTGATTTCATGTAAGATTGACTGGTTTGATCTCCTTGCTGTCCAAGTGACTCTCAATAGTCTTCTCCAGCATCACAGTTAAAAAGCGTCAGTTTTTCAGCACTCAGCCTTCTTCCATACATGACTATTGGAAAGACTGTAGCCTTGACTATATGAACCTTTGTCTGCAAAGTGATGTCTTTGCCTTTTAAAAACACTGTCTAGGTTTGTCTTAGCTTTTCTGCCAAGAAGCAACCACCTTCTAATTTCATGGCTGCAGTCACTATCCACACTATACTGCAGTTTAAAAAACAAAACAAACAAAAAAACCCTCCAAATAACTTAGTGGGTTAGTGGCTATTAATAAAGTTTTATTTTGCTCTGCTAACATGTCTATTATAGGTTGGCATAAGCCTCTGCCCATTGCAGACACTAATTCTAGACCAATGGAGCTGGCACCATCTCAAACACTGCTGATCATCATGTCAGGGAAAAGGTGGGTCTGGAGGGTCTTTTTCTGGCAGATATATGATCTTGCCCAAAGGGACAGATGTCCCTCCAATGACAACACGTTTGGCAGAACTAGTCACCTGGCCCCACCCAACCACAAGAGAGCAGGGAGTGCAAGCCTACCACATACCCAAAGTCAGAGAGCCAGAAATAGCTGCTGAATAGCAATGACCTTCACAGGAAGGATCGTGATAATCAAAGCAGAACAGAAAGTCCAGCATTCCAGCTAGTAAAGCTCTTCCTGTGTACCATCAACCCTTCATCAAAAACATTTCAGCTTCTACTAGGGACCAGGCTCTGTATTACTGTATTCCAGACACTTGCCCCATTATTTTGTGATTGGCCTGGACCTGTCATATTCAGCCCATCATTTATCCACCAGCAGGCAATTTGGCTCCTATCTTCTATGCTTCCATTGATTGCAGAACCCACCATGTGGATAAGCTGTGACTAAGTAATCAGTTCAACTGAAAATTGCAGGAGGAATCATTTCAGAACAGGTTCTGTCACAGTAGAATATGGGGTTTAATACGATTTGGAGTTTAATATCTGAAAAGACAAGGTTGCAAACTCCACTGCCCACAGGGGACAGGCAGGTAACATAATGGAATGGAGAGACTGAGTGTGGGAGGCGAGGTGTGGTGGGGGCTAAGCTGAAACTGGAAAGAATGTGGCCTATCTGAAAGGCGCAGAGGTTCTCATCTGGATTCTTAGGGAAAATTTTGGTTTGGGATTTTTGTTCTCCCCAAAATCAATTTTTTTTAAATTATACTCTATGAACCAAATAAAGCATATCATAAGCAAAATTTTGCCTGAAGGCTACCAATTTGCACTCTCTGCCGGAAAGGTTTGGGTTATTAATATGTGTCCCATGACTATACAGTGGAAGTGAGAAATAGATTTAAGGGACTAGAACTGATAGACAGAGTACTTGATGAACTATGGACGAAGGTTCATGACATTGTATGGGAGACAGGGAGCAAGACCATCCCCAAGAAAAAGAAATGCAAAAAAAGCAAAATGGCTGTCTGAGGAGGCCTTAAAAATAGCTGTAAAAAGAAGAGAGGTGAAAGGCAAAGGAAAAAAGGAAAGATATATGCATCTGAATGCAGAGTTCCAAAGAATAGCAAAAAGAGATAAGAAAGCCTTCCTCAGCGATCAATGCAAAGAAATAGAGGAAAACAAGAAAGTGGGAAAGACTAGAGATTTCTTAAATAAAAAATTAGAGATACTAAGGGAACATTTCATGCAAAGATGGGCTCAGTAAAGGACAGAAATGGTATGGACCTAACAGAAGCAGAAGATATTAAGAAGAGGTGGCAAGAAAACACAGAAGAACTATACAAAAAAGATCTTCACAACACAGATAATCATGAAGGTGTGATCACTCACACTTACCTAGAGCCAGACATCCTGGAATGTGAAGTCAGGTGGGCCTTAGGAAGCATCATTATGAACAAAGCTAGTGGAGGTGATGGAATTCCAGTTGAGCTATTTCAAATCCTGAAAGATGATGCTGTGAAAGTGCTGCACTCAATATGCCAGCAAATTTGGAGAACTCAGCAGTGGCCACAGGACTGGAAAAGGTCAGTTTTCATTCCAGTCCCAAAGAAAGGCAATGTCAAAGAGTGCTCAAACTACTGCACAATTGCACTCATCTCACATGCTAGTAAAGTAATGCTCAAAATTCTCCAAGCCAGGCTTCAGCAATACATGAACCGTGAACTTCCTGATGTTCAAGCTGGTTTTAGGAAAGGCAGAGGAACCAGAGATCAAATTGCCAACATCCATTGGGTTATTGAAAAAGCAAGAGAATTCCAGAAAAACATTGATTTCTGCTTTATTGACTATGCCAACGCCTTTGACTGCATGGATCACAATAAACTGTGGAAAATTCTGGAAGAGATGGGAATACCAGACCACATAACCTGCCTCTTGAGAAACCTCTATGCAGGGCAGGAAGCAACAGTTAGAACTGGACATGGAACAACAAACTGGTTCCAAATAGGAAAAGGAGTACGTCAAGGCTATATATTGTCACCCTGCTTATTTAACTTCTATGCAGAGTACATCATGAGAAATGCTGGGCTGGAGGAAGCACAGGCTGGAATCAAGATTGGTGGGAGAAATATCAATAACCTCAGATATGCAGATGATACCACCCTTATGGCAGAAAGTGAAGAAGACCTAAAGAGCCTCTTGATGAAAGTGAAAGAGGAAAGTGAAAAAGTTGGCTTAAAGCTCAACATTCAGAAAACGAAGATCATGGCATCTAGTCCCATCACTTCATGGCAAATAGATGGGGAAACAGTGGCTGACTTTATTTTTCTGGGCTCCAAAATCACTGCAGATGGTGATTGCAGCCATGAAATTAAAAGACGCTTACTCCTTGGAAGAAAAGTTATGACCTACCTAGACAGCATATTAAAAAGCAGAGACATCATTTTGTCAACAAAGGTCCGTCTAGTCAAGGCTATGGTTTTTCCAGTAGTCATGTATGAATGTGAGAGTTGTACTATAAAGAAAGCTGAACACCAAAGAATTGATGCTTTTGAACTGTGGTGTTGGAGAAGACTCTTGAGAGTCCCCTGGACTGCAAGGAGATCCAACCAGTCCATTCTAAAGGAGATCAGTCCTGGGTGTTCATTGGAGGGACTGATGTTGAAGCTGAGACTCCAATACTTTGGCCACCTGATGTGGAGAGCTGACTCATTTGAAAAGACCCTGATGCTGGGAAAGATTGAGGGCAGGAGAAGGGGATGACAGAGGATGAGATGGTTGGATTGCATCACCGACACAATGGACATGGGTTTGGGTGGACTCTGGGAGTTGGTGATGGACAGGGAGACCTGGCGTGCTGTGGTTCACGGGGTTGCAAAGAGTCGGACACGACTGAGCTACTGAACTGAACTGAAGCAAAATCTTGCCTGCAGGCTACCAATTTGTACTCTCCACTGTAAAGGTTTGGGTTATTAATATGTGTCCCATGAGGCTGATTACTTTTTTTAGGCGCCACTTCCTATTAGGCATATAGGTTCCTGCCACTGGGTTAATGAGGGAAGGGGCATCTGAAGTCAGAGCTGTGAGTGAGTCTGCAGTGTTGTTTGAATTACTGAAAGAGAGGGGCAGAGAGGGTACAAGGTTACTTTGATGAACTAACAATCATTTGCAGAAAGATCAGTCTAACAAATTGAAAGGACATTGTTTAGTAATAGCTAATATTTCCTTTTAAACACAGTATACTAAATATATATTCAAATAAATAGCATACAGTTACAGAAAAGATGTGGCTCTCACTAAATTTCACTTCCCTGGTGGTTCAGACAGTAAAGAATTTGCCTGCAATGCAGGAGACCTGGGTTTGATCCCTGGGTTGGGAAGGTCCCCTTGGAGAAGGAAATGGCTACCCACTCCAGTAGTCTGGCCTGGAGAATTCCATGGACAAAAGAGACTGGCAGGCTACAGTCCATGGGGTCGCAAAGAGTTGAACATGATTCAGCAACTTTCACTCACTCACATTTCATTATTACTAAATTGTACTGTGATAAATTTCTATTTCATCCAGTGGACCCTCTCAAGATTTTGCCACAGGTGCCCCTCAGATTCTACATGTAGGATTGTTTAGTGGTGCCAGAACTTTGAGTATGGAGTCAAATTAGCCTTCATCAGCTTCATCACCTTAGGTAAGTGGCTGAACTTCTCTGTGTCTCAAATTCTTATCAGAAAAATAGGGATAATAATAGCACCTTTTTCTCTTAAATTAGTTTTTACACTTTTTTAAATTAACTGTAAGAAACTTCTGTGCTGTCACTCTTTACTAGAAAAATGATTTTTTCTTTTCCAACAAACTCTGTTCTTGACAGCTATTCTTTGAAGGTTACTCAAAGTCTTTCAAGACAAAGAAATGTCTGTACAGCTGCAGTAAAATCTTAGCACCGTGGTCCTTCTTTAGTTAGGGTTTTCATTACCATTTCACAAGCTGGTTCTGGTTAGAAAGCCCAGAGCTTGTCTCTTTTCCATAGCTGGTGACTTCTATCTCACACCCCATTCCTCTGCAAACAATTTCAAATGCACTTGAACACTATAGACCAATCATTTACAAAGTAAACAATAATTTCTTCACAGGAGACTCCTAAAGGGATCTGTGGTGTTTTGATAATTTGCAGTCATGGAAACAGCACATAAAGTCTTTGGGTCATTGGAATGCTTTTAATTCATGCTTCCTGTGGCAGAGACTACTAATTGCTTCTCAGTAGCTTTTCTCCCCTTCTTTTTAAGAGAATTTAAGCTGAGCACATTGCTGTCCTACTGAAACATTTCTCTTGTAGTTAAATGTTGCCATGTGAAAAAGTTGGCCCAAGAGCTGTAAGCAAGAATGCTGCAAGCCTTCCAGGTATTCTTCTTAAAGGCAGAGTACCAATCTTTTCTTCAAACTTTTCTCTATTATGACACCTTGAATGTGGATATGATGGCTGGAGCTCCAGCAGCTATTTTAGATTATGAGGTTTAAGACTAATTCTCAAAGTGTAGACTGAGGACACATCAGTTCAGTTCAGTCGCTCAGTCGTGTCCGACCTTTTGCGACCCCATGAATCGCAGCACGCCAGGCCTCCCTGTCCATCACCAACTCCCGGAGTTCACTCAGACTCACGTCCATCAAGTCAGTGATGCCATCCAGCCATCTCATCCTCTGTTGTCCCCTTCTCCTCCTGCCTCCAGTCCCTCCCAGCATCAGAGTCTTTTCCAATGAGTCAACTCTTCACATGAGGTGGCCAAAGTACTGGAGTTTCAGCTTCAGCATCATTCCCTCCAAAGAAATCCCAGGGCTGATCTCCTCTCCAAAATTCTTGTGTGGGAGGTTTAAAGCCCTTTTTCCAATCACATATTTATGTGAAGCCTAGAATTTTCTTCATAGACTTCAACCAAAGTAATACATTGCAACGGATTGCATGCAATAATAGATATTTGATTCATATTGTATTCTAATTAAGTCAGCTAAAGATTTAAAAACATGTAAAACAATGTTATTCTTCTCAATAATTTCTTTTGTTTTCAAAAATATCATTAATGTTCAGAAATCTGTGTTATTAATGTTTATATGCAATGGGTTTAGTATTATTTTAAAATAAAAAAATGGGTAAAAAAATTTCTCAGTGTTCATTTTTAACATAGTAACCCACATTAAAAAAAGCTCTTTGAGAGGCCTGAGTAATTTTTAAGGGTGTTAAAGCTATAAAGGGTGCCCTAAACTTAAAAACTAAAACTATTCTAGTCCCACATTCTAGGAATGGCAGAGAAATGAGCTACAAAGAGCTTAAGTTAGTTTCAATTTCCTTTTAGATGAATAAAAATTAAACTTCTATTTTGTGTAAGCCACCATCATTGAAAGCATTTCTGTTATATACAGGCAAACCAATTTTAACAGATAGATTCATACCTTCTGTTATTTCAGTCAAGACTGTGGCTAAGAACACAATAAAGCAATTAAATGCTCAAGGTGTTTTATGAAGCACCCTTGGTTGAGAGCGCTATTTAAATAAGACAGCGTGAAGTGTGCATTCCCGGCCTTTTTTATATCTGTAATGTCACAGACATCTAACTGCAGATTTTGCTGAAGTTCTGTATCCACTAAGTCCTTCCTATCGTCAGACCTAATTAAAAAACAACAACAACAACAAAAATCCCCTAGCTTTAAGGGAACAAAACTGACTCCAGTAGCTGGGTACTAGTGTAGCCAGGGTGGGGGCAGGGAGGTTCTTCTGCCTCTGAAGATCAGGTTTGGTCACATGGCTGCCCCCCTGCCCTTGGCAGAGAGCCAAGTGGGGTGGAGCAGAGGTCATGCCACTGCGCAAGCTGCCTTCAGTCTCCAAGGCACCTCCTCTGCGTTTCCTGCCTTCAGAAAAGACGCGAAGGAAAACCCAGCAGCTGATGACTGCCAGGAAGTAAAGGACACAGATTCTAGGGCCGTGGGAAAGAGGGGCGGCGCGGCGCAGGGGAGGCCATTCCATTCTGAGCACAAACCTAAGGAGCATTGGAGGAAAAGAAAAGCAGGAGCTTCCTGTGATATGAAACCTACTTTCTGCACGGAAATGAAGAGCCTCTGGTCTGCCATACAAAGTGCATAGCATTCCCCTTTAGAACAGAGGACTCAGCAAGTGGGCTGTACTTCCCATAATGCACAGGGCTGAAACTCATTGTTTCTAAAATTCAATTTGCTGCCAAAATTTAAACCGGGTTTGTGCTGAATACTGAATAGAAATAAAGCAGATTTTTCTCCATGTATTTGCAGTACATTTTAAAATCATAACTCTCTTGAGAATAATATGGCAAATTTGCTTTAAAAGGCCCACCAACCACTGTATTTTTTCCATCTTAGATTCTCTTCACTTTCTTTACATTGCAGTGAGTCTCTATCTGGTCTGTCTACCACTATACCTCCAGCACCTACAATAATATTATAGGGCTGAAAATGTTGTCTTATTATCAGTTTGTCATCTACTAAAGGAGTCATTATGCTTCTGCAAAAGTGTAAGGTCTTGTGAGGCCCTTCAATATATTCAGTGGTCATAAAAATATTATTTGGAAAAAGTTATTTAAACTGGACTTTGGCAGGAATTAAGTATTCAAGTGTAATAGTTTAATTGATTAAGGGATTTATTATCCCAGATGATGTAGTAACTTAAAAATCATAGTGGTGAGAATGTACTTTTAAGAATACATTTAAATAATTGATTTCCTGTTTGGCTCCCCCTTAAGAAACTGTTTTGTTCCTACTGAATGGAACCATCCAATCAAGCGCTGTGAAATCATGGAGATGTCTATGAAGAACTCAGCCAGGAAGACTTGTCCCTTTTCAAACTGGATGCACCTCACCAGTGTGTCTAGAGCCCAGAACTGGGGACAGGGGGCTCTTCATCATTTTTCTCCAGCTTCTGAGCTGATTCTCAGATGATGATGTCTGTTGTATCCAGTTGTTCAAGTTGCTATCCCTGCATCCCTCCAGAAAGGCTCTGGAGTGCCAAATTGTGTGTGTGTCCATGATTTTCTGTGTTGTGCTGCATTGTATACTCAGCTGGAGAA
Source organism: Capricornis sumatraensis (assembly GCF_032405125.1). Classification (NCBI taxonomy): domain Eukaryota; kingdom Metazoa; phylum Chordata; class Mammalia; order Artiodactyla; family Bovidae; genus Capricornis; species Capricornis sumatraensis. The sequence goes on from NC_091071.1 coordinate 137,190,087, forward strand.
GCAGGACTCCTAGGTTAAATAGGGGTGAGTCATGCTCTTGGAAAGAACTTTAAGTGCTAGTGGGCTCTCTGAACTGTTAAATGAAAGATTGAAAATGTCATAGTAATAGTGTTGGCAATTAGAAGGAAAATGCACGTATTATCTCATAAATGAAGAAACAGAGTCCTGGAGAGGTTTCATGACTTGCCCCAAACCACACAACTGGTTAGTGATAATAGACCTAGCCTGGCTCTTAACTAGTGCTCATTTCCTATGCCACATCACCAAAGGTAGCCTGTAAACAGTAAAGCAAAACTGTGAGGGCATTCTGAATATACTTTCTGTGTCCTTATAGCATTTATCACCATTTATTAAAATTATCTGCTGATATATTTCCTCCACCAAATTGTGAGCTACTTAAATAAATATGTATTTATTTATTTGCTTCTCATGTGCCTAGACCCAGTGCCTTACACATACTGCTGCTGCTGCTACTGCTAAGTCATGTCAGTCGTGTCTGACTCTGTGTGACCCCATAGACGGCAGCCCACCAGGCTCCAGTCCCTGGGATTCTCCAGGCAAGAACACTGGAGTGGGTTGCCATCTCCTTCTCCAGTGCATGAAAGTGAAAAGTGGGCACTAAATAACTTAGGAAGAAAATCCTCATTTAATTTGAATTTTTCCTGACCATTCTTATTGGAAGCTACCCAAGTGGCCATACTTGGAAGAAGTTTTAGTTAGGGTCCAGCTAAGGAAACAGAAACTACTGCACATCTCTATAACGTATATATAACATAGGAAATTAGCTCCACAGCAGAGATCTATGAAGGCAAACAGGGGATGACGAGGTGAGGATCAGAGACTGTTAATGGAGGGAAATGGGGAAGAGATTGTGCTAACAGAAGTACTTAATGGCAAATGGCATCATGAAAGGACTGGTTGTCCTGCAGGATCTGGGGTCTTTGTGGAGATGGACCCAAAACTGGAGGGCCCATAAGAAGCAGAGTGAGAGGAACAATACCCATGTCCCCTCCCTACCAGCACTTTCTTGTCAGTAAAGGGAGAAGGAAAGAGAACATGACCCCTGGGAGCCTGACTCACCCCTCCTGTGTGCTTGGTGGATCACTGCCCCCAACACAATGGAAGTCCTTGAGGACCATCCACTGCCCCTCATGCTAAGTTAATATTCACCAAGTAGCCCTCAAACCTCAAGCCTAATTCCATTTGCCATGGTGTTATTTCAACCAAAGTGTGAAAAAAATTTTTTTTAAATAGCTAGTCAACTGCTCTGCAAAGAGGGGAAATTGTCAATGAAAATGACTAAAATTCGTTAGTTTAGGGACTTCACTTTTTTTTGTAAATTAAAAATGAAGGACATAAAGCTTTTTGACTGATGCAACAATTAAAGCATATATTTTAGCACAACCACTGAGTGTCGATGAGAGAGGGTGGGCCAGGGCACCCCCCAGCAAGAGTCCTGGAGTGGCTTGGATTATTTCACATGGTCCATAGGAGGGTCATCTTTAACAGCTAGATGTTTCTTTTCCCTTTATTTTGGAAAAAGATAGAAGTATAGCCCAGAGAAAGAAAGATATCCTGGCCTAGGATTAAGAAAAAGATGAAGAAATAAAAGAGGGAGAGCTACAGCTTCTTTATGCTGAGAACCTGCTGCCTGCTGTCTCCAGCAGTCCTGGCCCTATCCCTGAGAGTGAGCTTCCAGAGAAGCCCAGAAAGAACTCCCCTTACTCTTGACTCTCAGATACATGTGCAGTTAAATGTGTAGATCTCAACGTTTGCAGCAGAAGCTGACAGATATTGACATTTAGGGAAAAAATGCTGCAGGCCAGATAAAATTGAGATTAAATCAGAGCAGCTCTGAGGTCCAAAGGTGCCCCTGCTCCGCAAGTCTGGCTGGCAAACACACTGCATCTCTGCATATTAGATGTTATCGGGGCACTCTTGCTAGTGTTCTTAGTTATGATACTGGTAGGGTGGTTCGAAGGAGATAGTGCACAGTCTTAAGAGGTGCATGCAGAAGTATATAGGGGTGAAGCTTTAATGGTGTTTGCAGTTTATTTTCAAATGGTTCAGCAAAAAATGTTATAAATGTAATATATGTATATATACATGAATGTGTGTTCAGTCATGCCCAACACTTTGTGACCCCATGGACTGTAGCCCATCAGGCTGCTTTGTCCATGGGATTTCCCAGGCAAGAATACTGGAGTGGGGGGGATTCCCTGGTGGTCTAGTGGTTAAGAATCCTTCTTGCAATGCAGGAGACACGGATTTGCTCCCTGATCCAGGAAGATCCCACATGCCTCAGAGCAACTAAGCCCGTGCACCACAACTATTGAGTCTGTGCTCTAGAGCCTGAGAGTTGCAACTATTAAGGCTTTAGCATGCCTTAGAGCCCCTGTTTCACAACAAGAGGCCCTCTCACCACAACTAGAGAGTAGCCCCCACTAGTTGCAATTAGAGAAAGCTCGAGCAGCAATGAAGTCTCAGCACAGCCAATGAATAAATAAATATATATGATATATATTATTATATTATAATATTATATAATATAAAATATTATATATATATATATATAAAAGATATCAGGGCTTCCCTGATAGCTCAGTTGGTAAAGAATCTTCCTGCAATGCAGGAGATTCTAGTTAGATTCCTGGGTCCAGAAGACCCACTGGAGAAGGGATAGGCTACCCACTCCAGTATTCTTGGGCTTCCCTTGTGGCTCAGCTGGTAAAGAATCTGCCTTCAATGAGGAAACCTGGGTTCAGTCCCTGGGTTGGGGAGATCCCCTGGAGAAGTGAAAGGATACCCACTCCTGTATTCTGGCCTGGAGATTGCCATGGACTGCATAGTCCATGGGGTCACAAAGAGTCGGACATGACTGAGTGACTTTCGCTTTCACTATATGTAAAAACAAAAGAATACTGGAGTGGGTTGCTGTTTCCTCCTCCGGGGCATCTTCCCAGTCCAGCGATTGAACATATATCTCCTGCACATCCTGTATTGCAGGTGGATTCTTTACTGCTGAGCCACTGGAGAAGCCCCATATACACACATGCTCACCTATAAACATAGATGGTTAAATGATGTAAAAATGGAAAAAAAATGTTACTATTAAATCTAGGAGGTATTTGCTAAACTTTATGTTTGAAAATTCACAATAAAATTCTGGGGAAAATATCTGCTATATATTTGGTAATTATAGTTCCTATCATCCACTATTAACATAGAATTACTTTATTAGAAAAAAATCCTTATCTCTTGAGTTTGGCAAATTTGAACAAATTACTACAGTCTAAGTGAAATAAAGAATCGATTTTCTAACCTTGGTACGCTTTGAGTGATCAAACTCTGGACAAGATAGAGTTCACCATGATAAAGCAAGAATTAAAACCCTTCAAAATACTGTGAAATTCCCACTACTCTAATATGAACATCTGTGGTACTTACTTTGACTCAGGGCAGTATTCTCAGCTGTTCATCCATTCATTCAGCATTAAAGCACTTGCTATGGCCCTAAGATTGGGGAATATCTACAGTCTACTCTCTAGGAGCTCCCAGACAATAGAGGAGATGAACATGGAAACAAAGTGGGCAGTGGAGTATGATCTGTGCAATGATTCAAGGGATCACAAGGATAAGAGTGGGGACAAAGGAAGGAGTAGGCACTTCATCTGGGGTTCAGTAAAGGACCAGCAAGATGGGATTCAAAAAAGAAAGTTATCAGTTAGGGAGGTTAATGAAGGGATGATTTATAAAACTGTGACAGAGTTAGGGAAAACACACAATGGATGGTAAAGCCACCAACTGTGGAGCTATTTCCAGCTCTCAACCTGAAAGGAGCAAGAGGAAAGGGCACTACCAGGACTCAGAGAAAGCAGTTATGGCTTTTGGTTGAAGGAATACGTCAAACTGCAGTGACCCAACAGGGAGGTTGCCCAAGAGGAAATATCCTTGTCCTGTCTTCCCTCCCAGCTCTCAGCTCCCACCAAGGCCTCCCATTGGCTCAGCCTGAATGGAAGCCAGGAGACCAGAAAGCTTGGTTGATGCAGTCCCCAAGTTCAGCCCCCAGAGGCTGAACAGAGGGAAGGACCAACAACGGTCAGGACCAACAATGTTATTTAGCAAAATGGACAACACTGAAGAAGGCCTTGAAGTAGGAGTAGGAGAAGCAGGGTGAGGGGGTTGGGGAGGGTAGAGGGGGAGGGTAGAGAGGTGTCCACTATGAGAAAGCAAAGAACATGTTATACAACGGGACCAGCAAGAGGTGAGGCAGAAGTTAGCCTCACATGCTCAGGAACTGCAGGCATCTTTGAGTGAGCTTTAAACTGTTTTAGGCATCTCCTTCTCTCATGGACACTCTTTTAGGATCAACTTCTACCATTTTGCCATTCTTATATATGCAAAATAAATGAGCTTCAGATTCCTTGAGAATTGTGGCTGGCACCATTCCCTTAAAAGTTATTTTGGCCTGGTGTTGTTGATTTGCATGTCATGTGTATATCCTTTGTCCTCCCCTCTGAATTTTAAGCTTCTTGAAGACAGCCGTAAGATTGAATTTGTCTTTGCACCTTGTAAAGTGCTCTACATATGGAAATCGTGATAGATGTTTAATGATTGATTCATAGACAAGGTAAGACCTGCATCCATGTTCTGAGATCAGAGAAACTTAGCTTTTAGGAGAATTCACTGTGATTAATTATAATACTAATAGATCACAGATTGACTTAAAATGTTTTCTTGATTTGTTTAAGTATGAAGATCTGCAAGTGTAGATTTTTTTTTGCAGCACACACACATATTAATAGGCTTCAGTTCAGTTCAGTCGCTCAGTCATGTCCAACTCTTTGCGACCCCATGAATTGCAGCACACCAGGCCTCCCTGTCCATCACCAGCTCCCGGAGTTCACTCAAACTCATGTGCATCGAGTTGATGATGCCATCCAGCCATCTCATTCTCTGTCATCCCCTTCTCCTCTAGCCCCTAATCCTTCCCAGCATCAGGGAATTTTCCAATGAGGTGGCCAAAGTATTGGAGTTTCAGCCTCAGCATCAGTCCTTCCAATGAACATCCAGGACTGATCTCCTTTAGGATGGACTGGTTGGATCCCCTTGCATTCCAAGGGGCTCTCAAAAGTCTTCTCCAACACCACAGTCCAAAAGCATCAATTCTTTGGCACTCAGCTTTCTTTATAGTCCAACTCTTATATCCATACATGGCTACTGGAAAAACCAAAGCTTTGACTAGACGGACCTTTGTTGACAAAGTAATGTCTCTGCTTTTCAATATGCTGTCTAGGTTGGTCATAACTGTCCTTCCATGGAGTAAGCATCTTTTAATTTCATGGCTGCAATCACCATCTGCAGTGATTTTGGAGCCCAAAAAAATAAAGTCAGCCTGTTTCCACTGAAAACATTTCCACTGTTTCCCCATCTATTTCCCATGAAGTGATGGGACCGGATGCCATGATCTTCGTTTTCTGAATGTTGAACTTTAAGCCAACTTTTTCACTCTCCACTTTCACTTTCATCAAGAGGGTTTTTAGTGCCTCTTCACTTTCTGCCAAAAAAAGTGTACAGTAATTCACGAGTGCATGTTCAGTTGCTCAGTCACGTCTGACTCTGTGACAACATGGACTATAGCCCGCCAGGCTCCTCCGACCATGGGATTTTACAGGCAAGGATACTGGGATGGGTTGTCATTTTCTACTCAGTGATGGCAAAATTGTTCTGGGTTCATATACATTTGTAATTTATTAACCAAAGCATCCACATTCATTTGAAAAATAGTTGTATGTATTATTCAATATATATTTAATGCTTGGGGTGCATGTGGATCTTTAGAAAGCTTCACAATAACTCCATAGTTAAGAGTCTTCCAACTGCAACAGGCTCATATTTAGCTTAATTAGCATAAGCAAAAAGGGAATTAATAACTGAGACATTCAAGAGGTGGCATGAGTTTTAAATAAAGCCCTATCCAGACACTGAAATAATGTCACCATGCCTTTCTCTCCCTCTCTTCACCTAGTAATTTTGCTTTCTCCTCTGTTGGCTTCAGTCTCCAGCTGATCATCTCTAGCTGGTGGCAAAGATGGCCACAGGAAGTTCAGGGATACTTTGTCCTCACTGCCAGGGAACAGGAAAAAAAGAGCAGCATATTTCTCACTCAGTATCCCTATCAGTCCTTCAGTGTAGATTTACATCAGCCCTGATTGTGCTAAATACTCACCTCACTCAAACATAGTATCCAAGGAGGAAGACCTCTTTGTCATCCAAGATCAGGTGATCGTGCTGTGAGGGGAAAATGGTGGAGGATGGGTAGTATTAATAATTAGGATTGGACTATTCCCAAAAGGCCAGAAGGCCAAATAGACTAAAAATACAGATGGGTGACACTGCAATTTACACGCTGTGAATAATACCCTTTTCTGCTGCTTTTTTCCCTTTTCCTCATTTATTCATGCAGCATTTTTGAGGAGTCAGTTTATATCAGGTGCTGTAAGAAGAATGACTCACCATGAACCATAAAGCCCAGGAGTAGTTTAGAATCCTTTTCTTATTTTCGCTGTTGTTGCTGTTGTGATGATTCTTACGTTGTTGTTTAGTCTGTAAGTCATGTCCATCTATTTGGTGACCCCATGGACTGTAGCCCTCTAGGCTCCTCTCTCCATGGGATTTCCCAGGTAAGAATACTGGAATGGGTTGCCATTTTCTCCTCCAAGAGATCTTCCAGATTCAGGGATCGATCCCGGGTCTCTTGCATTGCAGACAGTTTCTTTACCACTTAAACACCAGGGAAGCCAGATGATTCATATACCCCTCCCCACAAAATGCAAGCTTTATTATAATCCTATACTTTGTTTTACTTTTCCTGCATATACATTCATTCAGCCAATAATTTATTGAACAACTAAAATGTGCTAGATAAAACGGTGAATATGAATAGAAGATTTAAAATGTTTGGGCATTTTTATTTGCCAAAATCTAAATTAAGAATTCTTTAAACAGTGAATAACATTACAACTATTCAAAATAAGTTTCCATGCATGTCTATAGCTAGCTGTTGATATTAGAACTATTGCTGAAGAAATAATACATTATTTTTACCATAAGAAAAGAGAGGAAAATGATCCTTATGTCCATTTTTAGTGATTTTTAAAAAATATTCTGTCTGTTATAAAATATTGAGTAGATTATTTTAACTCTTGAATAATCATGCTGTACTTTTATCTTAGTAATGAGAGTTTAATACAGGGTTATTTTTATAATTATTAATTACATATTTTGCTTATGAGCTATAGTATTTGAATTTTACTGTCTTCATTTTCTTGAATTTATAGAAAATATTTTACTCTGTTGACCTTTTTAATACTCTGGTTTCTTATTGGTTATCTATCCTAAACTTTTTTTTCATGTTAGTAGAAATTGTTACAGGAAGAGGAGGAGTGGAAATGCCAGCCAGTCAGCAACCAGAATATTAAAAAGGTCAACATCATACAGTTTTCTGCTATAATTTGTAAAAATATTAAACATCCAATATTTCATCTCAGGCCCAAGATTGTAATAAGAGCAGAAAATGGCACAATATTAATTCATCTTCGTGACAAATATTATAAGGTGAAAGGAAGTATACAAACTATGAATATTTGGTTACCATTTAAAAAATATAATCCTTTATAATGTAATGAGAGTAAATTTATACTTCGTCAAGTTGAACTCTTTTACTAAATACCTGCTACCTTTTAAATTAATAGGACTCCTCTGGACAATACTGAAATTACGTGTAATCCCCAAGAGAGCTACTACTACCAGTAGGAGCTAATTAAAGACATTTATTATTTTTAAAGAATACGTAGAAGTTTTATTTTGGCTAATAGTTCACTTTCACTGTTATTAAAGTATTTGGATATGACTAATAATTTTCCCATCATTTAAATTGTTCCTTCATTACTACCTTTATATCAACATAATTCCCAAGGAAAGTAGTATTCCTTCATGATTCATTCTATCATGTGACATAGTTGTACTATGTAACTAAGAACAGAAATAAGGGTTTGTATATTCAGAGTCTGAGAGAGCTCAGGCAGTAGTCAATCAATTCAAATCAGATAATATAAGCCCCAAATGCATTCAACACAGTTTTGTATTTGTCTTTTCATTTGTGTGTATGTGAGATAAAAAGGAGTAGAATCAGAGTCCTAGCTCTCTAGGACTCAGAATCCAGCTCAAATCATTAACTGAAAGGACAGAGGTATGAGCAGGAGTAAAGAAACCTGCAGGCAGAGACTAGCAACAGCAGAATTTCATTATTGCCGCTAGGAAGAAGGGCAAGGGAAGGAAGTGGTGACTGGAGCTCTGGATGAGAAGCTGGTACTAGGAGCTGTAGCATGGAGAGACGAAGCCCCTGGCAAAAGAAAGAAGCAGAGGAGAGAGGAGAGAAGAGGAAGAAATACCTGGACCTCCCTCCTCCTACATCCCATTGACCAAACCCAACCTAATGCCAGCTGTCAAGGAAGCCTGGGTGAAGGAGGCACCAGGGCTAGGCTCTCTGGCTCAGAGCAGGAAAAATGATGGGCAGGAGTACAAATGGACAATAAGCAACAGAGATGTCAAATTCTAAGGAGAACTTACTGGAGGCAGTATTTGAGGTCTCCCAATATCAGGAGCACAGTGGAGGGAGGTGAGAATGGCAGAATGACAATGGAAATGAATGGACAGAATGAAGGAAAAACGAGTCAAATATATTAATAGCTGTCTGGGTCAGACTAGAATGTGGATAAAACCGTCTTTTTTAGAATATTACTTGAAAAGCTGCCTTAAATGATGTTAAATCAATCTGCCAAACAGCAGTATAGAATATCTTCTGGTGTATTCATTTTGAAATGAGAGATGATGCCAAGAGACTGTGAACTTCCATCTTTCTTTTTCTTTTATGAGAGCTTTGGACATTAAAAAAAAAAAATCCTCTATGAAATCTGTCACTTCAAATTCTTTGGTATTCAACTTGTTCTTGATAGAGTGAATGCAACTAGAGTGTTGAGTGACTTGTTAAAAAGAGTATCATCACTGCTTGCCTTTGACCATACCTTATTTACTACTAGCAAATATCATCTTGCAATGCTAAAGAGTGCCTTTCACCCACTAGATCCCGGAGTGCTTTATGAACTACAAATGCAGGAGCAGCTGAAATAGAGCTCTCTCTGGGGTGGAATAAGACAGCTGTTAGCCTTGCAGAAATGTTGCACAACAGCCTGAGTGGAAACCAGGGAAGAGTTCTCAATCTAATTGAAACTGCAAGAAGAATTTAAGTTGATGGACTAATTGCTGAGGCTGGCATTTATTCAAAAAACCAGGGTTTATTCTTCTCTGGTAGTGAGCAAGATACTTCACTTAGTTCCATTTAGTAGATCCTGTTGCTTCCATTTAAGAGATGAGGAAACTGAAGTTCAGGGCCACAAACTGTGCTCAAGAGAATTGGGTTGTGATGTATGCCTTTTGAGTTTCCGGTTACTATTTATCTTTTGAGTCACATGGCAAACAAAAGCATCAGCAGGGAAGCAATGACAGTACCAACAGGAGAGAGACAGTACACACAAGGTTTGCCCATTTCTGCAGAGATTGGGCTGCTCTGGGAGGGTCACCATGCGATGCTGGCCCAACTTGAACCTGCATAGTTCATCAACTCAGACAAGTTCCAAGAGGTAGAGGGGATATGAACGCAAAACACTCATGTCTTTAAGATACAGCAGATTGTGAGTTAATGAAACTTTAAACTGATTAGTTTCCAAGGGGTTCCTCTTGCCTCAGTGCTTCTTTCATGCTGGAATGTCACATTAATTGGTTCTTAATTGAACAGTGTGCTTCCAATTTTCAAAACCCATCAGACTATAAAACAGGAAGTCAGACTCTTGCTCTTTGGAATAGAGAGTCATATGGGTAAAGATACAGTTCATAAAGATTAAACTCTCATGGAGGTTGGAAGCTGTCATGCAAGCAGTTCTCTACTCAGCACTGTAAGGTATAGCCCTTCAGGTTGTTGATTTTTACACGGAAAGCATTTTAATGTTACTTGTTTGCAGGAGTCTGTCATCTTGTACTTACGCTGTAAGATGATGACAAAAATTTCCTCAGCTACTTGATTTCTGAAATACTAACATCTCTGAATGTATCAGTGTGTTGCATATGACTAATTATCCCTTTCCTCTATAAACAAATACTTTCTTTTAATTTGTGTATATAAAATAAGTCATCATTGGATGGTAGCTAGTTAAGTCCTAGACAAGAGAGTTTCTTATCTGCAATTAAATTTGGGCCAAAAGATCTACTTTCCACCTGAAATAAAAAACCTGTTTGTTCATGTTCTCACTTTGGAAATGTTTCATGTACAGGCAAGTTTATTTTTCTATTCTGAAGAAATATTATTTTTAAACAAGAGCTGTGTTCTGAATTCACATGGTGTGAAAAGTCAGAGATAGAAGGAAAGTTGGTTGCTTGCAACAAATAAACCTTTGAGGGGGAAAAAAATACTTGTCAAGTTGCTGCACTATTTTTTTCCCCTTATATGACTGTGCCTGGGGGAGAAAATTAAGCAGAGTTCCTTAGCTTAGGATACTTAAGAGTTAGGTATTTGTTTGTTTTCACTCACATCTGGATCACAGTTACAAGCAAGAGAAGGGTTTTTCTACTTGCATGCTCAAACACTGATCATCAAAGTTGGGCTATTTCTGCCTCTTGCATCAGAAGTAGAAATTACATTCTATCTCCCCCTTGCATCATAAAATATGGTCTTATATAGCAATTAGTTAGAAATTAATAATGCAATTGATAGAGACTTTGCTTCTTCTTTCAGGGAGGTACTGGTCCCCTGGTTATTATAAAGGTAGATAGAAAAGGGAAAAATAACCCATGAGACAGTGACATCTGAACCAGAATCTCAGATTTTACTGTGTGTGTTAGGATGATATTTTATAATAGGATGCAGTTAGATTATTATTTAAAACAAAGCAAAACAAAACAAAACCCCAAAAGCCCAGACCTTCCTTGTGGTCCAGTAGTAAGACTTTATCTTCCAGTTCAGGGATTACATACAAGTTTGATCCCTGGTGTAGCTAAGATGCTACATGCCTCTCTGCCAAAAAACACCAAACATAAAACAGAAGCAAGATTGTAACGAATTCAAAAAAGACTTTGAAACTGGTCCACATTAAAAAAAAATTTTTTTTAATAAATTAGTTAGTTAATTAAAAAATTCCCAAACACCATGTATCACCGAGAAATCAAATACTACTTGCTTTGTTGCTATTGCCTCTCATTAGTAAAGAATTCTTGAGGACTTGCATCTTTGAGAAACGAAGTCTGGAATAAAGGGCAACCAAAGGTGTATCTAAGAAACACATCATGATCTCAATGAGTTAATTTGGAACATCTCCAGCTGTGGAAGCCCTCTGACTCTCCAACCTTGTGGCAATTGACTGTGCTGACACCCTGATCACACATCTTCAAGCTAATTAGTCTCATTCACTCCATACCCACTCCTTCTGCTCTAACAAGACTTCCTTAAACTTCACTAGGACCAGATCTGGTATCAGAAAAGCAAGCAGGGCAGCAACACTGCCACAAGAGATAAATGTTTCCCTGGGTACAAACTCAATAATAAGTGCAACACCCGACAAAGAAGAATGCCTTTGGCAGCCCTGTTCAATCTCTCTAAGAAATTGACACTGTCGAGTACAGCAGCAAATCCCAGATAACGACAGCTACAAAAAGCTTTTGTAAGCAAAGTCATCAAGCCCATGTCAACCGTTCTCTCCTCTCATGATCTCTTGCCTGAACAGTTGGTAAAATGTGATCAATGAGATATTTTTCAACATCTATGGCAAATCATCCATCAGTGTAAGGTGGTATTCAACAGCAATGACCCATCAGCAACCCAGTAGGAAAGTGTTCCCTAGAGCGAGGAGACAGTTGCATATGGTAGATCACAGCTTGCAGGACTTTTGTCACCCGTGGCTCACTCAGCAGAATTCATTCACTATTTTATGCAAGCAGCTATGCTCAGCTGATTTCTGTGCTCTGTTGGTGCTTACGCATCTGTATCTTCTCTGCTTCTGGGTGTAGGGAGAGACTGAAGATTTCTCTCTTTAGTGAAATTATTGTGGGGAGTGATTCATCCTCCCCACCCACCTCCCATTGCTCCACTTGTGAAATAGAGTTACACGGTGGTGGTGGTGGTTCAGTCACTCAGACGTGTCTGACTCTGCAGCCCCATGGACTGCAGCACACCAGGCTTCCCCATCCTTCACCATCTCCTGGAGTTTACTCAAACTCAAACATAAATGGTTACAGGTAGAAATCATTGTTGTTGAACCCAATGAGCCTCTCAATTTAGAAATCTCTCCATTAATTTAGAAATCTTTCACTTTCAGTAGGTACAATGATGAGGTTCTGTGTCAGCTTCTGTGAGAGTTTGTCACTGTGAGGTTCCTTTATGAACACAAGGAGTTTTCTGTTAGAGTGGGGATAAGCACTGCTTTAGAGGATGAGTTCCATAATATTAGTACAATGTGTGAAGGTGATCCAAGGAGGTGTGAAACTCTTGTGGCAGTAATTAAAAGGAATTAAGGGGAGGGGCTCCTTGGAGGCAGCGGCATTTGAGCTAGGTCTCAAAAGATGCATAGAATTTTAATCTGTAGAAATAGAAAGTAAACATGCAAATGAAAAAATATCAAAGCAGAGAGGCTCCTTACTAAGATGTTTAGGGTGTTTTAGATGTTTTGGCCCAAGGGAGAGGGGTCTGGGTATGACCTGGAAGGTTACTAACAATGGATTTCTTGCTTTAACCTTTACAAAGTATTATACAATAGTCCCCTATTATTTGGGTGGGGGGGTGGAGTTCAAGATCCACCTCCCCCCAATGGATGCCTGATACTGTGGATAATACCCAACCCTATATGTACTATGTTTTTTCCTAAAATGCATACCTTTGATGAAGTTTAACTTATAAACTAAGCACAGTAAGAGATTAACAACAGTAACTAAATTTAAAATAGAACTATTATCACAACATACTGTATTAAAAGTTACGTGAATGTGGTCTCTCTCAAAATATCTTATTTTACAAATTTTATGCTTTTCTCCATCCTAACCACACACTTATCCTACACTCTGGCCATAACTTTTGCAGTCTGAGGTACAACAGAAAAACTGGCACGAGTTTTTTCTTCTGTTTTCACAATTTCAAGGATAGAAGATTCTTACTGTAGCTCTTAGCAACCTCAGCATACAATCTTTTTTTCTTTGCTTATTGGATTGAGAGTTTTCATCTTCTAACTTAAAGGAAGCACTTTATGGCTTCTCTTTGGCATAACTGATTTGCGAGCATCATTCCTCTTATACTGAGGGCCATTACTAAGTAAGATAAGTGTTATTTGATCATAAGCACTGTGATACTATGACAGTAACCAAATCACCTACTAAGTGACCAGTGAGCTGGATGCTCTGGACAGAGGAGTGATTCATATTATCCCTAGCAGGATAGTGTCAGGCGGTAAGGGACTTCATCAGGCTACTCAGAGGAGTGTGAAATTTAAAACTTGAGTTATTTATTACTGGAATTTTATATTTAATATTTTCAAACAGTGGTTGACTGCAAGTAACTATTGAAATTATGGAAAGTAAAACCACAGATAGAGAGGGGACTGTTGTATCCACTCAATCTTAAAGGGGCTTGTGTGATATGGAGGTAGAAATGGAGATTTGAAAGGCATGGTGCCTACATTCATAGTTCAGCTCTGTCACTAAACTGCTGTATGACATCATTCCCTCCATTTGATAGGGACAGAGTAAAGGAACAAAAGAAAAGAAAGAAAGAAAGTGAAATCGCTCAGTCGTGTCTGACTCTTTGCGACCCCATGGACTGTAGCCCACCAGGCTCCTCCATCCTTGGGATTTTCCAGGCAAGAGTACTGGAGTGGGTTGTCATTTCCTTCACCAGGGGATCTTCCTGACCCAGGGATCGAACCTGGGTCTCCCAGATTGTAGGCAGACACTTTTATCATCTGAGCCACCAGGGAAGAGACAAAGGGACAAAGTAGATAATTAATTAGGGGATTGTAAGTGGAAAAAAGTATCAGAGGCTCCTGAAGACTTTTGAGAGTCCCTGGGACTGCAACAAGATCAAACCAGTCAATCCTAAAAGAAATCAACCCTGAATATTCTTTGGAAGGACTGATGCAGAAACTGAAGCTCCAATACTTGACCACTTGATAAGAAGAGCCAACTCATTGGAAAAGTCCCTCATGCTGGGAAAGATTGAAGGCAAAAGGAGAAGAGGACGGCAGGGGATGAGATAGTTAGATGGCATCACCAACTCAACAGACATGAATTCGAGCAAACTCTGCAAAATAATGAAGGATAGGGAAGCCTGGAGTGCTACAGTCCATGGTATCGCAAAGAGTTGGACACAGCTTAGCAGATGAACAACAACCAGCTGCAAATTAATGATTATTCGAGAAATCAGGTTTGCTCAACCACAAAACCAAGCAAGCTTGCTTAACAACAAAACCATGCAACAGAAGCACAAGACATACCCCAAAACAATAAAACAGTGGTGGCAGGAGACCCACATCCTGCCCAGTGAGTTCAGTAAGTTCATGATCCCTGGGATATGCTCTCTGCAGGCATAAAAAACAACGATTTGTGAACCTAGCTTGACCATGTAGGGACAAGAAAACTCCCCTACCCAATCTGGAGGAGGAGCTGATGTTAGAAACATGAGGTTTACTTCAGAAAGACATAAGAGGTGTTCTCCCCCTCCCAACTTTTCCTTTGATTATAAAACTGTAGCCCACTAAGTTCTCAGGGTGTGGCATTTCTCACCCACCTGCTTGTAAGCCTCACAGACATCCTATTCTAATAAATCACTTCTTATTTATCTATCAGCTTTGCTCTCGCTGAATTCTTCACTATGCTGAGACATGAAGGACTACGGTACCGGAGCTCTTTGGAGCCCCTGCAATTACAACCAAATGGTTTATGTTCCCTCAGCTCTAAAATGGGGATAATTATAGTATCTACCCCATAGACTGATATGGGAATTAAATGAATTGATTCATCCAAAACACCTAGAACTGGGCCTTCAGTTCAGTTCAATTCAGTTCTGTTCAGTCACTCAGTCGTGTCCAACTCTTTGCCTGCTGCTGCTGCTAAGTCGTTTCAGTCGTGCCTGACCGTCAGCGACCCCATGGACTGCAGCCTTCCAGGCTCCTCCGTCCATGGGTTTTTCCAGGCAAGAGTACTGGAGTGGGGAGCCATTGCCTTCTCCAACTCTTTGCCTAGAACACAGTAAATGTTCATTAGATAGCAATTTTCTATTCTAATACTCACAGGACTCTGTAAGGGTAGGTACTACATAGCAGATGAGGAAACAGTATTGTTCAGAGACTCCCTAAGGGACTGGCAGAGCTGGTGGTCCCATCACATCCTCTGTCTCTCAAACAGGTCTCAACATACCCCAGCAAGCCCCAAGTGAGAGTACTTTTTTATTAAAGTATACCTGATTTATAATGTTATGATAATTTTCATTGTTCAGCAAAGTGATTCAGTTATACATATATATATATATATATATATATACACACATTCTTTTTCATGTTCTTTTCTATTATGGTTTATGGAATATGGCAGGCTACAGGCCATGGGGTTGCAAAGAGTCAGCCACAACTGAGCATGCTCCTGAGTTCACCTCACTTCAGTGAATATAGTTCCCTGTGCTATAGAGCAGGTCCTTGTTGTTTATCCATCCTATATATAATAGCTTGCATCTGCTAACCCCAAACCCCCAACCTCTTAAACAGTTTACAACCACTGTCTGATTCACACTCCAGGACATGTAACCATCTACAGTGTGTAGGATAGCCCCATAACCAGTTTTCAGCCTCAAATTAAAATAGTGCCCACATTAAAGAAACCTGATGTAAGCCTATCTTCATATTCAAATGTTTTAACAAGACTCCCTTTTGCATACAATACTTTGCTGAAAACTATCAAAGCCAGGGGCAAGTTGTGAAGTCAGTGAAAACCCTTTAGTGTTGATCGATCTTTAGAGGTTTTCCTCTTGAATAGAATGCCTATGTTCGTGAGTTGAGTGGGGGAATACCTAGCATTATGAGGAAAAAAAGAGCAAATCACCTGAAACCATGTTCTACTAAAAGAAACCCTAAAAAGGAAATTTCAGCTGCTATAGGAGGTAAACAGTCCATGCCTTCTGCCTACTTCCCACAGTGTTTAAAGCCTCCAGCTTCACACAGATACATACTCACAAAAATAAGTTATTTATTTCCAGCTAAAGCTCAAGGCTACCTCACCTGTCAAAGTGCTAAAGAAAAATTTGTCCCCTTCTTCTTATAGTTAATCATCATTCAATCTGTAAGTATCACTCATTCCCTTGATGGTGGCATGATTATACTTATTCTCTTTAAAAGGCCATTAAATCAAGTGTAAAAGACCCATTAATTTTCTACTATAAATAGGCTCAGAAGCACTAAATACTTCATTGTTTAAATTAGTCACTGTAGTTTACGCAGATGAAATTCTCTGCGAAGCTGTGGTTTTTATGCCTTGTGTCAGCCACTCTCATCTTTCCCCAGTCCTGGGAACAATAATTCAGTTTCCAAACGCATTAAATAGGTTGTAAATAGTACATGCCTCCATAGCGCCACCTTGATGGACCTTGTTGCAGTGTCATAAATTTGAAGGCATCTAATAAAAGCTGCCACATGCAGCCAGACATTTTTGTTTTGAGACTCGCCAGGCAGTTCAGTAAAGCTACTCACCTTGCTCATTCTTCCCTTGCCATCACTCCCATCTTTGCTCCTGGAGACACACCATTACTACATCTTAGTAACAAGAAGACGTCTAAAAATCACATTTGTGTAACACTTTCCAACATATAAAAGACATTAATGAACATTGTCTTCTTTGATCTCCATAGCAATACTTTAAGCTTGGAGTAGCAGCTCTTATAAAATAACCCACATTTTGTGCATAGGCGAACACTTACTACTGACTCAAGTCATATAAAAACCTCTTCCAAGACCTCAGGTCAGCTAAGACAAGCAAGACATACAGGAGATGTTCTCATGGTGGTGCACAGTCTTAGCTTGGTTTCCTCCAAAAGCAGAACCTGAAACATGGATTTGTGTTTCATTGATTTGAGAGATGATCCTAGGATGTGCCAGGGAGGGAGTGGGGAAAGAAGACAGGATGGGAGACAGTAAAGGGTGCCCTATGAACACGTGACCACTGTGGCTGCTCCAGCTCAGTGCTACAGGGAGGCTCTTTGGATAGTGTGAGTGGTCCTCCCTAAAAGTGGGGAAACTGGGGCATTGATGTCCCACTTCCCATCCATTATCACCTGAAGGCTGTTCTTTGGAGGGCAGATAGGATTAACACTCTGGCTCTCTGTCCAGGCTGAGAGAAAACCCTGGAGATTTAGGTGCTTGATGGAGGACATGAAGATGAGCCAACGAAAGGCTGAGTGCACAAAGGTAGTGTTGTCCTCAAAGTCATCGGTGCAACAGGGGTAGCACAGTGCCAAATCTGCTCAGTGAGACTGTGGAGACGGACTTTCGCTCTCTTTCTGTGCCATTGTGTCCCTGTCACCTTCGTGATTGGTATCTTTTAATTGTAATAGACTCTCTCCTCTGACTTTCGAGGCTTGGTACCTTCAGACACATTTCTCCTCCACTTACTGGTAGCACATCTTCTCCTGTCTTAAAGCTTCTTCTCAGATAATGGATTTACTCAGACAGGCTTATCTCAGATTATGGATAAGCATGTCTGCTTAATAACCTCAAACATCTCCCTTCTTAGACAGCAAAGCAGATGAAAGTCTTAATCAATGGTAGTCCCCAAAGATGGCTCTAGGCCTATACAATGTTTGTTGTTTTGCTGTTTAGTTGCCAAGTTGTGTCTGACTCTTTGCGACCCCATGGACTGCAACACACCAAGCTTCCCTGTCCTTCACCAACTCCCAGAGCTTGCTCAAAGTCATGTTTATTGAGTCGGTGATGCCATCCAGCCATCTCATCCTCTGTCATCCCCTTCTCCTCCTGCCTTCAATCTTTCCCAGCATCAGGGTCTTTCCAATGAGTCGGCTCTTTGCATCATGTGGCCAAAGTATTGGAGCTTCAGCTCCAGCATTAGTACTTCCAATGAATATGCAGGGTTGATTTCCTTTAGGATTGATTGGTTTGATCTCCTTGCAATCCAAGGGACTCTCAAGAGTTTTCTCCAACACCACAGTTCAAAATTATCAAGTCTTTGGTGCTTAGCCTTCTTTATGGTTCAACTGTCACATCCATACATGACTACTGGAAAAACTGTGAAAGTGAAAGTCGCTCAGTCATGTCTGACTCTTTGTGACCCCATGGAGTATATAGTCCATGGAATTCTCTAGGCAAGAATACTGGAGTGGGTATTCTCCAGGGGATCCTCCCAACCAGGGATCAAACCCAGGTCTCCCACATTGCAGGTGAATTCTCTACTGTCTGGGCCACCAGGGAAGCCCAAGAATACTGGAGTCGGTAGCCTATCCCTTCTCCTGGGGATCTTCCCAACCCACAAATCAAATCAGGGTCTCCTGCATTGCAGGAGGATTCTTTACCAGCTAAGCTACTGTAGCTTGGACTATACAGACCTTTGTCAGCAAAGGTTGGTTTGGTCCAATAATGGCTTTTATATTTTAATTAGCTGCCGTATTTTTTTAATTAAAAGATTTCACCTAAAAATTTGAATCCCTATTTCTCCTAAAGCATCAGATGATCTGGCAACTGGACTCTGGTGAACGACCTGCTGGAGTGGGATGGAGACCACTGTCTAGACAAGGCATTCCTTCTCCAGTGAGCCCCACACATCCCTGCCACCCCAACATTCAGCATCTCACTCAATCCAGCCACACCTGCTTTTCCAGGCTTTTGAATTGATGTCCCTGACTTATAGCACATTTGAGAAGAGGGAAAAGATTTTTAGAGGTTACTGCTTTTATTTGTCATCTATCTGCGTCCTTGAAATCACACTATGCAGTGAATTCTCAACCTAACATTCTAACTCTGTAAGAAAGGGTTTGCTGCAATCTATGTACAAGGAATGACACAGGCCATTATATAAACATATATTTAATTTTCATTAGACTTGTCCTAGGTAGTGCTTGAACTTTAAATCCTATATAGTAGAAGCAAATGTGTTTGAAATAGAAATTGCCAGAAGAAAGAACAAGGAAGACATTTAGATAATTTCCTCTGGACGTGTGAAGTCAGAGCAAGATCCATCTTTGCATTATCTGTAAGTTAGGAGCCACCTGTTCTTCATGACTGACTGACGCTTGGAATATGAGGCCCTGAGTTTAATTAAGTTACACGTGTGGGAGGAACAAGCTTTGTAGCAGCAGCAGTTAGATTATTAATGGACTCCTATATTGAAGTGTTCACATGTTTGAAAGGCTAATTACAATATAATTTTAGTTTTAAAATATTGCTTTGCTAAGGGTGGGAGTTGTATCATGTATTATGAAGTGGTATAATCTTCGGGGAAATATTGGTTTGGTTGTGGTTCTTTCCCTTGCTTTTGTACTTTATGCATCTAACTCTTGGAATAGAAAAATATGCTCCATGGCTGTCAAATACCAAAAAGACACTCTGTAGTTCTTTTTTCTTTTTTGCAAGTAAAAAAATGTTTTAAAATTGAAGTACAGTTAATTTACAGTGTTGTGTTAGTTTCAAATAGACAGCAAAGTGATTCGATTATACATACACATATACATGCCTATATATTCTTTTTCAGATTCTTTTCCATTATACATTATTATAAAATATTGAGTATAGTTCCCTGTGCTATATAGAAGGCCCTTGTTATTGATCTACTTTACATATAGTATTGCTATATGTGAATCTTTAACTGCTTAGAGATTGAGTAAACTAAATTTCATGTTTTTCTTTGCTATTTAAGACCTGTGATCTTATCAGTGGTACAATTTCACCATTTCTGGGGGAAGATTGAAGTGGCTGTCTAATGAGCTAATTCTGCAATTCATGCTACCATTACTTGGTTATGGATGCACAAGTAGGGCTCCAGCTAATTGCGATGGGAATCACATGATATTTAGATTCAAAGGCCTAATTTAGTGTTCTTGTGTTGGAAGCTCTATTTACTACATAAATGGAAATCAACACACATACCTTCTACCCACATATCCTCCCAGTGAAAATCATGGTCACTCAGTAACATTTCAGTTTTACCAGATCAGAGAGAATGAACCTATAGAAAATGAGAACAGTGAGTAATTAGGACTTTTACAAGTACTGGGAAGAGCCATGGGGAAGCATTGTTCAAGCAGCACCTATTCAGAGAGGCCTTCCCCTGGGGCCAGGGCTAGTAAGGTAGCTGTGTTTATTACACAGGTTGTCATCAGCACTGGGGCTTCCCAGGTGGAGCTAGTGGTAAAGAACCTACCTGCCAATGCAGGTAGACTTAAGGGATGCAGGTTGGATGCCTAGGTTGGGAAGATTGCCTGGAGAAGGACACAGCAACCCCTTCCAGTATACTTGCCTGGAGAATCCCAGGGACAGAGAAGCCTGGCAGGCTGAGTCCATAGGGTCACACAG
Organism: Capricornis sumatraensis; assembly: GCF_032405125.1. Classification (NCBI taxonomy): domain Eukaryota; kingdom Metazoa; phylum Chordata; class Mammalia; order Artiodactyla; family Bovidae; genus Capricornis; species Capricornis sumatraensis. The sequence continues at coordinate 137,210,747 of NC_091071.1, forward strand.
AGTCAGACACAACCGAAGCAATTTAGCATGCACACGTGCATGTCATCAGCATTAAAGCTTCCCCCAGCTCAGCATCTCCATGTGGCTGTCAAGACAAACATTGCACTAGCTGGCTGAAAACCTTGCAATGACATGAGGTTCATTTTCCTCCCATTAAATTTTTCTGTATTTTATTTTTTAAAAAAATCCTTCTGTCTGAAGGAAGTACTAGAACTGAGGAGAAAGGCCTCATGTGCTCTGGAAGATCCCTTAGGCCATTCACGTCACTGTCTTGTCTAGAGTCATACTTTCTCCTGCATGACCGGTTCCTAGCAATGAACTGGGATTCTGCCATCTAATCCTTTGTTTGGCCAAGCCCTTTTATCCTGGGAACAGAGGGGTGCCGGTGGAAACTAGAATAACATGAAGTATCCTTTTATCTGATTATTCCAAGCCAAAGGGTATTCCTACGTTTTTTTGAGCCTGTGCCAGAAGTCCAGTCCTGCACTGCTTCTTTGCTCCTTATTGCCAGTGTACTCTGGTGGAGAGCTACATTTTCACAAACCATTTTCATCAAACCATTTGGTGCAAATCTGCCCTATTGAGACAGAAGGGGGCAAGGCACAGTCTCTAAAAGAATGACAAAGCCCGAGGACACAATGTAAACTGATTAGAGCCAAACAGGTCCAAGATGGCAGACAAGTTGACTTCCACTTGACCTTGAGCCTCAGTATACTATGATCATTGTAACATACCAGCAAGCTAAATGATACATCCACCTGCACCATGATTATAAAGGTCAAAAAGTAGATGGTGGCCCAATTCCTGGAAATTCCCACCCCTTCCCCAAAATATCTGGAATACTCCTCTCACTCATTAGACTATGTAACCCCCACCTCCCATAAAAAATGACAACCCCATACCCTGGTGTCTCTCTTGTCTTCTGAGACAGCCCGCTGTTTGTCTACAAAGTGTGTATCTTCCTGAATAAAACATTCTTCCACTCTATTATTTTGCTCTTGAATTCTTTCCTACATGAAGCCAAGAGCCCACACCTAGCAGCTGTCCTGAGGATCTGGATGTGATCTGGGATGTGACCATCCTCTCATGACAATTCTCTTTTCTGCAACACTACCCCAATTGAGGCTTCCCAGATATCTCAGTTTGTAAAGAATCCACCTGCAATGCAGGAAACCCTGGTTTGATTCCTGCGTCAGAAAGATGCCCTGGAGAAGAGAAAACGTACCCACTCCAGTATTCTGACCTTGAGAATTCCATGTACCATATAGTCCATGGGATTGCAAAGAGTCAGACACAACTGACCGACTTTCACTTTCACCCCAGCTGAAACCTCTCCCAATATTGCCTACATATCTTCACTTCTAACCATAGCAATGAGTTACCATCTCATCCCTGATTTGCTCTTACAGTTCAGTTCAGTTTAGTTCAGCTCAGTCGCTCAGTCGTGTCTGACTCTTTACGACCCCATGAACTGCAGCATTCCAGGCCTCCCTGTCCATCACCAACTCCCATAGTTTACCCAAACTCATGTCCATTGAGTCGGTGATGCCATCCAGCCATCTCATCCTCTCTCATTCCCTTCTCCTCCCATCTTCAATCTTTCCCAGCATCAGGGTCTTTTCAAATGAGTCAGCTCTTCACATCCAATAGACAAAGTATTGTAGTTTCAGCTTCAACATTAGTCCTTCCAATGAACACTCAGGGCTGATCTCCTTTAGGATGGACTGGTCGGATCTCCTTGCAGTCCAAGGGATTCTTGGACTCTTGTTCTTATACTTTATATTTATTCATTATAGTAAATCCAATTCTCTGATCCCTCCAGCTGCACCAGTTTAACTGATGATAGAGGAAGGGAAGAAAAATTCAACCACTTCTGTATATCCTGTTAGCAATATTAAGAGGTTCAGAAAGAATAAAGAGTGGGAAAAATGCCAAGACTACATGCTTGTAAGAATGCCTCTAGACTGGTGAGGATATGATCATAGAAGAAGAAGAACAGCCCTTGTTATGCACTAGCTGTGGACCAGACTCTCTAATCAGGTTCTACTTGGGCTGAAATTTGGACTAGAGTTGGCCGCAGTTAAAGATGAGTCTGTGACCTTGAGAGAGAAGAAAGCCAGGTTCAAACAGAGCCTGAACTCAGAACCTTGTATGCTAGAGGTTAGAGCTGGTACTCAAGCTAGAAACTCTGGGGAGATGAGCCAAGATGCTTGATTTACTCAGGTCCAAGATACATGCAAGACCATGAAACAAGTGATAAAGCAAGGAATGGCTTGATATTAGGTCTCTTTGGGATTTTATTAGAGTTGCAGAGTTTGGGAGCACAGGAAAAAGAGGTGGCAAGTTTTTAAAAGGCTTTCTGGTTTTCAGTCTGTCTCAGGCAGAAAGTATTACCTGCAAGGGCTGCTTAATTTGTGTATGATTAAGCCTTTAAGCTCTCACGGAGAAGGCAATGGCATCCCACTCCAGTACTCTTGCCTAGAAAATCCCATGGATGGAGGAGCCTGGTGGGCTGCAGTCCATGGGGTCGCTAAGAGTTGGACACGACTGAGTGTTCTTTAAGTCATTTTCCAATGGTGAGGACCCTGATGATTGAGGCTCCTTAGATAAACTGCTTCACTGCCTCAGGCTCTTGGGATGTGTGACTCCGACACTCCACAAGGATCTCCTCAGGACCCTGAGGCCTCACAACTTATGGATTGACCACTGCAGGAAATGAGTGATGGGTCTCTTCCTGTGTCCTCCTTCTGGTTTTAGTTTTGGAGAACAGTCTGACATAATTCCTTCCTCCTCTCCTCATTCTCGATTGCACTTTTATCCCACAGTCTACACCACCAGTGGCAACCCAGTCTAAGGTACTTTGTTGTTGTTGATCAGTTGCTCAGTCGTGTCCAACTCTTGTGACCCCATGGACTACAGCACAGCAGGCTTCCCTGTCCTTCATCATCTCATGGAGTTTTTGCGAGAATTCATGTCCATTGAGTCAGTGATACCAACCAACCATCTCATCCTTTGTTGTCTCGTTCTCCTGCCGTCAAACTTTCCCAGCATCAGGCTCTTTTCCAATGAGCCGGCTCTTCCCATCAGGTGGCCAGAATGTTGCAGCTTCAGCATCAACATCAGTCCTTCCAATGAATATTCAGAGTTCATTCCCTTTGGGATTGACTGGTTTGATCTGCTTTCTGTCCAAGAAACTCTCAAGAGTCTTCTCCAACACCACAGTTCAAAAGCATCAGTTCTTTGGTACTCAGGCTTCTTTAGGATTCAGCTCTTACATCAATACATGACTACTGGAAAAAACCATAGTTTTGACTATACAGACCTTTGTCAGCAAAGTGATGTCTTTGCTTTTAATATACTGTCAAGGTTTGTTATAGCTTTTCTTCCAAGAAGAAAGCATCTTAATTTCATCTTCAGTCTCCTGACATACTCAGTTCAGTTTAGTCGCTCAGTCATGTCCGACTCATTGCAACCCCATGGACTGCCGCATGCCAGGCCTCCCTGTCCATCACCAACTCCCGGAGTTCACTCAGACTCACGTCCATTGAGTCAGTGATGCCATCCAGCCGTCTCATCCTCTGTCGTCCCCTTCTCCTCCTGCCCCTAATCCCTCTCAACATCAGAGTCTTTTCCAGTTAGTCAACTCTTTGCATGAAGTAGCCAAAGTACTGCAGATTCAGCTTGAGCATCATTCCTTCCAAAGAAATCCCAGGGCTGATGCCCTTCAGAATGGACTGGTTGGATCTCCTTGCAGTCCAAGGGACTCTCAAGAGTCTTCTCCAACACCACACTTCAAAAGCATCAATTCTGCAGCACTCAGCTTTCTTCACAGTCCAACTCTCACATCCATACATGACCACTGAAAAAACCATAGCCTTGACTAGACAGACGTTTGTTGGCAAAGTAATGTCTCTGCTTTTGAATATACTATGTAGGTTGGTCATAACTTTTCTTCCAAGGAGTAAGTGTCTCTTAATATCATGGCTGCAGTCACCATCTGCAGTGATTTTGGAGCCCAAAAAAATAGTCTGACACTGTTTCCACTGTTTCCCCATCTATTTCCTATGAAGTGATGGGACCGGATGCCATGATCTTTGTTCTCTGACTGTTGAACTTTAAGCCAACTTTTTCACTCTCCTCTTTCACTTTCATCAAGAGGCTTTTTCCTCTTCACTTTCTGCCATAAGGGTGGTGGTATCTGCATATCTGAGGTTATTGATATTTTTATCGGCAATCTTGGTTCCAGCTTGTGCTTCTTCCAGCCCAGTGTTTCTCATGATGTACTCTGCATAGAAGTTAAATAAGCAAGGTGACAATATACAGCCTTGATGTACTCCTTTTCCTATTTGGAACCAGTCTGCTGTTCCATGTCCAGTTCTAACTGTTGCTTCCTGATCTGCATATAGGTTTGTCAAGAGGCAGGTCAGGTGGTCTGGTATTCCCATCTCTTTCAGAATTTTCCACAGTTTATTGTGATCCACACAGTAAAAGGCTTTACATAGTCAATAAAGCAGAAATAAATGTTTTTCTGGAATTCTCTTGCTTTTTCAATGATCCAGCAAATGTTGGCAGTTTGATCTCTGGTTCCTTTGCCTTTTCTAAAACTGGCTTGAACATCTGGAAGTTCACGGTTCATGTATTGCTGAAGCCTGGCTTGGAGAATTTTGAGCATGACTTTACTAGCGTGTGAGATGAGTGCAATTGTGTGGTAGTTTGAGCATTCTTTTGCATTTCCTTTCTTTGGGATTGGAATGAAAACTGACCTTTTCCAGTACTGTGGCCACTGCTGAGCTTTCCAAATTTGCTGGCATATTGAGTGCAGCACTTTCACAGCATCATTCAGGATTTGAAATAGCTCAACTGGAATTCCATCACCTCCACTAGCTTTGTTCGTAGTGATGCTTTCTAAGGCCCACTTGACTTCACATTCCAGGATGTCTGGCTCTAGGTGAGTGATCACACCATCGTGATTATCTTGGTCTTGAAGATCTCTTTTGTACAATTCTTCCGTGTATTCTTGCCACCTCTTCTTAATATCTTCTGCTTCTGTTAGGTCCATACTATTTCTGTCCTTTATCGAGCCCATCTTTGCATGAAATGTTCCCTTGGTATCTCTAATTTTCTTGAAGAGATCTCTAGTCTTTCCCATTCTGTTCTTTTCCTCTATTTCTTTGCATTGATCACTGAGGAAGGCTTTCTTATCTCATCTTGCTATTCTTTGGAACTCTGCATTCAGATGCTTATATCTTTCCTTTTCTCCTTTGCTTTTCACCTCTCTTTTCACAGCTATTTGTAAGGCCTCCCCAGATAGCCATTTTGCTTTTTTTGCATTTCTTTTCCATGGGGATGGTCTTGATCCCTGTCTCCTGTACAATGTCATGAACCTCAGTCCATAGTTCATCAGGCACTCTATCTATCAGATCTAGGCCCTTAAATCTATTTCTCACTTCCATTGTATAGTCATAAGGGATTTGATTTAGGTCATACCTGAATGGTTTAGTGGTTTTCCCTACTTTCTTCAATTTAAGTCTGATTTTGGCAATAAGGAGTGCATGATCTGAGCCACAGTCAGCTCCTGGTCTTGTTTTTGTTGACTGTGTAGAGCTTCTCCATCTTGGTCTGCAAATAATATAATCAATCTGATTTTGGTGTTGACCATCTGGTGATGTCCATGTGTAGTCTTCTCTTGTGTTGTTGGAAGAGGGTGTTTGCTATGACCAGTGCATTTTCTTGGCAAAACTCTATTTGTCTTTACCCTGCTTCATTCTGTATTCCAAGGCCAAATTTGCCTGTTACTCCAGGTATTTCTTGACTTCCTACTTTTGCATTCCAGTCCCCTATAATGAAAAGGACATCTTTTTTGGTTGTTAGTTCTGAAAGGTCTTGTAGGTCTTCATAAAACCGTTCAACTTCAGCATCTTCAGTGTTACTGGTTGGGGCATCGACTTGGATTACTGTGATATGAATGGTTTGCCTTGGAAACGAACAGAGATAATTCTGTCATTTTTGAGATTGTATCCAACTACTGCATTTCAGACTCTTTTGTTGACCATGATGGCTACACCATTTCTTCTAAGGGATTCCTGCCCGCAGTAGTAGATATAATGGTCATCTGAGTTAAATTCACCCATTCCAGTCCATTTTGGTTCGTTGATTCCTAGAATGTCAACATTCACTCTTGCCATCTCTTGTTTGACCACTCCAATTTGCCTTGATTCATGGACCTGACATTCCAGGTTCCTATGCAATATTGCTCTTTACAGCATCAGACCTTGCTTCTATCACCAGTCACATCCACAGCTGGGTATTGTTTTTGCTTTGGCTCAATCCCTTCATTCTTTCTGGAGTTATTTCTCCACTGATCTCCAGTAGCATATTGGGCATACTGACCTGGGGAGTTCATTTTCAGTATCCTATCATTTTGCCTTTTCATACTGTCCATGGGGTTCTCAAGGCAAGAATACTGAAGTGGTTTGCCATTCCCTTCTCCAGTGGACCACATTCTGTCAGACCTCTCCACCATGACCTGCCCATCTCGGGTGGCCCCACGGGCATGGCTTAGATTCATTGTGTTAGATAAGGCTGTGGCCCTAGTGTGATTAGATTGACTAGTTTTCTGTGAGTATGGTTTCAGTGTGTCTGCCCTCTGATGACCTAACATACTAACGTGCATTAATTAGCTCTGAGTAAGTGCAGAGGCCTACATACCTATTGCACAAAAGCCCAGGTGCCCAAGGGAGGCTTTCTGTACCTATTTGCATGTGGGCACAATGGTATGCTCAACTTTTGACAACAGCTTGTCAGTGTAATCCTTACCTTACATGGCTCCCATGGAATCTCTTTTCCCCTGGGCTATACTCTGTCACCACCCAAATAACTCCGAGTTGCTAGGTGATGTCCTCCAATGCACAGAAATCTAGGGAGCCATGGCTAACCTCCACCTGGAACCACTTTGAATCTGTAGTGAGCCAGGGGATTCAGGTCAAAAGATAAGAACCTCAGCTCCAGGTGCAAAGGTGTGGTTGTTTGGCTGGGTGAGAAAGACGTGAGGTCAAAGAAGGTAGGGGATTATCTGTTACATGTCATTGTGCCCCCAGGGACACAGGCCTTCTCGGGAAATGCCTAGGTCTCCTCAAACTCTTCTCAGTCCTCCTGCAGCTGCTCTGTTCCCTGAGGATAGTGCAGGCCCTGTGTCCCCTCAGGGAGAGGCACGCATGCCTCTCTGTAGATCTTTCCTCCCCCGTCCCCTCCCCTATCACCATGGCTTCCAAACTATTTCTCTTTCCTCCTTAGAAAACCCCACTCAGGTGAAGCTCAAGACGTCTACTACCCACTTGAGCTGTTCAGCCGTCACCACTCCTCCCCACACCGTTACGGAGGATTTCAGCACTCAGCTCATTTGAAGAGACCCTGATGCTGGGAAAGATTGAGGGCAGGAGGAGAAGGGGACGATGGAGGATGAGATGGTTGGATGGCATCACCGACTCGATGGACGTGGGTTTGGGTGGACTCCAGGAGTTGGTGATGGACAGGGAGGCCTGGCTTGCTGCGATTCATGGGCTCGCAAAGAGTCGGACACGACTGAGCGACTCTACTGAACAGAACTGAACATCCCAAGGCCCCATTGAACAGCCCAGTGTGTGTGTGTGTGTGTGTGTGTGTGTGTGTGTGTGTGTGTGTGTGTGTGTGTGTGTGGCGGGGGAGGGGTGGGAGGTGGGGGGGCCTGTTTGATCCCTGGCTCAGTGGTTAAGAATCTGCCCGGCAATGCAGGTGACGTGGGTTTGATCCCTGGGTCAGGAAGATCCCCTGGAGGAGGAAATGGCAACCCATTCCAGTATTCTTGACTGGAAAATTCCATGGACAGAGGAGCCTGGCAGGCTGTAGTCCATGGGGTCACAAAGGTCGGGCATGACTGAGCAGGCGCACATGTTTGCCACCATCATTTTCCTCCATCTGCCTCGGCCATCTCCTCACTCGGGTGTGTTCTGGTCTGTCGTCACTGTTTCTAGATCTCATTCTTAGCCACCATTCCCTGTCCTCCTAGTCACTCTCTTTCTTTCTTAGTTAATTAATTCATTAATTTTGGCTGCACTGGATCTTCCCTGCTGTGCTCAGGCTTTCTCTAGTTGCAGTGTGAGGGCTTCTCATTGCAGTGGCCTCTCTTGTTGCAAAGCACTGGCTCTAGGGTGCAGGGGCTTCAGCAGTTGCAGTGCATAGATTTAGTTGCCCTCCCACATATGGAATCTTCCTGGACCAGGGATTGAACCCATGATCCCTTCATTGGCAGGTAGATTCTTAACTACTAGAACATCAGAGAAGTCCTGTCACTCTCTTTTGAGAGAGCTGTGTACCTCCATTGCAACAATTCATCCATATCATGACATCTCCAATTTGTTGGATCCTCCTATTTTTAACTATCCACAGGCCTTTATCCTGGTCTTCTTTCTCCGATTTATCCAGCTAGACTCCAAGGTCCTTTCCTGAATCACAGATGCAGATATCCTAAACTTCCGCCCTGCTTGGCCTTAGTCAGACTGGAAATGGTAACATTTTAACCATCCCTTGGCTTGACACACACCTGGCCAGCTCATTGTGACTGGAAAATATTAAACAACCAGACTGACTACTGTTGCTTTCAGTTTATGACCACTCAATTTTACTCATCAATTATATTCTTTTTCCTTAGGGAGTATGGCTCATCTTTTGGGACCATGAAACTCTCCCTACTTCTATCATTTCTCTGCACCCAACTGATGTCTCTTCCTTCATTCACAAAATAAATACCATCTGAGCAAAACATCTTTATTCCCCCGTCACCAAATGTACAAACCTGCTTGTTACATTCTATTGTACAGGAAAGAGAGTCCTCGCTCGTGGCCAAGTGGGCTTCTTTCATGGGGATTCTGATACCCACCTCCTCTCACTCCGAGTAGACATCACTCCGTAGTTATCATTTCTATTTCCTGCACCATCAAATGATTTCTGTCTCTGCTTGGTCACCAAAACATGTTCTAGCAGAGGCTACTTATTTAATTTTTGGAAAAGTGATGAATTTACATCATTCATTTTTTGAAAGGCACAAAAAGGTTTACAAAGGAGAGCCTCCCTTTCCCAAGTGTGCTCAAATTACTTCATTCTCTACTGTAGCGACAGGCAACATTTTCACCATCTAGCATATCCTTCTTGAAATACTTTATGCATAGATGTAGTTACAAATATAAATAAATATGTTCATTTTCCCCTTTTGAAAACAAAGGTAGCATACTAGAATTATTTTGCACTTGTCTTTCTCACTTAAAGGTACACATCTTACTCATTATGTTTTACAGCTGTTTAATGCTATTGTATAGATGTATCACAATGCATTTAAACCAGTTCTGTATTAAATATCTGTTTTAAAATGGGCAAAAACTACAGGCTTCTGTGCACTTCTGTATTCCCCCTTCAGTTACCTCTTATTTCACTGTTTTTTTTATTTTTTTCACCCAAACTCCTCAAATGAGTTGCTAATTTTGCTGCACCTAGAACTTTATCCCACATTCATTCTTCACCTAACTTCAATCTGGCTTCATTTTTACTGTAATTGCTATTTTCTAGGTTACTTAATTCAAAGTCTATTTCTCTGACTTCATCTTGCTTGAATTTTCAGGATCGACGTTAATCACGCTCCCTTCTTCTTCCTAAAACAGCATATACTCATGGTTTTCTATATTCCAGTTCCTGGTGCTTTCTCTACCTATTTTTAATTCTAGGTCTTCTTCTTGTCTATCCACCCACTGTTCCTAGAGGAATTCATCCTGACTTTTGGCTTTAAATTCATATGCTGATGGTCTCCTATCAATATTTCAAACCCCGACTTCATATCCACTTCCCTGTTCTTAATATCTTCACTTGGATGTTAAATAGGAACCTCAGCCTAGACTTCCATCAGATCCTCTTGATCCTCTTCCTCTTCCCCAAGTCTGTTCTCCATCAGACTTCTCGCCCCAGTGCATAGCCATGCTCTCCAGCATTACTGAAGCCAAAAACCTGGGGTTCATCCTTGATTTGTCTCTTCTAGTTGTTCAGCCCTTATCCAAGTCCTGTGAGTTTTACCTGCAAACATACTCGAGTGTGCGTCTCCCCATCTTCATATCATCCACCACATCAAGCTGCCATCCCCTCTGCCTTGGATGGTCCCACCAATCTCCTGGGGCTCTCTGTTTCAGCTCTCATTCCCTCCAATACATTTTTCTCAAGGAGCCAACATAAGCCCTTAAAAATGTAAATGGGAGCATGTAGATCAGACCTCTTTACTACTCAAAATGTTCCTGTGGCTTTCTTTTGCATCATTCCTTGTGATGGCCATAAAGATCCCAGAAGAACAGGCCAGGGTCTCCCTGATGGTGGTGGTTTGCTTGCTAAGTCATGTCCGACTCTTGTGACCCCTTGGACTGTAGCCTACCAGCCTCTTCTGTCCACGGGATTTCCCAGGCAAGAATACTGTAGTGGGTTGCCATTTCCTTTTCCAGGGGATCTTCCTGACCCAGGGATCAAACCCGTATCTCCTACTTTGCAAGTGGATTCTTTACCACTGAAGCCACTAGGGAATGTCCCCCTAATTTCAGCCCCAAGTATAATGACCTCCTTTTACTACCTCTACTCACTATTCACTCCTCCTGGAATGTGCTTCCATCCATATGGGCATTACTGGTTCACCAGCATCCTTTAAATCACAGCATCAATGTCACCACCTCAGAGAAGTCCTCCCTGACTACCTCCTTTGCCCACCATCCAGATCTTTCACAACATGCTGTTTATTGCCTTCACAGAAAGTATTACATATTAACATTATCTCATGTATTTGTTTACTATTTGTTTCTGTTTTCATGGCAACCCACTCCAGTACTCTTGCCCAGAAAAACCCATGGACGGAGGAGCCTGGTGCAGGCTACTGCACATGGGGTCGCAAAGAGTCGGACACGACTGAGCGACTTCACTTCACTTCCCATTAGGACATAAGCTTTAAAAGGCAGGACCCATCGGTCTTCTTTAGGTTTTGCCTCTGGCACAGTGCCTGGAATTTCCTGGAATCTCAGTAATTCTTTGCAGGGAAAAATTTTCCCTAAATTGTAAAATTACTTAAAAATTTTTGTCAAGTGTTCTGATTTTACCCAAAATCTCATAAATAGTATATATTTCATCCTATTTCTAAGCATATTTTGTATTTTTTATGGTAACAAAGTATTTAAGTTTAGGACCAAAAACATACATATGACTCTTTAAAATCTATAGATTTTGCTTGATTTCAAGGCTTCTTTTTCAGAACATCATAAGCAATACTTGTCCTACAATTTCATAAACAATTTTAAATGTTAAAGCTTTTGACTTTTTGTAGTCTAATTATTTTTATATGATTTGATGGAAAAAGCATTAAATAAAGTTCTATTATTTCATAGGCACATTATTTCTCTGGAAAGGCTCAGAACTTAAGAGGGGGGAAAAAAATTAAAACTTTCATGGGATTGTGTAGCTAACAGTCGATCCACACGAGGCTACATCTTATCCTTAAACACACATTTATTGTGGTCATGCGTTAGGAGTTATAACCTCAGTTCTTAAAGAAACTATTGCTACTCTGTGATTAATGCTGGCCAAATCACCACTTCCACCCACTTTTCTCTCCACCCCTTGTCTGTTCCCACAAAATGTGGTGCAGTCTCCCCAGAGCTTTCTTAATGCAAAGTCATGCATACATGTTGGAGTTCAAACAAATAAATCTTTGCCTGTTCACTGTTTACTGTTTATATCACAAAGCTCCCGCTGACCAGCTGGCACACATGAAGCCTCTAAAGGTTCTGGGGCTTGATTTATTTTGCAGTCTCTTAATTCATATGTATGATGCCACTGTTGCATATTACAGGGGCAGGGCCATCTCTTCTATAAATTCTGAAATCAGTTGGAAAGCCTGATTACCCGTTAGCGAATGTGGGCCCTGTGAACATTAATCTACACACTGGGCTGCAGTCAACGAAGTCCTGGCGTCAGGCCAAGCCACCAGCACTGGAGCACTTTGGACTGCAAGTCAGTTTCACCAAGTCAGACAAGTGTGGAAGATGGATCGCAGAGCAGCCCTCACGGCGCTGGGAGGATGCAAAGGACAGTGGGCACTTCAGGCTGAAGAAACTTGAGAAAGACTCAGCAGAATATCTTCAAGTAGACCATGACAACTGAGAAGCCACTGCAAAACCCAGATCTTTTTGGCAGAGGGGAACCAGAGATAGAGTGACAGAGACATCACAGGAGAGGGGCGGGCACGAGGCAAAACAGCTCTGGGTCCACAAGGAACCAGGATCTGGGAGACAGAAAGTAGCTGATTAAGGACATGTGTGCTGTGCACGTTGGACCTGGAGAGACACATGTGTGTGCGTGTGTGTGTGTGTGTGTGTGCGCGCGCGCATGCGTGCACAGATGCTGCTGTTGCTTAGTCTCTAAGTCATGTCTGACTCTTTTATAACCCCTTGAACTCTAACCCACCAGGCTCCTCTAGCCATGGGATTTCCCAGGCAAGAATACTAGAGTAGCTTGTCATTTCCTTCTCTAGGGGATCTTCCCAACCCAGGGGTCAAACCTGTGTCTCCCTCTTGGCAGGCAGATTCTTTACCACTGAGCCACCTGGGAAGTCCTGTATGCACAGATACATCTACCAACAAAGCCAGCTTCCTTCCATGCTTACCCCATTTGTCAGCCATGTCATCATTTTCAAAGTCCTCCATAAATCTTAGGACTACACTTTAAAATTTTCTATAAAAATAACACACAGCCTTTTCAAAACACACACACACACACACACACACACACACACACACACACAATTGTCCTGAAGTGTATAAAGAGTATAATATCAAATGCAAAGTGCCCCATTTGCCAACCCCTGCCCTTCCACCTCAGCTAACTCTATTCCTTAGATGGAACCACCGTGAAGAACTTCCATCCTCAAACTTTCCCTTTGTTCTCTCTCCAAGAAAGGAAGCATTCATGGAACTCAGGTCTGCATGAGTGAGGGGAACTCTCTGACCCTCATCTCTGCATTCACCTACTCCGCAGCCAGGGCTAGAAGAGTCTTCCTAGAGTACCGTTTTCTCTTAGCAAAGCCCCGGCGGCTCCCCCAGTGCCTACCATATGGAGTGCAGACCGCCATCACTGTCCTCAGCCCTCATCTCACCGCCTTTCCTACCATTCGCTTAGCCATCCTTCCCTGGCATTTCTGCCTGTGCTGTTCCTCTGCCTGCCACCCCAGCACCTGTGTGCTCCATCCCAATTCCTCTTGTGAGTTTTTAGCTCCTCTCTTTCCATCCTCTTCTTCAATGCCCACCTCACTCTCTAATTCTTCTATAAAACATGTCTGCCCCTCCAACCAGCAGTTCTTTCCCGTCCCTAAATACTTATATAGTCACAGGATTAAACATTTCTTATTTTCTAATTATTTTAGAAGTGTTTATTCTCTCTCTCCCAATTAAAAAACAACTTTGAGGTTAGGAAACTCACCTTTACAGTCGGTTAGCCCCACAGAACCTGGTGTCACATGGATGCTTGGGAACACTCAGTGTCCCAAAAATGCATAGGAAGTGGGCAGATGACACAGAAAGTGTCCCTTTCATTTAAATACTCGTGCCCCCACTGGTTTGTACATTGGGCTAGCTTTTATTTTTTGGGTTTTCGTTTACAACCCTGTAACCATCCCTTTTACACGGTCATTAAAATATAGATGAATTACCTTCAGCGCAATGTAACTAATAGGACTGATAGATTAACTGCACCTTTCCTTTCAAGGATATGAATTTTTTGTATGTGTCCTAGAAACTTAGAAAGATATTTATAGTTTCAAAAAACCAGCCCTAAGAGGTACAGCAGGTAGCTAAACCCTGCCTAAGGTTTGAGACCCCCTTGATTTTAACCTTAAATGTCTAATCCATATGACATTTTAACAAGTCATGAAATGCTTTCTCTGTTCTCATTTTAGTGTAGAAGAAAACTTTAAAGAAAAGGGTAAATCTTCTGGTGTATGGCATATGGAGGTCAAGATCTTACATAGATTTTCAGCATTAAGGCAGAACAAATGGACTACAAGATTACAAAGAAAACAAATTCAGAGCAGTAACCTTTTGAGAACTGCCAAATTGCTGGCAAGATGAAAATGGGATTGCATTTGAGAAATTATGCAGTGTTGTGCTTCTCAGAGAAATGTACAGCATAGAGAAAGATATGTGTTTTCATTTGAAACTCTATTTTTAATATTCGTAATGACAGCAACTGAAGCAAACCTGACTATATGTAGAACACCCAGTAAATGGTAAATGGTGGTGATAGGGAGGGGGGGAATATAAATGGAAATAGAGGCTCTGGTATACCAAGTATATTTTTGAAATATCAGACACCTTCAGCCTGGATGCTGAAGCTCACTGTGCAGGGTGAAAAAGAAGTCGAACATTCGCCCATAAAAAAGTCTGAAATCACAGCAAAGCAAGGGCTGGGTTCTCAGCAGTTTGAAAGAAGGGAATATATGAAAGAAAATGTCTCTCTGCATGTCATAAAAACAGAAAAATTTCCAGCATATGCTGCTATTTTACTTTTTTTATTTTGGCAGAGCATTTGTGACTAGTTATGGGTGGGATGGCTCTCAGATGTATGTTTCAGCCAAGGATGATGAATGCTCAGACTATTTTTCCCAACCTTACATGCATGTACTTCTCTCTCTCTCTTTTTTATTCCCCATGTGCCTTCTCCTAATGTTTTTATCAGAAGCGGTTCCCAGGCAGCTCCATTCGGGATCACATCAGACGTGTTTGGAGTAATTCCATTTAGATCTAAGAATGACCCACTCCTGAAATGTGTTCCTATAGTTCCTATGTTTGTCTTGATATAACACAACTGAGCAAGCCAAGGAAAATTTAAGTAATATAAAATTAATAAAGAAGCAAAACACACACTAGTAAAGTTTTAACTCCTACATCCATCAATTTTTTCTAGACTTTAAGTAAATTACAGTTAAAGGTTTTTCTGTAGTTCAGTGTATTAGGTCTTTGGGTTGACATTATAATTCTTCTTTTCACTCACATATTTCTGTATGTTGATGAAGCTCACATATGTATGTTTAATACTTGCTTGATTGTTACATTTCTTTTTTTTTAATTTTTTTATTTTTTGATTGTTACATTTCTTAAGATACCACAACTTGTTTTAGCTGTTTCCCTTCTGCAGTGCATCTGAGTTACCGTCAAATTTTTACTATTTTATACAGCAATACACCTGTGTAAGGGACCACTTAGTTTGGTCTCTATTAGGTTACATTTTAGGTTTTTTTTTTTCCAAAACTGGAATTCCTATATGAAAGAGAGACAAATTATGGTTCAGAAACTCCCAAAACCTACTACCAAATTGTCCTCCAGAAAGCTGCAGTCAATCTGTTGTGCCAATTTCTATTGTGTTTCCAGCTTCTAAGTGTTTCCATTTTCCCAGATCTTTTATAAAATCGAGTTTTCTCATGTTTACTAATCTGAGAAACTCACTGAATGACCTTTCATTTGTATTTCTCTGATTTCGAAAAAGACTTCTGATTTGCTATAGTCATTTTACCTTCCAGTAGGTTCTCTTAAATGGTTTAATTGTATACAAAGTATCTGCCTTTTATTTCTAGTTACTTAAAACATCCAGTGACAGTGAAAAAAAACTGGCTTAAAACTCAACATTCAAAAAACTAAGAGCATGGCATCTGGTCCCACCACTTCATAGCAAATAGAAGGAGGGAAAAGTGGAAACAGTGACAGGTTTTATTTTCTTGGGCTCCAAAATCACTGTGGACGGTGACTGCAGCCATGAGATTAAGACACTTGCTCTCTGGAAAGAAAGCTATGACAAACCTAGACAGTATGTTAAAAAGTAGAGACATCACTTTGCCAACAAAGGTCCATATAGTCAAAGCTATGGCTTTTCCAGTAATCATGTACGGAAGAAGGCTGAGCCCTGAATTGTCCTGGTGAAGATTCTTGAGAGTTCCTGGACTGCAAAGAGATCAAACTAGTCAATCCTAAAGAAATCAACCCTGAACATTGACTAGAAGGACTGATGCTAAAGCTGAAGCTCCAATATTTTGGCCACCTGATATGAAGAGATGACTCATTGGAAAAGACCTTGATGCTGGGAAAGATAGAAGGCAAAAGGAGAAGAGGGCAGCGGAGGGTGAGATGGTTAGAGAGCATCACTGACTCAGTGGGTATGAATTTGAGTAAACTCCGGGAAATAGTGAAGGACAAAGAAGCCTGCGGGCTGTGGTGCATGGGGTCACAAAGAGTTAGACAGGACTTAGCGACTGAACAACAACACTTAACAGTTACTTTTATTGGTACCATACTAACTGCAAAATAATGCCAGGAATAATCAAAGTTCAGCTTACTATACAGACTTAAAATACTTAATGTATATAAACCATTTAAGCCACAGAATATAGATTCAGAGATTGTGCCACAATGCTAAAACCAGAAAAAAATGTGAGAAATATATTTTTAAATCTTATTTTTAACACATTATAATAAATACTGCAATGTCTGGAAGCCCCTGACTGTTTGGAAGGAGCTTTTTACTTGCCATTGCATAAGCACAGCTACAGCCTCTGTTTATCAGAAAGTGCATTGACCAGCAAATGGAATATACTCCACCAACTGATATTGACAGAATTCTGTCATTGCAAGTGCCTGTTCCATTGACATTATTTGCTATTTTTCTCTCAGAGAAGTGAAGGGATAATTACAAGCTGTCTCTTTGGCTTATATGAGGTTTATACACCAATTTCTTTTTCCACCTTTTAGACAGTTCTCCAAGTTCAATAGCTGCTTCTTACTCGATGTGTATTGCCAGACGTGGTGCTCGGAAAAATGAAATAAAATGAGAGCTGAATTTATCAATCATATTAGCAAAGATTCTAGGACTATGTATTATGCAGAATATATTGAATATTATGATTTGTTCATCACATTCTCCCCTATTCTTCCCTTTCAAATTTTAATTGGTGTGTTTCACTGTGGGCGAATTTTCCTGGTATTTTTGTTTTTAATTTATATTTATTTATTTACTTTTGGCCATGCAGTGCGGCATGCAGGATCTTAGTTCTCAGATATAGGGATCAAACCCAGGGCCCCAGCAGTGAAAGTGTCAAGTCCTAACTACTGAACCACCAGGTAATTCCCTCTCCTGGTACTTCTGAATATGTTGTTGTTGTTTAGTTGCTAGGTTGTGTCCAACTCTTTTGCAACACCTTGGACTGCTAACTTCCAGGCTCCTCTGTCCATGGGATTTCCCAGGCAAGAATACTGGACTGGGTTGCTATTTCCTTCTCCAGGGGATCTTCCCAGCCCAGGGATCAAACTCGTGTCTCCTACATTGCAGGCAGATTCTTAACTCCTGAGCCACCAGGGAAGACCCACTTTTGAATATACATGTAAGAAATATAATGCGGGTCTTCCTGTTAGAGGGGCATCCCTGGCACCCTGAGAGACAGACTAATACAGCTGGCATGTGATGAATAAGATCAGATACATGCAAAAGTCACATGGACAGGGAAGGCGCAGGCTAAAAGCAGTAAGATAAGGTCTTGGCATTGGCTAATCATGGGGTTAACATAGCCTAAGAAAATGTATGTCAACTGTGTGGAATTTGCAGCTTAGAAATCCAGAAAATGAGCTTGAGGGCCAATGTTTCAGAGTTCACTTCAGTCATCTGGGAAGAGGAACTCATTGGGCAAAACGTGAAAGTGTATTAGAAACACCACAAGGAGCAGAGGGGTGTAGAGGGCAAGAATAGAAGGTATGCCTGTGTTCAAATCCCACTTCTTTCTTACCAGTTCGATGACTCAAACCCTCTGGGCTTGTTTTCTCATCTGTAAAATGGAGATGGTGATAAGAATATTACTTACTCCATGGACAGTAAAATATGACTGCATTTCAAACACTGAGAAGCACATAAGGACTATAGAAGCCCGTGATGACTAGAGCCCAATTTAGGATGCACCCAATACATAGTAAGCACTCAACAGCTGTTTGATGCTATTCATCACACATATCATTGTGCTTGGATGATAGAATCACCAACGTGAACCTCTGATGATCAAGCACCTTCCCATATACATTTGCTCAGTGGGACAGGATGTGCTGATCTAGGGAAATGATTATCCAGTCCAATGAGGTGGTTTGAGCTTTCATGGAAATTAATCCTCTGGTGCAGACATCGATTTGCTATGTGTTTGATTAGTATGACTTTGGCTGAGGAAACAAGATCTGCTTTTCAGACCAGCAACCCTGAAAACCTGACTTTGGGTAGAGGTGACTCCATGGATATGTTATCCCTTTTCATGCTTATGACTGAGTGACAGAATGACCACAGCAAGTCAGAGTTATGTCTTCTAGGAGACTATTAACGAAATGAAATTTGTGGAGCTTGCATGAGAAAGTTCTAAGGGAGCCGCAGAAATGTTAGTTGATTGGTGAGCATACACACCCTCCAGGCTGACAGTTGAAGACCAACAAGAGTCTCAGTGGCACATAACTTTGACCCTGAGGTTAGATAAACATAAAGTATGACATGCAGTCTAAGTGCTTTCCTGTTAGTATCAGTTACTCAACGAACTGCCTATTCCAACAAAGATGTGGCATTCCCAAAAATGCACAGTGCTTTTTGTTCTAATAATAATATCTGAATAATTAATTTTGTTGTATCACCCATTGTATTTACTGAGTGACATTAGTTTGACAAGTGTGGCGATATGAATATCCATCAAACACCCCATGGGTTTCAGGAAGTCCTGCAAAAGGTCACTGAGTCTGCTGGAGACTTTACAGAAACTTTGGCTGGAAACCTCCACTGGAAAGATATGTTTTCCATAGTCTTATTATTTTAAAATTTAATAATTTTTCAGTATTTATGGCTTCGACAACAAGCTCCCACTGAAAAGAAAAAAAAGTAAAAATCCTCCCTCTTATTTCAAACTAGAATAGTTTTATAGGATGCTATTGTCTGAAACCAAATGCCAGGACAATGATGTTGGAGCTGGTGAAAGCTACTGGCTGGACTCCAGGAAAAGGGCTCAAGAGTAACTTTGCTCCTTAGTCCCAGAGACCAGGCTCATTGGCAAATAATAGAAATCGACTCCAAGTACTAAGGATGCTTTCATATTCAGAGAATTATGCTCTCATTGCATGGACAGCATCACGTGGACAGCAAGATCTGGCATTCTTCCTGGCCTTGGAAGACAATGAATAGGTCCCCTACTGAATCTCTTTTCTCTTTAGGTTAGACATCCATAATTCACTTATCATCTTTCCCTCTTAAGAGATGGTTTGCGTTCCATCATCATCTTGATAAGATTTTCCCAGAAGACCCTACAAGAGGACCAGATCCTCTGTAGGTTTTAGTCCCAGAATATTGGGTATCCTTATTTCAGGAACCAAATGAAGAAGGTTATATCACTTACACTCACTCTCAAAGTTGTCACATAAGTACTTTTCTGTTTCCATTCCAGGATGTCCTCAGAAAGAAACCATGTGCTTGTGTGACTCAGCTTTGACAAAACACTCAAAATTCATCATGAACTTGTCATTCTTGAGACACAGCAAAGTTGTGAGAGCATTTTTTTGAAAACTGTCAAAACACAAGGGGTCAACTTAGAGGATAATAAAAATAAGAAAGGAGTAGTAAAACTGCCAACTCCTCATTTCTCTCCAAGCTGTATTTTGGCAAAATTCTATTAGTTCTCTTAAAGAAAGAAAGGCTGTCAGATTTAAGGGCCCAAGCAAACAAGAAACAGGACATGTTAACTGGAAGAATTATTGTAATCGAAGTTTGAGTGCAAAATTACATCCTTAATAATTTTGCACTTAGGTGAAGTACATTTCTGCCCATGCTTGTAAAGACAGAGCATTTTCCTCATGTCTGACACATCAAAACCAATAACCTTGCTATGCAATAACCAGAGAAGGAGGTTGAAAGAATGTGAAAGCTTTTTTATTGTCGTGAACACAAGGATGTGCAAAATGCATTGTCACTCTATTATGTAGGCATCTAGGTGTGGGGTAATTGATCAAAACCCCTGAAAGTGGGACTTGAGAAAACAAAGCATGTAAAAAAGAAGTGTTTTTGTTCCTTAAAAATGTTATAAGTATATAACTTTTTATATAGTATAACCTTTTTTATATTGTATATTTAAATATTATGATCTAAAGTATTACACAATAAATGCCAGTTAAATGAATCCAGGCACAACAGGATAAATGTCACTATACTATGTGCATTTGTGACACAATACAAAATAGGGGTCAGAAAAATATAAGGCACTGACGTTTCTTTTTAACACCTATTTGTTTTAACTGACTGGTAGATGCAATCTACATGTATTATAAAATCCTTCAAACATCAGGACTAATTCATACAACAAGGGAAAGAACTCACAAATGAACCAGAATCCCTAAGTCAGCTCTGTGGATAGTGCATTACTTTTATAATAAGTACCATAAGAGCTAATGTTTCAGTTGGTCCTGGATTTTTTTTCTCTGTAACAGCAAAGAACTTTTCTGAGCCATCGCTATGCTTTCCTTTAGTTTATCCTATGACAAATGGCTTAAAGTAATTAAAAAGCAGAATGGCACAGTCATCATAATGTCACAAGGACATAGTTTCTCTATGTCAAGCTAAACAATCTTGAAGTCAGCATTCCTTAAGGTGGAGTTACACGCACCTATATTAGAATCCCCTAAAAGGCATCTTGTTTATAAACAAGATTCCTAAGTTCTGTCCAAGACTTCATGAATCAGACTCTCCCCATTCTGGGAACTGGGATCAGCCCTTTTCAACAAGCTCTCCAGGTGATCACCTATACACTAAATCCTATATATTGTCTTGAGAAATAGCCCTTAAAGGAATTGCTCCAGGGACTTGCATTCAATTAGCTGTATATAAATCAGTGGTTCACATCCCTGGCTATGCAATAGAATCACTTGTGGGAGGTTTAAAGCCACAACCATGATTGCACATAATTTCCAGACTATCTTATTTGGCCTGAGGTGATATCTAACATGTTATTCTAACAAATAACTAGAATTGCATGCTCTTAGTAGCATGATTCACAATATTTGAATACAGGGAGTAACTCAAGCGTCTATCAACAGACAAATGGATAAATAATTAAGGTGTGTGTATATACACAGTGAAACACTATTCAACTGTAAAAAGGAATGCCATTCTGATATATGCTATATCATGAGTGAACCTTGAAAACCTTATGCTAAGTGAAATAAGCCAGACACAAAAGAGCAAATTCT
Organism: Capricornis sumatraensis; assembly: GCF_032405125.1. Lineage (NCBI taxonomy): Eukaryota > Metazoa > Chordata > Mammalia > Artiodactyla > Bovidae > Capricornis > Capricornis sumatraensis. The sequence continues at coordinate 137,232,091 of NC_091071.1, forward strand.
GTATGATTCTTCTTACGTGAAGCATCTAGAATAAGCAAATTCAGAGAGACACGAAATAGAAGTTACCAGGGGCTGGGGGGGCGGGGGTGGGTGAGGAGGAAGAGAAAATTTAGCAGTTAGAGAGCTTCACTTTAAGGTGATAGAAAAGTTTCAGAAATATATAGCAGTAGTGGTTACTGATACTGTGAATGTCTTCTATTGCACACTAAATTGTACACTTAAAATAGTTACAATTATAATTAAAATTACAACTAATTTCAATTATAAACTTCCTGTTATATACATTTTACCATGATAAAAAGGTTTTTAAAAGGTAAAAGACATATGTAACTAGAATTGAGAATTTCTGTACCTAACAGAGATGAAGCAAATCACCTGTCAAAGAAACATTTGATATGTGGTCACTGCATTTTACCAAATCCTCATTGTCCATTGAAAAAAGGTGAAGTCCTGAGTGTGGGCCTCCATGATTTGGCCCTGGCCTACCCATCCAATCTCATCTCTCATCTCCACTCTTATCCTTTGTTTCAACCATAACTTCAAATTGAATGATGAGTAATCTCCTAAATGCATTATTTGGATCCACACATTCACACTTCTTCCACATGCTTTTCTTTCTTTCTGCAAAGTTGTCTTCTTGTCAAAGACTCTTGGTCTAGTTCATTATATAAGACCAAGGTGTCAACCCCGGATACACATTAGAATCACCTGGAGAGCCTTTAAAATCTAAGTTTGCATGGGTCTCTCCCTAGACCAATGCAAACAGTTTATTTCAGAAGTGGGAATCGAGCATCAGTCATTTTTGTAAACACTCCTCAGGTGATTCTAATGTGCTGGCAGGGTGGGGAACCACTTTTGCACTTGTTGCTCAGTGTGTGATCTGCTGACCAACAGCCTTGACATCATCTTGGAGTTTGTTAGAAATGCAGAATCTCAGGATTTATTTGAGACCTACTGACTCAAAATCTACATAGTAACAAGCTATATCAGTAATTTGTGTGCCTGTTCAAATTTGGAAGAAAATTTATGAACAACCTAGACAGCATATTAAAAAGCAGAAACATTACTTTGCCAACAAAGGTCTGTCTAGTCAAAGCTATGGTTTTTCCAGTAGTCATGTATAGATATTAGAGTTGGACTATAAGGAAAGCTGAGCGCCAAAGAATTGATGCTTTTGAACTATGGTGTTGGAGAAGACTCTTGAGAGTCCCTTGGACTGCAAGGAGATCCAACCAGTCCATCCTAAAGGAAATCAGTCCTGAATATTCATTGGAAAGACTGATGTTGAAGCTGAAACTCCAATACTTTGGTCACCTGATGTGAAGAGATGACTCATTTGAAAAGACCCTGATGCTGGGAGGGATTGAAGGCAGGAGGAGAAGGGGATGACAGAGGATAAGATGGCTGGATGGCCTCACCGACTCAATGGACATGAGCTTGAGTAGACTCTGGGAGTTGGTGATGGACAGGGAAGCCTGGTGTGCTGCAGTTCAGGAGGTCGCAAACAGTCAGACACGACTTAGCAACTGAACTGAACTGAACTGAAGACTCATCTTAGGACTTGAAGAATCCCTCTCACAGCCACTATAGCCTTGTTAACCACACCTGCCTAAAACATACCTCTCTCTATTCAGTTCTCCCATTGTACTAGGATTTTGAGATCTTGTATGGATGCTAAGTCACTTCGGTCACGTCCAATCTTTGCAACCCTATGGACTGTAGCCCATCAGGCTCCTCTGTCCATGGGAATCTCCAGCAAGAATACTGGAGTGGTTTGCCATGCGCTCCTCCAGGGGATCTTCCCAAGCCAGGGATCAAACCCACATCTCTTATGTCTCCTATATTGGCAGGCAGGTTCTTTACCACTAGCGCCGCCTGGGAAGCTCTGAGATCTTGAGGTTGGGACAATATTTTATCTTCCTATCTCTAGTACCCAGCATGGCATCTTCTATGGTAGCTTCCATAAATAGTTACTTGAACTATATTAAAATTTAAAAGCAACATGAAATCTAATAACTAGCATTTCAAAGATAATGGTAACACTCTTAAAGTAAAGAATAAGACACGACAGGAATAAAGGAATCTATGTATTGAGCAACGATTATGTTCCAAGACCTTCAAACATGGTAGGTGCAATCCTCACAACAGCTCCATGGAATAAGCATTTCCATCTATTTTATAGATGGAATAATTGCAGCTCAAACAAGAAGAAATGTGGTCACAGAGCTGATACAGGATGAGAGTGAACTGTCTTATTTCACAGCCCAGTTTGCTGAGCTTCTAGTAATTTAAAAACTAGCTCTTTTCAGAATCTCCTGGAGGTATCTTTACTCTCTTTTCTATTCCTATCCTTATCTGCCTCTCACCATCTCTTCCTTTTTACCATGGAGTGTGACCTTCCCACTTTGTTCCAAATACTTTCTCCTGTCTCCTTTCTAAGTCTCTGCTTGCCTCCCCCTCAATGACTTACCTGGTCCCTCAGCAGGAACTGAAGTACATTTAACACTCTTGTTTTAATTATCAAATGTATTTTCCTTTTTAAAAATTTAATATCAGGTCAATTACACTCCTCAGTAGGTGTTTAAGATTTCTGATAAGTCCTGTTCTGATAGGACTTGAAGTAGGTTATAGATTAAAACACTATTTGATGGCAGTTTTAATTGAAAGTAAGGGATTTTATTGTTGCTTCTCTTTGGTTTGATTTTAGGTAAAAGATATAAATTATGAGCCTAAATTAAGTTGTTTTTTTTATTGAAAAGTAGGGCTCCAAGGATAACTCTTGTCCTTCCTCGCCCTTCAACAGAGAAGAAACCCAATTCTACTTCACTTCTTTTTCTTCTATGTGTTAAATATCAGACTGGATAGAAACATTAATTTGAGAAACTAAATGTTTTATTATTTATCTAAATATCATATATAAATATCTTCATTGAGAACTGTAACAACTGGACACAATCCAGTTAACAAATACATATTTTTTCTTTGAAATAATTTTTTAAATAGAACACTTCAAAAACTTCCTAAGAAAAAGCAATGATAACAATAACTTATACAAAATGTCAAGACCAAAAAAAAAAAAAAACACCCAAATTTAATATAGAACAATAAGTCCTTTGTTAGAATAGAATTTGAATGGAAAAGAAATAGCAGAGTTATGTATAACCCAGTATATCCATATACAGATTGGATTATTTTACGATAAAGCCAAATGGAATAAAAGTATTTCAGGGTTGAGTCTCCACAATTTCAAAATAACAAAGTTGCTTCGGTAATTCAATGCCAAACAGTAATGCCTATGATGTTCATTGTATCCTCTTTGAAAATCTCCCTTATACTCGTTGTTGAGGACTGTACGTGTTGTGAAGAGTTAACCATCACTGCAGAGTGACCAGCTTATCTGGGTTTGTCCAGACTTTCTCAGTTTTATCTTTGGCCTCTACCCTCAAAAGCCATCAGTTCCAGGCAAACTGTGATGGCTAATCACCCCATCTGACAGTCATGTTGTGCCTGAACACACCCCTTCCTATTTGCATACAGAGGGGTGAGTCTGTCACACGGCTTTCTCCTGGTTAATCTTCCTTTCCAAATGTAGGTCTGAACTGAAGAGATGTAAACCAGACCCAGAGCCAGGGCACTGCACGGTGGAGCTGGTTATGCCTTCTACTCGGGCATCACTTCTAAAGGAAGGGGGGCACCATTCACATTGTAAATGTTGTATGTTCATTTGACATTTTTTTCAGTGGTAAAGAGTCTTATTACTACAAAATCATTGTATTATGATAATTCTCTGACTGATGGAATTAGTTACTGAAGAAGGAAGCCTATTTCTAATTGACACATACATGAAACGTGGGCTGGTGGCTGCCTGGGAGGCCACATGTTTAGTGAGATGCTTTAGGGGAATCTGAGTCAGCCACTCAGTGGAGACAAGGGAGGATGAGGAAGCCATTAATTAGTATAAACAAAGACAAGAGCCCACGTGTGTGAAGACAGGGGAGGCTGCCTCAATTCTTCATTCCAGTTTTCCACTCCTGAGCCTGCCTGCTTCCTTGGGAAGCAACTCAGAGACCTTATAACAAAAATCTTCTCTTTTATTTAAACCAAATGAATGGATCTTATACCTCAGGATTAACCAAGTTAATTCTGTAATTTGAATCTAAAAGTTGAAGATGTGAAAATAAAGCAAATTCATCTGACAAAAATGTTCATTTTATTTATTTTTTGAAATGACCAGAAATTTCAACAAAAATAATCTTCATAACACATTGCTCCGTGCCAACATAGCCTCTGCAAAAAAAAAAAAAAAAATTGGAGAAATCATACTGGGAAGAACATTTTGAGTGTATGTTGCCAATTACATTTAGCAAATAATAATGCACTCCCAAATGTCCTTATTATTAATAGTAAAGTACCCTTTGGATTCTCTGTAAATAGATATTATTAAATCTTATAATCTAACAAATTCTGTATACGAACTTAGGCTGATTAGGGAAGGATGTTGTTACTGGCAAAGAGATTTAAAATGAGCATCAAATTTGTTTATCTCTCCCTTTCAGTGACGGGCATATAATGCCATTCTTGAGATAGTGAAATGAGGGAAGTCTTCAATTAAAGACTTGATAAGAAACTGCAGAATATCCATGCCACTTCATATTCTTTTTATAATTATAAGTCTCGATATTTCCCAAAGCATATTATGTGTGCTCAATCACATGTAATATCTAGAGTCGATCACATAAAATGTAATTTAGTTGTGGGTTTGCAAGGTTTCTGCTCTGTAATATCACTCATAGCAGTGATACTACTGTGTACTTCTAAAGGGCTTTGCTTTAAAAGTAGTTGAGTAAAACTGATGACCCAGTGCAAGTTCGATATATGAAGCAGGGCACCCAAAGCTGGTGCTGCGGGTGCTCAGAGGGATGGGGTGGGAAAGGAAGTGGAAGGGGTTTCAGAATGGGGGGACACGTGTACCCCTGGCTGATTCATGTCGATGTATGGCAAAAGCCATCACAATATTGTAATTATTCTCCAATTAAAATAAAATAATTAATTAAAATAATAAAAGTAGTTGAGAGTATTGTCTTCCTGCTCTGCACCAGTGAGATAGATGCAGTGCTAACACTATGCGCAGGAAAAAGGAATCTTTCTAATGTATTCTAAAGAAAGTCACTTTTTTCAAATCTTTACTTACCAATATTACGCACTCTGTGATAACAAAGTGAGCTCTGCATATCCTGGCATAATTGAAAAGCTTATTTTTAAATGCCATATGTTGCTATGATTCATGCTGTGTTTTAATGATTATCACACATGCAAGCAAAATGCTATATTAGTTTTATATTCATGTAATTCCTGATTATCCCAAATCCACACAATGAAAGACTGAAATGATATTAGGGTGCCAGAGATGTGAAGAATCTCAAAAAGTTCTCTTATCTAGCATCTCATCTTTCTAGACAATTGAATTTAAGTCATCCAAGACAAAGGGGAGCACTTCCTTTTTCAATTTAGTAAATGTTTTATGGAGGTCCACAATGTAACCTATGCTGTGGAGGATAAAAGTTGAAGAATCCAATTATTTTTTGTCTTTAGGGAATATACAGTATTTTTTCCAAAGAAGTATAAAATAAATAATAGTCTATTAGTACTGCATGTCTCAGAATGGCATATAGCACAGGTTCTCAAGTTTCAGCACACACCAGAATCTCCTGGCAGGTTTGTTAAAACACAGATTGCTGGACTCCTGCCTCCCATTTCTGATTGAGTGGCTGGGGTAGGGCCCAACAATCTGCGTTTTCAACAAGTTCCCCAGTGATACAGGTTCCCAGATGATGCTCTGGGAACCACTGCAGTAAAACATTGGGATTAAAAGTGCAGGCTCTGGAGTTCAGGGGCAGAGTTTGAATCCTGAGTGGATTTGAGTTCAAGTCCTGCTTTATTGAACTACAACGATAGTATAAATTTACAAAGTACCTTTCCTTGGAAACAATTTTCCTTTACTTTAAAATAATATTCTTCCTAATTTTGGGTGTTGAAATATATTTATGCCCATGAAAATAATGGTAATGGATATTGTCATTTATTTATTAGTATAATAAAACCTTGACAATACCATAACTGTTTCCCTCCTGCACTATAATTTGGGGATGAAATTTTAAAATACATAAATAAAGGAAAATTGGGATTGGGCCCTTCCCAAGAGGGCCACCATGACTGTGTCCCTCTGCAAGTCTCAGAAAGGGGATGGGACATTCTTTAGGAATGATACTCAGTTGTAGCATGAATAGCAGTCGTGGGAAGAGGTCAGGAGGGCAGTGTGCAAGAATGGAGTGCACAAAACACAGGCTGCTTCTGTTTGACTCACTTGATGTAACAGAACAGGGAGATGAGATGTGCTGGGGTGGCCTCCCTGTGACCTCCCCGGTAGGTCAGTTCACATGCAGGACACTCATCTCTGTCGTCATAGCAACTTTAGGGCAAACCTCTCGTGAGACCTAAAGCAAGAAGTCAGGGACTAGACTCTGTCCTGACCATTTGACTGATGACTTTTCTAATACAGGGTTCAATGAAGCAGGACTTGAACTCAAATCCATTCTATTCTGCCAGAATAGGAATCCAGGTTATCTCCTGGGCTTAGGGAATGGGCCTGGTGATGGTAGTCAGATGTTTCTATTCTTGCCCCTCTGATCCATTTTCAATCATCAAGCAAAACACACGTAAGCCATATGAGCTCTTAAAGATAAAATACAGTATTTCCTACATATTTTAGCTTAATATTTTGACCCTAACAGACTCTCTATGATCCTGTGGACTGCAGCACACTATTTATTAGCTCCTCTGAGCTAGTGCTGCAGTCCATGGGGTCGCCAAGAGTCAGACATGACTTAGTGACTGAACAGCAACAAACCACATTCTCAAGACTCTAGATTAGAAAAAACAATTTTAAGAAAAGATTTCAAAGAAACATTTTCAGTCCCAGTCAAACCTCTTTAGGTAGAGGTCAGGAATTGAAATCAGGGAGGTGGTAGGATTCAGGTGAAGGGTAAGAGTCAGTGATACCTTTGGGGCCCACCAGTAGGAAATGTCCAACTCTCTTAATAGTTCAATAATCCCATTTTGAGCATAAAAATGGCTCCCCAAATGAGCCACAGCAAAAGGACCCACTTCAAGGTAAACAGAGTAAATGTTCTCAGTAACTAAAGGTCATTGAAAAGTATTGTCTTAGGGGATGGGAGAAAGTAACTGCAAATCATATATATGATAAGGGGTTAATATTTAGAATACATGAGGGATTCATACAACTCAATAGCAAAAAAACCAACCCAGTTAAAGAATGGACAAAGGACCTGAATAGACGTTTCTCCAACATATAGACAGCCAACATACATATGAAAAGGTGTTCAGTATTACTCATCATCAGGGAAACAAAAATGAAAACCACAATAGATATCACCTCACACCTGTCAGGATGGCTCTTCCTAAAAAAAAAAGATAAGTGTTGGTGAGGATGTGAAGAAAAAGCAATCCTGTTACTCTGTTGGTAGAGATGTAAATTGGCACAGTTAAGACTGAAAACAGTGTGACGTTTCCTAAAAATATTAAAAATAAAACAACCATATGACCTAACAATCCCAATTCTGGGTATTTATCCTAAGGAACTAAAATCAGAATCTAGAAGTTCTACCCGCATCACATGTTTATTGCAGTGCTATTCAAAATAGCCAAGAAATAGAAACAACCTAAGGCTTCCCTGGTGGCTCAACAGCAAAGAATCTACCTGCCAATGCAGGAAACGCAGGTTCGATCCTCCAGGCGGGGAAGATCCCCTGGAGTAGGAAATGGCAACCCACTCCAGTATTTTTGCCGCAAAATTCCATCAACAGAGGAGCCTGGCAACGTGACTGAGCAACAAAACAACAGCAACAAGAACCAACCTAAGTGTCCCATCTACAGATGAATGGATACTGAAAATGTAGTATATGTGTATATATGGAGATTTATCAAGAATGGTCATCAATATGGCCTCCTTTGGACTTTATTCCCCAGATTAGCTTGATGAATGCAGCCTGGCTTATGCTCATGCTTCCTCTGGTATGGTTATCATAATTTTACAGTGGGTTGGACAGTCCCTCATTTTAAATAAATAAATGTGGGTATGTATCCAAAGGAAATAAAACATGGATCTCAAAGAAACATTTCCACTGCCATGTTCATTGTAGTATTATTCATAACAGTCACGATATGGAAATTATCCACGTGTCTGTTGACAAATCAATAGATAAAGAAATCATAGTATGTATGTGCAATGGAATATTATTCAGCCTTTATAAAGAGGGAAAACCTACTATCTGCAATATCATGGATGGAATTGGTGGACATCATGCTAAGTGGAATACACCAGTCACTATAAAGGATAGATACTAAATAATCTCATTTATGTGTGGAATCTAAAATTGTTGGGGATTCCCTGGGGGTCCAAGTGGTTAGGACTCTGTACTTTCACTGCCAAGGGCCAGCATATGATTTCTGGTCAGGGAAATGAGGTCACAAGCCATGTGGGGTGGCAAAAAAAGTAAAATAAAAATAAATAGTCACACTCATAGACGCAAGGAATAGAATGGAGACTGCCAAAGGCAGAGGAATGGGGAAATGGCGATGATCAAAGGGTACAAAGGTTCAGCTGTGTCAAATAAATAAGTTCTGGCAACCTGCTGCATAACATGATACCAAGAACTAGCAACTCTATAGTCACGGTAGTAGTGTTAGTCACTCGGTTGCGTCTGACCCTTAGTGACTCCATGGACTGTCGCCCACCACGCTCCTCTGTCCATAGAATTCTCCAAGGAAGAATACTGGAGTGGATTGCCATTTCCTCCTCCAGGGGATCTTCCCAACCCAGGGGTCAAACCCAGGTCTCCTAAATTGCAAGCAGTTTCTTCACTCTCTGAGCCAGCAGGGAAGTCCAACAACATACAGTGTATTCTTAATATTTGTTAAGAGGGTAAATCTTTACATTATGTTCTCGCCATTTAAAAGGACGTGATAATGATACTCAGGTAGGGACAGGAGGAAACCTTGAGACATAATAGATATGTCTATAACCTTGATGGTAAAAATGGTTTCATGGTTGTATACTTAGCCAAACTCAGGAGCTGTACATTAAATAGGGACAGCTTTTACATATCAATGGTACTTTTTTTTTTAAGAATGAATGAAAAGCATTGTCTTACTGGGGGTTTCTCCAAAAGCCAACCTTGGGACAAAGATCTGGATGCAAGTGGTTTATTCGGGAAGGAACCCAGGAAGCATGGTGAGAGAATGAAGTGAAGCCAGGAAGGAGGAGAGCCAATGAAAGTGCGGAACTGCAGTGGGCAACTGGGGCTCATCCCTACTGGCACCCATTGAGGAACTGTGTGGAAGCCACCTCAGAAGTGCCCCCTGGATTGCTGGAAGTGGGATTCCTAGATCGCGTGGTAGTTGTATTGGTAATATTTTGGGGACCCTAGACAATAACCGGATTTTTATCCACTGTTGCAACCTGGTGAACGTGCCTGGCAAACCAGCTGTTCAGGCAGCTCAATGGCTGAGGGTCCAGTGGCCAGTGCTCTGGTATCCTCGCCCACGTTTGTCCTGAGGCCACACTGCTCAGCGGCTGCCCACCAGCGACTGGTTGTGGTGGGGATAAGGCAGACATATTGCCGAGGCACATGGGGCTACTTTCTTGGTAACTTTGGCTTGAGGACTTCCTGGCAGCTTAGCCGAACGGTCTTCAGGCCGCATTGCTACGTAAGATGCCTCCGCCCAACTTTCTTGTCCGTTTCCTTCAGGGTTAAACTTGCATCCTCGTCTCGCAGCTCTCCTAGCCTTCCATGCCTCCTCCCTGTTCGCTTTCATAGTATTTCCTCCACATGCCTTTTAAATCTTCTCTTAGGATCTGCTGCTCGGAAGACCCAGCTGAACACATCCGCCACCGCCCAGCCCTCCTTGGTTGAGGCTCACTCCTGGGGACATTAACTCTCCAGCCTTTCCAGTCTACCCCATGCACTGGTTCCACCTGTTCTCAGGACCGATAGACCACCCGAGGCAGGGAGATAGGAAGCCTCCTAGGAAGGAACTGTTAGTTGGTGGCCCCAGGGAGAGCATCTGGGGAAGCCATCCCAAGTGGCAGTGTTTGCTACAAGGATTATAGTTCACTTATCTGCTCAAGTATGCAAATAGATTGTTGTGCTGTATGAATATGACCAGGAGAGAAGGAGGGCTCTAGGCAATCGTATTTCTAGACTCCGTTAAGAAAAGTTGAAACTATCTCTGCAATTCAGGTTAGCTTACTGCCTTTTGCAACATAGCTGGAGGTTTATTTCATTTTCTTCCTGTTACATTTCTCATGACTTCTCAATCTGATGGGTTGTTATTGATTAAAATGGGAAATGCTTTATGTTCAGAACATTTATATTTCCTGGTAACCAAAAGATGTAAAAAAAAAAAAAATCATAGTAGGTGTTTAATAGTGTTAGTTTTTCTATTTAGCAGCCTGGGGATGAAGGACCATATGTACAATATATAAGGTGCTGCGAGTCATATTGCTTGTGTGGCCATAAACAGGATCAAAATGATATATGAAAGCACCGCTGTAAACTGCAAAGGACGAAGAGGAGTTACTTTGAGGTCTTTGCAACTCTTTATTTCTTTGGTTCAGATGGACTGTCGTCAAGGCAAATCCTGAGAAGCAGGACACGTGCAAAGAGGAAAAGCTTCCTATAACATGGCTGGGTGCTTGTGTGCTCAGGCGCTCAGTCGTATCTGACTCTTTGGACCCCATGGACTGTGGCCCACCAGGCTCCTCTGTCCATGGAATTTTTCCAGGCAAGAATACTGGAGTGGGTTGCCATTTCCTCCCCAAGGGGATCTTCCTGACCCAGGGATAGAACCCAGGTCTCTGGTGTTTCCTGCAATAACATGTGGATTCTTTACCACTCAGCCACTCAGCCACCTGAAAATCCCAGAACATGGCTAGTATATAATATGATATGCTAAGTGGCTTCAGTTGTGTCAGATTCTTTGTGACCCTATGGGCCATAGCCCGCCAGGCTCCTCTGTCCATGGGATTCTCCAGGTAAGGATACTGGAGAGGGTTGCCAGGCCCTCCTCCAGGGGATCTTCCTGACTCAGAGATCAAATTTGCATCTCTTGTGTCTCTTGCATTGGTAGGCAGGTTCTTTACCACTAGTGCCACCTGGGAAGCAATTATAATATAATATGTCCTTTCATATATAATATAATATGGGCTTCCCTGGTGGCTTAGATGGTAAAGCATCCTCCTGCAATACAGAAAACCTGGGTTCGATCCCTGGGTCAGGAAGATCCTCTGGAGAAGGGAATGGCAGCCCACTCCAATTTTCTTCCCTGGAAAACCCCATGAACAGAAAAGCCTGTTGGGCTAGAGTCCACGTGGTTGCAAAGAGTTAGACAGGATAGAACAACTAACACGCACACATGTCCTTATAAATGTGTGTTCCACTCTATTAGCTCACTTTAAACACAACTTAAAGCTCTTTTATGATATTTAGACAATAAAAACAAGTTTTAGCCATTGAGATAACATTCTGTTCCATATGTTAGATGATGTAACATTTGTTCTAATTCTAGGATTCCTGAATATTCTATTGTACATTTATTTGTAATTTAAGAGAATCAGTCTTCTGCCTTTGGGATATTATAGAACAATTTCATGTGTAACATTAAAAATACAGTTGATATATTCTACATCCTGACTTAGCTGCAAATGTAGAGAAATTATTGATGCTGCATGATAAAAATGAAGAAACATGAAACCTTAAGAAAAAGGAAGAGTCTGATTTAAAAGAATGGAAACAGCAAAGATAAAACCAGGACAGTGACTGATCCAGTACCATGCACTAATATATCTTTTATCCTTTCTCTTCTTAAACTGAATAATAGAGGTAGGGCAGAATTTGCATTGGTGTGAATCACTCAGATCAAGAGACAGAAGGAAGGATATACATATATTATCTGGTTAATTTTACCTGACACAGTTCAATTGCTCAATGGTCCATCTGTATTTTCTGAGCCAGATTTGAACAAAGGTGACCCTCAGAACTTGTTACAAGATCTTGTTATTTGAGAAACATTTTATTTTTGTATTTTCTTGAGACAGCCTCAAAGATTAATGTCTAAAATAAACTTGGCTGTTGAAACATTGTAAAGATACAATCAGAAAAGTAATTCAACATGTCCCCAATGCTTTTAACTCCAGTGATGAAATTCTAGTCTGTAACAAACTTGGGGAAAAAAGCAACAACACTCTTGGGTTTTCATACCTCCTTATGTATGTCTTTCAGCTAACAATTTTAGCTTCGGTTTCATCTAAGACAAATTAAACTTCACTAGAATTCTTCAGGCATCTTCCTTCTCCCCTAATCATCCCAAGGAATAGAATTGGCACAAATTAAAATAGTAAAGGTGTCCTTAAATCTATCAGAACAATGCAATGCTACCTAAGCAGAAACAAAAGAGGGGGTGGCGTGATGTGGGAAGTGCTTAACTAAGAATTCTATTCTTGGCTGTATTACTCATTTGATATTGACCCAAATTTAGGCTCAACTTAGCTATAAAATGAACAAGTTCTCTACCCTTAAGTTCTAAAATGCTATGTCCATGTATGTTTACCTTGTCTTATAATTGCTTATTATCTATTTCATCATCAGTCTCTTTGTTCTTACACCTAGCCCAATACCTATCACATAGTAGGAAATCAACAAATATGTGTTCATATGTAATAAATATAAATTTCTCTCTTTGTGAAAGTTGCTCAGTTGTGTCCGACTCTTGTGACCCCATGGACTATACAGCCCATGGTATTCTCCAGGCCAGAATAGTGGAGTGGGTAGCCTTTCCCTTCACCAGGGGATCTTCCCAACCCAGGGATCGAACCCAGGTCTTCCACACTGCAGGTGGATTCTTTACCAGCTGAGCCACCAGGGAAGCTCTTATATGGGTATGTTCACTAAGGATGTATGTTCACTGACTAACAGTGATAATTTATGTAACTGATAGTCACAGATACTCAACCTGCCTGGCAGCTCAGGAAACAGCACGACAACATGAAATAAAAAGCATGTCTGGTGTCTGGGTAGCTGGGCATTGGATCCTTTTCATATGTAGGCAATAAATTTGAGGGACCAGTGGTGAAATAAAGTAAGAATTTCATGCTTCTATGTTTCTGGGGCAGAAGTTCCTTCAAGTTTTAAAGAACTAACTCAGTCCATTGAATTCATTAAATATTTAGAAATAGTGCAACACTCCCTAGGAAAAGACTGGTTAAGTGCTATGTCTTGAATGTTTAATTTGACATCTTGTTGTAACATCAAAATGTTGTGCTAAGCTACCATGTGTTCTTTTGGAATAATAAATTGATAATAGAATTGAGCATCCAGATGAATTCCCAAGTTTTATAAATGTCTGTGGAAAATGACAGTGAAGTCTCACAAAAGTACATATCCTAAACTAGGAAAGAAATACTGGCCATATGCTAAATTAAAATATTTGGCCATATTTGGTGAGTACTTGTGTCTCGTGCATCATATAATTTATGTCTTTGAGCATGAATGAGATAATATTACACACAATATTAAAAGGTGATAAGATACTATTGGAGCTACTCTCCTTAAAGTCAGGGCTGTGAAACTATCCTGTTTGATACTGTAATGATAGATGGATGACATTATGCATTTGACAAAACCCATAGACAAAGACAATACCCAATACAAAGAGTAAACCTTAATGTAAGCTATGGACTTTGGTTAGTAATCAATAGTGACTCATCAATTGTAATAAATTTGCTACACTAATATGAGTAATGGGGAAACTATGAGCAAGAGAGAGAGGAAGTATATGGGAACTTTGTACTATCTCCTTAATTCTCTGTAAACCTAAAATGGCTTTAAAAGTAAAACTTATTAATAAAAATAAACCACTGTTGGAGCTATTCCACCTAAAACTGTCAAGTCAGCAAATTCCTACATCACCTGTGAGCAAAATGGCTCATTATATCATGAGAGAGGTGATTATACCCAAAGATGATGATGATTAAAGAAGTAGTATTTTGATATGAAAAACACTTTACTGGTTCCAGAGCCTGGATTAAAAACACAGAGTCTTTACAAAGACCTCCATTAATCTTTAAGGCAAGGTCTTCTCACTTTGTACTTTATACTCTGCCAGATTCTACAAAACTAAGTAATAGGATCAGAAGAATACGCCCACAGTCCACATCTTATCAGATATTTGGGAACTTAGAAAACAAAAGCTTTATAATAATAAAGCAAAATGTCAGGACACAAAAAAAGCTAGATGGAACCAAGGAAATGGCCCAGGTCATGTTAGTTAGGCAAGAAAAAATAAGGAACAACCATAAATCCCCTGTGACACAAAAAGCCCTATGGGAAAAATTAATCTCTGGTCAAATCGTAGGGCTACTTGAGCTATTGCCTAAGCAAATGATTGGTATTTAACTTGTGGTCCACTGTGAAGTTTACAGGCAATTGAATTTCTGTTTCCATTCGGCTACAAGAAAGCTCAGCCCCAAATTTGTGGCCCATTTCCAACAAGTTTATAGGTTAAACCTTATGCTTACCTAATCTTGCTTTCTGACTCATCTGTGCGATTTTTGGACTTACTGCTGTCTTGCTGTATTGAATGTGAGGCAGATGACCTTAAACAGTCCCTCACCTGGCTCACTCTCTAATTTCCTTTCACTCTAATCGTGAAGAAATATGTGGATCAGAACAAAACATTTTTTTACACAGCAGAGAGATCAGAGAGAAATTATTGTAGAATGGTACTATTCATATGACCCAGATGTTCTTTCACCAAGAGGTTAGATCTTACAAAGAGTGTTATTATCTTGCAAGGAATAAGATCAGAGTGATGCTAATTGTGAAATAGTCATTTCCCTTGAAATTAAGTGTGCATATACCCCCAGGTGGTATACAAGATAATCTACTTGGATATAAGAGGAAAATACATAATTTTTATTTTTGCATAATTTTATTAAAGCTCTACTAATAATATAAAAATGATCATGGTCCCATCATTCTGTCCATATGTCAGAACTGGTGTAAGAGAAGAATTCATGAGGAATTATGAGTAAAAAGTAAGAGTTTCATGATTCATTCTTCCTACTTATTACAGTTTATATAAGCCCTACTTATCCACTCACTCTCACAAAAGGGGCTTGTATAATGTACCGAACCCCTTATATTATTGACAAGGAAAAGACCCAATAGCAAATGAACCAGAGATATAAATAGGCAATTTGCAGAATAGGAAAATCCCAATAACAACAAACATAAAAAAAGAAGTTCAAAAGAAGTGAGGGGAAAATGAACTGAAGCAACAGTGTGAAAGCATGCACTGGTTCGACAAAAAATAAGTACCATAACATCTTGGGCAAAAGGTTCTTCTTGTGCGTTGCAAGTGGAAACGAGAACTATTACAAGCAAGAGGCAGGAAATTATGTGTAATATGATTCCACATTCATAAACTAATACCAAAAACGCCCCTCTGTCTATGCAGATATATTTAGTACTTCAGTGTTTAGATCTGTATGAGTGTGGAGAGACATATGGAAGGATATATATATATATGTATATACACATATACTGGAATATAACACACGTAACACTTGAGGTGAGGAGGTTTAGTGTAGGAAGAGTAGGAAAGGGGGGAGGAAAATCAAAAAATGAGGAAAAAAGATTACACTAAAAATAATATGTATGACATGAACATATTTTGAATTTTTGCATAATTTTATATGAAGGAACTTAAAGTGGAAAATAAAACTTCTTAAGACTTTCAACAAGCACAGTATATATTTTCTCAAAGGAACTACAGTTGAGATGGCATTCAGAAATACAACAACTTATTTCTTTGGCAAGTCTCCCCAGGTAACAGACATCTCCCAGAAGAGTGATAATCCCTACCCCTGAAGGCGAAGGTAGGGGGATAAACCCTCAGTCACATTACATGTGCATTTTATGAAAAGCAGTGAGTCCTTCTGGTATTACATTGAAGATATGAATGAAGAAGTACATGAATAGTTCAGGCTGCAATGCTGATTTCTACCAGCTACCACCAGCATCAAAATTGGGTTCTAATACACTGAATTTCAGCTCCCCTGGTGGCTCAGATGGTAAAGAATCTGCCTGCAATTCAGGAGACCTGGGTTCAATTCCTGGGTTGGAAAGATCTACTGGAGAAGGGAATAGCTAACCACTCCAGTAGTCTTGCCTGGAAAATTCCACGGACAGAGGAGCCTGGTGAGCTATAGTCGATGTGGTCGCAGAGAGTTGGACACAACTGAACAACAAACACATGCACACATACACAGAATTATAGTTGTAGAGTTAGTCCAAGCTCTCATGCAGGGGTTGATAGTCTCTTCTGAACCTTTGCTGAATGTGAGGACAGTTTTCTATAACAGACTGTAGGTGTGTCCCATGGAATAAAACAGAACAAATCCTCTAGCACTTCTGTGCTATAACTCTTCACAGAGTTAAAGACAGAAAAACTATCTGCATTTGTCTTTCTCCAGATCAAAGAGCCCCAGATTTTAAAATGATGCTTCACTGTGTTTCCAGCTATGGTTTCATTTTTCAAAAAAGAAAAAAGAGAACCAGCAGGGAAGGACTGACTCTATTTCCATGAATTCAGCTCAAGACTACCCAAACATTGATTTTTTTTTAAATCACATTGTTGACTCAACTTGAAGTTGTGATCAGTTTTCCAGTTGTTTTAAAAATAACTACTCCCATACGAGCAATTGAACTTGTATAATTGATTTTAAATATCTAAAGCAGTAACTGTTTAAAACTTTCCTTATGATTTTGACCTAAATTTTAAACTATTGGATCACTTCGCATGCCAATTCTGCTATCTGTTCTATTAGTTGATATATGGCTGTGTTGCAAAATGCTCCAAATCTTAGCAGCTTAAGAGAACAATTAATATCTAGAGTGTCATACAGTTTCTGTGGGTCAGGAATTTGAGAGCAGCTTCACTGGCTGGTTGAGGCTCAGGACCTTTCATGAGGTTGCAGTCCAGGTGTAGGACAGAGCTACGGTCTCCTGAGGACCTCACTGGGCTGGAGGATCCACATCCAAGGTGCCTTGCTTACATGACAAGTAAGTTGGTGCTAGCTGTTGGCATGAGTACTTAGGCCATGTGGACCTCTCCATAGGGCTTAGGGTCCTCCCGCTTAGTGTCTGGCTTCCCCCAGAGTACCTGAACCAAGGGAAAAGCAAGAAGAAAGCTGCAATGCTTTGATGTGCCTTGGGAGTCTCACAGCACTGCTGCCAAATTCTGTGGAGAGAATTATCTCCACCTTTTGAATGGAGAGGCATCACAGAATTGTGGGTGTACTTCAGATTGTTGTAGTGATTTATTTGCAAACTGAACGAAAAGAAAAGAGGAGGCAAAAGATCACTAAACAGGCTTGGGTTTGAAAGCTGTTTCTGCTACTTCCTAGCTCTGCAGGACTGTAGGAAAGTTATTCACCTCTCTGGACTTCTTTCCCCATCTATGAAAGGAACATACAACATTGGACTGTAGTGGCAGTTAAATAAGAAGAAATGCTTAAAATACTTAAAGTACAGCCTCTGCAATATAGTAGATGCTCACTAAACTGTTCTTATTTCTTCATTCAGTTAATTGATAGAAATGCTGAAAGGACACAGCATGGTGGTTTGAACAAAAGACTGCCTTTCCACGTGCCACAAAATGTCATGGGTGCGAGAATGCAGGACCATATCTCTATGACTGGGGTGCCAGGTACAACAAAACAAGGCAGAAACCTGGTAATTAAGACTGGGACATCAGATAAAGAGAATCAAAGCCAAAAAGATACATATTGAATTTACATGCTGAGTAATCTTGTGTGCACCAAGTCATTTGTGATCAAATCCTAAGTGTCCTTTATGTGTCTTGCTGAAAAACATTTATCTTTGAAGGAGTAGAATAGTCATCGATGTTCTTTAAACACATCAAAGAGTAGTATAATAAAGTGAATTTTGTTGGAAATGGTAAGTATTCCATTATCTTTAGCACTCATTAAGAGACATAAGAGCTTCTCTAATCCCTAAGCTGTATGAAACATTTGGTAAAGTAAGTTTAGTGTTCTTTTTCTTTTCATATGAAAAAAAAAAAAAAGAAAACAAGAACATGGAATAAAATACACTGATAATTGAACTTTACTGCATCAAAAAGAAAAATAAAAATGTAGATATCCTATAACTTGTTTTCCTTGCTTCCATAGAGTGATTTCCATTTTCAGAGTTGCTTCTGAACATGAATTAATCCTTACAGCACCCCAGGACATAGAAACTTGATATCACTATCTCCATTTTATAGATGGAGAAGCTGAGATACCAAAACCAAACTCGTCTCAGTTCCTCAATAAATTAGAATTTGGGACCCAGGCAGAAATCTGGCTTTTGTACTACTGTGTTGGCTGGGAGGCATGTACAACACCAAGCATTGTAAAATAATTTTGTGTATTCCTCCCCACTTGACAAATGGAAATGAAGGTAATAACTCTTGCATGCTTTTCAATATCCAAACTTACAGACCATTACCTAGCAGTTAAAAAAAAAGACTCTGCCACCTGATTTACGAAGGCTTTCTTGAATAGATGAAAATACAGTTTATTTTATTTTTCTTTTTTTTAGGAGGGTTCCCTTTTTTCTGCACCCTCTCTAGCTTTAATTGTTTGTAAAATCTTTTTTCTTTTTTTTTTATTTAATTTTAAAATCTTTAATTCTTACATGTGTTCCCAAACATGAACCCCTCCTCCCACCTCCCTCCCCATAACATCTCTGTGGGTCATCCCCATGCACCAGCCCCAAGCATGCTGTATCCTGCATCAGACATAGACTGGCGATTCAATTCTTACATGATAGAATAAATACAGTTTATTTATTTATTTTTTTTTAAATACAGTTTATATTCCAACCTGGATGAAAGTGCTCTGACTTTCTTCTATGCAAGATCAAGTTTAAGAGGGTCCGGGTCTACCTTAGGCATTTGACAGAGACCTGCCAACGCTCCCAGTTTTCATAGACTGTCACTTATTCATTTATGGCTCGCCATTTACTGCATAAGAGATCATTAGGCATTCATGACAATATTTGGCAGTTCACAGTTCACGGTGACAATGTGCTCTGAGTGATGGGGTTTACGATATCTACATGGTTATGATTATAAAATTGTGCATGGGCAAGGGAAAGAAAATAGCCCAGCAGATTATATTTCAATGCACCCATTAGAGGATCAGCATGAGACACCATCAGCAATGGAGGAATTCATCAACTCCATAGGCACCCAAGCAGTGTTAAGAGCTTTAACTTTTCTAGAAATATAACAAGTAATAAAAACAGACAAGACCTAAAATGGTCTAATGGACCTAGCACAAATGCGGCAGAAGATTAACAGCACTAAATTCTCAGGCATGGAAACTTTCCCCAATTATTCAGTTAGCAGTTTCTTGAAATTCAGGGCCGTCCATACAAACTTTGGTGACAGCATAAATGGGCTAGATGGACAAACCATCTCTGGTCAATACAGTCACACTGAGTTCATATCCTTAAAAACTGTTCAAGTTCTTACCTTAAAGCAGTTTACCTTAATGCGCTGCTGTAAATCCTTTTCAATCTATTTGTCAACATTTTATCTATCATCAATGAAAGTATTTTCTTCTTATAGATCACACTTGGATCGAGGGACATCTACCAGAACTGTCTAGACCATTTATACTTTTATTTGAGTACCACATATTTGAGACACATAGAAAGTTATCAGAATAATAAACTCCATCTCACTCGCCATCTAACTAAAGTATTGTTTGTCAGTGCACTTGAACTTCTCCCAAATGCACTCACCCTTTTCTCTCTCAACAACAACTCCCTCATTAAAATTGGAATTTACCAGTCCTAATGCCCTCCTTGGAGAAGGGAATGGCAACCCACTTCAGTACTCTTGCCTGGAAAATGCCATGGACTGAGAAGTCTGGTAGGCTACAGTCCATGGGGTCACAAAGAGTCAGACACGACTGAGCAACTTCACTTCAATGCCCTCCTAATGTATAGATAGATAGTGAGTAGTAAATAGATAATAGATATGTGTGGGGAGCTGTATATGCAATGTGTGTGTGCTTAGTCACTCAGTCATGTCTGACTCTTTGCAACCTCATGGACTGTAGCCCAACAGGCTTCTCTGTCCATGGTGATTCTCCAGGCATGAATACTGGAGTGGGTTGCCATACCCTCCTCTAGGGGATCTTCCCAACCCAGGGATCGAACCCGCATCTCCTGCATTGCAGGTGGATTCTTCACTGTCTGAGCCACCAGGGAAACCCAATATATGCAACATTTACTATTATTTTCACATTATTTTAAAGTGCTATAGAAATGGAATATTTTAAGTGTACTATAAGTATACTTTTGTAACTTGCTTTTTTGCTAAATATTATTTATGCAAGACTCTTCCTCATTGATAACTCTGGATCCAGTTTGTTCATTTTCATCATATATAACATTCTTTTCTGTTGTGATGTTAGTCGCTCAGTAGTGTCTGACTCTTTGTGATCCCATGAACTATAGACCACCAGGTTCCTCTATCCAAGAGATTCCCCCGGCAAAAATACTGTAATAAGTTGCCATTTCCTTTTCCAGGGGAATCTCCCCAACCCAGGGATCAAACCAGGGTCTCCTGCATTGTAGACAGATTCTTTACCATCTGAGCCACTAAGTGTACTATAGGTACACTTTTGTAACTTGCTTTTTTGTGAAATGTTATTTATGTAAGACTCATTTGTATTAATAACTGTGGATCCAGTCTGTTCATTTCCATCCTATATAGCATTCTTTTCTATTGCAATACTACCACTTATTTATCTATTCCCCTGTTTTCTAATAGGCAGCTTGTGATTATTACATAAACTTCAAGCACATTTTTGTCATTTTCAGTGTGCACAAAAGCTATTTAAGAAAATGAATGTATGAATGTTAGTGGGATATATTTTCTGGGGACAGAACTTGAATATATGTACTTCTTGTTTTTGCATGGTTTTTGCTACCCCACCTTTTTGGCCAACCACATGATACCTGTAATGATCATATTTATTATTACTTTTGGTTATTATTATTATTTTGCTCTGAAATAGGTAGCCTATGTGTCTAAGGCAAGTGATATTGCCTTCTAGGTATGCTTAATACCTCATCTAGTGCCATATTACATCCATAAACATTCATGAATGGTCTTCATTTGAGAATAGTATTAACACTTTGTGGATTTATTTGTATGAACCAAGGATATCTATGGAAAGAGAAAACTTCAATTCAATTCAATTCAGTCACTCAGTCGTGTCCCACTCTTTGCGACCCCATGAACCGCAGCACACCAGGCCTCCCCTGTCCATCACCAACTCCCAGAGTCCACCCAAACCCATGTCCATCGAGTCGGTGATGCCATCCAACCATCCCATCCTCTGTCATCCCCTTCTCCTCCTGCCTTCAATCTTTCCCAGCATCAGGGTCTTTTCCAGTGAGTCAGCTCTTCGCATCAGGTGACCAAAGTATTGGAGTTTCAGCTTCAGCATCAGTCCCTCCAATGAACACCCAGGACTGATCTCCTTTCAGATGGACTGGTTGGATCTCCTTGCAGTCCAAAGGCCTCTTAAGAGTCTTCTCCAACACCACAGTTCAAAGGCCTCAATTCTTCTCCACACTATAAACCTTCACAATAGCCTGAAATATGAGAGTAGACCAAGACTAAGGAGAAAGGATGTAAGTGAGTCATATAGGTAGCCTGAATCTAATTTTCTAATTCCTCCAATATATCAAACATTGGCAATTATACTACTTTCCCATACTTGTATGTAACAAACACTGATAGTGCTCTTGTAATCTGCCTTCTGTTAGGTGTTTTGAAGTTAAAACATAGGCTTTTGCAAGTGACAAGACAATTGTATTCATAAAAAATGTTTAGGCAGAGACAGAGAATAATCATATTTCTAAATCACAATAAATAACTTAAACAAGGGCAGTACAATTATGCATGGCTACATAGCCACAAATGATTCCTGTCCAACATGTTACTCATTTGAAATAAAATGTATTTTCAATCAATAAGTGAAGTGCATGTTATCTTACAATGCCTCCAGGAGGACAAAGAAAAAAATTGAAAGCAAGAATCAGCAATCCATGGCATATATGATGATTGCTGCTATCTTACTATTTTCCCACCTTTTTAAAAAAGATAAGTTACTTAATTCTATTTTGTGTTAAGTAATTTTCTATTACAAAAGTAATACAAGATGTGGAAAATTAAGACTATTCAAAAATTACTAATAAGAAAATAGAAATTCATTACTAATCTTATTTTTCATATATAACCAGAGTTAATGTTTAAGTATAGACTTGCCTGGTGGCTCAGACGGGTATACATGCATTCTTTTATCTATGCATATATATATACATTTTTTTAACAAAACATGAATATGTTATAGAAGCTGTTTTATAACCTTTTTCACTAAGCAGTATATCATGCATATTTTTGTTAGTATTGTTTTTCTTTACCCTCATCTTCAGTAGCACCATATTATTCCCTAACATGGATGGGCCATAATTTATTTGCCATGCCTCCATTTTTGAACATTTGTGTCTACCCCAGGAGGGTGAGATGGCTGGATGGCATCACGGACTCGATGGACGTGAGTCTGAGTGAACTCCGGGAGTTGGTGATGGACAGGGAGGCCTGGCGTGCTGCGATTCATGGGGTCGCAAAGAGTCGGACACGACTGAGCGACTGAACTGAACTGAACTAGGTTTTTATCCCTTATCAACCATGTTGTAGTAAGCATCCTTAACGATAAATCTTCGATACATCCATGATTGACTCACTAAGGGTAAATTCTTAGAAATGTGATAGCTGAGCCAAAAGCTACATCCATATATAGAATGGATGTGTTGCCAAATTGCTGTCCGAAGAAGCTGTACCAAGCTGCACCCTCACCGTTACAGTTTGAGAATGCTCATTTCTTCAAACAATAGTTTTAGTATCGGTGCATTGTCTTGATGACCTCAAGGTTTCACTACTCCCTAAGCCTGTACCCTCTGCCCTGTGACTTTGCAGTGGACTCTGCTGTGGCGAGGGCACAATTCCTTGCCCCTGGCCTTGACCACGTGCGAGTTCTCTGGCCAATGTGATACTAACAGTAATGATGAGTGTCCTCAAAAATGCTTATGTCATCGGGCTTTCTCTTTGTGCCTCTGCCATCATTATGGGAAGACATTCTTTTACACATGGTTGACCAGTTTTTGCCTAGGTTAATTCACTGGTCTCAGGAAGAGAATGAGAAACAAGAACAGCAAAACCACCCTTCAGTCAGCCACGAAATGTGTGATCAGGAGAGATCAGAAAATCTATTCAGTTGAGCCCAGTCATGATTAGTCAATACCCAACAGAGATGAAAATTTGTGAAAAAAAATTATTTTTATATTTAGTCACTGATTCTCAGAATAGTTTGTTATGCAGCAAGACTGACATAGCTCTCCACGCTTCTCTCCCCGCCAACAGTTGACATTCAGATAAAAGATTACCAATTAAAAATTATTTTCATTATATTTCCTTATTCATTATTAACATAATTTTATAGATCAGAAAACCAGCATTCAGAAGGATTATGATTTGCCCAAATACTCTCACTTATTGAGTGGCAGAGATAGAGTTTAAACAGAGATCTTATAACCACACAATTTTCTCTATTCCAAACTTTTTCTGCAACGAACTAGATAGTCTGTTACTTAGGTTTTGCAGATCACATGGTCTCTTGTAACTACTCAATTCTGCCAATGTAGCACAAAAGCAGCCATAGATGATACACAAATGAACGGACATGGTTGTGTTCCAATAAAACTTTATGTACAAAGCCATCTTGGCCACAGGGAATATCTGTGGCTGGCACTTCTACCCCTCAAGTCAATAGGCAGCAAGTTCCTCATCAGTACTAATGAGGGTGCTGAAACTTTGGCACCTTATCTTCCAAAGTGAGACCATGTATCTAAATTACATATGTATTATCTAGATTTGGTCCTATCACTTCATGGGAAATAGATGGGGAAACAGTGGAAACAGTGTCAGACTTTATTTCAGGGGGCTCCATAATCACTGCTGATGGTGATTGCAGCCATGAAATTAAAAGACACTTACTCCTTGGAAGGAAAGTTATGACCAACCTACACAGCATATTCAAAAGCAGAGACATTACTTTGCCAGTGGGGGTCCGTCTAGTCAAGGCTATGGTTTTTCCAGTGGTCATGTATGGATGTGAGAGCTGGACTGTGCAGAAAGCTGAGTGCCAAAGAATTTATGCTTTTGAACTGTGGTGTTGGAGAAGACTCTTGAGAGTCCCTTGGAGTGCAAGGAGATCCAACCAATCCATTCTGAAGGAGATCAGCCCTGGGATTTCTTTGGAAGGAATGATACTAAAGCTGAAACTCCAGTACTTTGGCCACCTCATGCGAAGAGTTGACTCACTGGAAAAGACTCTGATGCTGGGAGGGATTGGGGGCAGGAGGAGAAGGGGACAACAGAGGATGAGATGGCTTGATGGCATCACCGACTTGATAGATATGAGTTTGGGTGAACTCCGGGAGTTGGTGATGGACAGGGAGGCCTGGCGTGCTGTGATTCATGGGGTTGCAAAGAGTCGGACACGACTGAGCGACTGAACTGAATTGAACTGAAGTGAATCTAGACTTGACATATATATATATACATATAAGATATATATATACACAAAATATAAATGATAAATATATATTAATATATGTATAATCTAAATATGTATAAATTATATATATGCCTAATACTAGTATATATTAAATATTATATATATATATATACACACACACACTCACATATATATACCAAGATTTCACAGATTCAAAAGTGACAAAGATTTATCTTGTTCAATTTCATTTCAATTTTATTTGAAAACTGAAGCTACCAGGGAACCACAGGCAAAAAAACAACTATGGCAATATACCTCCTTGAAAGCAATCACAAGTCGAAGGCCCACTGCTGCAAAGGAGATGATGGTTGGAAAAATGTATAAACGGCTACTGGTCAATCATGAAAATAGAAAATAACCGAGCAGAATCCATCAAAATAGGTGATGTGTGAAAATGAGAATTTCCCAACTTGGTTCACAAAGGAGTGATTTGAAATGAAAACCCATGAATGCATGAATGAATGAATGAGTGATTGAAGAGGTGCTTAGGGAGCTAATGTCAACCAACTCGATCTCAGTAAAGGTTAATTGAGACAAGGCAGCTGTCTCATCTGCTGGGGGATGCAGCCCATATTGAGAGGCTTGGCAGTGGCCATCATTTGCACAATTTTAAAGTGATCAGAACCATTTTCAGTGATCTCTGGCTTTAGAAGAGATTAGCTATGGGACCACCCAGTGTAGAAAGGTGCAAAGGGTCACACCAAATATCAGGATTGAATCCCAGCTCTGCCATTTACTAGCTGTGTGCCCAGAGGGAGGTTGTTTAGCCCCTCCTTAAGCCTCTATTAAAGAATATGTAAAATGAACACAATAATAGATGCTGTCTCCTAGGATTGTTCTGCAGATTAAATGAGGCAACGCACTTAATGTGTTTCTCACAGTCCCTGGCCATATGGAAGAAATTGATAAATTATTAGCTTTCTGCTAAGGCCAGAGCTTGGTGCTGAGGATAAAACAGAATTTTTGCCCTTGCAGAACTCAGAGTCTAGTGGGAGACACAGATCCATAAACAGGCAACTACAATGAAGTGTAAGAAGTACCATAACAAGAGTATTTATGGGGATCTGAGGGGAAAAGAAAAGGGAATGACAAACTCTCTCTACTGAGAGTCAGAGGTACTGTTTACACGTGTATGTGTGAAAGAGAAAGAGAGAGATTATTATTAATGTTGTTGAGTAACCACAGTAATAAATGAGTCACTAAACTATAATCTCCTTGAGGGTAGGGATTAAGGGCTACCCCTATAACCAGCACAGCCTTGGAGCTCGATCATGGTTTGATGACTATTTGTTGATTTATAGATTATAATAAACAAATCATTAACAAAGAAAAAATAATTTTATAATTAAATATTTGAAGAGGGAAAGCATCTAGTCTCTCCCATCCTGAGGGTCAAGTCCTATATTTTTGAGGCTCCACTGAGTTTATAATAGTGTTATTGGTAAGCGTTTGAGAATAAGTCAAATATGAGTTTGCATTTCCATTTCAGCCCTGATTTACTGACTGTTAGACCTGAGATAAGACATTTATCTTCCCACTAGGGAAGTTTCTTCATGCATAAAATAATGTTTGGTTCAGGAATTAAAGCATCAGCTCTGCAGCTAGGCTGCCTGGGTCCAAATCTTGACTTTGCCACAACTTAGCTGTGTGATCGTGGGTAACTTTAGGTTCCCCACAAAAGATCCTCAAACAAGCAATTGGGTGCAGGTAGTTTATTTGGAAGTTAATCCCAAGAAGCACAAGTGAAGACAGGGACAAGAAAGGAGAAAAAGCCCCTCAAACTGTGCAAATGGGAAGGTTACTGCTGCAGGTGGGGGATCTCGGGCTTTGCATCAATGACGTTGCATGAAGAATCAGCCTGAGCTGTCCCACCAAAGGAAGAGGAAGCTGGGTCATTGGTGCGTGAATTTGTGAACTCATCAAAACCTTTTAAAATTGAAATACATTTTGTATGTAACATTGTGTAAATTTGACTTACATGTTGATTTGATATACTTATTCAGTTCAGTTCAGTTCAGTTCAGTCGCTCAGTCGTTTCTGATTCTTTGCGACCCCATGAACCGCAGCATGCCAGCCCTCTCTGTCCATCACCAACTCCTGGAGTCCACCCAAACCCATGTCATTGAGTCAGTGATGCCATCCAACCATCTCATCCTCTGTCATCCCCTTCTTCTCCTGCCTTCAATCTTTCCCAACATCAGGGTCTTTTCAAATGAGAGCTCTTCACATCAGGTGGCCAAAATATTGGAGTTTTAGCTTCAACATCAGTCCTTCCAATGAACACCCAGGACTGATCTCCTTTAGCATGGACTGGTTGGATCTCCTTGCAGTCCAAGGGACTCTCAAGAGTCTTCTCCAGCACCACAGTTCAAAAGCATCTATTCTTCATACAGTATTTGTCGTACAGTATTTCTCTTCTCAGCTTTCTTTATAGTCCAACTCTCACATCCATACATGACTACTGGAAAAACAATAACCTTGACTAGATGGACCTTTGTTGGCAAAATAATGTCTCTGCTTTTTAATATGCTGTCTAGGTTGGTCATAACTTTCCTTCCAAGGAGTAAGCATCTTTTAATTTCATGGCTGCAATCACCATCAGCAGTGATTTTGGAGCCCCCCAGAATAAAGTCAACCACTGTTTCCACTGTTTCCCCATCTATTTCCCATGAAGTGATGGGACCTGATGCCATGATCTTAGTTTTCTGAATGTTGAGCTTTAAGCCAACTTTTTCACTCTCCTCTTTCACTTTCATAAAGAGGCTCTTTAGCACCTCTTTGCTTTCTGCCATAAGGGTGGTGTCATCTGCATATCTAAAGTTATTGATATTTCTCCTGGCAATCTTGATTCCAGCTTGTGCTTCATCCAACCCAGCATTTTTCATGATGTACTCTGCATATTATTAATATATACATGTGATACATTTGTATATGGTAGTACGATTGCCATTATAGAATAGTCAGCACTCTATCTAGTCCACACATAATTATCATTTCTATTTTGTGATGGAAATAAGATCCAACTTATTAGCAAGTTTACTGATTATAATACAATATTGTTGTTTATATTCACCTTACGCTGCGTTTGTTCTCTGTCTAGTCATTGCAAGTGTGTGTCCGTAGACAACATCTCTCCTATTCTCTCACTCCCAGTCTCTGGTAACCACCATTTTACTCTCTGTTTTAAGGAGTTTAGGTTTTTAAGATTCCACATGAAAGTGATGTCATACAGTGTTTCTCTTCTCTGCTTGACTTGTCTCACTCTGCCATAGGTCTGGAAGATCTATCCATATTGTCACAGATGGCAGGGTTTCCTCCTTTTTCATAGCTGAATAATCTTCCATAGTATAAATATACTGCATCTTCTTTACCCTTTCACTCATCAATGGACCTTAAGTTGTTTCTATATCTTGGTTATTGTAAGTCATGGTGCAATAAACATGGGCATGCCTTATTTAATAACCTGGTTTTGTTTCCTCTAGAAATATACCCAAAAGTAGAATTTCTAGATCATAGGGTGAACTTCATTGATCAAGAGTTATTCTTGGGGGGAGGATAAAGTACTCAGCTCTTCTAGGATACTCTACTCATGGACTGGGCGATAGAAAGCCCTAAGGCAGAGAGCCTGAGATGATGGACACACGAAGCAAGAACCTGTCTTTGCACAGAAAATGTCCACAGCCACTGTAGGTGACATCACATCTTTAGGTGAACCAGGGGGACAGGATCAGAGCATCAGGTGTCTGATACACACCGTGTCTTTTCTTTCTTGTTTGTCTGTATATTAGATCTATTGAGGAGACTTTCTAAATGACAGCTAAATGCCATGTATGAACTTTGGTTAGATCCATGATAAAAAGTACAGCTATCAAGAACCTTATTAGGATGATTGAGGAAATTTAAGTCTACATGGGTCTGCCTATTAGGTAACATGATTGTAGTACTATTAAATTTCTGGAGTATGATAATCATGTTGAGGCTATTTAGGAGATGATCCTTATTCTTCAGAGATACATGTTAAAGTATTTATGGGTAAAGCAGAATGATGTTTGCAGCTTGCTTTCACTTGTTTCCAAAAGGAAAAATTAAACACACACGTGCATGCACATGGAGTGAGGGACAGAAAGCAGATGTGGCAACATTTTAACAGTTGGTGAATGGAGGTAAGGGTACACAAGTGTTCACTGTACTGTTATTTTATGACTTACATAAGCTTCCCTTTTTTCTCAAAATAGAGCAGGAAAAATGTAAAGAGCAGACTCTGTCCCCTAGAACTGCTATGAGAATTAACTGAGGGCTCCTGTGGAGGGGTGTGCAGTGTGGCTTAAAGACTCGGTCCAGGCTGCCTGAGCCCAAACTCTCTCTTTCATTAGCTACCTGGGTGACCTTAGGCAAGGGGCTTACTTGGGTTACCTAGGTGTCCTCACTTGCCATCTGGGACTAATAAAAGTGCCTTCTTTATGAGGTTGTTGTGAGAATTAAATGGAAAAATGCATATACAGCACAGAGAATAACGCCTGGCATGTGGCAAATATGTAACCAATGTTACGTATCATATCATCATCACAAGTGAGCATACATCCTAGTTTCCTACTATTCTCTCAAAAGGAAAAGTGTCCCAATTTCAGCAGTAAATAACATACTCACCCTGTCATTACCTTATTAATGTGCTGGAGAGCTGGTAAATAAAACTGTATAAGAACAGTAACACTGTCCTAGCTGGTGCTGTCAGTTCTCTTTTTTATCTTCCCCCAGAGCATGGTCTTGTCTATGTCAGGAGCAGAACTGAGTGGCACTAAGTAGTGGGCTGGGAGTCAGGAAGGAGATGACAGAACAGTGTGAAACAGGCATGAAAAGTAGGGATGGATGCCCAACAAAAGAGAGAATACAGGATTCAACTATGGGGACCACAAGTCCTTGAGAGAGATGTTGGACCACTGGGCAAGCCCCAGGCATACAGTGGAGGGGCAAATTTGGGCTTAGTTACTACAAATGTGAGCAGAAGGTGAAGGTTGATCAAAGATGAAGCAAGGCAGATGGTGCAGTTAGTGACAAGCCAGAGCATGTCAGGAGAATGGTCATCATCATGCTTACATTTCCTAGGCTTACATTAGCCGTACAAAAGCTGGTGTGGTACAATACATCAAAAGACCAAATTTTCAGTCCTAGCTCTGCTGCTGACTTGCTGAGAGACCTTCCAAGATGATACTCACTCTCTAAGCCTTGACTTTATTATCTATAAAGATGAGGCATCAGTTCCCTGCTTGCCTTCTAATCCTGAGGAGCCAGAGTAGTTAAGAGCACAGACTTTAGTATCAGATAGAATGGGTTTCACTCCACAACAATGTGATGGTGGGTAAATCACTCGGCCCCCTAAGCCTTGATATCCTCACCTGTTACATAAGGGAAATGATTTTATCTTAGGGATGTTATCAACATTAAAAGAGCTAAAGCATCAACTCAGTGTCTGTGATGGGGACCACATGTACTATTCAGGAGTAGGCTCAGCTGCAAGTCACTGACATACCCCCAAGCAGCACCAATACTGGACTTCCCATGTGGCACTAGTGGTAAAGAACCCACCTGACATTGCAGGAGATGTAAAAGACACCAGTTCAATCCCTGGGTCGGGAAGATCCCCTGGACAAAGGCGTGGCATTCCATTCCAATATTCTTGCCTGGAGAATCCCATGGACAGAGAAGCCTGGCAGACTACAGCCCATAGGGTTGCACAGAGTCAGATACAACTGAAGTGACTTAGCACTGCACAGTGGTGATTTTAAAAGACGAGAGTCTGTTTTTCTTCCAGGTTCAGGAAGTGCACAGGTATCAGACCAGGAGTTAAGTGACATTCTGCCATTTTGGGCTTTCAGGGACTTTCCATTGCGTCGTTCTGCCCTGAGTGACTTTCCCAAGGTCACCCACTGATTCAAGAGGGGCGCTGGAAAATATTATCTTTATGTGCGGGCAACCACCAATCAAAAACCAGGAGATTTTATGGAAAGAAAAGAGAAATAGACCTTGAGAATAATTAGTAGTCTCCGTCACAGCCTTCAGTAAGTGTTAACAGGTATTTGCATCACTACTATAGAACTATTTGCACCGGATTGAAGTATTTTGCATACATTTGTTATTGTTATTCTAATGATATTACATGTAAGAATTAAATAGCTTCAGGATATTGAATTAAAAGGATTAAAGATAACCATCAAAAAGATTATTATAAAAATAGATTCCCATTAGACTTTTACTTTCACCCAGACACTAAGAAGCTTAAGGATAGAGAAGTGAGTGTCACTGGCATCTGATTTCATATTTATAACAGTATACACACAACAAAATGGATTATGTCCTAAAATGAATGAGAAACTATGGTTTGGTTGATGAACTAAAGATGATATAGAAGAGAAATCAAGCAGTCATAGGCCCTTAAATGTCTGAGAATAGTACATTTATTTTAATAGCCCAAAATGGAAATCCATTCCAATTTCAAATGATGAATATATATGTGCTGGAATTAAATGCTCTTAAAATGTTTACACTTCATTTTGGCTCTAAAAGGAAGAAAAACCTGAACAGCTATATGAAAAAAATAGAGATCCATCCTTCAGTGTGGATTTTGTTAATTGGCACCATTCGAGCCAATAAGACACATGCGCCATAAGCTAGATATTAGAAAACTGAGAAATAAGCAATAAAATATAACACCCTAAAGATAAATGTCTAAAAGGGGAAAATACGGAATGTATATACTCAGATTCCCTTCTCTCAAGCTATGTTTAATGTTATTTGAAACTTTTCATTTGCTCACATGTACGTGAAGACCTAAACACCAGATTGGAATGCTGATAACAGAAGTCTCCAGAGTACAGCAGATCTCTAGACTTTTTTGCTTGTTAATTCCTTAATCTTTAATCATGATATAATTTTTGATGTGTTCAATGATTTCTCATCTATCTTCCCTTTTGCATGATCCGACTAAATGCAACAAGGATGCTTGTGGGAAACCACTCCATCCTGCACATCCACCTGGCAGGGTATTAACATGCCATTCAGGGAGCACAAGCAACACAGGGAAACAGCCGCATAATTAAATCATGCCATCAGCCTCTGAAGTGCATTCCCTACTGTGCGGCTCCAGGTGAAAGTGCTTTTAAATACAGATCACCTAGGGGTCTCAGGAGCAAATCGAAGTCTTCCTTATATTCCATCAGAAGAAATAGAACAGGATGTAGCAGTTAAGAGGCAAAGACCCCCAGCTATTTCCTCTCAATGATTTTCAGCTCATTTTGCAAAAATATCCAGCTACCATTTATGTCTACATGATGTTAATATCTGTTTGGAAAGCGGAAAATTTATATAAATGAATCAAGTAGTGAGTCTAATCACCTATTAGGAATCAAATATCTGGTGTCTGCCTTGAGCGAATAGAATGCATTTTCTTGCTTGACCCTGTGCTCCAATAATGGCCCAGTTCTACCATATCCTCCTTTCTTGGCTTCTCGTATTTGTCAGTTCACCACCATCTATACAGGCACCTCCAGAGGACTCGGATCTCAAGTGCTTTCTGTAATGATCTAGCTTTGGATTTCAGATTTCCTTTGCTTTTTAATGGTTTGTATTTTAATATCTATGGATGCCCTTGCTGCCTTCTCCACTTTTTTCTCCTCCTTTGACTTATTTTTCCCCTCCGTCTTTTCCACCCCTAGGCTCTGTCTCTCTGCCCCATGCCCTTCCAGTATTTTCTATTTCCTTGGTGGTGACACAGAGTAAGTAATTTTCTCTCTTGTATTGTTTTCCCTCATTTCAGGGCAAGCTGCTGACTTAGGTGCCCCATCACTGGATTCTTCTGCAGTTGCCAGACCTTGAGACATAGGCTGCGGTCTGTGCCATAGGAGGAGATGAGCTATAGTCTCATTTTACAGGAAGGGTTAAAAGTGGCTAGAATATTTGGGAAAAGGGAAAAGAGGGGCACTGATGCATAAGGAGAAAAAGCATCTTCTCAGATCACTACATGTTTATCATTTAACACTGAAAAGCTGAGTTGTGTCTATCAGTCAAGATTCCAGCAGGAAAACAGATGACAGAACTTAGCAGGGGTCGATAAAAAGAGTTTGGTTAAGATGCTGTTTACAAAGGTATAGGCATGATTCAGGGGACTCAGCAAGAAATAGTGAAGCACGCTGGAACTGGCAAATAGTGGAAAGCCAGCACCAGCCTAGGCCTAAATTGCGAGCTGTAAGGATATTTACTCAAGTAGGAAAAATCTATATGGGCAGGAGAGGGCCACCAGATACAAGTCTGCTAGAGGTACAGGTAGAGACTATGTGGTGTTACAGAGACCAAGCCAAACTAGAGTGCCCCAAGAGAAAGACACTGAGAAAATAACTGAAGAAATATTACCCTGACCCCTCTTGCCCCACAGTCTCCTGCTGGCCCTCCCATTGGCCAGACCAAAGAGGAAGCCAGAGGGTAAGGAAGTTCATGCTGTCCCTAGAGCGTAGAAGCATAGAGGATGATTCTGGAAAGCAAAGAATATTTACTACAATAAGCTTTTTTTATGAATTTGACTTGAGCATGTAGTTTTGTGCAGTGACACAGATGATGCAAAAATATTGATGAGGATGAAGGGGACAAATACGATGGGAGTAGTAGTGTTGATAACTGGTAGGGGTGACATCATCTTACTTTCATAGGATACTTCTTGCTTCCAAATGGCTTCTATATGCATATCTCATTGGCCCCAGAAATAAATAAACAAACTGTGAAGTCCTTGATTTGCTTTGTGAATGATGATGTCTTGGCAAAATGTCAGTTTGGTGGTTGATATGTAACTAAAATAGTTTTTCACTTATTATTATAATATATATTGAAAGCCTACTATGTGCCAGTCTTTGTGTTAGCTCTGAGAGAAAGGCTCCGTTTCTTCCTTCTATACTCTATACTTACCTGTGACTTTAGACAACCAGGCTCAGGTATAACACCATCCAGAGTTATTGCTCAGACTTGGAGTCGAGTAGGATGCCTGCAAGTATGATACTAGGGGCTGGGTCCATCTTATACTTTGTACTCTTCAGGGGTTTCTGGTTCCTCTTTGTCTTATTTTGCTTGATGTTGAATGCTGGGAGCTTTCCAGCTTAGTGGCTTAGTGGTAAATAATCTGCTTGCCAATGCAGGAGACACAAGAGATGTGGGTTCGGCCCTGGGTGGGAAAGATCCTCTGGAGCAGGAAATGGCAACCCACTCCAGTATTCTTGCCTGGAAAATTCCAAGTACAGAGGAATCTGGTGGACAACAGTTCCTGAGATCTCAAAGAGTCGGACATGACTAAACAACTGAGCATGCACTCGGAATGCTGGGAAATGTGGAAATACCAAGTTAAAAGCAAATATAGCTATTACATTTTGATTTTAATCCCTGACAAACAGCAATAGCAATATTGTTTTGTTTCAGTTTTCTGTGTTTTCAGTTTGTTAAAGACCTGTAGTATCTCTTTGCTGAGGAAGTTGATTGGCGAATTAGAAAGAACATGGGGCTTACAGACAGAAGATGGAAGTTTTAAGACCTGGATCCGTTACAGACTAGCTCTTGGGTGTCAGACAAGTCATTTGTTTTCTCTGAGACTCAATTTCTTCATCTATAAAATTGGTATAATATTGTTCAGCAGACAAGGTTGCTATATGAATTAAATGAGTATATGAAATTTTTGTTTAAACTACAAAGATTGATCCAAATTTTAGTTCTTATAAGAATTGGCTGGTGAATTCACTGAAATATTCAAAAAGTTTTCTGTCAAAAATTTGGATATTGAGAGCCAGTTAATTTTATTTTTCATCTAGATATTTGGCATCAGGCCACATAACCATAAGAACTTTTATAAAATTTCTGTGCAAATGCATTTCCCTGCAAATGAAGAGAATTCTTTCTATAAAAGGATTATTTCTCAATAAGTTCATCTGAAGGTAACTGTTCTTCTTTTAGAATTCAACTATAACTTCAGGCACAGGCTTCCTCTACCTCAGTCTTGCCCCTTTTCTGCTGTTCATTCAGAGGATTTTGACTTGTGCCTACCCTATAACTTACTTCTCTGAAGAATCTTCCAGAGGCTGTGGTTTCAACTTAACTGGGTGAGAATGTGGTGAATCCTAGCCCCACCATTTCTGAGCTACGTGACTGGGAAATGGCTTCACCTCTTTGAGCCTCAATTTCCTCATCTAAAAAATGGAGGATAGTGTTGGTTATTTCCACTTAGCTCTCACTCAGCAACAAAGCCCATAGTTCTTTCTTCTCTGCCCTGGGACTCCAACCCCTACAGATATCATCAGTGCAACTCACTGGGGTCTAGCCAGTAGGATATCACTATGTAGAAGAGAGAGAGGTTGGGTTATTTCTTAATCCTCTTTTACTTATCATTACAACTCTGACAGTGGCCACAGGCCTCCGAGATCAGCTTTGGACTTGGTACTGCCTCCATGGTGCTAGCAATCACCATCTCTGGTAACGCTAGTCCTCCCCTTTCGGCTTCAGGTCAAAGCAGCTCACATTTTGCTAGCCCCTGGTACCTTGCCAGCCATATTGGGATGTCCATATACCTGCGTATATTCTCTTCACTAAATTATCTTCAGGATCATACCTTCTCATGCTTTGAGTATTTTGCTGGGACACTTGCTGATACAGGGATTTAATAATAATGGGTACTTTCTAGGGTTATGGATTAAAGATAAAGTAAATAAGTAGACACAGAACAAGGGCTGAGATATAAGAGGTCAATAAACATCAGCTCTTATCATCTTGCTCTCCACCCACGAAGCCTTAGTTTTCTGACTTGCTTCTCACCTCAGCCTAGAAATCAACATTTAGGTCCTCTTCATCCTATGCCTCAGTTCAGTTCAGTTCAGTTCAGTCACTCAGTCATGTCCAACTCTTTGCCTACCCCAGTTCTAACCCCTCTCTGGCCCAGCTTCTGACACCTCATTTTTCTAGATTGTCCAGTAGAGAGATTGAAAAAGATCAAACATTCCCAAAAATAACTAATTTACACTCTTAAAGAAAATCCATCTAAAAAATTACACAAACAATTGGAAAGTACATTGAGTGACCATGTCATTAACTATCTTTCTTGAATTATAGCTTTGGCATATGTATGCAGTGGAGTAATTTGTGGAGAAATAGATGAAAAACTAATTGTTAACCTCAACAGGCGCTCCATCCTGAGTAAATCATAAAGGGAGGAACAGATTGGATAATCACACAGACTAGTAACAGGGAAGGCAATGGCACCCCACTCCAGTACTCTTGCCTGGAAACTCCCATGGACGGAGGAGCCCGGTGGGCTGCAGACCATGGGGTCGATAAGAGTCGGACACGACTGAGTGACTTCACTTTCACTTTTCACTTTCATGCATTGGAGAAGGAAATGGCAGCCCACTCCAGTGTTCTTGCCTGGAGAATGCCAGGGACGGGGGAGCCTGGTGGGCTGTCGTCTATGGGGTTGCACACAGTCAGATATGACTGAAGCAACTCAGCAGCAGCAGCAGTAGGAGTAATGGTAATAGCAGTAAATTCAAGTTTGTCAGATTAATTGAAGAGGTTCATAAAACACAATAAAGTCCAGTTTTAAAAAATAATTATTAGATTTTGAGTTTTTTCAAAAATAAACAAATTAAAAAATCTCATTTTTCCAGGATATAAAATCTGCCTTTAAAAATCAGTAAGGAAGTTTGGAACATTGTAGAGAAATAGAATTAAAATAACTTCTGTTTTGTTTTTTAAATAGCAAACAGTCAGTGTTTCAGTGAGATTATTTCCAAACCTATGTTGTATAATTTTAGGGGCGACTTCCACAGATATATTTTGGTACTGTACCATTTCTGCCCAGCCACTCCAAGCTGGGGCAAAGAGGGGCTAGAAGCCTGCAGCTGCTCAAGAAACAGTCACAAACTACTTCCCTGAAGTACTAGCATGGGTAGAATAATCAGAGCTCTCAGGAGAGTCTTTAAGTTATAAGAACCTAGCCAGCAAAGCAAAATCACGAACTACAGTGCAGGATCTCTGAGAGGAGGTCTGCAAAGGACTGCAGAGAGGATGCTGCTGCCATGTCTGATCTTTGTTGACACATTATAATCCAGAGCCACCTGGATTTTTAAGGGAATGGTTATTGTATCGATGAGCCAGCCCCAGACAATCCACCAGAAGTACTACTAGACACCATCTTTAGGCACTTTAGAACCCTGACTTATTTAATCATAACCAGAATCATATGCAGTAGGTATATGTATTCCCATTTCACAGATAATTTTACAGATAAATAGAGAGCTAAAAAGACATAGTAACTTGTTCATGGTCATGCAAATAAGCAATATGTGTACTCACACTTGTTCAGCTTTCTGTAACATCCTCCTCCATATAAATTATGAAAGCCCATGCTTTTCTTAATATTCCAATTACTGTCAACATAGGACTAACATTTTCTATCATATAAAATTAAGTATATGAGAATGATAAGTTGGGTTAGGTTGAATGAGTTTTGCAAATGGCTGTCAATAATTTACCAAGTTCTCTCTTTTCAGATTAGTACCCATTTTGTTGTACTCTGCAGTGCACTATAAATTTCACTCCCTTGAGTTGACTTACTATGCAGTCCCAGTGAAATAATACCTTGCTTTTCAGCTGCTGGCAGACAATTTGGTTCTCCCAATGGAGAAGAGTCATGAATTAAAAACTAGTCAAGTAGAAGTCAACCTTCAGAAAGTCTAAGGCTGGGAATGAGTGGGTGTGTGCTCTTAATCAGACCAGGATTTCATTTCCACCTGCTCACCCCAAGGCCCAAGCTAAGCCCACTCAGAAACATATTCAAACTCTGGGAATTGCCTCAGAATTTAACTAGTCTTATAGGATTAGAATTTTTTCAAATAGTATGAACCTCCCCAAACAGCTGCAATCCAGACATTCATCTCTCACCTGTGTGTTTTCTGTATGAGGGAGATGTAGGGAAGGAAAAGGATGCCAATTTCTCCTTGGTGGTCACATAAATATAAGTTCGCTGCTGCTGCTGCTGCTGCTAAGTCACTTCAGTTGTGTCCAACTCTGTGCGACGCCATAGACGGCAGCCCACCAGGCTCCCCCATCCCTGGGATTCTCCAGGTAAGAACACTGGAGTGGGTTGCCATTTCCTTCTCCAACACATGAAAGTGAAAAGTGAAAGTGAATTCATTCAGTCATGTCCGACCCACAGAGACCCCATGGACTGCAGCCTACCAGGCTCCTCCATCTATGGGATTTTCCAGGCAAGAGTACTGGAGTGGGGTGCCATCACCTTCTCCGAAATATGAGTCTAGAAATGAGCAAAAATTAAACAGAATATAAGCTGGCCAAGAAAGTATATTAATTCAAAGAAAAGAAGAGGTTGAGAGATTGAAGATCAAGGTGACTGCAAAGTGAATATTTTGATGGAGAAAAAGAGTAGGAAGGTTGCAAATGAATGAATCATGGTTAGAGGAGACTCTCGGAAACTAAGAGCCTCAAAAGGAAACAGCTTTAAATGAAATGGAGATCTGGGGTGCAGATTAGGTGTCAAGTTAAATTGAAGACTCAGTTCAATTCAGTTCAGTCACTCAGTTGCGTCCGACTCTTTGTGACCCCACTGATTGCAGCATGCCATGCTTCCCTGTCCATCACCAACTCCCAGAACTTGCTCAAACTCATGTCCATCCAGCCAGTGATGCCATCCAACCATCTCATCCTTTGTCATCCACTTTGCCTCCTACCTTCAATCTTTCCCAGCATCAGGGTCTCTTCTAATGAGTCAGTTCTTTGCATCAGGTGGCCAAAATATTGGAGCTTCAGCATCAGTCCTTCCAATGAACATTCAGTACTGATTTATTTTAGAATTGAGGGGTTTGATCTCCTGGCAGTCCAAGGGACTCTCAAGAGTCTTCTCCAACACCACAGCTCAAAAGAATCAATTGTTAAGCACTCAGCTTTCTTTATGATCCAACTCTCATATCATACATGACTACTGGAAAAACCATAGCTTTGACTATACAGATCTTTGTCAGCAAAGTAATGAGTTGAAGCCTACCAACAGGAAATTCAGGAATGGTATGGGAGTGCGGGGAGAAATAAATATTGATCACGATGTAACTGGATCCTCCTGTTAACCATTTTAACTATACCCTTACTAAGATTCTCTGTTCTCTGGTCCCCTTCAACTCTTTCTCCCACTCACCTTGCTAATCCTCAGATTGCTATTAGGAGAGAACCATGTAACCATGTTGTTGGACTCAACTGGAGATGTATAGGTTTTTCTCTTTTTATTGAAGTATAATTGGTTTACAGTCTTGTGTTAGTTTCTGCTGTGCATTGAAGCGAGTCAGCTATCTGTATACATACATCTTCTTTCCAACCACCACCCTCCATCCCACCCCTCTAGGCCGTCACAGAGCACCGAGCTGAGCTCCTTGTGCTATACAGCAGCTTCCCACTAGCTATTTTCGTGTATATATGTCAGTGTGATAGTGTATATATGTCAGTGCTACTCTCCCAATTCCTCCCACCCCATAGGTTTTGAACTTGTCCCTAGGTGTGCTTAGCAGTCTTCAGTTGATCCTAGTTGATTCCCATTTTTCTTCACAGCAGCAGCTCTTTCAAAATCAAAGCGATCTACCCTTCCTTCTGGCATCCTCATTCCGAAGAGAAAACCTTATCTCCAGCCTCAGAGAAAACAGGTAGAGGCAATCAGGCAGGAACTTCCCTAAGGTCCTCCCCTTTTATATTCAGACTGATTCATCACTTTATCCATCTTTACCTATCCTTCGTTTGCTTAATCCAACCTTTACTCAACTCCCATTAAGAATTCGCCCCATGAGGGACTTCCCTGGTGGCCCAGTGGCTACACTCCATGCTCCCAGTGCAGGGAGCCAAGTTCGACCCCTAGTCAGGGAACCAGATCCCACATGCCTCAACTAAGAGTTCTCATGCTGCAGCTAGAAAATCTTGCAAGCCACAACTAAAGATTGCATATGCCACAACTAAGACCCAATGGGGTCAAATAAATAAATAAATATGTTTTTTAAAACCTGCCCCATGAATTAGCACTCTAAGCTTATATCAAGAATATCTGTTTTTCTACTGGCTGCTTCCTCAAGACCTATAAATAAGGATAAGTCTTCTTGAAACAAATATTTCCTTGCCCATGACCACTTAAGTTGCTACTGAATCTTTTTCTTTAATAGACATATTTTATGAAGCCACACTTTATCCATTTTTCACCAACTATTCACTCTGCAATTCATTGAAATGTGCAACAAACATGTATGGCAACTAAAATCTGATTTATATAGTTACTGCTTACCTGCTACTCTACTTAAGTAGGCCACTACTAACTTCCTTGCCAAGCTCAGTCCTCACCTTTCTGGTCTCTGTTGGATCTTGTTAGCACACGTCTCCTTATTGGAATCCTCTCCTACAGTAGGCTTAGAAGCACCTCCCTCTTCATGAACTTTTCTTACTTCTCTATTCGTTTCTTCATAGATTCCTTGGGGAATCCTTTCTTTCCTCCTTCCCTTGAAATGTGGATTATCTTCAGGATCCATCTTCAATCTCTCTCTCTTCTTCTTGATGTAGCTTCTTTCATGAGTTACATCAAATTCTGTGAATTCAACCATACATGTGATTCCAAAACCTATTTCCATCTCCCAAACCTCCCCTGAGCCAATTCCTCAGTTGCCTAGTAAACATTTCTATCCATTTGGCCTGTAACACTTCAAACTTAATACATTCAAGACAGAACTTATGAATTCCCCCATATCAGGTCCTTCACGTTTGTGAAATTTCTCCCCAGAAAAGAAGAAAGAGAAGGATTTAGGTAAAATGAAAAAACCAAGAAAGTCTCCAGCATAAGGAATAAGAAAGGAGAAGGGGGACTGGTTAGTAAGACAGTCCACGGGTTGCAAAGAGTCGGACACGACTGAGCGGCTTCACAAAGATGCTCATGCCATAATCCGTAGAACCTGTGAATATGTTACCTTCTGTGGCAAAACAGACTTTGCAGATGGGATTAAGTCAAGGGTCTTGAAATGGGAAGATTATGATGGATTATCTGAGTAGGTCCAATAAAATCAGAGTGTCCTTATGAGAGGGAGGCAGGACTCTCAGAGTCAGAGAAGGGGATGTGAAGATGGAAGTTGTGAGCCAAGGAATGTGGGAAGCCTCCAGAAGCTGCAAAAGGCTGGCAAGGGATTTCCAAAAGGAATGAAGCCCTGCCAATACCTTGATCTTAGCCGTGTGAAAACCATTTCAGACTTCTGACCTTCAGACTGAAAGAAAATAAATTTGTGTTGTCTTGCGCTACTAAGCAGCCCCATGTACATATTCAGACTTATTCATCTGAATAAGGAAATTGAAGCCCAAGGAATTTAAATAGCTGGTCTGAGGTCCCACAACTAGTTAGTGATAGAGCTAGAATCCAAGCTCAGGTAGTTTTGGCTAGCCACTCTGAGTGTTTAATTGTAACACAAGCCCAGTGGGGCTGTCTGAACTGATGATGGTAATAGGGTGGAGGTTCAAATGCAGACACCAAGAACTGAAGAAGGAGAGGTTGGAGATCAAGGGAAATAAAAGCAGGGTGTGGTGGTTCAAGAATGGTCCTGGGCAAATATCTACAATCAGCACTGCTGCCCAGGATTGGCTTAAGCTCATTCAATGCTCACAGCTCTAGGAGAGATGGTTTTGCTTGCAGCACAAGCCACGGTGGATTTTTGCTTTTCTCTCCATTTGGATCATCCTCAACAAGCAGTGTGCAAGCTGGGAATATTGGATTCCTTCATTCAAGGACCTTAATGAGCACTTTCTTTGTGCTAGAAGATTTGCCTGGTCCCAGAAATGAGAAATGAAATCCTATGTGCTCAGAACCTTCTCTCTACTCTCTCTTCTGAAATCAGCAATTCTTCCTTTGACTTGCTGCCATATTATTGAATAATAACATTAATTATATTGATGAATATTCAATATAATTATTGAATAATAATAATAATAATTGCCATATTATTGCCATCTCTGCTATAGTATAGTTCATTACCATTATTCTACCTGACTGTGCAAGCAAAGTTAAATGTGAGACTGACTCTTTCAGGAGTTGAGGGCTTAGGGAGATTGGCACTCCTATATACTTCTGGTAGAGTATAATTTGGCAATATGCATAAAGTGTTTTGAAATGTTTATGAAGTGCAATACTCAGCAATTCTACCCTTAAGACTTTCTTCTATGAAAATAATCAGATTGACATATGAGGTTAGTCATTTCAATATTATGTATAACAGTGAAAAATTACACATAATCTAAATGTTAACATTAATGGAACGGGTACACACATCTTTGTGAATCCAAAAGATGGCAATCTATGCAGCCACTAAAAAAATATGTTTTCAGATGCTATTTGGTGACATAGGGGAATGTTGATGATATCTTGTTAAATATGAAAAGTAGAACCCACAACTCTACCAATAGTATGTTAATAGTAGTTAGCTTTGGGTAACATAATTATGGGTTACTCTTATTTTCTTAGCCATAAATACTATTCTATATTTTTAGATTTTTCTACTTGAGTATTTATTGCTTTTATAATCATGGTAAGGATATTTTCCTTTCATTTTCCTTTTGATTAGTAATATACACAGTATTTGTAATCTATGAAAAATATAGAAATTTTAAAAAGAATACCTATATAGTCAACCCCCCACTGAAAGGGATTCCTAAGACTCTATAAATAGTTTAAAAGAACATTAAAGGCATATGTTTATGTGAATTATTCTCTTACTTTCGAGATTCTCTACCATTCCTACTTCATGCCTCAGGAGAAGCCAGCCTCCGTGGACTGGATCACTAAAGTCATCCTTGCCTATGGTGTCTAGTTGAATTTGGCAAATATTAGTAAGAGGTTCTACAAAAGATTAGAGAATAGAAGAGAGAAGATGGGCTATTCATTCTCCCTGCTATCTAGCACACTGAGCATCTCTAGAACCTAGTAGGTTTGGAAGTTGCTAGGCTACATTTCCTGTGGCCACAGATGCTGTCTTATAGCTGTTTGCCTTGGCTGAGGCTCTCTCTAGGATCTGGTACCCTCCTTGTCCTCTTGCAGCTTCAGGGCTTGTACCAGCAGGCTTCTTGCTAACTAATCTCTAACAGTATCCCTTGTTGGGTCTTTTTACCCTGCCCACATCTGCTAGTTGTCCTTACATTAACTCTTTTCAGTTAACCCTAGGAGTGTACCATCTGTCTCCTGCCAGGTCCCTGACTGGTATGGTGTTTCAGGTGAGTATACAACAACTGCAGAAATATAGAGAGGGAGGAATAAGCAGACGGCTGATGTTCAGAGAGCAAGATCATTCCCTGGGAATTGCAATGGAGAGTTCAGTCTGGATACAAAGTGATTTGGTTGGAGACTTTTTCAAGAAAAGTGATGGTGTTCTCCAAAGTCAGGATTCAGGGGGATAAACAGAGAGTTGTGGAAGAAGTTATGCTTAACAGCATCCTAAATAAAATTTTTATTGGTAGATCTGCAACTTCTAGTAGAAAATTTGGAGAGAGAAGATAGATGGCTCCAGTTTAGAGGGGCTCATTTAGAAGACTTGTGGATGCGGAGGTACATTTGTGGACACAGTGCCTTGATCTTTTTCAAAGTTGTTGAATGCATTTGTTTGGACTCAGCACAACACAGCAGAGTATCTTGTCACAACTCTGGTACTGGGCGACCTTGTAGTAGGAGTAACTCTCAGCCTCTGTTTCTTGGTCCTGCTCAAATTGGGTGCCTCTTGCTATATTGGCCAGAAATCTAACCCTCAATCCTAGCCAGCACCACTTTTACTTTCTGAACCAGAATTCGACATTCTGCCCTAGGTTTTGGCTTCCTGCTCAATGGTGACCCACTCCAATACTCTTGCCTGGAAAATCCCATGGATGGAGGAGCCTGGTGGACTGCAGTATATGGGGTCATGGAGTCAGACACAACTGAGTGACTTCACTTTCACTTTTCACTTTCATGCATTGGAGAAGGAAATGGCAACCCACTCCAGTGTTCTTGCCTGGAGAATCCCAGGGACGGGGGAGCCTGGTGGGCTGCCGAATATGGGGTTGCACAGAGTCGACAGGCCTGAAGCGACTTAGCAGCAGCAGCAGCTCCCACCTCAGGGTTGACAGCCCTTAGGGACTCTCTCCCGCCTCTGGGCAGGTTAGACCAGGTGATAGACACGCCTCTGAGAGCAGACTTCCTCAAAAGATGAACTTTGGCCTTGGAGCCTGAGTCCGCGGGCAAAGCAGTTTGAGCAATAAAACCTTCTGTGTGCACAGTGTACTTTCTCTCAGGACTTTCAGCTCTATTCCATTTGAGTCTGGATTTTTTTCCACCTGGATGAAGGTCAAGAGTCGGGGGAAAAGGCAAGGAAAGAGGCTGGAAAGCTGCCACAGAGCCAGATGAAATTACCTGACTTCCCCAAAACTGAATATTATGGAGCAGTGTTTTCTTTTGGTCATAAAGCTGTAGGAATTTACCTACAAATAGGTAAATAACTCCCACCCCATCCTGCACCATCCCTTCTCCCCCAGTCTCATCCCGAATTGAAAGGCAGTATTGTCCAGAGGTGATTTCCAAGAATTCCATCATGAGATAGGCACAGGTTCTTAGTCTGTGTATCTACATAGAAAGCCTTTCCAGTGCCCTCAAATAATGAAGCC
The DNA here is from genome assembly GCF_032405125.1 of Capricornis sumatraensis. Classification (NCBI taxonomy): domain Eukaryota; kingdom Metazoa; phylum Chordata; class Mammalia; order Artiodactyla; family Bovidae; genus Capricornis; species Capricornis sumatraensis. Next base: position 137,276,684 of record NC_091071.1, read on the forward strand.
TTGGGCAATTGACTCAAGCCAAATGAATTCACAAAAATTGACAAATATGACAAAAAGCACTGCTCTAAATTTTGTTTCTTTTAAATCTCATATCAAAAAATAAATAAATAAATAAATAAATCTCATATCAATTCTCACAGCAATCCTAAAAGGTACATGTACTAAGACGCTTTGGTCATGCCTGGCTCTTTGCTACACTATGGACTGTAGGCTGCCACACTCCTCTGTCCATGGGATTCTCCAAGCAAAAATACTGGAGTGGGCTACGATGCCCTCCTCCGGGGGATCTTCCTGACTCAGGGATCAAACCCATGTCTCTTAAGTCTCCTGCGTTGGCAAGTGGGTTCTTTTTTAACTAGCACCACCTGGGAAGCCCTAAAAGATACATAGATTCAATCATTTTTAAAAATTTTATTGGATGTATAGTTGATTTGCAATGTTGTGTTAGTTTCAGGTGTATAGCAAAGGGATTCAGTTATACATATAAATATATTCATTCTTTTTTAGATTTTTTTTTTTCTCATATAGGTCATCACAGAAGATTGGGTTGAGTTCCCTGGGCTACACTGTAGGTACTTGCTGGTTATCTATCCTGTATATCGTAGTGTGTGTGTGTATTCCCAAATTCCCAATTTATCCCTCCCCACCCCATTTCCCATTAGATTATGAAAGTCTGTTTCTGTGTTGTAAAATAAGTTCATTTGTATCTTTATAAAAAAATTAGATTCCACTTATGAGTTATATCATGTATTCTCCTTAATACCAGGAAACAAGACACATAAAGGTTGAGCAAGTTGCCTGAGATCCCACAGGTAGCAAGTGGCAGAGTCCAGCTTGGGACCCAGGCATGCGGTTCAGCAGCCTGTACACAATGTCCTTAACTGAAGCACCCGGCTTCAAGGTGCCACTTACTCGAAACATTCATGAAGTGGTGTTTGATCTCACATTTCCTCCCTGAGGCAAACAGATGGAAATGCAACCTACAGTCAAGATTGCTTGGTGAATATTAAGTACAAACAAATGGGAATTAGATTTTCTTAATGAAGGGTTCTTCAGCTAAGAGTGCTTGAAATATATTCTTCCCCCTCGTGAGGAGAGCACAAGCTGAGGAGATGACTAGAATCTGGTGAGGGCACCTCTTTCTTGGTCCTTGGTTGGGATTTACAGGCCTTGTTCTTGGTCCCCTCCTCATTTTCCACATGCTGCCCCCCGCTGAGAATTTTCTGTTAACACTTTCTTCCCTCAGATATGTTAATGTCATTGTCTTTGTCACAGCTTTAAACATGATAATTGCCAGGCTCTGAAGACAGCTATTCTCTAATCTTTTGATTGGAACTTAATCTGAAAGCTCATTAGCCAGCCCTTCCAGACTCTGGTTTTGTACTTACTGTCTCTGGCCTCATCCTTTGATTTGCTTTGTTTAACTGAGTTTTGAGGTGCTTTAATGATCATTCTTATGTATCTTCAAAATTCCCTCCTTTCTAAAGTTGGATGTTCTTACTCTTCTTTCTAATATCAGCTGAAATGTTCTATGTGAACAATTCACAAACATGTCCCCCACTTGGAAAGAGACAAGGAAACTAGACCTTTGGTGCATTATTTTATTCTGATTGTTTTGCTCAAAGCTCCCTGATATCACCTGTACAGAGATGAAAGACATTTTCTTGATGATCATAAGGAGAACATGAGGTGATATTTAAAACTCTGGGCCCTTCCATTCTAAACAAAACATAGGAAGACGCAGTGACTTGTCCTCTTGAGCAATCTTGAAGAGTGGTACATTTTAAAATGGGTACTATGTTGATAAGTTTGTTACAACTGTTTAAAAGATCGTAGGAAAAGAAATCTGAAATAGGTCTTGATTTTCCACATATTTTCTCTACCATTACCCACTACCACATTGAGCCCGAGGACACAAGCTCAAGAAGCCAAATCTCTAACTATCTGCTCATAAATTTATGTTAACTACAAATCTGTGTTTGCCAAGGGTATTTGCCATCTGCCTTTGCAGAGACTGAACCATGTGCTGCTGTGGCTGTTGACCTTCAACACCCCCTGAGGGAGTTCAGGGTAGAGTGAGGCACTCTGTGCTCTAGGCAATCTGGTGGAACAGGTCTTTAAGATCCTTAGATATTTTCAGGAACCCATCATGATCTCAATCTTTGCATCTCTTCTACCTAGAAATACTTTGGCCACCTGATGTGAGGAACACTCATTGAAAAAGACCCTGATGCTGGGAAAGACTGAGAGCAGGAGGAGAAGGAGGTGACAGAGAATAAGATGGTTGGACAACTCAATGGACATGAGTATGAGCAAATTCTGGGAGACAGCAAAGGACAGGGAAGCCTGGTGTGCTGCAGTCCATGGGGTCACATGAGTTGGACATGACTGAACAACTGAACTACATACCTAGGAAAGCACTAAATCCCTTCATGATAACATCAGCTTCTCTCTGGTGACTAGCAGAAAACCTCTTGTAAAGTAAGCACTTGATTGCCCTGAACTCCCTCTTCACCAAAAACTTATATATTGACCTTTCTCCAGTACCTCTTTGGAGCAGTCTCTCAGAGCTATCTGAGGTGCTGTCTTCTTGGCTGGAGTCCTCATTTTGCCCCAAATAAAACTTAACTTGCAACTCTCAAGTTGTGCATCTTTTTAGTCAACTTTTTTGTCATTCATAAGTTGTTCTGAAACAGTTTATATATTCTATCTGACATGAGTCTAGCACTTGACTTTAATCTTTTAAATATGTATAATGTATATATAACACACACACACATTACTATATATGATAACAATACTTAGGAAAAATAACAATGCAAAAGTTAAGCGGAGTATAAAAAATAATCCCTTTCAGTTCAGTGTTCTTATTCAAGTGGTGATACCAATAGATGTTTTACATGAAAGTTTGGTTATTCTGCACAACAAAACTGACATCAAGAGAACAGGTAAAACATTTTGAACATCCTCAGTAATTTTTAAATTATTTAGAAAAGGTCTATCTGCTTCAGTGGTAAAAACTGGCTTTCTTATAAAGTGAAAGTCATGTTTTAAGAGATCAAGCCACAACAGAGTCTTTGAAGCCTTGGTGCCTCAAGCAAACTTGATGGATTGACCAACTCTAGAGTGGGTAAAATATCAAAAGGGTAAGTCCACAGTCCACACCGTTGCACATCCTAAAGATGCATTATTCATAGTGAAACGCTCCACTCTTTTCTACCCTCCTCTGGGCTCCAAGAGTTTTACCGGCCACCCTTGCCTTCTGTCTTCCAATAGATTTGACCAGAGAAATGCATCTGTAGGAGATTACTCCTCCAGCCTCCTTTCTATTACATCTCTGTGTAGGCTACTGTTCATATTTGATGTTCCTTTTCATATTACTTTGCATAGCGGTTGGTACCATCTCCCCATTTTACTGACTCTGAATTGCTGCACCTTCCACTATTGGTTTGCCTAAAGCTGCCCATGCCTGCAAGTTTTTCTTCTATTTAAGTCTCATCACTTAACCAGTTCAAGTGGGCTATCTGAATCTTCTTAGAACCCTGACTGATACAAACGTTAAAACTAAAAATACCAAAATTCAGTGGTTTCAGGTGAGATCATCTTTAATAAAATGAGAAGTAATTTTGAAAAGTTAGTCAGCTATCCAGATGCATACTGATTAGGAAATGATATAAGTAGATTTTTCTAATTTTAGATTTTTATTTTACTCCAGAAAAGGAGAGACAGAATATCAAGACTAGGGAAGAATCTTAGAAGAGGAGAATGGATTCATTGTTCAACTTAACTATAAGCTAAACAGTGGCTCAAAAATTTGGTTAGGTGAGCACATTTTTTTTTTTTTTTGAGAGGGTCTTAGAATCATTACCTTCAAAGCAAAACTGTGTAAGCTCTCAGAGTTTGAGAACTGGTTATAAAAAAAAAAAAGAGTCTGTGGATTACCACTCTTAATTCTCAAATTTGATGACAAGTATAGATTCTCATTGGAAAACACTCTGATGCTGGGAGGGATTGGGGGCAGGAGGAAAGGGGACGACAGAGGATGAGATGGCTGGATGGCATCACTGACTCGATGGATGTGAGTCTGAGTGAACTCCTGGAGTTGGTGATGGACAGGGAGGCATGGTGTGCTGCGATTCATGGGGTCGCAGAGTCGGACACGACTGAACGAGTGAACTGAACTGAACTGATAGATAAAGAGGATGAGATGGTTGGATGACATCACTGACTCAATGGACATGAGTTTGAGTAAACTTGGAGTTGATGACGGACAAGGAGGCCTGGCGTGCTGCAGTCCATGGGGTATCAAAGAGTTGGCTACAACTGAGCAACTGAACTGAAGTGATAGATTAAGAAATGAAATAAACAATGCTCTCATCAGTCATCTTTTATCACTTAAAATATCCTTTGAGTATTTCTCTAAGGCACACATGAAATTGATGAGGATCCAAAACACTTATCAGCCATTCCATTGTCAGGAGTGACACAACCTCACAGAAGAAAGAGTTACTGAAATTCTCACAAAACGAACTATGAAAATTTGTATTAATTCCCCTCTTGGCCAAATTCTGCTGATCTTAGTCTTCTTTCCATAAAATGTAACCCCTAGGAGAGGAGAGGTGTTATATTTCTTGTTTACCACTGTATCTTGATCTGTCCAGGTGTTAGAATATCATTGACTAGGTGACTTATAAACAACAGAAATTTATTTCATTTTTCACGGTTCTCAAGGCTGGGAAGTACAAGACCAAGGTGCCAATAGATTCAGTGTCTAGTGAGAATCCACTTCCTGGTTTATAGATTATCATTTCTTGTGTTCTCACATGGTAGGAGGGATGGGAAGATCTTAGGGATTTATTTTATAAGCAGCCCACCCTCACCTCCTACATCACCCCTAAATTCAGTCCAGTTGTGAACCACCCTTGCTGAATTATTATCACTGTGGTGTTGGAGCAGACTCTTGAGAGTCCCTCGGACAGCAAGGAGATCCAACCAGTCCATTCTGAAGGAGATCAGCCCTGGGTGTTCTTTGGAAGGACTGATGCTAAAGCTGAAACTCCAATACTTTGGCCACCTCATGTGAAGGGTTGACTCATTGGAAAAGACTCTGATGCTGGGAGGGATTGGGGGCAGGAAGAGAAGGGGAGGACAGAGGATGAGATGGCTGGATGGCATCACCGACTCGACAGACGTGTTTGAGGAACTCTAGGAGTTGGTGATGGACAGGGAGGCCTGGCGTGCTGCAATTCATGGGGTCACAAAGAGTTGGACACGACTGAGCGACTGAATTGAACTGAACTAAAGATTGAGATGGTTGGATGGTGTCACTGATTCAATGGACGTGAGTTTGAGCAAGTTCCAGGAGATGGTGAAGGACAGGGAAGCCTGGTGTGCTGCAGTCCATGGGGTCCCAAAGAGTTGGACATGACTGAGCGACTGAATAAGTCTCTTTTGCTCCATCTTCTGCTAGTCTGCCTTTTTGATTTTTTACAATACATACTCTCTTTGCTTATCCATTCATTTTAATCTTTAAATCGGTATATCAGTCATTACCTGAGTCCTCATTTACATGCAAACCATGTGTCTCTAAATTCTTAACAGAGATCTTTTATTACATTGTGTCTTCGGTTGGGTCATTTCGAGAACACACTGTTAGATGGAGATCCATATGTAGAAACTTATTGGAGAGTGTGCTCAAAATTAATTCTTGTGTGGAAATAGGAGGAAATAGGATTGTGTAGTGAAGGAAATATGACTGTGCTGAGAAACGAATTGCACAGGGATGCATTTTCAACAAAGGTCTGCTGTGAGTGGGGTGACCATTCAGAGTTGGCTAGTTTTAACGCAGAGTACCTGAACCTTCACGCGCTCCTCCCACCCCCTCTCCCCATCACAGGTCACTCAGTGAATGTGGGCTTGTGGGCTACACCACCGTGAGATATGATTTCAGGCAGGGAGGCTCTACTCCACTGAAGAGAAGTTTTTGGACAGAAATTTAGCTGAGCGTCTCAGCTGTCAACAGTCCTAGCACCAGGAGAATAAGTGCTCGGAGTCCTACAGGGAGGTCGGTGTGATGCATCACAGCCTACACCGTTACCATAGGAAGGTTCAATGCTCTTCCAACAAATTCCTCCTAACACAGTGTTTTTCATGAACGCAGTTTCGTTGTCTCTGGGTCTGTTGGCCATATTTACCACCTTCAGATGCAGTTTCTTATTTGAGACTTCAGAGGGAAACATTCATCTCTATATTCTGGAATGCAGAAAAGTCACACACTTTGACTCTGTTCTTAGGATGGCCTTTCCCACCCAGAGTATCCTTACAAACCCCTGCAAACTAGTGTTCTTTTTTTTTTTTTTCTTCAAGAAAATTTACTGAAGTATCCATGGATTGCCACGTTACTCCCATTTATAAAGCAGTTCACTGCTAGTATGCCCTGGGTTCATTCTGGCAATCATATAATTTCAGATCCTTGGGTCCATGACTAGTGTTCATTAACTTATTGTTTATAAACTTATTTCTTCTTTAATTTATTAATATTTGTGTTCTTTGCTACAGATAATTGTTTGGTTTGGGTTAAAGACTGGCCTTATTCAGAATAATATAATGAAAAACAATTTGGACAGTAACAACCATTGGGGCAATGCCTGTATTTGGATAGAGGTCAATGAAAAGCTGAGGCAGCTCCAAAAGTGCCTTGTCATTTTCAGGGACCACTGGGGCCTCAAGAATTGAATTGGGTTTATAAGCAGCCAATTCTCTTTATTCTCCAGCCTGCAGACTAGAAAGGAACCAGTTTCATTAGTTTTGCTAATCACCAATTACTTTACTCCTGGTATCCTTACCAACTTATAATTACTTTACCAGGTATAGCTCTTACTATCAGGTTATGTCATGGGCCATCATTTTGTCTGTGGATGGTTGTCCTTGAATTAGGGGCCACTCTTGGTGTAATCAGTAGCTATACTAGTCCTTCAAAGAACTTATACGGGAGATACAATAAGGGAACTGAAAGATGGAGAAGCTCTATATAGTCAGCAAAAACAAGACCAAGAGCTGACTGTGGCTCATATCATGAACTGCTTATTGCCAAATTCATACTTAAATTGAAGAAAGTGGGGAAAACCACTAGACCATTCAGGTATGACCTAAATCAAATCCCTTATGACTATATAGTGGAAGTGAGAATAGATTTAAGGGACTAGATCTGACAGACAGAGTGCCTGATGAACTATGGATGGAGGTTCATGACATTGTACAGGAGACAGGGATCAAGATTATCCAAAGAAAAAGAAATGCAAAAAGGCAAAATAGCTGTCTGAGGACAGCTGAGAAAAGAAGAGAAGCCAAAAGCAAAGGAGAAAAGGAATGTTATACCCATTTGAATGCAGAGTTCCAAAGAATAGCAAGAAGAGATAAGAAAGCCTTCCTCAGAGATCAATGCAAAGAAATAGAGGAAAACAATAGAATGGGAAAGACTAGAGATCTCTTCAAGAAAATTAGAGATACCAAGGGAACATTTCATGCAAAGATGGGCTAAATAAAGGACAGAAATGGTATGGACCTAACAGAAGCAGAAGATATTAAGAAGAGGTGGCAAGAATACACAGAATAACTGTACAAAAGAGATCTTCAAGACCAAGATAATCACGATGGTGTGATCACTCATCTAGAGCCAGACATCCTGGAATGTGAAGTCAAGTGGGCCTTAGGAAGCATCACTACAAACAAAGCTAGTGGAGGTGATGGAATTACAGTGGAGCTGTTTCAAATCCTTAAAGATGATGCTGTGAAAGTGCTGCTGCCAGTAAATTTGGAAAACACAGCAGCGGCCACAGGACTGGAAAAGGTCAGTTTTCATTCCAATCCCAAAGAAAGGCAATGTCAAAGAATGCTCAAACTACCACACAATTGCACTCATCTCACACACTAGCAAAGTAATGGTCAAAATTCTCCAAGCCAGGCTTCAGCAATATGTGAACCGTGAACTTCCAGATGTTCAAGCTGGTTTTAGAAAAGGCAGAGGAACCAGAAATCAAATTGCCAACATCTGCTGGATCATGGAAAAAGCAAGAGAGTTCCAGAAAAACATCTATTTCTGCTTTATTGAAAGCCAAAGCCTTTGACTGTGTGGATCACCACAAACTCTGGAAAATTCTGAAAGAGATGGGAATACCAGACCACCTGACCTGCCTCTCGAGAAACCTATATGCAGGTCAGGAAGCAACAGTTAGAACTGGACATGGAACAACAGACTGGTTCCAAATAGGAAAAGGAGTACATCAAGTCTATATATTGTCACCCTGCTTATTTAACTTCTATGCAGAGTATATCATGAGAAACGCTGGGCTGGAAGAAGCACAAGCTGGAATCAAGATTGGTGGGAGAAATATCAATAACCTCAGATATGCAGATGACATCACCCTTATGGCAGAAAGTGAAGAGGAACTAAAAAGCCTCTTGATGAAAGTGAAAAGGAGAGTGAAAAAGTTGGCTTAAAGCTCAACGTTTCAGAAAACTGAGATCATGGCATCCGGTCCCATCACTTCATGGCAAATAGATGGGGAAACAGTGGAAACAGTTTCAGAGGAAACAGGCTGACTTTATTTTTTGGGGCTTCAAAATCACTGCAGATTGTGATTGAAGCCATGAAATTAACAGATGCTTACTCCATGGAAGGACAGTTATGACCAACCTAGACAGCATATTGAAAAGCAGAGACATTACTTTGTCAACAAAGGTCTGTCTAGTCAAAGCTTCAGTTTTTCCAGTAGCTTTGTATGGATGTAAGAGTTGGACTATAAAGAAAGCTGGGCGCCAAAGAATTGATGCTTTTGGACTGTGGTGCTGGAGAGGACTCTTGAGAGCCCCTTGGACTGCAAGGAGATCCAACCAGTCCATCCTAAAGGAGATCAGTCCTGGGTGTTCATTGGAAGGGCTGATGCTGAAGCTAAAACTCCAATACTTTGGCCACCTGATGCGAAGAGCTGACTCATTAGAAAAGACCTGGATGCTAGGAAAGATTGAGGGCAGGAGGTGAAGGGGACGACAGAGGATGAGATGGTACCGACTCAATAGACATGGGTTTGGGTGAATTCCGGGAGTTGTTGATGGACAGGGAGGCCTGGCGTGCTGAGGTTTATGGGGTCACAAAGAATCGGACATGACTGAGCGAATGAACTGAACTGAACAGCTAGAAAAAGCTCATTAAGTTTGGCAAAGATCATGATCAGCATATGCTACTCATCATTTATACCACCATTTGGGGGTATCAAGTGCCAAAATGTTATTATGCACTTGGCAAATTGATGGAGCTTCCTAGGTGGTAGTAGTGGTAAAAATGCCTCATGCCAATGTTGGAAACAGAAGAGATGTGGTTCGATCCCTGGGTTGGGAAGATTCCTTGGACTAGGAAATGGTAACCCACTCCAGTAATCTTGCCTGGAGAATTTCATGGACAGAGGAGTCTGGTGGTTACAGAGGAGTCCATTGGGTCACAAGGAGTCAGACATGACTGACCAACTGACACTTAAGTTACTTGGCAAATTGATAGCTGTTTTCATTTGCTGTGAAATCTATTCCTTTTGTGTCTTGTGAGATACACTGAAGTCCACGTATAACTTATTTGTATTCTTTATTATATTTATATTCCAGTTATATAAAAAGGAGTTTGAAGATAATTGCAAAAAGTTGTAACTAACATGTCCTTACAAGAGTAGTAACATGTCCTAACAAGAGTGCACATTCTTAAAGGAAAAAAAAAAATTAAATCAAGTTTTCCTGATAGTATTAAAATAAAAATCACTTATTATTCATGTAAAAACATGGTAAAATATTAACGGATTTCTCAAATAATTTTATACAAAGGAATCACAAGTTTAAACCCAAATAGTCTTCAAAGCTTCCATCATGAATCCATGGATTAGTGTTTAAAAAAAGCATGTAAAATAAATGAAATATTATCAGATAGCATTGTATAGTCAGACATCTTCAGTATTAAATATTAACAGGATTTTGGGATTTGCTGCTTATAGTCCTGTGTAATCAAAACTAAACAAAACTATTAATTTGAGTCTGATGACTGAGCAAGAGTAGTAATTTTTTTATTTCTTAAATGATGGAAATTAATAGTTACTCAGCAATCAAGGGAAAGCCTATACATTTCACTGTTAAAATGTAGAAGCACTTTCTCTTGAAAAAAATCATGATTTTAACCTAGTTTAGGGAAAATGCTGTTTCATGAATATACCAAATTGAATCGAAATTATTATCAGCATGTTTCTTAAATCTAAAATATTTGTGAGACTTAAAACCTCTATGAATTACTATAGAATCCTGCCAGGAAAGACCTTCTGGGCCAGTCATTATGTTTGCTCCCAAATATTTCCCCACCCTTCTTGCTAAAATGCTTCCAGCTTGTTCAGCAAGTGGGAGACACTAGTGGGGGCATGAAAGACAGGACAAAGCGATCCTAGGGTATGGGTATTTCTCTCTCTTTCCCCCAAATCTGTCTCTGTCTCTGTCTTCTGACTGTGTTTTCGCGATGCAACTCCTTATAGTTCCAGGTTGCCCAGGGAGGGTCCCTTTCTCAGAGCTCCCAGCTTCTTCCAGGTAGTCCCTGCTAAGGTTTTAGCTCCTGCCAGGCTACCCAACTTCTGGATTCTTCTAAGACTAGTACCTCCTCTCTGCATCCAGCCAGTCCAAGAGAAAGAAGCTGCTTCCTGCTGTGGGGAATCTCTTAAGTTGCCTTGCATTTCCTGTTTGGTTTTTCAGCCCTTCCATCAACAGTGCAATTAACTTGTATTTAATTCCCTCTGTTTGAGATAAGGTCTGTTTTTAGTTTGCCTGACTAGACTCTGAGTCATGTGGTACCCTCTGCTTCCTGTGCACGGAAGAGCAGTAGGGCGGAACATTAGTAATCATATAGTCCGTTACTGTGGATAAGCACATGTACAGGTGGGGATATTCCACCCTGTGTGCATATATGATGTTTCACTTCAATATAGTTTTATGCAATTTACTCCAGCATGCTTCTTTTGGATTCTCCCCAACTTTTAGTTACGTACTACTGTAATTCTTTATACAGGAAGATGTCAGAATAATAACAATCAAATGTTATTTTATGAATATTACACCTTTGCTCAAGCACTAAGAAGATATTTCTTTGGTGAAACAGATCCAGACTCCCTAGTCTATATCTCATAGAAAGTGAAAGTGAAGTCGCTCAGTTGTGTCCAGCTCTTCACGACCCCATGGACTGTAGCCTACCAGGCTCCTCCCTCCATGGGATTCTCCAGGCAAGAGTACTGGAGTGGGTTGCCATTTCCTTTTCCAGGGGAATCTTCCCTGACCCAGGGATTGAACCCGGGTCTCCTGAATTCCAGGCAGACACTTTAACCTTGAGCCACCAGGGATATATCTCATAGTTCTCCCTCAATTACTTCCCTCAATCATTTCCTTCTTCCGTATCTTGATAACCTTATATTCTATATTGTGCTCCGATGAAGCCTATGTGTTCCAGTCAAACTATCTTGCCTTCCATTTTTAACACTCGATTTCCTGTTCTCCACCATTATGTCTTCATAGGGCAGCAGCACCCTTTCTTATCATATCTTTGACACTGATAATACTTCATATACATAGTAAAATAGTAACTTATAATTAATAATGCATCATCATACACAGCGTAACTTCTCTGTATCCTTCTCTTCAATATTGGCATTCTCCAGGGTTCTAGTCTAGTCCTCTTGTTTTTTTCCTTTTAAACTCCTTTTTTCCTTTTTGGGATAATCTCTGTTCTGATATATTTACCTCCAAAACTATGGTCCCTAAATCTGAATAGCTAGTCCCTAGATGGCTTCCCTGGTGGCTCAGATGGTAAAGAATCCACCTGCAATGCAAGAGACCTGTGTTCAATCCCTGGGTTGGGAAGATCCCCTGGAGGAGGGCATGGCAACCCACTCCAATATTCTTGCCTGGAGAATCCCCACGATCTTCTTGCTGTCCAAGGGACTATCAAGAGTCTTCTTCAACACCACAGTTCAAAAGCATCAGTTCTTCAGGGCTCAGTTTTCTTTATAGTCCAACTCTCACATCCATACATGGCTACTGGAAAAACCGAAGCTTTGTCTAGATGGGCCTCTGTCAGCAAAGTAACATCTCTGCTTGTTAATATGCTGTCTAGGTGGTGATAGCTTTTCTTCCAAGGAGCAAGTGTCTTTTCATGGCTGCAATCCCCATCTGCAGTGATTTGGGAGCCCCCCCCCCCCCAATAAAGTCAGCCACTGTTTCCATCTATTTGCCATGAAGTGATGGGACCGGATGCCATGATCTTCGTTTTCTGAATGTTGAGCTTTAAGCCAACTTTTTCACTCTCCTCTTTCACTTTCATCAAGAGTCTCTTCAGTTTCTCTTTGCTTTCTGCCATAAGGGTGGTGTCATCTGCATATCTGAGGTTATTGATATTTCTCCCAGGAATCTTGATGCTCTAAGTAGCATCTCTTCTTAGGGGTCAGCATTCATGGACCTTAATATACTTCAGGGTTGCCCCTGGTGCCTTAGTGGTAAGGAATCGCCTGCATTGCAGGAGACATGTGTTCATTAAGGTCCGTTGGAGAAGAGAATGGCAACCCACTCCAGTATTCTTGCCTGGGAAATCCCACGCACAGAGGAGCCTGGTGGGCTGCAGTCCATGGGGCTGCACAGTTGGATACAACTTAGTGACTAAACAACGATACACTTCCGAGAAGGAGATCACATAATGAGGGAAACATCTCACTAGCGATCAACTCTAAATGACACAGAACTGGAACAATTTTCTCGCTTTGTGTTGGTTTGTTTATTTTGTTTTTATAAAGAGGCACTCATTTCATGATTCAGGTCTTTTCCAAGAAAACATAAATCAAAGTAGGATATTAATATTCATAGAGTTGAATTCACTATAAGGAGGGGTGGTCTAGGTAAAACACTGTGGAAACTTACAAGTCTAGCTTACAGAAGAGGCATAAATAAGAACCTCTCAAAAGTTGATAGCCCACAATACTCTCTTTAGGGTGTAAAATATTTATGTTATAAGGAGACCTATAGAAACAGTCAACAGATGAATGCCATAAGGCATTTAGAGATAAACATCTCTTAAGAAAAACTTATTCTTGCCAAGTTAAAGAAAATAAACCAAACCCTTTGATTTTAAACATTGAAGGAAAGAATGAAAAATCATACCCATTTTTCTCTTATGCTATCACTCTGGTACCTGCTTTAATAAGGAAGCTAAGAACATAATCTATTATATTAATTGCTCCAAGGATCTTCACAAAAAGCTTATCTCCCATTCAATTAGTTTCTTGCAATAAATATTGCTTGTTATACATAATTTCTTGAAAGATAAAGATATTTTATTATTTATTTTTTTAAATTTAAATTTATTTATTTTAATTGGAGGCTAACTACTTTACAATATTGTATTGGTTTTGCCATACATCAACATGAATCCGCCACGGGTGTACACGTGTCCCCAGTCCTGAACTCCCCTCCCACTTCCCTCCCCATACCATCCCTCTGGGTCATCCCAGTGCACCAGCCCCAAGCATCTTGTATCTTGCATCGAACCTAGACTGGTGATTCGTTTCTTATATGATATTATACATGTTAACAGTGCAAAACATCAGAATGGATGACTGGTCAGCTATATATTAAAAGTTATCATTCTTTCTTCAATATATACCCAATGGTACCTGACATTTTAGTTATACTTTCCATAACACAGAGCAGTTTAGTAATATCAATCAGTATTATTGTTCTCTGCATAACACGTTTTCACAGGCTACTCCAAGCCTTGCTAAGCTGTTGGATAACAAATGGGAAAATATCATACCACAGGCAATATCTACCTATCCAACAGGCAAAACAAGAAAATGGAGCCCAGACCTAGAATCCTCTAGTGTTACTCAATCAAGGCAAATTATCTATTGTCTTCTGCCCGGAAGGTCCCACGGGGCATGAAATACTGATTTAGGAATTTGCTGGGCCTGAGTTTCTGTGTGTTGCAACTATGTTCTCTTCTATCACTTCTTAATATATGATAAATTGCTTCTATGTATGGTATGACAAAGTTGAATAACAAATTAAATATGGCTATCCTACAAACTTGAAATGTAAACACTAAAATTTTTTTACAATACTAGTTTGGATCATTACCATTTGCTCCATAGTGTGCAGGATTGTACAGTGCCTTGTTCATATCTGTGAACCTTCCACTGCACCTTCATTTCACACCTCACAACTTCTGCTGCACTCACAAGACCTGATTCCACTCTTTCTCACCTCCACTGCACCTTCATTTCACACCTCACAACTTCTGCTGCACTCACAAGACCTGATTCCACTCTTTCTAAAAGTAGGATTTGGAGAACCTGGATGTTCTTTGTGATTCATCTGGAGTTTCTCAAATCCCTGAGGACAGTGGATCTGGGCTCTAGATATTGAGGAAGGGCTAAAGCTGAAACTTTGTGATGGGAAGAAGAGCAGGAGCTATTCACTGAGCAGAAGAGGAGGAATCTGGAGCAAGTGTGAAGAAGAATTAAAGAAAAAAACACCATGAAGCATAAAGAATGGTAACATGCAAGACTATTTCATCAGTTAAAAACCTTTGCTTTGTACTATCCTAAGTGTCCATATAATATGCAACATTAAAAGTGTCACACATGAATGTCCTGCATTAGTATTTATTTGTTCACTCTGCTCATCTGGAATTTCCCATATAAGATCAGCACAGTGGTGGCTATGAAGACTCTGGATTCAGATACCCTAGGTTCTAAGCTGGTCTCCAGTACTTTCTAAGAATGTGACCTTCACCTTCCTTGGCCTCAGTTTCCTCATATCTAAAAAGAAGATAAAAAATTCTCTCCCTTCTCAGGTTATTGCAAAAAGAAATAAAATATATAACATATGATGTATACATATACATGTGTGCATATATCTGTACACATGTAATATCTATCATCCATCTACACCTAGAACAGTGACTGCGTGGATCACAATAAACTGTGGGAAATTCTGAAAGAGATGGGAATACCAGACCACCTAATCTGCCTCTTGAGAAATCTGTATGCAGGTCAGGAAGCAACAATTAGAATTGGACATGGAACAACAGACTGGTTCCAAATAGTGCGAAAAGGAGTGCGACAAGGCTGTATATTGTCATCCTGCTTATTTAACTTCTATGCAGAGTACATCATGAGAAACGCTGGACTGGAAGAAACACAAACTGGAATCAAGATTGCCAGGAGAAATATCAATAACCTCAGATATGCAGATGACACCACCCTTATGGCAGAAAGTGAAGAGAAACTAAAAAGCCTCTTGATGAAAGTGAAAGAGGAGAGTGAAAAAGTTGTCTTAAAGCTCAACATTCAGAAAACGAAGATCATGGCATCTGGTCCCATCACTTCATGGGAAATAGATGCGGAAACGATGGAAACAGTGTCAGACTACATTTTTGGGCTCCAAAATCACTGCAGATGGTGACTGCAGCCATGAAATTAAAAGACGCTTACTCCTTGGAAGAAAAGTTATGACCAACCTAGATAGTATATTCAAAAGCAGAGACATTACTTTGCCGACTAAGGTCCGCCTAGTCAAGGCTATGGTTTTTCCTGTGGTCATGTATGGATGTGAGAGTTGGACTGTGAAGAAGGCTGAGCACTGAAGAATTGATGCTTTTGAAGTGTGGTGTTGGAGAAGACTCTTGAGAGTCCCTTGGACTGCAAGGAGATCCAACCAGCCCATCCTGAAGGAGATCAACCCAGGGATGTCTTTGGAAGGAATGATGCTAAAGCTGAAACTCCAGTACTTTGGCCACCTCATGTGGAGAGTTGACTCATTGGAAAAGACTCTGATGCTGGGAGGGATTGGGGGCAGGAGGACAAGGGGACGACAGAGGATTAGATGGCTGGATGGCATCACTGACTCGATGGACGTGAGTCTGAGTGAACTCCAGGAGAAGGTGATGAATACGGAGGCCTGGAGTGCTGCGATTCATGAGGTCGCAAAGAGTTGGACACGACTAAGCGACTGAACTGAACTGAATGTTCAGTAGAATTATCACATTCATTGTTGTTTTGTAATTTCTATTTAACTTCACATCTGTAGATCTTGTTGCTTCTACTATCTATGAAAACTTTGAGGGTGGGAAACAATCTTATGTTTTGTTATGGCTAAAATTTTTATTTTTGTCTCATCTATTGTGATTCACCATTCTCCTGTTCTTATTCCATATGATTTAGCTGCAGGTGAATCAGGCCTGGTCAATCAATGCTGCATTCATCTTGCCAGAAGGAATGTACGTGACTTAAGCTTGGATATGTAAGTCCTCACCAGCAAAAGGCTCAGTGATGTCTGGGATGGCTGCCTATCAGATTGTATAAACTTGAAACTCTGGGACTGGCCATCTTTGCCTCCTGAGGGACAGACTGTCTGAGAATGGCAACAATACAGAGGAACACAGAGCCAGCAGATGGAGAGAGATGACCATGAGGACACTGAGTTTCTGGATTCAGTCTTGCCTCAAAGGAATGCTCTTTGGCTTTTCTGATTTTATAAGGAAATAGATCCTCTCTTTAGTTTATTTAAATTAGTTTATATTGGATTTGCAACCAAATTAATACTAATATACATCTTCTTGTGTGTGTGTGTATAATTTTTTTAAACTTATTACTTTGTATTGGGGTATAGTCAGTTAATCGGAGAAGACAATGGCACCCCACTCCAGTACTCTTGCCTGGAAAATCCCATGGGCAGAGGAGTCTGGTAGGCTGCCTTCTATGGTGTTGCTAAGAGTCGGACACGACTGAGCGACTTCACTTTCACTTTTCACTTTCATGCATTGGAGAAGGAAATGGCAACCCACTCCAGTGTTCTTGCCTGGAGAATCCCAGGGACGGGGGAGCCTGGTGGGCTGCCGTCTATGGGGTCACACAGAGTTGGACACGACTGAAGCGACTTAGCAGCAGCAGCAGCATAGTCAATTAATAGTGTTGTGATAGTTTCAGGTGAACAATGCAGGGACTCAGCCATATATATACATCTTCTTAAAATCAACTTCTTAGTCCTCATGATCCTCTTTGATCATGACATTCAAATACATGCCACTGAGCGTATATAAGGCCCTGTATATAGGGCCCTGTACACAGAAGACCATGCATGCACATGCACATGCATACACACACACACACACACAAATACTGCATGTAGGAATGAATTAAAAAATTCAAAACTGCAATCATGAAATTAAAAGACACTTGCTTTTTGGAAGAAAATCTATGACTAACCTAGATAGTGCATTAAAAAGCAGAGACATCACTTTGCCCACAAAGATCTGTACAGACTACTGTTTCTCCAGTAGTCATGTATGGATGTGAGAGCTGGACCATAAAGAAGGCTGAGCAGTGAAGAATTGATGCTTTCGAATTGTGCTGGGGAAGACTCTTGAGAATCCCTTGGACAGCAAGGAGATCAAACCAGTCAACCCTAAAGGAAATGAAACCTGAATATTCATTGGAAGGACTGATGCTGAAGATGAACCTCCAATACTTTGGTCACCCCTTGCCAAGAGCCAATTCATTGGAAATGACCCTGATGCTGGGAAAGGTTGAGGGCAGGAGGAGAAGGGGATGACAGAGGATGAGATAGTTGGATGACGTCATTGACTCAATGGACATGCATTTGAGTAAACGCAGAGAGATAGTGAAGAACAAGGAAGCCTGGCATGCTGCAGTCCATGGAATCACAGAGTCAGTCAAGACTTGACGACTGAACAGTAACAAAAAGAAACTACACCACAACTTTAGAAAAGATTTTCATGCTTAATAAAACGGACAGCACTGCCTTAACGCCACCTGGTACGCAGTGGAACAGATCTCTTTTTTATAAACGTGATGTAGTCCTGAGGAACTTGTAGGATGAGCTGGATTGCAAAGAAAAGTGTGGTGGAGACGAGGGATTGAGCGTTGGAAGAATGGAGTTCCTCTTAGCATAACTAACTCCATGGTCATCTCATTTCCTTAATCTTCCTGGGTACCGTTCTTTAAGATAAATTGGGAAGAATAATACTTTCCTTAAAGGGTAATTGTTGCGTTCAAAGGAGCTCATTTATGTGTGAGCTAAAAATGGTACAGATGTTATCTGTTGATTTACCCCACCCCAGATATGCCAATTTAGATTGGCGATGGATACACACCTACCAAATCATGAGCTTAAAAGTGCTGAAATTTATTTTTCTGTAGTCAAAAGTTCGACCGGAAGCGCATTTTAGAAGGATAAATGTGAACATCCACCGTCATATCTGGGTCTGGGATGTGGCCTTTTGAGGGAATATTGAGTGTTCTCCCTAAAAGGAAGATTCCACTACTACGTTTTCTCCAAGAATCCCTTCACTTTTTTTCCATCAAAGAGCTTTAGAGGGCAGATGCGATGCTGTGCTCAAGACTAAATTCTTAACAGGTCCTTTGGCCACCGCTGGAGCTCAGTATCTGCGAACCTCCACGCCTAGAGGTGTTTTCAGTGGGCGGGGCGAGAAGCACCTGCTCCCGGGCTCTCCTCGAATCTGGCTCCAATCCCTTGGTTTTAAGGGTGTAGCTCTGCAGTCTCTCAGCTATTCCCTGGAGTGTGCTTTATGAGATCCGGTTTCAATCCCCCGGTGGGGAGCTCTGAGGTCCCGTTACGATTCCCTAGAGATCCGTGCGTGTGCGGGAGGGACAGAGCCAGGGAGAGACCGAGGGAGGGGGAGCAGTCTCCGGTCTCCGGTTACCGCCCCGCACGGCCCCCGCCCCGCGCCGCCGAGTGCACTGCGGGCCCGGGGAGCGCTGCGGCCCCTTTAAGAGCCGGGCCCAGGCCGGCCCGGGGGCCGCGGGAGCCCAGAGCGCGGCGCTCGGCGGAGGAGTTGGGATCCGGCGCAAAAGTTTCCTCCCAACTCTGGCCCCGCGCGCTGCCGCTGCCGCCGCCCACTCCAGCCCGGGGCTTGGGGCCGACCCCGCCGCCGCCAGGGCCAGGGCCAGGGCCAGGGCCAGGCCGGCAGTTTCGCTTTGGCGGGCGGGGAGCAGCCGCCAGGGCCGGGCCCGAGCCGGAGCCGGAGCAGGAGCGGGAGGAGCAGCCCGGCCCCCGGCTTCTCCGGCCCCCGGCCACCTGGGAGGTAGCCCTCCCCGCTGCCGCCTGCTCTCAGATCGATTCCCGCCCGCCGGCGGCCGCCTGCCCCGGGCGGAGGGGCGTTGCTGCGAGCCCCTGATCCGGAAGGGGGACCGGGGAGAGGCACCCCGGGGTCTCCGCCGGCGCCCGGTGTCCCCTGAGAGTGGGGCCGCGCCCGCCGGCCCAGACACCTGTTCGGCCGGGCCCGGCGTGGTCGCCGGGGGCCAGGATGAAAGTGACCGTGTGTTTCGGCAGGACCGGAATCGTGGTGCCCTGCAAGGAGGGCCAGCTGCGCGTCCGGGAGCTCACACAGCAGGCGCTGCAGCGGTACCTGAAGACCCGCGAGAAGGTGGGCGCGGCGCTGGGGGCGCGCGGGCGGGGCGGAGGAGGGGGCGCGGCTGCGGACTGGCTACCCGGGAGCGCTCCGCCGCCACCGCACCTGCCAGGTACCCCGAGGACAGGGTGGCGACACCCTGGGGACGCAGAGCACCTCGGCGACCTGATTTGTCACGACCTGTGGCCGCAACTTTTGTATGTTGCTAATATGAGGGATCTGGGCGTTTGTGGGCCTTGCTTGTTTCAGGGTGGTGGTTGGAACCGCGGCATCCGAGCCACTTGGAGGCTTGTTTGAACGGCAACATCTGGTGCCCCGGTCCAAGCCCACGACTTCAAAATCTGCTTTTCAACAAGCTCCCAGGTGATTGCAGTGGCCAGTGAAGTTTGACAAGCACTGCTCGAGAAGTTGTTGGAGCGAACAGACCTCAGGGGAGCACTTGTAGGTGTTGCTTACCTCAGATGTGATTTTTAACCAGCTAAGGCCCGTCCTACTTCTAATCCTTGGGTTAGAAAGTTGATTGGTGTAAGTAACAGATACTCGGAAGTTACAACTAATGGGGCCCTTGGAATTTCAGCCTCTGGAGCTGGCCTCTCTCAATGACTCCAGCAGGAGGTCAGGTGGAAGGATGCGGCGGCGTGCTGACAGCAACCAGTCTACACTTTGCTATTTTTACTTTAACACCTCGCTTTCTATCAGCATTTACTAAATGTGTGGGCAGTGTCAGGTCCGGGGTGACTGTCGAAATGATGACAAAGACTATTCCCAGCTCTGTCCCTGAAGCCAGAAACAAGTGAAATCTAGGTAAGATTCCAGAAGTGTTTGTAAGTGTGTAAGGCATACTTAAATATTCAGAAGCCATAGCTAGACTCTGGAACTCATACTCAGTGTTTGGGTAACATGCTGGGCCTGTTTATTTTTTCAAGAAAAAAGTTTCAATGAAAACTTTAAATGAAGTCCTCCAGCGGCATCTTTTTCTTTTGAATCCTCCAAAGGGATATCTTGTTTGCCCCAAATCTCCCTCAAATAGGACAAATCATAAAGTTTTAATTTAGAGGCCAGTGGTTTTCTTAACGCTTTTCCTCATGCTGTGAGAACTGTAGAAATAGTATGTTGGCCAATTTCATGATGGAAAGATGTAGTTTCTTTTAATGTCAACTCGGTTATCCAAGGCATGAAAGCAATTGTTTTTTCTAAACGTATATAGCTGAGGCACTTAAGAAAATCTCTGCATCTCTGTGCCTCCACTTGGAATTATTATACAGGAAAAAATTCCACTCTGGATAAATGCATGTGCATATTTCCTGGAACAGTCAAGAGCTAAAGATGAGTGTAGAGAATGCTCTGTTAATACATTAAATATAATCTCTAAAGCTGGACGTTTTACTAATGGAATTGAGGCAGAGAAGAACAGTAATCAAAGTACCCTATATAAGTATCTACCTAATGGTTTTTTTCCTTTGTTACAGTAGCACATGCTGTTTATATTGTGTAATTCAGTTAAAAATGAAAAGTGACACAAGTTGTCCTTAAAATCCTATTTCCCTAACTTCTGAAAGTAGTCTAAGGTTAAACCTAACCATGCTATTCTAGACAAATTATTAAAGCAAATTTCACTGAGAGGTTGTTTTATAGAGATGATAAACTTATTTTTATTTTTTTAAACATTGTGAAAAATAATTTAATTCTAAAACCTCGAATATTTAGAAATTTGATACATGGAGCTGTCCAAGTAATAGAACTAAGCTCTAAGCTTATAAATAGCACACAGGGAATTAACTATAGGATATTTAATGCATTATAATTTGATCTTAAAAGGTGTTAAAAAACTATCAATATTCTGTACTGAAAGCATAATTTATAATATCACAGATCCCATAATGTAATTGTATTGATCAGTTTACCATTATTACCAGACATTACATTTTTCTGTGTTTACATTTATATATTAGTGAATGTGACATTTAAAGGTCACCTGCAACTAATAAATTCTCCCTCCCTTCTTTGGCTTTTAAAATCTCAATTTAATAACTGGAGAGTGATATTTTTCCCTCCCAAAATACTCCTCTCTCATAGTTTCGTTTTAAATAGCATTGTAATCATAACAAGGCTTTAACTAATATTAAATTATATTCCTAATGGAACTAAAATGTCACGAAATACTCCGATAAAGTCCATGCTTTTATCCATTGAATTTAGAAAATGATGGGAAAAGACCAGAAATATCAAAATTCAATTTCAAAAACAACTTGGCATAAATTCACTTTCTTTAAATTAGTGAAAGGTTTAAACGGTTTGTTTCTCTGGACAGCGAAGTTTTAAGCCCTTGTGTGTTACTCAGTCGGTCGTGTCTGACTCTGCAACCCAGCGGACTGTAGCCTGCAAGGCTCCTCTGTCCATGGCATTTTCCAGGCAAGGATATTGAAGTGGGTTGCCATTTCTTCCTCTAGAGGCTCTTCCCCAACCCAGGGATCGAACCTGGATCTCCCGCATTGGCAGGTGGATTCTTTACTGTCTGAACCACCAGGGAATCACAGACTTAATGAGGGCCGCAGAAGCTGCAAGCCGATGAGGATGGGCTTACTCAGTAGTAATAACACAACAGCCAAGAGGAATTGTACTTACTTGGTGCAGGCACTGTTCTAGGTGCTTTACGTATATGAAATGACTAACTCCATGAACGAGGTACTAATATCCCCATTTTACAGATGGGGGAAAAGCAGAGAAGTATGACTAGTATGTGGTAGAATTGAGAGTTGAACCCAGGAACTGTGTTTCCAGGTCCTTACTCTCAGTCATTAATATGGAGCCTAGTATGTCACTATGCAGTGGAACTTATCATCTTATTTATTTTTTTACAGTTTGTTTAAAAAAAAATCCATCTGTAAACTGCTACAATAACATATCAACCCAATGATGGCAATAGCTATTGTGTTTCTTGTAAAGGGAGGCTTGTGTATGTGCTGAGTCATGTCCAACTCTTTGCGACCCCATAGTCTCTAGCCTGCCAGGCTCCTCCGTCCATGGGATTTCCCAGGCTAGAATACTGGAGTGAGTTGCCATTTCCTTCTCTTCCTGATGCAGGGATCAAACCTGGTCTCTTGTGTCTCCTCCATTGTCAGCAAATTCTTTACCCCTGAGCCACCCGGGAAGCCTTCAAAGCATCCTCACACTCCTTTAAATCCTATCTTTTAGAGTATAGGTCCATATGTTACAGATAGAAGTCTGATTTCTGTGAAAAATATTGCAGGATTTGCAAATCAAGTCTGAAGAATCTTCTTCAGTCTAATTACAAATGGAAAAATTGGGCATGATCTCTGAGATACCTGGGTCGAGAGGTAAGGAGGTAAAGAAACATGTTAAGTGGGAACATGAATGTAAATGAAGCCTATTTCTTCCGGAGCCCTGAATAAGTTAGATGGGAGAAAGGCAGATTTCAAGATTGAGGAGAGAGTTGGGGTTTCTACAGTTTGAAGGGTACATGAAGCCCAAGGAGGACAGTCTGGGTTTTGTGAGCAGAAGCATAGCACTGGCCACCTCCAACTGAGAAGAAACAAAGGAAGCTGGTATTTGTGGAATGTGGGAATCCAGCTGAATCAGCATCAGATAAGGCCAGAAGTAGGTAAGATACTGAAGAAACTGAGGGAGCTTTGGGGAAAGCTTTAATTATGTTCTGAATTCTCTCAGACTTTGAGGTTCCTGTGGCCTCCCTGATGCCTGTCCTTTGATAACCTCTACTAGGGAGGTGAATTGACCAAGGGGCAAGAATTGAGGGATTGCTTGTCTTTGGATCCTGGTAGTTTATCATCATTTCAGGCTCTAAATCCAGTTCAGTTAAGTAGTTAGTGGAAAGGGGACTACTCTTCAGTAGTCAAGGTGGGGATCATTGAGTAATTAGTTAATTAATCATCAAAATTACGCATCACAGGTGAATGGCTAATTGAACCATATCCTGCAGGGCTCTCAACTTGGTTGATCATTAGTTACCTCTAATTTTAACATTTTAAATAATACATGTTTCAGTCCTTTTCTTCCATGGATTTGGAGTGAAACCTGGGGATCGGTATTAAAAAAAGATACTTCAGATGATACAAATGCCCAGTTAGAATTGAGAATCACTAATCTGCTACTACTACTACTAATCTTTTGGTATCACTGAACTAATTTGATTTTTAAACTCTTTTGACAGCAGATAATATGTCTTAGACACCTACGGACCAACTTGTTATTAGTAACTGTCTTTCTGCTCCTACCCTAAGTGCATTCTCCCAGCAGGTGTTCAAATGACTTATTAAATTGAACATTGATTTTATATATAAGTAAATAAGGGGAAGTACTTGTGTTATGCCCAAGTCGCAAAATCTCCCAATGACCACCAGGGAGCTGATATCCGATGCAAAAGCAAGAGAGTTTTTTTTACCAAGCTCGAGCTGGGGCTCCCACCGATACCGACACAGCAGCTATAGGGAGGAGCCCCGAATTCTGGGTTACATTGCTTATATAGGGTATTCTCACGTGAGAAATTTGAAAAACAGGAGTTTCCGGGTTGGGAGACGTCTAACTGGTTACCTTCTGTGGAAGGGTTAGGTGTTGGTTTCTGATTGGTTTTTATTTTCCCGGGCTGGCCCGGGTTCTGATTGGTTCTGATTGGTTCCCATTTCCCGGGCTGGCCACGGGTTCTGATTGGTTCTCATTACCTAGGTAGACCACGTTAAGTCAGGAGATTTTGATCTGGGGTCTGATTGGCTCGAGGGTGGTGGGGTGAGGTCAGGGGATTTCCAAAGCCTCTTGGATTTTCAAAGGCTCTTTCCCTGGAACCTTACGAAATGGAGTTTTTCTGTCGACAAAATGGAGTAGCTTAGGTCCTTCACTTGTTCAGTAACAAAAGTATAAATAAGAGTGTATAGTGTGTGCATGTGTGTGAGTTCAGGAGTCGAATAGTATGAACACTGAGTTTATGGGGTAGTGGGTAAGATAGAATTTTTAGGAAGATTTGCAGATGTATGTTTATGAGGATAGTGTTGTTGTTTTTAAAGAAGCATCTGATTGACTTTCAAAATGAATCTCTTCTGTATTCAGATATTTGGAATAATTTGTTGGTTTTACAAGTTGAGGTCAGCTTCCCAGATTGGAATTAGTTAAGAGCAATGGACTCTGCTGGTTGACTGTGAGATCAGTTTTAGAATTTGTACAATGACAAGAATTAGGTGTGATATTATGTGTGACTAGCCTGGAAGAAAAAATTAGAACTCTTAAATTCCTGAATTTTTCAGCTTTTGATGTCTTGTTTCCAGATGATAAGTTTCCTTTATACATAAGCTAGGACCACACTGAATTCCCCAAATGCTTTTCAGTTTATTGGGCAGTGACTAACTTGAGTGCTTTATTTCCTATTCAGTTCTCTCCTCTCCCAATGTGTGAACTAGATGCTCTTTCCAGCATGTAGACAGGACTGACTCACCATCAGCAAGGCGCATGCTTCTAACTTGGTTTTGGTTCTGTTGCTTGACTTGCATTGAGCAGCCTCTAAATTTGCAAACACAGGGCTCGTGGGGTCTGCTATGACCCACAGAAGTGTTTTTTAAGTTCTGCTCAGTGTTATATTTTGAATTTTGCCATGTTTAAATAATATTGAGATTTCATGCAAAACTCCAGATTTCTATCTTTTAGGGAAAATAGAATCAGAAGCTCTGAGACTACTGGGCTTTACTTTCCCACATGGCAGCCTTCAGTTGGAGCTGAGGTTAGACACCTCTTTAGAAGGACTCATTATCCTCTAGTCTCCATTATTACCATCTCAATAGATGAGTGTAAGTTGTTTTCCAGTGAGAGTGCTCTTAACAAGATTATCAGGATGTGACAGCTAAGAGCCATGGTTACTTTCCAGTCCTTATTTTTTGATATCTCACCTTTTAAAACTCTCTCTACCCAGAATTTCTAAACATGTCTCTGTCTTCTGTGTCTTTGCAGGGGCATCCAATACGGTTTCCCTTGTGTGCTGGTGCCTCGGGGTTCTTTGCTTTATTTCAGTTGGATCTCATCCATTCCATGGCTTCAGCTTCCCTCAGGCACACACCTCTAGTCTTGAATTTGCTGTCGACCTCAATATCCAGCAGCTTCTGGACTTCACCACCTTGATGTCCCATACATAGTTTAAGCCCAGCTTGTTCTCTGTCCTTCTGCATGTCTCCATCCTCCTGTCCTGGTGGTTCAGATAGTAAAGAATCCACCTGCAGTGAGGGAGACCTGGGTTTGATCCCTGGGTTGGGAAGATCTCCTGGGGGAGGAAATGGCAATCCACTCCAGTATTCTTGCCTGGAGAATCGCCACGGACAGAGGAGCCTGGTGAGCTATAGTTCATGAGGTTGCAAAGAGTTGGACTCAGATGAGTGACTAAACACATACACATCCTCCTGTAGACTCTTTCTTCATTTCTGGTACCACCATTCACCTGGTTGTCTAATTCAGAAACTGGAAATCCTTTGTTCCTTGATGACCTCTCATCCTCCATATTCTATTACTTGTCTGGTTGGTCAGAAAAGTCCTTTGATGCTTCCATGTGGTATTTCTTAGATCTGCTTCCTCCTTTCTGCCCCACACCAGTCCTTTCTCATTCCTACTGTGGGGAACTGCAGCAGACCCGTAATTGGCCTTTCTGCCATTCAGTTCAGTTCAGTCACTCAGTCATGTCCAACTCTTTGCAACCCCATGAACCGCAGCATGCCAGGCCTGCCTGTCCATCACCAACCGCAGCATGCCAGGAGTCCATCACCAACTCCTGGAGTCCACCCAAACCTGTGTTCATTGAGTTGGTGATTCCATCCAACCACCTCATCCTCTGTTGTCCCCTTCTCCTCCTGCCCTCAATCCTTCCCAGCATCAGGGTCTTTTCAAATGAGTCAGTTCGCATCAGGGGGCCAAAGTATTGGAGTTTCAGCCTCAACATCAGTCCTTCCAATGAACACCCAAGGTCTGATCTTCTTTAGGATGGACTGGTTGGATCTCCTTGCAGTCCACGGGACTCCCCAGAGTCTTCTCCAACACCACAGTTAGCTCCCAATTCTTTCAGACTGGTCTGCATTGAGGACCTTACAGCTGTAGATCTGATCCTGTCTGGAGTATTGCTGGGATATGTGAATGGCTCTTCACTGCTATTATGTGAAAACCCACTTTGCTTCTGGGTCCAGTATCTTCTCTATTCCTTTATACCCTTTAAATTCACACATGTGACGTAAAACTTTCACATTTTCCCCCACCCCAAGTGAATCTTGCTCATCTTTCGGGATGAAACTTCAACTGCCTCTTCTCTAGGAATTCCCGTCCTCCCTTTTCCCTCACCGTCACTTAGGGGCTTCATACTTGTGTTCCTGTAACTCGCTGTGCAGTGTTTTCATTTTGAAAACCGTATCTTACATTATACTGTCTACTCATCAGGGTCTTCTAACTTAACAGGCAAGCCCCCAAAGGACAGTGGTTTATCGCTTTCTCAGGGGGAGATGGGGTCTATAACCCATGCAGCCACCTACTGCTGTTCCTTTTGCTTTTGGGTTTTCTGCAGATTCCCTGCCCTGTGCCAGCTGGTGAGCAAGGAGAGTGTGGAGGATGCCACAGAAGCCTGGGGGCTTGGCCTGGAAGTGGCAGACATCACTTGTGCCAGCATTCCACTGGTCACACTGGCCGTGCAGTGGGCCATGCCGTCTAGACGCAGTGGGCCGGGGAAAGAAGTCCACGTGAATGCAGGAGAGGAACTGGCCGGGCCTGACCGCAGAGGGCAACCATTCTGTCTCCTCCACTCTACGTTGAACTGTTTAAGAACACTGAGTCTTATTTATTCTCCTATCCCTGTTTTTAGCACAGTACCAGATATATAGTATGTATACCAGAAATGCTTGTTAAATTGTATCACCTTTCACATTGCTTTCTTTCATAAAAATGAGAATGGCCTCATATTCAACACTATGCTTTGTAAGAAATCTTTATATGTGGTGTAGTTTTATAAAGAAAGTCTAAATGCAACTTTTCTCTTGATTATCTTCAAATACCTCATCAAATCCACATGTGCTGTAGGCAGTAGTTGAGTGGCCCATTATATCTGCCGCGCTGATTTTGTCTTAAATAACAGCTTCAAATGTTGACAGGTTGACTCTCTTCGCAGATTCTCGAGGCTGAGCGCTCTGCAGTTCTGGATTTTTAGCAAAGGAACATCATAATGTTTTTGTTTCATGGAGATTTGTGCAATGCTGCCCTTTACATTTGAACAGTGTTTGATTTTCAATGTCTTATTTATTAATTTCATGTTGATTTAAGAAATGATTCTGGACTATCTCAGTTTGGGTGGATCCTTTATTTTTGAAAGGCACTGTAACTGCACCTTGGGGCTGCCAAATTAGCTCTGTCTCCCATCTCTGGCTCTACCATTCTTTTGATTGCTGGACTCTTTCTCTGTGGATTGCAATGAGACAGAATTGCAGGATACCAAGAGACAGGATGGTTTAAAAGGTTTCACTCTCAATTCAGTCTCTGTCAGATTCAGTACTAAGTATCATCCAGGTAAATACACCCTGTACTGCTCTTGTCCTTTACCTCAAGAAAGGATATATTAAACTGATCAGGTGATCCTGGGCCCCAGAGGAGGAGCTGGTGGGGCCATTTGGGGATGGAGGCAGATAACAGAAGAGATGTCTGCAGCTCTCAGCTAAGCCACCATCAGCATGACTGGAGACCCACACTGGCAGGGGAAGTGATCAGACCCAATCTGCCAGCTTCACTTGAGACAGAAATTAAGGGTATGTGGGGGAGCGCTGACAGTAGACTTCTGATACCTTTTTTAGGGAGATTTAGAGTGAGTCTTGCTACTATTCTTTATTTGCAGAGACATAAACTCTAGAAAGACTAGACACTAGGTAAAGATGGGTTTCTGACAAGGGATGTATAGACAGGGTTTGTACTCCTCCCTGTTTATAGATAGGTGGCCTGTATTGGGAAAAAGGTGGAGAGAGAGTGGGGCACCTAATTTAAGAATGGTGGGTGAAACCTGCATCTCTTAATGCCATCTACATCACATGAAAAAGTATGTCACATATTCAGTAAGACCTTAGTCTGACCCCCAGGTAGTGAATGCTTTGCTACAGTTGCTTTCGATAATCTGACAATCCAAATGCCACTTCAGTTACTTCAGAGAAGATTTATGAAGAGTGACATTGGGTCAAGCATTCTGGGGATATAGAATAAAATAAGACATGTTCCCTGCCCCCATCAGGCTAATAAACTAATATGGCAGAGAAAGGAATGTAGATAAGTAACGTGGTGTAGTGGACAGGTTTGGAGTGGTAGATGGAAGAGAGGGGTCACCTTTGACTTTAGAGCAGGGAGAGATAAGGAAGGCATGCCAGTTTCACCAGGAGTTACACGTGGGCAGGCTTTAGAAAGAATGGCCAACTGCTGGGCAGTAAGGGATGGGAGGGTGTTGGAAAGAGAGGGAGAGGCTGCCTGCCTCTGACTGAGGATTGGTTCAGTTCAGTTGATCAGTCGTGTCCAACTCCTTTTGACCCCATGGACTGAAGCGCACCAGGCCACCCTGTCCATCACCAACACTCGGAGTTTACTCACACTCATGTCCATGAGTCGGTGATGCCATCCAACCACCTCATCCTCTGTCGATCCCTTCTCCTCCCACCTTCAATCTTTCCCAGCATTAGGGTCTTTTCAAATGAGTCAGCTCTTTGCATCAGGTGGCCAAAGTATTGGCATTTCAGCCTCAACATCAATCCTTTCAATGAATATTCAGGACTGATTTCCTTTAGGATAGACTGTTTGGATCTCCTTGCAGTCCAAGGGACTCTCAAGAGTCTTTCCCAACACCTCAGTTCAAAAGTATCAGTTCTTCGGCACTCAGCTTTCTTTATAGTCCAACTCTCACATCTGTGCATGACTGCTGGAAAAAACATAGCCTTGACTAGATGGACTTTGGTTGGCAAAGTAATGTCTCTGGTTTTTAATATGCTGTCTAGATTGGTCATAACTTTTCTTCCAAGAAGTAAGCGTCTTTTAATTTCATGGCTGCAGTCACCATCTGCAGTGATTTTGGAGCCCCCCAAAATAAAGTCTGACACTATTTCCACTGTTTCCCCATCTATTTGCCATGAGGTGATGGGCCCAGATGCCATGATCTTAGTTTTCTGAATGTTGAGCTTTAAGCCAGCTTTTTCACTCTCTTCTTTCACTTTCATCAAGAGGCTCTTTAGCTGCCATAAGGGTTATCTGCATGTCTGAGGTTATTGATATTTCTCCCAGCAGTCTCAATTCCAGCTTGTGCTTCATCCAGCCCAGTGTTTCTCACGATGTACTCTGCACATAAATTAAATAAGCAGGGTGACCATATACAGCCTTGATGTACTGCTTTTCCTATTTGGAACCAGTCTGTTGTTCCATGTCCAGTTCTAACTGTTCCTTCCTGACCTGCATACAGATTTCTCAAGAGGCAGGTCAGATGGTCTGGTATTCCCATCTCTTTCAGAATTTTCCAGAGTTTGTGGTGATCCACACAGTCAAAGACTTTGGCATAGTCAATAAGGCAGAAATAGATGTTTTTCTGGAACTCTCTTCCTTTCTTGGTGATCCAGCGGATGTTGGCAATTTGATCTCTGGTTTGTCTGCTTTTTCTAAACCAGCTTGAACATCTGGAAGTTCTTGGTTCATGTATTGTTGAATCCTGGCTTGGAGAATTTTGAGCATTAGTTAACTAACGTGTGAGATGAGTGCAGTTGTGTGGTAGTTTGAGCATTCTTTGGGCATTGCCTTTTTTTGGGGATTGGAATGAAAACTGACCTTTTCCAGTCCTGTGGCCACTGCTGTATTTTCCAAATTTACTGGTATAGTGAGCACAGCACTTTCACAGCATCATCTTTCAGGATTTGAAATAGCTCAACTGGAATTCCGTCACCTCCACTAGCTTTGTTCGTAGTGATGCTTCGTACTGCTGCTGCTGCTGCTGCTAAATTGCTTCAGTCATGTCCGACTCTGTGCGACCCCATAGTCAGCAGCCCACCAGGCTCCCCCGTCCCTGGGATTCTCCAGGCAAGAACACTGGAGTGGGTTGCCATTTCCTTCTCCAATGCATGAAAGTGAAAAGTGAAAGTGAAGTCGCTCAGTTGTGTCCGACTCCTAGCGACCCCATGGACTGCAGCCCACCAGGCCCCTCCGTCCATGGGATTTTCCAGGCAAGAGTACTGGAGTGGGGTGCCATTGCCTTCTCTGGATGCTTCCTAAGGCCCACTTAATTTCACATTCTAGGATGTCTGGCTGTAGGTGAGTGATCACACCATTGTGATTATCTGGGTCATGAAGATCTTTTTGTATAGTTCTTCTGTGTATTTTTGCCACCTCTTCTTAATATCTTCTGCTTCTGTTAGGTCCATACCATTTCTGTCCTTTTTTGAGCCCATCTTTGCATGAAATGTTCCCTTGGTATCTCTAATTTTCTTGGAGAGATCTCTAGTCTTTCCCATTGTATTGTTTTCCTCTGTTTCTTTGCACTGATCACTGAGGAAGGCTTTCTTATCTCTCCTTGCTATTCTTTGGAATTCTGCATTCAAATGGGTATATCTTTCCTTTACTCCTTTGCTTTTCAGTTCTCTTCTTTTCTCAGCTATTTGTAAGGCCTCCTCAGACAGCCATTTTGCTTTTTTACATTTCTTTTTCTTGGGAATGGTCTTGATCCCTGTCTCCTATACAATGTCGCGAACCTCCATCCATAGTTCATCAGGCACTCTATCAGATCTAGTCCCTTAAATCTATTTCTCACTTCTACTGTATAATCGTAAGGGATTTGATTTAGGTCATACCTGAGTGGTCTAGTGGTTTTCCCTACTCTTTTCAATTTAGGTCTAAATTTGGCAATAAGGAGTTTATGATCTGAATCACAGTCAGCTCCCATTCTTGATTTTGCTGACTGTATAGAGCTTCTCCAGCTTTGGCTGCAAAGAATATAATCAGTCTGATTTTGGTGTTGATCATCTGGTTATGTCCATGTGTAGAGTTTTCTCTTTTTGTTGTTGGAAGAGGGTGTTTGCGATGACCAGTGCATTCTCTTTGCAAGACTCTGTTAGGCTTTGCCCTGCTTCATTCTATACTCTAAGGCCAAATTTGCCTGTTACTACAGGTTTCTTGATGTCCTAATTTTGCATTCCAGTCGCCTATAATGAAAAGAATATCTTTTCTGGGTGTTAGTTCTAGAAGGTCTTGTAGGTCTTCATAGAACTGTTCAACTTCAGCTTCTTCAGCATTACTGGTCGGGCATAGACTTGGATTACTGTGATATTGAATGATTTGCCTTGGAAATGAACAGATATCATTCTGTCGTTTTTGAGATTGCATCCAAGTACTGCATTTTGGACTCTTTTGTTGACTGTGATGGCTACTCCATTTCTTCTAAGGGATTCCTGCCCATAGTTGTAGATATAATGATTATCTGAGTTAAATTCACCCATTCCAGTCCATTTTAGTTCACTGATTCCTGAAATGGCGATGTTTACTCTTGCCATCTCTTGTTTGACCACTTCCAATTTGCCTTGATTCATGGACCTAATGTTCCAGGTTCCTATGCAATATTGGTCTAAAGAGCAGCATGGAGCCTTACTTCCATCACCAGTCATATCCACAACTGAGGATAGACAAGGTTTTTTGGAGGTATGGCAAGAGAACAACAATATGGAAAGTTTCCTAAAGCTGACTGTGAGAGGGAAAAGTAGGAATAAGGCTGTAAGAAGAAGCCAGAGTCCAAGCTAGGGGCCCTTTGGTATGACTGTCTAAAGAGCATGCAGAGTCAGTAGAACATTCTGGGAAGCGTGGTGATAGTGTTTTTCTGTTTTTCTATCGATTGTCCTAGAGGATGGAGGCAGAGGGAGCTGGGAATGGAGGTGGAAAACTGGTCCATGTCCTGGCTGTAGGAGTGCAAGTTAGACATACAGAAGCAGAAGAGGAAATGGGCTTGGGAATTTTAGGGGCAAAGAAATCAGACTCGGTACTTGACCTTCTATGGCAGGGATCTCTGACATCTGGGATCTAATGCCTGATGATCTGAGGTGGAGCTGATGTGATAATAATAGAAATAAGTTCACAATAAATATAATGTACTTGAATCATCCTGAAACCATTCCTCCCTCTACCTCCCCTTCCCCTGCTCCACGTCTGCCCCTCAACTCCCCACCCCTTATTCGTGGAAAAATTGTCTTGCATGGAACTAGTCCCTAGTGCTGAAAAGGTTAGGGACCACTGCTTTGTGGTATAGGAAGCATGGGTACAAATGAGGGAGAGGGAGCCCTCTGAGGTTTATTTCTTCATAGTTTATAGACTGCCCAGTGACCATGCTTGTGTTCTAGATATTACAGCTTGGGGCTCCAGAGATGAGTGAGACATGGTCTGTGCCCTCCAGGAGCCCCAAAGGTGGGGGCTAGGAGAGGTGGGAGGCTGAAGATGGATGAAAGTCTTGCCGGGGAGTGTTTGAGGGCATAGCTAAGATCATAAATCATGAGTTCATAAAGGTGCCGATCTCTTGCATCAGCTTTTTGGCATTGGGTTAGAGCCTTGATTCAAGATTGGGATTGGGGGCAGATATGGAAAAAATGTGGCGTCCAGAAATAAAAGTGGTCAGACTGAGTTGATGAAGGTGTGAACTGTATTGGTGGCTTTCAGCCTTCTGTGATGGGGTCACAGAAGGCTGAAAGCCTTCTGTTTGCCCCTCGAGATGCACTCCTGTGACCTGAGAGGCTGAGTCGTGTGGGCTGTCTTGCTCTGTGATGTCTAGTTGGCATCAGCCATGGGAGGAGTCCCAGCAGGAGGCAGCTCCCTTCTG
This sequence comes from Capricornis sumatraensis, assembly GCF_032405125.1. NCBI lineage: Eukaryota > Metazoa > Chordata > Mammalia > Artiodactyla > Bovidae > Capricornis > Capricornis sumatraensis. Next base: position 137,310,049 of record NC_091071.1, read on the forward strand.
TTGCGTTACCATGGGCTGGCTGCCTCCCTTTACTGAAGGACACAACTTCCATCATATAGCCCTCCTTGCATATCTGCCTGCACTCCATTCCCTGGCCCCTTGGGTACCAGATGGTAGCGACCTCACTACTTAGGAGTGCTCTCCCTTGATGTTTTTCCTTAATCCTGGGGAAACCTTTAGAAATAGGTTCTTTATTCAACTCCTAAATGCCCAGTTTGAGTGAACCATCTATTTCCTGCCAGAACTTGGATTGATAAATAAAGTAGTGATAAGTTTTCCTTTATGACACAGTACCCACAACACACATATACAAATGAAGTCAGGAGGATGGTAACCCTTACTTAACCCTAATGATACACTCTTATTTTTTATTCTACTGTTTTTTTTTTTTTTTAAAGTAGTTGGAATATACTACATTTATTTCACTGCTCGCTGATGGATTAGGGCCCACAGTTAGAAAACCAATGGGATTACCTGATGTATAGGAGGCATTGGATGGATCATCAAGTTAGATGGCTCTAGAAATTTCCACAGGTCCAAGACCCCATTGTTTTTTTTTTTTTTATTGGTTGAGGTAAAGTGTGAGGCTGAAAGTAAATTCCTAACAGGTATGCATTACAAGGGTTTAAATTGCAGTCTATGGATTTTAAGGCCAAGTATCTTATATGAATAAGATTTAGGTCTTTACCTTTCTGAATGGCCAGCACATGAGCTCGGAGTCATCTTGGCCCAGACTTTCAGGTGGCTTGATAAAATCTTGGAGAAAATGAAAGAGTTTCACTTGCGATCCCATATTTCTTTCATCATGACATAGTCATAGTATTGGTAACTTTAATGTTAGGTTATGGATTACTTCCTTTTGTAGCCAAGAATTGAGGAAATGCAAGATGGATAAATAATCCTTGTCTCTATTTATAGGCACATTTATAGAGACTCAGTGGGCTTGAGTTTTGACAGCAGTGTTTGATCAGAGACATTTTCTCAGAACCTTAAAAAAAAAACACAAAACTGCAGTTCAGAAATCTATAGTTAAAAAAAAACCAAAAGAAAAAAAAAACACCCTTGTTTTGTTTTGTTTTGTTTTTCATTATAAAGAAAGTGAAGTCACTCAAGTCACGTCCAACTCTTTGCGACCCCATGGACTGTAGCCCACCAGGCTTCTCTGTTCATGGAATTTTCCAGGCAAGAATACTGGAGTGGGTTGCCATTTCCTTCTCCAGGGGATCTTCCCCACCCAGGGATCGAACCCAGGTCTCCCGCATTGCAGGCACATGCTTTACTGTCTGAGCCACCAGGGAAGCCATTTTTCATTGCTGCTAACTAAATTTACATTTCAGATCTTTCTGCCTTTCCTTTTACTTTTGTCTGAGAGTGAGGAGAGCTGTGCGGGACTGTGGCCATGGAGAGTGAAGTACGGTCTGTTGTGTCTGAGTCTGTGCAACAACCCCATGGACAGTAGCCCACCAGGCTCCTCTGTCCATGAGATTTCTCAGGCAAGGAGACTGGAATGGGTTGTCATTTCCTACTCCAGGAGATCTTCCCTATCCAGGGACTGAACTGTGTCTCTGGTGTCTCCTACACTGGCAGGCGGATTTGCGCCACCTAGGAAGTCCTTATGGGTAGTGAGGAGCCCTCTGTTGCTGTGTTAGTTTCCTAGGACCACAGTGACAAAGTATCATGAGCTGGGTAGCCTCAATGGGTGGCTTAAAACAAATACATTTTTCACAGCTCTGAAGGCTAGAGGTTCAAAATTAACATGTTGGCAGGCTCATGCTCCCTTTGAAGCCTCCCATAGAAGAACCTTCCTTGCCCCTTCCAGCTTCTTTTGTGCCTAGACGTTCCTTAGCTTGTGGCAGTGTAACTCCAATCTCTGCCTTCATTTTTACATGGCCGTCTTCCCTCTGTGTCTTTGTCATCATATAAAAACAGAAATACATATATATGTATATATATGTATGTATAGGTGTGTGGCTGAGTCCCTTTGCTGTCCGCCTGAAACTATCATGACATTGTTAATATGCTGTACTCCCAACATAAAAAGTTAAATAAACAATGTACGATGCTTGTTAAAAAAATAAAGTGTTCAGACATTATAAAAGGTACAAAAAACCCAGATCACATCAGATTAGGACTTACCCCAGTGACCTTACTTCAGGTGCTTACATCTGTGAAGACCCTGTTTCTAAACAAGGTTGCATTCACAGAGTTAGGACTTCCGCATATCTTTTGTGGGGACAGTTCAACTCCTTAACAATTGGTATTCAGTTCAGTGCATTTTTCCTATTTTTAGAGTAAGAGACTTTAGAAAATTCTGTGAATTCTTCATTGCTTTCCCCACAATGTTGCTCTCTATTCCTCAAGTTTTTGCTCCAAAATGATCCACAGATAACTTGCTTCCTGCTTTATTGAGAAATAAAGGTCTTATGGTCTGATATTACTTACTATTACCTTCTGCATTTCCTTGTGCATTTTGGCATCTCTGCCCTTGTTCTCAGCTGAGTCTTCAGATGACCTCGTTGAGACACACATTTGTCCTAAATTCTGCCTCATCCCAGGTCCTTTGTGGGCTGGCTTCCTTGAGCAATTGATTGAAGTCCTGGGACTTGCTTGAATTGATCCTCTAAAGTCTATAATTAAGTTAGTGTTTTTGAGCACCTATGCTGTCCCATACACAGTCCCTTTCCTTCGGGGCTTCCCAGTTTAGTTGGAGAGACACACATACTTAACTGAAAACAGAGCAACAGCCAGGTGGCCAGATGAGTTCTCCAGGCAGTAAGGAGGGAGAGAGCTCACAGTTGCCAAGTGTGAAAAATGGGTAAAATCTAGATAAATGAAAGAAGTAGGGGGGGGGGGAGTGTCATTTGGCAGAGATAAAGAAAATAGACACATTGCAACAGTTCTCAGACTTACTGGTCTCAACAGCCGTCTTCACTCTTCCATTTAGAGGAACTGAAAGGGCTTTTCTATTGCAGATCATATCTATCCATATTTACCATATCAGAAAAAGTGAGAAATTAAAATAATATATTTAATTTATTTAGAATAACTAGTCCATAACAAGGTCACCTGTTGTCATGAAAATGACTATATTTTTCAAAGCAAAAGAAAAAAAATTAGTGAAAAGAGTGACAGTGTAACATTTTTGCCATTCTCTTTGATGCCGCGTGTTAGACAGTTGGATTCTCAAATGTGCCTGCTTGTTTATTCAGTCTGTTGCAGTGTATATTGTTTTGGTTGAAATACGCGAAGGAAATCCTGCCTCACACAGATATGTAACTGGAAGAAGGAGGAGCATTTCAAATAACTGTAGATAAGCTTTTTGTATATTACATGCAGATCTAACAAGTGATGGTTTTTCCAGTAGTCATGTATGGATGGACGTGAGAATTGGACCATATAAAAGGTTGAGCGCCAAAGAATTGATGCTTTTGAACTGTGGTGCTGGAAAAGACTCTTGAGAGTGCTTTGGACTGCAAGGAGATCAGAGCAGTCAATCCTAAAGGAAATCAATCCTGAATATTCATTGGAAGGACTGATGCTGAAGCTCCAAAACTTTGGCCACCTGCTGCGAAGAGCCAACTCATTGGTAAAGACCCTGCTGGGAAACATTGAGGGCAGGAGGAGAAGGGGATGACAGAGGATGAGATGGTTAAATGGCACTACTGATTCAATGGACATGAGTTTGAGCAAGCTCCGTGAGTTGGTGATGGACAGGGAAGCCTGGCATGCTGCAGTCCATGGAGTCGCAAAGAGGTGGACGTGACTGAACAACAACAGCTGGAGGCCACTCGCAGAGGTCACCTTCCTTTCCTTGTGGTCACTTACAGTTCTGTATCATGTGGAACTTACCCAGACTGGCTTATTACTTCATCAAGCCAGCAAGATGGATCTCTAAAGTTGGAATCTTATATAACATAATTATGGGAGTGAATCTTAAAAGGATTGCTTTCTTAAAGATTAATTGACAAGTGGAATCTGATACCATACTAGTAAAATTTTCGTACTCTGTTATGTTATAACCCATTCCTTTGTGTTGTATTTTGAATAAATCTTCTATCCTTGTGTGATGTTGTAACATCATACATTGGTTATTTGGAAAACACTTGTTCACCGGGTTATGCCAGTCTTCTAAATGTTGATACATTTCATTATACAATTTCAAAAGCCATATACATTGATATTATCATCAATTTCATCAGGTGAAAGTATTGTGAAACTATCAAGCTCACAGTGGTAGATATAGTTTTCTAAAATTTTAATTTTTGCTTTATTATTGGTAACACATTTTGCCATTTCTTTTCCATGAAGTACCCAGGTTCACATCATTCATTTTGATGTGAAAAATGCCAAAAGCTCAGGTATAAATAATCCTAGTTTGTCTGTCATGCATTTTTTGAAATGAAAATGGTGTTCCATGAAAGAAACCAGTGCATTCAGCCCAACTCCATCAGTCACAGGAGTGCTTTTGCCTGAGGTGTCCACTGGTGACCAGTATGAAGAAGTACTTTCTGTGCACTTTCTAATCTTCACATACAATGTCGAAAAAATGTGAAGTCAAGGGTCAAAAATTAATAACTGGTTTTTTTTTTTTTTTTGCTTCATTAAGGGTATTCTTAAGTTCAACTGACCGTCTTTAAAAATGCAGACGAGTAGCAGTGAAGAATACAGTGCTTTCTAGTATAGTTTACTGCCTTGATTGAAACTGAGGCACCGGCAATTTTACCCACCACTACGTCTGCACTGGGAATGCAGGTGTCAACACACTTGTTCCAAGGGTGAACCATGAGATTCCAAAAAAATTATTCAACATGTTGACTATTTAAGTGCCAGTGTTTATTATTTGCATTCACATACAAAAAGAAATTCTTCAGTCAGTGTTGGCACCAAGTAGTCATCTGATAGAAAAGAAACAGCAAGCTCAGTTTCATCTGTAGATGAATCCAGGAGTAAGGCAAAAGTACAGTTCTACAGTTGGGATATTAGCTCAGTCTCCACATTTGTCACCAGCTGTTTCATTTGAGGAGTTCCAGTATCATTGGAAAGTAGCGCTGTCGTGCCATTATTTTTTTTAACTGACTTATCACGTAGCAGGCATTCAGCTATCTCAATTGTACAAGGCTTTCTTAGTCTGTGATAGTGTGCACTTCTTCAGCTAATGCAATACAGTAGCTTAGCCTTCAAGGTGCTTCAGTTGCTTCTTTCATTTCTAATTTGAAAAGCTGTAATAATGTTTGACTTTTGAAGTGTTCATTACATCTGCATTTTAAAATATTCACTTCCTTGTTCTTTAAATTCTTACTGATTAATTTCAAAATGATGCTACAACTTAACTTTTTGAAAATGTTCATTGCATTAGATACAGTAATGTAAATTACCAATTATTATGGTCAAAGAAATGAAAACTTTCATGTCTTTGTCTATCCACAGTTTTACTCCCCCCCCCATTTTGGTAGAGTTTTCCCTTCCATGAACCAGAGACCTCTGCTATGTCAGTTTTATCTTTTTTAAAAGTATCCTTAAATTTAGGTGGGCTTCCTTTGTGGCTCAGCTGGTAAAGAATCCACCTGCAGTGCAGGAGACCTGGGTTGGGAAGATCCCCTGGAGAAGGGGAAAGGCTACCCACTCCAGTATTCTGGCCTGGAGAATTCCATGGACTGTATAGTCCATGGGGCTGCAAAATGTCAGACACAACTGAGTGACTTTCACTTTAAATTTAGGTAGTGAAGCTGTGATGGATTAAGGAAGCAGATTTTTCTAACCCTCCATTTTTATATGTCAAATTTCTTATTGTGGTAAAATATGCCTACTGTAAATTTACCGTTTTAACAGTTTGTGAGTATTCAGCTCTGTGGCACGGAGTGCATTGACACTGTTGTGCATCCATCATCCTCCACCCCAGGACCTTTTCATCTTCCCAAACAGAAACCTCATTCCTGGTAAACATGAACTCCCTATTTTCCCTTTTCCCCCACTCCCTAATAATCACCCATTCTACCTCCTGTCTCAGTGAATTTTACATTTAGGTGAAACATACCTTTACCCGTTGAGACTGGCTTATTTCATTTAGCAGAATGTCTTTAAGGTTTATCTATGTTGCAGCCCGTGTTAGAATTTCCTTCCTTTTTAGGTTTGAGTGATAGTCCAGTGGTAGGTTTATATGAACCTACCTATAGTCCATAGGTAGTCCATATAAACCATATGGTAGGCTTATACCATACAGCATATTATTTTTGCTTCTTGATTTTTAAAATTTTATTTAACTATAGTTGATTTACAGTATTGTTAGTTTCAGCTGTACATCTTTAGATTCTTTTCCACTCTAAGTATATACAACATTTATCCATTATATATCCATTCATCTAAACAACTTGAGTGGCTTCCATTTTTTGGCTATTTTGAATAGTGCTCTATGAACATGGGTATACTGCAGATTTGTGAAAGGACAAATAAAATATGTAACTACTTTTCTGGCTTTGGCCTTGTGGACCTCCTTAAAGGTCTTGAGGCCTCCAGGGTTTCACAGTCCTCACTTAAGAACTGTTCACTGGAGTGTAATATTGGGAAATGTCTTCACAGTGAGTTTAGGCATCTGGGGCATTCTGTTATTAGTGCAAGACTTCCCTGGTGGCTCAGTGGTAAACAAGCCGCCTGGAAATGTAGGAGACGTAAGAGATGCAGGTTTGATCTCTGGGTCCGGAAGATCCCCTTGAGAAGGAAATGGCGACTCAGTCTAGTTTCTTGCCTGGAAAATGCCATGGTCGCTAAAGAGTCAGACAGGAGGACTTAGCCACTAAACAACAGAAAACAACTACTGGTATGCTCACAATAGGAAACAGGAAAGCAGTCTCCCTGGATTACATGATTTCAAGAAACGACTGAAATTTGATTAACAAAAACAATGACAACAAAAGTATGGGACATTATTTTGTGTTCTATAACCTGAACAGGTCACTATTTAGAATGACATTCCCAAAATATCAGTATTGAAATAGCATTATTTTCATCAGCCATCCGTTGGGAGTCGTGCTGCTTAATTGGAGCTTCTCCTGAGTTCAGTGCAGCCTCACCTTTTTTGTTTTCATTGCACAGTTTATATATTTAGGCTCTCTTAAAGGGAGCTTCTTTAAACATCACTAGTTATCTCCAAGTATATAGTTCATGTCTTTTGTTTTTTTTTTAAAAAAGCTGAAGGTAGTGGGCGTTCATCTTTACTTTATAGTAGGACATCTCTTTGCTATGATTTACATGCTGTTTAAAAATCATAATGCCCTTCTTTAAACTCTGATTCATGGAGAGTAGATTCGTTATATTTAAGTAATATTGTACATAAGTAATAACATATAGGTTGAGAGGACAAGACAAGATGTGGAATAGAGCTATGATCATCAGATGATAGACACCCATGTGATTATTAACTGGAGAATGTGCACCATGAACCTTAGTACAAACTGAACATCCTCCATTCAGGTAGCAAACAGTCTTGGGTGGTATGCCTGGCATTCTTGGTTATGATTATGTTGTTTAGGTGGATGGTTGCATAATAAGATATTTAGTATATGTCTTTGTAACATGAGAGAAATTGTAGTTTTTCCCTTTAGCTTTTACATCATGAGGAATATAGTTTTGAATATAACTTTAGATTGTTCTGTGATGATGAAAATGAATTGGGAAGGGGGAGCAAGTGAGAACACTAAGAAAACTACACATTTGGGTGCAAAGTACACATTTGGGTGACGTGATGCTTATTGTCGGAGTGCTTCTGTGAACCTTGGGCCCGTTGCTGCTGCAGCCTTGAAGATCAGGAAACTAAGCATCATTATTGTAATGTAAAAAAACAAAACCTTTTTCCTGTGTGTTTGCCATGACTTTCCATTGTTGGGCCTGTGATGTTGAGTTGAGATTTTAAAGCATGAGATTTTAAAATGTGTGGTAGACTTCCCTGGTGGACCAGTGATTAAGAATCTGCCTGCTAATGCAGGGGTCATGGACTCAATCCCTGGCCTGGGAAGATTCCACATGCTGCGGAGTGACTAAGTTTGTGTGCCACAACTACTGAGCCCAGGAGCTGCAGCCCCGGAGCCCGCACGCCCAGAGCCCATGCTCCACAACAGGGGAAGCCACTGCAGTCAGGGGGAGCCTGTGTACTAGAGAGTGGCCCCGCCCACCGCAGCTGGAGAAAGCCCACATCCGGCAGCAGAGACCCAGCACAGCCAGAGACAGATAATGCAACTGTTAATAAAAGTGAAATGTGTAGTGAAGTTTATAATGGCAAACTTGGTGAATTCATTTCTCCCCTGAGGTGATGTAGGTGGGAAGTAGAAACACTTTGGCTGTGTTTATTAGGAAGGGCCAGACCATATTCTACCATTAGGGTTGGTATTCGAAAGACAAATACACAGGTCTGTGCCTCCTTTTATGATTAGCTCGGCAAAGAACGGTGGGCAGACAGGTTTGTGCCTCCTTTTATGATTAGCTCGGCAAAGAACGGTGGGCAGAATGACGTCTGGCAGTTTCTTTGTCATCCTGTTCAGGATTATCTCCATCTGACTGGAATAGGCGGGGTCCCATTTCCAAGGAGAGCTAGTTGAGACCAGTGTGGCTTTAGAACCTTGAGAATACTGAGTCTTGATTGCCTAAATGGAAGCTTCTGTCAAAGGCAAGAGATAGCAGTGATCACAGCGTGGTAAAGACAGTCTTTTCAGTAGATTGACCAGGGCCCAGTGTACAGGATGGATTAGAGGAGGAACTGAAGGTCAGACAGTTAACTTTTGTAACTGAGACACTTAAATCCTGTTGGTATGAGCTCTGATTTCTGTATGATTTGTTTTATTACTTCAGGCAATATTTGGAGTAGAAAATCTACTAATTTAGACTGACTGCCCAAGAAAGGTAAATAGATCCAGTGTGGGTTCTTGGGAGAAGCACTGTACTCGGTATCTGGGCCTGGGTGTAGCCCAGCACTTCTGTGAATATGAATTACCTCTGAAACCATGGGCAAAACCCTTGAACTCTCTAGACCTAGGATGAAGAGGAGCTTATTTCTAAGGCTCCTCCCTAGGTAATTTTTTTAAGTGTCTCATTTATTACTTGCAAGTATACATTTCTAAGTACTCACTTCTACATGCTGCCAAGGAGTGGTCTTTGAGGGGCCTCTTATGATGAAGTATGATGAATAAATGATTCATGAACAATTAACAGTGTATACTTCCATACAAACAATTTTGGAGCTGTAACTTTCTCATAATAGTTTTCACTCCTTTAAGTAGAGTTAAGCCCTTGAAATTCTGTTCACATCCTTAATTTATTTGAAAAATGAATTTTTCTGAGAGAACATAACTCATCTTCCCTAATTAGATTGTAACCTCCTTGAAAGCAAAATGCTTCATTCATTTCTGTTTGCTTGTTTGTTTTAATCTATCATAATGCCTTAAAGAGCACTAAGCATACAGAAAGCACTTAATAAAGCACATGAGTGAATGAGTAACTGGAGCATGAATTTCCATTCAAATCAAATTATTATAAACTCTTGAATATTGAAACGTGAATTAATAAAGGTTTAGGCCTGTGATATTTTATTACTTCCCTGAATTAAATAATGTGTTTGTAATTATTGCTGTGGTTCCATGTAGGTGTGGCTAAGTGGTCAGGCTGAAGCCAGGAAAGGTCTTCACAGTGGACAGCTCTAGGATGGGTTGGTAGGAGTTAGTTCATAGTTGTACAATTTTTATTCTCTGTGAAGAGAGAAAATATCATTTTCCAGAGATCGGTCTTTGGATAACCTCATGGATCTAGTGCAGTTGTGGAGGGAGAAACACAGTGGGGTTTAAAAGTGACGGAGGTCAGTTATGGAGAGAACAAAACTTTGTCAGCTTTCCGGCCAGGAGAACACTTCTTGACTAGAGATGATTTTTCAGATGGGATCTTTCTAAGACATAGGTTGCCTGGCATCTTCATTTGGTTGCTATGGGAGTCAGAGACAAGATGACCAAACGGGAAGGATGAAGAGGAGGATGTCTGCAGCGGTGAGGGAGGGAGGGCAGCAGATATTGTGAGCGGAAGGTGGGAGAGGAAGTAGCCCAGCTGGAGGGGTTCCTCACTGTGGGAGGACACTGACCTCTGTCCACATCCCCAGTCCCTGGACCTTCTTTATTCCTAACACAGGACAGTCACTGATGTCCTAACGATAAATCTGACCCGTGATCAGTGGGAATAGGGATATTTGACCTATGTTTTAAAACATTACATCAGAAATCAGTTAAAACAGATAATTAAATATTTAATCTTTTAACAGAAACACTTCTATATACACGATAAGTGTATCTATTTTTTTCCTGACAGTACCTTGGTTATTTGCTCCTCTGAGGACTGAGCTAAATAGGTGGATGCTCCAGAGAGCTGTTTAAATTTTGTCTATAAAAATCATAAAGTCAGCCGTTCATTCATGAAACCAGTGTTCATTGGCTGGCAAACGTGTATCAGAAACTTTGCCAGTAAGTGGAGGTATAATAAAGATATTATCTGGTTCCTGCCCTCTGGTAGGCGAGTATGATTCTGTGTGATGGTACATATCACCTAGGAAGCATCAGAGAGGACGACTCTGCTTGGGGGCGGGGGGGTGGGGTTTTAGAAGCCCTCCTAAAAGAGATGAAACTTGAGACTTCTCTGCTGCTTTAAATTATTGATTCAAAAATGATTTTTGGATGAGACCACGTGTTGACATAGATGACCAGGACAGCCCAACTTGGCCGGATGCTATACCATTCCATCCTGTCTGCTCTTTTGTCCTAGTTCTGGGTCATTATTGCCTCAAGTATAGTACTGAAGTGACATATAAGAGACACTCTGAAATGGACTTAGGCCTCCCCACTCTGCAGTCTCCATCTTTTCTTTATCTACACTGGTTTTCACTCACAGAATCTTTCCCACTAGATTGTAAGTTCCTTTGTGGTCATGATAATGATCATGACATTGATGTCAGAGGTGCTGATGATAATTCTTAACATCCTTTGAGCATTACTCAACACCAGACAGTGTGTATGCATTATCTCATCTGATGCCTACAGCCCCTGAGAAGGGGGGGGTGCCATTTTCTCCTCTCTTTCCGAAGATGTCATTGAGACTTAAGAGAGATTAGAGGACTCTCTTCTATCAGTCATCATCACAGTGGAATAGGTAGTCACTTGTCTGTCTAGTATTTTTGTGTGTGTGTGCGTGAATCTGTGCATATGATTGACATCCTTCCTCCCGGCCACTTGCTCAGCTACAACGTGTGTGTGTTTGTGGTAAGTGCGTGAGAAGTGACAGATTCGGCTCTGTAGGGAGACTGTGCTCCCTGCTCTCTCATTGCTCTGCTTGGCACGCTGTCAGAGCGGTCCCCACATGCCCCTGGGTGCTAAGGCATTGAGATGCGGGCTGCTGCTTGTCCTTCGGCCTGCTCTCCTGCCTTTTGTCCGGAGTCTGAAGCTTAGCGCTCTCCCCTGGCTTCCGCTCTTGAGGAGCACCGCCTCCACGCCTATTCTGTCACTGTGTCTGATCCCCAGCCGCGTTCTGCCACCGTGGACTCCGGCTGAGCCCATGTTGACTGCTGCTTTTACTTCTCGTTTACTCTCTTCCCTCTCCATAGAGTCTTCAGTACGTTTCAGCATTCCCTCCAAGAGGCTGGCAAACTGGGCTTTTGTTTTGCTTATGAACCGACCAGACATTTTGTGTTAGAGAGTCCTATTCTTGGCCTTTCTTCTGAGCTTTACCCCTGGGTGGCTGTGTGGGTGCAGGAATATTATTACCTGGTCCTCAGATGTGGTTGCTTGCTTGGTTGTTATGTACAACTCCCAAGTTGGAGTTGTTTAAGAACCACAGTACCAGAGATGATGCTCAACTGTGTTCACAGCTGTTGTTAGGACTAGAACAGGTTATCAGTCACCTAAAACTTTATTTTCATTTCTGTGCTGTCTTTCTAAAAGAACTTGTGACAACGTTCTCTATGAATTCCAGCTAACAGCTACTTCATAGTTTATCCTTAATAAATCTTGGTTGAATATGTGGATTTTGTATTTTAACTCTGATATTGACCAAATTATTCTTCCCTCCAATGGACACTTTGACTTTATTATATGGATACTTAACACTAGCAAGAGGATAAAGATTCCTTGTTTTTACACAGTGGTTTGATTTTCAGCCCCTAAAGTGAGGACACATCTGTATAGAGAGGGAGAAGTGTGACACAGTTTTCACTTACATGGACTCAAGTGAGATTAGCTAGTTCCAACTATAAGCTCTGCTGTGTGTTAATTGCATGACCTTGGGCACCTTACACCCACTGTGCCTCAGTCTCCTCATCTGTAAGGTGGAGTTATCACATTAATATGAAGGACTATATATGTTCACATTTCCAAAGTACATAGAGAGTGCTGCCTGAAAACATCTTCAGTGTAATGTACGTGTTTCTCAGCTGAACTCCAAGCATGTCCTGCAATAAGTTTTATTCTCAGAACCTAGTATAAGCCCTGAGAAGTTTGCTGACTGGGTAAAAGAATGCATAAAAAACAGCGAATCTTTTGCTAAATCTCATTAGTCCTTTACATTATTTTTATTGAATAAATTGTTCTTCTCAGCTTGTTTTCTGCTTTCAAGTGACTTTTCTACTGTTTCAGCTTTTGGAATTTCATTGATTTGATTAAGATTCATTTGTTGATATTCTTTCTGGCTGTGCTTTCAGTCATTAGCCACAAGAAGATTCACTTAGCAATTTCCTAAGAACTGGCTTTGGTTCTGAGTTGTCTATCAAATATAACTTCAGACAAAAACATGTGTGGTTTTATTGAAATCTATATGTTGTTCACCAGGCATAGTTTCTGAGATTATGAAAATGGTCGTTCATTACAGTACGTCTCCTAATTCTTTATGTCAAGTGAATTTATTCTTGGTTTATAGAAAGAGTTGTAATAAGCCCTTAAAATATTTATTGCATTTTGCTTTTTAAATTCTAGACATAAAAATACTCCCATGAAAACCCAAGTTACACCGTCAGTTCAGTTCAGTTCAGTCGCTCAGTCGTGTCCGACTCTTTGTGACCCCATGAATTGCAGCATGCCAGGCCTCCCTGTCCGTCACCAACTCCCGGAGTTTACTCAGACTCACGACCATCGAGTCAGTAATGCCATCCAGCCATGTCATCCTCGGTTGTCGCCTTCTCCTCCTGCCCCCAATCCCTCCCAGCATCAGAGTCTTTTCCAATGAGTCAACTCTTCACATGAGGTGGCCAACTCTTCGCACGAGGTGGCCAAAGTACTGGAGTTTCAGCTTTAGCATTATTCCTTCCAAAGAAATCCCAGGGCTGATCTCCTTCAGAATGGACTGGTTGGATCTCCTTGCAGTCCAAGGGACTCTCAAGAGTCTTCTCCAACACCACAGTTCAAAAGCATCAATTCTTCAGCGCTCAATCTTCTTTACAGTCCAACTCTCACATCCATACGTGACCACTGGAAAAACCATAGCCTTGACTAGATGGACCTTAGTTGGCAAAGTAATGTCTCTGCTTTTGAATATGCTATCTAGGTTGGTCATAACTTTTCTTCCAAGTTATACCATAAAGGACTTCAAATATATAAACTATTCAAATATGGCATGTAGGCTTCTTTTTTAGTTCAAGGGAAAATGTGGGTTATTGATCCTCTGAAATCCACTGGTGCTAAGAAAGCAGTTGAAATTGGAATCTCACTTTGGACGTTTGGTGATACAGATGAATAGATGTTTCCCTGTCTCTTTTGTGCAGGATGGACGTAAGTTGGAAGTGCCCTTGAATGACGTGGTACTTGAGTCTAGTATCACCCAATAAATTCAGTGTTGGAGATACAGGGCCATGCCTGCTCTCCTCCCCACTCTCTTTGGCTGTGATGCTCACCAGTGCTTCTGGGAGCCAGGGCTGATTTCAGCAGTGTCTGAGGCTGAGAATAGCTATGCTTACTTGGTTGAACATGCTGTTAACCTGGTTAGTTCAGCTCATAGTCTTGGACAAGACGTGTCATTTAATAGAATCCATCTTTGCTGGCCCTGTAGATATCAGGCCCTGTGGAAATCCAGGACTTTTGATCCTACCCATGCTTTCTCTGGCAGTCTTGGCCCTTGTTATGGGGAGCCTTGATACCTGACCCTCAGCTCCTCTGTTTTCCCAGTATTGTGTCCTCATTTTATAGTTTAGGCCATAGCCTCTCCACCCCGACCCCTCATGGATTTGTTTATTTATTCATCTTTTAATATATTTATTTTCATAGCTCATGGCCCCTTATCTCTTCCTTCGGGGCTCCCCTTTATTCCCAGCCTCTCTAGGGCCCCCAAAGTAGCAACTGGAATCAGAGTTAATAACTCTTGCCCTGACACTGTCTATACTTTGGTCTGATTTTGAATATTTGACTCTTTAAAGTCGCACAGTAGCTTGAAGCCCCCTGCAGAGAATGGTTGGTAGGGACTAGCCTCCTACCAGCAGCTGGGTCTCTCACAAAGCTGCTAACTTTGAAGACAGGGCTCCCTTAGTCCGTGCTACAGCAAAAGCTCTGCACAGGTCCCTTGGGACACAGTGCACGCTTGCACGTGCCTCGGTGTGACCTCAGGCAAGAGAGGGGAGATGGTGGGAGTGGGAATCAGTATCTGAACTTACTTTTCATATAGTGACGTTGGTTTTGTAAGTCCAGGGATACTCTGCATTGTGCAGCACACTTCTGTTTTTAATTAAAAATGGAGTGTTACTTCTGCATATCTGAAGCTGAAGCTATAGGCAAGTGGTACTCAACATGATGTTGGCAAGTGTGTGTGTGTGTGTGTGTGTGTGTGTGTGTGGGTGTGTGTGTGTCAGTGCGGGAGGGCGTATTATATAATGGAATCACCAGTGATGCTTTTCCAGAATGAACATGTATAATTTCTACCCCTGCTCACCAATTCGGTTTGGGGTAGTGGCAGATGTTTGAGTCATCTGCAAATTCTCTTGTGCTTTCCATTATGGTGTATTTGGACTATACTCGTGGTGGGTCATAGTTATTGGCAGTGGATCATAATAACAATAGGAACTATAACTAATATATATTGAGTATTCTGTGCCAGGAACTTTTTTATAAGGATTTTTCTTTTGTGCTGATTAAGGCATTTGCTCAAACAAAAGTAATCTAGCATGATAATAATATTATAATTTTAAAAATAACTTGACTGTAGATGTTTATATATCCACATATAAGTTTATATATTATATACTTATTTTATATATATATATATTTATTATATATTTTTCACCATCTATTTGTGATGAAGTAATGGGACTGGATGCCATGATCTTAGTTTATTGAATGTTGAAGTAGCTTTTTCACTCTCCTCTTTCACTTTCATCAAGAAGCTCTTTAGTTCCTCTGCTTTCTGCTATTAAGGTAGTATCCTCTGCATATCTGAGGCAGTCTTGATTCCAGCTTGAGCTTCTTCCAGCCCAGCATTTTGCTTGATGTACTCTGCATGTAAGTTAAATAAGCAGGGTGACAATATACAGCCTTGATGCACTCCTTTTCTGGTTTGGAAGCAGTCTGTTGTTCCATGTCCAGTTCTAACTGTTGCTTCTTGACTTGCATACAGGTTTCTCAGGAGGCGGGTAAGGAGGTCTGGTTTTCCCATCTCCTTAAGAATTTTCTGTAGTTTGTTGTGATCCACACCGTCATAGGCTTTAGCATAGTCAATGAAGCAAATGTAGATGTTTTTCTGGATTTCTTTTGCTTTTTCTATGATCCAACAGATGCTGGCAATTTGATCTCTGGTTCTTCTGCCTTTTCTAAATCCAGCTTGTATATCTGGAAGTTCTTGGTTCACGTGTTATTGAAGTCTAGCTTGAAGAATTTTGAGTATTACCTTTCTAACATGAAAAATGAGTGCAGTTGTGTGGTAGTTTGAATATTTTTGACGTTGCCCTTCTTTGGGATTGGAATGAGAACTAACCTTTTCCAGTCTGTGGCCACTGCTGAGTTTTCCAAATTGTTGGCGTATTGAGTGCAGCACTTTAACAACATAATCTTTTAAGATTTGAAATAGCTCAGCTGGAATTCCATCACCTCCACTAGCTTTGTTTATAGTAGTGCTTCCTAAGGCCCACTTGACTTCACACTCCAAGATGTCTGGTTGTAGGTGAGTGATCACACCATTGTGGTTGTCCAGGTCATTAAGACAACCATGTATAGTTCTTCCATGTATACTTACTACCTCTTCTTAATACCTTCTGCTTCTGTTAGAACTATACCGTTTCTGTCCTTTATTTAATGGAGTAGTGACAGACTTTATTTTCTTGAAATCCAAAATCACTGTGGATGGTGACTGCAGCTATGAAGATTTTCAACTATGTGGAGGGCCAGTACCCTTAACCCTTTGTTTTTCTAGAGTCATTCAACTGTCCTTGCAATTTTACCTATAATTTACAGATGTGGAAACTGAGGCATAGAAGATTTAGAGATACAATGATAGTACAAACTTGTGTTTTATGAGTGCTTACACAGACATGTTCTAAATGCTTTGCGTTGTTAACCTACTTAACCCTCACGACAGCTGCATAAAGGATTACCATTATCTTCACCAGTTTATAGGCGAGAAAACAAAAACCTATAGGTTGAATGGCTAGCCATGGTCACCTGGGCAGCAGAGCTAGGTTCCAAGCCTAGGCTACCTGATCACGTTGCTCAGTGACCCTGAAGTAGAAAGAGGCTTTGACCCTAGCTCTTCTGTCTCAGCATCTCTCTTTCTCAGAGATACATGCATCCAGTTTTTTAAAATCATAGTTTTTAAAATGATGGATTTTAAAAAATGATGGTTAGCAAAGAGTGACCATTTGATTAGATCAGTGGCTCAGCTGGGGGGTGGTTTTGCTCCCCAGGGTCACTGTGAAATGTCTGGAGGAATTTTTGGTGGTAATCACTAGGTAAAGGGCACGAATGCCGTGCTAACTGTCTTAGAGCACACAGGACAGCTCCCCCGCAACAAGGAATTGTCAGCCCAAAATGTTAAGCGGTGCTGGGATTGAGAACCCTGGTTTAGAGTGTTTTGAGTAGTACAGAGGAATCAGTTTCTTTTGTTAAAAGTTATGCAGAAGATAGTTTTAGGCTGGAAAGTAAACAGTAAAAGGAGGTGGAGCTGAGAGGGTCTTGGCTTGGAGACTGCTTAGCTGTGATCTGTGTTCATTCGTATTTTAAAAGCTATGGTTGAATGGATTCATAGGATCACAAATTCCAGGTTTAAGGACCTCTCACCTTCCAGAATGTAGGAGGATAACATCTTTAAGTCTGTACATATAGTAAGCTTTGAGATGTTGTCTAGAGTGTATATCTCTGAGCATCTGTGTGGAGAACGCTTCTTTTGTACGTAATTTGTGTGTGTGTGTGTGTGTGTGTGTGTGTGTGTGTGTGTGTCGGGGTGGAGGGCAGGTATATGAGTGACTTCATAAACGATGACTTCTGCCAGAATTCCAAACACAGAAGGTAATGTACGTATCAAAGAAGTAAGAGTATGAGTAATTCTTGTCTCATGAGAAAGCTATAAACTAGTTTATTATAATGATGTAATATTTGGGTGCTTGATTTATCATCCCCACTTCCAGTGATGCAAAACCTTTAAGGACCAAACAGGTTATAAAAATCCAGCGTGTGTTGTTGAAGCCTGGCCTTTTCCTCTAAGCAATTAAAGTGCCACTTTTGTTCTGACAGTTTTCTGTCTGTGGATGTTTCTGCAGCTTGTGGTTAAGAACTCCACGCATGTCCCCATCGAGGGAAAGTCTGGGAAGCTTTCGATGTTTATTCCATGAGAGAGGTCATAATCTGGCAAGATGCGATTCTCTCAGATAACAAGGCAGAAAAGTATCGTAATAAAGCTGTAGACTCAGAAATGTGGTAACACCACAGAGATGAGGAGTCATTTGTGTGCTGAGCAGTGCGGACCCAGGGTAGGAGGGGTTGAGAGGGAGGAAGTGGCCTTTGAACTAGATCTTGTTTTAAGAGAAACTTTAGAGTAATCCAGGTCTAATAGTACCAGCTTAGGCAAAAATATGGCCTTTTTAGGACTGGCTGGGGAAGGGGGAGGAAAGGAAATCTTTATCACGACAGTGATCAGAATGGCTGCCATTTACTGAGTACTAACTCTGTGAAAGGCCTGGTATAGAGGCTTTTTGATAAACCCATTGAATCTTCACAGCCATCTCTTAGGGTTGGTATTATACTTTAGAGACAGGAAAATCGAGACCCAGCAAGGCCCAGTGTCCTGTCCACAGGCACAGGACTCTCATAGGCTCCACGCAGGCCCTGGGCAGAGTCCATGCTGCTTTTGAGGTAGAGCAGGTCCCTGTGTGTCTTGGGGGTGATGTAAGCAGAGCTGTGTGGTGGTGAGATGAACATGCCTCTGGAAGAAGTGCCTGTGACACGCCATTCAGCTCCATTAGGATAACTTTGTACTTTGTTTAAGGAAACTGGCTCTGTTATACTTGGTCTCATACGAATTCTTGGACATTTTTTGACCTGGACAATTAGACAAGTATGATTTGAGGTGAACTAGTCAAAGTGATTTATTTGGGCATTAATTATGAAAGCATGAGTGCGTGCATGCATGCTTAGTCGTGTCTGCCTTTGCGACCCCATGGGCTGTAGCCCGGCCTCTCTGTCCATGGGATTATCCCAGCAAGAGTACTGGAGTGGGTTAGCATTTCCTACTCCATATGAAAGCGTAAGTGCAGACTAAACAAATGGTAATTATTATCACAAAGCTTTCCTCCAATGGAGTTGGGGCAAGCCAATCTGGGCTCTGTGGCTCTCTGGGTTAGCTGTGCCTCCTTCTCTCTACCTTACTAGCTTCAGTATGGGGCTGAGGGAGTGGAGGGGGAAGAGGTAGCTTTCTTTGCTGGAACATAAAAGCTAAGATTACTGTATACTCATCTCTCTCCTGGATTTTATATACTCCCCTGCCCCCCTCACCCGTTTCCACCTTTATGACAATGAATTGAAGTCTAGGCTTTGGTTAGAAAAGTAACAAGTTAATACTGATACTGTATCAAAAGTTCTTGATATTTATCTGTGTTTCCTTGAGTGACTCTTCTCTGAAGTTACTGTATTATCAGAGAGGTATCTAACTTGACCTACAGGGGCAAAGAGAATTCAGTTCCAGTCCTTCCTTGTTCATTCATTCATCAAGCGTTTATAGAAATTCAGTCCTTGACCTGGAGAGGTTCATAGTCTAGACTCTGGAAGAAACAACAGGGTACCAGTAAGTACACTGGTGCGTGTGAAGAGTGAAGGGAAAGAAGGTGAAGCAAAATGCCATAAGTCCCTGGAAGGAGGAGGGGGTCTTGAAAGAGGGAGGGGGAAGGGATGGGAGGCAGTCCTTCATTCTAGGGAATGTTTTCTCTATTTTGTTTCATCCTCTGTTGTAGAGGGACGCTCTGCCCTTCACATCTGTGTTTTTTCTCCTCATTATTTCCCCAGGGTGAGTCTCCTGGGTAACCCAGCAAGATGACTGTCCCCCTTCATTCTCCCTGAAGACTCCTCTCTCTGTTCTTCCCTGTGACTCCCACCCAGATCATATCCAGGGCTCACTGCCTTCTTCTGAGATTGGTGAGCTTCTGTAGCCTTGCATCTTTCTTTTTCTCTGTCATCTGACCCTAGCCAGTACTGTCACTTGTCACAGAGGTAGTCAGAAGTGTGTGAGATATCAGAAGCACTGTATTGGAAAATACATAGCAACCCTATACAAATAACTCCACTGAGCAAGGGAGCATTTCATCATGCTGGGCATCACCTGACACTTGAAGGGCGTGTTACTGCATACATTTCTGCTTTCTAGATTTTGTCTTGGAGTACCTGTTTCCTTCAAAATGTGCTCTCTAAATATTGTTCACACCTGACCTTGTTAATTTAGAGACTGTAACAGAATTGTGGTCCCTAGGGGACTGAATGGGGCTCTGTAAGAGAGCTGCGATTTTGTCAAACCTGTAATAATTATTTCTGTGACATGTAGAATGAATCTCTTCCATCGAGAGGAGTTGAAGGAATAGAAATAATAAATTTGAAGGCAAAAAATATCTTTTGTTAAAGTATATTTTTAAATTGTAATACTCTTGTGGAAACTAGATGACATTTCTATCAGAAGAATTTCAAATTTAACCAGACTAGTTATTCTGCTTTGAAAAGCCTATTTCCTTTGCTAACTATCAGATTGTATATTATAGTTATCAGTCCCTAATTCAAATAAAATAAAAGTCAGTGGATGTATGCTGCTACATTTTGTCAAACCATGAACCATTAAGGACTTTATAAACAAAGTATAACCTATTTTAAGCCAGTTAGTTTAATTAGGAGACAGGTTTGGAGGAACTGGAAATTCCCTGCTGTTAGTTCTCTGAATTCTGTGGTTATAGGCTGGCGTACTCTGCTCTAATGCATGTCTGCTTTGCTAAGGTCATCTAATCTCCTAAAAGGGGTTTTCAGTATTGAGTTGCATTCGTAAGCAAGTTATGTCCTATTTTTCTACCTTCTTTAGGTTTAATTCCACAGTCATTGAAGCCTTGCTGTGTTCTTGTTACTTGTTGATAAATGCTTTGTAATTACTGTACAACTAAAATGTTGAACTTGAATGGTTATATGGATTTTTATTAAAAAAAAAAAAAAGAAAAACCTTCTTACTAAAGAAAGGCAAAGTGGTAGGGAAAAAATGAAAACTCTGGCAGAGAAGTATAGAAAGCAGGAACTTGATATGATGGGAAGGATAGAGGGGTTCTAGGTCTAATAGCCCATGTCTTGGGTATTTACTATCTTCCAGGTTAAGGGCTTTATGTGGATTCATCCACTCAGTGACCTCAGGAACTCTGAGACTGACATTATTTCTATTCCGATTTTAAGGATGCAAAAACTGAGGCACCCAAAGGGTAGTCATCTTGTCCAAGCGCTAAGTTGTAGATTGAATCTAGGCAATCTGATAGCAGCCTGCAGAGGTATTGATGTGAGCAGTACCTTGGAATTGCATCCACCCAAGGGCAAATAGATGGGGAAACAGTGGAAACAGTGGCTGACTTTATTTTTCTGGGCTCCAAAATCACTGCAGATGGTGATTGCAGCTATGAAATTAAAAGACACTTACTCCTTGGGAGAAAAGTTATGACCAACTTGGACAGCATATTAAAAAGCAGAGATATTACTTTGTCAACAAAGGTCCGTCTAGTCAAGGCTATGGTTTTTCCAGTAGTCATGTATGGATGTGAGAGTTGGACTATAAAGAAAGTTGAGCGCCGAAGAATTGATGCTTTTGAATTGTGGTGTTGGAGAAGACTCTTGAGAGTCCCTTGGACTGCAAGGAGATCCAACCAGTCCACCCTAAAGGAGATCAGTCCTGGTTGTTCATTGGAAGGGCTGATGTTGAAGCTGAAACTCCAATACTTTGGCCACCTGATGTGAAGAGCTGACTCATTTGAGAAGACCTTGATGCTGGGAAAGACTGAGGGCAGGAGGAGAAGGGGACGACAGAGGATGAGATGGTTGGATGGCATCACCAACTCAATAGACATGGGTTTGGGTGAACTCCGGGAGTTGGTGATGGACAGGGAGGCCTGGCGTGCTGCGATTCATGGGGTCACAAAAAGTCGGACACGACTGAGCGACTGAGCTGAACTGAACTGAAGTTCCAATCCTACTTACTGTTTCTCAAGTCTGAGAGCATGTGTAAAGCTATCTAACCCACTTAGGACTGTTTCTGAGATTTTTTTAGTAGCGGGTAGTAATACTTACAATATAGCATTGTTGAGTTTTAAGTGCGCTAATGCATGTGAATGGTTTGGGCTGTAGAAGGAGCTCACTAAACTTCTCTCCTTTGGATTTCCTGTCCTGGGGAAGTGGAAGTGGTGGCTTGCTAATAACTTTGGCTTACCCTGAATGTTGTGGAGGTCTGAGGAAGCTCCCAGAATCCTTAGAGCTCTGCACAGAGTACTTAAACACAACTAAAAACTTTCTACAGTTCCCTCTTCTCCATTCCTTGGTCATTCCAAAGAAAACTTTTATTTCCATATATTCATGTCCCCCTAGTTATACTTTGAACTTTTTATTTTGTACTGGGCTATAACCAATTAACAAAGCTGTGATAGTTTTACTGCTACTGCTAAATCACTTCAGTGGTGTCCGACTCTGTGCAACCCCATAGACGGCAGCCCACCAGGCTCCCCCATCGTTTTAGGTGAACAGTAAAGGGACTCAGTCATACATATACATGTATCCATTCTCCTCTCAACCCTCCTCCCATCCAGGCTGCCACATAACACTGAGCAGAGTTCCATGTGCTATACAGTGGGTCCTTGTTGGTTATCCATTTAAAACATAGCAGTGTGTACAAGAGCATCCCAAACTCCCTAACTGTCCCTTCCCCCATGCAAGCATAAGTTTGTTAAGTCTGTTAGTCTCTTTTTGTTTCATAAGTTAGTTCATTTGTGTCATTTCATTTTAGATTCCTCATGTAAGGGATGTCATACAGTATTTCTGCTTAGTTACACTTTGCCAAGTAGAAGACGGCCCTTGCAGTGGAGTGGTCTGTCTGCTTCCACGTGAACACAGCTGGATAAGTGTGCTTTCCTGGGAGAATGAAGGAATCCTCACTGGCACCCTTGACTTCTGTTTTTCTTGAGGAAAGGCACATGCTTACTTCTTTTTATCTTTGATTTCTTTATTTGAGTTAATTTTTCCTTAACTCTTTTTTCCCCCCTTAACTCTTAAGTAAGAGGAGAAACAAGTGTAGGGGAGATAAATTCTTTTCTACCACCTTAGGGCCTTTGGCTGGGCCTGAGTATTCAACTGATGTAAGACAAATTAACAGGAAAAAAAGCTTACAAATTAAAAAAAAATTTTGCATGTATATGGGAGCCCCCACCAAAGAATGAAGATCCAAAGAATAACCAGAGCAGAAGTCTTTATACCTTCTAGACAGAGAAATCATCAATTTGTGAAGAATTGTAAGATCAAGGGGTTTGGTGGGTTAGTTCCACAAGGTGTGTTTGCCCGATTTCTCTTGGCCCCGATTCCTCATCTCTGGTAATAGAACGTTTTCTTTAATCTTGGTACAGGGAGAGCACCTTTACATGGAGTTTTATCTCCTGTTTTCAGAAATAAAAAAGAGGGTCAGAGTGCCCTTCGTATACCTGCTGTTTCTCAAGTGCCTTTAACTCAAAATAATGAATATGCCAGAGCTGTGTATTTTGGGGTGGTATGCCCAGAGCTCCTTTACCAGCTTGAGTGAAAATAGATTGTAGTCTATCTTGGTTTTTTGCTTAAATTCTTATTTCTCCCAAGGGTCCTAAGAGTAAGAGGTGATACCCAACCTTCAGGTTTCTCTGCTGCAGGATGGGTAGTATATGGAGATTAATGTATGAACTTGAGAGTGTGAGCCAAGTTTGGACTATGGGAAAGCTCCTCCCCACCCAATCCTTCCTACTCTGCTTTCCCGATCCCTCACTAGCCTTGTCCCTGTGTGTACTTGGTTGTAGAAGGAAGGCTTTTATACAGCTGGAAAGAGCATGTAACAGGAGCCTCTCCATATCCTTATACATGCCATTTGCTTCCTTAAGTACAACAGAAGTACCTGTGACGTGATTCCTAACGTGTGGTCCAAAGACCACCTGCATGAGAATCCCATGGAGTATTTTTTCAAGAGACTTCTGGCCCCCCCAGAGCCCCTGTGTCAGAATCCCAGTGTCATTATTTGTGGTTTAAAAAATACGCTTTTCATAGGTTGATCACGTTTCCCTTTGAGGAAAAGCAGCAGTGCAGACTTAATATCATTCAGCCAGGTTTCGGTCTTGGCATATGCATTTTCAGGGCTGATTTTCTTTCACTGGTAGCTTGTCACTACCAGTGAGGGCCTGTTTGCCAATGTTCCAGCGTGCTTATTGGTGCACAGAGCTGGGAGTGGTTGGAGAGGGTGCCAGGGTGACCAGAGGGGAGGGGAGGGGAGGGCTGTGGAGAGAGGCAAGGCAAGAGGAAGGACATGTTTCATGGAACTAGATTCAAGGCAGAGGTGGGCTGTCCTCGGGGGAGTAGGATCTAGCTATCTTGGGGAGCAGAGGAGGGAAGTGAGGTTCATGCAGGCAGGAGGCAGAAGTGACAGGCGACTCCTAAGGGAAACGTCTGGAGCTGGGGATCTGGGGCTGGACCTCGGCCAAGGGACCTTTGGAACTAATTAAGCTGAGGTCTTTTCCTCAAGGTGTTTATGGTGACTTGCCAGTCCAGCTCCTGGGGATTTGTTTGATAATTGAATAATTAGACATTGAGTGAAATGTATTACATGGATCAAGCATCCATATTGCTCACAAGTGAAGGGTAAAATTTAAGATAGCTAGTTGAGAGCATAGTAAAAGTACTAAGAACAAACTGAGTTAATTTTTGAAGATATGCCATTCTTACTGTAATCCTGCTATCTTAGAATATTCTAGAAAATGAAGACATGAGCACACATTCTAGCTTACTAGTGTGGCTGTTCCCAAACTTTGCTGTACATTGAAATGTTTTGAAAAATACTGTTACCTGGTTCCTGCCCCCAGACATTCTGGTTGAGTTGGTGTGAGGTATGATCTGGACATTGTGATTTTAAGTCTTTTCAGTCCCTCATTTTTAGATGATGAAATTCAGGTCTAGAGAGAGTGATTTTTTCCAAGGTCACATGGTTTTAAGAGCAGAGACAGGATGAAATAAATGAAAATCTCCTGACTCTCTGCTCAGGATCCAGAAACCACTCCAGGCCTTACAAACAGAGGGAATTTAGAACAGGGCACTGTGCGGATAGACGAGGCAAGAGTCGAGGAGGCAGACTGGTGACAGTGAGGCAACTCAGGGACCAGCAACAGTTGGCAGTGGCTGCGTCACCCCTGAGGCTGGAGAGATGATGGAAGCAGGTGGTGTTTCTGGACCCCAGATGCCAGAACAATCTTACAGGGGGTTAGATCCATGGTGGGGACCAAGGGCTGCCCGGCAGGAGCCAAGACTAGTAGAGGGAGCTGGAGATGCACTGGAAGCAGAGCGGGAGAAGGAGAAACATCCTCCCTTCTCTGCTGTTTGACCATGCTCTCTAATCTTGCACCCGCATGTCCTGTTGGCCAAGCCAGTTGGGAAATGTGGATCCCTCCGGAGCAGAAGAATGAATGACCCTGAGAACAAACTAGCAGGTGACCTGGACTGTGGTCTTTCTAAAGTGCTGAGGCCTTGTGTTTAAGCAGGTTTCTGGACGATGGTCTCATAAAGTAGGGCCTTAAGGAGTTTCTCAGTAAATTGCAGGTAAAAACAGATAATTCCTTTTATACATTTTCATAAGTGGTATGATCGAAGGGCTCAACATCGATGTACACCTTCTCTTTACTCTTCTCCTTTGCAATTCAGGTCCATGTCTCCATCCCATTCAACGTGTTTACATTTTTGCAGTCTTTATATTTAAAATATATAGCAGTTTAAAAAGACCTGCTGACAGTCATATCTGCACTAAATCTTAAACACTTGTTCCTTTGGGAGCTAGTTACTTTCTAGATATATCACGAAAGCCTGATGATTCCATGTATGTATATGAGATGACAGATTTTGCTTTACTATACCATTTAAAGGTATTTTTAAAGAAAAATGGAATTATATTAACAGTACACTTCATTTCATTTGTTCTGCCTGACGGGCCAAGTACTTTGCACCCAATGGAGCTCAGCCCTGCTGTCTTGCTGTTCTAACAGGCGCTCCCCCATAGAGCCCAGCATTCTTTAGACTTGGATAATGAGTCTGATGTCATAAAGGGAGCTTTATTAAAATAAATACAATGCCATATTTCCTTGCTAATAGCACTCTGATTAATTCCATCATAAATGCATACCTGACAGTCTTATAATCAGTAGAGGTAGCCAAGGGGGCTAGTGGCACCACAGGCAACAAGAGGATTTTCAATAGCATGTTTCTACCCTGTTATCATTGTCAGTGTTTGGTATTTCTGTAGGTCATCATCTATAGACCTGTGTCTGTGTTAACCTATCTCCCTGAACTGCTGTGAGAGTAATTACTTAGACTTGCCCCTGTTTGGAGGATGAAGGTACTTAAACATTAGAAATCAAATGCTTCCCCAAGGCTACCAGCACAGATGCTGCAAGAGTCAGGATCAGAATTGGCTCCTAATTTCTGGCATTTTGCTTGAATTGTCAACTATGGATCCTAGTAGTGGCATCCTGACTTTATTTTTCCTCAGAATTACTCTGTGGTTAATGAGAGCTTTCATGATCAAAAAGAGCACACAGGCCCGCAATTTATGACTTCCATTCATTGCCTTCTTTCCAGTAGGTTCACAACGAGGTTTTGTGAGGGAGGAAGCTCATGGCTGGTCTAGTATTCTTTAGTTAATTGGACTGTTCTCAGAGTTTGGGAACATTTTATTTGTTAACATAGTTCCTTAATTATTTATATAAGTATTAAATATAATCATCTCAAACTTTAAATATTTTGTACCATTTTACCTAATTTAAAAAATAAATGTGACCAATGTTGGTAAATGTGGCATCATTAAACTTGTGATTATTTTATCTCCATTGTTTATTCCTAACAGAAATTGGAGTATAGAGTGTATGACAGTTTCTTTCCAAGGTATACAGTGGTACTGGGTAATGGCTCAGACTGTATTGTATAAGTGCAAGATAAAAATGGAATAGAAACACTTAGTTTTAGGGAGCTACTGACTCTTCATGTTCTGTAAAGTTCTGTGTGTGTGTAATTTTTCTAAACACTGGGAGGTATGCCAATGGTTTTGTAGAGGATCTGCCAGTAAGATAGAGGAGACATAACTTATATGGAAAAGCCAGAAAGCTCATTATAAGAGCAATGTTTATGGTATAAATCTTATCTTTTACAGGATATAAGGAAGATAAAAAGCTCCTTTATGATGGTTAATTCTGCTCAGATAACTGCATTATTTAAAACTGAGAGAATCTTAAAAAAAATTGAGTTTTCTATCTAATTACTATTAGGGGGCTTTTATTCATTGTAGGCAATGAATTGTCCACAGATAAATGGAATTGTTGATAGATACTTTCACTTTGGAGCTCTCCTATAATCGAAATGGGAAGATATTTGGATGGCTTTATGAGGGCATTTAAATACAAGAAGCAGCTTTTTATGTTTTGAATTGAAGGCAAAGAAAACCATTTCACTGATTCTAAATTCATTTTGTAAAGCCCCGAATTACTAAAATTGAGTTCATTCAGCTCAGACATAGTCAATCGTTTTTTGTTAGGCTCTGAGGGAGAAGAGCAGACTGTGGGTCATCTCAGTTGGTTTTTTATTTGCTCATATGCCTTTCATAATACTCTAAAGGAGGGGATACATTAGAATTATTGTGGTTTTGATTGAAGTAGGAAAAACACACTATAACAAGTCATGGTATCTGACTTCAGACCTCAAACCAACTGCTTCTCATGTTGCTGGGTAGACTTCAGTGAATTGGCCCTGGGTTCTTTTGGTCACATCAGATTTAGAATTCTTTTATGCAGAACAAGCTAAACAGTCTGTGAGAGGACAGGAATCCATTTATCATACACATAATGAGAACAAGCTGGCCTGTATTAACACTTTTTTTTTTTTTTTTTTTTTAATATTGAGGATGCTAAACCTTCTGGAGTAATCAGGTAACCTGTGTATTTAACTCAAGGACTGACTTCTAAGAACTCCTTTTAGGAAAGGCCCTCAGCATTATTTAGTGCTAGGGTTTTCACTTTGGTTTCTGTAGAAACTTTCATCTCCCAATATTTGAAATGCAAATATCTCCACTGGGCTTTTGGTTCCTTTTATGGTTTTCAAAGGTACTACATCATTATATTTGGTAATATCATTTACTTTGCATAATTGTTCCTAATCTTTATTTTTAGATTAAATCTTATTGTAGAATACTTCAGAGAGGTGCTTTTCTTTTTATATTGGGAATACATCACTTAAAATGGGTTCCTGAGTTTACTTTAAGTAAATTTAAACAAAAATTCTATTCTCCTGTTTCTGCAAATAAAGAACAGTCTGTGGAGAAAGTGTTTTTTTTTTTTTTTGTAACTACAACCATGACATCTAAAACTAGAAATTATCATCAGCCCCCCTTCAATGCAGAGGACTTTAACCTCTGGTTTCCAGAGGACACAGAGCTGGGGCACCTCTACTTCATTCGAAAAATCTCCTGTTCCTCCGACATCCCTCCTAAAATGTGGAGTGGTTTCCAGATG
This sequence comes from Capricornis sumatraensis, assembly GCF_032405125.1. Lineage (NCBI taxonomy): Eukaryota > Metazoa > Chordata > Mammalia > Artiodactyla > Bovidae > Capricornis > Capricornis sumatraensis. The sequence goes on from NC_091071.1 coordinate 137,338,304, forward strand.
GCTCATAGCCTTGGTTTTCTCTCTCAAGCTCTTTTGCCTGCCAATTAAAAAAAAAACAAACCCTTAGCAGATATAATTAAAAATTTAATACGTTAAGACCACATACGTCTTTATGAAGCCACACTCTGAGTGCTTGCTATGCTAATGCTAAGTCGCTTCAGTCGTGTCCGACTCTGTGTGACCCCATAGACGGCAGCCCACCAGGCTCCACAGTCCCCGGGATTCTCCAGGCAAGAACACTGGAGTGGGTTGCCATTTCCTTTTCCAGTGCATGAAAGTGAAAAGTGAAAGTGAAGTCGCTCAGTCGTGTCCGACTCTTTGTGACCCCATGGACTGCAGCCTACCAGGCTCCTCCGTCCATGGGATTTTCCAGGCAAGAGTACTGGAGTGGGGTGCCATCGCCTTCTCTGCTGAGTGCTTAGGGATGACCTATTCAAGTGAATCCAACTGGGGGCTTTGGACAAGACTCTGCCCTAAAAGAGTTGCATATAGTTGGGACAATAGCACATGTTCATGTGGCATAATTAGGGCAGAAGAGAAGAGGTCCTGTCATTAGGTCCTTTGGTGGCAAAACCTATGTTAAAATATAAATGCAAGAAGCAGAGTGATTGGGAAATATCCATAGGAAAGGAGAGGGAAGAGCTCAACTATGACACATAGGTAGGGAGAAAAGGCTTTGAGGTGGGAATAGATATTGGAGCAGATTTTCAAGGAAACTGATCTGATTGAACTATATTCATGTTGGAGGGTAGCACTAATAAGATGAATAGAGAAAATAGGACCAAGAGCCAAGAGGCCTCAAATGGCGCTGTACTGACATTGAACTTAGTTGTTGTGAGCCAATGTAGGCTTTCTAGCACTGGTGTGACTGAATGAAGGCAGTGTTCGTATCAGAATTCGTTTGTATGGATGTTTTAGAATACAGTGGAAAGAGAATACCCTGTAGTAGGAAGAGAATAGAAAACAAGATATAGTTTTGTGCAGGGTCAGTCCTATAGGAAATCAACCCTGAATCATCATTGGAAGGACTGATGTTGAAGCTGCAAGCTCCAGTACTCTGGCCACCTGATGTGACGAGCTGACTCACTGGGAAGACCCTGATGCTGGGAAAGATTGAAGGCAGGAGGAAAGGGGACAACAGAGGATGAGATGGTTGGATGGCATCACCGACTCAATGGATACAAGTTTGAGCAAACTCTTGGAGATAGTGAAGGACTGGGAGGTCTGGCGTGTTGCAGTCCATGGGGTCACAAAGAGTTGGACAGCACCGAGCAACTGAACAACAACAGGGTGCTTAGCCCTAAGCATATGTTTGATTGAACCAGAGATGTCCAGCTCAGAAAGTAAAACATTAGGGTAAAAAGAATGTAAAGGATGGTTGGCAATAGTTTGTGTCAGAGAATTTGGACTTCAGATGACCATGATTTTTTAGGTAGGTGGTAAGGGAAATGCCATTGACAAAAGTGAGAGTATTAGGAAGGGAATTATTTTGTTTCATATTTTAGGGCTGAAATAATGGTAATTTATCAGCTGTGTGCTCTTGGGTCAGTCAGCTTGATTATACTAGATTCTTCTTGGATAAAATAAGCATGTGACCCATCTAGCCTTAAGATTATGGTGAGGACCAAATGGAGTGTGAACAAAAGGAATACAGCAGTCAAAACAAAAAGAACAGAAAGTTTTTTACAAGAGCAAAATCATAGGACTTTTAAAGGAAATGGAGTGGTAAGAAATAGGGAAATGGGCCTGATATGAAATATGAGGTGAAGGTGTGGTTATCCAACTATCTGATAATTTGGTTGCAAGGATGGGGTAGGGGCCTCCAGATCCATCTGCTGATCAGGAGTGGCAGCTGTGTTCTGGCTGGGTGAGTGATGGTGTGGGAAGCCTGGTGGGTAGCAAACCCAACAGGGTCCCTAGTTTCAACAGTAAAGATTGGGGCCCACGGATTAACTGAGAGTGAGTGGGGGGGACTTGCTTCTTGAGACTCTGAGCTTTGGTTTCTAGGCTGCTGTGGGTCAGCTGCTATTCTGGGCAGTCTCTTCCCCTTCCTGTCTCATTGTGACTGTGAAGAGCGCATGAGAAAGCAGTGAGAATGCTGGTCGGATGGATGCTTTCATTTATGGATGCTTTTGTTCATTCTTGTTGACACGGGGGCTGGTGCTACTGATCCATCCATCCAGAGTCCTCTCTCCTGGGTGTGTGGATGGTGAGATTCAGACTTCCATGGCTGGGGCAGGGAGAAAGGAGCTGGGGACATGCCTTGAGGGCCTGCCTGTCTTATGGTAGGAAGAGAGAAGGCATTGCTTGTGGCCAGAAGATGACTGGGGACTGTCTCCAGTAAAATGTAGCTGATAGCAACCAGAGCTCCCTTAAGAAGGACTGTGACTCAGCCTTTTTAATAAACTGTCCGAGTCTGTGATCATTTGTGTGTGTTGAAATACCGCTCATTAAAGTAGAATAGGTCAAGTCATCTGCTGTTTAGTTCTTAGGAAGGACTGAAAAAAGCCATTCTTTCCCCAGTGAAACTGAGTATGAGTGACAATAACAAGGATTAAACTGTATTTTGAATTTTTATATACAACATAAAATAAGGTTTTGTTTTAAAGATAGGCAGAAAGCGTCTTGTGTATATTGTGATTTTCTTCGGCATTTTGTCATAACTTTATTATCTCTAGTTGGGGTTCAGTAACTTAAATGGGGAACAATTGCAATTTTAATAATAAGCACAGGTTGGTTGCCTACTTTGTGTTTTGTATTAAAATGAATGTTACAATTACTATTAATATCCAGTAAAACTGTGTTCCTTTTTCTTTGACATAAAAAAAAAAAATGTTGCCTCTAAGCAGGCACACACAATTTATCTGGGTAAATAAAATAATTCCAAGTGTGCATGTATATGTTTATTATGAAGCCATCTTTCCATCTTTCAGAGTGAACCAAACGGAAAGAGAGGGGAGCTGATTGCCTTGTATTGTGGAGCTGACAGAATGTTTATTAATGGCGATGGATTTGAAATGAGCATCTTACTAAATGGAAGTCTTGGGCCAACCTCTGACCCTTTTGTCTTAAAGGTTTGAGAGCAGATAATATGGAAGAATACCAGCTCTTTTCCAGATGGCTGCATGCCTGATGTTCCTTTATGTTTAGCTGTCATTCAAATATGAATGCCCAGTGATTATAAGTGTCTCTTTCTCTTTTCTGGACTGAAATGAAACCTTTTATGCATTGTGTGTTAAAACAGATTAACTGTTTGGCTCGTCAGTAGGGAAATTAGAACAATAGCTGCCAGCTCAATGGTACAGCAAAAGAATGTCCTTTGGGGTTTCGGGGCTAAGGTTCACAAGCAAGTGCATCCAAGTGTCAGGCTTGGGAAGATGGGCAAGTTATGAAAATAATTCTTCTGAATTTTAATTTTATAACCGCCTCTGAATGAAAGTGGTAGTATCCTTCAGAAGCAAGCAGGATTTAGATAAAATTTCCCCAAAATCCTATATAGTTGATCCTATATAGTTTTTAGTTGATCATTAATTTCTTAGAGTAGTACTGTGAAAGATTTGTTCATATGTAATGACGTTTTATCATGAAGGCATAATGCAAAATTACTGTATAATGTTTCCCTACCTTTTACTATGGTAGAGTTATCTTTTAAAAATACAGACATGTATATATATGTATTTGATAAGATGCCCGTAATGGATGATTTGAATATCATTTTTTATATTAAAACTAGAAATTTTGTGATCTGATAACTGAGTAAAGGTGGACAGTCATCATTTAGCTGACTATATCTAAATGGTCTGAAATGCAGACCATATCTAATGCACACCAGTCTGGAGGGCAAGAGTGTATCTGAGGACCCCTCAGTGACCTCTGTGGTAGAGGCTATATAGGAGGTGGCTGGAGGCCAAGGGTCTGAGGGAACCAGCCACATCCCTTTAGGAAGGTATGCTACTCTGAAAAATGCTTACCTGTCTTGCACTCTCTCAGCTATGAATAGAAAGGTAACTCTCATTTTCCCTGGAAATCTGTGAAATGAGTTAAGTACAACATTTTTATGACCTAGCCAAATAAAAAGAGAATGTCTGATCCATTTATTCAACTCTTACTTAAAATGATTATTTTTCTTAATAAAAGGTATGTTTTTGTTGTTTTTGTTCATGGGAAAGCCTGCCATGAAAATATGTTGTTTTAGATGACGATTGTGTTTTCCAAAACACCCAATGATGAAAATAATCTTAAATAAAAGAATCCGCTATTCCACTTTTGTTAACTTGTCTTCCTTCACAGAATATTTTTGATGTTTTTATATAACTTTTTTCATGATTTATGCCTTGTTTATCTTTTAGAACACCTTGTTGAGAAATAGTTTACATATTACACAATTCACTCATTTAAACTGTACAGTTCAGTGACTTATAGTATATTCAGAGTTGTAATCTGTTGCCACAATCAAGTTTAGAATATTTTAATTACTTCCCAAAGAAACCCCATTCACCTTAGCTATCATCCTCATATTTCCTCAACCACTGACAACTTCTAGTCTACTTTCTGTCTCTGTATATTTGCCTGTTCTGGATATTTCATGAGAATGAAGTCATACAGCCAATATGTAGTCTTGTGATTAGTTTATTTCATTTTGTATAATGTTTTTGAGGTCCATCCATGCTATGGAGCGTATTGATAGGCTTTCATTTCTATGGCTGAGTGATGCTCTGTTAGATTCATATACTACTATGCATTTATCTGATTTTTTGTTGAGTGGCATTTGGGTCGCTTCCACTGTGTTTGGATTTTTGGTAATTTATATAGATTTTTGTTTGTTTGTTTCTCTGTGACTATTTATCTTACCCATGGTGTGGCTCCTATTAGGTTTTAATAGGTTGAAAAGCTTTGGATGTTATAAGTAAGATTGTGGTGATTACTGTTATTAAAAGAGTACTGTGAAGTCATGGACTGCTATATCAGACGTTATACAAAGCCCAACAGAGTGCCATAGATAGTGAGAATCTGAGAACCGTTAATGTAGGTTGAGGCTCCCCAGCATGGGAGAAGAACTTGTGGTGAGCAGAAGAGTGTGTGTACGAGAGGGTAACGGTGGTGGAGCAAGGCAGTGTCTGGTACCATCCTCCACCGTGCTGTACTGTATCTAGCATGCCATTGGCGTCAGTCAGTCGATGCTGTGTTGATACTTAGGTCCAACCCCTCACCAATTTACTGCCTTCAAAACAGCAAATTTTCTAACAGTCTGCTGGCTCCCAGTTCTCCCAAGATATTTAGGTTGGAGGGGGGATACTAATCTAAGACTGGGGTGATGATCACCCCAGTATACTCAGTAGTTTAGAAATGTTTTTATTTGACTTCATTTAATTTTTCTAGGCAAATACTGAGTAGAGCAGGGAGTCATCTCACTCGTCAGAAAACTGAGGAATCATAAATGATATGAATTCACTTCTACTAGCCAGTAAGGTCAAGCTTGACCCCAGGTCTTACAAATGCAGAACTTATGTTTGTTCGCAAATATCCTTGTGTCTACACAACTCTGCCTTCTGCCTTTCTCTCCCTTATCTCCTTTTGCTAACCTTGATCAGCACACTCTACAACATTAGTGGTAGTGTCTGTGTTTTAGTCTGAAATGACCTTACTGAAAACTTTAACTGGGGAACTCAACAATAGTGTTTCGACTGTGCTCTGTCTTAAGGTTATCCACTCTGGATGTCACTGAGTGGTCCCTTTAGACTTGCCTCCTGAACTAAAGTCCAGGAACTGCACATATGAAGATGAGCCTGAGACTCAGGATTTAAGTAAAACAGGTATTGAGTAATAAGGATTTTGTGAGCTTATCTTCATTAAAACATGGTGGGATGAATTGAGAAAATAGCATTGAAATATATACATTACCATGTGTAAAACAGCTAGCTAGGGGAAAGTTGCTGTTTAATGCAGGTAGCTCAGCTCAGTGCTCTGTGATGACCTAGAGGGGTGTAATGGGGGGTGGGGTGTTCAGAAGGGAGGCTCAAGAGGGAGGGGACATTGGTATACTTATGGCTGATTCATTGTTGTATGGTGGAAACCAATACTACATAGTTAAGCAATTATCCTCCAATTAAAAATGAAAAAGAAAAAAGCAACAGTGGGATGAGATCAAATACTAAGGCCAGAAAACTCAGCACTCTGTACACCTTACTCACTAAGACATTATTTTCACTCATTATCATGTCTTCCTGTGTATTTCAGTAAAGATGGTATCTATTTATAATAGATTTATAATAGCATCTGTCTAACATGATGAGAAATAGGCAGTTCCTAGCTTCCTCCTTAGCTTAGTCAGTAAAGAATTTGCCTGCAATGCAGGACACCTGGGTTTGATTCCTGGGTCAGGAAGATCCCCTGGAGAAGGAAATGGTAACCCACTCCAGTATTCTTGCCTGGAAGATCCCATGGGTAGAAGATCCCATGGGCAGAAGATCCTGGCAGGTTACAGTCCATGGGGTTGCAAGAGTTGGACACAACTTAGCACTAAACCAACCAACAAACCAACAGTCCTCTCTGTAGCGTTTGCCAACACATTTTTTTCACAGTAGTAACAAAGGGTTAAATGGTCCACAAAGTCAAAGGCTTAGTGTAGTCAGTGAAGCAGAAGTAGATGTTTTTCTGGAACTCCCTTGCTTTCTCCATCATCCAGTGAATATTGGCAATTTGATATCTGGTTCCTCTGCCTCTTCAAAATGCAGCTTGTACATATGGAAGTTCTCGGTTCATGTACTGCTGAAGCCTAGCTTGAAGTATTTTTGAGCATAACCTTGCTAGCATGTGAAGTGAGCACACTTATACAGTAGTTTGAACATTCTTTGGCATTGCTCTTTGGCATTGGAATGAAGACTGAACAACAAACTGGAAAATTCTTAATGGGCTGGGAGTGCAAGACCACCTTATTTGTCTCCTGAGAAACCTGTATGCAGATCAACAAGCAACAATTAGAACCATACATGGAGCAATGGACTGGTTCAAATTGGGAAAGGAGTATGTCAAGGCTATGTATTTGACTGCTTATTTGACTTACATGCAGAGTACATCATGTGAGATTCTGGACTGGATGAATCACAAGTTGGAAGCAAGATGGTTGGCAGAAGTATCGACATCTTCAGACACGCAGATGATATTGCTCTAATGGCAGAAAATGAAGAGGAACTAAAGAGCCTCTTGATAAGGGTGAAATAGGAGAGTGAAAAAGCGGACTTAAAACTCAACATTTGAAAGACTAAGATTGTGGCATCCAGTCCCATCACTTTTTGACAAATACTAATAGAAAGGGAAAAAGTGGAAGGAGCGACAAATTTTATTTTCTTGAGCTCCAAAATTAGTGTGGACAGTGACTACAGCCGTGAAATTAAGATATGCTTGCTCCTTGGAAGAAAAGCTATGACAAACCTAGGCAGCATATTAAAAAGCAGAGATATCACTTTGTCAACAAACGTCTGTATAGTCAAAGCGATGGTTTGTCCAGTAGTCATATACCTATGTCATGAATGGATGTGAGAGTTGGACCATAAAGAAGGCTGAGTGCTGAAGAATTGATGCTTTCCAATTGTGATGCTGGAGAAGATTCTTGAGAGTCCCTTGAATTGCAAGAATATCAAACCAGGAAATAAACCCTGAATATTCACTGAAAAGACTAATGCTGAAGCTCTAGTACTTGGCCACCTGATGCAAAGAGCTGACTCATTGGAAAAGACCATGATGCTGGGAAAGACTGAAAGGAGAAGGAGGTGGCAGAGGATGAGAGGGGGCATGAATTTGAGCAAACTCTAAGAGACAGTGAAGAACAGAAGAACTTTGCATGCTGCAGTCCATGCGGCCGCAAAGAGTGAACATGACTTAGCCACTCAACAATGACAACATTAAGATGGCCATCACTCTAAGTAGGATGTGAAAGGAATTCAGAGAAGGTGATAATGTGTGGCGAGTTTGCTGTGTTCAGGGATGGGCTGAGGCCTTAGCCAAATTTAATCCTTACAACTATTCTTTGGGTAGGTAGTCGTATCTCCATCTTAACAGGTAAACAAGCAAGAAGTAAGTTATTTGCCCAACATTCACTCTAACCAGTGGTGGACCCAGACTGTACCCTGGCCATGGAACTCCAGGTTATGTGCTTTGGATCCAGTGCTGAACTGCTGCCCGTAGCACTTGAATTCCTAATCACCCATTTCCCATCACCACTGAGTTCTGTGAATGTGCTTTAAAAATGACAATACCACTTTTCTGTCTTTTAGATAGCTCTATTGGTGGTGATTTTATTCCCTGACCTATACAAGTACTTAATGCATACTTCTTGGAGGAAAATATAAGAAAATAGTTTATAAAGAAAAAATAAGTACTTGAAACCCTGCAATGTAAACAGCACAGAATTAAAGAAAGAGGAAGACTTCAGCTATGATGTTGTCTGTGAGGTGGTTTGACCAGGTGCCTTCATGAATTTTCTTTCACCATCACCGTCTTTTAAGTGCAGAAGTCTGAATGTCGCCTGCCATGACCTGGCTAGAGAAATGTCTGTTCCTTAGGGTCATGCTTCTATCTTATAGACAGGGCTTGCTCTGAGAATTTTCTGGAGTCGTTTGAAAGTTTGCTCTTCATTTCACAGGTGCTCAGATGCTGCATCGGTTCATAAAATCCCGTTTGACCCTTGGTGTATCAGAATTATACCTTAGTAACATGGAAGTTTCTTTATTTCTATAGGAAAATGCACTCAGAAGGTCCTCTTGAGATGCCAAGAGGAAAGACATCACGTCCCTCTACAATCTCCAAAGGGCAGCAAAGGCTTGTTTGCCCCACCTTATCTCATGCCCCTTTCCCTACTGACGGTGGAAACTGCTCTTTCTAAATCTTTGATGTGGAGCCCGTGGTGAAGCCAAGCATTGAACAGATGAAAAACTGCAATGCAGTCTGAGGGTTTTGGCAAGGATGGGTACCATAGGGTATAGTGTGTTTAAGATAGTGGTTAATGGTGTAGCTCCTACCCTCACACCCCCCAGTGCTAGTGAGATTACTGCCTGTGTCCTCAGAATAGTGGCGGTGGGGAAAGGAGGGAAGCATGGCAGGAAGAAGCTGGGGGAGAAAAAAGAAACAGTTTCCAAAAAATATAAAATATTGGTGCTTATTAAGATGCGGGATATTTATATATTTTATCCACTTGACAATAGTCATTTTGTAAGATTCTTTTTTTATTAGAGTGATACTGAGGAAGCTGTTTCAGAGAGTCGAGTATCTTTGCATAAAGCCACATGGATATAATAAGGGCATATTTTACAAGTTTCATGTATTCTTGCTTTGTCTACTGTTTTGTGATAATCAGAGCCCTGGTCAAAACTGAGACTCAGAATTTAGTTTTAAGGGAAATGAGAGAATGCTGTGCTACTGGGCTCAATTTGAATTCTTCAGCGAAACAAAGAAATAGGATTTTATTCATTCATTCAGCAAACTTTTCTTCTTTTTGAGCAACTGATTATTTGCAGATGTTTTGCTAGATGCTGTGAGCAGGATATGTGCTCTGCTCTCAGGAGCTCTCTGACTACTGGGTGTAAAGACAGTGAAATGAAAACAATATAGCACCACAGTGAATTTTGTGATGGCTTATTTGATAGAGTGAATTTCATAAATAGTTACATTTAGTATTATGGAGAATCATGAGATACAAGAACATAAAATCCTCAATTTTTTACTGTCTAATAACTACCGTTTCCTTTTTTATTTTAAAAAAGCTTTATTGTGAAAAATTTCCAACATATGTGTAGAATATATTATGAGCCTCTCACCTCCATGTGTCCATCACCCAGCTTCTAAAATCAGCAACCACTGACCAGTTCAGCCCCATCTTTTCTTCTTTTTCTATCTATTTTGTTCCTAATTGTTTTTCCTTTCTAGAGATGCTGAGAATCTTGAATCAGGGATTCTTGTCTGTCTGACTGCCTAATTGAGCATGATCTTCCAAGTCACTTCTTGTATCATTTTCTTTTGTCAGTACTGAAACAGAATGCATGGCACATGACTATTTTCTAAGTTGCTTGGCACAATGACCGTAAAATGCTTGCCTAGTTGACTTCCTCATTCAAGGATGAATTCTGCTGCTCATAAAGGGGCTCCTTTTGCTGACTTTAGAAGTTTAGAGGTTTGTTTATCTGATAGAAAAGTATGTGGAATGTTGGTTGCAAAAAACTTTTAGCAGATACAAAAACATAGAACACCCTCCAAATAATCTTTCAACTAAGCTAAGCTTAGCAAGTTTGAGCAAGCTCCAGGAGATAGTGAAGAACAGGTAAGCCTGGTATGCTGCAGTCCGTGGGGTCACAAAGAGTCAGACATGACTGAGTGAATGAACAAGAACAGTAAGCTTAGCAAGAAAAATAACTGCAAAGAACATTTATATTTGTGGTTTATGTTTATATTTGTATAAAGATGGTGATTTCAAGCTTGTGAGGAATTAAGCTGTCTGGAGAATTGGGTATGGGAAATTAACCTGCCTGATTAAATGGCTGGGTTTTCACGGCACCACAGACTGTGGTGGGGACACGACTCTAGCACTGGGTACCACTTCCATCACTCATTTCTGAGAATGAAATAATTTTTCTCATATGGAAGGGGCTGAGGCAGGATTTTTTCCCTAGTAGAGATCTTAACCATTGATCAAGCCTCACTAATAAATATGGTTCCTTTGTGGATGCTATTTATTTGCTGCTGAGTTCCCCTGAAAACACTTTTCTTTTTTTTTTTTTTTTTTTTTGAACTCATCTCTCCAGGCAAAGTAATGGGAACTGTGAGCAACCAGAACAAATAATGTCAATTTAGCCCTAGAATGTGGAGAGAAGGCAGTTGTTTGCTTAGGATTATACTGCTAACATGTGCGAATGTGCTTTGCAAACTCATTTCAGTTCTTAAACATCTCCGTTAGAGACACTGGGGAGCAGGTGATATTGACCGTTTTCTACTCTTGAGTAAACAGGCTTAGTTGGGCCAGTGAGTAATGAGGAGGGACCAGAACCTGTCTTCTGTTGTTCACATGCCTGGCTGTCTGTCCCAAGACACTTGACACTTGGTACTTGTTTGGATGAATGAGGGATGAGGGGAATATTCTAAATCATTTCTCCCCCAGATTGTGCTTTATAGAGCTTTAGTATCAGAAATCAGATTGATTATATTCTTTGCAGGTGAAGGTGGAGAAGCTCTATACAGTCAGCAAAAACAAGACTGGGAGCTGACTGTGGCTCAGATCATGAACTCCTTAATGCAAAATTCAGATTTAAATGGAAGAAAATAGGGAAAACCCCTAGGCCATTCAGGTATGATCTAAATAAAATCCTGTACAGTTATACAGTGGAAGTGACAAATAGATTCAAGGAATTAGATCTGATAGCCTGAAGAACTATGGATGGAGGTTTGTAACACTGTACAGGAGGTGGTGATCAAAAACATCCCAAAGAAAAAAGAAATGCAAAAAGGCAAATGGTTGTCTGAGGAGGCATTACAAATAGCTGAGAAAAGAAGAGATGTGAAAAGCAAAGGAGAAAAGGAAAGATATACCCATCTGTATGCAGAGTTCCAAAGAATAGCAAGGAGAGATAAGAAAGCCTTCCTTAATGAACAATGCAAAGAAGTACAGGAAAACAATAGAATGGGAAAGACTAGCAATCTCTGCAAGAAAATTAGAGCTACCAAGGAAACATTTCATGCAAAGATGGCACAATAAAGGACAGAAATGGTATGGACCTAACAGAAGCAGAAGATAGTAAGACGAAGTGGCAAGAATACACAGAAGAACTATACAAAAAAGATCTTAGTGACCCATATGACCACGATGTTGTGATCACTCACCTAGAGCCAGATATCTTGGAGTGCAAAGTCAAATGGGTCTTAGGAGCATCACTACGAACAAAGCTAGTGGAGCTGATGGAAATCAGCAGAGCTATTTCAAATCCTGAAAGATGATGCTGGGAAAATACTTCACTCAATATGCCAGCAAATTTAGAAAACTCAGCAATGGCCACAGGACTGGAAAAGGTCAGTTTTCATTTCAGTCCCAAAGAAGGGCAATGCCAAAGAATGTTCAAACTACCAGACAATTGAACTCATTTCACATGCTAACAAAGTAATGCTCAAAATTCTCCAAGCTACGCTTCCACAGTATGTGGACCAAGCACTTCCAGATGTTCAAGCTGGATTTAGAAAAGGCAGAGGAACCAGAGATCAAATTGCCAACATCTGTTGGATCATCCAAAAATGAAGAGAATTACAGAAGAACATCTATTCTGCTTCATTGACTACACTAAGCCTTTGACTCTGTGGATCACAACAAGCTATGGAAAATTCTTAAAGAGATGGGAATACCAGACCACCTTATCTGCCTCCTGAGAAATCTATATGCAGGTCAAGAAGCAACAATTAGATCTGGACGTGGAACAATGGACTTGTTTTCTAATTGGAAAAGGAGTACATCAAGGCTCTATATTTCACCTTGCTTATTTAACTTATATGCAGAGTCCATGTGAAATGCTGGGCTGGATGAAGCACAGCTGGAATCAAGATTGCCAGGAGAAATATCAATAACCTCATATATGCAGATGACACTAATGGCAGAAAGCAAAGAGGAACCAAGGAGCCTCTTGATGAAGGTGAAAGAGGAGAGTGAAAAAGCTGGCATAAAATTCAACATTCAGTAAACTAAGATAATGGCATTTGGTCCTATTACTTCATGGCAAATAGATGGGGAAACAATGGAAACAGTGATAGACTTTATTTTCCTGGGCTCCAAAATCACTGTAGATGATGACGGCAGCCATGAAATTAAAAAATGCTTGCTCCTTGCAAGAAAAGTTATGATGAACCTAGACAGTGTCTTAAAAAGCAGAGACATTAGTTTGTTGACAAAGGTCTGTCTAGTCAAAGCTATGGTTTTTGCAGTAGTTATGTGTGGATGTGAAAGGTGAACCATGAAGAAAGCTGTGGTGTTGGAGAATACTCTTGAGAGTCCCTTGGACTGCAAGGAGATCAAACCAGTCAATCCTAAAGGAAATCAATCCTGAAATTCACTGAAAGGATTGATGCTGAAGCTCCAATGCTTTGGCCACCTGATGCGACGAGCTGACTCATTGGAAAAGACCCTGATGCTGGGAAGGATTGAAGGCAGGAGGAGAAGGGGACAAGAGAGGATGAGATGGTTGGATGGCATCACCAACTCAATAGACATGAGTTGAGCAAGCTCCAGGAGTTGGTAATGGAGCATGGCGTACTGAAGTCCATGATGTTGCAAAGAGCTGAATACGACTGAGACTGAGCAACAATTAGGATGAAATCTTTGGAAGAGTGTTTCATGGACAAATAAGTTGGGAAACATTAGCCTCTGGTAGCACCACTGGGAGAAGGAAATGGCAACCCACTCTGGTGTTCTTGCTTGGAGAATCCCAGGGATTGGGGAGCCTGGTGGGCTGCCGTCTATGGGGTCGCACAGAGTCGGACACGACTGAAGCGACTTAGCAGCAGCAGTAGCAGCAGCACCTCTGAGGGTTTGTCTTTTGACAATGTAATCATTTTCCTTTTGTTTAATTCAGTGTATAAAACTATATGATTATGTTACCTTCCTATCATTCCATGTCTATTAATATTCCACAGAATTAATTTGTGTGTACGAGACTGTGGACATTTAGCTCCAAATGAATAGCTTTCTAGAGTATCTGACATGTGTCAGTTTAGAGCACCTAATTTAAAAGAAAGCTCTGATCTTGGCCTTCTCCTTTTTTCTTATATTCATTCCTTTAGTTCCCACGTTGAAACCTAAACTGTCCTCTCTGTCTTTCCGATTTGCACTTTACATTTTCTTCCCCTAGTTATTTCCTAGGATATTCTTTAATTTGTCTGTTAAATGTTTTCTTAGAAGAATAATACAAGCTTAAGTGGGAAAATTAAAAAAAATTTAGATAGGTAAAACATAATCTTAAAAGATTATGATTATCTCCATCATCAGAGATAACTATAACTTATTTACATGTTGTTATAAATATCCTTTAGAGCTCAGATTATAGAGGTTGATTGCCAGGGTTAAAATTTCAGTTCTTCCACTTACTGGCTGTGTAATTTTGGATAAGTTATTTAGCCTTCTGCCTCAAGTGCTCATCTCTAATACGATGATAGTCATAGGATCCATATAACAGAGTTGTTATGAGGATTAAATGAATTAATATTTGTAAAGTTCTTAGAACAGTACCTGGCGCATAGACTTTATATAAGAGCTAAATTAAAGAACTCTGTGTATGTATTATATGTGTGCATATATGTGCGCATATTCAGGAGTACACTGTATGCACGTCACATGTTATTTATGCAGTACACGATGTTGGATATTTTCACAATGATGAATAGCTCTGTTGTGGCCATCTGTCCCTCAAATTTTTTGAGTATCCGTCATTGTTCCCGTAAGTTAGTTTCTTAAATTGCAACTACTGGGTCAATGGATGTGTATGTTTTTAAAACTTTGGTTCAGTGTTCCTACAGAATTTGGTAAGAGATCACACCAGTGCTGTTCACAGCTGTGCTTGAGACTGCTTTTTTCATTTTCATTAATACAGAGGGTAAAACATTGAAAAAGAAACTGTACTAATGAAGTTAGTTTCTGTCATATGGATGGATTGCCATTTTGTTTCCCTGTGGTTATGGCTATTTATAGTTTGAAAGAAAAAAATATGGACAAAGGATAGTTGTTTTTTTTTTCGGTGAAAATGTTTTTTATATCAAGAGTTTTACTACCTTGTCATTTGTTATAAATATCCCAGTTTGGCCTTGGAATACAAAATGAAGCAGGGCAAAGGCTAACAGAGTTTTGCCAAGAGAACGCACTGGTCATAGCAAGACCCTCTTCCAACAACGCAAGAGAAAACTCTACACATGGACATCACCAGATGGTCAATACTGAAATCAGACTGATTATATTCTTTGCAGCCAGAGATGGAGAAGCTCTATACAGTCAGCAAAAACAAGAACAGGAGCTGATTATGGCTTGGATCATGAACTCCTTAAAGCAAAATTCAGACTTAAATTGAAGAAAGTAGGAAACACCACTAGACTATCCAGGTATGACCTAAATCAAATCCCTTACCATTATAAAATGGAAGTGAGAAATAGATTCAAGGGATTTAATCTGATAGAGTGCCTTAAGAACTATGGACGGAGGTTTGGAACATCGTACAGGAGGCAGTGATCAAGACCATCCCCAAGAAAAAGTGTAAAAAGGCAAATGGTTGTCTGAGGAGGCATTACAAATAGCTGAGAAGAGAAGAGAAGTGAAAGGCAAAGGAGAAAAGGAAAGATATTCCCATCTGAATGCAGAGTTCCCAAGAATAGCAAAGAGAGATAAGAAAGCCTTTCTCAGTGATCAATGCAATGAAGTAGAGGAAAACAATAGAATGGGATAGACTATAGATCTCTTCAAGCAAATTAGTGAAAGCAAGGGAACATTTCATGCAAAGATGGGCACAATAAAGGACAGAAATGGCATTGAGCAGAAAATATTAAGAAGAGATGGCAAGAATACACAGAACTATACAAGAAAAATCTACATGACCCATATTACCACGATGGTGTGATCACTCACCTAGAGCCAGACATCCTGGAATGTGAAGTCAAGTGGGCCTTAGGAAGCATCACTACGAGCAAAGCTAGTGGAGGTGATGGAATTCCAGTTGAGCTATTTTAAATCCTTAAAGATGATGCTGTGAAAGTGCTGCACTCAGTATGCTGGGAAACCTAGAAAACTCAGCAGTGACCTCAGGACTGGAAAAGGTCAGTTTTAATTCCAATCCCAAGAAAGGCAAGGCTAAGAAATGTTCAAACTACTGCACAGTTGCACTCATCTCACACACTAGCAAAGTAATACTCACAATTCTCCAAGTCAGATTTCAACAGTATGTGAACCGTGAACTTCCAGATGAACTATTTCTAAATATTTAATGAATTCAATGGAGTGAGTTAGTCCTTCAAGTTTTAAAGGTTTGTGGATTTACACTCAGCAGAAAGAACTTCTGTCCCAGAAACATAGAATCATGGAATTCTTACATTGTTTCATCATTGGCATCTTAAATTTGTTGCCTATATAAGAAAAGGATCCGATACCCAGATACCAGACATGTTTTGTATTTCACGTTATCACGCTGTTTGCTGAGCTACCAGGCATGTTGACTATCTGTGACCATCAGTTACATAAATTATTACTGTCAGTCAGTGAACATACATCCTAGTGAACATATCCACTTGAGGGCTTCCCTCGTGGCTCAGCTGGTAAAGAATCTGCCTGCAGTGCAGGAGACCTGGTTTCAATCCCTGGGTTGGGAAGATCCCTTGGAGAAAGGAAAGGCTACCCACACCAGTTATTCTGGCCTGGAGAATTCCATGGACTATAGTTCATGGGGGTCGCAAAGAGTCGGACTTGACTGAGCGACTTTCACTTCACTTCGTTACATCCTTTCCCCTTTATCACTTAACCTCCTTTCTTAAATCTCCATTTCTTCATTCATTGCCTGAATCCAGACTTCTGTGCTTTTTTTTCCCCTCATCTAACCTCTGGTATAATTTAAGTGATCATTTATAAAATACCACCAGTTATATTCTCTTCATAGTATTTTTAAAAAAGGAGTCTACAGAGATGAAATATCAGTTGTTGAAGGGAAAATGACAATTTTTAATGAAATTTGTCTAGGGAAGAAATGTCTTTGAATTCATTTTTCATCCTAGAACTGAAGAGATATGCTTTCAGTTTTAAAAGTAACATTCATATTTCATGCTTTTGTGATCTTGACCAGTACTTTATTGGCCTTTTTCTACCATTTTATTTGCAAAATGAGTAATACGGAATGTGTGACTCACAATATTAAATGATTTTCTGTAGACTTACTGAGCTAGGTGGTTGAATCTTTTTGTCCAATTGTTTAGTTTAAAATAAGATTTTTTTTTTTGCTGAATAAGTCTGTTAATGATGAGCTTGAGGTTTTTGTTTGTAACCCACTGGATAAGAATGGAGTGGAGAGATTTTTTTCAAGGATTGATCTTTAAGCACATTTCTTGAATATAGACCTTAAGACCTTTATTTTATAATAATGGAAGTAAAATATTTGATGCATTGAATCTTCTCATGCATATAACCTCGTTTTCTACTCCATTTATTTGATAATTGTTTCATCATTTCAAATTCAATTTGTAATAGAAATGAACACTCTTTAATATTTTTCTAATAAGGATTAGTTGGAGAGGTTAATATGGTCAGAAATTTAAAGAAGCCCAGAGTCATCTTAATGAGTGTCAGGTAATTAACCTACATGAATAGATTAAAGAAATCAAGCAGGCACACTGATGGGTTTTCCTTTCAAGTTCAAATTTAGAACATCATCTGTGCAGTGGTTAGGTCTTACACATTAAATGGTGATTGCTATATTGTTTTTTAATACATAAAAACTTAATTGTGAAACCTTATTAGAATTCCTCATCAAATTTGATTAATTGGGGAATGATTGTGAGATGTGATATGAATTTGGAATTCTTATATGTAAATTTATTTTTTTTTAGAAAATAGTCTCCCCCAAATGAATTTCCTCATGAATCAGAAACTAGTGCTTAAATATGCAGATCTCCTGTTTCAAGAAAAAAAAATCATAATGTAAAACTTAAGCGGTTCATGAACTGCTTAATTTAGGTCCAAGAAACTTGGTGAAAATACTATGAATGTGCTTGTTAAAATCAAGATGAAAATTTTTCTATTCCAGCGGTCACTGTAGAATTAAAAGACAAGTTCTCAAAGTAATCCTGAAGGCAAGACTTCACCTTCTATATTATTCAAACAGATGACATTTATCTTCTTACAGAATTGTAGAAATTTATGGAAATTTCTTCTTTGTTTAGTTAATTACATTAACGTTGATGTAACCTATGTGTTTTTCTGGCCCCGCTGAAGGTGGTATGTAATTGGTTGCTGTGTTTTCCTTTATTGTGTATGCATGTGCTCAGTTCTGTCCAACTCTTTGCGACCCCATGGACTGTAGCATACCAGGCTCCTTTGTCCATGGGATTTTTCAGGCAAGAATACTGGAGTGGGTTGTCATTTCCTCCTCCAGGGTATCTTCCTTACCCAGGGATTGAACCTGTGTATCCTTGACTCCTGCACTGGCAGGCGGATTCTTAACCTCTGAGCCACCTGAGAAACCCATCTTTTCCTTTATAATCACAATTTTAAACCTGAAAGAGGCAACCAGAGATATTAACGTTGTTCCGCCTCGTTGAGGGGAGTTATTTCTGATCGAGGGTAATTAGCACCCTTTTGGAGAATGATACAGAATCTGGGTTTGTATTTCAGCCCTGCACTTGCCTTCAGCCCCAGTATTCTATTTTGTTCAACTGGGTCACAAACTTCATCACATGGGGAAGATAAGTGAGATATTGCTTGTGAAACACTTTGTACATCTGCTAAGTAATATAAATATCAGGTGCTTCATTGTTTGCTTTCTCTGTGATGCTTTTTCTGTCACTCTTAAGTATGTCTTCTCCAGGCTAAATGTTCTCTTTTCATGCAGCTTAGTTTTCAGTCCATAATTCTCTTTTGCTACAACTCTTGCCCAATAATTTTTGTAAATAGTAGCACAAAGAAACAGACAGTGAGACTCTGAGTGGTATTAAGTTCATGGGAATTTAGAATGTTATAATCAGTTCTATTCATGCCATGTCGAATCTGTGATTACTAAAATGTCCATTTAGGTCAGAGGGTTGGGTTTTAATCTGCATTGAAGCCTGTTTGTTTTTTATTGTCACAGACTGTATGGCCAACTCTCATCAACAACATTTCTCTTTTCTAGAGAAAAGGAGACCAAATCAAATCAAAACAAGTCAGTTTGGATTCTTTGTGTGAGCAGCTCTGTGATGATCATTGGTGTGGGTGGGTGAGATTGATAAAAAACCACACGAAACTCTAAAACTTCTTAGTCTGGTTAGAAGATAACATATTACATACAAGTTAGAAGTTGATATTAAGTGTTTCTCAACCACTCATTGGGTCACTTGGATTTTACAGAACGTGCTCTATTTCCCCAGCTCTGCTGAGGATGCAAGGAGCTATCTTTACCACATTATACTGCTGTACTGACCAACACAGGTGTTTCCTCTTAGCAGATGCTCAATAAATATTTTGAATCAAGATGTAGAGCCAGGATAATTATAAATCACTCTAGTTTTAGAAAAACAGTTTGTGCATAGATATGACTGACACTAGGTTAATAGCATCCTTTGAAGCTCTAAGGAGAGCAGATTTACTTCTCTAAATTATATAGCTGCATGCTCGCTTATTTATCCTTCAAAGTGGTCAATAAGAGAGTCTTCTTGCTCAGCATCGGAATGAGGAAGTGTAGATGGAATAGTCTTTCAAGTCAGGAAAGTTGAAAATCCTGATTCTTATCATATAACCCAAGGCATCCAAGTTAATTTTCTTCTATGCCTTTATAACTCCTGTTTTATTAAATTTGCCATCTCTTAACTTCTTTGAGAATTTTCTTAATTTTTCTGGATCTGACTTTCTAATAGCACGTTTTGTGTTAAAAAAAAAAGGTGCTTTAGCTCTCGCTGAAATAATTTGTAGGTCTTGATTAATTCACCAGCATTACTTTAGGAATCCTCATAAAAAGTGTCTCAGTGGTTATTGTTTGTTAATTTCTCTGCTGGGGCAAATTAAGTGCTGAGAAGTAAAGTAATCCACAAAGTCTGTGTGAACTGCTTGGATCCCTGAAGACCATCAGGGACAGATAATGAAAACATGGAACATTTACCCTCCGACTTCAGTATTATTTCTCTGCACATCAGGACGTTTATCACTGCTCTGTCGACCATGTGTTACAGAAATGTAGAGCCTTAATGCCTGTTAGCTCCTTCCTGATAAAAACTTTGCTTTATAGACTGCCCTTGATTCACTCCTGCCGCAGGTGCGTTTAGTTCGTCCCGGAAGGAGCTCTGCACAGAAAGAATGTGAAGCATGCAGGGCTAACCCAACAGGAGTTCGGAGAAACACTTCCAAGTTTGAGTAGGGCTTTCCATTGGTGTGAAATGTCTTTGTTCATGTTGGGGCTTAGTTTTCACTGTAGGAGACAGCCTCACCCCTTTCCAGGCTATGTCCACCTGGGCTCACACTTAGGTGATTCCTGCTGGTTCATCCCGCTTCCTCTTTGGTGGAACTTTGGGTGGTTTCTTTTCACCGGACCTACTACTACCTGACTGGTAGGTAGTACTGTCTGCTGGGTGAGTAATAAATATTTATTCAAAAGTACTGGGTCATTTCCATTCATACTTGAATAGAATTTGATGAGTCTGAGAAGAATTACATTTATCATGAATGACCTCATTTTCTAATCTTTGAATATTAACAGTGTTCAGAGAGAGTATTTCTTTTATAGGAAATGGCCCAAAGTTTGTGCTTTCGACATCCCGAGTGCTTTTTCTCACCACTGAGAAGGGCCATGCTTTGTTACCAAAGGGCTGGAGGTTATTTTGACTTTTTTGTATACACTGCTAATATTCTTTAGATTCCATTCTGGAATTCTTTGTGTGAGGAAAAATGTTTTAATATTAGCTCAGTAAGAGAATGCAGCTTATCAGGTGGAGTGGTCTAGTGCAGAAGCTAAGTTTTTTTTTAAATTAAATTTTCCCTTTAAGAGTTGTTTGCAATCCAGTCTTTCCAGAAGATATTTTAAAAGCAGAAATATAAACTTGCTTCTGAAAGTCACATGCTTCAGAAACTGCTCCCTGAAACAAGCTCAGAGATTTAAGATGTACTTTATATATTTAAAATATTTGACCACAATGATATACGTATGCAAGTAATTTTAGATGTTTTGGAAGGGGGGAAATTCTAATTCTTTCTGACCTGTTTTACACAAGTGGTACCTGGAGATCACTCTGCAGTTTTAGGGAATCAAGCAAAATCTTTCTTTTCTTTTTTGAGAAAAAGTGCTTCTTTCTCGAGGAAAGCTTTTTTTTTTAAAAAAAAAATTCCACTCCCCCCCTTTTTTGCTCATAAAGCAGTGAAATACTAATGGTTAACTATGACCACCCTCTTGGCAATCCTAGCTGCCGATTAGAATCACCTGGAGGCTCCTCCCTTAATT
This sequence comes from Capricornis sumatraensis, assembly GCF_032405125.1. NCBI lineage: Eukaryota > Metazoa > Chordata > Mammalia > Artiodactyla > Bovidae > Capricornis > Capricornis sumatraensis. The sequence continues at coordinate 137,359,477 of NC_091071.1, forward strand.
GGTTTGGGGCGGGGTTTAGAATTGGGAGACGGGAAAGCCTCCTAGGCGCTGATTCCCATCAGAATAGAGGGACTGTGGAGCCAGCACGGGCAGGAGATGGATAACCATGTAAGTATTCATACCACTCATGTTGTGGTGAACCTGGCCTTTTGGTTCCATCTTTATTGTGTAGATGGTCTTGATTCTAGTCTTCTCAGATTTCAGTGTAAGACGCAGTAGGGGTGGTGGAACTTGCTGCCTACGGTAGTCCTCAGGCTCATGTGCACACATTCTAACTTGTTTGGAGTAAAGTGAGGCTTTGAGAGCTTCCAGTGATTTTGATAAAGTTGGTTGAACTTCAGGGTTCCTTTCATAACTAATGTGTTACAGTTGTCTATTCCAGTCTAAGCATTCAGAAACATGTCATTGCGACATAATTGCTTCATTATATCTCATGGGCTGAGGGTTAAGAATATGGCCTGGTTGGGCTGGAGGCTACTTCTGTTCCACAGGGTGTCAGTTGAGGGACACTTGGTGACGCTCAGCTGTTGGCTGGTATGGAAGGTCCACGGTGGATTAATCACATGCCCCACACCTAGGTTTGGGTCTCTGGAAGGCTGCTGGACTCAGCCGGGCCCTCCCCATAAACCTTTGGGGTTTTTAAAGAAAGCCTCTTAGCAAGGTAGTCTAAGCAAGGTATTTTGACTTGTTTGTATAGACTCTTATATACTAATATTTTTTACATTCCATTCTGGAATTTTTCATGTGAGGAAAAAATGTTTTAATATTAGCTCAGTAAGAGAATACAACCTATGAGGTGGTGAGTGGCCTAGTGCATAAGCTAAGTTTTTATAAAATTAATTTTTCCCTTTATAAGCTGTTGCAAGATGACTCGGGACCTCTAGTGTTTTGCCCTGGGCTCTAGATGCTTCAAGAGAGCCCAGCAGGTGCTGCAGGAGACTGGTGTCAGAAGCCTCAGAGCATCATTTCTGCCATAATCTGTTAAGTAGGTGTGTGAGAAAGCCAGAGTGGAATTAAACCCGCTCCCACTCAGTGAGAGGAACAGTGAAGAACTTGTTCTTCACCTTTAAGCTACCCCACACTGAGAGGCAGAAGCCTTATTGCCATGACCATATCACAGGTTTCTGAAGGATTGATTGATTCACATCACTAGTTATTATCTTAGTACAGGGCTTTCACCTGCTTCCTTTCAGTGATTTTTTTTTTTTTTAATGCTATCTCTACCTACACATCAGTCACCTTTCTTTGGCTCATTCTGTATATAGTATATAAGTGATGTTCTTGAAGCGTGAAGCTGATTGTCGACTCTTTCCTAAGAGTGTAGATGGATCTCATTGCTCGCATAGAAGGTGATCTAAAGTCTGAGGGGTACTCTTCTGTAACAGTGGTCAATGTCACAGATCCTAGAGTAAGATTGAATGGATTGAAGCCCTGGTTCTACTACCTCTTTCCTTTATGACCTTGGCAGTGTATTCCCCTGCACTATGCTTTTCATCTTTCAAAAAAATTATTACAGTATCTGCCTCAGTGAGTTGTTATGAAAACGGTTATGAAAGCCCCAAGACGCTTACTCCTTGGAAGGAAAGTTATGACCAACCTCAATAGCATATTGAAAAGCAGAGACAACACTTTGCCAACAAAGATCCATCTAGTCAAGGCTATGGTTTTTCCAGTGGTCATGTATAGACCTGAGAGCTGGGCTGTGAAGAAGGCTGAGCGCCGAAGAATTGATGCTTTTGAACTGTGGTGTTGGAGAAGACTCTTGAGAGTCCCTTGGACTGCAAGGAGATCCAACCAGTCCATTCTGAAGGAGGTCAGTCCTGGGTGTTCTTTGGAGGGAATGATGCTAAAGCTGAAACTCTAGTACTTTGGCCACCTCATGCGAAGAGTTGACTCATTGGAAAAGACTCTGATGCTGGGAGGGATTGGGGACAGGAGGAGAAGAGGACGACAGAGGATGAGATGGCTGGATGGCATCACCGACTCGATGGACGTGGGTTTGGGTAAACTCCGGGAGTTGGTGATGGACAGGGAGGCCTGGCGTGCTGCGATTCATGGGGTTGCAAAGAGTCAGACATGACTGAGCGACTGAACTGACTGACTGAAGATGTGTTGGGACATAATGGTGGTTTTTATTGTTGCTGTTAATATTCTGATGATTTGAGGCCTGACATGGTGTGTTGCATCTTAGATTTCCAACCTTATTTATTGCCTATGCCTGTTGGAGTTCAAGCTGTAGCCTCACTCACCTGTCTACTGCCTTCATGACTCCCTGCGTTTTCTGTCTTGACCTTTAGTCTGCTGTGAAAAGTTGAGATCTCTTCCCCTCTCCTTTTAGAGGTTTGACCCCAGGCTTTAGAGGGCTTTCCATAGATGGAAGTTGGAATTGCATTCCTTATTTCAAGATCAAAACATGGTTCTGTTTGGTCTCTCTTGTAATCTCTTCTTCTTGAGGGCAATTGTACCTTCATTCTGACTAATCTCGAGTTTCCCATAGGGATAGCATAGAACTGTGTCTCGTATATTGGTTTTTAAAACTAGCTGTGGTTCAGGAAAGTTTAGGCTATGCTGCAACAACAAAAAATCTGCAAACCTCTATGGCTTAAGGTAAAACTTCACCATCATGCTATGAGCCCCTTGTGGATCATAAGAGGTGCTCACTATATCATTCAGGGTCCTGGCTGATGGAGGTTCCAGCTTAAGACATGTTTGTAATTGCAGAAAGCCAGGGAAAATGAGGTGGAAATCCATGCACTGGGTTTTAAAGCTTCGGTGCAGAGGCCCATGTTACACTCACACTTCTCTGGCCAGCTAATGGCCAAACCAAATTCCAAGTGGGTGGTGAAGTGTGATCCAACTGTGTTCTTAGAATAAGAATCAGCAGTTTTCGAACACACCTCAGTGGCTACCACAGATGACTCCCTGGTCTCATTACCTATTCCCTTAAGATGCTGCTGGGTTATTATCTGCAGGACCAAACTGCTACAAAAGCTTCACCTGTGTGCATCTCATTAAGTTATAGTATTCAATTCAGATGACTCTATAGAGACTCCTTTAGATCTCATTGGGATGCTGTCTTACCTAAGGAAAACAACTGCAAAAAATCATGGAGTAGCAGGTATGTTACCTGCTGCTGCATTTATGGATATTTCTTAGAAATATTAAAGCCTCAAACATTTTCATCTTTTTCATATATTTCCCATAAAGACATTTCTTCCCCCTACTCTCCACTTTGATTCTTGCTTTAAAGTAAAAAGCTACTTGGAAAGATGTGAGATATAATGCTCCAGCATTCTAGAACTACCAGTGTGTGCTCAGGCAACCTGATGTTTTGCAACCCCATGGACTGTAGCCCACCAGGCTCCTCTGTCTATGGGATTTCCCAGGCAAAAATACTGGAGTGGGTTGCCATGTCCTCCTCTAAGAGGGATCAAACTAACGTCTCCTGCATTGGCAGGCAGATTCTTTACCACTGAGCCACCTGGGAAGCCCAGAACTGCCATTAGGTGCCTACAAAACAGTAATCAAAAAGTTTATTATTATAGAAGCAGGCTACCATATATACAAAAGGTGAAAACTATTACAGCAGTTGGGAAGTTTGTTTTAAAGTGTAAGTAAGCCTTGTGAAGGCTCAGCATAGAACTTTGCTTTAAGGAGTTCTAAGTAGTATACTCCAGCAGGAAGCCCAATGGAGTTAGGGAATAACTTGTGAGAAATAAGAAGGGCAAATAAAGGACCCAGTGTCATCACTGACTAGCTGACTGTATCAGCAGGGTAGGGCTTCTGCCAAACATGTGAAGTTGACAGCAGTTTAACTCAGTCTTGTAAGGACTAAAAGCAGTGCTTGTGTTTATACGTGTCATTTTGTGAATGGTGTGGAAAAAGTACACAGAGGTTAAAGTGCAGTAATCATAAAAAGTAAAATAGTACAGTGGAAGCGAAGGATTTAGGAACCAAGGAAATGAAGGGGGTGGGAGTGGCTCCACCTGTGAAGGTGATCGGCTGTTCGGCTGTTCTAAGTCCCCAGAGAACTGAAGCAGAGGGTGTAGGCTCACATTCCTATCCGAGACCTGTATTAAAGGATTTCCTGAGAGGGGGATTAACTCTGAATGGTTGTTTCAAGTTCTATTCCTTAGAAATTTTACGGCAGCCAAACTAGGTGACTGGAAGGACCTATTAATACAGATTGTAATCTGTGAAGATGCTTTTTTAACTTTTTATTTTATATCAGAGTATACCTAGTTAATGAACAATGCTGTGATAGTTTCAGGTAAACAGCAAAGGGACTCAGCCATACGTATACATATACCCATTCTCCCCTCCTATCCAGGCTGCCACATAGCATTGAGTAGAGTTTTCTGTGCTATACAGTAGGTCCTTGTTGGTTATCCATTTTAAATGGATAGTGGTGTGTAGAGAAATAGCATGAGAAATATCATATGATCGTTTGATACCCCTTATATACAGAATTGAAATAGAAATGATACAAATGAACTTATTTACAAAATAGAAACAGACTCACATGTTTAGAGAATGGCGGGAGGGATAGTTAATGAGTTTTGGATGACATGTATATAAGCCAGGATTTGAACCGCTCTTATAACTGGGACTTTGGGCAGACTCTGTCCAGAAAGATGTACTTGGGTGTGCCACGTGCTTAATTTCAGGGAGGTAATGGGACCGTCAGTTTAGAATCCTGGCAGAAGGGACAAGAAGAAATTTGCAATATAGTTTGTCTTCCCAGCAGTCAGCTGCTTGATAAATATCTTGTGGTGATAAAGAGTGGATGTCTTGCTGGTTTTAGATAGGCAATGAGGGAGAATTTGTTTGTTTTTAATTTTAGGAATTTTAAAACAACACATGCTTGTGGATTTTTAAAATATTTGCTTTAACACAACACTAAATATTGTGAGGGGCAAGGAAAGTTTACAGCAAAGCACATTTGCTCCGGGAGAAGGTTTCCATGGCTCTCTACTAGCTGTTATGTGTTTATATCCTCCAAAACTTTCACTCTGGCTTTTTTCCCAGGAAAGAAATAATCTGCCCTTTCCCATTCTTCTCCCTTTGGTGTGTGTGGGTGGCTGTGCATCTCTAGGGGGAGGGCACTGGGAGGAAAGCTTCACTCAATGCTCCTTTGCTCCCAGAAGCTCAAGCCAAATGGAGCTGTTCTGAATTGGCTGTGTCCTGCTTTCTCAGGGTTATGCCTGGAAGGAGATGGGATTAGAGTGTAATGTGTCCTGGAAACATAAAACTCTTTATTAGCACGAATAAATCAACTGGTTGGCTCAGTAACTTGGGGAGTGCTGGTAACATCCATAGTTCATTGCATGTCAATTACCTGGAAAGTATTCAGATGATATCCTGACTTTGGGTAATCTCCCCATCCTCCCTTCCATCCTAGCTACATACATATACGACCCACGTATATTTGTATGATTGTGGTAATACTGGGGAAGGTGAAAGGATTTCAATCTTTGTATTTCTCAGATTAACAGAATGATTACAATGTTGTGGGTAAAATAAATTTGAAACTCATTTAAAATAAAGATATAAGACTGTATTTCAATAATCTTTGTCTCCCTGGGTTATAAATAGTTCCAATTATGATGGAAATACAGTTCTGATAATACCTTGCTATACTGCTCTGGAGTTACACTACTTTTACGATAGATCCTGGTTAAAAGTTATACTTCTGTTTTTAAAGTAAAATTTGAAGTGTTTAAGGTATTTTCCCCAATAAGGTTTTAACTCTATTTAGAAAGCTTTGATTTTATAAATTTTTTTGAGAGTGTCAAGGTATAATGTACGATGTACTTAACATTTTTTTTAGTAACCCACAAATATTTTGCCAGGTGCTTTACAATTAAAAAGTGATATTTACGAAGAATAAAAGTTCCATATTCTTACATCTGGAACATCTTCAACATATTGTTGAAGCCTAGCTTGATGGATTTTGAGCATTACCTTGCTAGCATGTGAAATGAGCACAGCTGCGTGGTAGTTTGAACATTCTTTGACATTACCCTTGCTTGGGACTGAAATGAAAACTGACCTTTTCCAGTCCTGTGCCCATTGCTGAATTTTCCCAAATTTGCTGGCATATTGGGTGCAGCCCTTTAGCAGCAGCATCTCCTAGGATTTGAAATAGCTGAGCTGGAATTCCATCACCTCCACGAGCTTTATTTGTGGTGATTCTTGTGAAGGTCCACTTGAATTCGTATTCCAGGATATCTGGCTCTAGGTGAGTTTTCTGGGTCATTAAGACTTTTTTTGTATAGTTCTTCTGTGTATTCTTGCCACCTCTTCTTAATATCTTCTGCTATAGGGTGCTAAGTGTGGTCTATTTTTTTTTTAATGTTGCACATATTACCAAGGATTTATGGAATTTATCAGTGGAGTTCTGGCTGCTTGTTCCCTTTATAGAATCATTCTGATGTACTGGTGTACTTATCAACAGGCTGTGCTCTCTGGAGGAGAGATATCCTCTCCCACCTGACCATTCTGAGAACAGTACCTGGCTGGTTGGTCCAATCTGTGTTAGTGCTGCCCAGCAATTAAGTTTGACTTATTCTCATAGCTATATTTTTAATCATACAAAACTCAGTACGTGTTTGAAAAATTGCCCTAAGATTTTAAGACCTCAGTGGTATTTTACAATTTACACTGGAAATAGTTTTCTGTAACCAGATGCCTTGATTTTCTGCATTACCAAATCTTCTCTGATGCCACCTTTCAACAGAGAGTATAGCGGCACCCCACTAGCAGAGTATTTCTGAAACCAGAGCAGAGTGGCCTTCAGAGAGGGCTTTCTTGCCCATACTTTTCTTTATAAACCCAAAACAAAATTTGTATTCTGGCTCCTATATCTGCCAAGGAAGTGGTTAGCTCAGCCAGAGTCCAAATGGATCAGGGATGAAAGGTAATGGGATGGGGAGTCTTTAGTCCTAAAGCCTGGTGAGAAGTAACTAGTGTCATTCTGAATGTGCCACAGATGAAGAAATCCCTGTTACCCTCTTAGGGTACTCATTTAGAAGCATCCCATTAAAATTTGCTACATGGTTCAAGCTGACATTTTGAACCCTGTCTGAAAAAGTGGGAAACCCTTGTCATGAATAATGCTAAGTAGAGCTGTAGATTAGGACTTCTACCTTTTTATCATGCTTTCAATTCTAATGTGACGTTCCATTCTCTGTCTCTCCAGTTTTTTTTTAAAAAATGTTACTTAGAAAGGCAGAGGTCATTTGGAGATGGTGTTGTGGCATGTAAATAAAACTAATAGGCTTTGTTTTTAAAGTTACACTGTTTCTCCCCTTCTTCCTTCACCCTCATTCTAGAGACTGACAACTTGCAGATTTTTGGCATGAATAGGATTATAATATGTATCAAAATCAAAAGTAAAATGAAGAAAATACTGAAGTTGGTATCATTTTTAATATTCTTAACATAATGAGTTACAGGTTAAATTGGAAAAAAGTCTACAGTTATTTTAAAATATGCTCATGTGCATATCTTAATTTTATCTGAATATATTATGAATAAATAATATGAAAAATTATGAAAAATGCAAGCTTGTGGGATGCAGCAAAAATGACTTGCATGTTTGTTTCCTTCAAGCCTATCAACTTTTAAACCCGGAATCTTAGGTTCAAATCACCACTGGGGCTGGACAAGCAACTGAAGAAATAAATATCTGCTGTATCATTTAAATTATGGGAATTGTCTTCATTTATACAGACATACATGCTTTATTTCTGATTGTAAGATAGGATGTTCTTGGCCTATCTTCTGTCGTCTTTTAGGAGTGGATGCCCCAAAAGAGAAATAGATAGCATAGAGATGCCTGTGCTATCTGGTAGTGAAGTGAGTGGTGCTCAGTGGGAAAGGCGCTGGGCTGCCCTTGCTCAGTTGTGGTTGGTTGTTGCCAAGATGGAACGTGGGTTGTCTGTGGCCAGATTTTTCCCTTTACCGGGGAAGATAACCATCTAGGTTATCTTGGAATTCTACTGTGGTGTCGTTCAGCCCAAACAGCATAGATTTGCAGGTTGGGTCAGCATGTGGATCCCTAGTTTAAGATCGTTGGTGAGTCATTAGACAGGTGGCTGTCTTGATCTTTTCTTTACATTTATGTCCTGTTGTTGTTGTTCAGTCACTAAATCGTGTCCTACTCTTTGTGACCCCATGGGCTGCAGCACGCCACGCTTCCCTGTTCTTCACTGTCTCCTGGAGTCTGCTCAAACTCATGTCCACTGAGTTGATGTCTAGTTTAAAATAAAACTGGCATCCCTATTCCTGCCCTGCAAATAGATTCATCTGTACCTTTTCTCTAGGCTCCGCATACGTGCGTTAATGTATGATATTTTCCTTTTTATGACTTGCTTCATTCTGTATGATAAGAGAAGCCGACATAGGGAACGGACAAGTGGACACGGGAAGGGCGGATGGGATGAGTTGGGAGAATGGGATTGACATATATGATAGCATGTGTAGAATATTTGATAGCTAGCGGGACTTGCTGTATAGCACAGGGAACTCATCTCGGTGCCCTGTGATAACCTTGAGGGGTGGGAAGGGGGAAGGGGCGGGAGGGAGGTCCAATTGGCATGGATAATAGGTATACGTATAGCGGATTCACTTTGTTGTACAGCAGAAAACTACTGCAACATTGTAAAGTGGCTATAACCCAATTAAAAAACTGGCAGAATATACACTAATTTCAGATACATTTACTTGATTTTTCTTAGCTTTTTCCTACGCTGATTTGCTCTGTCAGCAAATTTACAAGCTCCAAATTTCTTTTCAGGTGTCCATTTTTGGATAAATGTGTTTATAAAGTTAAACGTGTATTCCCATCTGTTACTTGGTATTTCAGATATTTTAAATTTTATTCTGAACTAATTGAAGTAAGGCATTTTGCACTATATATCTAGTACAAAGTTTTTCACGTTTATCAGCAATTTTGTGTTCCATACCTTCCTACTCCTTAGTGACAACCAGTTTCAACTTTAAATGTTTCTTCTCATTTCTTAGCAATGTGCATGCCTGAGTGAATATTACTTGATTTTAAAATTAAGATGTTTTCAGTTGATAAAATGATTGACTTTTGTATTCCTTTTTCTCTAATTCACATCCTTTAGTTCCTCTCTGAATCTTGGGCTTCATTAGTTAAAAAATTTGGGGACAATTAGTATTCAGTTTTTATACTCATAGGACTGGAAAATAATAGCTGAAAGCTGGGGCATATAGTATACTATAATCAATTTTTTGTTTATACAGATATTTTCCTGGTTTAAATGGTTTAGTTTTTGGTTTTTGATACTCCTTTAACTATATTTCAAATACCTCTAGTAGATTTCTGGGAAGATTCTTGGGAGAGTATTCTTTTTTGCTGTTCTGGCGTTCATGTCTGTAAATATCTTTCTTTCTTTCTCATACTTGATTATCAAGATGAGAAATTCTAGGTTGCAGTTATTCTCCTTTAGAATTTGGAAGGTTGTGTTTTATTTTCAGTTTTTACTGTTATTGGCTGATAAAAACTGCCTGGCATCTTGAAACCTTCTCAATCCCCCATCCCCCATTATCTGCAAGTTTGTGATGTATGTTATTTTAAAAAATCATTCATTGTGCTGGATGTTTGGTTCATTTGCTGATGTTTTATGTCTCTAAACTTATCTTTCAGTTTTATTTAGCATTCTCCCCACCTCACAATGGCAGAAAGCAAAGAGGAATTAAAGAGCCTCTTGATGCAGGTGAAAGAGGAGAATAAAAAAACTGGCTTAAAAATCAACATTCAAAAAACAAAGATCATGGCATCTGGTCCCATCACTTCATGGCACATAGGTGGGAAAAATTGGCAACAGGGACAGACTTTATTTTCTTGGGCTCTGAAATTACTGTGGACAGTGACTGCAGCCATGAAATTAAAAGATGCTTGCTTCTTGGAAGAAAAGCAATGACAAACTTAAACAGTATATTAAAAAGCAGAGGCATTACTTTGCTTACAAAGGTTTGTATAGTCAAAGCTAAGATTTTTCCAGTAGTCATGTACAGATGTGAGAGCTGTACCGTAAAAAAGACTGAGTGCCGAAGAATTGATGCCTTCGAACTGTGGTGCTGGAGAGGACTCTTGAAGAGTCCCTTGGATAGTAAGGAGATCAAACTGGTCAATCCTAAAGGAAATCTACCCTCAATATTCATTGAAAGGACTGATGCTGAAGCTCCAATACTTAGGCCACCCGATGCGAAGAGCCAACTCATTGGAAAAGACTCTGATGCTGGGAAAGATTGAAGGCGGGAAGAGAAGGGGATGACAGAGGTGGTTGGATGCCATCACCAACTCAATGGATATGAGTTTGAGCAAGCTCTAGGAGATGGTGAAGGACAGAAGCCTGACGTGCTGCAGTCCGTGGGATTGCAGAGTCAGACATGACTGAGTGACTAAACAAAAATAACCACACACAACACACACAATTTTTGTTATTTCTGGCTCTTCTATTTTGCATTTTGGACTTTGGAGTGCACTTCTAAATTTCTTTTTAAAATCTATTTCCCCCCTTTTTTTAACTGAAGTTTTTGAGGTTTATCTTTATTTAAACTTCTATCAAAATTTTAATTTTTAAGTTGCTTTATGAATGTTCATTTTTATTTTATTTTATTTTATTTTAATTTTAAAATCTTTAATTCTTACATGTGTTCCCAAACATGAACCCCCCTCCCACCTCCCTCCCCGGGTAACTATTGCTTCATGAATGCAGTTATTTTCTCATCTCTCTGAGGATATTTAAGTTTTTGAAATTATTTCAGCTATTTGCCCTATTTGTTTTTTCACAAGGGTTACCTGTCTTTCATTTTAGTTGTTTTCTACTCCGAGGCTCATGTTAGAGGATTTCCACAAATGTTTGGTGAGCCTTACCACCTGCTTATATTTGAGTGAATTTGTGCTCTGGTCTTACTGACTGTGGTGGTTTTCCCTGAGGGGTCATATTATGTCCTGTTGGGACCCCTACACATCAGTATCTGTCAGTTTGATTGCTTTTTTAACTGATCCATTTCCCTATAGAGCAGCAGTTCTCAAACTTTGGTCTCCTGACTCTGACACAATTAAAAATTATTGAGGATCTTATAGACCAGTGCTGCTCAGTAGAAATATAATGCAAATAAAAAAGTACAAGATACATGCCATTTTAAATATTTAGTAGCCACATTAAGAGTCAAAGGGTGAAACTAATCTTATTTAATCTGATAAATCTGAAATATTTTAACATGTAATCAATATAAAGTATTCAGAGATTTAATATTCTTTCAATGTGAAGTCTTTGAAATTCAGTGTTTGTTTTACACTAGCAGCATATCTCAATTCAGACTGGTCATACAACAAGAGTTTAGTAGCCACATGTGATTCATTGCCACCATATTGGACAGTGCAACTTATAGAGATTTTTTACGTGGGTTATGTCTGAAAGTGAAAGTCGCTCAGTTGTGTCCGACTCTTTGTGATCCCATGGACTAAACAGTCCATGGAATTCTCCAGGCCAGAATACTGGAGTGGGTAGCCTTTCCCTTCTCCAGGGAATCTTCCCAAACCAGAGATCAAACCCAGGTCTCCCGCATTGCTGGCAGATTCTTTACCAGCTGAGCCACAAGGGAAGTCCAAGAATTCTGGAGTGGGTACCAGCTGAGCTAAGAGGGAAGCCCTCGGTTATGTCTACCAATGCTTTTATATTGGAAACTAAAACTGACATCATAAAAAATACTTACCCATTACATGATCACATGACTTATTTTTATGTAAAATAACTGTTTCAACAAAATTTAGTAAGATTTTTAGACAGATAACAAACTGACTTTTTTTTTCAAATCTTGATGTTTGGCTTAATAGACAACTGTATTATATTTGCCTTTGCTATCAGTCTTGCAAATTTGTTTTAAGTATTGGAATAAAATCTAACCTCACAAATAAGCAGTTAGCACAAGGTGGAATATTTTAACAGTGTTTTCAAATGTATATATTCTCTGACACTACACCAAAAATCGACAAATGGTTACATTCTTAAAGGTTAGTTGCAATGTGGAATCTGAAATCCTATTAAAGAACTCTTAAAATCTATTTGTCAGTATTGCCTTTTTTAATAGAAATTGTGCATGAGTTTGTAACATTTTGTAACATATAGAACATGAGTCATTTCAAAACACTAGCTGACCGTTATTCCGGTCTTTCAAATGTTGATGCATCTCATTATATAATATCGAAATACCACAATTGGTTTTATCACCATCATTCTCATCAGGAAAATCTTTAAGGGTGGAAAACTGTCAAACTTGTGATGAAAATTACTTATCCACCAAATCATGTCAGTGCCTGGGCAACCAGTGTCCAGGATGCTTAGAGTAAGCGGTGAGCTGGGAGAAGTCTTACTCACTTTCAGTGCATACTTTCATCTAATTTTCCAGTGTTTATGTGTTCTCAGATGTGCTCATTGTCTGTAACTTTCATATCCCAAGTTCATAGTCTCCTTGGCTTTCCCTCTCCATAAAGAAAACCTCTAAATTCCCACTTAGACTGGGGGAAATGACTGCGAGTCCAGTGTCAGCCAGTTTTCTCTTTTCACTGTAGCCTCACCCTCACAGTTCTTGGTGCCTCCAGGTCCTAACTCCCTGATCTGCTTCTTATTGGCTCTTTTTATACTGGCTCAGTTATCTGCAGTCTCAGTTTTGTTAATAAGCTGCGCGTCACCTATCTACCTGCTTTCAACCTTTCAAACTGCATTGCCATCTCTCATCTAGGTGTTTACCATGTCTATTCTTTGTGTGGCTTTATATTTTAAATTCCTTTTTTTTTTTTTTTGCCCCCTCACTGGAGAGGAGACACGGGGAGGTTACCAAAGAAATGCCTATGTTGAACTCGCCAGGATTAGCTAGAAATCACTCCTTTTTTGGAGTTTGTTTTAGCTTGGATGGATTATAGGCAACACTTATTTTTTCACAATCATGGTGCTGACAGATTCAGTGCCTGGTGAGGAACTGCTTGCTCACTGATGGCCGTTTTTTCACTGTAACCTCTTATGGTGGCAGAGGATGCTCTGTGAGGCCCTTCTTATAAGAGCACTAATCACATTCATGAAGACCATACCCCCACGACCCCAGCACCTCCCAAAGACCCCACTCTTTGTGCCATCACTTTGGGTTTTTAGATTTCAATGTATGAATTTTTGGTGGGGATGGGGTACAAACATTTATTCAGGAGCAGAGATATCTGAAGAAAAAATGATTCATCTTTGATTTTATATGATTACAAGTCCCTGCTCTCCCATGAGTGTGTATATCCCTAATCTCTAGCTCCCTGTTTTATTGTTTTTGACATTTCCTTTATCTTACATTTTTACATGGCTTTAAGCATCTTCATCATTATTGTTTCTCACATATACAGATCTCTCAGTAGTACCATAGGAGGTCTTCTGAGTTGTCATCCTACACCCTTCTTTGAGCTCCCCGTTTGCCGTTCTCTGTCCGCTGAATGTAGCTGTCATGTTGAATAAGCAAAACGCAAGGAGCGTAATCAGCAGACAAGCTTCCTCTTGCTTCCCACTGTCCCTTTAAATTTATTCCTTGTGGATAGTTTTTCCTTTGCTTCTGGATGAAATATGCAGCGAATCCCAAAGCTCTTATGATCAACTTGAAGTAACAAAATGCCCTCTTTTCAGTAATTCAGTCAGTTCAGTTTAGTCGCTCAGTTGTGTCTGACTTTTTGCAACCCCATGGACTGTAGCACGCCAGCTTTGCCTGTCCATCACCAACTCCTGGAGCTTACTCAGGCTCATGTCCGTCAAGTCAGTGATGCCATCCAACCATCTCATCCTCTGTCGTCCCCTTCTCCTCCCACCTTCAATCTTTCCCAGTGTCAGGGTCTCTTCAAAAGAGTCTTCACATCAGGTGGCCAAGTATTGAAGTTTCAGCTTCAGCATCATTTCTTCCAGTGAATATTCAGGACTGATTTTGTTTAGGATGGACTGGTTGGGTCTCCAAGGGACTCTCAAGAGTCTTCTCAAACACCACAGTTTAAAAGCATCAATTCTTCGGCGCTCAGCTTTCTTTATAGACCAACTCTCACATCCATGCATGACTACTGGAAAAACCATAGCTTTGACTAGATGTACCTTTGTTGGCAAAGTATCATCTCTGCTTTTTAATATGCTGTCTAGGTTGGTCATAGCTTTTCTTCCAAGGAGCAAGTGTCTTTTAATTTCATTGCTGCAGTCACCATCTTCAGTGATTTTGCAGCCCCAAAATGTAAAGCCTCTCACTGTTTCCATTATTTTCCCATATTTGCCCTGAAGTGATGGTACCAGATGCTGTGATCTTAGTTTTCTGAATGTTGAGTTTTACACCAGCTTTATCACTCTCCTCTTTCACCTTCATCAAGAGGCTCTTTAGTTCTTTGCTTTCTGTCGTAAAGGTGGTGTCATCTGCATACATGAGGTTATTGATACTTCTCCCGGCAGTCTTGATTCCAGCTTGTGCTTTATCCAGCTTGGCATTTTGCATGATGTATTCTGCATATAAGTTAAATAAACAGGGTGACAATATACAGCCTTGACGTACTCCTTTCCTGATGTGGAACCAGTCTGGCGTTCCATGTCCAGTTCTAACTGTTGCTTCTTGACTTGCATACAGATTTCTCAAGAGGCAGTCAGGGGATGTGGTATTCCCATTTCTTGAAGAATTTTCCATAGTTTGTTGTGATCCACATAGTCAAAGGCTTTGGCATAGTCAATAGAGCAGAAGTAGATGGTTTTGTAAAACTCTTGTGCTTTTTCAATGACCCAATGGATGTTGGCAATTTGATCTCTGGTTCCTCAGTTCAGTCACTCTGTCGTGTCCAACTCTTTGCAACCCCGTGGACTGCAGCATGCCAGGCCTCCCTGTGCATCACCACTCCCAGAGTTTACTCAAACTCATGTCCATTGAGTTGGTGATGCCATCCAACAGTCTCATCTTCTGTCATCCCCTTCTCCTCCTGCTTTCAATCTTTCCCAGCATCAGGGTCTTTTCCAATGAGTCAGCTTTCTCTTCAGGTGGCCAAAGTATTGGAGTTTCAGCTCTCTTTTCTAAATCCAGCTTGAACATCATGGTTCAGTGGCTTGGCTGGCTTGGAGAATTTTGAGCATTACTTTCCTAGCGTGTGAGATGAATGCAATTGTGCGGTAGTTTGAGCATTCTTTGGCATTGCCTTTCTTTGGGATTGGAATGAAAACTGACCTTTTCCAGTCCTGTGGCCACTGCTGAGTTTTCCAAATTTGCTGGCATATTGAGTGCAGCACTTTCACAGGAGCATCTTTTAGGATGGCTTCCATGATATCTCAGTTGATAAAGAATGTGCCTGCAATGCAGGAGACCCCAGTTCAATTCCTGGGTTGGGAAAACCCAGTGGAGAAGGGATAGTCTACCCACTCCTGTATGCTTGGGCTTTCCTTATGGCTCAGATGGTAAAGAATCCACCTGCAGTGCAGGAGATCTGCTTTCAATCCCTGGGTTGGGAAGATCCCCTGGAGAAGGGAAAGGCTACTCACTCCAGTATTCTGGCCTGGAGAATTCCATGGACTACATAGTCCATGGGGTGGAATCACGAAGAGTCAGACACGACCTTTAGTAATTAGTATAGTGTAAGAATCACCTGACTTCCCTCTTGAGAAACCTATAGGCGGGTCAGGAAGCAACAGTTAGAACTGGACATGGAACAACAGACTGGTTCCAAATAGGAAAAGGAGTACATCAAGGCTGTATATTGTCACCCTGCTTATTTAACTTCTATGCAGAGTACATCATGAGAAACTCTGGGCTGGAAGAAGCACAAGCTGGAATCAAGATTGCCAGGAGAAATATCAATAACCTCAGATATGCAGATGACACCACCCTTATGACAGAAAGTGAAGAGGAGCTAAAGAGCTCTTGATGAAAGTGAAAGAGGAGAGTGAGAAAGTTGGCTTAAAGCTCAACATTCAGAAAACGAAGATCATGGCATCTGGTCCCATCACTTCATGGGAAATAGATGGGGAAACAGTGGAAACAGTGTCAGACTATATTTCTGGGCTCCAAAATTACTGCAGATGGTGATTGCAGCCATGAAATTAAAAGACGCTTACTCCTTGGAAAGAAAGTTATGACCAACCTAGACAGCACGTTGAAAAGCAGAGGCATTACTTTGCCAACAAATGTCTGTCTAGTCAAGGCTATGGTTTTTCCAGTGGTTGTGTATGGATGTGGCAGTTGGACTGTGAAGAAAGCTGATCACTGAAGAATTGATGCTTTTGAACTGTGGTGTTGGAGAGGACTCTTGAGAGTCCCTTGGACTGCAAGGAGATCCAACCAGTCCATTCTAAAGGAGATCAGTCCTGGGTGTTCTCTGGAAGGAATGATGCTAAAGCTGAAACTCCAGTACTTTGGCCACCTCATGCAAAGAGTTGACTCACTGGAAAAGACTCTGATGCTGGGAGGGATTGGGGGCAGGAGGAGAAGGGGACGACCGAGGATGAGATGGCTGGATGGCATCACTGACTCGATGGACGTGAATTTGAGTGAACTCTGGGTGTTGGTGATGGACAGGAAAGCTTGGCATGCTGCGATTCATGGGGTCGCAAAGAGTCGGACACGACTGAGCGACTGAACTGAACTGAAAAAATCACAGTATCAAACTTCATTCAATGTTACTGGTTATGCCCTTAACCCAGTTTAAGTATGCCCTGAGACATCACTAACAAGTGGACAAGCTGGCCTTTCTTCTCTAACCTCATAGTCCTGTTACTCGTTCCTGAGCTGTTAACTTCAGGTTCTCACACTCTCACTAGTGGAGAGTGGCAAGTGGGCTGGAAAGTTGGGCAGTGTATTGTTGCCTTCTGGGACTGTCACAAATGTACACAAATCTAGTATCTGACAGTGCTGGAGGCCTAAAGTCCAGCTGTCACCAGTGTTGCTTTCCTTTCCTGGAAGTTCTCAGGTAGAATCTGGTTCCTTACCTTCTCCAGCTTTTAAAGAATGCCTGCAATACCCTGGCCCATGGCCCCATCCGCTATTATAAAGTCCTTCTCATATCACATCATCATCTCCCTGACTCTGTTCTCCAATTGCCTCCTTTTAACAACTTTTGTAATTACTTTGAACCCACCTAGGTAATTCAGGATAACTTCTCGTTTTGAAATCAGCTGATGAGCCATCTTATTTCTACCTGCAGCCTTAGCTCACCTTTGACATAGAAATGATAATTCAATTTCTAGGGGTTAGGAAATCTTTTGTGGGGAGGATCATTAGCCTATTACTGCCTATTAGCAGTAATCTTCACTAATACCACTGAATAGTCTTACATATTTGCTTTCCCAGGTTGGCTGATGTTTATTCCAACTCTTGGGGCCTTGAGTTCTTTGTGGACATCTCCCCTTGTCTCCTGTTGCTAAGAGTGGCCTGTGTTTCTCTTGTTGGTTGAGCATAGCTCCTTCCTCAGCTGCTGAGAGTCCAGCAGTTAAGTCTCACTCACTTGATATATTAATGCTGGTCTGCAGAGGTCTTCAATCACTAGACCATTTCTTCCCCTCTTGGTGTGAAGTTGTTAGGAGCCATTAAACTGGGCTTTCTGGGAGCTCATGTGATCTGCACCTCACCTTGGGCTGTGTCATCTAGAGATGTGGGGCCTCCACTGAAGCTGACACACCATTTCAGCATTGTGTTCATGTTCTATTTGGCCAGTACATCAATATTTTTAACCTTTATATCTTTGTTTCCAAACTTCATATTTCTCCCTTAAAAAAAAGAGTCATCTGACCTGTTTTCCTCTCTGTACTCTTTCAGATTTCTCAAATATTTCCTCCTCCTTTCCAAGATTCCTCTTTTGGAAAGTTGTAGTCCTGTCTTGTGACTTCTTCTGGAAAGCTTGGAAGGTTAGGGGCTACACCAAGGCTGGGGTAAATTCACAGATGAATGATACCACCTGGAGCCTCCTGTAGACGCTAGTTGGTCTCCCTTGCCAGTGCTCTGACCTCACTGGGATTCTTTCAATCCGCCTTTAGCCTGTCATGGCAGTAGACTCAAGTTACAGAAGCTATGATGAACTTTCCCTCTGACAACTCTTTTTTTCTCTTGAAGACACAGTTCAAATGCTACCTGTTTTCTGATGCCTTCCAGGCAAAAAATTGATCACACCCTCCTGGAGGGCATAGACTAGGTCTTCTGGGCAGGAGATGGATGAGATCCAGTCTGCATACTAATAAGAAACAAGGAGGTGGCAACTGTACGAATTAATATTCTTCTGGTTTCTTTCCAAAACTTTAAACCACATAACCATACGTTCCCCAAAGTTATTTTTTCTAGTGTCCGTGGATAGAAATTTCCTGTGCATTTTCTCTCTGTTAAACTGTTTGGCTGAACTATAGCTGCTCTTACTGGTTCATATTCATGTCCCTGAATTTTTGCCTGGTGTTGCAAACTGGCCTAATGTCTTGATAGGATGTGTGTGGTGGCAAGAACATGGACTCTGGTATCACAGGAGCTTAGTGGGAAACCCAGATCTGCACTTGATACTGTAGTGACTTCTGTTTTTCTCTCTTGCCAAACTTTTTTTTGCACTGAGGTATAGCCCATGAACAATGTTGTGATAGTTTCAGGTGGAGGGACTTTTTTTCTCTGTTTAAACTTTTTTTTTTTTTGCACTAGGGTATAGCCCATGAACAATATTGTGATAGTTGCAGGTGAACAGTGAAGGGACTCAGTGATTTGTATACATGTATCCATTCTCCCCCTAACCTCCCTGCTTCTGGAGGGACTTCTGATAAGTAACTTGGAGTCTGTTTCCACAGCTATAAAATGATACTTTATTGGATTGTGAAGATTAAAATCATTGAATTAATGTCAGTAACATATTGTTGAAAGTGTTTTGAGCTACCTTTAGAGACTGTGATCACAATTGCGATGAAGATGATGACACTACCTGAAACTTTGGGTCAGGGAGCTATCCTAGGAAAATTCCTTTGGTTTAGGGAGTCCTTTCTAATCAACTTCTTTTAGAATGCTGGTGCTTAGGAGTAAGTTTTCGAGTTATTAAATTCCTACTGTGACTTTTCAGAGGATCCCTTACATTAAGGGAACCATAGATACTAGACTGTTTAACATGAGACTGTACTTAGGAAATGAATAACAGGCAAAGGGACGGAGAGACGGAGAGACGTAAACCCCTTTAGTTTAATCTGGGAGTGTGTAGTGTTGCAGTCTTTAGATTCGTATGTGTTTAACTCCTAACCTGCTGCTTAATGATGTTGAGGGCATGTGTTTTTCTTTCTTGATTGTACTTCTAAAATAAAAAAAAAACTGTTCATTTGGTAGTTAGGCAATAAATATTTTCCCAAATAAATGATTCTCTTTTCCTCATCCCTTCGTCTGATCACCTCTGTATTAGGTGGTTGGTTTTTCTTGCTCAGTACTTTCTTGCCGAGATGTTTTCTGCCCTGAATCCATCATCAGGGTTTCACCTGTGTCCTCTCCGTCACCTCCTCGTATTCCGTTTGAACAGAGAGGTGACTATTGGTTTTGCGGCTGTTTAGCAGGGTTGCAGGCTGAAAGTGGAGGAGGTCACCCTTTGGACATGACTCAGCGTTCTAAACAAGTGCCATCCAGTACCCTCACCACGTGACCACGGCTGAGCTCATGTCTCCAAGTTCTCTGTGAGAGCTGAGAAATGGTCACAGCAGAATTAATTGGCAGGCATTTCATCATAGGCTCTTGGTGGCTGACTGCAGGACTGTCCTTTTCTAATTCACTTATTTCTCTTTTTGTGAAAGTACACAATGTCTGGAGTGTATCTCAAGTATGCAGTTGTCACCAGAATCAAACTGTTGTTTATAGCACTTCTCATCACAGGATGAGTGACCTGACAGAAACAAGAGTGAAAGGGCGTTTCCTGCAGGACCCAATGTGTTCTGAGTTGACTCATTGGTGGGGAGGAATAAGCCAGCGTTTCTGATTGTAGTAGTGTTGGTTTATTTCCATGTTAAGTGCAAGCTTAGAATGACCACCAGAATGCATTTATTTCTCAGCCATGTGAGCCAAGCTTAGGACCCCATCAAGCATGACCTACAAAAGCAATCTGTCTACCTCAAAAGTTTGTATTTTTGTCATTTGTTAAAGTATGAATGACTTGACAACATTTTATTTCCAAGAGATATTTTAGAAAGATTCTGTATGTGATCATATTCCAGTTTCCTTCATTTGTTCTGTTATGTGCTGCCATTTCCCCAATTTGCAGATCTCATTCTTGGTAAAGATGGCTTATTTGCTTGTTTACCTCCAAACTATAAGTAGAATCTCTTTATTTTTAAGACTTAAATGACCAGTCTTGTCTAACTAAGCCCTCCCTTTACTTAGTAAGATTACCTCTGCTCTTTCATGACAGTCTCCACTTGTTCTCATTTCCCCCCAGTACTAGCTAACAGACTAAGCATTTCTGGAAGCAGATATATTTGGTAATTCCCTACAAATTGATTCTGGTGAATGAAAAAGAGAGTACCAGAAGGAAGCAGTGAGCTCTGATATCACATAGCCTAGCACCAGATGTACTTTAAGCCCCTGGGCATACCTGCAAGAGTCTGTACGGTTGATTGAACTTTATTTTCACATTTGAAGTCCTCTAATACTTACTAATTTGCTGTGGAAGAATGATTACTATCCTGCTGAAGGCTTCTAGAACCCTCTTAGTTTCTGTAATCTCTGTGAACCTTTAAACAGATGTACTTTTTTCATGTCTCCCACCTGCTCACCTCCATTTCTCTCTTTGTTCTTTAGATTTTGAATAAGTAGCTTAAGATCAGCCAGCTGTAATATTTTGACTTAGAGTTGTACCAGTTGTATCCATTGACTCTGTGTCAAGTATGTGGAGAAGAGGAAGGTCCCCTAAGTGGTTAGTAATTTTGATTAAAAAACAAACTTTTTAAAATACAAAATCTGGGCAGGGTAGGAGGCAAAGAATTGTAAAAACTTGGACAGAAAAGACTCTCAGCAGTGGGTAACTGTTCAGAAATAATAGTGTTGCATTAGGATAGTCCAAGTTACTTTGGAATAATAACCCCAAATAATTTATTTCAGCCAAATTTTATTTCTTAGTATTCTAGATATTTGGGCTTCCCTAATGACTCAGTGGTTGGAGAAGGCAATGACAACCCACTCCAGTACTCTTGCCTGGAAAATCCCATGTGCGGAGGAGCCTGGTGGGCTGCAGTCCATGGGGTCGTGAAGAGTTGGACACAACTGAGCAACTTCACTTTCACTTTTCACTTTCATGTATTGGAGAAGGAAATGGCAACCCACTCCAGTGTTCTTGCCTGGAGAATCCCAGGGATGGGGGAGCCTGATGGGCTGCCGTCTATGGGGTCGCACAGAGTTGGACATGATTGAAGCGACTTAGCAGCAGCAGCGGCTCAGTGGTAGAGAACCTGCCTTCCAATGCAGGAGACTTGGGCTTGATCCCTGGGTCAGGAAGATCCCCTGGAGAAGGAAATGGCAATCCACTCTAGTATTCTTGCCTGGGAAATCCCATTGTCAGAGGACCCTTGTGGCCTATAGTCCATGGGGTCACAAAAGAGTTGGACATAACTTAGCAACTAAAAAATAACAAAAGGATCACTTGACAATGGCTCTGGGTTTCCCTTTGGCAAGGAACCAGCTCTTAGTTGAAACTAGAATATTGAAAGAAAAAATGCTGTCAGCTATGTGAGTTATCAAGAACACTTCTATCACCCACAAAATTCTCTCATGCCCCACAAAATTTTAAAATTTTATGTAAATAGAATCATACATGTTTTTTCTTTTAAAGTTAATAGTTGATTTACAGTGTTGTTAGTTTCAGGTATACAGCAAAGTTATTCACTTATATACCAGGTTGCCCAAAGAGTTCATTTACATTTTTCTGTAAGATGTTTTGGAAAACCCCCAACTCTTTGACCAAACCAATATATAAATAAATACTCCCATTTTTACTTTCTTTTCCATTATAGATTATTACAAGATCCTGAGTATAGTTCCTTGCGCTATACAATAGGTCTCCTTGTTATCTATTATATATATAGCAGTGTTCATACATGTTTTTCCTTATTATAGTCTTTCTCTAAGCGTATTTTTGAGATTTATTCTTATTCTGTTCATTAGTAGAACATTTCTTATTTTAGGTAGTATTCCACTATATGATTATACCACAGTATAGTAGTGTGCTCATATATTTTCCTGCTCAATATCTGGGCTGTTTCTAGTTTTCAGCTCTAATGATTCAGGTCCCTATGAACATTACTGTACAAGACTTTTTGGAGATATATTTTTATTTCTCTCTGCTAATGCCTCTAAGTAGATTTGTAGGATTATTGGGTAATTTTGTCTTGAACTTTTCCAGAAACTACCAAGAAGTTTTCCAGGGGTGGTACCATTTTACACACCCAAGAGCAGTGAGAATTCTGGATGCTCCACATCCTCTCTGACATTTGATGCTGTCAGTCATCTCTTAAAAATTTTAGTGGCTGTATTGTGAAATGTCACTCAGGGGTGAGTGCTTTTAGAACTCCTCTGTTTTTATCCCAGTTATTGCTTACAAGTAATCTTAAAGGATTCCCTGCAAATGGTCTTACCTAATAGCAGGGTAAGGAAGATCTTGGACAGCTTTCCTCCTCAACAGCAAAGGGTAAAAAGCAGGTTCGGGAGCTTCAGGTTTTACAGTGAGAAATCCAGCAGTTCAGCATTAGGGCACCCTAGGCACCCGGGACAGATCTAGATTCCTTAGTATTGTTAGGCTACTATGTGATGCAGGTTCTGATTCTAAAAGCCCTTCTTGGCAGCTCTCTTCTAAGAAGAGAGCTTCTCAGCATCTCTCTGGATATATGTCCAGGAGTGGGATGGCAGGGTTATATGGTAGCTGTATTTTTATTTTTTAAGGAACCTCCTTGCTGCTGCTGCTGCGTCACTTCAGTCGTGTCCGACTCTGTGCGACCCCATAGATGGCAGCCCACGAGGCTCGCCCGTCCCTGGGATTCTCCAGGCAAGAACACTGGAGTGGGTTGCCATTTCCTTCTCCAATGCATGAAAGTGAAAAGTGAAAGTGAAATCACTCAGTTGAGCCCGACTCTTAGGGACCCCATAGATGGCAGCCCACCAGGCTCCTCTGTCCATGGGATTTTCCAGGCAAGAGTACTGGAGTGAGGTGCCAGTGTCTTCTCCGAAGGAACCTCCTTACTGCTCTCCATAGTGGATAGGAGCTGATTTTGCTGCAGACATTTTGCAGACCAGAAGGGAGTAGCATTGATGTTTTCAAAGTGCTGGAAGGGAAAAACCTGCAACTGAGGTTATCCTACCCAGCAAGATGATCATTTAGAATCCAAGGAGAGACAAAGAACTTCACAGACAAACAAAAGCTAAAAGCCCATTGATTCTAAACCTACCCTAGAAGAAATGTTGAGGGGTCTTCTGTAACTGGAAAAGAAGAGTCCATAGAAAAGGGCAAATCCCATTAGAAAATGGCAGCACTTAGTAAGGACTGAGTATCAACCACTTAAATATCTCAGTATGAAGACTTAGGCAAAAAATTGTAAAACAACTGTAACTACATTAACAGGTAAGTGATAAGAAGATGTGAAATATGACATCAAAAGGACAAAATGTGGGGAAGGGAAGCTAAAATTTTAGATCTTTTAGAATGTGTTTGAACTTAAATGATTATCTATTTCTACCTGTTTTAAATGGGTATATATATATATGAGCCTTAAAGTAGCCACAAATCAAACACCTACAATGTTTAGAGATGGCCCAGGCTGGGACCCTGTGAATTTTGAGCAGGAGGCCTTCAGCTTAGACTTAAGTCTGTAACTTATAATACTGGACAACTTGAGCCTGCCTCTCACTTTCCCATCTCCCCAGTACCACACATGTGATGCTCTCTGACTTGAAAGACCTGATCCAGCATATCTGTCAACTGAAATTCTGTATGTCCTTCAAAAGCCACTCAAGCTCCACTTCTTTCCCAAAGCCAGCATCACTTCATTGTATCTGAAATGATCTCTCTCTCCTACATTCCCAGAACACTTACATAGTCCTTGTATGGCATTCTCTATTAAGTACTTACAGCCCCTTAATTTCACAGACAGCTACATATGACTCATTCCCTTGGTTAATCAGAAGTTTGAGATAAAATAGCTCACATTTTTCAGCCTTTCTGCATTCCAGTTGTTAGGCTAAACACAGCATATGGATTATTTATTTTGGGATTAGATTATATTATAATTTAATGACATTTTGATAACTAATTATAATGTTACTTATATGATATACCATATTATTTATAATAAATATTTGTAACACTTCTATATCAATATACAGATGGCAAAATAGTCACAGAGGCTAAGTTGTCCAGAATGTTTTGGCAGTGGCCTGTCCAGTGTTTGAATTTAGACTGTCCAACTCTTCAACCTTAAACACTATACTGGGCTTTATCCTTATGTTCTACAAAGACTGTTGCGTATAGTAGAATATCAATCAATGTTTGTATTAGTGTTAGAACTTCTTTATAATGAGCTAGTGGGTAGAAAAATCTATAGTTTAAAATTGAAATGTAAATTCCCTTGAAGTAAGCAAATATCGATACCTCAGTTTGATATTCTCAATAACTTTTCATTTGCTTTGACAATCTTTTCAGAAATGATAGACTATAAATTTCATCCTGAGTTCTGATTGTTTTTTGTTATCATATATTAATAGTTTGTAGCTGTATGTTAGATGTTAATTTTGTTTTATAGAAACAAAATTCTTAAAAGTTATAGATTTATAGAAAGTTTTGAAGAAAGTACACAGGTCTTGTATACCACTCATGCAGTTACTTTCATTGGTAGAATCTTACCTGTCTATAGTACAGTATCAGAACCAGGAAGTTGGCATTGGTATAAAGTATGTGTTTAGGTCTATTGTTGAATCACATGTGTAGATATGTGTAGTTGATATTACAATCAAGAAACAGAACTATGCTGTTACCACAAAAATTTCCCTCATGCATCCCTTTACAGTCATAACTCATGCCCCATGCCACCACCCCTACCCCGTCCTTAACTTTTTCCATACAACAGTAATCTTTTCTCCGTTTTTATGGTTTTGTCATTTCAGGAATTTTGTATGAGAGTTCAGACAGTGGGCGACTTTTTGAGATCGGCTCTTTTGTTCTCTCAGCACAGCGACTTTGAGGTCACTTTAAGATGTTGCATATATCAATTGTTCATTCCTTCTTACTACTGTGCAGTATTTCACGGTATGGTGAATATACTTTAATACATTTAACCATTCATCTATTATAGGCTATTTTGGCTGTTTTCAGTTTTTAATTATTACAAAGAAAGCTGGTATGAACAATCATGTAAAGGTTTTGTGTGGACAACTAACAAAGTTTTCATTTCTATGGCAGTAATGTCTAGGATTGTCATTGCTGGACTGTATGTTAAGTGTGCATTCAGTTTTTAAACTATCAAGCTGTTGGAGTAGTTTTACTCTCCTTCCAGCAGTGTATAGAAGATCCATTGTCTCTGCATCCTCACCAGCATTTGGTGTTATCAGTATTGTTTGTCTTGGAAGTTGTATAAGTGTGTGTATGTGTGCTATCTCCTGTGGACTTAATTTGCGTTTCCATAAGAATAGGAGAAGGCAATGGCACCCCACTCCAGTACTCTTGCCTGGAAAATCCCATGGACGGAGGAGCCTGGTAGGCTGCAGTCCATGGGGTCCCTAAGAGTCGGGCTCAACTGAGTGATTTCACTTTCACCGTTCACTTTCATGCATTGGAGAAGGAAATGGCAACCCATTCCAGTGTTCTCGCCTGGAGAATCCCAGGGACAGGGGAGCCTGGTGGGCTGCTGTCTGTGGGGTCGCACAGAGTCAGACACGACTGAAGTGACTTAGCAGCAGCAGCAGCAAAGACTTGTGATATTGTATGTCTTTTCATATGCTGCTTTGCCTTCAGTAAAATGTTTCTTCATGTCCTTACCTATTCTCTAATTGGATTTTTTTTTAACCCTTGCGTTTTGAGAATTCTTTATATATTCTAGATATAAGTCCTTTGTTAAATAGACAATTTGCAGACATTTTCTTCTTGTCTGAACTTGTTTTCGTCATCATTTTTAAGATAGAGTTGAATCCTTTGCCAGGGCCATAATCGTGGATTCAAAAAATAAAAATACAGAATGATGCCACCAAGGCTATGTGTGAGTTAAGTCACTTCAGTCGTCTCTGACTCTTGGCAACCCTATGGACTATAGTCTGTCCATGGGGCTCTTCTCTCCATGGGATTCTCCAGGCAAGAATACTGGAGTGGGTTGCCATACCTTTCCACAGGGGATCTTCCTGATCCAGGGATCAAACCCACATGTATTCTGTCTCCTGCATTGGCAGGCAGGCTCTTTACCGCTGGCACCACCTGGGAAGCCCTGCATGCCCTCTACTCGTCAGAAACTCCTGGACAGCTGTGTCAGAGGAAAGAGTGCCATCTACTGAAGTGCAGGGATCAGTTCTCCAGCACAGTGACTATATGCGGAGGAGTGAGGAACGAGCTCCATCAGAGTCAAGCTGGAGAGGACTATGTACCATTCATTCAGAGAAGGTTACTATGACTGTGCAATAGAAAGCCACCACCAGCCCTTGCCAGGTTGAGAGGCTGTTGTTGACTTAGTACACTAAGTCTCTTGACAAATAGGTAACCAAGGTAATAAATAAGAGATGACATGGGTATCAGCTAATTTCAGACATCTCTCGCCTGCCTTAGCTTTGTTCCTTCCAAGTAATTAAATCCTTCTGTCTAATTAAAGCAATACATTGCTATTAGTTCTAAGCATGTTTATAACACGTGCCTTAAAGTGACATATGCAATAGACTTATCCAACCTTTGTTTTCGAATGGGTTATCGTACAGATTTTTAGCTTTTATTAAATTTGAACTCTCACGTTGTATAAGTATTTTTTGCATGTAGCATAATATGAAAATTTCCCTTTTGTAGGAGGACATGAGGATTCACTGATAGCGCTATCTTATTTTATTTTCCATGCATTTTGGTTGCTGAGAGTATAAATATGCTTACAATTATAAAATGTAGTTGAAATTGGTTCAATTAGATATGTAGAAAAAGCTATTTTTAATTATCATGGAGTGCAAAATTGTAGTTTTATTTATGTGAGATAAATGGCAGCTTTAATATTTTTGGCATAGAGACTTGATAGTCCATCTCAGGAAAAATTAAAGTTTGAAAAAAATTGACTTTACCTTTATAAAACTAATTTGGGAAGTGAGCAACTAGAAGTAGTAATGCCCAGTTCAGTTCAGTTCAGTCGCTCAGTCGTGTCCGACCCTTTGCGACCCCATGAATCACAGCACGCCAGGCCTCCCTGTTCATCACCCTCTCCCAGAGTTCACTCAGACTCATGTCCATCGAGTCCGTGATAGACAATTTCGGTGATTCAGATAAGTGGGCCGCAGAGTTCTGAGGAGCCCTCCTCTGCCTACAGAGGAAATTGGCACCATATTGCATGTTTGGCAAATCGGTTTAGGCGTGCATTCCTGGCCATTCTCTTTATTCTTATTTTTTCTGTGAGTCTACTTAGAAACGCTGTAACTTTGATTCCACATTCAGTTGCTAGTGCTGTGGCAGAGGTTTCCAGGAGCAATGTTTGATATTGGTGTTAGAAGTACTCCTGAAGTGGACATGGTAATTTTATTTGGATACAGGTAAAAGATGTATATGATTTATAGATTTCTTCTTTACATATTAGACAAATTAACTCAAAAGAAAAACATACCTGTTAGCAACATGAAGCTATAAAAAAGGATGTAAAAATCTAGAGTAAATATCCTCTTTACTTCTCTGTATTTTTGGATTCTTAAAAGTAATTCTCTTCTCTCAAAATTTAGTAAATCCAATTAAACTTGATAAAAATGAGGGACTTCCTGGTAGGCCAGTGGCTGAGACTTTGTGCACCCATTGCAGGGAGCCTGAGTTTGACCCCTGGTCGAGG
Source organism: Capricornis sumatraensis (assembly GCF_032405125.1). NCBI lineage: Eukaryota > Metazoa > Chordata > Mammalia > Artiodactyla > Bovidae > Capricornis > Capricornis sumatraensis. The sequence goes on from NC_091071.1 coordinate 137,387,526, forward strand.
AACAAGATCCCACATGACACAACTTAAAAAAAAAACAAAAGAAAAAGAAACAGAACCCACATGCCACAACTGAGACCTTTTGGAGCCAAATAAATAAATAAATTGGGGGAAAAATTTTTTCTGTAATAATGAAGTAAAATTTATGTGCATGTTTTGCTACCTCGCTTTCTCTCACTCCCATTTTAGGGTAATCAGATTTCCCCCCAACATTTTCTGATGAAATTATCAAAAGTAGAGCAAAGTTAAAGGAATTTTACAAGAACATTGATATACCTAGCATCTAGAGTCCATCTATTAACCTATCATATGTGATGTGTTTCAAAGTAAATTGCATATGTTTAATATGCAAATCACTGAGATAAATACTTTTTGTTTTGTTTTCAGTATTTATATATTTATTTAAAGTTTAGTGATAGAATTCACAAATCAAGATGCAGAATATTTCTATCACTAAAGATTGTACAATAGCACCTCATCTAAAACTATAGTGTCTCTAACTCAGTTATCTCTTGCCTGCAGTTTTGGAAACTCTTTGCTATTCATAAATTTTATAATCTCGATGTTTATATGTCTAACTTGTCTGCCTTGAGCAAAATTTTTGGACTTTAAATTATCAACCCTTCCTCTGAAGCGCAAGGGACATTGCAATGCGCTCTATCTCCCCCTTTCCCCCACCTTAGGATCATCTTAGGAAATGCCCTGGCTAAGTGTTTATAGTGTTAATAGACTTGGACTTAAATTCCAGTCTTTTTTTTTTTTTTTTTTTTTACTTTATGGAGAAAAAAATTTAGTTCAGTTTTTAGCCTGTGGAACAGGTTCTGTTGGGACTGTTGGTAATGTTAGTGAACAAGTAGGATTAGCAAATATATTTACAAAAATTTAATATACCCTTAAGAATGATGCATAAATGTATAACCTTAGGAAGGCCAGGAAAACAGCTTTTTAAAAAATGGTTTTGAAGTCTTTCTTCTGATTCTTGTCTATGAAGAGCCATTCAATCAGCATTCTTAAGTTAACTGCACATAAGCATGTAGCAACTGTATTCAAAACTGATCCCAGTTCATTTTTGACCATCTGACTTTCAAAGTTAGGGAAAGTTAATCTGTCTTTAATGCCATCATATTTCTGATTCATCTCTATATAACTAAAACCTTTCCAGTGTATCTTTTAAGGCTACTAAGATCATCTAATGGGCTTCCCTTGTAGCTCAGATGGTAAAGAATCCGCTTGCAATGTAGGAGACCTGGATTCGATCTCTGTGTTGGGAAGATCCCCTGGAGAAGGGGAAGGCTAACCACTCCAGTATTCTGGCCTAGAGAATTCTGTAGACTGTATAGTCCATGGAGTTGCAAAGAGTTGGACATGACTAAGCGACTTTCACTTTCACGATCATCTAACTACTCAGGAGATTGTCTTGGAACCCTGTTCTATAGAACTTTGAATGTGCATTGGTGATGTTATCTGTGGATGGGAAATTAATATATTGACATCCTGACTGGACAAATTTATGTGGAAGAAGCTGTTTTGTGACTGTTTTTAAAAAAACTTTTTTTTTTTTTTGCTTAGTTGCTAAGTCATGTCTGACACTTCCGACCCCATGGACTGTAGCCCGCCAGGCTCCTCTGTCCATAGAATTCTCCAGGAAAGAGTTTTGGAGTGGGTTGCCATTTTTTTTCTCCAGGGGATCTTCCTGGAGAAAAAAACCAGGAACCCATGGAGAAACTTCGAGGAGAAAAAAAATGCAGGAACCCATGTCTCCTGCATTGCAAGTGGTCCCCTGGTATTGCAGGGCTTTCTTTACTGCTGAGCCACCAGGGAAGCCCCTTGTTTGTTTAGTAGGGAAAAACATACATCCTGTGTTGTGTGCCAGTTGCAGAATATATATGATAGGGTGGTTAGGTATTTGCCTAACAGTACATATACTTAGAAGATGAATGATAATAATCGGTAAATATCTGTATACAGTTCCAATAGGATGTACTTCTCGTTGTCTGAACTTGTTTCGGAAAGACCTCATGAAGTTGGATAGCCTCCAAAGCTTTCAGAAAACAAAAGAGATGATCAAACTTATAGTTGCTCAGAGAGAAGCAAGGAGAAAAGAATAGAATAATGACTTTGAAATCCTAAAGAAAACTTCAAGTGGAGAGATGATGTCCTTTGAAAAGTCTGTGAATAAGAGCAGCAACAAAATGAGCTTTCTGGGAATTGGAGCGTTTCCCCTGCCTACTCTGTTTTACCTGTTTATATCTTGTGCTCCTGCAGGGCAATCGGCTTTTCTGTTTGTGTGAACTCTTACTCTTTCTCCTGTGTGTTTTTGCTTCTGGTTGGGATCACCCCCATGAATTCAGTCATCTCCCAAAAGCTTGTTCAGGCATCACATTTACCGTCAAGTCGCATGAGTACTCCTTCCATTCCTTCATGATTAGCTACCGATAGATGACTGTCTCTACCTCCTCTGTGGTGTTTCTGTAACTTTTAACATACTCTTTATTCTCGCTCATGACTGGTGTTCCCAGCAATGGTATTGCATTCAGAGAAACTGTAGCAGCATGAATAGTAGCAGCAGCAGCAATTATCCATACCTGTTTGGATCATTCTGGGCTAGATTTCATTCTAAACTTTTTGCATGAAGTATCTCATTCAAGCTCATTCTAATCCTATAATTTAAATTCTGTTATGTCTAATTGTGTATTTCATTGCATTTCAAACATATGCAGAAGGTAGACGAGAGGACAATCCCGGCTGCCTCATCCTACATAATCACTTCCTTCCTTTGGATATAAACCACGTCCATCATTTGGCTTATTTTGAAGCAAATCCCAGATGTTGTATTTCATTCTAAATATTTCTCCATGTATCTCTGAGGGTTCTTTGAAAAATATTACTGTGTCATTATCATCCTAAAAGTAATTAACAGTTTAATAGCATGAATTTCTAGGTCAAAGTTTAAATTTTACTGGTTGTCAGTGTGGACTTCCCTGGTGGCTCAGATGGTAATGAATCTAGCTTCAGTGTTCGATCCCTGGGTCAGGAAGATCCCCTGGAGAAGGGAATGGAACTCACTGCAGTATTCTTGCCTGGAGAATTCCATGGACAGAGGAGCCTGATGGGCTCCAGTCCATGGGGTCGCAAAAAGTCAGACACTACTGAGTGACTAACACTTTCACTTTTTTACTCATAAATATATTTCTGTAGTTTTCCTGCATCAGGATTCAAATAAGGCCCATGCATCACACGTGATTCATGTCTCTTAAGTCTTCCATGTAGGAGTTCTCTTTACTTCTCTTTGTTGTAGCAGTTTATTTGTTGAAGAAACAAGATTATTTGTTCTGTTGTTCTCTATAGTCTGTGTTTTGCTAATTTCATCCCCTAGTGATGTTTAACATATTTTTCTGGTCTCTTTATTAATAATGTAAACTGATATTCACATCTAGAACCTCAAATTTTTGTGGGGGAGGGAAGGACTGTTTCATAGCTATTTTCTGCACTCCAGGAATTACATAATATAGTTATTTCACGTTGTTAGTGGCTACAGATAACTTCCTAGAGCTGTTTCATTTTGGGTTTGCAAAAGGGGGGTAGTCCATTACTCTTTCTTCTTTTCTTAATGGGGATAGTACTAAAAAGATTGTCATCAAGTATTTGCATATCCTGAGGGACTGATAGAAGACAGGTTGTAGAAGAAAGGCAAATTTAATGCTTGATTATTTTCTTTTCCCACTAGTTTTCAGGAAATTGGATTGGTTCCTTCTAGAATCCGCGGAGACTAGGCACCTTTTCACTGCGTATGCATGTTATGAGCACATGGGTATAAACCTTTTTGGTCTTGGTCTGTTTAAGAACTACTGTTCTGTTTGCTCCAGTTTGCTTATCTTTTAGCCAGTAGGTGCCACTTCAGGCTGACAGTTTTTGAAGGGTTCCTTGCTTTCTGCTGTGACAAAATCTTCCAGGCTCAGCTTGTACATTTCCTTCCCCAAACTAGAACCCGCTGTTCTCCATGGAGCCCTGGTTTCTTCTAGTGGGAAATAGTACTTTGAAAACCATGATTTGGAAGCAATTATTATTACTTGGTTGATCACTGTATCTAGCTTTTTTCCCCAATGGAAAAAAAGAGCATGTGTTCCTCTTGAGTTTATGTTGATATTTCTAACAAAAATTTAGGATTATATGGTGTAAATTTGCTTTTATATTTTTTGCATCTCTTTTCTTCAACGTACTTCCTAAAGAATTAACATATGTTTGGAATGGTACGTGTTCTTGCTTAAGATAGATGGAGCACTGATTCATAAGTTTTGAAGCCTGGGGAGTGTCCCATGAATCATATCATTACAGGGAGGTGTTAAAGACAGATTATTAGAGAGAGAGAGGAGGGATATGGGACTGAGGTCTGGCTCTGCCAATTTACCTGTCACTTGTTTCCTTGTCTTGTAAAATGAAGGCAATAATTTACCTCCCAGTCTTTTTATGGAAGATAATATATGTGAAAATCTATATAAATTACTAACATATCATAATAGAAGTCACCTTCCCAGCTTATTAAAAAGATTAGAGTCTTTGACTATTGGATTTTGATTAGCTTTTTTGGCAAGATTTGTTTATTCTTGCAGGGTTTGTGTGTACATTTAGATATATGGTGCTTGAATAGCCTTATGAATTATTTTATCTCTATAGTTAAATGTATATGTGTGTAGGCTTCTTCTGAAATGACTAGTCGATAGTTTAATATTCATTTGGCTTAAATATTACATATTTTTGTTTATAGCCTTACAAAGGCTTCCCCAGTGGTTCAGCAGGCAAAGAACATGCAAGAGACACAGGGAACGTGAGTCTGATCCCTGGGTTGGGAAGATCCCCCAGAGAAGGGAGTAGCAATCCACCCCAGTGTTCTTGCCTGGAGAATCCCTTGGACAGAAGAGCCTAGGGGACTATAGTCCAAAGGATCACAAAGAGTCAGATATGATTGAGTGACTAAGCACACCCATGTGTACACACACATAAAATGTTACAAAGTGGGTATAGAAAGGAGGATCAAACTAGAGGAGAATTGTACATTAAAGCTTGTTCCTTGTTACTTCCCTTGTTACTGATGACACCTTGTTTCTCTTATCCAGTGTCATGGAGCACTGTAGACCCTGGAGTCTACCTCTGTGTGTATATATAACCTTTCCCTTGGTAGGATTTCACTTTAGAGTGTTAACATCACAGCATGGAAACAAATGGCAAGTCCAGGTCAAGTTTGCTAGCTGATGACAAGTGCTAGGTGTTTGATGCTAGGCTCATCAAGGGTCTTTCTTAGATAAGACTCTAAAAGTATTTTTTTTTTGCTGTTATTGACTGTATTTTTAAAAATACTCTGATTTCTCAAAGTACCTTTTCTATCTTGGTGCCTTGTTTTTCTGCTTGAGATCAAATAGAAAAATGGCCAGATGCTTTACGAACTACTAGTACTGCTGTCTATAGGGTCGCACAGAGTCAGACACGACTGAAGTGACTTAGCAGCAGTCCTTCCTTGGTTCTGCCTTCAGGTCCCCGTTTTTATAAGCTAATAAAAAGAGCACTTGCCATCTAGTGCTCTTAAGGCCTTGAGTTTAGCCTTAAATTATTCTGGCCTTGATATCTTGTGCTTCACTTCCTTGCTAACTTTTTCCATGTGTCTGTGATCATTTTCTAAAACTCACACTTAATTGTTTACAACTACATTCTACTTCACTTTAGCCAAACTTTGCAGTTGGCAATGGTGTTCTCTATACAGCCTCACCTTTTATTGATAAAATCCTTTTACAGTATCTCTATATAGACATTCATAAAGTTCATTTGCATTTTACCAACAATTCTGTTTCTCTGTGATGTTAAAAATTGTTGCTATTCTTAAATCTTTCTAGTATGAAATAAAAGAATACTATTATACAACTTTGAGAAAAAAAGGAAATAGATAACCCTGTTACTTTTTATGATCACTGTTATTCATGTGGTTTTTGTCTCCTGATCTCATTACCATAAATTTTTGTACACAGGTCTAGAGCACATTTTTTGTTGTTTTTCAGGCTCATGCCCAATACATTCGCGATGTCAGAAATACTTTGTATGTCCTTTCATAGAAATTATAAGTAACACTGAAAGACAAATTTTATTAAGTTTATTGCTTTGTTCTCAGTAGGTAAAATGTAATAATTTTTAAAGGTAGAGAGTTTCATTATTCAAGATTTTACAAAATATACCCAAGTATTGCACTCCTGTCCTATAGTTAAAAGTTTATTATATTTCCTTCCAGATTTAACGTACCTCTAGCTTTAATATAACCATCAGTTTAAAGAATGCATAACGTCTAAGATATGTGTATAACAAGCTTAACTGTTCTTCTATTCTTATACGTTTACCAATTTCTAATATTTACCCTTGCAGACACTTGGGGTGAACATTTCTTATACACATAGATTTTTTTTATATTTTGGATTGCTTCTTTCAATTAGAATCCCAGAAGTAAAATAACTAGGTTAGAGTAATATTTTTATCACTCATGATTTACATTCCGGGATATGAAGGCTGTCATAGTTTATGATACTGCTAGCAAATTGGTTAGTTTTCTTTTTTGTGTAATTTCTGCCCTGCCTCCCTCTCTCCCCCTACAATATACGTTGCACTTTTTTTTTGGAGGTTTAATATTTCCATTTAGCTTCTAAATAGTTGAGATCTCTGCTTTGGAAAGCCCCGTGGTTTTCGGACAGGAAACGGAGCATTTTACTGCAATGGGGCTAAGGAGATGGGTGTAGAGGAGGTGTGGGGTCATGAGAGATCCTGGCAGGGAGAAGTGGTGGTTGGAGGGTGGCAGAGGAAAACTGAATTTGATTTCCTAGTTTTTTTCTGGTATTATTCCTGATAAAAAGTATCTCTAAGGTATAAAATTTCAAAGCCCTGTGTTAAGGAATAAAGCTGTAACTAGATTTTTTTGAATGGTAAAGTTAGATCCTTGGTTATCAAGCAGTGGTCTCAATCTGTAAAGATTATGACTTGTGTACTTCAGAGAAGATGTTACAGCCAGGTTTCATGGTTGGGAATCTACTGTGTATCAGGGACATACAAATAGGTAAGTCTGCTATTCCCTAGCAAAGAGCCTGCGTTGCTTAGCAACCCTACAAGTTTACTAAGATGATGTCATAGAGATCATCTACTACTTTATATAGTAGTCATTAGGCATGCCAGTGTTTCTGAATGAATGTGGTCATGTGCAGATAAATAGCTGAGGAGCTGAGATCTAACACTACAATGTGGTGAACTGATTTTCACACATTGAGTATTTTTGCTCACTATCTATTTAAACTGGCTTTAGCTAAGTGTAATTCTGTTATCTAGAATGAACTGGACTTTGGAAGTGGTATTTTTGTCAGCCGTTTGAGAGAATGGAACAAATTATTCTTCCATTGGCTATGCCATCAGAAGCTATGCTGAGATTATTTTGACCTTTAAATGACTATGTGTTAATTATACTTCATGCTTGTATTCTTTGTAGATGCTTCTTCGTATGATAGTGTGAACCCTGATGTGAATGATCACATATATACATACAGCAGCCTGTGTTTTGCAGAATTTCAGACTCCCTTGAGCCCAGCAGTATCATCCTTCCATTCTAAGATCCAGTTTGTCATTCTTTATTCGGCCTTTAGTTTCCTCCCTGACTAGCTGGGTGATCATCTGTCAGATGTCCTTGGGCAAGTGTCTCTTAACCCTTTTGAGGCTGGCTTGATGATCCATAAACTGGGAATGCCAGTAAATCCTAGCCTGCTGGCCCTGACAGATTGGTACCAACAGGAGCCCAGAAACTCTAACCAGGGTGGGCAGGGAGCCTTCGGGAACCAGGTCTCAGGGTCAGGATTGGGGAAGCTGAACAGCAAAAATCTGTTTATGATGGAGGTCGGAGGATAGCATTTTAAATGCAGTCTTCAAGTGTGATGCAGATAGGCATTTGGAGCAGGAGGTGAGGCAGAACATAGAAACCAGGTATTTACAGGAGTGACTGTAAGTTGAAGACCACAATTTCTAGAGCAGAATTTCTAGGATCCATAAGGATGCAAATAGATGTAATTACTGTTATTAATTACTTTTTTACAGTACTTAGTTTGTACCAGGCACTGTGGAACATACTTTGACAAATAATAAAATTGTGTCCGTGATAGTCTTTGTAAAGACAAGTATTATTGTCATTTTTATCAGGTGAGGAAACCAATATCAGAAAGGTTCAGTGGTATTCCCCGAACGGTGGATGTGAGACAGGCATGTAAGCTGCCTGAAGCCAGTGCCTGCAGTTGAAATACTGCTCTCACACTGTCTCAGCTGTCTGTCTGCTGTTTGTCTTTCCAAACACACTCCTTACTTATCCTGTCCTCACCACCCCTGTCGAGGAAGGGTGGTGGCCCTTCTGTGCTGCCTTAACAGGTTCCCTGGCCCTCTTGGCTGCCAGAACTATTCAGTCAAGGGGTGGTGTACCGAAGGGAGAACACGGGGCAGAGGAAAAGGCTGACTCATCAGTGTCCTCGCTCCCTCCCTGCCAGGCTGGCTGGCTATCTCTTTACCCACTGCCATGTCTCTTATCGGGGAACCCTGTCCTTGCCTTTCAGGGAGAGGTTGGTTATTGATACTAGACTGGCACACTCCACTCTTCTTTCTGGTTTCCGTAAACCTTGCCCATGCTTTTTATAAGTAGACTCTTCACTAAATTCTCTTGCATTACCCCGTTGGAGAATGCCCTCTGTTTTTGTCAGAACCCTAATTATTGTACCAGCTCACCCATTTGGAGCAAAAGAACTGTGCTGACTGTTTGGCAGTCAACAAATACTAGGAATCTACAAAATATGACACGCTGTGGAAGGTATAGTACAGTAACTAAAAAAGCAACAGCCATAGACCCTGCCTGTTTAAAAATAGTTATCTAGGAAGATGGTACATTTAAAATGATAATACAAGGCAGCATGAACTCACTGTAACATGAGTTCAGAGACTAGAGGGTTCTCTGTGGTTGGTCGCAGAAAAGGATGAGCAGATACTTAATGCTTTTAAGGACAGGTAGCGATTTAGTCAAAATGGAAAAAAGGAATTTTCAAAATGTGTTTTGAGGATAATGAATAGATGAGTCTAGGTGGGGCTAAGGCCTCCTGTGAGGGAATAGTAGGGGACAGGTGAGCTACATACCCACGTTGATAGTACTTTGTCTTCTTTTGTTTATAATTTAGATTTAAAAAAATGTTTTGTATCCAAATTAATGTTGTATTTATGGTTGTTCATGATTATTGCTTATTGTAAATGAAAGCTGGTTTGAAGTAATAATGCCTCAACAAGGCCCTCCTGAAGATGAAGTCGAATTTCTTTGCATATCTGTTTACTCTGTATGTCAGGCCTGCACTTGTTTGGACACACCATGATGGTAATTCATACTCTTGGTTTAACAACACTTTCATATAATTATCTTTACTTTGTAATTACAGCAATAAAATCCGTTCTTTGGGAACTATTCCAGTATTTAGAACACTGAAAATAAGTGTGCTTAGTCCCAGTTGTCACAATGACTTTTCCAGTGCTTGAGTTTCTACGAAATCAGCTCCTATTGTACTTCAGAATAACACTGGTGTATAATAAATTCTCCTTATAGAGATGGCAGCTCTTTGTAGAACCTGTAAAGGAAAACTTTAAATCAAAAAGAATATGCAGAAACAGGTCTTATGTTCTGTTTAGAAATATTGAGAGGGAAGAAGAAATCATAAACTGTCTCAGGGAAAAACAGCCTGGAGGCTTAAAGATATACTTTACCTTGTTTAGAAATTCGCTTGGTTCAGACCTAAAGATGGGACTGAGCTGCAGGAGAGAGGATATGTGTGTGTGGGTCTGTGGTCCTCCAAATCCTCCGGTTTTATGGTATTCTTGGGAAGTGATACAGAGGTATACCTAAGCTTATCTCTAAGTGTCTGTTGGTGTGCTGATGTCTGCTGTGCTTAGGCCTGGACTGAATGGCCCAGACTGAAGCCACTGAACCAAAGGGGGAGAAGGGGCAGTGGAATGAGAATGTGACCAGCGCAGGCAACATGTGTTTAGGTGGCCTGTTACCAGGCAATTACATAAACCAAATACTGGCTACAGTGTTGCCTCTTATTAACTATACATAGGAACTTAGTGACATGCTTTTCTGAGTGGTTAGGGAAGCTTAGCAGTTCACCAACGTTACATGGAAAACTCTTTAGAGTTGGTGTGTCATGATGCTAGGGAGATTTCTGATAGCTGTCGATGGCAACAGTAGCAAAAGGGCGTCTGTATGAGGCTATGGTTATTAAAACATGCCTCTCCTTACTATGAGACTGAGAAATATAGTCTGCCTACTGTGACAAAAAAAGCCGTCCTGGTATTCTTCTAGAGTAAGGCAGGATTTCATCATATCTGTCCATTCACTTCCAGGATTCAGCTCTTTTCTCCCTGTAATGAAAGTTCTAGTCTAGTCCTCATCTTGTGCTTTATCCCTTATCTCCAAACACTTTAAGGGACATTATTGCTTGACTATCTTATTGCCATCTCAAATAAAGCATGTCAAAAGTAGAATTGATCATCTTCCTGCAAATTGGACTCCTTACGTGACTTAAATAGTGGAGGATACTAATCACCTGTTTGTTCAGGTTATGAAGTGCAAATTCTTCTGGACATCTTCCCCAACAAAAGTTCAAATGTGCAGGGCTTTGCATGGAATTTTAGGTTGGTTTATTAGCCTTTCCTGGAGCCAGCACATGGATACATTAAAGACAAAACAACTCTGAGGGGGAGGGGGTGAGGTCAGCGGCTCAGTGTCTTGTGTCTGGGTGCTAGTGAACTATTGCCCATGGAGTCTTGCACCATCTCCTGCCTCTTGTGAGAATTCTTCACTTTGGTGACACCAGTTCACTTGTTTGTCCTCTGAGGGGCGCTGTCCCATGCTCTACTCTTGGTTACACAGCCCATCCAATCTGCAATGCCTTGATAGTTCTCTCTGCTCAGTGACCTTTCTTTACCCTTCGAAACCCCAAGTCATACTTCCTCTACAGCTGACTATGTATCTAGGACACCTGTTTTTCCAGTGTTGCGTTATAGTGTTTCCATGGGGACACATCTCTCCACGTACGGACCTGAGTTCCTGAAGGATGAGGACAGCCATTCCTTTACCTGACTCTCCAGAGCAGCCACACCACTTGCCGGCATACAGTGTCTTTCTGGACAATCTCAACTGTGCTGATCACGTCGCCTGCATGTGTAGTCTGGAATGTTTTTACATACCAAGATAGACTGTCTTAATACTTAGGACCACTGTGTTAAGTGAAATAGAAAAACAGCTCCATGGGCTATTTTAACAATAAACATAAAATATGTTGCTTTTTTAAAAGTTAGAAATTTCTCTTTAAGTGGTGTGAATATTATAAATTGTAAAATGTTTTTACATTGGACGTTAATATATACTGATTAATAAGCAGTATTCTTAGGATACATTTTTTCCTTGGGAATATGCAATTAAAAAAATGTTAGAATCCACTGAATCCCAACTGAGCTTTGTTGTACATAACATCATATATTCACACTGAATTACAGGTATTTACATGTATTATTATGATACTTACGTAAAACAACTTATCCCTCCCCAAAGAATCAAGGAACATAAAATGGCAGATATGAACTCTCTTTTTAAAGATTGGGAACCATTCAAATTGTTCCTGCTCTTTGCTTTTACTTCCTTTAGATATGAATGCTCAGTGAAAGTGTCTGGCTGATCACATCTTTAAATCCTGGGTGGTTTAGGCAGGAGGTATACAGAGGTGCTGGTGTGTTTAGATTCTCAACAGGATTCTGGGGAATTTTTATTTGATGTTAAAGCTGTGAGAATGTAAAGGGAGAAAAATTATTTTGTGTATATTTGACAACCACTAATATTCAGTCATTGAGGCTGAGATGAAAGAAAACTGTTACTCCATTCTCTATAATAGTATTTGCTTAACTGTATTAAATTGTTCATTGGCTGAGTCATGTCTGACTCTTTGGAACCCCACAGACTGCAGCACGCCACTCTTCCCTGTCCACCATCTCTCAGAGTTTGCTCAAACTCATGTTCATTGAGTCGGTGATGCCATCCAACCGTCTTACCCTCTGTCATCTCCTTCTCCTCCTGCCCTCAATTTTTCCCAGCATCAGGGTCTTTTCCAATCTTGGGTCTTCACATCAGGTGGCCAAAGTATTGAGGCTTCAGCATCAGTCCTTCAAAAGAATATTCAGGGTTGATTTCCTCTAGGATTGACTGGTTTGATCTCCTTGCAGTCGAAGGGACTCTCAAGAATTTTCTCCAGCACCACAGCTCAAAAACATCAATTCTCCGGCACTCAGCTTTCTGTATAGTCCCAACTCTCACATCCATACATGACCACTGGAAAAAACCCTGGCTTTGACTGTATGGACCTTTTTAGGCAAAGTGAGGTCTCTGCTTTTTAATATGCTGTGTAGGTTTGTCATGGCTTTTCTTCCAAAGAGCAAGCATCTTTTAATTTCATGGCTGTGCTCACTGTCTGCAGTGGTTTCTGGAGCTCAGGAAAATAAGGTCTGTCACTGTTTCCAAATTTTGAGAAATCTTAGGCCCTCTGATATAAAATCTTCAATTTTCAAGCATATTAACTTATTAGAAAAATAAAAAGATATGTGCCCATTGAGAATTCTGTATAGAACTTAGGCAACAACTACATTTTTAAAACTGACTCTTTTCAAAAAAGTTTGTTCAAGAGAAATATACATACCTTCTATTTTCCTCAAGCACTTCACTAATTATGTGAGGGGGAAATATGATTTTGCTTAATGGGTTTCTTAAGAAACAACTTGTACTTTTGCTTAATATGATACACCATGCAAGGAATTTTCCTGGGTATTTCAACAGTGGACTTCAGTTGCTCAGTCGTGTTCGACTCTGCTACCCCATGAACCGCAGCACACCAGGCCTTCCTGTCCATCACCAACTCCCAGAGTTCACCAAACTCATGTCCATTGAGTTGGTGATGCCCTCCAACCATCTCATCCTATGTCATCCCCTTCTCCTCCTGCCCTCTCAGTCTTTCCCAGCATCAGGGTCTTTTCAAACAAGTCAGCTCTTCACATCAGTTGGCCAAAGTATTAGAGTTTCAGCTTTTACATCAGTCCTTCCTATGTACACCCAGGACTGATGTCCTTTAGGATGGACTGGTTGGATCTCCTTGCAGTCCAAGGTACTCTTCAAGAGTCTTCTCCAACACCACAGTTCAAAAGCATCAATTCTTTGGCCCTTAGCTTTCAGTAGAGTCCAACTGTCACATCCATACATGACTACTGGAAAAACCTTAGCCTTGACTAGACAGAACTTTGTTGACAAAGTAATGTCTCTCCTTTTGAATATGGTATCTAGGTTGGTCATAATTTTCTTTCCAAGGACTAAGCGTCTTTTAATTTCATGGCTGCAGTCACCATCTTGCAGTGATTTTGGAGCCCAAAAAAATAGTCTGCCACGGTTTCCCCATCTATTTCCCATGAAGTGATGGGACCGGATGCCATGATCTTAGTTTTCTGAATGTTGAGCTTTAAGCCAACCTTTTCATTCTCCTCTTTCACTTTTATCAAGAGCTCTGCCATAAGGGTGGTTTCATCTGCATATCTGAGGTTATTGATATTTCTCCTGGCAATGTTGATTCCAGCTTGTGCTTCTTCCAGTCCAGCGTTTCTCATGATGTACTCTGCATAGAAGTTAAATAAGCAGGGTGACAATATACAGCCTTGACGTACTCCTTTTCCTATTTGGAACCAGTCTGTTGTTCCATGTCCAGTTCTAACTGTTGCTTCCTGACCTGCATATAGGTTTCTCAAGAGGAAGGTCAGGTGGTCTGGTATTCCCATGTCTTTCAGAATTTTCCACAGTTTATTGTGATCCACACAGTCAAAGGCTTTGGCATAGTCAATAAAGCAGAAGTAGATGTTTTTCTGCAACTCTCTTGCTTTTTCGATGATCCAGTGGATGTTGGCAATTTGATCTCTGGTTCCTCTGCCTTTTCTAAAACCAGCTTGAACATCTGGAAGTTCACGGTTCATGTATTGCTGAAGCCTGACTTGGAGAATTTTGAGCATTACTAGAATGTGAGATGAGTGTAATTGTGCGATAGTTTGAGCATTCTTTGGCATTGCCTTTCTTTGGGATTGGAACTTTTCCAGTCCTGTGGCCACTGCTGAGTTCTCCAAATTTGCTGGCATATTGAGTGCAGCACTTTCACAGCATCATCTTTCAGGATTTGAAATAGCTCTACTGGAATTCCATCACCTCCACTAGCTTTGTTCATAGAAATGCTTCCTAAGGCCCACCTGACTTCACATTCCAGGATGTCTGGCTCTAGGTGAGTGATCACACCATCATGATTATTTGGGTTGTGAAGACCTTTTTTGTACAGTTCTTCTGTGTATTCTTGCCACCTCTTCTTAATATCTTCTGCTTCTTTTAGGTCCATACCATTTCTGTCCTTTATTGAGCCCATCTTTGCATGAAATATTCCCTTGGTATCTCTAATTTTCTTGAAGAGATCTCTAGTCTTTCCCATTGTTTTCCTCTGTTTCTTTGCATTGATCCCTGAGGAAGGCTTTCTTATCTCTCCTTGCTATTCTTTGGAACTCTGCATTCATATGCTTATATCTTTCCTTTTCTCCTTTGCTTTTCGCTTCTCTTCTTTTCACAGCTATTTGTAAGGCTTCCTCAGAGAGCCATTTTGCATTTCTTTTTCTTGGGAATCGTCTTGATCCCTGTCTCTTTGTCAATGTCATGAACCTCCATCCATAGTTCATCAGGCACTCTATTAGATCTAGTCCCTTAAATCTATTTCTCACTTCCACTGTATAAGAAGGGATTTGATTTAGTCATACCAAAGCCGCTGCACTTTGGGCTTAAACCTTTGCTTGTCGATAGTACTGTTTGTCATCTTGTAAGTTAGCAGTCAAATTTTGTTGCTGTACCCTCAGATTTACCTCAATTTTCCATTCTTGTTAGAGTACTTTATTACCAAATATTTATTAAATTAAATTTCTTGAGATGCAACAATGTAGAATGATCATGTAATTTATTTTGGATAAGTAGAGCCACTTCTCATAAACGTCAAAAGTGGAAAATTTCAAATTCCCAAAGCATGTGAAGAAAATACTTCTTCTATTTTGATTTGCTTTCTTGACTGGTAATATAATATGATGTTTTCTGGATAGTGAGGATCTTCATTTTTTTTTTTTCCTTTGGTGACTTATCATTCATTGTGACTGCAATACATTTCTCTCTTACCTTTTTCTCCAACAGTGCTTCATGGTTCTAGCCAAAGCACTGATTTTTTTGAATAGTAAAGTTAGTCTGGATCTATTGGTTTTATTTTTATTAGTTTCTTCATTAAACATGTTTTAAAATGGGAAATTTACATACATTTATAAAGCATGTATAGTTAACTAGAAAAACTATAAATTATGAAGTATATCCTTCTACACCTGTATAACCTCTTACCCATTCAAGAAATTGAATGGTGCCTGCATCCTCAGAAATCCTCAAGTGCCTTGCTCAATATTTTTCCCCGTTTCCTGGCCTTCCCTGGTGGCCCAAAGGATAAAAATCCTCCTGTAATGCAGGAGACCCAGGTTCCATCCCTGGGTTGGGGATATCCCCTGGAGAAGGGAATGGCTAGCCACTTTAGTATTCTTGCCTGGAGAATTCTATGGACAGACGAACATGGCAGGCTATAGTCCATGGGACTGCAAAGAGTTGGACACAACTGAGTGACTTTCACTTTCCCAAGGAAACTAGTATCCTGAATTTGTGACTATTACTTCTGGTTTCTCTTTGCCACCTAAATACTATAGAATTCTAATATTTCAGTTTAGTTTTATATACCTACACATCTAAAATAGGCAACAGAGTAGATGAACCTGTCTAATGACAATTCTGAAGCCCTCAGCTGATGTGACAAAAGATTATATTCAAAATACACCTTATAAAAGCTCTCAAAACCCAATAGGAAGATGGACCCATGGCAAAGATTTGAAGACACTGAAGAACATGTTCAATAGCACATGTGTTGCCGAGGATGTGGAGCAACTAGAGCTCCCATCCATTGCTGTAGAAATGTAAAATGGTGCAACCACTTTCTAAAATGACCTAGCATTGTCTACAAAGCTAAACATTTTTACCATATGACCTATAGTTTTCACTAATATTACTTAAGAGAAATGAAACACATATCTAAAAATAAATTTGTCCATAAAAGTCCATAAAGAGCTTTATTCGTAATGGCAAAAGCCTGGAAATGGAAATGTACATCCAACAACAGAATGACACTGGTGGATATCCAGTGGTGGATGTATGAGCATGTCTATGTATTTGTCAGAACTCTGAGGGCACACTTAAAATACATGCACATTATTGAATGTCAGTTATACCTAAATGAATTTCGTACAAAAGATATATTTTGTTTATAAAAATGAGATTAGGTTCTTAAATTTCTTTTTTAAAAACTATTTTTAAAACTTATTTTTGACTGCACTGGATCTTCGTTGCTGGGCACAGGCTTTCTGTAGTTATGAGCAGGGTCTGTTCTCGAGTTGCAGAGCATGGGCTTCTCATTGAGGTGGCTTCTCTCTTTCTGGAGCATGAACTGGAGCATAGGCTCAGTAGCTGTGGTGCACAGGCCTAGTTGCCTCGTGACATGTGAAATCTTTCTGGACCAGGGATTAAACCTGTGTTTCCTTATTAGCAGGCAGATTCTTAACCACTGGACCACCAGGGAAGTCTGAGATTAGATAATAAACTAATGCCTTAAGTACATACAGTTTATATTGTTGTGAATGTAATCCCAAAAATGCATTGAAAATTTGAGAAGCAGCAGCATTTTCTAAATACCTGAATAGCCTCAAAAAAAAAAAAAATTCATTCCGTTAAAACTTAATGATGTATACTTCTTTGTACATTTAATAAAATGGGCCTTACTGTTTTGTAGTCAACGTATCCAAATACACATAAAAGCTAAAAATCCTTTTCAAAGTATAATTATGTGCACATAATAATAGAGAGTAATGTGAAGAAAGGCTCTAGGGTTATATCATGGAACTTAACTACCAGATCTTCTGCTTTCTAATCAGTCACACTATTTTCACCTTTAAAGGTTTTACAGCTATTAAGTCATATTCTGGCACTCTGTTCCCTCCAAAAAACTGTAATTTAGCATCAGGTATATATCGTATTTAATTACCCACTGTATATTTCGTCTCTGTGGCTCTAATTTCTAAAGATTGCAACTCTGAAAAGTATTTGTTTGTATTTCTAAATTATATCTTCAAATTACAGTTGGATATTGCATATGATAATAGTGTAGCTCTCTGGGTTAGAGGTAATACAGTATGACAATTTTTCTTCCAGTCCTATTTCATATGACTTAGAGTAAATCTAAATTTTTTTCAGTTAGTTAGAAAAACAGATTGAAAATACAATCTCCAAATAAAACACAAAACATATATGTTACATAAAAACGATAGGTTTAAATAAAACTTCTGATTATAAAATGTGAGCAAGCCACAGAGTGGGAACATATATTGGTAACACAACAGTATCCAATGAGGAACAGATACCTAGAATATATCAATATAATGCATGCCGTAAAAAAAACTGACAACCCAAGAGAAAAGTTTTGAATAAAAAACTTCACAAAAATGATAAATGCCAAGAAACAAGTAAGTACTCAAGCCTATTGATTATCAAGGATATAGAAATTAAAACTACAATGAGATACCACTATACATTTATCCGAATAGCAAAAGGAGTAACTCTAATAGTGGGTGGAGACTAGGATGTGGAGGAAGCAGAACTCTGATGATGGAAATGTGAATTGGCACAACTAATTTTTCAAAGCATTGTGATTATCTAGAAATGAATATGATCTTCTGACTCAGTCACGTGTTAAGGAAAGTAGTACACATGTCCACTGGGATACATGTGTAAGAATGTTCATTACAACCTTGCTCATCGTAGCCCCAAACTGAGAAAAATGCAAATGATCGTCAACATAATGGGTAACTAACACCTGTTGTACTAATGAGGGAATTTCATACAACCATGAAAACGAGGGAACTATATTCTAATGCAGTAACGTTAATGAATCTCACAAACATTTTTGAACAAAAGCATTCGCAAAAAATTCCATGAGTGCACTTATGGAGGGCTTCCCTGGTGGCTCAGATGATAAAGAAACCACCTGCAGTACAGAGACCTAGGTTCAATCCCTGGGTTGGGAAGACTGCCGGGAGGAGGGCATGGCAACCCACTCCAGTATTCTTGCCTGGAGAATCCCCATGGACAGAGGAGCCATGAGTTTTGAATTTATGGAAAGTTCAAAAAGCTTGTCAAACTAAACAAATATTGAGAACTCTGTGCAGGCAGATATCTCAAGATATTGTGGATTCAGTTCCAGACCTCTGCAATACAGCAGATGTTGCAATAAAGTGTGTCATATGATTTTTGTTTGTTTATTCACTAAAGAAGCTAATTTCTGAAATGGTATATTTTTCACAGCTCCTAGCGGGCAGAACAGATTATCTAATACATTCAGAGCATGATTTTGGAGACCTGTCTCATAGAAAAAGATCAGAGATACGCTGCAGTGGAATAGCAACTCCAAGCGAGCAACACACCTTCTCTCCCTGAAATAGGTTTATTGCCTTTACTCTTGGTTGTACTCACTGTAGCTCTTACCTGGGAGTAGAAGAGAACCCTCATGTCTTTAGAGATGTATTTAGCATCACTTCATTTGTTAGAAATACGGATCTCCTACTGTGTTGATTCTCTTTAGTTCTGTAGCTAAATTCCTTGTCTAAGTATCAATAAGTCACTCCTCCAAGAGAACTCTCTGTTTTAAGTCACTTTTACATTCAAGGCTTTAGACTGTCCAGTTCAGTCAGCTCTCACTTCTTCCTAAAGTCATGTAGTCATATTGCCTAAGTTTCCATGTCAGAAATACTTTCCCTTCTCTTATTCAGAGCCGTGCCTGTTTCTCCTAACCCTGCTTATCTGTTTCCCATAAGATGGACCTCCTTGCCTACATTCTTGCCTGCATGGTGCCTGTGTTGCCTCCCAAGTGGAACAGTCATTTCATCTTGCACAAGTTTTAAGCACCCTTTCCTTGTGTTTTCTGAAGTTATACTTCACGCTCATTTTTACTCAACATGTATCAGGCATGTATATACAACATATTAGAAGCTGGGGGGAAACAAAGATGATTATGATGTAGTCTTTGAGAAGCTCACCACTGAGGATATGCCTGTGCTTAACTGTTCTATGAGGGGATGTGCATTACGCTAACAGAACTTTGGGAACACAGAAGATGTAGTGAAATCTGTTATTATAGACTTGAAGGTCAGTATGTGTGCGTACTAAGTTGCTTCAGTGATGTCCAACTCTGCGACACCATGGACCATAGCCCACCAGGCTCCTCTGTCTCTGGGATTCTCCAGGCAAGAATACTGGGGTGGGTTGCCGTTCCCTTCTGCAGGGGATCTTCCCAACCCAGGGATCGAACCCCAGTCTCTTGAGTCTTCTGCATTGGAAGGGGGATTCTTTTAGCACTAGCACTCTTAGGATGCCATATTTCTGTTAGGTAACAAATACAGAATGAAGTATCATAAAACTCAGTAGCCTCAATTGTTGTCTACCAGTCTTTGGACCAGCTAGGATTTTCTGGTTTTGAGTATGTTTATTTCTGAGTCCACAGTTAGCTACAGCTTGGGAACAAATGTGTTTCTGCATGTATTCACAAGCCCATTTCAGGTATTGAGGGGTCAGCTGGCCGTAAGCTGGTCTAAAACAGATTTAACTGGTTTGGAAGACTTATCTCTGGTGGTTTCTGCTCCCTTAGCAGTTTAGTCTGGACTTTTTCTCATGGCAAGGCACCCTTCCAAGCAGCAAGCAGAAGTACACAAGGCCCTTGGAGGTCTAGGATCAGAACTGGCACATGATCAGTTCGCCAGAGCAACTCACAAAACTGGCCACTAGTCAGAGGGAATGGACACAGACTCTGCCTTTTGATAAAAAGTGCTGCTGAATTGCATAGCCAAGGTGGTAGCTTTTGTAGGTGAAGGTAGGACTGTAATTCGGGTCACTTTTACAATCAACCTACTATAGTACCACAAAGGAAATGACATTTTAACTTGGCCCTTCATGGGTAACCAGTCTTCCTTGAGGTGGCCAAGACAGTAGAAGGCATTGAGCATGGATATATCGGGAGTTCAGATGGTAAAATATTAATTATGAGCAAATTTTATTCAAATTTGTTCCTGGTATAGTACTTTGTGTTAGTGTTTTTTTGTTTCATTTGTTTTTGTTTTTAATAGTTCACCGTTTAGAGTCTGTTTAAGGCTGAAGAGATCTTAGGGCAGTTGTTCATAAATGAGGAAATACCTGGAAATGTTAAGTGACCCTTTACGTTGTAGTTCTCAAATCCCTCTTGACAGAAGTGGAATTATTGACTCGAATTTCCCCTTCTGGGCTGCTCTTCAAAAGCACTGCCTGTGTTTCCAATTTTACGTTTCATGTATGGTTTTTCAATGTGCCCTCCCTTTTAACATGCAAAGTATTATTTTGTAACGTCCCACACTGTAGGCTGACCGGAGAAGCTTGTGCACATAGTGAGGGCAAATACCTAGCCATTGTGTACCGCCTCTCCTATTGACAGCCGGTAAGCATTAAACAATTTAGATGGTAGTGGCTTCTGTGTTGTCTCTCTCTGCGGTGTGTGCCATTGTGTTCTAGGCACAGTTCTGAGTGCACAGCCTGCTCTGTCCAGGGTAAGAGAGTGATGTCTCTGAATACCCAAGTGAGTGCCTTAGTCTTATTAGTAATGTTAGAGCTGCTGCTTCTTGAGGACCCGGGTCAAGTGATTGTCACGGACTTAGTTTAGACAGCACTATTTGACCATCAAATTTCATTCCCTTCACTCCTCAATGGCTTCTCTTGTCAGGAATATATAGAGATCTGGAGGGGAAAGAGAGGGAACTATTCTAAGTGTGTTCCTTATTTCACACTTAACCTTGGTTTCCTACTTAGGGGAACTATGATTTATAACTTAATTCCTTCTGGAAAAACCAAAGCTGAATAAAAGAAATTGGAACTGGGTTGATAGCTTCATGAAGGCTGTGTTCTTCAATTTGTTAAAAGCCTGGTTTTCATAGGTCATCCGTTGTCAAGTAATTACGTAAAACAAATGAAAGCATGATCACCTCCTTAGACACTGCAAGGAGGTCCAATCAGTCCATCCTAAAGGAGATCAGTCCTCCTGGGTGTTCATTGGAAGGACTGATGCTAAAGCTGAAACTCCAGTACTTTGGCCACCTCATGTGAAGAGTTGACTCATTGGAAAAGACCCTGATGCTGGGAGGGATTGGGGGCAGGAGGAGAAGAGGACGACAGAGGATGAGATGGCTGGATGGCATCACCAACTCGATGGACGTGAGTTTGAGTGAACTCCGGGAGTTGGTGATGGACAGGGAGGCCTGGAGTACTGCGATTCATGGGGTCACAAAGAGTCAGACACGTCTGAGCAACTGAACTGAAATAGAAAAATGAACCAAAATACTTCTTCACTATACTTAATTTTAAGTGGTGTCTCTGATCATAATTTTTTGCCATTATATTATTTTGAAGATATACTTTGCTCAGAGATGGATGCATGCTACTCACTCAAGGAGCTTTACAAAATTCTTGTAAAAATTAAAAAAAACCTTAAGAGCTTTTTGATAGTATATATACATATACAGTTGATTTGTGCAGTTTCTATAGTTTTTTGGTGTTCAAGAATTTACAAACACCTCCATGTGCAAAGCTCCTTGTGGAAGCTGTGAATGATACAGTGATGACTGAGACCTGAGCCAAACCTACTGGGCAAGGAAAAACAAATGTGCACCTATTACAAATGTTCAACTATGGTAGATCATTTTTCTGACTGATGAATGCCATTAATTTTCTAGTTTTGCATTTGGGATATGCTAGAATTTTATATTTTGACCTTTATTCAAAGACACCTTAAAGACTGAAAGGCAAAGACTACCTTAAAATCATGTAAACTGTTGCAAAAGAGAACACGCCAACTAGAGTTGCCAGCTAGTATAGAATTGAATCTTAAGTGTGGAGTTGATTTATACATTTTCTTTCACTTTCCATAGATATAAGCCAGCTACTTTATTGGATTCTGCAGGTTAAAGAATATAAAAAGGATTATTAATTATTGCTCCTAACTTTTAAAAACATCTCTGGTCTTAGTATATAAGTGGCCTGAATAAAAAATTCTACGAAAGAGTGTCTTTCTTGGCAACTACTATGCGAGCCAGAAAGCCTTTTGTGAAAATCAGTGACTTCTTTTTAGTCACTTACCTCACAGCTGAGGAATGGTGAAGGGGAGGATGGTGAATAACTTTCAGAATATGCATTCAACAGTTTTTGTCTTTGTTTTTCAAACTTTGGAGAACTAACACACATGTTACTTACTTAATAGATGCCATTTTCATCATTAGATTTCTAGAAATGATGGGCAAAGCTCACTGAAGTTTAAAGTTTTTATTCATTTCCATTATGTCAGCTTCTTTTGTCTCCAGGATCCAACAAAACCATCATATTTTAAGATTCCAACTTTTATTTCTAAGTCGCAACCTGCTATTACCAATGTGTCCATGAGTATTTCATTCCTTCCTAATAACGTATGCAAAGAAATAGTCAAGACCCAATCAATCCTTAAGATCTTTGCAGACATTTAAAAATGTGCAGATATTAAAATGCACCACCTTGGTTCCATTTCTTTGATGGTATATATAGTAAATATATCTCAGTCCTTGAAAACTTAAGTAGCCAGGCCAGCTATCTTAGCGGTCCAGGTGTTTTAGCATTCTTTGGCTGTAATAGCAGTGGTGAGACTGAACTCAGAAAATGCAAACTCCTCAATTTGCATTATTTGGCATATGACTGCTTTATTGAGTTATCACGCGTTCTTGGCCTAAAACATGATCAAGGTAGTGATTTTAGCTCTCTGATATTTCGTTGGAAGAAACCTAGTAATTTTGACAAAACTGGACAATTGTTTTCTATTAATGTTTGGCTCACAGAGATAGCCCTAAAGAAGTCATATATATATATGTATATGACATATATATATGACTTATATGTATATGACTTATATATATATGACATATATATATATGTTTTGCATTCTCAGCCTGCCCTTAGGTAACTGACACTGGTGAGAGGGCTCTCCTGAGATACTCTGTATGAAACATCTGGCCGTGCTGGATGCTTTTTAGCTGAATTACCAGTGGACATGGAAATCAAATGAATGAGGTAGGTTGCATGAGGCAATAAGGAGTTGTGGAGACTGGCCAAGTGGAAGGTATTCTGTGTGTGTGTGTGTAGAGTCATGGATCACATCCAACTCATTGCTTCAGACTAGAATACAAGCCCAGTTTTGACACGTGGTATGATTTTTTGCTCCCCCCACAGGAGCTGAAAAACCAGATTTTCTTGCAAAACTTCCCACCTTTAAATTACTGCACATGTCAAAGAAAACACTTATGTAAGTTGGGCTGCGTTTGTACCATGCTCTAGACTTCCTTATGTCGATAGTGTCAGTGAGACCATTTGATCATCTTAAATACTTTCATACATTATTTAGTAACATTAAAATAACATTAATCTGTCTATGTAAACAATGGGTACTACTTACAAAGAAGATTCCAAGACAACTACCTAGGTCCAAGCCAAAGTTTCCATTCACGCTAAACATAAGCTGGCAGCCAGTACTGTTTAATAGAATTCTGGCATTGATGCCATTCCCTTTCTAAGACTGGGAGACTCTGAGCCAAACCTGTTTTCTAAGTGAGGGCTAGAGAGCTCTGTGGCTCTACTTGAAAAAAAAAACCCCTATGAATAACTCACCTCTAACCATAAATGTCCTAGCATGAGGAAGAGGTGTGAAGTGCTTGCTCTTAGCTCTCAGTGAGGTCTCTAGATAATGGACTTCCTTTTCATCTCTTCTCCTCAGGGAAGATGGCATTCAACAAATGTTTATTGAGCATTGGACCTTCTAAATTATAAATTTCCATCCCCTGTGTTGTCTCCCTTTGTCTGAAGGTTTTCTCCTTCAATCAATAGTTTCCATTTCAACCATGTTTATTATAGCAATTAACCATCTCCTCCTAACTGATCTTTGCAGTTTTTTCAGAAAAGCAACAAGCAGATACTTCCAAGTCTCCTGAAGAGAAATGTCTTTCCCTCCTATCTGCAGCCATTAAGCATTCAAAACAAATAGTTATTTTATGGAATATTTATTGCTGGTCATCTCATATACAAAGTTGGAGATGAGTATGAACATAAATAAGATATAGAAATATATGCTTTTTCCAAAAGTATAACTTACTGTGAGGTCAGTACTGTCTCTGGAAGGAATTTAGATAATGTATAATAGATCATTAGTGGATCAAGCCAATATCTAGTTAACAATGATCTGCACTCTGTACGGTTACAAAAATGTGTTTCTGAAGTGATTACTGCTGTGCTAAATTTTGATCCCTTATGTAAGTTGCTTCTTTTTGTGTTCAGTGTGCCACCCCCACCATGAAATTTCTGTCCTTCGTTTCTTTTAGGACTGTAATTCATAAATTCCTACCAATAATAGCAATTGTATGATGTTTCATAATTCCTTAAGAAAAATGCTACCAAAATCTAACTTGTTCTTAACTCCACAACTTTAAAGCAGCAATGAGTGAGTTTATAGAACGTGCAGTCTCCCTTTGTGGGATATGCCATCAGTGAAGCCATTAATTGTCAGATTGTCATAGGACTTTGGGAGCAGTCTAGGGTGAGTTTAAAACCCAATTTCTTTCCTTCTCAGAGCCGGGATACTCCCTTGGGGCTGAGTGATTGTTGATGCCTTGCCCAGAGAGTACTGCCAGCTAATTGCGCTGTTGCTTTAGGTCAGGACTTGTTGAAGTCAGGCTGGTAGTTAGCGGTTATCTTTTTGAGGAAGAACGGTTTGATGCTTATGTTGAAGTCCTCGGAGTCTCCCTAGTCCTCAGGAATGAACTCTAGCTGTGGTTTGCTTTCCCTTAAAACATCCCTGAGGCTCCCAATACTTTGGCCACCTGATGCAAAGAACTGACTCATTGGAAGAGACCCTGATGTTGGGAAAGACTGAAATCAGGAGGCGAAGGGGATGACAGAGGATGAGATGGTTGAATGGAATCACCAACTGGAAGGACATGAATTTGAGTAAGCTCTAGGTGTTGGTGATGGACAGGGAAGCCTGGCCTGCTGCAGTCCATCGGGTTGCAAAGTCTGATGTGACTGAGTGACTGAACTTAACTGAAAACATCTCTAGACAAGACATTTAATACTCAAACCAAGTAGTTCATTCCTGGAGGCTGAAGGAGCGGTAACCACCAGGCATCCTTCCCTGATCTCCGTTTGGCATGTAGTATTGCGCTCAGGGGTTTTCAGACATTTGGTTTCAGAATTTCTTTGGTATTTTATATCCTTGATGCCAGTGGGCTTATATCTGTGGTTTATATTTATCAATATTTTGATTAGACACTAGAACCGAGACATCTATTTTTAAAATTTATTCATAAATGAGCCAATTTCATGGTTAAGAGACACTTTTCTGAGAAGTAACTATTTTTTTTTAAAGTAACTATATATTTAAAACAAAAACTCTGGTGGGAAAATATTGTTTTACCTCTCCCATATATCTTTAATGTGTAACTTAATGGAAGACAGCTGGACTGTCAGATCTCTTTCTGTGTTTAGTTCGTTTTGATATGTTCTTTTGGTTTATGTTTATGAAGAAAACCTCACATATATGTAGTTGGAAATGGTATATATTCTTCTTTGATATTGTACCAAAATGTGACAAGTGGTAGCTTCAATGATTTTTTGCAAGGAGGAAACTGAAACCATATCAATGAACTTTTAATATTGTGCTAAAATCCATTGGCCTATTGTTTATTTTGGATGGATTATTTTTCCTCATATATGATTTCATAACATTATACTTTGTCCCTTGGAAAATATTGGTAGATGTCACGCCAGTCTTCCAGATGTTAACATATCTCATATGATACCAGATTTATCATACTAATATCACCACCATTATTATCAAAAAAGTCTTTTAAGTTTTGGAAAGCTGTCAAGTTTACTATGGTCAGTATAAGTCATGTGAAACTCTAGTTTTCATCCCAGGGCTGGAATTTCATTATTGATAGTAAATGCTATTCATTTTCCTTGAAGTGACAAGCTTGCTTTATTTTCAAGAAATTGTCTTCCAAACACTAAAGTCTGAAAATCCAGTTTGTCTAACAGTCATTCTTTCGTGTGATAATACTGTTGCCTGATAGCAATTATGTCAACTTGCAACTTGATTTCACAAGTTCTTTTCCTTAAGACAGTCATCTGTCAGAAGTGCTTTTTCTGTTTTGGCACACAAAATATTAGAGATGTATATTCAAGAGTTGAGATTTAATAATAGCTATAATGCTTATTGTATCATCAAGGATCTTGAGGGAAACTTTTTTTAAGTTGAGAATGAGTGGTAGTAAAAATAATTATAAGATGTGGGGCCTCTATACCCATCAATACCAAGGCCAACACACTAAGTAAAGCAAATAACATCATAGAATTGTTGTGGAGGTAGCTGTGACTTTCTGTCCCCTGAAAGGTCTGGGGGACTCCCACAAGTGTTAGAACTACTGCTCTAATAAATATGTTTTCTTTTCTTCAAATAATATATATATATATATTTTTTATATTGGATTATAGTTGATTTGCAATGTTCTGTTAGTTTCAGGGGGGCTTCCCTTGTGGCTCAGCGGGTAAAGCATCTGCCTACAATGTGGGAGATCCAGGTTCAATTCCTGGGCTGGGAAGATCCCCTGGAGAAGGAAATGGCAACCCACTCTAGTACCCTTGCTGGGAAAATCCCATGGACAGAGAAGCTTGGTAGGCTACAGTCCATGGGGTTGCAAAGAGTCGGACACGACTGTTATTGCAGGTATACAGCAAAGTGATTTACTTATACATATATCTAATTCTTTTTCCAATTCTTTTCCCATTTAGGTAAGTATAGGATATTGAGCAGAGTTCCCTGGGCTATACAGTACGTCCTTGTAAATTCCTGGGTTGTATTATCAGATTTACATTCATACCTCAAAACCATTAAGTACCTTGAAGAAGCAGAGCTATACTACTTTTCCCTCCTTTATCCAAGCACCAAAACTAAGCAAATAGTTACCAATACATTTGACGTTTTAGTAATTCATCATCTCAGTTTACCGTTTTGAGTAGGTGACATGAGCTTCATCTGAGCTGTTCCCAGCCTGGTCCTGCATGTGGGCTTAACACATCCCCTGTTGTCTGTCTTTGCCTGTCCTGCCATCCTGCTGTTCAATTGTGATTTCACTCATCTCCTGAGGTTCTCCATAATTTATCTTGAGTTCTGTATCTTTCTACTGAATTTTAATACTTTGGTGAAAAATATCACTCCTGTCCCTGGTTGCAGTATCAGTACTTAACGATATTTGCTGAATTTACATTCATACTGTGAAATAGTGGTAAGGTCAAATATACTTCTGGAAGCTAAGCTCATATCTGTTTTTGTAATAGGTCTCAGTTCAGTTTAGTTCAGTCGGTCAGTTGTTTCCGACTCTTTGCAGCCCCATGAATTGCAGCACGCCAGGCCTCCCTGTCCATCACCAACTCTCAGAGTTCACTCAAACTCACGTCCATTGGGTCGATGATGCTATCCAACCATCTGATCCTCTGACATCCCCTTCTCCTCCTGCTCTCAATCCCTCCGAGCATCAGAGTCTTTTCCAATGTGTCAACTCTTCGTGTGAGGTGGCCAAAGTACTGGAGTTTCAGCTTTAGCATCATTCCTTCCAGAGAACACCCAGGACTGATCTCCTTCAGAATGGACTGGTTGGATCTCCTTGCAGTCCAAGGGACTCTCAAGAGTCTTCTCCAACACCACAGTTCAAAAGCATCAATTCTTCAGCACTCAGCTTTCTTTATACTCCAACTCTCACATCCATACATGACCAGTGGAAAAATCATAGCCTTGACTAGACAGACATTTGTTGGCAAAGTAATGTCTCTGCTTTTGAATATGCTATCTAGGTTGGTCATAACTTTCCTTCCAAGGAGTAAGCGTCTTTTAATTTCATGGCTGCAGTCACCATCTGCAGTGATTTTGGACCCCCCAAAAATAAAGTCTGACACTGTTTCCACTGGTTCCCCATGTACTTCCCATGAAGCGATGGGACTATATGCCATGATCTTCGTTTTCTGAATGTTGAGCTTTAAGCCAACTTTTTCACTCTAATAGGTCTACTTATTACCAAATAAGGAAATTATTCCATTAGTTTGTTTTAATTTAAATATATAAACATGAAACTGAAGGCAGGTGGGTAAGCTATAATACACTTGAAACGTTAGGTTAAACCTGAGCTTGTTTCTAGACGTGGTTTCTTCATTCATAAGCTCTTGGATCTTCTATGAGATATGCTACCTCTTTGAGCCTTACTTTCTTGTCTGTATAAGATTGTTGTTGTTAGTAAGCTTACCTGTAAAGGTTGTAGTGAAAATTAATCTCATTAGGTGTAAAGCAGCTTCTATAATGTGTCACACACAGTAGATAACAACTGCTTTTAAAAATATAATTATTACTATTATAATAATTTGGGACTTAGACATTTAGTAGTCCTACTGTTAGCTGTTATATACAGTTATCTTTCTGTAGAATGAAGTGATGCTCTTAGAAACGTGCTTTTTGGCATATGTGCATTAGCTAAAATTGTGAAACACATTTTTAAATGTCCAAGCCATGGACAGCAGATGAGAAACAAAATGCACACCAACCTTTTGTTTTTAACATTCAAACATGACAGAAAACCAGCTCATGTTGTTAAAAAATAAGGGCCTTAATTGGATGGAATTTCTGATTAATAATCTGAGGCTGATATTGTTGCTTTGATGTTTTCTAACCTTATTGCTATCTAAAAACCTTGCTCATTGGTTAATCATACCAATAGATTTTTACTCTAAGAATCTCCATTCTTTTTTGGAGATATAACTGATATATTAGTTTCAGGTATACAACACAATGATTCAGTATTTGTATGTATTGTGAAATCACAACGTCCAGTTAATGTGTACCACGATAATACAAAAATTTTTCCTTGTGGTAAGAACTTTTACAATGCAGAATTATTACCTGTAGTCACCATGCTTTATGTACTTATACATCTCTGAATTATCTGCTCTATACTTAAATCTCAAAAGTAGATGAAAATACAGACATTATTTGGGTTGATAAAATTGAAAATGGAAGAAAGCATCAGTTGCTTGCTCTCAGGTGTTAGAATTGTTAAAGTAATGGAGAAGTACCTATATTGTTTTCATCTGAAATTCTCTACTGTGTTATGTACCAAATGAAGTATAGAAGTTGTGGCTGGCAAATACATAAAGCAAAGAAAATTCTTCTCAGCCCTTGTTACTAAAGGCTCACCACTCGCCCTGTAAGTTAGTCATTAAAGGCAAACTTTTGATCATTTGTGTAATGTATTGAAGAATGCAGATTTTCCTGTTTGACACGATTGGGAATGCATTGTATAAAAGTACTTATCTTGAAAGGATATTTTTATTTCCACAAATTGATTGATCCAAAAATTGATTCTGGTTTTTAAGAAACTTTCTGTACAAGTGCATATTGGCCCTGCTGAAATCCTTCTGAACTTAAGGCAGATAGCTCCTGAGAACTTAGACTCAGCCAAGCTGATTTCTTTGGCTACAGTTGGCTACATTTGCAGTATCAATACTTTGGCTACGTTTCCTGATAGTAATTTTCTGTAAGATACGTGAATGTCAGAGGTCAGAAGCAGTAGGAATGTGTCTCCCATGCTCCTTAGTAAGTACATACAGGATGACTTGGAATGAGGCCCTCCCAGAACTAATCCGTATCTTCCTGTTCCCTTGCTTTTACCTTATTCTTCATCATGTTTATTGGGAATTGGTTTAAAAGCCTCAGGCTTAATAGGAACTTTGGTATATGTAAATATTTAATGTACGTATTTGCTGGGTTGAGCTTTAGCAAACCCATTGCTCTCCTGAAGAAGAGAGAAAATGTGTGTACTGATTAAGAAATGTTAGGAATTTGGGGGAGTGGCCCCTCAGAGCCCTCACTGTGTTAATTGTGTTTATGCCTATGATTGTCTTGGTATTTTTTAACTTTGCTCTTTAATCTAGCCTTTTAAAATTCCTGAGAAAGTACAAAATGTCCCCACTCTTGGATCTTAAAAATGATTTTTAAAAACACAATGTATTGTATATATAAAATTTTCAAAAGGTGTAGAGGCTTGAAGAATAGGCTGTGTAGGCTGTGACTGTGGACCTTATGAAGGGTGGAGACCTGCCTGGAAAGCCCCACCCTACAGCTGTTTGGCTCCTGCTAGAAGGTCTGCAAGGGCTCTGCCAGAGGAACAAGGATTTTCTTCCTGGCAAGGCTCTGCTGTGCCATCTGGTTCAGGGCTATGGCCTCACACCCAGTGGCAGATTTTCTTATTTTGAAAGGAAGGGCCACATTCCTCAACCAGTGAATGAAAAATTCCAACCATTCCAATTATCTATGCCTCCCTCTATTTTACACAGATCATTAACTGTCAACTCGCAGGTCCAAGACTTAGGGAAATTGTGCTATGATCTTGACTCTGCCACTGGCCAGTGTTTTGAATTCAGGCAGTATGTTCCACTCATCTGGGCCTCAGTCTCCTCATCTGCAAAATGAAATAATTTGCTTGTCTGTCTTTCGTGAAACAGTCTATCTCTAGCTAGTAACTTTATGTGTGTACTCATACTAAGGCTGTATTGCAAGGAAGTAGAAATTACTGGGATAAATGAGATTTAGCTTTGATGGAGAGGACTCTTGAGAGTCCCTTGGACAGCAATGAGATCAAACCAGTCAATCCTAAAGGAAATCAACCATGAATATTCATTGGAAGGACTGGTGCTGAAGCTCCAGTACTTTGGCTACCTGCTGTGAAGAGCCAACTCATTGGAAAAGACCTGGATGCTGGGAAAGATTGAAGGCAGAAGGAGCAGAGGGCAACAGAGGATGAGATGGTTGGGTGATATCACCAATTCAATGGTTATGAACTTTGGCAAACTCCGGGAGGTGGTGAGGGACAGAGAGACTTGGCATGCTGCAGTCTGTGGGGTTGTAAGAGTTGGAGACAATTTGGCAACTGAACAACAACAAAGCATTGATTTTGATGGGCATATTTCTCTCTTCTTCCCTCCCTCCCTCCCTTGTTGATTTACAATATTGTGTTAGTCCCACTGTATAGCAAGGTGAATCAGTTACACATACACATGTATCCACTCTTAGACTCTTTTCCCATATAGGTCACTGAAGAGAATTGAGTAGAGTCTCCTGTGCTGTACAGTAGGTCCTTATTAGTTATCTATTTCATATATAGTAATGTGGATGTATCAATCCCAAACTGCCAGTTCATCCCTCCCCTCTCCTTACCCCCCTGGTAACCGTAAGATTGTTTTCGACATCTGTTTCTGTTTTGTAAATAAGTGTATTTGTACCATTTTTTAAAATTCCACATATAAACAATATATCTGTTTTTCTGTCTGACTTGTCTCATTCAATATGACAGTTTCTAGGTCCATTTATGTTCCTGCAGATGACATTGTTTCATTCTTTTCTGTGGCTATGTAGTATTCTGTTGAATACATCTACCACATCTTTATCCTTTCCTCTGTTGACAGACAGGTTGCTTTCATGTCCCAGCTATTGTAAATTAGTGCTGCAGTGTACATTGGGGTGCATGTATCTTTTTAAGTTATGGATACCTCTGGGTATATATACACCTTGGAAAGAAAGTTATGACCAACCTAGACAGCATATTAAAAAGCAAAGAGATTACTTTGTCAACAAAGTTTCGTTTAGTCAAGGCTATGGTTTTTCCAGTAGTCATGTATGGATGTGAGAGTTGAACTATAAAGAAAGCTGAGTGCCAAAGAATTAATGCTTTTAAACTGTGGTGTTGGAGAAGACTCTTGAGAGTCCCTTGGACTGCAAGGAGATCCAACCAGTCCATTCTAAAGGAGATCAGTCCTGGGTGTTCATTGGAAGGACTGATGTTGAAGCTGAAACTCCAATACTTTGGCCACCTGATGCAAAGGGCTGACTCATTTGAAAAGACCCTGATGCTGGGAAAGATTGAGGACAGGAGGAGAAGGGGCGACAGAAGATGAGATGGTTGGATGGTATCACTGACTCAATGGACATGAGTTTGGGTAAACTCCGGGAGTTAGTGATGGACAGGGAGGCCTGGCATACTGTGGTTCATAGGGTCACAAAGAGTCAGGCACGACTGAGTGACTGAACTGAACTGAACTGGGTATATAGAGGGACATATTTCATACCAAGCTTTAGAGTTGAAAATCTGTGTGTAATCTATAGTTAGCCTTCTTTATACATGTACATGAAGTCAATCGACTGTGGATCATGTTTACTATTGAAAAAAACATGCATACCAGTTTCACAAGGGCTTCCCTTGTGGCTCAGCTGGTAAAGAATCTGCCTGCAATGTGGGAGACCTGAGTTTGATCCCTGGGTTGGGAATATTCCCTGGAGAAGGGAAAGGCTACCCACTCCAGTATTCTGGCCTAGAGAATTCCATGGACTGTATAGTCCATGGGGTCACAAAGAGTCAGACATGAATGAGCGACTTTCACATGCATATCACTGGACACTTGCAGTTCACACCCGTGTTGCTCAAAGGTCCACTTTCCTCCATGTCTTGTTATTGCTTAATAGGTTTTTAGTGCTGAATAGTATTCTGTTGTCTGAGGTACTTGTCCATTTACCTACTGAAGGGTGTCTTGGTGGCTTCCAAGTTTTGGCACTTATAAATGAAGCTGCCGTAAACATCTATGTACAGGTTTTCATATGTTTTAAACTCATCCAGGTTAATACCAAGGAGCATGATTGCTGGGTTAAATAATAAAAGTATGTTTAATTTGGTAAGAAATCACCAAACTAGCTTTGCATTGCATCATGCATTGCATCAACAATAAATGAGAGTGCTCTTTGCTCCACATCATCATCTGGATTTGGTGGTGTCAGTGTTCTGGATTTGGGCCAATCTCATAGATATTTAACACTATTTTGTTTCAATTTGCATTTTCCTGATATATGATGCAGTGCATCTTTTCATATTCTTTTTGGCCATATGTATATCTTCTTTGGTATATATATCTCCTTTGGTGAGATATCTATTATGGTCTTTAACCCATTTTTTTTTTTTTTAAATCAGGTTTTTGTTACCTTATTGTTGAATTTGAGTTCTTTGTGTATTTTGCATAATTCCTTTATCAGATGTATCTTATACAGCTATTTTCTCCTAATCTATGACTTGACTTCTGCTCAAAAAGACAATTCCAAGAAAACTGGAAATTTTTTATTTCTGATGAGTTTGATTGTTTTTCTTGTGACTCTTACCTGGGTGTTGTATTTAAAAAATCAACAACGTACCCAAGGTCATCTAGATTTTCTCCTCTGTGTTATCTTGCAGGAATTTTGTAGTTTTGCATCTTATATTTAGGTCTGTGGTCCACTGAATGTTTGTGAAGAGGAAAAGGTCTGTCTGGATTAATTTTTTTTTTTTTTTTTTGCATGCAGGTATCCAGCTGTTCTACTTTTCACATGCAGATGACTGTTTATTTGTTCACTCCCTCAGTTGCCTCTGACTGTTTGCCACTCCATTGACAGCAGCAAGTCAGGCTTCCCTGTCCATCACTAACTCTGGGAGCTTGCTCAAACTCATGTCCATTGAGTCAGTGATGCCATCCAACCATCTCATCCTCTGTCACTCCCTTCTCCTCCTGCCCTCAACCTTTCACAGCATCAGGGTCTTTTCCACTGAGTCAGGTGGCCAAAGTACTGCAGCTTTAACTTCCAAATCAGTTCTTCCAATGAATATTCAGGGTTGATTTCCTTTAGGATTGATTGGTTGATCTCCTTGCTGTCCAAGGGACTCTCAAGAGTCTTCTCCAGCACCACAATTTGAAAGCATCAATTCTTCAGTGCTCAGCCTTCTTTATGGTTTAACTCTTACATCTGTACATAACTACTGGAAAAAGCATGACTGTGACTGCATGGGCCTTTCTCAGCAAAGTGATATCTCTGCTTTTTCATATACTGTCTAGGTTTGTCATAGTTTTTCTTCCAAGGAGCAAATATCTTTTAATGTCATAGCTGCAGTCACTGTCCACAGTGATTTTGGAGCCCAAGAAAATAAAGTCTGTCACTGTTTCCATTTTTTCCCCATCTGTTTGCCATGAAGTGAAGGCACCAGATGCCATGATCTTAGTTTTTTGAATGTTGAGTTTTATGCCAGCTTTTTCATTCTCTTCTTTCATCTTCATCAAGAGCAACTTTGGTCCCTCTTCACTTTCTGTCATTAGGGTGGTGGTATCTGCATATCAGAGGTTATTGATATTTCCCTCGGCAATCTTGATTCCAGCTTGTGCTTCTTCCAGCCCAGCGTTTCTCATGATGTACTCTGCATATAAGTTGAATAAGTAGGTGACAATATACAGCCTTGATGTACTCCTTTCCCAATGTCCGGTTCTAACTGTTGCTTCTTGACCTGCATTGTCCTAGCATCATTATTGAAAAAACTGTTTTTGCTCCATTCCGTTGCCATTGTTCCTTTGTCCAAGATCAGTTCGCTGTATTTATGTGGATCTATTTTCTCTATTCTACACCATTGATCTATTTTTCTGTTCTTTTGTCCATACCATACTAATGTCAGTCCTCTACCTTCATTCTTCTCTTTCAATATTATGTTGAGTGTTCTGGATATTTTGCCTTCCTGATATCTCAGTTGGTAAAGAATCCGCCTGCAATGCAGGAGACCCTGGTTTGATTCCTGGGTCAGGAAGATCCACTGGAGAAGGGATAGGCTACCCTACCCACTCCAGTATTCTTGAGCTTCCCTTGTGGCTCAGCTGGTAAAGAATCAGCCTGTAATGCAGATACCTGGGTTCAATCTCTGGGTCGGGAAGATCCCTGGAGAAGGGAAAGCAAACCCACTCCAGTATTCTGGCCTAGAGATTTCCATGGACTCTAGTCCATGGGGTCGCAAAGAGTCAGACATGACTGAGCAACTTTCATTTTCACACTTGCTCAGATAAACTTTAGAACCAGTTTGTCAATATCCCTAAAATAATTTGCTAGGATTTTGATTGGTATAGATTGCATCTTATCTGTAGATAAATTTGGCAAGAAGCAAAATGTTGACAATATTGAATCAGCTTATCTATGAACAAGGAATATCTCTGCTTCTATCCTCTGACAAATATTGTGGAGAAATCTAGCATTCTACTCATACTAAGTCATACAAGTGGAACCAAAATGTCATAGCATTTTTAGGTAGACAAAAATTCATAAATTTTTAAAAGTATATTAATATTTACATCCTATGTATGTATCTATGCAAAGAATTTTCTACTATGCTTGATAAAGGCTTGAGAAAGAACATCAAAAAAAGGATGGAGAAATTGGAAAACAAACTAATTATATAGAACTGAATATGAAATAGAAAAAGTGAAATGAACTAAATAAAAGTAAAGTTGTTTTTAAACATGGCTGCTCATTAAAAACACATCTGAAGCTTTGGAGAAAAAAAAGCAAAAGAAAAAAAAATAGATATGCAATGACGGACAGAGAGGCCTGGCGTGCTACAGTTCATGGGGTTGCAAAGAGGTCGGACACGACTGAGCAACTGAACTGAAAGCAACAAAGGTTTACTGTGTAGCAAGGGAACTATAGTCAATACTACCTTGTAATAAGCTGTAATAGAAAATAATCTGAAAAATGATATATGTGTATATGTATAACTGAGTCAGCTTGCTGTGCCCCTAAAATATTGTAAGTCAACTATACTTTAGTAAACTGTGGAGAATTTGTATAATTTCTTCCTTAAATGTTTGGTAAAATTAACCAGTGAAACTATCTGAGCCTGGTGCTTTCTGTTTTGGAAGGTTATTAACTATTGATTTAATTTATGTAATAGATATTAGGCCTATTCAGATTTTCTTTTCTTGTTTGTTTGGTTTGACAAATTGTCTTCCAAGGAATTGCTCCATTTCATCTAGGTTATCAAATTTGTGAGTGTAGAGTTGTTTATCTGTAATTTCTGAGGGAGCTGTAGTGATGTCCCCTCTTTTATTTCTGATATTCATCATTTGAGTCCTCTTTTTTCTTTTAGCGAGCATTGCTAGAGTGTTCGCAATTTCCTTTTTAAGGAACCCGCTTGGTTTTATAGATTTTTACCCTATTGATTCCTTATTGTCAACTTTATTGATTTCTGCTCTAGTTTTTTCCCCGCTTGCTTTGGATTTAATTTGCTATTGATTTTAACAAATAAAATTTATTTTTCTTTCTTCTTTTGTATTACATGCATTCAAGTCCATAAATTTTCCTGTAAGCACTGCTTGTGAGGCATTCCATAAATTTTTTCTATACTTCTCCAAGTATTTCCTGTTTTCCTTGACTCCAGGTATTACATCTGTACTTCTGATTTACAGACATGTATGTCCTAGTCCTGACCACTTGACCTCTCTTCTGAGCTCCATTCTCATGTTAATCTGCCTATTAGATGTCTTAACCTGAATCACCCAGATTCATCTTCAATTCAACACATGTTGTTTCTCTCACTTTCTTTGCTTTTTTCATTTTCCTCTCCTTCATCCATTTTTTCGTCTTTGTTCCAGATCTTATAATGGACTCACATATAGTCTTGAATTTTACTGGCTTTTTTTTTTTTTGGTCAGCCCCTGGGGAATCACAGATAATGAAAAATCATTGCTTTTGTAGTAGAAAGAGCATATTCCTTTTATATTCCTACTGTGTCTTATGCTGTACCTTTTACGTTTTGCAGTTTGTCTTTTAGTATGTGAAAGACTTATAAACATTCCAGAGAACTATAATAAAAAGTATGATTAATGAGGTAGTTATAAAGAGTCAAAATTTTGAGTATTCTTGTATAGGAAAAAAGGTTTGATGATAAACCTCCAAGTTCATTTTGGAAGGAGGTGTAAATAAATAAGCCTTTTCCAAGTCTATGACATATTATTCACTATGGAGGCAATCTTACCCTAATGCAAAAGGACAAAATAAACAGAATAGAGGAGAGGAAATTTGGTTAGAAGTACTTTTCCATTGGTAAGTGTGGCTCTGAAGGTCAAATAGGCAGGCTGATGTAATCAGCTGGTGACATCTGATTGATTTTAATTATTTGGCATCTGTTCTGAATGGTTAATTCTATGTTCAATCCTAAGTTTTCTCTGTATTTTATATCTTTGTTGTATCTTGAACTATTTAAAAACTAATGCTCCTTCCTGGGTAAAAGTCTCTGGAATTTCAGGCCAAAAGTTGAATGTGACTTGACATTACATGAAGGCTGGTCTTCTAAGTTAAGACTGAAGATACACCGTTCAATTGTTTCATTATCCTAATTTACAACCCCTTTCATTCTTAACACATCTCTGATATAGGTCTTTGAATACACTGATTTTTATTTCTATTTAATTGGGAATAATTGTTAGAACTATTAAGACTTAAAAGAAAGTCACTGTGCTATACTTGACCCCTGTGGTAGGTAAAACAATGGGCTCCTAAAGATGTCTGCTTCCTAGTCTTCAGAACCTGTGTATATGCTATTTGCCAAATGGCAATTGAGGTAGCATATAGAATTAAGATTGCTTACCTTTTAAAATGGGCTTCCCTGGTGGCTCAGGTAGTAAAGAATCTGTCTGCAGTTCAGGAGACCTGGGCTCTTCCTTGGGTTAGGAAGATCCCCTGAAGAAGGAAATGACAACCCACTACAGTATTCTTGCCTGGAGGATCCCGTGACAGAGGAGCCTCCAGGATACAGTCCATGGGGTCACAGAGGGGGACCCAACTCAGTGACTGACCCGCACAAACAAGCAAACCTTTTAGATAGGGAGACTTTCCTGGAGGCCCAGTGTCGTCACAAGGATCCTTTTATGTGGAACAAAAAGTGCGGAAGAGATAGTCAGACTGGCCTGGCCATTCCTGGCTTGGCAGAAGGTAGGAGGCTTTCTGCCAAAGAATGTGGGAAGAGTCTAGAAGCTAGCGAGGGCCAAGGGAAAGGATTCTTCCCTAGAGTTTTCAGGTAAGAATTTGACTCTGCTGACACCTTGATTTTAGCCCAGTGAGATGTGCATCAAGGATGAGACCTGAAGAACTGTTTAAGATAGTTTGTTTTTTTAAGCCATTGAGTTTGTGGAAATATGTTGTGGGCATAATAGGGAAATAATAGTGCCCTTCTTTCTTGCTGTTTAGTTATGTGAAGGGCTTGCTTTGCATGTTCTGCACACCAGGCATTTATAATCTTCCTAGAAAAATTAGCCTTTTAAAAAGTTTGTCATCAAAGGCAATTGTGCTCATTCTCATCTTTCTTACCTGTACAAAATTGGACATGCTTTGCTATGGAATGTGACTATATCCACTTACATGTTTGTGGCCATATAAATATATAGTATAATAAGTATATATACTATATAGAGAGAATAAAAATCATATTTGGGTTAAATTATTATATATTGTTATTGAGGTCAACTTTTATAGCTTGCATATCAAAGTAACCCAGCATAATTTGGGGCAAAGGGTAGACTGGATGAAGGAGAATATATTTGATCATTCTTGTTTGAATGGCTTAGAGGTTATGGCAGAGGCGCTGTAAAGAATGACAAATAGTCATTTCCTATTTGATTTGTCAGGGAACATAATTTCCTTGGTTACCATAAATGTCAATATAGTCTTTTAGCTTTCAATTTTGGGAATCAAATTACAGACAAAGTATGGTTGTCATTATGGAAGAGAATGTAAATGTTTTCAACTTTGATAATGTAAAAGTAAAGGTAAAACTGACAAAAATGGAAATTGAAAAGGCAGAAGGGGAGGGAGTAAGAGTAAGAATCATGATGTCATCTTTTATTCTGAGGAGTGAAGAGATGCTGTCTTTAGATGATGGAATTGGAAATAGAAATTTGTTATTCATTAAAGGCAAAAGTAACCAATAGAGGAAATAAGCATATTTGAATAACTACATTCTGAGAGAGAAGGATGGGGAAATTTGAGGGACTCTAAATATACTCAGTTGCCATCAATGATATCAGAAAGTCAAAAAGTTGAGACTGTTAAAATGCTTAGAGAAGAGATTGCATTCAAATAGACTGAAACAGATGTCTAGAAGACCTGGAGAACACAATTGGGCTATCCTCTCTACCAAAAATTTTTAAAATCAAAGTGATGCTTACACATGGCTTATAGTGGGAGTTGGTAAATTTTTTTTTTTTTTTGCAAAGGCCAGGTAGTAAATATGTTAGCCTTTGAAAGCTGTATGATCTCAGTTGCAGCTCTTCAACTCCACTGTTACCCTGTGAAAGTAGCACACACAACACTTACACAAATGAGCCTGGCTGTGTCCCACCAAACATTCATTTGCAAAAGTAGGTGACAGGTATGTCTGGCCAGGTGCCTGTTACTTACCAGTTTCTACTTTAGAGTCAGATAGCCTTGTTGTTGCTGTTCAGTCACTAAGTCATATCCGACTCGTTGTGGCCCCGTCAACTTCAGCTTGCCAGGCTTCCCTGTCTTTCATTATCTCCCGGAGTTTGCTCAAACTCATGTTCATTGAGTCTATGATGCTGTCCAACCATCTTATCCTATGTCGTCCCCTTCTCCTCCTGCTCACAGTCTCTCCCAAAATCAGGGTCTTTTCCAGTGAGTCAGCTCTTCGCATCAGGGGGCCAAGGTATTGAGCTTCACCATCAGTCCTTCCAATGAATATTCAGAGTTGAATTTCCTTGAGGATTGACTGGTTTGATCTCTTTGCTGTCCAAGGAACTCTCAAGAAAAGGCCCTTAATGAAAAGCAGTGGTCTGTTGACATCCGCCCACCCTTACTGCTTCCAAGAAGCAACCACGCTAAATGCCATCAGTTCGTTCAGTTCCATCGCTCAGTCGTGTCCGACTCTTTGCGACCCTGTGAAATGCAGCATGCCAGGCCTCCCTCTCCATTACCAACTTCCAGAGTTCACTCAAACTCAGGTCCATAGAGTCGGTGATGCCACCCAGCCATCTAATCCTCTGTCGTCCCCTTTTCCTCCTGCCCCCAATCCCTCCCAGCATCAGAGTCTTTTCTAATGAGTCAACTCTTCACATGAGGTGGCCACAGTACTGGAGTTTCAGCTTTAGCATCATTCCTTCCAAAGAACACCCAGGACTGATCTCCTTTAGGTTGGACTGGTTGGATCTCCTTGCAGTCCAAGGGACTCTCAAGAGTCTTCTCCAACAACACGTTTCAAAAGCATCAGTTCTTTGGTGCTCAGCTTTCTTCACAGTCCAACTCTCACATCCATACCTGACTACTGGAAAAACCATAGCCTTGACTAGACAGAGCTTTGTTGGCAAAGTAATGGCAAATACCCTTTTTGGGTATTTATGTCAATAATGTGAAGTTTATGAATCAGGGGATTGCAGTGTACTTTTGTTTCTAAATATGAATTTACTGCTATCTCTTCATAAATTATCTATTTATATCCCATTCAGGTAGTTGAAAAATTATGACTTTCTCATAGGTTCTTCATGTTTTCTCCCCTTTCATCTTCCAAAATTGTTTTTGGACTTTTGTGTTACATTTATATGCAGCATTTTAACCACCGTGACCACATAGATATTGTTCACTTGAGCCAGTTACAGTGGTTGCTTCCTGTCTTACCCCCATTTTTAATTTTCTTGGAGTTAATGTATTTTATTTGCTTAGCTGTCTTTGAATCTCATGCTTGCTTTTTTCTCCTTCTAACAGTTGTATAAAGTTTTTGTTAGAACCACTTTTTATGGAGTTAAAACTGTCATAACCTCTGGATTCTGGGATTATTTATCTTCACTCCTGGATCCCTTTGTTGCGTTGATTCAGTCGAGGGTGGCTGCTCTCCGGACTCCAGCATGACCATCTTATTAATCGCTGTCACTTTGTTTTTGGGAATCCTCTTTCCATCTCTTCTGTATCAGGTTCTCTATTTCCTGGGTCCTCATTTTGGTGGCAGCCTTTGCTCTAATAGCCTATGAGGAGTGGTTGGGGGGGAGGTTGTAAGGATAGCTGCTAACTTTGTGGGTGGGGTTGGCTGGGTGGTACGGTTGGAATGCGTAGTGTGCATTACTGAGCCCCATTTGCAGTCTGTAGCCCTTTGTGTTCTGCCCTTCTCTGTGCCTGGTGTCTTGGCATCTGAACCCTACTCTGGGTGTTCAGTGGCACTAGAGTTATATTTATTGCCTCTTAACAGAGGAGGTGTTGAGGACACGTGGGTGTCTGTTTTTCAGTCGCCCAGTCGTGACCAGCTCTTTGTGACCTCATGGATTGCAGCATGCCAGGCCTCTCTGTACCTCACCATCTCTGGAAGTTTGCCTAAATTCATGTCCACTACATCGGTGGTGCCATTCATCCATCTCATCCTCTGACGCCCTTTTCTTCCACCCTCAATCTTTCCCAGCATCAGGGATTTTCCCAATGAGTCAACTGTTTGCATCAGATGACCAGAATACTGGAGTTTCAACTTCAGCATTAGTCCTTCCAACAAGTGTTTGGGTTGATTTCCCTTGAGATTGACTGGTTTGATCCCCTTGCTGTCCAACACATAGGTGTTTAACCATTGTTTAAAAATGTTTCAGACAATTTTTATTCACCATTTTTAGCCCTCATTCACCGTTTATTCACCATTTTTACCTTCTTTGAGTTTTCATGGACCCTGGTGGCTCCAGACTGTGTCCCAAGTGGACTGATTTGCTTTTCATGCGAGCTGCCCCATCTAAAGGCACTAGGGTTTGACCTTCCTTTCCCGAGAAGTCATTATTTCTTTATCCAACTGTTTCTATGTTTTATATTGTGCTTTGAACTGCAGATTCTTTACTGGTTTCATGAAACAGTTTATTGTACTGTTTTAAAAATTTTCTTATTCGAGGTTGATTTCTAGGGAAGATGGGACAGGATTAGATTTACCCATTATAACCATAGGTATGTGTCAGCTAATAGTTTCCTTTCAATTAAAATATTTCTTTTTCTGCAATGTTAAATAAGGATTGAATTTTTTTCTTGGACAAAGTATAGACATATTTGTCTCAGCATTTGAATTATATTGTAATAATAGGTATGTCTAAGTGAATGAGTGCATATATGTTCAGTTGCTTCAGTCATGTCCGACTCTTTGCAACCCTGTGGATGGCAGCATGCCAGGCTCCTCTGTCCACAGAGATTCTCCAGGCAAGAATACTGGAGAGGTCGTCATGCCCTCCTCCAGGGGGATATTCCCGACCCAGGGATCAAACCCACATCTCTTATGTCTCCTGCATTGGCAGACAGGTTCTTTATCACTAGTACTACCTGGGAAGCCTAAGTGAATATATATATATATACACACACACACATATCAATTTATATATATAAATGTGTATATATATATGAATGTATTAAATTGATACTGTGATATAACTCTCAGAAAACATTCCCCTAACATTTAATTTTTCTGTCATTCTTGCCATCTTTTTTTATAACGTGAATTCTGACTCCACCTTGTTTTTTGGTGTTATTTGTCTGCCACCCAGTTGGCATGTCTTCTTGGGGCTTTTCCCTCCACTATTTTATAACCTCATAGTATAACAAAGGTATAATGATACCATAATTTTAGACAAAGCTAGGTAGTTATTATTGTTGCTGACTACATTCTCATTTACTCTCATGAAATATTGGTAAGGTATTGAGAACAAAGGAAGTCGATCCCTATTGATTAGCAGATTGACTTCTGAAAATTTTTAATAAATTGCTAATTGTTTTTAGAGTTCGGCCTGCATGTTCCTAGGTAAATAATATTTAAGTGGAGGTTGTTCTTGTCTGTAGAGGCCTGCTTTTCATATGTCAGCATTTTTGTTAATGTCAATGAACTGTCACTTAATTATGATGCCCTAAGACACTGGGTGTCAGGGGGGGATGGCCAGTAGGTACAGGATTTCTCAGACTGTGGTGGACAACCAGATTGTCTCCTCTGTCTATAGCAAATTGATGCTTTTATAAAATACAAAATCATGTGCTTGAATATTGCAGCAATAAAAAAAATGAGGTAGAAGTTTTTAAAATGCTTCCTCTCAATTTCTGTCCTAACTTTGTTGCAGAAAAAAAAGCTCATGGACCACATTGGTCTATAGACTACGTTTTGCTCAGAAGACTCGAGAAAACTGGGGAAAATGTTTCTTTCTGGCCAAGTTTTGGCTTATAAAAAACTTGCCTAGCATTTTGAAA
Source organism: Capricornis sumatraensis (assembly GCF_032405125.1). NCBI lineage: Eukaryota > Metazoa > Chordata > Mammalia > Artiodactyla > Bovidae > Capricornis > Capricornis sumatraensis. The sequence goes on from NC_091071.1 coordinate 137,431,025, forward strand.
CTTCTATTTGTGAAACTCTGCTTGATCTGACTTCATTTTCAAATGAGATTCTTTTTCAAGCCCAGGGGTGTCTCTTTGTCTCTTAAACTCCCAGCGTTGGAGAATTACACAGGGCAGTAATGAATAACAGTCACTGATTTTTTGTACATCTGTTGTAAGGAGAAAACTGTGCCAGATGCTGGGATTATAGTAGTATGTAAGTTAGAGATGACCCTGCCTTTTGTAGAATTTAAGAGTATGATGCTAACAAAGAAAATACGTGTAGGTTGATATGCCATTGTTTATGCATGTTTGTGAATATGCAATGAACTCACATTCCAGTGAGAGTTGAGGGTATGTCCTTTTTATGTAAGTGGTACAGAGTTTGGATTTCAACCTAGTCTTAGTGGCTTGAAACCTCGCACGTTTCCCAGGAAATAGCTTCATTTGAGGGGTGAGTGTAGGACTGATTATCTTTATGTGGCTCACACACAGTTACGCCTGGTATGCCTTCCTACTGCAGCAGTTTGGAAGGGAACATCCCAGATGCAAGGGTCCCTTCCTTCACCTCTCTGGAAATATTTTCATTTAAAAGAAAAAGTCGTCTTACACACGTTTAATGAGGACATAAAGGGAGCAGAATTGTAATTAATGTTGCGTTAGAGTAAAATTTTGCTTGGCATATGGAAAGTCTTTCTTGGGCAGGCCGGACAGGTGGTCACTACCATTTGGTATCTTCTTGGTTCTGCCAGGCTTTGTTGACCTGACGAGGAGTTTTCTGGCTCCTATAAGAATCCCCTTTCTGAGCTTAACTTCTTTTTACAAAGGACTACGATAGACTTACCCGTGTCTCAGCTGGTAAAGAATCCACCTTCAAAGTGGGGGACCTGGGTTTGATCCCTGGGTTGGGAAGATTCCCTGGAGAAGTAAAAGGTTACCCATTCCAGTATTCTGGCCTAGAGAATTCCATGAACTATATAGGCCATGAGGTCACAAAGAGTCTGAACGACTTTCACTTTCAAGGGCGAAACCCTTTGTTGAGAGACCTGATTCCTTTCTCCAAACTGCCCCTGACTTGTCTCCTCAAATCTTTGCTCAAATAGCACCATTCCACTAAGGCATGAACTGACCACCTATTCAAAACTATAAGCCCTATGGACTTCCTAATCCTCCTCCTCCTACTGTTTTTCTCTCCTATACCTCTTAATCACTTCTCATATTCCATTTAATTTACTTATATATTATGTTTTTAAATACTGTCTGTCTTCTCTCTTCAGTGAATATAAGCTTTGCTCTTCCCAAAGTTGCAGGGTTTTTCTCCTATAATTCGTTAACAGATGCTGTGTAAATGGTTGCTTTTGACATACAATCCAGAGTGTTTCTACTCAGGCTGCCATTGGCCTTATCAAAAGATCTAGGTCCCATGATTAACCCCAGGTGGCACTAGTGGTAAAGAACTTGCTTGCCAATGCAGGAGACGCAAGAGATGTTCGTTCACACCAGGGTCTGGAAGAGCCCCTGGAAAAGGAAGTGGCAACTCTCTCCAGTATTTCTTGCCTGGAGAATCCCATGGACGGAGGAGCCTGGTGGGCTACAGTCCATAGGGTTGCAGAGAGTTGGACATGACTGAAGTGACTGAGCACTTAGTCTAACAACAGGAAGTCTTTGTGTCCTCTTCCTTCTTACTCCTGTTTCTCCTAGCCTTTATTCCTAAGACAAATTTACAGTTTAGGTCAGTTCAGTTTAGTTGCTCAGTCATGTCTGTCATTTTGTGACCCCATGAACCGCAGCATGCCAGGCCTCCCTGGCCATCACCAGCTCCCGGAGTTTACCCAAACTCATGTCCGTTTAGTCAGTGATACCTAACCATCTCATCCTCTGTTGTCCCCTTCTCCTTCTGCCTTCAAAGTTTCCCAACATCAGGGTCTTTTCCAATGAGTCAGCTCTTCTCATCAGGTGGCCAAAATATTGGAGTTTCAGCTTCAACATCAGTCCTTCCAATGAACACCCAGGAGATGCCATAAATTGGTATTGTGCATATGGAGATGAAGATTAGTGAGGTTTCTGTAACATGGCGCTTATTATGTTCTAGTTGGAGGAGGGGTTGTTGTTGCTTCAGTCTCTAAGTCCTGCCCTACTCCTTTGGACCCAAGGACTGTAGCCCACCAGCCTCCTCTGTTTATGGGATTTCCCAGGTAAGAATACTGGAGTGAGTTGTTATTTCCTTCTCCAGGGAATCTTTCCAGCCCAGGGATTGAACCCATATCTCCTGCATTGGCAGGTGGATTCTTTATCACTGAGCCACCAGGGAAGCCCAGTTGGAGGAGACCAGGTAATAAAAATTAACAAATAATGAGATAAACTATTTGTGCCTCATACTGGCAGTGAGGCAGAGAATCAGTGCTAGATTGATATTCAAGAAGGTTATTTATGAGTATGGGATCCTTCAACTTAGCTTTTCTTACTTCCTTTCTGTGTTTCATCTGTTTTTTGGGGGGGTTGTATTTGTGATCCATCTGCAGCATTCTGGAGGAATGACCCTGTTGGAGAAACAAAGCTAACAGTAGTGGGCAGTAGTGACCCAGTTCTTTTGAAAATCAGAGACAGGATAATTCTGCACCACTCCTGTTACTACCATGCCAATAAAAAAAAAAAAAAAATTATAAGTGGTTGGGAATAAAGTTGATGAGGTCTTTGTGTTTATCCTAGAGTTAACTTATTTTTAAAAACACTGCCACAAGTACCTCCTCTAATGTAAATTAAAATTCTTTTTCTCTATGTCTTAATTTCTTCAATGATGGGGCATAAAACTTTGTGTTAAAGAGCTAGAGGATATGGCAGTTACCTGTAGAATTCTTTAAACCTGTCATTCATTCATATATGTCAAGATGCACACACAGTTGGCAGTATCTGTCAGTGTTATTCTTTGGAGTTACTGTAAAAGATGCCAGTATCATAGCAGCAAAGAAAGTTTGGATTTAATTGGTTGTGTTAAGTAAAGCTTGAGTTGTATGAATTTGCATTCTCAAATTCTTATTAAAATTCATTTTGTAGAAGAATACTTTTTAGGGTTTTATAATAGCAACTAAACACAGTGAATACATTCTGTAAAAAAAAATTATGGCTTGTCCTTCTCTTTGGAGAACTGGCCGCTTCCATTCTTTGGCTGTGGCTTTGCATTCCTGTGGACCACACAAGCTTCTAAAACCTTGGCATACAGGGTCTTTGGACTGCAAAATTTCATTTGAAAACAATTAATGGAAAACAGGATTTGAAAAAAAATAGCTGTTTAAAGTTACTTTGAAACATTGCATTTCAGTGTCATTGAATTATAATGGTTTAATTAAGTTTTAAAAGTCGTTCATATTGGCAATCTTTCAAAACAGATATTTCAATTAAAAGTGTAGTTTTTGTTAATTTCAGACTTAAAATTTGATTTTCATGATAAAACTTTTTGTTTTATGATTATGCTGTACTTAATCCTGAAGATTTATATAAGACATATGCTATTATGCATTTAACACACTCTTAGATTCATAGGAAGGACTTCCCAGATGGTGCTAGTGGTAAAGGACCTGCCTGCCAATGAAGGATACGCAACAGATGTGAGTCTGATCCCTGGGTCCGGAAGATCCCAGGAGGAGGGCATGGCAGCCCACTCCAGTATTCTTGCCTGGAGTATCCCATGGACAGAGGAGCCTGGAGGGCTACAGACCGAGGAGTCTCAAAGAGTAAGATACGACTGAAGCGACTTAGCACACATGCACAAATTCATAGGAAAAGGAAATTTCCATATTCTTTTAAAGAGTGTGCTGTGATGATGTAGGCGGAAAATTTGAAAATAATTAAAACTTGTCTTTTATTTTTAAAAAAATCTAGATATCTGGAGCTTTTTTCCTCATGAGTTTAGGTTAATCTCAAGGTGAAAAATGAGCCTTTAAAGTCCTTTATATAAAGAAAACTGCTGAGATTATGGTTATTTCCAAAGACTGAATGAAAAATGACATGAAGTGATTAATATTTTATTGATTCATGAACTATCAAATGAAGTTTATGCCTTCATGTTTAAATATTTTTTTTCTGCTTGCAAAGAAGAATGAGTAATCTTATCAATACTTGAATTATAAAATAAAATTTAGAATTTCTGTCGGAATTGTGGTGCTCTTTTATTGAGACTGATTTCTTAAGGATTGTATATCACAAGCCAACAAGTACCTTCCTTGCAGCTTTATCTTTGTGTATCAAAATCCATTGATGATCAAGTTCCTTTTATTAAATGGTGTGATACAGTTGGCCCTTCCATATCTGCAAGTGCTGCATCAGACTATAATATACAATTCTCTGGGTTTTTTTTTTTTTTTCTCATCTACCAAAACAGTTCTTTTACTTTGGTGATGGAAGCCCATTTCCTTAAATTTGTTTATAAATTAGTGAAGTTTTAGTTGCACAGCAAGACACTAGAATAACTGATGTATTGGAATATTCAAGATGTTTGGTTCATGGACTTTCTGCTTGGAGATTGCACAGTCACCATGAAATTATACTGAACTGCTGCAAGCTTTCTTATGATATAGCAGAAATTTCTTCTTTCAAGGAGTTTCTTTATGTATATTTCAGAGTCTTAAAGGCTTTTGAGTTTCTAGAAGCTGCAGATTTGAGAGACAGGGTTTTCAGGATCGCACAATTTCTCCTCCTTATCCTATTCCTTAAGCCAAGGCTATCTAGCCTTTGCTTGACTCTTTATGGGAATGGAGAACTTGTTTCATCATACTCTACTTGACATTTTAATAAGAATTTGAGAATGCATATTCATATAACTTGAGCTTTATTTGATACAACCAATTAAATCCAGAATTTCTTGCTGCTGTGATGCTGACATCTTTTACAATAACTCCAAAGATTATCTTTGATGGATACTATCAATTAGATTTAAAGCATTCTATAAGTAACCGCCGTAACCTCTAGCTCTTTACTTGAGCACTCTACTCTTAAATAGCTCTTTGTTGAAGGTCTTATGCTGAGCTTTAATCTACATCTCCATTGTTTATGTAACTTTGGAGCAGTACAGAAGAGTCAAACCTTTCTTGTATGTAACAGCCTTTTAATTTGAGAGTCGCATAAGGTCATTTAGATTTCATAAATTCACTTTGTAAAAGCTCAACCAAAGAAAAAGAGGGGGATAAGAAGTTGAGTAATGCATGAGCATTACTTGTATGAGCAACAAGCACATATCCCAGAGGATGCATGAAATGAAAGAGCTACTATCTCTGTTTTATTTCCCATGTGCTTATGGTAGTGAGTCTATCTCTGGTCTGAGTGTGACTCTAAATACTCAAGATAAGCATTCTCACGGAACATGGTCTCCAACATAATCCAAATACTTTGTCTGGTGCTTAACTGAAAAGACAATAATATGCTTTAGCCCTGGATAAAAAAAAAATAGTGTTAGTCTTACTGAAAGGAGATAGGCTTGTCTCCAACATGATATCTCCCTGAAAGGTTTTCAAGGATAATTTTAACCATAAGAGACTTTTTTCCTTATTGAATATCTTTGAGAGCTCAATGCCTTGTAAACTGTGGTTCTACTGTGTTTGAGACAGTGAAATTTTCCCTTTGTTTAAACAAACCTAAATTATGTGTTATGATAAGCAGTCTGTCTTACCTTCATGACCTATGTAGGTGCTCTCCAGTTTGCTAGTAATTATCTCAAGAAATTTTGAAAATTTTCTCTAAATATGGGGGAACCACTTTAGGATAGGATGAGTTTATTACCTACTCTGTTCTGGACACAGAACCTGTATTATCACAGCCTGAGATGGAGGTAACAGTTTTTCAAAGACTTGTCACACGGTTGGCACATTGAAGCCCATGGTCCACTTAACGCCCTCTGTAGGTCTTAGAGGTTTTGAGTAACTGGTGGTCATTGAGTTGCCTGTTCTGTTGGTGGGATAACCTGGCTTCCCCATCTTTTGGGAATACTGCATTTCTTTTATGTGCCTGAGGCTTTGTTCTTAAACTTCTAAGGAAACTTGTTCTAAACAGCTTTTTAGTGATCTGCATTTGTTTATCTGTAGAGATGTCTTGTGCAAAGGAAACCAGTAGGTATTTCAGTTTGAAAAAAATCAGTTTTTGAAGCAAAAAGTTCCTTCCATTTTTATATGAAGTTTTAAAAGTATATCACACAGAAACATGTACAAATAATTATAGTCAGCATACACATCAGAAAATAGAATATTGCCCCAGAAGCCCCTTTGTGTATCTTTCACTCACTGCCCTTCCCCTCTCCAGAGGTAACCAATCTCCTGACTTCAATGCCAATTAATACTGCCTGTTTTTGAGCTTATTATACCTGGAATTATATAGTATGTACTTTTTTTGGTATCAGTCCCTTTTGTTTCAATGTAGTGCTGTAAGATCCACTTATATAGTTTTATAAAATTTGAGTTTAGTCTTGTTGACATTTAGTATTCCATTGCATGGACATAGTATTTGTCCATTCTATTGGTGATAGATATTTGGGTTATTTCCAGATTTTTAGGTATTAGGAATAATCCTGCTATGCATGTTCTAACACATGTCTTTTGGTAATTCTGCATATCAATACATTTCTCCTGAATGTATATACCTGGGAGTGGAATAGCTAAACTGTATGAATGTTTATATTCAGTTCTTTGCCACGTTTATGTTCAGATACTGCCAGTATTTTCCAAAACAGTTGTATAAATTTATACTCACATTGTCAGTACCTGAGAATCCCGATTGTCCCAGATCCTCACAATCCTAACCCTAACCTTGTTAATTTGAGCAAGATCAAAATCTTTACATTTTTGAATCTTTCAATTCATAAAATGCCTCTTTAAATTTTCCCAATATTTTGTGGGTTTTAACATAGAAGATTTATACATTTTTCTTAGACTTATTTCTAAGTATATGATTTTATGGTGCCATTATAATTGTTCCCATTAAAAAAATTTTTTTTTCTTGCCTTGTTTAGTTACAGGTTTACCTTGTTTACTAAAAATTTATTGTGAACTGGTGGTGAATAGTCTCATTTGCTTGTGTTGCATACTTTGGAGTGATTATATAATTTTTATCCTTATTCTTCCTTATTCATTTGGTGAATAGCCTTGGTTGATTTTTGAATTTTAAACCACTTTTGCATTACTGGAATAAATCCCACCTGGTGATCATATGTCATCCTTTATATATATCACTGAATTTGATTTACTAATGCTTTATTCATTTAAGAGTTACAGATATGTGTCCATATGCAAATTTTTATAATTTTCTTGTAATGTCCTTCCAAAGTGTTGGTATCAATTTTATGCTGTCCATATAAAATGAGATTGGAAAAGTTTCTTTTCTAGTTTTCAAAAGTATTTTATAAGATTGATACTATTTCTTCTTTAAACCTTAGGAACATTTTCTGTGAAGTAATCTGAGCCTGGCATTTTCTCTATAAGAAAGCTTTAAAATAATAGATTAAATTTTAAAATTGGTTTTAATGTACAGTTTCTATTTTTTCTTGAAGTATAGTTGATTTACAATATTGTGTTAATTTAACATGTGCAGCAAAGTGATTCAGTTATACACATACTTTCAGATTCTTTCCCATTATAGGTTATTACAGGGCTTCCCAGGTATCACTAGCAGTAAAGAACCTGCCTGCCAATGCAGGAGACTTAAGGGACGCAGGTTGGATCCCTGGATCAGGAAGATCCCCTGGACGAGGGCATGGCAACCCACTCCAGTATTCTTGCCTGGAGAATCCTAGGGCAGTGGAGCCTGGCAGGCTACAGTTAATAAGGTCGCAAAGTGTCAGACATGACTGAAGCAACTGAACACACATCCATAGGTTACTACAAGATATTGAATATAGTTCCCTGTGCTATACAGTAAATTCTTGTTTATCTGTTTTATATATAAATGGTGTGTATATGTTTATCCCATAATCCTAATTTAACCATCCCCTTTCCTTTCCCCTTTGGTAATCATAAGTTTTCCATGTCTGTGAGTCTATTTCAGCTTTGTAAATAAGTTCATTTGTGTTATCTGTTAGATTCCACATGTAAGTGATGTCTGTTATATGTTGTCTTTCTCTGTCTGACTTACTTCACTCCGTATGATAATCTCTAGGTCCATCCATTATTGTTGCATGTGGCAATATTTCATTTTTTATGGCTGAGCAGTATTCCATTGTAGATGTATACCATGTCTTTTTTTTTAATCCATTCATCTGTCAATGGATATTTAGGTTGCTTCCATGTCTATTGTAAATATTGCTGCTATGAATATTGGGGTACATTGTCTTTCTAAATTAGAGATTTTGTCTTTTTTGAATATATGCTCAGTAGAGGGATTGTCGGGTCATATGGTAACTCTGTTTTTAGTTTTTGAAGGAACCTCCTTACTGTTGTCCAAGTATATATGTTTTTTATTGTCTGTATTGGCGAGTTGTACTTTTCAAAGAATTTGTTCACTTTAAACAAATTTGTTCTAAAAATTTGTTCAATTTTATAAATTGTCAGTTTTGGAGGTCTAAAAGTTTTTACAATATCTTCTTTATCTATGAAGTCTACGATGGTATTGCTTTTTTCTTTCCTTAGTATGGAAAGTCATGTTTTCTCTTTTTTACTTATCAATAATTTTATCAAGCTTTTTATATAACCAACTTTGATTTACATTTGTTAACTCATTGATTATTTTTCTCTTTATTTCCTTCCTTCTGTCTTTGCTGTTCTTTTTTTCTTTCTTGGCTTTTTGTTTTTCAGTCGCTAAGTTGTGCCCGACTCTTTGTGACACCATGGACTGCAGCATGCCAGGCTACTCTATCCTCCACTGTCTCCTGGAGTTTTCTCAGATTCATGTCCACTGATACTATCTAACCATCCATTCTCTGCCACTCCCCTTCTTCTTTTGCCTTCAATCTTTCCCATTATCAGAGTCTTTTCTAGTGAGTCAGCTCTTTGCATTAGACGGCTAAAGTATTGGAGTCTCAGCTTCAGCATCAGTCCTTCCAATAAATATTCAGGGTTGATTTCCTTTAGGATTGACTAATTTTATCTCCTTGCAGTCCAAAGGACTCTCAAGAGTCTTCTCCAGCACCACAATTCAAAAGCATCAATTCTTTGGTGCTCAGCTGTCTTTATGGGTCCAATTCTCACATCCATATATGAATACTGGAAAAATGATAGCTTTGACTATAAGGACCTTTGTCAGGAAAGTGATGTCTTTGCTTTTTAATAGGCTGTCTAGGTTTGTCATAGCTTTAGCTTTTCTTTTAGCTTTATCTTCTGCTAATATTCATAGTAAAGGCCATAACTGTTCCACTGGGCACTGCTTTAGCTGCACCCTATATTTTTATGTTATTTTAATAATTTTTAAGTTAAACTGTTTTTCAAGTCCATTTATTTTTTAATCTGTTTTATTCAGAATTTTGTTTCTTAATTTCCAAATAGCCAGGTCTTTTCTAGATCTCTCTTTGTCATTGATTCCACTGTGATTTGAGTGCAAATTCTGAATAATTCCAGACTTCTGAAATTTGTTATTCCATGTGTACTTGTAAAGAATGTGTTTTCTAGTCTTTTGGGGGTACAGTATTTTGTATACATGTGATATAAATAAGGTCACTTTGTTAATAGTGTTCAGATTTATATTTTACTGACCTTTTTGTTTCCTATTTAAAGTCTCCCACTGATTGTGATATTGTGTGCATGTATGTGTGTGTTTATTATCTATTTTGGCAATGTATGTGTTGAAATTGTATTGGGTACATATAAATTTAGCAGTTTTCTTCCAATTGAACTGATCCTTAAATTATTATGAAACATCCCTTTTTACCTTTAGTAATGTGACTTAGTCTCATTTATCTGATGTTAGTATGGCTATATCAACTTTCTGTTGGTAGGGTCATAGATTTTTAAAACTGGCAGTGAATTTATAGATCAGTTGATTCATCTTCACTTTGTATATAAATTATATGTTAACTGTAATTCTGTTGTTGAATTCACCAGGTATTTTTACTTGCAACCCAGTCTAAAAACCCTTGGTTCCATCCTAGTTCTCCTGGTTTCTTTGGAAGCATACTTGACCAAAGGGGCATCAGCTCACATTCTTTTCCTAATTAGTTTTTTCTCAAGTTTATGTTTGAATTATCTCAGTAACATGCAGCACTGTTCTGAATTCAGGGCCAGCTTATAAGCTCTGTAGTCAGTGTTACCCTTTCTGTCTTGAAAAAGTGAAAGTTGCTCAGTTGTGTCTGACTCTGTGACCCCATGAACTATACAGTCTATGGAATTCTCTAGGCCAGAATACTGGAGTGGTTAGCCTTTCCCTTCTCCAGGGGATCTTCCCAACCCAGGGATTGAACCCAGGTTTCCCGCATTGCACGTGGATTCTTTACCAATTGAGCTATCAGGAAAGCCCCCTTTCTCTCTTAATTCTTCCCTTTCAAGTATCAGTGCTGCTCTGCTAGCTTTTGCTCAGGTATCATTTCTGGGAATTCTTCTTCCCTACACTGTCTTTGGTTATTCAGAGATTCCTGCTTATCTGCCTGTCCTAAATAGTCTTGAGCCCTGCTCTGACTGCTCTCTGTTTGTTTCCTGGGTACATCTGATTCTGGGGCATCTGATTCTCTTTTGGTCTGGGGTAGAATGGAGAGTAACCCCAGAGGATTATGAAAGAAGTAGTTAAAATGTGAATGCACATAAAACTTTCTAACTCTCTATCCAACTTACGATACCTCAAGTTCCCTTTCTGTTCTTTATTCCATTGCTTCCCAAACCTTTAATTTCATGATCATGAGCAGTTATGCTCTGAAGCTTCTCTCACTTGTGAAACACTGGACACACAAAGACTTTGGGGTCTTCCATTATTGCCCACTGTGCCCTCTATTCTTTGACCTTCATGTGGTTCCCTGTGCAGAGGCCAGGGAGCCTCCTGGTTCACTGATGAGGCCCAGAGTAATGACAGCTTGTTTGGATCCATTTACTTAGTACATAGAAATGGGTCTGATTCCCTTCTAAGGTATTCCCTTCATAATGTACAATTGTGCTTTTTGTTAAGGTCTGTAAAGTATTTTCTATGTTTAAAAAAATGCACATTGTCTCTGCTATCTCATTAGCATTTGACCTTCAGTAAGTAAGTTCACCTACTGGTGCCTTGCTTTCCTCATCTGTAAAATGCATTATTAGCTATGATGACTATTTTGTTAACTATGTTGAGAGATAAGCAATTTAACCATACGAAGCACGTGGTATCTGTTGGACCTGGCCTATTATTGGCACTAAAACAAATGATTTGCTGTGATGATGAAGATAATGATAAAAATGGTGAAATCTCATTTTATGGATACATTTCACCAGATTCATGAAGTTAAATTCTACAAGGAAAATTCTAATTTTCCATTAACTTCAGTTAAAGTAGTATTCCATTTCTTGGGTTCCAGTGGCTAAGATTTTTCTTCTGAAAATATGAAGCCACAAAGAACCTAGTTATGTTACTGAGCATGGTAAACACAGCTCACTGATAAACACAGCCCTTCTCTATCCCCTGGCTTTTCCTTCACAGCACTCTTCTCCTCACCTCTGGGCCTTGTGGGCCATGCAGGTTATTTTTTCCTCTTCTTGTAGTAGAGGCATTTTGCTTAGAAACTCTCCCTTGATCATCAATATAATCCCAGTGCTTGGTAGTCACAGCATCATAGTATCTGGTTTGTCTGTCAACTCCTGTATGTATTGTAGGTGGAAAATTATTGTTCTTCAAAACATTGGATATTATAAACGTTCTAGGATGTGGGGTCAAATTTTATGTCACTGCCCACAGTGAAGAATATTTGCTGCTGTTAATATCAGTGCCTGTTTGAAAGTTTCTACTTCAATCATTAAAAGTACCCAGAAATTGTCTTCTTTCTATAATGCATACATTTTTGTTTTATTTTCCATTTCATCCTTTCAGATTATTTTTAGTTTTCAGATTCCAGGAGGAAATATGTTAACTGTGTATTATTTTAAAAATGGATAAGATACTATCAGAAGTAAGGGAAACATAATGTATAATATGTTATTTTTCAATACTTTAATGATCCTAGGGGTATAAGTAATATGATTTAGTGCATAGCATGTGTACTAGGGGTGTTTTCAAAATAATTGAAAAGTAATACATATTATAAATATTTATGCAATATAAAGGTAGATTAAATGTCACAATTATGAAAAATAGAGTAAACTTTTCCAAGTGATTAATTGGGTGAACCAAGACATATATGTGAACATCTTTTCATGTTTGATCAGTTTTATTCATGATGGTAATAAAACCAAGCAAATGAAGTGCAAAATGTTGACTGTGATGTAATGGTGGAAATTTTTACATGCATAAAGGAGTCAGGTTAAATTTATGGCCTTATGATGGCTATGTTGGCTGCTAATATTGTACACACATTCTTAAAATGATCTATAACACCATGGCCAAAATGCCATGGGGACAAAATCACAGTTGGTACATACTGTGTTGATTTATCTCTCTTGATGTGCAAAATATTAACTCAGACAATTTTCATATAGCTCATTGGCGTTTGTTCAGCATTAGATGTGTGTTTGTCATTAGCTTACTCTTTGGGAGTGTATAAAATGGCATTATCAATGTAGAACAGAGTTAAAATTGCAAAAGAGTCTTTATGTTCTGGCACCGTGTAGTTGGCTTGATTTTTTTTTTTTTTTCCGATTGAATTTGAATATATGATTTCAAAATGTATCAAATTACTGTTTCACTTGATTTAAGTTTGTAAAACTTAAATTCTGTATTTTTGAATCAAAACCAGAGATAAATGTCTTTGTTTCAACTCCAGTGTCTGTCTTTCCAGAAGGTGTTAGATACTCTAGTATGTGAGAGGGAGGCATCCTCCTGGATGCAACAACCCATCTTGCTGCCTCTTGTCTGTTCTTCCCTTTGCCATTGATCAGATCCTGTTCCCTGCTATTTGCTGAGTTTCTCTGGTTTTAATCTAAGTCTTTGGTTTTTCTCTGTAGGCAGGAAGAGAGGTATACTTTAATAACTTCTACCAGCAGTTGTTGGGTTGAGTTGTTTACTTTAGTCTTAGGTGATAAAATCCACTTTTACAAATAGTATGAGAAAAATGCAGACAACTTGATGTCTGATTTAAATAATTGAATATAAAACAACTCTTTAGTTTTTTTTTTAATCAGCAAGTTTCATCTACAGAGCTGTAATATATCAAAAACCAACTCAATGGAAGTAATGGAAATAAATGGAACTTTTTTTTTTTTGGTAAGAGGAATATTTTTATAAGGAAAAATGCAATATTGTATAGATTTTAGCCAGAAGTTCTATGTAGATTTGGAGAAATACATTGCTTGTAGCATGGTGAAAGTGAAAGATGCTCAGTTATGTCTGACTCTTTGCAACCCCATGGACTATACAGTCCATGGAATTCTCCAGACCAGAATACTGAAATAGGTAGCCTTTCCCTTCTCCATGTGATCTTCCCACCCCAGGGATCAAACCCTAGTCTCCCGCATTGCAGGAGGATTCTTTACCAGCTGAGCCACCAGGGATGCCCATGTAGCATAGTCATACCAAAAAGGTAGAATTCTCAAAGATCATGGGGCAGTTTTATTTTGCTCTTTTACATATAATCCAGTGGCCATTACATATGGCATTTTGTCTGCCGCAGTATTTAGAATCTAGTGTATTGTACTTAGCTTTTATAGCACAGTTAGCCTTGAGTTGTCAAAGTTCTTCGATCAAAGAATCTGAGCTAAGGATGTCTTTCTTACCTGGTTGTGTAGTCACTGCTTATATCTTTGTGATCTCTATCTGGCAAAATAGAATTGGGCTGTTTCCTAATAAATCATTCATGTTTCCACACTATGTCTAGTAATAGAAGCAAAAAAAAACCAAACCATTCAATTTGGAGTTCCTCTTTAAGTACTCTATAGAAAACTTTCATTTTGAAGTTTTGAAAGATTATCCAAGGAAGATTCCTTCAGATTTTTTAAGCCTATAATTTTATCAAGTTGACTTACTGAAAAGCTATGTATTGAGGCACATATCAGTAGCCCTCCGAATAGATGCTTTAAAAAATTATTTAATAGTTATGCCCTTGCCTTTTACCAGGGTCAGCTAAAGAGAAGGCTATATAGCAAGCACTTCTGTTGGTTTTTGTGAAACTGCAGTTGAATTCTGTGGGCTATGTTAGGGCTTACCCTTTACAAAGATTCATGTCATAAAGGCTTAGACCTTTAGCTTAGAAGAATTCCTATGTCTTCTCACAAACTGGTATCCATTTCTTTAGTGGATAATGGGTGCTCATAGCTCAAAAGTTACCCACACTGAGGGCCTTTCTAAGCATCACAGAACCAAATTGATTATGCCTTGAGTATTTTGGTAAAAACTATTTATTAGTGTTTTTCTTCATTCATTGGTTCTTGTTCTTATTGTTATAATGGATAACTACTATATCATTTCCAGAAACAGGTGGTATAGAAGTAACAGACCTGAATCAGAGCAGAGTGTCTAGCTACATTTCCAGTTGGGAAAGTAATTCCCGAAGCCTTACAGTCTGAAGCAATTTTTATATAAAAACAATACTTGGAAATCCCCTAAATCACCACCCCAATTCAGCAAGCACTCCTTCCTGCATTTGACTGTGAACACAGTTCTAGTTTCTCCCATGCTTTGGGGATTGGAAATCAGTGCTGGAGCTCTTGTTTCAGATGGCATTGCCAGTTTCAGAGTTGAAGGTATGTGCACAGCACAGAGATATGAAAAGTTGAAAAGGATTTTGGTTATCTCACTGCAATTGTGTACCTGAGATGATAGCTATTACCATCACAGATGTCTAACTTTTGATTTTTTCCTGCAGCTTTAGGATCTCAGTTTCAGAAAGTACTTTTGAGAAGATCTTTCTTTTCCTGATTATTCTTGAGATTACCTAGTATTAGTTGCTCAGTTGTGTCTGACTCTTTGTGACCCCATGGATGATTTCCCGGGCAAGAATATTGGAGTGGGTAGCCATTCCCTTTTCCAGAGGATCTTCCCAACCTAGGAATCGAACCTGGGTCTCCTGCGTTGCAGGCGACTCTTTTCCATCTGAGCCACCAGGGAAGCCCTTAAATCAAAGGTTATTCAAAATTCCTTGAATATGCTGTACAAATGGCTAGGGCAACTTATTTTTCCATCGCCATTTATCTTCCTGGAAAACTGTTAAAACATGTATACTTTGATTTACTGACTTAAACAGGATAATCATGCCACAGATATACAGATAAACAGATAACATTTGTGTTAGGTGTTTAAAAGTTTTATTATTGCCAGAGTGTATTTTTAATGAGTCTATTTTTAAAATTAAAATTCATTTTATCTTTTATTATAAAAAAAGCTTTAGTTATGAACGTTCTTGGTTGTCCTCCCACAGGATCCTGCCTACTGGGTGAAGATTCATCACTTAGAGTACACAGATGGAGGAATCCTGGATCCAGATGATGTCTTGGCAGATGTCGTTGAAGACAAAGATAAGGTAGATGCCTCGAAAAGTGTTCTATGTCGTTTTCCTCTGTAGAGCCACATGTTTTCCTAGAGACTGAGATCCTTAACAAACTCAGGTGTCAATTATTGTTAAAAGGTACCATCTGTTCGATTTTTACCTAGACAGCCCATAAATCAAGGTTCATCATCAGATGCTTAGAAAAACTTTGTCAAGGTTTGGGAATCTGTTCATGGTGGCCTAATTAGCAGACACTTCATTCCCAAGAGTTCCTGATATGCCTCAGTAAATTAGTGTCAAGCTCTGAAGCTGTTTCGATTCTCATTGTCATTGCTGGCTCTGAAGTTTATTTGTGGCCTTTGCTAAATATTCAACTTAATGCTTGGGATTCGCATGTGGTTCAAAGGAGAGCCTACAGTGGGGAGCAAAGTCTTATGAAGAACTATGGTGAAGTTTGTTCTTAAAGTAGCTGGCAAGCAACTGTCTTGAGTGGTAGTCTGTCTTTATTGCTAAAGTGAAAAACACTGACTTGAATCTTTCAAAAAGTTTAAACATGTTTTGCCACATATGTGGAAATAATCCCACTGCAAATATCTTATTTTAATGGGATGATTCTTCTGATACTAAACTGAAAAAGGTATAAACTATTCAAACGGGATACGCTGGCTTACTGCTGTGAAAATTTATTTATTTTTTATTGTATCTGTTTTGGGCTCCTGTGATTAATGGCTAATGTGTTCTCCAGACTTGAACTGCAGCTTTTCCTAAGTTCCTTACTTCTAATTTTCTTCGGCTGTGCATCCTTAGTGCTGTTAGTACTAGGCTAATTGAAGTCTGTAAACATGTTTCTCTGTATTGTTTTTATGCCAAGGGTAGGGGTGTATGTGTGTTTTAATCAACTGGACTGGAATATAAATAACTGCTTTATTGAAATTATATTATATTTGCATTTTCCTTTTCCATAAGACTTTTTTGTCCTGTTGAAATTTACGTTAGTCTTTGCATACATTATATGCATTTATTTTCCCTGTTTTCTGTTGGCTTTCAACCCTCTTTTGCTTTGCATTTTAATTAGCTGTTTCCTATGAAACTTATCTCCCTAAATGATTGTAAGCTCCTAGAGGACATGGACTGAGAGATTTTAACTCCTTTTTGTTTCTTGTATTAATAATATCTGGTACACTGTTTTATCCAGACTCGATTCTCAAAGAACACGTTTGAATTTGCGCAAAAAAGAAGACTTTTTTCTCTACAGCTGACTCTTGCTGTATGTGATTTTGATGCACACTTCTTATTGTTTGGTCTCATGGTAAATAATAAAGTGGTATTTACCTTGATACACAAGAGGAGGATTTTCACTTCTGTTTTTCCCCTTTTTTTACTTTCTTTTTTTCTCTACATCTTCTTTCTTCTTTCCAATACTCTAGATATTTGGGTGGTTTATTAATGAAAAAGGTCTTCCCATTTCAAATTTCACTGATGTCCTCTGTATTAAAATGAAAAGCTGAAATGCGGCAAGTTTAAGAAGAGCCAGAAGAAAATGTCTCACCCCAGCCTCATCCAGGAGCTCATTACAGGCAGGGTGAGCCCATGACCCATGCAGGGAAATCATTTGTCCTGTGGACCTCCTTCCTTTTCGAGAATTGTTTTTAACTATCTTGGCATTGTACTTTTTAACCATAATCCATTTGCTAGACATAGAAACAGCTTTATAATCTGTTTTAAAAGGACTACATCACTATTACTAAATAAGGTAGAAAAGTGAGATAACCAGTTAAAATCCCAGCAAAGAATTAGTACTATTTGGGTACAAGTTTACTCATTCCTTTAATCTACTTTAACATTGCTATGTGAAACCTAATTGTTCTTTTTCTGCAGAGTTGATGAAAATTTACACTTTTGATATTGCCAAAAATAATCGCATTCCCTTTTCTTTTTTAAAAAATGATAGAAGTGAAAAAGACAGCATTATTATTTTTTCTTTCTGACATTCTGCAATCTTAAAATTTCTTTACAACCCAGTTGTCCGGTGTGGAAAGAAGTCTCTGCCAGACTTGTTAAACTTTCCTTTCTGTCATTTTAGATTAAGCAGTATTTATAAATGTTATTTGTGGATATTTAATGACGTTTCAAACTTACCCAAGATCCTTTGAGACAGTACTGAGCTTGGATAAAACTGCAGTTCTACTGTTTTTCAAGTTGATTACCTAATCATAGCTTACGTTTAGAGTATATGGAGAAGGAAGCCCAAAGAAACATGGGTGGATGTATGTAATTGTTGTGCTCTAGCCTGTGCTTCTCAGCTCAAGGAAAGACTCTGACCACAGTTGAGAAACGGCATTAGGAACCATTGATGGCCTAACTGGAAAGGGTGACATAGGAAAAACAGAAATTTAGAATTGGAAAGCAGGAAAGACTGAAGCTGTTAATGTAGTGTATGAAAGAGCCATCCAGTACACTTAAGTAATAGTTAGAGATTAAGTGGTATTCTACTTAAAAAATCAGACGGGAAGCTAATAGATTTTAATTGATTTTCTAAAGACATGACTTTCGAAATTTCTGGTACCCTAAGTGGTTTGTCTTTGGTCTTCTGTTATTCCTTTGGCCAACACAGTGCATAATGCATATATGATATCTCTTTGGGAGGTTTTATTTTATTTTAAACTTGATTTCCCATTAAAATCACAGGAGAACCAAGTTTTTGCTCTGTTGCACTATTTCTAGCCTATATTTTGTCGAAATATTATTGGAGCAGCTTTGGAATTTTGTCTTATAACTAGTATTTGTGTAAAAGGGAAAGTGTCAGCCGTTCATTTGTGTCCGACTCTTTGCTTCCCCATGAACTGTAGCTCCCCAGGCTCTTCTTTCTGTGGAATTCTCCAGGCCAGAGTACTGGAGTGGGTAGCCATTCTCTTCTTCAGGGGATCTTCCTGACCCAGGGAAGCTATGTATTATCCCCATTTTTAATTTCTAAGAACAATTCACAGAAATTGAGTCACTTGCCAAAGCTCACACAGGTAGTAATGGCAGATTCAGCCTCCGGAACCGAGAGTTTAAGTCTCCACGCTCTCTTTTTCTCTTCTGCAATATGCTAAGGCAGTGTGTTACAGGGTGTTTGTATCTATGATTTCTAACTATGAAAATTCATCAATCATAAATAAGCATGAATTTGCTTTTACACAGTTACTGCCATTGTTAAGATATGTAGTGGAATTATGGAGAGTAGCAGAATGGATTCTAAACTAGTACACTGTGCATGTACAGTTAACTCCAACTCTCTATGCCTGCAGCCTGCATCTGATTTACTACAGAGGTCTGCCACTTTTACCTTTGTTACTTTCTCTTATACCTCCTTTCCCAGGACCTGGATAATTCAATCCAGTCACAAGTTTAATTCTAGATGGATTTATGGAATACACCTGCAGTCTAACCACTGTGTGCAGTTCACATGTATAGTGTACACCACATGCAGGACACCATGTACCATGCTGTCTGAGGAAGGCAGGGCCCCCAGAGATGTCTCTGTCCTAATGCCCAGAACCCGTGAGTAACTCTGACATAGCAGATTTAATTAAGTGAGAGACCTTAAAGTGAAGAGATTGTCTTGGGTTTTTTGGGTGGGCTACATGTAAACATAAGGATCCTTATATATGGAAGAGGAAGGCAGGAGAGTCAGGGTTAGAGAGAGACAGTATGAGAAAGTGTCAACTGGCCAATGTGTGATTTGAAAATACAGCCATACAATGTAGACAGCTTCCAGGAGTCGGAAAAGGCATGTCTCCAGAAGGAGTACAGCCCTGCTCACAGCTTGATTTCAGACGAATGAGCCCATTTCAGACTTCTCCCCTCCAGAACTCTAAGATGAATTTGTCTTGTTTGAATTCACTGTTTGAGGTGATTTGTTATGGCAGCAATAGGACATTGGTGTGCTGTCTTTTACTCTCTTTTAAACTTTTAAAGTGATGATGGTCTTCTCAAGCTTCATACTAGCTTGACTTTTAAGATGCTATAGGACAAGGAAAATATGGCAATGTATAACTTATATCATGTAAACTAGAATACTGCCATTGTTTATTACATATTACAAAAGTGTAATTATACTATGTGATAAGGTATATAGGCAGAATGTTTCTATCTTTGACTATCATAGAGATTCATTCTGAAGAGATGAGAGTAGTTCTCCTGGACTCCACCAGGGGTGGGTTGGCCCCCTGAATCACCCATGAAATTTGGTCCTCAGATACTATAGTTTCAGTTCAACTTTGTCCCTTGTTAGCTATGTGTGCTTGGATATGTTTTTTCATGTCTTAGTCTTGATTTACCCCTTTATAAAATACATATAAAAGTTAGTTTTGCAGGGTCAGTATAGGAAAACTATATAAATTATAAAAAATTTCAAGTCCAGTATGGAATATAGTTAAGCATTCAAAGGATAACTGTTCAGTTCAGTCACTCAGTCAACTCTGAATCTTTGAGACCCCATGGACTGCAGCACGCCAAGCTTCTGTGTCCATAAGCAACTTCCGAAGCTTGCTCAAACTCATGTCCATCTTGTTGGTGATGCCATCCAACCATCTCATCCTTTGTCGTCCCCTTCTCCTCCCACCTTTCATCTTTCCCAGCATCAGGGTCTTTTCCAATGAGTCAGTTCTTCCCATCAAGTGGCCAAAGTATTGGAGTTTCAGCTTCAGCATCAGTCCTTCCAATGAATCTTCAATTCTGATTTCCTTTAGGATTGACTGGTTTGATCTCCCTGCCATCCAAGGGACTCTCAAGAGTCTTCTCCAACACCACAGTTCAAAGCATCAGTTATTGGTGTTCAGCTTTCTTTATAATCCAACTCTCACATCCATACATGACTGCTGGAAAAACCATAGTTTTGGCTGGATGAACTTCTGTCGGCAAAGTAATGTCTTTGCTTTTTAATATGCTGCCTAGGTTGGTCATAGCTTTTCTTCCAAGGAGCAAAAAGTCGTGTCCAACTCTTTGAGATCCCATGGACTATACAGCCCATGGCATTCTCCAGGCCAGAATACTGGAGTGGGTAGCCTTTCCCTTCTCCAAGGGATCTTCCCAACCCAGGGATCGAACCCAGGTCTCCCACATTGCGGGCAGATTCTTTACCAGCTAAGCCACAGGGCAAGCCCTCCAAAGAGCAAACATCTTTTAATTTCATGGCTGCAGTCATCATCTGCATTGATTTTGGAGCCCCCCAAAATAAAGTGTGTCACAGTTTCCCCATCTATTTGCCATGAAGTGATGGGACCAGATGCCATGATCTTAGTTTTCTGAATGTTTAAGCCAACTTTTTCACTCTCCTCTTTCACTTTCATGAAGAGGCTCTTTAGTTCTTCTTTACTTTCTGCCTTAATGGTGCTGTCAACTGCGTCTCTGAGGTTATTGATATTTCTTCTGGCAATCTTGATTCCAGCTTGTGCTTCATCTAGCCCAGCATTTTGCATGATGTACTCTGCATATAAGTTAAATAAGCAGGGTCACAATATACAGCCTGAACTTACTCCTTCCCTGATTAGGAACCAGTCTGTTGTTCCATGTCCAGTTCTAACTGTTGGTTCTTGACCAGCATGCAGATTTCTCAGGAGGCAGGTCAGGTGGTCTGGTATTACCATCTCTTCCAGAATTTTCCACAGTTTGTTGTGATCCACACAGTCAAAGGCTTTGGCATAGTCAATAAAGCAGATGTAGATGTTTTTCTGGAACTCCCTTGCTTTTTGGATGATCCAACAGATGTTGGCAATTTGATCTCTGGTTCCTCTGCCTTTTAAAAATCCAGATTGAACATCTGGAAGTTCATAGTTCATGTACTGTTGAAACCTGGCTTGGAGAATTTGGGGCATTACTTTGCTAGCGTGTGAGATGAGGGCAATTGTGTGGTAGTTTGAGCATTCTTTGGCATTGCCTTTCTTTGGGATTGGGATGAAAGTGACCTTTTCCAGTCCTGTGGCCACTGCTGAGTTTTCCAGATTTGCTGGCATATTGAGTGCAGCACTTTGATAGCATCATCTTTTAGGATTTGAAATAGCTCAACAGGAATTCCATCAACTCCACTAGCTTTGTTCATAGTGATGCTTCCTAAGGCCCACTTGACTTTGCATTCCAGGATATCTGTCTCTAGGTGAGTGATCAAACCATCATTGTTATCTGGGTCATAAAGGTGTGTTTTTGTATAGTTCTTCTGTTCTTGCCACCGCTTCTTAATATCTTCAACTTCTGTTAGGTCCATACCATTTCTGTCCTTTATTGAGCCCATCTTTGCATGACATGTTCCCTTGGTATCTCTAATTTTCTTGGAGAGATCTCTGATATTTCCCGTTGTATTGTTTTCCTCTATTTCTTTGCATGATAACTGAGGAAGGCTTTCTTATCTCTCCTTGCTATTCTTGGGAACTCTGCATTCAGATGCGTGTATCTTTCCTTTTTTCCTTTGCCTTCACGTCTCTTCTTTTCATAGCTATTTGTAAGGCCTCCTCAGACAAACGTTTTGTCTTTTTACATTTCTTTTTCTTGGGGATGGTCTTGATCACTGCCTCCTGTACCATGTAGCAAACTTCCGTCCACAGTTTTTCAGGCACTCTCTCTATCAGATCTAATCCCTTGAATCTGCTTGTCATTTCCACTGTAGAATCGTAAGGGATTTGATTTAGGTCATAACTGAATGGTCTACTGGTTTTTCCTACTTTCTTCAATTTCAGTCTGAATTTGGCAATAAGGAGTTCATGATCTGAGCCACAGTCAGCTCCCGGTCTTGTTTTTGCTGACTGTATAGAGCTTCTCCATCTTTGGCTGCAAATAATCACAAGCTGGTTTTAGAAAAGGTAGAGGAACCAGAGATCAAATTGCCAACATCTGCTGGATCATTGAAAAAGCAAGAGAGTTCCAGAAAAATATCTATTTCTGCTGTATTGACTAAACCAAAGCCTTTGACTGTGTGGATCACAATAAACTGTGGAAAATTCTGAAAGTGATGGGAACACTAGACTACCTGACCTGCCTCTTGAGAAACCTGTATGCAGGTCAGGAAGCAACAGTTAGAACTGGACATGGAACAAGAGACTGGTTCCAAATAGGAAAAGGAGTACGACAAGGCTGTATATTGTCACCCTGCTTATTTAACTGCTATGCAGAGTACATCATGAGAAACACTGGGCTAGAAGAAGCACAAACTGGAATCAAGATTGGTGGGAGAAATATCAATAACCTCAGATATGTGGATGACACCACCCTTATGGCAGAAAGTGAAGAGGAACTAAAAAGCCTCTTGCTGAAAGTGAAAGAGGAGAGTGAAAAAGTTGGCTTAAAGCTAACATTCAGAAAACTAAGATCATGGCATCTGGTCCCATCATTTCACGGGAAATAGATGGGGAAACAGTGGAAACAGTGTCAGACTTTATTTTTGGGGCTCCAGAATCACTGCAGATTGTGATTGCAGCCATGAAATTAAAAGATGTTTGCTCCTTGGAAGGAAAGTTATGACCAACCTCAATAACATATTAAAAACCAGAGACATTACTTTGCCAACAAAGGGCCATCTAGTTTTCCAGTGGCCATGTATCGATGTGAGAGTTGGACTGTGAAGAAAGCTGAGCGTCGAAGAATTGATGCTTTTGAACTGTGGTGTTGGAGAAGACTCTTGAGAGTCCCTTGGACTACAAGGAGACCCAACCAGGCCAACCTAAAGGAGATCAGTCCTGGGAGTTCATTGGAAGGACTGATGTTGAAGCTGAAACTCCAGTACTTTGGCCACCTCATGCAAAGAGTTGACCCATTTGAAAAGACCCTGATGCTGGGAGGGATTGGGGGCAGGAGGAGAAGGGGATGACAGAGGATGAGATGGCTGGATGGCATCACTGACTTGATGGACATGAGTTTGTGTTAACTCTGGGAGTTAGTGATGGACAGGGAGGCCTGGCGTGCTGCAATTCATGGGGTCGCAAAGAATTGGACACAACTGAACGACTGAACTGAAACGAACTGAACTGAATATAATCGATCTTATTTCAGTATTGACCCGCTGCTGATGTCCATGTGTAGATTTTTCTCTTGTGTTATTGGAATAAGGTGTTTGCTATGACCAGTGCATTCTCTGAACCCAATGAACAGTATGAAAAGGCAAAAAGATATGACACTGAAAGATGGACTTCCCAGGATATGATAACAACAATAGTAAGATTTTGATAGTGCAATATTTACCAGTGAGTTTTGATTTAAACATTAAATATTTAAACTACTGAAATATCAAACTGTTATATGGTGCATTTTGATTTTAAAAATCCTTTTAAAATTAGTTTAACAGTCATTACACTGTTTAAGTTTTATAGGAAGATTTTTTTATGAAAAAGCATTTAGATTGATATTATTTGGGGAATGAAAATGCCAGTATGCCTTATTTTAAAATGTGAATTCTTTTATCAAGACTTATTGTTTGATAAACCAAGAAGCATTCAGGGTTCTAATGTGGTTTTGAACTGGAGACTGATTTGCACAGTGAACTTGGGACCTAAAACCAGACACTCAGTCCTAAAGCCCAGATCACTTTCTGAGCACACTTTGTTGCCCTCTAGTGGAGTCGCCAGCTACACAGAAACCAACTCACAGGAGATATTTCCTGATGATGTATTTTCACTGTATTTCTAGCACAACTCAGATACACAATCATAGCTAATACAGTCAGAGTTTATATTTCAACTAGTGATTGTCAGTTTTTTCATGGTTACCAACCATACTGATATTTACATATGGTTTTGTATTAAGGCTGAAGCAAAATTTTTGGATTTGTAAAAATATTTAGTCTTCTTTCCATCTTCCTCTTCACTGGTTGCATGTTTATTGGCTGCTGGTGATAAAGTATAAAACTTTTTCTATATGTAGTTGAACAATTTATGAGATATATAGTATTTCTCTAGGGATAGGGAATGCTAAATTAAGGTATACTCCTTAAGAAAAAAGGCCCTATGTTATTTTTGAGTTCTAATTTTGTCTATAAAAATCCATTTCAAAGAGAAACAGCTGTTTTAAGCCCTTGACTCTTAAGAAGTCAGAATATGGTTTTGGGAGGTTGTTTTTCTTTGATTCAACAGTTGTTGATGTTTTGAAAGTGCATTTGTGAGGAAGTTTGGAGAATGTTTCAGAAATAAGTGCAGAAGCCCAAAAGGATTATCTGGACCAAAAAATTTCATCTTTATCTTTTAAAGAGTGCTCTCTGCTTATAGAATTACAAAGTTACAGAATCATAGAAGCAAAAGAGACCTCAATAATCATGTACCTTAACCTCATCATCTTCCAAGGGAGGTTTATCTGAACCAAGGGTAATTTACAGGGCTCCATATTTCCAGCTTCTTTTTTTTCCTGAGTCCGTTTCTGCATTTCCTCTCTGGGAGGCTGATAACATCTGATGTGGATCAAAACTGCTGAATTTCCCACTCCACGTTGGTTTCCTCCATCGACTTCCTTATTCCTGTCGTCAGTAGGAGCATCTTCTCCTACTCGTTCTTCCAGGCTTGTACTTGCAGTTATTTAAAAAATATTTAATCCAGTTTATTCTTTGAACCTAATTCATGTATCTCTTCACCTCTTTCCATTTATACAGCTTTTAAATTTAAATCTAAAATAAAATTTCATGCAGGGCTAACTTAGTTGATAAGGAATTGGTGGTCTTTTCTTGCCCTTCATACCCCTCAAGTGTTTTTGGCACAGATGCACTGAGACACAAAGTGGCTGCGAGCTTGCATTCTGCACAGGCAGAGTCAGTTCATCTCTTGGCTCTGCTCTCTCTCTTGGCTTTGGGCAACTTAATCTTCTTGTCCATAGTTTCCTCTTGGACATTTGGAGCTAAAATAAGTGCTAATTTTACAAGTTAATACATGAAGTGTTTAGGAAAGTACCTGGCTTGGGGTGAGCCATCAATAAGTGTTACTATCATTAACCAACTACTATTATTAAGGTGGATTATCTTATTCCTAAAGTATTGCCTAAGTGGTGCCATTGCTTCCAGTGTTTACAAAATCCAGGTTAAAGCTCATGGCCATATATTATATTTAGAGAACTCAGAACATCTCCAAACTATTTTTCTCAAACTCAACCTTCTCAAACCTCAGAAGGAATAAAAGGACCATAATGACTATTCTCTCAGGTACCACGTGCTTTTTTGCTCCATGGCTTGCTTAACAACATTTCACTTGTCTGGAGTGTACTTGTCCCTACTTCCTGCTTATTCAGGATTCATTCAGTATATTATAGAATGAAAGCTCCATGAAGAAAGGGTCTTTGTTCACTGCTGTGTACCAGGTGCCTGGCATTTCATAACTGCTGAGGTGGTGGTGGAGTAAAACAGGATGAGTGAGTGAGGAAGTATATGTATGTGAGTTTTCTGGTCTTAAGCAAACCATTTAACTACGCTAAATGCTAGGTTTTTTTTTTTCCTTGATAAAATGAATGATTAATGATAATGTTTCCACAATATCTTTGGGAAGATTGAGAAATTTTATATGAAAGTACAGTGGAAATTAGGAAGCACTTTATACATGTAAATAATGTGTATTCCTGCTGCTCAATCCTTTGCTATCTTTCAAGATCCAGGTCAGACTGTATTTTTTTCTAGTTTGTTTTCAGACTCACAATCCTGAATAAATTCTCTGTGATTATAATTTTATAGAAATCATTAAGTAGTCTTTTAAAAATATATTATTGCTTAATAACACTTATCAATTGCCTTTCTCAAATCCTGAATTTTACTATGGTTTAACTTCTTAAGTCTTAGTTTTGTCTCTCCAAATGTCTTGTATACTCCTTTAGGATTGGGATAGTCTTTTCAAATATCTAACACCTGGACTTCTTACTTGTGGCTTGGATTCAGTTAGTTATAACTGGAACTGAAGGTTTAATTGTCCATCTTTTTTGTTCCACTTAACTATGCTGTGTCTTTTAAATTTTTTATCATGATGCAGTTTGTAGGCATGTTCCAACCTCAGAGGAGCACTTTGGAATCAATGCCTTTGTGACCTTACTATGGCAAAGACAAATGGTGTTGGTAGACAGTAATGTAAAGCAAAGTAATCCAGGTGATGCTTGTGTCCAATACATTCTCCCTGATGCCTTCTGCAATTTACTTAGTTGGCAATGATAATGTGTGTGAGTGGGAGTGAATGAAAGAGAATCTGTGCACAGATGTGTGTGTGTGTGCATGTGGGGTGTATATGTACTTGCCCTGAGCATGCTTGTGCACATCTGTGATACAAAGGTTTCACTGGGAGTTGGAAAGAAATGGTCATGCTTGATAGTGCTGTTAGTTTAGCTAGGCATTTGAGTATAATCAACAGTAAAACATAAGAAAATTTTTAACATGTATGTAAAACTTCAAGTTTGGTTGAAGGGGAAAAGGCAATGAAACCAGAGATTATAATAATCTTTACTTAGAGCTAAAACATAATTCTAAAAGAAAAAAGTCAGCATTTCTTCCTTTACAAGCATGTCTTTGCTGCTGCTGCTGCTAAGTCATTTCAGTCGTGTCCGACTCTGTGCGACCCCATTGACAGAGCCCACCAGGCTCCCCCGTCCCCGGGATTCTCCCGGCAAGAACACTGGAGTGGGTTGCCATTTCCTTCTCCAACGCATGAAAGTGAAAATTGAAAGTGAATTCGCTCAGTCATGTCCAACTCTTAGTGACCCCATGGACTGCAGCCCACCAAGCTTCTCCATCCCTGGGATTTTCCAGGCAAGAGTACTGGAATGGGTAGCCATTGCCTTTTCCGAAGCATGCCTTTAACCATATGTTATTGGACCAATGTTCTCTTTTGCAATAGCTTCTTTTGAGGCTATTTGTATAGTTATATCTATGCCCAAGAGTTATGTGACCATCATTAGTATTTTAAAAATACATCTATTTTGATTTATATAATGTATAAATGGCAATTTCATTAAGTTACCTGAAATTACACCAATATGAAGCTACGTAAGTTATAAAACATCCTCTTTCAAAAATGTAAATACCTCTGGGTGCTAGTTGAACACCACATTGTTAATAGGTAAGTATGTATAAAGTATGTATAGATTTAATTAGATTGTGGTCCCTGCCACCACCAACACACCGCCCCCCCCGGCCCCGCCCAAGATCAGCTTTACTCAAGGAATATTCTGGAGTGTTATATGGGTGAGCATTGGGCTTTAGCCATTTGAGTCCAGGTTTTTCATTTTATTACTCTAACCTCTTTCAACCTCACTTTTCTCATTTTAAAAATCACCTACTACCTTCCCACCAACCATACAGAGTTGGTAGGAGGATCAAATGCAGGTAAGTACCTGGTAACACTTTGAAATATTAATATGTTGTACCAAGCAAATATAGAACTTTTGCCCTTATTCCCTGTAGCAGGGAGGCATTTAAGCAAATGTTTACTTGTAATCCAGGAGGGCCTTACCATCGTGTAAGAACAGTGAACCAGAGGAGAGGAATGTGAGAGAAGTTTGTAGGAAGGAGGCTGGTTATGTGGAAGGAGAACAGTCTTCACTTCTTGTCATCCAGTGAGGTGTTCAATGAGGGAGAAGGGACCTCTTTAACTGGCAAAGAGGATACAGGGGAGAATTACAGGAAGGGAGAGGCAAAGTACTGAAAGGAGGAAGATTGAACTTACTCTTTGAAATTTAATGAGTACAAAGCAAAGATGCCAGAGCTTCCAAGAACACACAAGGAAGGCATACACTACAGTATGACAGTTTCCCTGCGACTTTGATAACATTTGTGTGTATGTGTTTGCTGCTTAGTTCTTAATGATTAACAGTAGATTGCTTAAAATGAAAAGGAGCTGGAGTCTCCTTGAAGGAGGTGGGGTGTCTCTTTTAGGATAAGAGAGATCTCAAGAAATAAGATAAAATTATGAAAAGAAAAGCACGTGGAGTCCCACGATCTAAGAAAAAAAAATGAAACAGGCCAGCCGGGAGATGTTCTCAGTACTGACAAGTGACCCATGAAGCTGAAGTGTCACCAGGAGATGTTATCTATTCAGCAATTTCATGGGAGTAGCTCTGTATCAGACTCTTAATCTTGTATGATGTTTGTTGTTTTTTGATTCCAGTTCTTCTATTTCCAGGACCTCATATTCACTGTATATTATTAATTAGCCGTATTGTAAATGGGCTGCTCTTGAAACCACATTCACGTTTATAACACTTCTGAGGTACTTGTTCCAAATTCCATTTGTACTTACAGGACGACTTAACATCTGCAGATAAATTTTTAGTAAAGAAGAATATTTAATTTCTTTAAACTTTTTAAATTGTAGCTTTTTAAAGTCCTATAAGTATATAATTTTCTGTTTAAAGATAAAATGTACATCCCCACCATGAATACTGAAGCTTAAAGAATTTTGGCAGGATTACTGAACTTTATATTTGCTGCTTTAACTTTTTAAGTTCTCTTTTTGGCTTCCCTTCTTTTGATGTTATGAATCAATATTGAAGGATCAAGTGACATTTCCTTAGCAATAAAGAAGAAAGCCTCCTTGTGCAGACTTTAATCAGAGGAGCAAAATAGCACAGAAGCCTGTTCATATTTAATATCTTTATTAATCTCAATTCAAAATACGTTACAAGTGAAACAGGTATTTACATAATACTTAACCATAAGCAGACCAAGAGACTGCAAAATAACATGATTCGAGATGTTTCTCATAGCTCACCAATCTGAAATATGCAGCTGTATATAGACAAAAAGTTGAATCTAATAGTTTGTAATTGATAACAGGGTGAAAACTTTTCTAGATGGCTAGCTGAGAGTAGCCACTGTATTCATTTGAAATGAACCTAATATGGTCCTTTACATACAAATTTTACAAAGCTCTGGGATAACTTATTGGAATTACCTAATGTTGCTAATAATGCTGAACCTGAATGCTCTTTGGGCTTCATGGTGGCCAGATGGTAAAAGAATCCTCCTGCATTGCAGGCGACCCAGGTTCAGTCCCTGGGTCAGGAAGATCCCCTGGAGAAGGAAATGGTAACCTACTCCAGTATTCTTGCCTGGAGAATCCCATGGACGGGGGATCCTGGCAGGATACAGTCCATGGGGTCACAAAGAGTTGGACACCACTAAGGGATTAACACTTTCACTGTTTTTGATGCTATTGAGAAGACTGAAGGGAGTCTGCTGACTGTCCTCAGCTATCTTGGAGATAATAGAAAAGAAGGACTAAATTTGTTTATTGCTATCCCAAGAAGCTGGACCATTGACGTTTTAAGGAATTACATTTCAGCTCAATATAACGAATAGCTCTTCAATAAAGTGCATGGTGCTTAATAAAGCATGAACTTGAGTTATTAAGACTATCTAAGCAAGAGTTGCACAAACATTTGCCAGGAACTAATTCTTTTAGGTTCGGAGTTAAATTAGAGCATCTACAGGCCAACTATGAGCCAGTGAGGCATGCATTTCCATCTAGAAATATGAGGTAGGCCCATGCAGCTGCTTATTGTGTGGTGGTGTGTGCTTACCCAGTATCCATCCCCACTAGGGGAACTCCAGTTTTGCTCAGGTATCTTTCTCCCTCATGTGACCACCCATGTCAAAGGGTAAGTCTGGGTGGGCCTTTATCTGTGTGCCAGTGACTATAGTCCAGACCTGCAGGTGGTTGATTCCAGGACCCACCACAGATACCAAAGTACACTATTTCTCCATTCCTATAGTTGGACCTTCATATCCACAGTTTCATTTCTAAGGATTCAACTAATTGTTGATTGTGTAGTTCACTGTACATTTACACAGGGTGGGGGTTGTCAGTGGACCAGCACAATTCAAACTCTTGTTCTTGAAAGGTCAGCTATACTTTGAGAATGGTGATGCGATGCTGTTTGTGCCAAAGATGCTCAAGGACAGAGGTATGCTGATGCCTTCTGGGGAAACTCTTTTGTATCTCCTGGAAGAGGTTTCCTCTGAACTCTGTTCTATTCTGAGGCTTGGAACTCCTGCATTCTCCAGCTTCCAGCATGAGGTGGAAACTGTCGTGGAAGGAGAACCAGCCTGGTGGACTACAGTCTGTGTGATCACAGAGATTTGGACATGACTGGGTGACTGATACTTTCAGTTTTTCATACAGATTAAAAAAACTCGGGTTAAGAAATTTGCCAGAACCTGGAGTGAAGTATAGCAGTCTAAATAATTCTCCAGTAGCATGAGACTATAATGTGGCTAACACTTGAACTTTCTGTAGCATCGAAGATGTTTGGTGTTTGTCATGGTTTTCTCAGATCATCTGGAGAGAGATGACCTTGTCCTGACGAAAGGTTCTCCTCCTCCTAACCCTTACCCAAGTTATAGAGAGGTACCTTGGTGTAGCAAGGGCAACCCAGAGACTACCAAGGTGCCTGACTGAACCCCTAAACAGGACAGAAGGGGAATTTTTCTGTTTAATCACTAAGGCAGTGAGAGTGTTGTGAAATAGTCAATGCATTTTATATCCATGTTATATAAGAATAACAGTCTTTCTATTGACATTTAAATCATGGTCATTCTTTTCTTAAGTAGCTACATGCCAGTTAAAATCAAAGTTCTTTGAGCTATCTGCAGAACTTGCCTCTTTCCCCAGACTACATGGAATATTTAGGTGTATTTAGGAAGATTGAAGGGAAATGGGGGAAAGGGTCCACATAGATGTGTAAGAAAGTTGAGTATGTGCTGGAGGTAGAGGAATGAATGTGCCTGGTTAGAAAAATAATTTGCAGATTCGGTGTGCTCATGACTTGGAAAAAAAAAGAAGTGCTATGATAAGCGTCAAAATAAAACAAGCAAAAACAATAATATGAATAATAAAGTCATAGAAAAATGATAAACTAATGTTGACATTTCCTTAGGGAGGCCTAGTGTCAAAGGCATAGACACTCAAACTATTTAGATGTCTCTTCCCTAAGTGGAAACTACTATTTAAGGAAGTTAAGTATTTAACTGCAATGATTGAACATAATGGGCGAAATATTTTGTACTTGACAGAGACTTCAATCTGAGATGTATCTTGTGCTCATATATAATGCATTAAAATATGGAATGGTTGGTTAGCCAAGTTTTTATTTTAAACTTTAGTATCTTTTGTGTATATACACACAAACAAAAAATTTATCAAGTTGGCATGTTTTAAGAAAACTTACACTGAGAACTTGTATATTTCTTTCTGCATTGTTATTTGAAATGAATATTCAAATAAAAATAGGATGTTAAACATCCTGAGGTACTGTTCTTTAAAACTTTGCAGTTTATTGGAATTTAGAAACTGAAAATGAACATCAGATTTATTGAAATGAATACTTTTGGAAGTCTGTTTCCTGGTAATTTAGTTCAACATATTGCTTAGATTTTTCTAAAACAAAGTACTTTCCTTGTAAATGGAAAATGTTTCTTTTATTCAAAAATAAAGTCTCATGGTCTAAATATCATCAAAAGTAAACCTAATTTGGGATTTAGAGATTTTAAAAATTTTATTTGGAACTCTATTTGAAAATTTAATGTTTATACAGTGAAAATAATTATGGTTAGAATATTCTGAGCACCATTTTAACGGTATTATACTTTATATGAAAGGAACAACATAGATTTAAACAATTTGATAGTTTCTCCATATAAGGAGAGGAATGCAGCCGTGGATTGAATTTTTGACACACAATCTTTTATTATGACATCTAGTTGATTAATACTCCAGCCAAATCATTGTTTTAAAATATCTCCTTTCACTGTCCATTAGATCTGGATCTGCAAGCATGCATAAAACCTGGCATCCACTTCGTACTTCTCACCATTTACTTTGGGATAATGCCAGTGTCTTGGTTATAGTGTTTAAAGTATAGTCTAATTGCTTTAAGAATTTGTCTAAGGCCAGATAGTTTTTACATGTGACTTTCATGCATGTGAGTGACACACAGATAGTGTCAAGACAAACAGCATTTAAAAAGTAATAGATGGTGGGATATAGCAGTTTTGAAGAGGCAACTCTGTAGGTTTTTTCTTTTGTTCTAAAGTTACTTAAAGCTGCTGCTGCTGCTGCTAAGTCGCTTCAGTCGTGTCCGACTCTATGCGACCCCATAGACGGCAGCCCACCAGGCTCTGCTGAAAGTGTTAATACTTGTTCAGTTAAAAACATTTAGAATACAGTAAAATACAAAGAACATCAAAACCTTCTAAAATCACATCAAGTAGAAGGAATCATAATTTTAAAATGGGCCTATAAATTTTTACATACATAATCAAATATAAATATTAAGTACTTTTCATACAAAATTGGTGTGGTAACATGCTCTTCTTTGACTTCTTAACATATCATTTTTCTAAGTGTTTATTCTTTGAAGAGTGATTTGTAAAATCAGCATAGTTTTCTCTGCTTGTTTGGGGATTTTTAACATCCTTTTTGCTTTCTGTTTCAGTTTTGTGCTATAATTCTGGTTAATAATTACTGTAGTTACTGCAGGTAAATTTTAAAAACAAGATATATTTTAATTATAGAAATTGGAGGCTATTGTAGGAAAATGACTTTGCCCCCCGCTACTGTCACAGAGTCATTCTGTGGCTGAGTCAGGTATCAAACTCGGATCTCTAAAGCCAAAGTTCTTAACCATAGTGATTTAAACACTGCGCTTGTTTTCCCGTGCTCATGGTATTTTTCTAGTGCTCTACTCCATTGTCTTTGCACTTGCTCATGTAGGAGGTGTTGTGCCATGAATCCTTACCCATTATGTATTGATAGTTTTTGTAAAACACTGTTAAAGAGATAGGCTGTGTGGGGAAAGGCGGTGGGCTGGGGAGCTGAAGGAAGTGACAACTAATTTTTTCCCGTTACTTTATGCTCTTGCAAAAAAAAAAAAAAAAACAGGTTGTGAATTTCTTTACTTTTATGAAATGATTTAATTTCTGTAGAGTTTCCATGCATTATTCAAGATTGCAAAATGATTTGAATTTCAGGAGCAGACAGATTTTCTGATGAGGATTTCAAGCTGTGTAATTATGAAACCCATATAGGTTAAAAGTTCAGAACTCGTTACCTTAATCTTTAAAAAATAACCAGTTTATAAGCATAGATTTCATTTCAGAGGCTACCCTGTCAATATCACTTATTGTTTTTGTTTTGTGCTTGGCCATATGTACCACTATATACTGGTTGATCATGAGTTCATATCACATAGCTTGTCTTGAATTGCTGCATAATTTATAAAGAAAATTCATATTTCATGGTGGTAAATTTGATGCCATAAAGAGAGACACATTTCTAGTAATTTCTTTAACAATTTCTTGGCACCTTAAAAATTCAAGGAAGTTAATAAGTGTCAAATATCCACAAGGCCCATTGGAACCTGTTACTATGATGTCAGAGCATGCATTCAGGAAATATAAAATTCCTTCAGATAAAGCATAAATGTTCCAGAGTAAAATGTAAGGAAATTAATGTTCAAGTTAGTTAACTCATAAAGGAGAATTTTTATTGTAGTTAAACATCCATAACAAAATTTACATTTCTGAAGTCTGTAGTTCCTGGCACTGAATATATTCACATGGTTGTACCATCACCTCTACTGTCCATCTCCAGAACTTTTTATAATATAACTTTTTAATTTTAAATATTGGGTTGGCCAAAGGGTTTGTTTGAGTTTTTTCCAACCCGAATGCACCTTTTGGCCAACCCAGTAATATAATTCAGGTATCACAGAGAATATGTTTGGGCTTGTAGGGATGCTTAGTACCTTTAAAGCTTTTGACTTTTCAATTTATGTAAAAATTAACTTTGAGGTTGTAGTTTTTGTTATTTTAGGTAATAAACATGACATTCACTGATACAAATGAAATCCTGGCCCATTTTGTGAAATCTTGTCAGGGCCATGCTTATTTTTTTTCTTTGGGAGGCAAGGATATTGAGGAGAAATTTACATTCACATAAAAACAATCTTATGAAGAACCATTCAAAATGATTAAAGATACTATGATCATCAGAGAGTTAAAGATAGTAAAATATGGTATTTGTGAGATTTTTGACTGGCATGAAGCTTGTAATGCATATTATCTTTCTTTGCTAATCAAGGTGATTGAGATGCACTTGCCTGTTAAATAGAAGTTGCTCTCGGCTTTTAGTTATGAGATTGTACATTTATCTTCTCTTCATTTGAATGCTGCATAAACCCTCCCCTTGAATCTGAGGGGGTCACTATTTTCTTAGATTACTACTGTTACATTTTGAGAATATATTTTTTCCTAATGCTTAGAGAATGATAACAAAAAAAGAATTTTTTATTGGTTCATTTCATGCTTGGTAAGATTCCAACTGTCAAAACATTATAAAATTTTGAACCTAGAGGCACATTTCATCACCAGAGTACTAATTACTGCAGAGAACTGGAGCGAGTCATTATGTAGTAGTATTTATTAGAGCTGCCCAATTTTAATGTTTTTTTTGGACCAGAGACACTTAAATAAAAGGTTAAGCTGTTTCGGCACAAAAGTGGGAGGAAAAACTGCACAGTGCGTGCAACACTGTCAAATACAATGCAGGAAGTGTGGAATTAATTGAAAATTACTCATCTACTTGCATTGAGAGATTCAACATCTTTCTTCAAGGATGCCCTGAGCATGGCATATGCTATTCTTGGTTTATTTTCATTATGTTTAGTATTGGGCACCTGTTACAGCTAGGCACTGGTGCTATGAAAAAGATACGAAAGACAAATGTCTCCCTTCATGGTGCCTATATTCTTGAGGGGGAAAAGGACGAGGAGGAGAGCAACAGAATCATGTAGCAAGCCATGCATGGTTAGTGTTAGAAAGACCAACATAACAGACAAAGGTTTGGGGCTAAGGGAAAGGGCATTTTATGAAAGTTGGTTAAAGGAGGCACTTTGGAGGATATGACATTTGAGAATAGCAGTGAATGAGAGTCATTTGAAATTTTAGTCATAGATAATTTTAATAGTAAGCAGATGGATACCTCTTCTAAGTATGAATAAAGTATACAATAAAATAAATGCAAACAGCTGTAGAATAAAATAAGCTATTAAATAAGCAGGTACAATATTCTATTTAATAGATACTTGTTAACATATCCAAGGCACTGATTAGAAAGCAGATTGGAGAAGAGGAAACAAAAGTAGTGTGTCTCTTTATCTGGGAAAGTTACAATTTTGTGTAAGTCATGGTAATTTGCTAAGAGTAGGAGAAGTGAGCAGACACAGTGATGAAGTGCGTGGGGTACAGCAAGTCCTCTTTGGCCGAACGGCAGCAAAGTGTGTTACATGGTAATGGTGCACCATTTGAACTGTGATGCTGGAGAAGACTCTTGGGAGTCCCTTGGACTGCAAGGAGATCCAGCCAGTCCATTCTGAAGGAGATCAGCCATGGGATTTCTTTGGAAGGAATGATGCTAAAGCTGAAGCTCCAGTACTGTGGCCACCTCA
Organism: Capricornis sumatraensis; assembly: GCF_032405125.1. Taxonomy (NCBI): domain Eukaryota; kingdom Metazoa; phylum Chordata; class Mammalia; order Artiodactyla; family Bovidae; genus Capricornis; species Capricornis sumatraensis. The sequence goes on from NC_091071.1 coordinate 137,466,933, forward strand.
TGCGAAGAGTTGACTCATTGGAAAGACTCTGATGCTGGGAGGGATTGGGGGCAGGAGGAGAAGGGGACGACCGAAGATGAGATGGCTGGATGGCATCATGGACTCGATGGACGTGAGTCTGAGTGAACTCCGGGAGATGGTGTGGACAGGGAGGTATGGCGGACTGCGATTCATGGGGTCGCAAAGAGTTGGACACGACTGAGCGACTGAACTGAACTGAACTGTCATTTCCTTTCCTCTCTCTCTCTTCCCGGTGATGATCTTATTTTCATTATGAGTACTCAGTGACCAGTAAGTGTTCAGTAAAAGCTTTTTTGGGGGAATGGATGAGTGAATGAAGACAGACCTTGAGCTGTTTCAAAAGGCACTTTTGAGGCAAAGGAAAGAGAGGGTGGCTTGCATCTATTCAAAAGGGTGGAATTTATTTATGAGTATGGAAAAACCCATCAATGTCTGGGAAGGAAACAAAGGACAGTGGAGAGGAAGCAGACCAGATGCAAATGAAGAGAAAAGTGGGAGAATAAGACTCTGGAAACATGGATGGAGTTAGGACACCAGCCCAAATTGGAGTTGACCTAGAAGAGTGACATTTTTCCTTCAGAGATGGGAGAAAATAGAAGTGGAGTTGAATAGGTAAAGAAAGATTTGGAGGTGTGTAGGAAGAAGCTAGGGTGATGATCCTTAGTCACAGTTTTAGTGAAGGAAGAAGGGGAGACCTGAAATCTTTAAAGGAGGGTTGTGGAAGCTCTTAAAGACAGATGGATTTCAGAAATTGAAAATATTCAGATGTTAGGAAGTTAATGGCTGCATATGGCATCTACTAAGTATTGCCTGTGCCCCCGCATCCCAACTCCTGCTATAGGCCCGGTGCAGTACACTGTACTGGTACACATAGTGGTATGTTTTCATCTTGCAAAACATATTTATACTTAACAGAATAAAGATGATATTTTCTCTTTTCTATTTTTCGTTGTGTGTACATGTGTTTTCCAAACAGGATTATAATCCATTTTCCAATATTGATGCAGTTTAACATGTACAATTTCCATTATCAGGAGAGATTTATGCTAGTTGATTTCAGAATCTCAAGTGAAAACAATCTAAATGCTGCAATTGAATTCTTAATATTATAATGTTTTAGAATGTTAATAAGCAACAGTTTTATGGGTGTGATCTTTCGGGTTTTTCAGTTCGCTTTCGAAGTATTCCATATTGAAGATTGTAAAGCTCCATGCTGAGGGGCTCATTATGAATATCCTGGAGTTTAAAGTCCGCATGGCCATGAAGGGCCTGTCTGAGACCCAATAGGGAACCTCATCTCATGGTCAGCATTGTCCTGGTCAAAATGTTAAACTCTCAACACATCTAGGATATAATTCAAGGCTCAGAGTCCTTGAACTGGGAGGAGAAACTCTCCTTTTGCAACTGAAGAAATCTGTTTAACTATGTAAAAAGAGGACCTATTTTTAGTGTATATACTTGTTTGTGATATATTTGACTTATAATTAGGGAAGAATTAAATATTGCCTAGATAGAACTTATAATATAATATGCTAATTTTCATTTGACATCATACATCATATATTTAAACATTTTGGTCATTAGATTTCATAAATTATGTTCCAACATTAGAATGTAGACACAGATCAAGATAATTCAGGCTTGGAGAGTCAATGATCAAATCATTGTTATACTGAAATAATTATCCCCTTCTGCTTCCCTGGTGGCTCAGAGGTTAAAGCATCTGCCTCCAATGTGGGAGACCAGGGTTCGATCCCTGGGTTGGGAAGATCCCCTGGAGAAGGAAATGGCAATCCACTCCAGTATTCTTGCCTGGAGAATCCCATGGATGGAGAAGGCTAGTAGGTTACAGTCCACGGGGTCACAAAGAGTCGGACACGACTGAGCGACTTCACCTCACCTCACCTCACTTATATAAAATACTCTTAAAATTTTCAGTATTTCTGAGAACATTATTATCAGATAATTTTTTTTCTTTCTAGAGATTAGCTTCCAAAATCTAATGTAAAACTGTTCTCTTATAGAATTATATCAGAGCAAGTTTGTATGTTAAAATGTCTCCTCAAGGGCGTGGCATATTCTTTTATGTTTTCAATGTTGTTTGAGCTCAGAAACTACAAAGTCTTTCATTGGGATATTTCTCTCAAGAAGGTATAATCAAATATTATCTATGTTGATAGTCATTTCTATGAAAATTTTAAACCATCATTTTTATTGCTTTAATTTATCCATCTGGACTATTGAATGATAGAATTTCTTCCCAACATTGTTTGGAGCTAAAAACAAATTTTTAAAAAATCTGGTTCTGATAGGTGGGTTTTTCTAATCTAATATTTTTACACCTCAAATACAGGAGATAGCTGAAATTCAGTTAAAATAGACGTAATGGTTTGGGGCAAGATGCTTAGAAAATGTGCAAATAAGTTTGTTGCATTTCTCTTGTTATGTTTTATTCCTAAATTTTCTTCCTCAACAGGGAAAACAATTCAATTTCCAGAATTGTGAGGATATTCTGAAGTGTTTGGATGATGGCCCCGTGAGTTTGGTACTAGAGTTGGAGAACGTTTAGGTTTGGATTTAAATCATGTGAATAACTAGTGCAATATTTTTCACAAGGTGCAGAGCATATTGCGGTGCTTTGCATGGAGAAAAAAGTGAACAAGAGGGGACACAGAAGTGGAATTCTGCCATATTATTGGGGGTTTCCCGTGAGTTTGGGCCCAACTTTTGTCATTCTAGAATTGAAGTTGCTTGTTTGAAAAGGACCAGTCTTCAGACCTTGAGTCTTAGCTTGTGTATATTTTATTATTCTACTTTACTGTTCTTTCTCTTTTATGATATCCAGATTGCAGCATCATAGTACATGCTGCTTAGTTCTCTTTGGAGTTCAGCTGCTGTTGAACCCAGTGGACCATCTGCTTCTTACCTGGTAAAGCCAGTGACCTCTCTGTGGGTATCTTGGGTCCAGGGTGCTCAATTATCTGGTACATATCTAAGGTTAGGTCCCAGTTTTCCAAATGAAAAACACTGGCCAAATTAAAAAAGTCCTGGTTGGAATATTATGGAGTTATAGGCTAAACTTTATGCTTAGCGTCATTGTATCTTTGTATGCTGAGATTTAGATTTGCCTTAAGAGTAAGTACTTGCTTACTAAGGAATTTTAAATGTTTAAGTGATTGAAGAATAATGGTTAAGTATATTTTTAAAGTTTCATCTTTGTGTTTTGAACAGGCTAAATAAATCATAATTATATATTTTTAACACCTTAAGGAAAATATTTCCAAAAATAGTAAAAAAGAAAACTTTATTTAGTTTTATTGACTTGAAGAGTGATTTTTTTTTTAAAGGCATGTGTTCTTGTATTAAAGTACTACTTCAGAAAAATTCTGCTAGAAAAGTAACCGGGTTTCCAGTCTCAAAGTTGATCTTAAGTGGTTGGTTAAAGTGTATTTGGGGAGAACTGTCTTCTGGAAAGACATGTGATTGAATTTCTTGCAGATACAAGAAATACTATTTCCATATATTCTGAAAAGAGGGAAAAAATAATTATGGGAAAGGTCTGTATTATACACTGTATCTTCTAGAAAATGCATTGGTTGATATCTATTAAAGCAAGTTCAAAATCTTTGCCTAGAAACTGTAGACTAGTCTGTGTTTTGAGATATATTTGACAATTTTTTTAAAAAAACTATACTTCACATCATTTGGAGAAATGTGAGATAGGCTCATATGGTAGAATTTAAGATGGATGATCAAAGTCTGAGTACTTATTTAGGCTCTATCTACCCATGACTGAGTGACTCTGATTGAGTCTTTCAGTTTCCCTGGACATCATCTGCCTTTCTCTTTCCTAATCTTCAAGAAGTTGGATCAGCATCACTAACTTTTTTTATTTTTTGCTTTGCTGTTGAACGAAAGATTCTTTACATTCTATATTGCTTTATATTGAATAATTCTCAAAAGTTTTAGTGCTTTACAATTTTCCAGTTTCACACATATAATCTCATATAATTACATAGATATCCTTTTTTCCTCCTACTTTCTTGCCCCTTTGTTCTTCTCTCTTCTCCACTGATAACCATTAGTTTGTTCTCTGTATCTGTGAGTCTGCTTCATTTTTGTTTTATTTACTTGTTCATTTTATTTTTTAGATTCCCCGTGTAAGTTCTCTGTCTGACTTATTTCACTTAGCTTAATGCCCTCCAAAGTCCATCTATGTTGTGGCAAATGGCAAAGGTTCATTTTTGTCTATAGCTAAGTAGTATTCCATTGTGTATATATATACACCCCAGCTTTTGTGGCTTCCCTTGTGGCTCAGCGGGTAAAGAATCTGCCTGCAATGTGGGAGACCTGGGTTCTATCCCCTGGTTGGGAAGAGCTCCTGGAGAAGGGAAAGGCTGCCCACTCCAGTATTCTGGCCTGGAGAATTCCAGGGACTGGATAGTCCATGGGGTTGTAAAGAGTCGACTCGACTGAGTGACTTTAACTTTCAGCTTATTTATCCATTAATGTGTTGATGGACACTTACTTAGATTGCTTCTATACCTTGGCAATTATAAATAATGCTACTATGGACATTGAGGTGCATGCATCTTTTCAAATTAGTGTTTGGGGAGCTTTTATTTGAAATATATCCCAGAGTGGAATTGCTGGGTCATGGGGTAGTTTTATTTTTAGGTTTTTGAGAAACTTCCGTACTGCTTCCTACACTGGCTACACCAATTTACATTCCCGCCGACAGTGTACGAAGTTCTCTTTTCTCCACATTCTCATCAGCAATGTTTGTTATCTGTGTTCTTCTCAATGATAGACATTCTAACAAGGTGTGATATAATATCTCATTAAAGTTTTAATTTCCATTTCCTGGATGATTAGCAGTGTTGAGCATCTTTTCTTGTGCTTGTTGATTATTTGCATTTCCTCTTTGGAAAAACGTCTATTCAGTTCTTCTGCCCGGTTCTTTTTAAATCTTTTTTTTTTTTTTTCTTGGATGTTGAGTTGTATGAGCTGTTTATGTTGAATCTTAAACCTTTATCAGTCTATTATTTGCAAATATCTCCTCCCATTCAGAAGATTGTCATCATTTTGTTGATGGTTTTCTTTGCTGTGCAAAAGCTTTTCAGTTTAATTAGATCTCATTTGTTTATTTTTGCTTTTGTTTCCTTCACTTTAGGAGATAGATCCAAAAAATGTTGCTGTGATTTATATGAGTGTTTTGCCTGTCTTCCTTTAGGAATTTTATAGTATCTGGTCTTACAGTTAAATCTTTAATCCATTTTTAGTTTATTTTTATATATGGTGTTAGAGAATGTTCTAATTTTATTATGCCCAGTTTTCCTAACACCCCTTTGTCATAGATTACTGGTCTAAGCAGTCATCTCTTTAGAAGAGGCTGGGTTGTTTACTCAGACAAATTCTTGTTCCATTCTGACTTGGGGCCCTGGACTCTGTATGGAGTCCTATATTGTTTCATTGGTGCCTAATTTCTGTTTTCTTCCTCCATCATTTTTCACTGACTTGAGTGAAAACTCTTGAGCTGAAATATAACAGCAATTCTTTAAGTCCTAAACTGCTGGTCTGAAATTCAAGCCCAAGGCATTTTGAAGTCTGACAGTGATTTTGATGATGAAGAGGATGATACTAGATTACAGGAGTTTCCTTTTGACCTGTTAGAAGTCCCTTTAATCAATGCCTTCAGAGAATCAAGCTGGTCATTTCTCTAAATTTTTTAATTTAGCATTGATATTGTGGTCATTATGACTGAGTAATAGAAAGTTTAGCCAGTTTATTTTCTTCATTACAGCTAGTTCTCGAGATTTCCTAAAGGACTGAAAATTATATATAATTTTATACGTAAGCACATTCATATATATATATATATACACACACAGACACACATATATATGATAACTGAGTTTGGCTCAGTGTTATTAAAAAAAAGTAATTGTTCAATCACTTAGCACCTATGGTTTTCCTCTTAGGTTTTCTAAATAATGATGACAAAGGACTTTATAAGGAAAAATGAGAGCTTTAAAAGACTAGATTGACTTTCTTTACCTTTTAAATAATGTATTATGTATATTTAAATTCAATATTAAGTGATATTTTAGAGAATAGGTAGTATAGTAATATGTAACAGTTATTAAAGTTATTTTCAGTTAATTGATATAGCTATGCTATAGCTATTATTATCTTTCTGTTATCTGTTATTAAAAATGTATGTGATTCTACGATTATCTCAAAAAGTTAACTTATATCTAAGCATTATTCTAAGGACATTATGTGTATTACGTTATTTAGTTCTCTTAATTCCTTGGGGCAAATACTATTATCTTCATTATACAGTTGGGAAAACGTAGATGCAGAGAGGTTAAGTTGTATCCAAGTTTTCATAGTTAAAAAATTTCAGAATTGGGATTTAAATCAGATAATTTATACAAGATTTAGAGTGCTGGGATGAGGAGAGCCATATATATGTGGATGAATAGGAATGGCTTTATATATAGTTATCATTTATGACTTTCTGAAGGAATAGCCTTTTTGATGGGGGCCTCATGAGTTTTGATTGTGACAAGGAAAATAAAATTACTTTCTCAGTATTTTTCCCTTTTAAATATGTTTCCTTCTTACATTCATGTATATAGGTTTGCCTTATACATTTTCATTGCTACAGAGTATGACTATATTGCGGTTTACTCATTCATATTTCTCTTTTCCTTTTGAAGCACACTTGGACTGTATATTACTTTTTATTTCATTTTGTTATTGAACATACATATTTTGTCTTTTGTAGCACGTAGGCAAGAATATATCTAAAGTTTAAGCACAGGAGGGGATTTATTGGAATAAATATTTATTGACATATTTTTGTCACTTATAATACCAAATTGTTTCCAAAATAGAGTATATAGTTCCCATTGCCTATATTTTCCCCTTATTTTTATTATGGTAAAATGTACATGAAAAAATTCATTTTTTAACCATTTTAAATGCACTGTTCAGCATTTTAGTACATTCACACTACTTATCTCCACCGCACTACTTTTCCCCTAGCTGAAACTCTGTACCCGTAAATATTAACTCACTATTCACTCATCCCCTATCACCCGATGATCACCACTCTTCTTTTTGTCTTTATGAATTTGACTCTTCTACATATGTGCAATCATAATGTTTGTTTTTTTGAGGCCTAGTATTTACTTAGCATAATGTCTTTAAGGTTCATCCATGTTATAACTTGTGTCATATTTCATACCACATTTGTTTATCCATTCATCCATTGATGATGTGTGAGGGTCATCTAAAATTTTTTTCTGTCCACCTTTGGAATCAATTATTTCTCTAAGAAGTTCCTGTTCCTTTTACTGGAGAATGGTATTTGGAGAGGTCCAGGTGTTTGTTGTATGGATGTGTTGTTTCCAGGTCCTCTCTGGGTTCAGAGCTAGGAAATACATGTATATCAATACATGTGTATACACATGTATGCATGCACATTCATCTGTTCATTAAAATCACTTAGCTCATACTGATACCTCTGATTCTAGTCAAATATTGCAGGCCTAACTCTAGCCTTTCTTCACTATTTATTTATAATATCTGTCTCTAAGAATGAGAAATCTGGCTGTCATTATCCATAATATACATATTGGCACAATGTAGTGTCAGATTTGTGATCAGTATCCCTGTAAAATATCCAGGTGGCTCAGTGGTAAAGAATCTGCCTGCCCAGCAAAGGATGCGGGTTTGACCACTGGGTCAGGAAGATCCCTTGGAAAAGGAAATGGCAACTGACTTCAGTCTTCTTGCCTGGGAAATCCTATGGACAGAGAAGTATCATGGGCTAGGGTCCATGGGATCCTAGAGAGTCAGACACGACTTAGTGACAGGTTTGACCCCTGGGTCAGGAAGATCCCCTGGAAATGGAAATGGCAACCCACTCCAGTCTTCTTGCCTGGGAAATCCCATGAGCAAGGGAGCATCGTGGGCTATATAGTCCATGGGATCCTAGAGAGTCAGACATGACTTAGTGACTAAACACTAACCACATCCATGTAATAAAGCAGATTTATTGCCTAGAATGTGCTTCCCTGATAGCTCAGTTGGTAAAGAATCTGCCTGCAGTGCGGGAGACCCCAGTTTGATTCCTGGTGGAGAAGGAACAGTATTCTTGGGCTTCTGTTGTGGCTCAGCTGGTAAAGAATTAGCCTGCAGTGTGGGAGACCTGGGTTCTGTCCCTGAGTTGGGAAGATCCCCTAGAGAAGGGAAAGGCTACCCACTCCAGTATTCTGGCCTGGAGAATCCCATGGATTGTATAGTCTTTGGGGGTCACAAAGAGTTGTACATGACTGAGCAACTTTCACTTTCTTTCATTGCCTGGAATATAGTATTTATGTACTTAAATATCCTTTTCAAGCATAACTGTAATATCCTTTTAGACCAGGACAAAACAAACAAATTCTCTAAAGATGATCAATATCCAATGTATTCATATTTCCATGTTTATTTTATAATTTTTTTGTAAGAATCTTTTAGTTTGTATCAGAATCTAAAGAAGATCCCTGCTCCCTTTCTGAGATCTATGAGCCAATAAATTTCCATTCTCTGCATTAGTTCGGGCCTCTGTCACTTGTCACGAAACTGTCCTAACAAAAGCAGGCTGATTGATCACTCAGTTCTGCCATTTCCCAAAGACACTGAGAGGAAACTCTTGTGGGTTAAGGAAACTATTTCACAAGAGATAATTTCTTGTGAACCACTATACCTGGTTCACAATAAACCAGGTATAGTGAGACTATAAGTACTTCAGATTATATGAGAACACCCCATTATATTTCTGTCTAGATACCTCTGTGATATCAGATCATATGAAAGGAAAGCTCTGTTAGCTTCCTTCTTCACTAGAATTTGCCAAAAAAAAAAAAAAAAGGAGAAACAGAAAACCTCATCAGGAACCCACAGCAAGTCATCAGTATCTAATACCTAACCTATTTAATCACTTTGCTTGTGATTCACCATTCACTTTCCAATTTGACAATATGTTATAGTGATGTACTATAATTTTCATTTTAAGCTATACAACAGAAATGATACTACATTTAATGGCTGAATGGCTTCCATGTTACAATTAGAGGTATCCTAAGCAGTGAGAGGTGGCAAATTATCCTTTAAAAAATGAAATTATAGGACACTGTCAAAGAACCAGCTTCTAAAGGCTTGCAAACAAGGCATCCTTGAAGTGAATGTAGAATATGATTTGCTAATCTCTACTAAACTGTTTGAATTGAGGTTATAGATGCTTTTGAAAGGATTTTTTTTTCCATTGTTTTTAAGAAGTTCAGTGTTCAGAGATCAAAAGTGAAGAACTGTTGGAAATAATAAAATAATTAAAATAGATTAGTAGTTATCACCTAATCATTAAAAAAAATTAATGTGGGGCCCCCATCTCTAATGAAGACTTTGTATTTAGTCCTAGTGACGTTTAATTCCCTGTGACACTGACATATTCCAAGAACGAATTTTGAAATGTGCTTTGAAAATCATTCATATTTCTGGTGGGTGGATTCTTTTTCCTGTAGATTTTGCTAGACAAGAATTTTAGTTGTCATTGAAAAATCTGCTTTTTAAGCTATTTTAGTTTATTCTACTTTTTAAAAAACACATGCTATTTTTTCTTTCCATTTCTGTGCTGTTGGCTATGAAACTGAGTATTTCTGTCACTTGATGAATTAAAATGTAAAATGTAACCCAGACTACTTTGTTTTGTAACCAAGCTTCTGTGCAAAGCTTATGGGGAGACCTTATAGTCATGTGCCCCAGTTTGAAATTTGCAAGACATTTTGGAGAAGATGGTCCTCAGTGAAAGAGTCTTTGGAATACTCAGTTCTTTGAAGACTTTCCCTTTGTCCATTTAAATTAGCTTCCAAAGACCTAAAGGGATCAAGTCCAGAGTCATGGGGCTTTTGTAATATAGCCTCAACTAAGTCTTTGCAATTTATTTTCACATATACCCTAATGTCACTCCCCTCCCTACAACTCTGAACAGACTTGGCTTTCATGTTTTCTTGGACTTGAGAGCCATGATCCTCATTGTTGAACTTTTATATATATATTCCTCTCTCCCTCTTCTCCCAGACAGATGCCTGTATGTCCTCTGTGAATTTTCCTCTAGTCAGTCTCATCCTCCATTTCCATATTGCATTGTCTCAAATTCAAGCTGTCAAATAGTTTTTTTTTTAATTAATTCATTTATTTGGCTGCCTTGAGTCTTAGTTGCAGCATGCAGAATCTTCATTGCATCACGAGGTACCTTTTGTTGTGGCTTGCAGACTCTCTAGTTGAGGCTTGTGGACTTAGTTGCTCTGCAGCACGTGAGATCTTTGTTCCTCAATCCGGGATCAGACCTGCATTCCTACATGGCATGGCGGATTCTTAATCCTTGGAAAACCTGTGAAGACTCTGTCATATAGCTTTGTAACCGCCTGCTCCACTAAAGCAATGTTCCTCAGTGTAGGCCATTAGAATTGCCTGGCAAGTGCATTCAGAGACTTGACCTTGACATACCAAAGCCTCTATTTCAGGCAGTGAAGCCATGTTGTTGTTCAGTCTCAGTCATGTCTGATTCTTTGTGACTCCATGGGTTGCAGCACACCACACTTCCCTGTCCTTCCCCATCTTCAGAGCTTGCTCAAACTCATGTCCATTGAGTCGGTGATGCCATCCAGCCATCTTGTCCTCTGTCATCCACTTCTCCTCCTGCCTTCAATCTTTCCCAGCATCAGGGTGTTTTCTAATGAGTCAGCTCTTCACGTCAGGTGGCCCAAGTACTGGAGCTTCAGCTTCGGCATCAATCCTTCCAATGAATATTCAGGATTGACTTCCTTTCGGATTGACTGCTTTGATCTCCTTGCAGTCCAAGGGACTCTCAAGAGTCTTCTCCAACACCACAGTTCAGTGATGCTCAGACTTCTTTATGATCCAACTCTCTCATCCATACATGACCACTGGAAAAACCATAGCTTTGACTAGACAGACTTTGGTGGCAAAGTAATGTCTCAGCTTTTTAATATGTTGTCTAGGTTTGTCATAGCTTTTCTTCCAAGGAGCAAATAGCTTTTAATTTCATGTCTGCAGTCACCATCTGCAGTGATTTTGGAGCCCAAAAAATTAAAGTCTATCGCTGTTTCTCTTGTTTCCCCATCTATTTGCCATGAAGTGATGGGACTAGATGCCATGATCTTTGTTTTTTGAATGTTGAGTTTATGAATGTTGAGCAGCGTTTTCACTTTCCTCTTTCACCTTCATCAAGAAGCTGTTTAGTTCTTCTTCACTTTCTGCCATAGGGTGGTGGTGTCACCTGCATATCTGAGGTTATTCATGTTTCTCCTGGCAGTCCTGATTCCAGCTTGTGGTTCATCCAGCCTGGCATTTTGCATGATGTACACTGCCTGTAAGTTAAATAAGCAGCACAACAGTATGCGGCCTTGGGTACTCTTTTCCCAATTTTGAACCAGTCTGTTCTTTGTTCAGTTCTAATTGTTGCTTCTTGACCTGCATGGACCTACCTTTTTAATGAACACTCTAGAAAACTCTTGTGTATACTAACACTGGAACATTACTGCATCGAAGTGCCTGCATTAAGATGGTGACCCTTTAATTGTATTTGTATCTCAGTCCCTTGTACTCATCAGATGATCAATAATTTCTTGACAAATATGAAAAAGATAGAAGCCTTATACTATTCCTAAGGGGTAATCATTATCTGGTTGCTGTTGGCCCACTTATATTTATTATTGAGTTAAGAATGTAGTCCCTTGCTACCAAGAGCATGGTCTATGAACCAGCAACATCTCGATACCCAGAGATGCAGGATCTTGGGCCCCACTCTTGACTTACGGAATTGAAATCTGCACCGTCACAAAATCTCATAGTGATTTGTAAGCACATTACTATTTGTGAAGTGTACTCTTAGTGAATTGCAATGCCTTCTTGGGATGTAGTGGGCAGGATTTTAATACATTAGATAAGGAGTGACTATTTAAGGAGACTATGGAACTTTAGTAAAATATGGGTACTGAAAGATTGGGGGCTTTGTGAAGGTGGTGGGAATGAATTATAGAAATCATGATACACTGTGGAAGAAGGATGTATGGATAAAGTTATCTGATGTCTTTATATTGATATAGGGTGAACTGGGGCACTAGGGAGAAATTTCATTCTTCTACCTTTGCCTCCAGGATTTTTTAAAAAATTTTATTTATTTGACTGCGCTGGGTCTTAGTTGTCCCACATGGGATCTCTCTCCCCCCCCCTTTTTTTTTTTTTTTACTGTGCTGAGTCTTCACTACTTCATGTGGGTTTTCTCTACCCTTGAGATGCAGTGCTTCTCTTCGTGGTGGCTTCTCCTGTTGTGGAGCACGGGCTCTAGAGGGCATGAGCTCAGTAGTTATAGTCCTTGGGCTTAGTCACCCCACAGCATGTGGAACCTTGCTGGAGCAGGGATTGAACCTGTGTCCCCTGCATTGGCGGGCTGAGTCTTTACCACTGAGCCACCAGGGAAGTCCATGCCTCCAGGACTTTTAACAGTGGAGTTGTACCTTATTACCTTAGTTATTGCAGAATGAGCCAATTAAGATTGCAGGCTTAATAAGATGATCTAAGATTTAAAGTATCTTTTTGGGAAACATAAACATTATTTACTCCTGTAGGAGACAGATCCAAGGGAAACCTGAGACTTGTATACCCAGATTTGGAATAATTTGGTTTATTATTAAAATATTCATAACTTTTAAAAGTCCAGTCAATATACGTACATTAATAAGTAAACATTGTTAATGACTTCCATAGGATTTTCCTCTTAATTGAATCTTCTTGCAAACACTAAGTAAGGAAATGTGAAGTCTTTGCCAGTTCCTCTCCTTTTTAAAGCACTCCTCTCATTTCCCCCCTTATCTCTGCCCTGGAGTTGCAAGCAGGGCAAAGTCTCCTTCCTCTTTTTGATTTTCAGCCAATTTGAGGGTACCGTAAATTCAGTGGTGGCATGCATTGAAGCGGGAATGACTGAGGGGCTGGGGGAGCAGCAATCCAATAAACACCTCAAATAAAAGTGAAGGATTCAAATAAGTGTACTAGTGTAAAGTGAGCAGAGAGAATTGTAATAATCCTCATGCTCACTGCCAGAGAGCCAAACTGGGAAGCAACTTGACGGCAGTGGAAGTATTGGGAGAGGTGGCTGGGATGGTGACGTGGCAAAAGTGACCCGTGTGCCTCAGGTAGCCGCAGCAGCTAGGCTGGGCAGATGTCCTTCAGCCCCTGGCAGCCTGGGAGGCCCTGCTTCAGTTGGTAGGTTGGTTCTCATTTGTATATTCCCTAACAGTCATTGATTGACATTTGTGATGACAGTTCTGCTGAATGGCCTCAGACCAAATTTGCATATATTGCACGTCTTTTAGTACTGTGTGATCTACGTATAGCCCTTTTGGTTTCAGGGGGCAGAATCTCACTCAGACTGACCAAAGGTGTGTTCGTGAGAGCAGCAAAGGAGCCTCACAAGAAATGAAGAGTGGGACCATTTCAGGACTCGAAGCAATTATTTTCTCAGGATTTACATGGCTTTATTCCTCTGTATGTTGCTCTGGGGCAGATCTAGTTTTTTGGTCTCTTGTTGTCTTTTTCTTTCCTTTTCCCCTTGATGAGTTTTCCCTGCTTACTGACCTTGTACTTGGCCTCCACCCCCAACATTGTCATGACTGATTAGGCTCAATATCCACTGTCAGCTGGCAGTGGTCTCCTATGTCTTGGGTCAAATCCAAGAGGGAGTGAGCTTACCACATTTTCTTGAGTTTATCTGAGTGCTTCGGTGCCTTTGAGAGACGTGCATGGCTAGTCAATCAGCTGTGTGGAGTTTGGGGTAGGTCAGATGACATGTAAACCTGCTGCCCTTGAGACTGCAGGAACATCAGGCAATAGGATATGTATCATTGCATTTTGACCATGATTACTGATGACATGTACAGTTAACGAACAATTGTACTGCTCTCTTTTCAAGACACATTTGATGAAATTTACAGCCATGAATAAAACATACTTTGGGAGTATTTATAGACCAGTGGAGAGAATATAGCTGATTAACTGAAACAGTTTCTTTTTGAATAGTTTTGAAAATAGAGTATGTTTATAGTTGTGTCTTATGCTGTTGCACTTCATACTTATTATCTGACCTAGTTTTGTAAATACATGACTCTAATGAAACTTTTCACAAGCATATCTTGTGGATTACTTAGTTGAAAGTATTTTGTTATAATAGTTTAGTGCAGTAATTATTTCATGGCAAAAAAGTCTAATGTGAAATATTTATAGACTGAGGTATATTTTCAAAGCCTAGTGAATTAGAAAGTTGAGGAATTAGGGCCAAGTGCCTTCAAATGCTTGCCTCTTTAGTTTTAAAATTAAAGCTGAGATTTTAATAGACAGAAAATATGAGTGATGAAAATCTTTGATCATTTTAATAGTAGATATCTTTAAAGTGTAAATTAACTGCTAATCTAATTCACTGTAATGCTATGCGAAATAAGGTGTTTCTACTTAAAAACTTGTAATTTTAATGAAAATATGCACATTTTTAAACACATGTAACCTTTGGTTTATTTTGTTTTGCCTTTTCACACAGTTTTTACTTGATTCCAAACTTTTTTCATTAAACATTTCTTATTTTAAATTATATTAAAATAATACTTCTGGTTTCTTAGATGATATTACTAGATCGTTGTCTTTTTTATGAGTATAAATTTTTAGTATTATTATTACTTAGTATTGTTACTTAGATAGTTGTCTTTTCTATGACTATAAATTTCAGAATGATCTGTACCGTCTTTTTTAGTGTACTTCTAAATTAGGTGCATATTTTTCCTCTTCATACAAAGTAAGTTAAATTGTAGGAAACAACTACCTGAAGCTTTGTTTTGAATATAAGAACAACAGGTAGCCAAAACTATTTAAATGCTATCCTAAGATTGTGAATAAATTCCAAGGAAAATATGTTCATTTATATCCTACTTCTCTGTTTTTTGCTTCTGTTGAAATAAAAATTTAAGTATTTGCCTGTTGAAGTTCTTTTCAAAAAGTCTTTGTCAGTATCTGCTGGAGGCATGTAACAGTGCTGCCTTTACAGGATTTTTATGAAGCACAAATGAAAATACAGTTTAACTCTGTTATTTCAGTTCAGTTCAGTCACTCAGTCGTGTCTGACTCTTTGCGACACGATGAATTGCAGCACACCAGGCCTCCCTGTCCATCACCAACTTCCAGAGTTTACCCAAACTCATGTCCATTGAGTCGGTGATGCCATCTAGCCATCTCATCCTCTGTCGTCCCCTTCTCCTCCTGCCACCAATCCCTCCCAGCATCAGAGACTTTTCCAGTGGGTCAACTGTTTGCATGAGGTGGCCAGAGTATTGGAGTTTCAGCTTTAGCATCATTCCTTCCAAAGAACATCCAGGGCTGATCTCCTTTAGAATGGACTGGTTGGATCTCCTTGCAGTCCAAGGGACTCTCAAGAGTCTTCTCCAACACCACAGTTCAAAAGCATCAATTATTCGGCCCTTAGCTTTCTTCACAGTCCAACTCTCACATCCATACATGACCACTGGAAAAACGATAGCCTTGACTAGATGGACCTTTATTGGCAAAGTAATGTCTCTGCTTTTGAATATACTGTCTAGGTTGGTCATAACTTTCCTTCCAAGGAGTAAGTGTCTTTTAATTTCATGGCTGCAATCACCATCTGCAGTGATTTTGGAGCCCCCCAAAATAAAGTCTGACACTGTTTCCACTGTTTCCCCATCTATTTCCCATGAAGTGATGGGACTGGATGCCATGATCTTCGTTTTCTGAATGTTGAGCTTGAAGCCAACTTTACTCTCCTCTTTCACTTTCATCAAGAGGCTCTTTAGTTCTTCTTCACTTTCTGCCATAAGGGGGTGTCATCCGCATATCTGAGGTTCTTGATATTTCTCCCGGCAATCTTGATTCCAGCTTGTGCTTTCTTCTAGCCCAGTGTTTCTCATGATGTACTCTGCATATAAGTTAAATAAGCAGGGTGACACTGCACAGCCTTGACGTACTTCTTTTCCTATTTGGAACCAGTTTGTTGTTCCATGTCCTGTTCTAACTGTTGCTTCCTGACCTGCATATAGGTTTCTCAAGAGGCAGGTCAGGTGGTCTCGTATTCCCATCTCTTTCAGAATTTTCCACAGTTTATTGTGATCCACACAGTCAAAGACTTTGGCATAGTCAATAAAGCAGAAATAGATGTTTTTCTGGAACTCTCTTCCTTTTTCCATGATCCAGCGGATGTTGGCAATTTGAGATGATGCTGTGAAAGTGCTGCACTCAATATGCCAGCAAATTTGGAAAACTCAGCAGTGGCCACAGGACTGGAAAAGATCAGTTTTCATTCCAATCCCAAAGAAAGGCAATGCCAAAGAATGCTCAAACTCTGTTAGTTAGCCATAGATTATTTGGTGTTTGGATTAATTATGCAAAGGGGTAATAGACTTCTTAAATTATTAGATTACTATGAGCCAACAAAAATATCCAGATGGCATCTCTTATTTGTAGTCATATGATAACAGATAGAGGCTACATTGAGTTCCTTGCCACATTAGATTTCCTGTTGCTCTGCCAGTAGGATATTGGTATAACTTTCATAGTTGCAGCCATAATTCGTTTTGTTTTTGCCTGTGGTTTACCCAAATCTGTATGGTAGTTAGGCATTGAGCCTTTTAAACTTTAAATATGCTAAAATAACTCAAACTAAAATATTGGAATGAAGGCAAATACTGCATATTGCTTGAATTCAAACAACCACTGAAATAATCCATCAACTGGAAAAAGGATACCATTAAACAACTCATAGTATCATATTGGAAAGGAATCAGATGTTTCATAATTGCAAAAAGAAAAGAGAATGGATTCATGTCTTATATATTTTTTGCATCAAAAACAAAAGGGAAAAGTTAAATTAGAACATTTTGTCAAGAGATCTTGATCAGACAGTACAGGGTTGGTTCTGGAAAGCAGATAATAGGCATAAGAATTTGAGCTAGTATCCTTATGATTCAGAAGTGACCAGGTGGGAGATCAGTGCTGCCTGTGGTATTTGTTAGGTTATGAGTAGGTGGCCCTTGTAGTAAAGAGCCTGCCTGTCAATGCAGGTAGACTTAAGACACGGGTTCAGTCCCTGGGTCAGGAAGATCCCCTGGAGAAGGGCACCACAACCCACTCCAGTATTCTCACCTGGAGAACCCCATGGACAGAAGAGCTTGGCACACTGCAGTCCATAGAGTCACAAAGAGTTGGACATGACTGAAGTGATTTATAAGAAGGGGACGACAGAGGATGAGATGGCTGGATGGCATCACTGACTCGATGGACGTGAGTCTGAGTGAACTCCAGGAGTTGGTTATGGACAGGGAGGCCTGGCGTGCTGCGATTCATGGGATTGCAAAGAGTTGGACACAACTGAGCAACTGAACTGAAGTGGCTTATGGACATGAATGAGTTTGGGTAAGCTCCGGGAGTTGGTGATGGACAGGGAGGCCTGGTGTGCTATGATTCATGGGGTCCCAAAGAGTCAGACACGACTGAGCGACTGAACTGAACTGAAGTTACTTAGCATGCACGCATGCAGGAGCTGTTTTAGCACACATCATGTGACAGTGGCTTGAGAAAGTGAAACTGTTAGTCGCTCAATTGTGTTAGACTCTTCACGATCCCATTGATTGTAGCCTGCCAAGCTCCTCTGTCCATAGAATTCCCCAGGCAAGAATACTGGAGTGGGTTGATATACCCTTCTCCAGGGGATCTTCCCAACCCTGGGATCGAACCCAGGTCTCTTGCATTACAGGCAGATTCTTTACCTTCTGAGCCACCAGGGAAACCTAACAGTGGCTTAAACAAGATAGTTTGTCTCTGTCTCATATAGAAGTCTGGGTTGAATGTGATTTGGGGAGTAGAAGCCAAGCATCTCTACTCTTAGATGACTTTCTCATCACTCTCCCATGCTTTACCAGGAGTCCTTAACCTCATCTATATGTGAGATTCATCTGGGAAGCTTAAAAAAAAAAAAAAAGACTCTTGAGCCTGGCCCTATTGCAGTTGACAGTTTAATCTATGAGAATACCAACCACAGACCAGAATTGGAATCTGTGCTCAGAACTTAACCATAAGAACTTGCCTGGCTGCAAAGGAGGCTGAGAGAGGAAGTCTAGCTGCAACCAAGGGTGCAGTGAAAGCCTGGTTGGTTCTATTACTGAAGAGAGGGTACATAGTAGGAGATAATCAGTTAAATTAGAGTTTGAGACACCTGATAATGACTTTTGATCAATTAGTAGAGACAGTGATGGAGTGTGAGGCTAATGAAACAGTGAAGCTGAAGTCACTCAGTCATGTTTGACTCTTTGCGACCCCATGGATGATAGCTTACCAGGCTCCTCCATCCATGGGATTTTCCAGGCAAAAGTACTGGGATAAGTTGCCATTTCATTCTCCAGTGGATTTTCCTGACCCAGGGATCGAACCCAGGTCTCCCGCATTGTAGGCAGATGCTTTACCCTCTGAGCCACCAGGGTGGTAATAAACATAAGTAAATTGGGATGGTGTTATACTGAGTATATCTAGGAGACATAGGCTGGAGCCTTCTAAGAGGCAGGCAGGTGAAATGGGCCAGGTCTTACCTAGACTAGAAGGGCTGCCCTGAAGGGCCCACTTGTTGGCTAGTTCAGGAAAGTTAACAAGGTTTTACAGATCCAAATAGGAAGCGCACCTTTATTGAAATGCCAGCCAAATTTAACATGTCTTTAAATTGGATATAGATTAAGAGTCACTTAGAAATTCTGACCCCAGTTTTATGGCACGCTATTTAGAATACAAAGCACATTTTTTGTAGTGACAAGCTAATGTTCCTCAAAATTTGTTCCAATATTTTAAAAATATATGAAGAATAAATTTGCTAAAAATGACAACAGTAAAATATATTGCCTTTTGGCCATTTTAGTAGAACTGTAATACTTTGGTATTCCTAACCACAAACAGTAGAAAATTCTGAAAGATATGGGAATACCAGACCACCTGACCTGCCTCTTGAGAAATGTGTATGCAGGTCAAGAAGCAACAGTTAGAACTGGACATGGAACAACAGACTGGTTCCAAATAGGAAAAGGAATATGTCAAGGCTGTATATTGTCACCCTGCTTATTTAACTTATATGCAGGTACATCATGAGAAATCCTGGGCTGGAAGAAGCACAAGCTGGAATCAAGATTGCTGGGAGAAATATCAATAATCTCAGATATGCAGATGACACTACCCTTATGCCAGAAAGTGAAGAAGAACTAAAAAGCCTCTTGTTGAAAGTGAAAGTGGAGAGTGAAAAAGTTGGCTTAAAGCTCAACATTCAGAAAATGAAGATTATGGCGTCTGGTCCCATCACTTCATGGCAAACAGATGGGAAACAGTAGAAACAGTGACTGACTATTTTTTGGGGCTCCAAAGTCACTGGGAATGGTGACTGCAGTCATGAAATTAAAAGGCGCTTACTCCTTGGAAGGAAAGTTATGACCAACCTAGACAGCATATTAAAAAGCAGAGACTTTACTTTGTCAACAAAGGTCTGTCTAGTTAAGGCTATGGTTTTTCCAGTGATCATATGTGGATGTGAGAGTTGGACTATAAAGAAAGCTGAGTGCCGAAGAATTGATGCTTTTGAACTGTGGTGTTGGAGAAGACTCTTGAGAGTCCCCTGGACTGCAAGGAGATCCAACCAGTCCATCCTAAAGGAGATCAGTCCTGCATCTTCACTGGAAGGACTGAAGCTGAACTGAAGCTCCAATACTTTGGCCACCTGATGCGAAGAAATGACCCTGATGCTGGGAAGGATTGAAGGCAGGAGGAGGAAACGACAGAGAATGAGATGGCTGGATGGCATCATTGACTCAGTGGACATGAGTTTGAGTAAGCTCCAGGAGTTGGTGATGGACAGGGAAGCCTGTCGTGCTTCACTCCATGAGGTTGCAAAGAGTCGGACATGAGTGAGCAACTGAACTGAACAATGCACTCATTGTGTGAAAGTTCTGTAGAGATGTCCTCTGAATCTGATTCGGATGCTGTCCTGATGCCACCTTGGTTATTTGAAGAGGAACAGAAGGTGTGGTGTCTGCATCCCACTCTCATCCTCTGGCTCCTGCTGTTTTGTTGGCCTGAAAATGAGAGGTCAAGGAGAATAGTTGAGGATTAGTCCTGAAAGGGCACGTGTTTCATCAAAAGTTAACAATTGAGGTGCAATTTTTGAGTGTCATATTTTGACACTTACCTATCTCTGAAAATAATCAGTTGATATTTCCTACATAACTATTTGGCCACTTCCAAATAATAAAAAAAAATATTTACTGGATCACTATATTTTGTAGGCTGGTTTTAAGGGGACTTAGCAACTGAAAATGATTCAGTTCATTTTATGTTTATTAAGAAATGCATTAAAAATGAGTGTTACATTTATGGAGAATTCAGAAATTGCTCTAAATTAGTTGACATTTTTTTCAAACATAATACATATATTTTGTAATTTATGAAAAAAAAATTTGGCTTGACTGTTTCCCAGTAAACCAAAGATTCATCTGTATTGTCTCAGGTTTGTCAAAGGACAAGAAAGGAAGATGTTGTTATTTGGTTTATTGGATCTTTCATTATTTTCTACAAAGGTCAGGAGACAATAAATGATTTTTTTAGCACTTTACTACATATTCTGAAGGGAGGTCCTCTGTTCCATGTTGGCTTAAAGCTAGTTTCTTCTTTCAGGGGAAATCAAAAGTAGTATTGTCTTTCTTATAATTGCTGATGGGCTGGAAATCGGCAATGGGCAAAAAGGGCAGTGAGATAAGTTACTTACTGGAAGGGAGTTAGAATACAGGATAGGGGCAGGATGGTAGAATGATCAAGTTCATGATAATCTGTGGGAGAAAGTGGGCATGATGGAAGTAAATTGTTGATCAGATAGGACTTTGGAGGGAGCTTAACCTATTGTGACTGACTTGTTGGTCTAACCTAATCACTTATATGATCTGAGAGTAAATTCCAAATTTCTTCTGGCAAGAAATAGTGATATTCTTTTTTTCCTACGCAAGTAATAAGTTTGCTGATTTTGAGTTCTCATATATAGTCCTCTTAGCACAAAACAAGAACATGACAATGTTATTCTTCGAATTACTAACCTTATGGACAGTGCCTTTGCTTAAAACAGGGCTCACTAAGTTCTCTTCTTGGTCAGGAGTCCCTTAGGTGCTACTTGTACTGGAAACCTTGATAAATTACCTTGGATTTTCCAAAGCACTTTTCTTTATGCTTTGTTTCTGTTCATCTTAAAAACACAGTTAGTTATAGCTACTTTCATTAAAGAAAGCTTTAATGGGCGATTATTCATTTTTCTTATGTATTGTTGCTAATCAGTTTTAATTTTTAGCTTATCTTTGTTTTTTTGCATTTCAGCTTGTCTTTTCCTTATGAGATACTGGGAAATAATTGATATATGTTTAAAAAATGTCCCCCACTCTTATCGTTGATGCAGAATGAAATCTTTTATGGATTTCATGCTTCACATGGAGCAATACTCAGTAATGTATTCACAGTGAGAATGCATTTCAGAATTAATTATTTTTGTCATTCTTCCAGGTATTCCCTCACTATTAAATTATTGCTTTCTTATTCAGTATAAATTTGTTTTCCACTGATTTTGGTGTGACCTTTGTCATCAGTGGATAGTTAAAAATTCCCTTCTAGGAATTCCCTCTGATTATCTATAACATCTTGGTTTGAATAATAGGCTTGCTGCATAACTCGGGGAGGTGGCCCTCTGATATTTGATTTATTAATTATTTATGGAGTGACTGTGGAAATAGAGTAGTAGGAGACACAGATTAGTAGAAATATACTGTCCTTGCTTTCATGATCTTATTGTGGAGACAAATTGTATGTGGAAGTCTGATTATGTGCCTGAAGAAGTAATATAGGTCATATGTGCTCTATGATTGGTGTGGATGAGCATAACAGAAATTGCAAAGAGCTTAGACTGATCCAGTCTGTTCCTAATCATCAGAATTTGGCTGAGCCATCGGGCGGGGTAAGAGGGAGTGGGGTTGACAAGTGGTGCAGTGTCGTGTACGAGTGCAGTGTCCCAGGAGTTTCCACGCTGAGGTCTGAGGAGAACATGTTGAAGGATAGAGTGGATCGAATAGGAGGGGACTGAATATGAAGAAAGACAAACAAGGTTTTATCCGTGGAGGTTTCTTTCTTCTGTCTGAACTATGAATATTGAACTTTGTTGTGAAATCTCTCAGTCGTGTCCTACTCTTCGCAGCTTCGTGGACTCCAGCATCCCAGGCTTCCCTGTTCTTCACTATCTCCCAGAGTTTGCTCAGATTCATGTCCATTGAATTGCACTGTCTCCTGGAGTTTGCTCAGATTCATGTCCATTGAATCGGTGATGCCATCCAACCATCCTCTGTCGTCCCCTTTTACTCCTGCCTTCAGTCTTTCCCAGCATCAGGGTTTTTCCCAGTGAGTCAGTTCTTCGCATCAGGTGGCCAAAGTGTTGGAGCTTCAGCTTCAGCATCAATCCTTCCAATGAATATTCAGGATTGATTTCCTTTAGGGTTGACTGGTTTGATATTTAAATATTTAAATAATTCATTTGAAAATTCCACTCAGGAGAGTGAACTTGTTGTTGGACATAAAGCAGTAGTTTGGCAGCTACAATTAAGCATAATACTTAAAGAATACAGGATAGCCTTTAAAAACAAATGTAATCTTTTCATTCCTGGGGAAAAAGCAAGGGAGAAAGTGCTTTGAATTGGAAGTGAAATACATGAAAATTTATTTTAATGTTCCCATTTTAATAAACATAGAAAATATGATTAATATGAAGTAAGAACTAAAGTGAACATAGTAATTTTACTTATTTCATGTGCTGTAATCTGTTTAATTTTTCCACATTTTATTTCCTTCTAATCATTTGAATTCATTATCTTGGCAACACCTTACAATTTAAAAAATACCTTGGAAATATGATCAGGTCTGAATATCTGCTTTTCCTTAATGGTACCATTTGATTTAATATCCACTGGACCTTAGTTTAGATTCTGTGAAAACTACTTACATGTTTTATAAACTGGAGCAATTAGGTATAGAACAGGAGTGAGTTTGAAGCTCTGGATTTGTTCATCAAGTATTTAGTAAATTATTGCTGTCCCTTATGAGGGCATCCCAATGAGAACGTCAAATAAAAGAGGAGAAATCCAAAGAAATGCCCATGTGGTCAACTCTGTAACTGGTGGGAGGTGATAATAAGTGTTTCAAGGACAATTCTGACATGATCCCCACCATTGTCACATAGCAATAGACATCTTGGAAGTGACAATAGCTGACAGACCATGTTGGCACTGCAGAAGTCAGAGATGGACTGGCTCAGCTGGAAGAAAAATGTCATGCTGACTAGGAGACTAAGAAGCCACATGCGGCAGTGGCAGCTTGCGTTATTAACATTAACTAGCAGACAGATTGAGTCCAGTGAGCGCTGCAGGCCTCCCCATCAGTTGCTCTGCCATACTTGTATACACAGGAAGTTCTTTTCTGTCAGCAGTAGCTTTTCTCAGTGAAAAGGAAGAGATGTTTATGTTCCTTCTTGTGCTCCGGTTGGACAGTGACAGGTAAAGAATGTACCTTGTGTTATGAAGAATAGTGCAATTTTAATGTGAATTTGACCTTGAAGGTACAGGATTGCTGAGCCATCACTAATAACATCACTTACAGTGTATTCCCTGTTCAGCTATTGGTTCACCCGCATTCATCCCTGATGTTACACACTTTCAAGATGGCAGCCCAGGAGCTGCAGTCTGTTTAAGGGCAATGGAATCAAAGGCCTGTGGACTGTGGAAATAAAATCATGGATATATCCTTTGCTTTTGCTTCTTTAACACCTTGGCTGCTGAGCACCCTTGGAGAAAAATCATCAAACTGAGTGTTTTTATTTGGCTTGCCCCTTCTATGTGCCTTCAGTGGTAACTCTAAAACCTCACTGCCCTCATTGGGCTCCAACCCCAACCCTGACCTCTCAACTCTTAGTTGATGATCATCCTAAGCTACCTTTTAGGGGGGGGGGAAAAAAAACAGAGCTTGGGGCTTGAATAAACTTCTTCAGTTTTTCATCTTATGTCTAAAAAAATTAATTTCTGCCCTCAAGACTTAGAATTGCTTCTCCTGCCCAGGCTAATTCTCCTGCTTACCCTTTCAATCTCATGTCCTTCCTTCTATCTACAGAACATTAACTTCACAGGCCCCTCCTGTCTTTAACCTCTACTCTACAGTCTTGTCTGAGCTCTGCATTTTAAAACCAAGAAAACAGACAGCCTCCCATGTTTCCTCCTAGCATTCTTTTCTCTGCAATGTCCTAATCTTTTCCCTTTCTCATTTCTTAGACAAGTTGCCTAAATGAGTTGTTTAAAAAGAACATGAGGATCTCACTTCACCTCCTCATTCTGTAATTCAAGTCTGCCCTTATAATTCACTGAAGCTCTTTAACAATTTGAAAGTTCACCAAGGACTAGAGTAAGAGGAAATACTGCATGGAAAATTAGAAGATATTTAGGCAGGATGGAAGATTGTCAGAGCTGATGGGCCCAGAATTGTGAGCTGTGTGAGGTACTTAGTGTTAAGTATTTACTGAGGTACTTCAGTTCATTCAGTCAATCATGTCCAACTCTTTGCGACCCCATGGACTGCAGCACGCCAGGCTTCCCTGTCCATCACCAACTCCTGGAACTTACTCAAACTCATGTCCAAATTCCAAAGAGTTTGGGAGAGATAAGGGCTTCAAGATGGCAAATCGTGAGCAGTGATGTAAGATGCTAGAGGAAAACCTACACTGTGTTCGTGTGGAGTACAAATCGCAGGGGTTTGCTTTAACAGAGTAAAAGATATTGAGGCTGAGGCACAAAATGCATGCAGCTTAATTAAGAAATTTAGCTGTTAAATAAAGATGTTGGATATTGGTTGGAATGAGTTTGGTCTTATAAAGAATTTGTTGCATAGGATGTTATTTATATTCTACAACTTGCAAAGCATATTCACTTGCATTTTTTCCTTTTCTCCTCCAGAAAATCCATTAGGTGAGACAGTAAAATTGTTACTGCTATCCAGTTTTATAGATGAGAAAATCATTTCAAAGTATGAGTTGCTTAGACCACCGAAGTAGAGAATAGCTAAGCTGGGATTTGAATGGAGGTTATCCTAATCCATTCCTGTAAGCTTTCTACTTTTATGAGTCATCTTTCCTTTTAATACTCCTGGATAACAAAGGCAGAAAGAAAGGAACTTTTAAAGATAATGATAGATAAGATGTTGAGAAAAGAAGGGCTGATTGTGACCACAGTCTCTCAGTAGTTGGAAGGCGTTCTAGAATGTCGTGGGTGGGAGCTACCCTTATCCTTAAAGAGGAAGAAAGATTCTCTTTAAGGGTTGACAGGTTTAATAGAGGGTCTGGGACTTAAAGTGTGTTAAGAGTCTTGGCGGGTATCCGATGAGGGCCTCATTCCCTGTAGTCCCCGGGTGAGGCCTAACACAAAGCCTTTGATGAACATTTGCTGGTGATGATGCAACATAATCCAGTTGGCTGAAAGTTTCAGTTGGGTCTTATGTAGTCATGCAACTGTGTATTCGTGACTGCTGTTGGCCAGTTTTTATGGATCACTGAAATGCAAAAACTGAGTACTTGGCTCTTAGGTTGGCAGGTTTTTATCCACACTGATCCCGATATTTCTTTCAGAACCAACTCTTGCAGGATAAAGAACTTAGAGATTTGTAGACTCTCACCATGTTCCTTGGATTCTTTCCTACCTCTTCAGTGAGAGGAGGCCAATTGTGCTCCTGGGGACATTAACTGGCTCATCCCCCCCATTAACTGGCTCTTGTTTCCATAAAGCTAAAACTCTTGCTGTGACAAACCTGCAAATGACTCTCCGTGTCACAGCTGCTTAAGATGTGATTTTTATGGCATAAGCTTGAAATGTGATACCTAGCAGGCAGCTCCTATATCAAAATGTTAATGTTAATTTGTATTGCAACTTTGTTTTCTTCAATTATCTTCTTCAGGTATTATTAAATTATGAGCTTCTAGAAGGGGAAAGATGCATCATTTTATCATGTAACAAAGTACTCTTTAGGCATTTGGTAAATGCTTTTGTCTCATATTTAGAAAATCACTGTTACTTAACTTAATATTTTTATAATCCAGCAAGGACCTGCCTTCTTCATTACATAACTGCTGTGGACAATTTTACTCCTTTGGCTAACTATTTTTAGTGTCTCCTTATTTTCTACTTCAAATGACTATTTGAAAGATCAAATTAGTGATTAGATGGTTCTGACTATTAAGACCATTGATTCCTCCTCATTTTGTTTCTTCTTTTTATATAAATCATTATTCTTTTCATTTTCTAGTTACAGGCCATTTAAAATGTGTGCATGTATATATAGTTATACACACAAATACATATACACGCATTGACACCCAGGAATGTGCATATATGAAGATACACACACACACACACACACACACACACACATCTGTATTTCTATAAATGATGTTATGCCTTGGGTTTTAAATGGTTAATTTCTATAGCACAGTTATACTGCTTTGTAAGCAAGTTTTCAGTACCATAGCATTTCATCATATATAGCAAAATGAGTATTTAGTTTTTTTACATACTCAAATAGGTGTTAAAACTGAAGATGAAATCGTACTTAGCTTTCTTTCTTAAACTTATGCCCATCCTCCTAAAAGCAATCTTACAAACAGATGTAGGGAAAAAATAGTGAGAAAGCTGTTGTCTTTCAGAAGAAAAAATTGCATGGTGATATTCTGAAAGGCTCTCATTGGAGAATAAAGGATGTAATCTCTGTATTAAACACAGATGGAATATTTCAGTCTCAGCTGTCATCGAAGAATCTCCACATTAGTTTGGATTGTGCACCTTGGGGCATGGATAAATGACAGTGATAAAACTACCTCTTTGCTGAGCAGGAGTACACAACATCCCTTTATCTATGCCATCTGGTGATACAGAGGATGGCAAATTCTCTCTGCCATGATTTTTTTCTTTGGGATTTATAGCCTTTTTTAGCATAGAATGTGTTTGACCAAAATCAGTCTTTGTTCAGATTTCAGTGGCAACAGATTGAAAAGAGAAAAAGAATTCTAAGATTAAAAATGTAGGAGGAGCAGAGAAGTTAGTTTGATGTACTATTGGGATATTTTGGAGGGTGGTGGTTGATTACAAATATGCTGCTTTGTAGGCCTTGACCATAACTCCCTCCCTAGTGGTGGAAAACTGTTTCTAGTTTTGTTTTTACCATTTTTTGGGCTACTGTTTGTAACATAATAATGATAAACAACTGATGCTCTGGTTCTTACCCATAGGAGCAGTGAATGGTAGTTATTATGCCTTAGAGCTCTTACTTTATTGTGTATTCTAAAAATTGGCTTCCAATGCTTTATCACCACTTACTCAATTTATCTATTTTAAGACCAATCAGAAGATTTATTGGTTGTTGAGTCTTGTAGTAACTTGTGTTCCTTTATTGTCTTCCATTGTCTGTGATTAAAATCAAAACAAAGTTAGATTACATTTTACTAACAAAAGAACATTCCATGTATGAATTATGAATTAGTGATAGAAGGTTTATAAATTATTAAGTTTTAATATTTCCCCCCAAATTGGACTTAGATTATGTAAAAGCAATCTATACCCACTTAGCAGTTTTTTATCTAGACTCACTTAGCAGATTTTTTTTTTTTTTTGTCACAACATGCCAGTGCTACAGAGGATTGTTTTCTGGGTGAGTTCAGCAGAGAACCTTACCAGGCAAAATTTTGTACAGTGTTCATCAATAGGATCACTAGAATTGACAGAGTCCAGGATACAGTCATGAGAAATGGGAAGGAGTGAAATTTAATCAAATAAAACTGGGAGCTCTTTGAGTTGAAGCTGAATAAAATTAAATGATTTAAATTTATGTTAAATATCCAATTATATGTAGTCTAGCTGAGAGTTACTTCATTTTTGAGTTCTTAGATAAGTGCAACATGGTTAGAAGCTGTCCTGACTAGACTGGTTTAGGATAGAACTCAGATGATTGCCTGAACTCTCTGACTCCCTTTTTCGTTCACCAGGGAACTTCTTTTTCATGAGGGGCACGTAGGTTGAGCAGCAAGTTCTCCTTTTCAGTCTTCACTTGCAGCGAGGTGGTCTGTTTTCTTTAAGCCTCCTAATTTATCCTAACCCGCCTCTTGTGATGTAAAAACTAATTTTATGTGGGGTTTTTCTTTTGGTATGGTCAAAATGATGAAGTTGTTGTATCTAGAAATGTGTAACATGGTAAGAAGCCAGGCAAGCACTATCTTTCTGATTGCATGTTCATCAACCCATTGACAGCCACGAGCAGTTGTGCAAAGGAGAGGGACTGAGTTTCAGAAACTTGACCTTGATTCTCAGACACTGGGTGGTAAGGAGTAGGAGGGGAAACAGCACAGTTTCCTGATAGCTGTGGTTTTCTCTGGTTATTTCCAGTGCCCTGATATTCAGGTGCTGGGTAAGAAACCATTGATAGGAGATCATTAATGTATTACCTCACTCTTAGTCTAACATTCACAAAAGAAGAAAATAAAAACTTCTTGCTCTCCCACTCCCCTCCTTTGGAGACTTCCAAATTTAAGCAGTTTAGCAGGAGCCTGAAAACACGGTAAGTAAAACGCGTTTTTTTCCGATTGTAGTGATATTATCTACCTTAATTGTGGGTATCTGCACTGTGTGAGTGAGTATGCTGTCGCTTCAGTCGTGTCCGAGTCTTTGTGACCTCAGGTATGGTAGCCCACCAGGCTTCTCTGTCCCTGGGATCCTCCAGCCAAGAACACTGGAGTGAGTTTGCCATGCCCTCCTCCAGGGGATCTTCTTGACCCAGGGATCGAACCTGTGTCTCTTACATCTCCTGCATTGGCAGGCAGATTCTTTACCGCTAGCACCACCTAGGAAACATTTGGACTGGGTAGGTATTAGCATTTAGGTGCTCATCTTTATAAACCTGAGTGGGTTTACTGTGGGAGTAGAATATTGGAGATAAATGTCTGATTTAGTACAAAGGTTCTCAATACAGGACTACCTGATTTCCACCTCTTTGGCTCATCTTTACAGTGAGGGAGCACACAGCACCCTAATTATGAGCCTCTCAAGTTCCATCCCATTACTAGCAGGGTGTCTGTCATCATGGTGCCTTTCATGGTAATTTTTTTAGTGTTTAATGTTCATTAAGGGTGTTAAAGGAATTCACACAGAGAAGATATAAGGGGAGCTTGGGAAATCTTATTTACCTAACATCAATGACACACTATCTAATGAAGTCACCTAAAAAGGACTCAAAAGCCAGCTGGACAGGACTTCAGTGCTGGGATTTTGAGCATCAAAAATGAATAAAGTCTATGATATATCATAACACTGAATTTTAAAAATCGAGAAAGTAGCATTATGCATAGTGATATGCAGTAATGCCCCTAAAATGACATAGAATGAAATACTTAGGAATAAATATGACTATATGTGGAAGATCTGTACATTGTGAGCTATACAATGTTGCTGAGAAAAAGGTTTCAATGAATAGAAAGTTTTTATAGATCAGACTGTGATTAAAATTATCATCTTCTGTAGATTTAGTGCAACCCCAACAAAACTTAGCAGGCTTGGTTTTGTTTTTTTGGTAGGAATTGGTACGCTGAGTCTGAAATTGAAACAAATATGAAGAACCTTCCTTTGGGCTCTTTACCAGCTGAGCCACAAGGGAAGCCCAAAGCTCTTGTCCTTCGAGCTGGATTTCCCTGGTGGCTCAGCTAGTAAAGAATATGCCTGCAATGTGGGAGACCTGGGTTTGATCCCTGGATTGGGAAATCCCCTGGAGGAGGGGATGGTGACCCACTCCAGTATTCTGGCCTGGAGAATTCCATGGACTGTGTAGTCCATGGGGTCACAAAGAGTCGGACATGACTGAGCTACTTTCACTTCACTTCATAAAGAACCTAGACTAGTGCAAACAATTTTGGGAGAAATTGAAGAGAACTTACAGTACCTGATTTCAAGACTTTTAAGCACCTTAAGGAAAAACAGTGTAATACCGAAATTAGGATAGAAAAATCAATGACTTGAGTAGAACTCAGAAATAAACTATGTCTATATTTTATAAATTGCCCCCTCCCCTCAGGTAATTTAGTGGAGGAAGGATAGTCTGACCAGCAAAGAGTGCTAGTAAAATTGGATATTTATATTCACATGCAAAACTAACTCTATCCACATATAAAATTTCATTTTAAATGGGTCATAGATTTATAAAATTTTTAGAAGAAAGCCGTGGAGAAATTGTTTTCAATTTTAGATTAGACAAATATTTCTGACATACAGTATATCTAAACCCTAGAAGAAAAGATGATTAATTTGCCTAATATCTGGCTACAAATAACTTTAAAAATTTTATACAAAAATTCATCCTGATTAAAAAAATAAAATACTTGAATAAGACATATCAAGACAAAAAATATAAATATAGCCAATAAGCATATCAAAAGATGTACTATGTCTGCAACCATTTAGAGAAAGAATTGCAAATTAAAAACTACAATGATACCCTTACACTCATTAAAACAGCTAAAATTTAAAAAGTGAAAATAGCAAGTATTGACAAAGGTACAGAACAACTGGACCTCTCAGACACTGCTGGTGGTAACTCAGAAAACAGTACAGTCAGACACTGCTCGTGGTAACTCAGAAAATGGTACAGTCAGACACTGCTGGTGGTAACTCAGAAAACGGTACAGTCAGACACTGCTGGTGGTAACTCAGAAAACAGTACAGTCAGACACTGCTGGTGGTAACTCAGAAAACGGTACAATTAGACACTGCTGGTGGTAACTCAGAAAACGGTACAATCAGACACTGCTGGTGGTAACTCAGAAAATGGTACACTCATTTTGGAAAACAGTCTGACATTTTAAGTTGAAACAATGGTTTCTCATCCATTCCATCCTTAAGTATCTACCCCAAAGACGTGAAACACATGTTCACATAGATACTTACATGTGAATTTTCACAGCCACTTTATTCATAGTAGGCCCAGACTGGATACAACCCAAATGCCTATCAACTGGTAAATAGATGAACAAATTGTGTGACAGTTATGGAGTGAATTTCTACTTAATAAAATGGAACAACTCTTTTTTACATGGAGGAGAATGAGCGAATTTAAAAAGCATTTTGCAATGTGAAAGAAGCCAGACACCAAAGACTGTATACTGTAATATGATTCCATTAACTGAAATTCTGAAAGGGCGAAACTATAATCATGCAAATTAGATCAGTGGTTCCTGGGGGTGAAGTAAGGGAATTAACTGCAAAGGAGCTGGAAGAAACTCTTTGGTAGGAATGCTCTATATCTGGACTGTGATGATGTTTGCACAACTGTATACAATTGTCAGAACTCAAGCTTTACCATATTTCAGGTTAAGTTGAATTTTACCATGTGTATACTTCAATAAAGCTATTCAAAAGTAGGAACCTAGTGATGCTTTTAAATTTAAAAAAAGAGGATTAAAAAAGCAAAAGCATAGTCCGCAAAAGACAAAAAAGACCCTTCAGTAGTCTGCTAACTACCCATTTAGGAGGAATTATAGCATTTATAGGACCACCATTTTGAAAATCCTAAAGTAGCAATTGGTTCAATCAAGAATCATCAATAATTGCTAAAACCACTTGGAGAGATTGTAGGAGAACAGAACATTTAGAAAGATTGCAGATTTTTAACTGCTTTTATTGGAAAAATGTGCCTTTCCTGTGGGGTTCTTGCTTGTCACCAAAATATGCATTACCAGCAGTGGGTAACCTGACACCATGAGCGACTTGATGTGCACCTGGATGAAATGTTCTTGCCCAAACTGCTTAACTGGAATCTAATCCAAAGTCTAAATCTAATGTCCAGTTTACAGGAAATAGGAGGGCTAGAGGAACACTTTCAATGACGTAAGTAAATAATTTGGCCAAATTCTAAATGTAGGACATTCTACAAGACAGTTGGATTGGGTTCTTCAAAAAGTTACATCAGAAAACCACAGAAGAACTGGGGAAACAATTCTAGATTTAAAGAGTCAAAAAAGACAACCAAAAAAGTTTCAGTGTGTGAAACTTGATTAGATTCTGGTTAGGTTATAATCAGAATAAAAGAAAAGTTATAAATGATCTTTTAGGGCGAATGTGAAAATTTGAAAATATAAATGTGTCCCTAGAGAAAATGGGATTATGTTGATTTTTATTTTTGTGATGCAAATATTGTGGTTATGACCAGAATGTTCTTAGGAGAAGAATGGTGTAGTATCCTGTAGTTTCCAACTTACTTTTATTCAGAAATGAGGAGTGTTTTACACCAACACATGGATGAAGCAACTATGACAGAACATTGTGTGCCTAGTCACTCGGTCGTGTCTGACTCTTTAAGACCCCATAGCCCACCAGGCTCCTCTATGGGAATTCTCTAGGCAAGAAGACTGGAATGGTTGCCATGCCCTCCTCCAGGGGATCTTCCTAGATGGAGATTGAACCCAGGTCTCTTGCATTGCAGGCAGATTATTTACTGTCTGAGCCACCAGGGAAGCCCAAGAATACTGGAGTGGGTAGTCTATCTCTTCTCCAGGAGATCTTCCTGACCCAGGAATCAAACCGGCATCACTTGCATGTCATTCGGATTCTTTATGAGAGTTCACTCTAGGTGGAGGTCATATGAGCATTCATTTTAGTCATCTATGTGCTTAACTCATTTTTTTAATTAAAAAAGTTGAAAAATGAGATATATATTCCCCTTTTTGGAAGCAGAGTTCTGAGAAATAGTGTCTCAGACTCTGAAACTTCTAGTTTATAAAAGTATGGTCATTTAAGAAGATTGAGCCCTCTTTTTCTCACTTTTTCAAGCGTCAGATGCATTGTGTTACTAGGAATTACATTTCTTCATAGAGATGGTTGTCTTTGAATACTGTATATATATATATATATATATATATATATATTTTGCCAAAAACTAAAGTTTGACTCACTTTAAACTTAGTTTAATTAAAGAAATCCCAGCATGTTAAAGCATAGACTTTAAACTTTAACCTCGTAAGTCCCAATTAGAAAAGTAGGTTTAAACTCCAGGGCCAGTTGCTGCCTAATGAGTTATCTGAAACTTCACTACTTAAAACCAGACCAGACTGTTTGCTCACAGCTCTGTAGTTCAGCAGTCTGGGAAGAATGAATTGTTTTATCTGATTGGGTTCTTAAAAGGTTGAGCCAGGCTGAGCTCTTATCTGGGAAACTCTGTTGGAAGAATTCTGTTCCTAGGGGTTATTGTGGTTCTGAGGTCCTTCTGTCCTTTGTGGCTGTCAGCCAGGGGTAGCTCTCTAGTCCTGGAGGCCACCTGCACTCTTTCTTACATGTCCTTCTCCACCTGCAGACCAGTAGCATCATTTGTTTTTTTTCTTCATAGTTCACCTATTACTTTCTCCTGCTACCATTGAGAGAAATATTCTGCTTTTAAAGGGCCAGTGTGATTAGATTAGGCCCACTAGAAAATATCATAAGGTCAACTGTGTCATAGAACATAAAATAATTATAGGATCCAAGGCAAAATGATTGTCTGAGAAGGCCTTACAAAGAGCTGTGAAAAGAGAAGCGAAAAGCCAAGGAGAAAAGGAAAGATATACCCATTTGAATGCAGAGTTCCAAAAAATAGCAAGGAGTGATAAGAAAGCCTTCCTCAATGATCAGTGCAAAGAAATAGAGGAAAAGAACAGAATGAGAAAGACTAGAGATCTCTTCAAGAAAATTAGGGATACCAAGGGAACGTTTCATGCAAAGATGGGCTTGATAAAGGACAGAAATGGTATGGACCTAACAGAAGAAGATATTAAGAAGAGGTGGCAAGAATACACAGAAGAACTGTACAAAAAAGATCTTCGCTACCCAGAAAATCATGATGGTGTTATCACTCACCTGGAGCCAGACATCCTGGAATGTGAAGTCAAGTGGGCCTTAGGAGGCATCACTATGAACAAAGCTAGTGGAGGTGATGGAATTCTAGTTGAGCTATTTCAAATCCTGAAAGATGATGCTGTGTAAGTGCTGCACTCTATATACCAACAAATTTGGAAAACTCAGCAGCGGCCGCAGGTCAGTTTTCATTCCAATCCCAAAGACAGGCAATGCTAAAGAATGCTCAAGTGAATTCGCTCAGTCATGTCTGACTCTTTGCGACTCCATGGACTGTAGCCTGCCATCCATCGGATTTTCCAGGCAAGGGTGCTGGAGTGAGTTGCCATTTCCTTCTCCAGGAGATCTTCCTGACCCAGGGATTGAACCCTGGTCTCCTGCATTGTAGGCAGACGCTTTACCGTCTGAGCCACCAGGGAAGTCAACCACCCCACAATTGCATTCATCTCACACGCTAGTTAAATAATGCTCAAAATTCTCCAAGCCAGGCTTCAACAGTACGTGAACCGTTCAAGGAGATCCAAGTAGTCCATTCTAAAGGAAATGAGTACTCATTGGAATACTCAGTCCTGAATACTTATTGGAAAGACTGATGCTGAAGCTGAAACTCCAATACTTTGGCCACCTGATGCAGAGAACTGACTCATTTGAAAAGACCCTGATGCTGGGAAAGATTGAAGGCTAGAGTAGAAGGGGATGACAGAATGAGATGGTTGGATGGCATCATCGACTCAGTGGACATGAGTTTGAGTAAACTCTGGGAGTTGGTGATGGACAAAAAGGCCTGACATGCTGCTGTCCATGGGGTTGCAAAGAGTTGGACATGACTGAGGACTGAACTGAGCTGTACTGAAAGAAGAAAAATTATTCAAGAGTGAGTATCACTGGGATTGTCCCTAGAACTTTACTTTGATTTCCAGGAGACAATATATTTTATGTAATGATAGGTTATCTATTTTATCTGTATTTTTAATAATAGAAAAATATTTTGATGATGAAAGACTTTCGGTTCTGATGCTACTTAAAATGGTCAGCTTTGATTTAAAAAAAAATTATAGGAGTATGGTTGCTTTACAATGTTGTGTTTCTGCTGTGCAGCAAAGTGAATCAGCTATACATATACATATTCCCTCCTTTTTAAGGATAAAACTTCTCAGCTATATCCTCTAACTATAATACATTTAGAAATATGGTTCTGTCTGTAGTCCTTTGAATTTACTTTAAAGTTATTCCCTAAGTTCTAATTCTTTTTAAATGTTTGCCTTTTTTTTCCCCCCAAAATTGCTCTATATCAAGCCCAGCTCTAACTTTAGTGCTGGCATGCTCCAAACACCTACTCCTGCTAATGAGCCAATCTAACCATAATAATAGGAAACAAACTATTTTTTCATGCTTGTTCATTCAGTGATTGATGAATTCAGGTGGAACGCAGAAGGGATGCCTTTTCTTCATGATGTCTGGGGCTTCAGTTGGGAAGGAGTCTATAGTCAGTGGTGACTTGGAAGACTGAACTCTAAAGTTTTCTGGAGACCTGTTCACTCTCATGTTTGTATCTGGGCTGTGATAACTCCAAAATTGGGCTTAGCAGGACTGTCAAATAGTGCCCATACATGGCCTCTTCAAGTGACTTGAGCTTCCTCATAGTATGGTGACATCAGTAGTCAAGCTTCACACATATTAACTCTAGGCTCCCAGCACAACTTCAGTGGTCATGTAAAAATGTTTTCCATGTTTTAAATAAGATACAACACAACATTATTTTCTATCTTTGAGAGTTGACGTTTTATAAACTATCTTAAAGTGTGTTCTAATATTCTAGGATATGATTTTGTCTCTAGAGAAAAAGTAACTATAACTTCCGTATTATAAAAATTTAGAGTCTTGAGATGGATGGAAAAATATATATTACATGTATATGTATTATTCATAGCTAAGTAGCGTTTTTACTTCATTTTGAAATAATTGGCATCAATTTGAATAATAGGTTTTTTTACCATTAAGAAGATTGCAGCATCATTAAATATGACAGGGTTTGCTCTGTTTCTGTGTTATCACTGATGAACTAACTAATGTTAGAATTTTTTAGAGCAGCTACCTATCAACTTTTGGAAGTAAGAACATAGAAAATGAAATAGTGATATAAAAGAAAGGAGAAAAACAAGTTTTATAAAATCAAATTATATTGCTCCTGTTCTTGGCTTTCTTACAGAAAAGAAAGGGAGAACTTGTTTTGGTGTTACCCAGATTAAGATCTGATGATGCTGAGTTCTGTATTTATTCCTGTGAAAGACCTCCAGAAATTGACTTAATTCATTTAAACCTTCAAGGGTCTTGAGCTAACAGAAGTGTGTTAGAGCAGCCTCCTGCCATACCGACTGTCCTCACACAACCCCTGATGGTACACCCAGTTAATTATTGAGTATTTCTGATGTTTATAGAGCTTCCCCGGTGGCTTAGACAGTAAAGAAACTGCCTGCCATGTGGGAGATCTGGGTTTGATCCCTGGGTTGGGAAGATCCCCTGAAGGATGGCATGGCAACCCACTCCAGTATTCTTGGCTAGAGAATCCCCATGGCAGAGGAGCCTGGCAGGCTACAGTCCATGGGGTAAGAGTTAGACATGGTTGAATGACTAAGCACAGCACATAGTATTTTGTTTAAGCTTCACACCCTGTGGGTTATTAAGACCATGTTTATTCTTACTAATTTGAGAGGGAATGTCTTGAAGAATTTCCTGGAGAAACTTTCCATTTTTGCCAACTTATTAAAAAAACTTAGCTCTGGTTTTTTGGTTTCTATCCTGTGTGTAATACCATAGCTTTAATTGATACATTAGGCTCCCTGACACTTAGCAGATATAATGTACATTTGATTTAGTGAACTTTGCCAGGAGAGACACAAGCACATCTGGCTCCGGGGAAATCCCATTCCTCCTCTCAACAAGTACTATTCTTCCTCCTCATTATATACTGGGCTTCTGTGACCACTTTTTCCAAGGATTCAGGGAAAATCTGAACTAGGATTAAGTGATGCTGACACTCCAGGTTCAGAGGTTCTCAGTGTGGTCCGTAGATCCAACAGCTTCAGTATTATTACCTGGGAATTTGTTACAAATGTGTGTTCTTAAGCCTCAGCTCAGTCCTCCTTACTTAAAAGCTCTGGGCTTGTATTTCAGCAGTCTGTATTTTGATGAGCCATGCAGGGGATGCACAAAGTCTTAATAGCTATTGTCTAAGATTTTTGCAGTTGGTGTTAGCATTTAACGATACGGCCAGCTTATCCTTCTGCATGCACAAAACTTTCCCTGGTTGCTCAGAGGATAAAGAATCTACCTGCAGTGCAGGAGACCCAGGTTCAATCCTTGGGCCAGGAAGATCCCCTGGAGAAGGGAATGGCCACCCACTCCAGTATTCTTGCTGGGAGAATTCCATGGACAGAGGAGCCTGGCGGGCTACAGTCCATGGTGTCACAAAGAGGCAGACACAATGGAGCAACTAAAAATTTATCCTTCTGCAAAAGTATTATCTATGTGAAAGACAATTTTATGTATATTATTTTTAATAATTGTGTTTATTACATACAACTATTTATGTATATAGATATTGACCTACATTTTTCTCGATTTTGTGTATTAAAAGCAATGCAAAGAGCTGTATCTCACCCTTTGTCCCCTGCAGAGTTTGATTCAGATAGAAAGACCACATAATGAAGAGAGAAGCAGATCAGGGTAGAATACTGTGGAACTGGAGGTCAAAGGACAAGGGGTGAAAAGCAGGTAAGGAGAAAGGGTGGAGGAAAAGCAGGACCTAGGCATCTAACTTGTGTTGGGAGTTCAGCTGAGGACATCATCAGAGTAGCTGAATGGGACTGTGGCAGAAGCTGATGCTCTGCCACGTGGTTTTAGACAGGACTGTTCCCTTTCAGGCATAGGGAGGATGTTGAATCTACGGGCTTTGCTTGGCAGACTGAATCTCCCGACTGTCAAAAACTATCTTTGCTTTCGTTGCTATTGTTCGGTCACATCTGACTCTCTGCGACCCCATGAACTGCAGCACACCAGGCTCCTGTGTCCTTCAGTATCTCCCAGAGTTTGCTCAGATTCATGTCCGTTGAGTCGGTGATGCCATCCAACATATCCTCAGCCACCCGCTTCTCCTTTTGCCTTCAATCTTTCAGCCCTCTATAAACTCACTCCTGCAGTACAATAAGCTGCCTTTTTGATGATTGCCATTTTTGCAACAATTGACACTAATTTTATCATAAAACTGCATACCATACAATATAGCCCTGAAATGTTATGATTGTGTTGTATTATTCAGAATGCAGTTGTTCTTACTGTTAACACTGAGGTGGTGTCTGTCTAAAGACAGACTTCAGTTGCTTTCTTCAGGAACATAATATCATTGTTTCCTCCAGTAAGAGATTTCACTTACATTGTTTCCACTTGCAAAGCTTTTCCTCAGATTTTGTCTTATTGGAATTCTACACTTTGCTGTAGCTGAGAAACAACATGGCTTTCAGTAAGTAAACCATATTTTAAATTTATTTCTTTATCAATTTCTTGGAATGATAACTTCTTTATAATATTTAAAGGCTATATTGAAATTGTTTAGTTTTGGTATTTGTATCCATAGTAGTAGATGCCTGCTGAATACTGGTTAAGAGAAAGATTGTCGGCTTTGTTACTTTAAGGATTTTTTGAGAGCTGGCTCTATATTAGAAAGGAGTTTGGAAATAGTATTTTTTTTTTTTTTTTGCTATTGCTCTGAGTTGAGTTTTGTATTATATTTTTGTAGTTAAATATTGATCTTTTTTGAAATTCTTGATTGCTTATAGATTTTTAAAGTTGATCTTTATTTTATGGTTCTTTGCTTTAAGTGTTCCACTTAATTTCAAATGGAAAGGATTTAAAACAGCTCTAAACTAGGACAGGCTTCATGTACATGTTGTGAAAAATGTTATCAAGTTTTAAACTTGTAATGCCACTATGATGGCATTGACTGGTAAGGTTTCTCATCACTATCAACTATCAACCTTACTTCAGAGTGTCTAAAGGCACTCAAGGGCAGGCAATTAATAGGCCTCGCCCTTGGAGAGGGAAGTATATCATCAGGAAACCTTTTCCTGTCCATATGTCTCCCATTCTTTTCTTCACTTAGCAGTTGTTTTTGGAAAGGATAGCTAAACCGGAATAATTGAATCCTGAAATTACCTTCTTCTCACGACTGTTGCTGCCATTGCTGGTTAGTTGCTAAGTCATGTCAGAGTCTTTTGCAACCCCATGGAGTGCAGCATGCCAGACTCCCCTGTCCATGGGATTTCCCGGGCAGGAATACTGGAGTGGGTTGCCATTTCCTCTTCTGGGGAATCTTCCTAACCCAGGGATCGAACCCGTGTCTCCTGAATTGGCAGGTGGATTCTTTACTGCTGAGGCAGCAGGGAAGCCCTCTTTTTCAAGACTAGGCCTGACTAAATTAGGATCTTTGTTCCAGAAGAGTTACTCAGATTGATTGGATGTGTATTACATATTTCCTCATATCCAACACACTATGGATAGGATTGGGGTTTACAATAAAACAGAGGGTGGCCGCTCAGTAACCCTGTTTCACAGTGAGGTCATAGTTGTTCAGGTTCAAGCTGGGCCAAAACAAAAATCAAGGATTGTGGTTTCATTGATACAAGCCCTTTTGAATTTTGTCATATTTTCCTAATGATTGATTGCCAGTTTCACATGGAGACTTCTTTCATGTGAAGAAAGAAGAGACAGCTTCTTGGGAGAGGCCGCTGGGGTTTTTTAATCAATGAGGAAAGAGAAACTGGGAGGAAGCAGCTGAAAGAATGTGAAAGAGAAAGTTTTATGGCTAGAACAAGGTTTAAGAGGATTCAGGAGGAGAGAGGTCCAGGGCCAGTCAGATGTATCTTTTGACCTTGGGAAGAAGAGATACAGTGTTCTCTGGGGCCAGGGAGGATCAGTGTGACCTTGTGTCTGAGTTCAGAGAGTTGGCAAGCTTAATTCCAGAGTAGAGGTTAAGGATGAGTGATAGGATGAGGTGGGATCTGGAAGAAAATGGTGACGTTTGTGGTGCCTGAAGTGTGGAATAGAACCACGGGTGACATAAAGGGTTTCTGAGGGTAAAACTGAAACTAGCAATTCAGTATCTGTCCAGGGGATACTGCCATGCTCCATTCTCCTCAGAACTTGGCATTTGCCCTTCAGAAGCAGGAGAAAGAGGTGACTGATTAATTTGAGGTGGGCTGTTCAGTCAGATACAACAGAACAATGAAAGGAAAAAGGTTGACAAAAGATAATTGGCAAGTGAGAAAGTTGAAGTGCTGAGTCGTGGGGTCCAGTCTGAGTAGGAAAGGAAATGAAAACAGGAAGTGGGGGAAACTTTGAGGACCAGGAAAGCTTTGAAAGACCTTGAGGGTCTTCATGCTTCAAGCTCACAGGAAGTGATAGAGAAAAATGGAGGCTGGAAGATGGAATTCCAGACCTGCTGACGTTGGAGCATTGCAAACGTGCAGGTCACAGTCAGTGATTTTCTCTTGATGGTCACTCCTTTTGTGGGACTTGAGAGGATCTTAGCTCCGCGACCAGAATAGACCCCATGCTCCCTGCAGTGAATGTGTGGAGTCCTAACCACTGGACCACCAGGGAAGTCCCCAGCAAGTTCTTAAGTAATCTGATGATCCAGGTCAGAGCCCTCCCTTGTAGAACCACTGTTCTGCAGGCAGGGAGTAAAATGAAGCTGGATAGTACTTAAATATTAATGCTAACCATCTAAATTAGGGGAAAGGCTTAGATTAGTTTTTCAAAAATTTCTTAGTTATTTTTCATATACCTATGATTTTGTTAGCAGGCTGGTGATACAGAGTAGGTCCAAAGCCAAATCTAATAGGACTTCTTTAGTTTGGTTGGGATTCTTTGTTTCTAGTAGATTTGATCTTTTGCATGCCTATAATTTTGTATACTTGAGCCAACCCCCCTTTCCACCAATGAATGAGAGTGAAGATAAATATCGTGTGCATGCGCACATGCTCAGTCATGCCTGACTCTTTGCGATCCTATGGACTGTAGCCTGCCAGGCTCCTCAGCCCATGGAATTATCCAGACAAGAATACTGGAGCAGGTTGCCATTTCCTTCTCCAGGCCATCTTCCCTACCCAGGGACTGAATCCATGTCTCTTGCGTCTCTGCATTGGCAGGTGTGTTTTTTACCAGCTGAACCACTGGGGAAACTCAAATTTCATATAACCTGTATCAAGTTAATAATTAATTGAAATGCTAAGATTTTTCAGGGAATTTTCACCCAAAACTGATCTGTTAATTATCTGAGGTCCAAAAGTACAAAGATTCTGGCCTTTACTTTTAGTATGGTGATACCACTGAGGGCCATTTGAATGTAAAACAAGTAATTTCTCCATTAGTTCAGTGCTGTAAAGATGTGATTTCTAAGGATATTGAAATAGCCCATTTTAGTGGCATTTTCTCCTCAGTATCAACGGGCCTTTCCTATCAAATTTTGGTCTAGGAGAATACTTTTGGTATATTAATAACACTCTTACTATCTGGCCTTGAGCTCTGAGAAATGCTTTATGGATTTTTGTAAAGCTATCTCACAATATTAGTAAACACTGGGATCCTACAAACTCAATTTTGATGCAGTAAGTCCACAAAGTAGGCTTCATCTCTTTTTTATTCCAAAAATAAAGCCAATTTGGAGTCCATGTTGTAAGCCAAAAAGAGCAAAGAGATGTGACTGATATATTTTTTTAAATTATTTGTATGGTTAAAGGATAACCAGGAACATGTTTAAGAACTTCATATATTTACCTAATAAAAATATGCAGGCTACCTGTGCTTGAGAAGTTTCTATTATAATACCCTCTACACAGTCGCTAATAGTTGATAGAGGAACTTCCAGAACATAAATATTAATTTGTGTCCAGCTGATAATCTCACACAGAGTGCTGATGGCTCTGATTTTTCCTTTTTAGACATTGTTATAATGCCTAATAAGATAAAATTCTACATGTGGAAAATATTAAAGTAATTAAAAACATTTGGCTTTTTTGCATATATTTTCTAAATTTAGCTGTCTTGT
The DNA here is from genome assembly GCF_032405125.1 of Capricornis sumatraensis. Lineage (NCBI taxonomy): Eukaryota > Metazoa > Chordata > Mammalia > Artiodactyla > Bovidae > Capricornis > Capricornis sumatraensis. The sequence continues at coordinate 137,509,212 of NC_091071.1, forward strand.
TAACACTCATCTCTCTTGTCTCTAATTGGGTTGAAATGTGTGAAAGAAAAAGTGCTTTGATATGGAACTATTTTTCAAAGGATGGCTCCACTATGATACACATAGAGGGAGCTGATAGATGAAGCTTTAAAAAAAGTTTCTGATGTCAACATTCTTACTTTGGTGGTACAAGATTTAAATAAGACTTTGCTGCATCCCAATAACTAAAGTTTTTTTTTTTTTTTTTAATGTATCATTTGGAAATCTAATCATCACTTTAGATATGAGTTTAAAAGTGATACTCCAAGATTTGATTCTTCAGAAATACTTTATCTTACTTTTTTAAAACAGTTGCAGTATCATATAACTTTCTCATTCAGAAAAGGGATGATATTTAGTAATTTGCCTTTCTAAGGACAGATAAATATTATTTCCTTATTTTGAATGTTCTATAGATGGATGGTTTTTACTGACTTTAAAATTGTTAAAAAGAATTAAAAAAAAACAAAATTGTATATAATATCTGACTCAGATTAAATTACCATAATTTGAATAACTCTTCCTAAGGCTTTACATTAAAAAATTCTTATAGACCATCCTTATTCTAAAATTTCACTGTAGGCGAACACCCAGTGTATTGAGACAGCTCTTAGCATCTTTTGAAGGTTGAATTTTACATAAAAACAAGGTTATATTGTATGCCTGTGGAAAAGTTAATATTCATCTCTTTCCTGTCATCCTGTGAGTTTTATTAAAACTGCGACCACCTGTCAGTGAGAGGTAGATGAGAAGCACAATGAAAGAGATTGGTATAGAAGTAACTTCCTGAAGGAAAACAGAAGCAGCTTTTTTTTTTTGAATTGTGCTATGTACTATTGGGGTCTTGGCTAATCAGTATTGCAAAAGTTTGAGAGGATTCTCAATCTTAAAGGAGGAAGGCAGGGACATAACCAGGTTTGGTGGAGTCTGAAGCATGTATAATTTGGAGGGTTTTCTTTAAGAGGGGAAAAAAAAAAAAAAAACCCCAAAATATTTTCCTTAGGAAATTTATAAAAACCTAAGACTAAGTGAAAGCATCAGATTCCTCTTAGGTCCCTGAAAGGGTCTGTGGCAGGAGGGGCCCTTAAGTTTAAGCTTTATTAACTTCAAGGTAAGTACTGCCTTTGGGACAAAAAGGAGGAATGCAGGTTTTGCCTACGCTCAGGAGTTAACCTCCAAAATTCCTCCCATAACTGGACATATTTTTCAAACCCCCGGTCCAATTGAAGAGAAGTTTTACTTTGTTGCGGAATTTCCATCCTACCTTCTTTAGTCCTGGTTTCCACAGTATCTACCCAAAACCTGGAATCTTCAGTGAAACTGAGTAGATATTTTTTAGCTGGTCAACTAAGACTGGGCCAATATTGCTGAAAATTGAAAGAAATCATGTCATGGATATGGTTGGCAATTTATTGACTTTCTGCAGATTTTAGTGTAGCAGTAAGTTAACATACTAGTGAACAAAGTACCCGAATGGCGTTACTCCTAAGGAAATGTGATTGTTGGTTTATAGTTTGCTGTTGTGTTACAGAGGCTCAGTGGGAGAACCATCTGTTGGAACAGCATTTCTATATCACATGTTGCTACATAATATGTACTGTCCATCAGATCTCACCTGTCAAGAAGTGTGTATCTACCTTGCTGATCCCAGTGTCTAGTGGCCTTACCAGAAACCTGCTTAGTGGCATAGAGACGTGTTGTGTTAAAAAACATAGGCTTTAGAACCTAAACTGTTTTCTCAGCGTAATCACCATCGTCTGGGCTATTTTCTTATATTTATTATAAAATATTTGGTAAACATGCTAATTTTATATATTCACAAAGAAAGATTATCTTTTAAAGGATGAATCTGGGAGCCTGCCCAATGGTTCTGCCTGTGTTATTGCTACCTCTGTGCCATTGGACTCTGTGTGTTTGTACTTCCATTTTCTTGTCTACAAGTTGGGATTTCCTGAGGTTCTTATAATGATTAAGTTGTATAATAAATGTGGGGTGCTTGGTGACATGTGTGGAAGATGGTAAGTGCTTCTAAATGTTTACCTATTGCTGCAGCTGCTGTTTAGCCATTGATGCAACATTATACAAGTACACATCTGATAAATTCCTACTATTAGTAAATGAATAAAAACTGTCATCTTTTTAAGCCTGAATGTTTTCCCTTATCAGAAAATTAGAACTGTGTAACACAACCTATTTTCATTTTTGCCTTAGATATCAGTAAGCTTAGAGCTAAATTCATTATTCTGATGGTATAATTTGTTCAAGTCTGAGAACAACTACTTTGCTTTCTTCAGTTGATCTCTATTCTCTTTGATCTTTTAATTTCTAATTTTATACTATCTTAATCCATAAATCACTGCCAAGTCTTTTGGAATGGGAATAATTTATATAAAATGGTCTATCTCCATTCCCCATTAACGTCTTTATCATGTTCAGTTGCAGACAGTTCTCATTTGTGTGGTTCTAGTGGTAGCATGCATTCTTCCTAGGCTTAGTTGAGAAAAGGGTCCATCCTTCATACCATCTTTGTTATTCAGTCACTAAGTCTAGTCTGACTCTTTCTGACCCCATGAACTGTAGCACATCAGTCTCCTCTGTCCTTCACTGTCTTCCAGAGTTTGCTCAAATTCATGTCCATTGAGTTGGTGATGCTGTCTGACCATCTCATCCTCCACCACCCCCTTCTCCTTTTGCTTCCAGTCGTTCCTAGCATCAGAGTTTTTCCCAATGAGTCAACTCTTCATGTCAGGTGGCCAATATTTAGGACCTTCCATAGTGCACCATAAAGGCTAACTTATGTGTTACATTTTATGACCGGTTTGAAGAACAAAATGTGAGTTATCTGCTTGCTCAGTACCTGGCTTAGAAAATGACTTACTTGGGGGTAACTTTTAGACAAAACTAAAAGTCCTGTTACATATTTTAGAGCCAAAACTATGTTGGAGATGATCAAAAGTATCTGGCCTTACTTGCTTGTAGTTTATATTCAAGAGTAAACCAATCACCATTAAATGAGATTTTAGGTCTTGCTAAAAGTGAGAGATTTCCACTGAGAAGATGTAGCTTTTGTTACCTGTGATTTTGTAAGCTGCAAACACTGCATTTTCTATCTCTTCATCTTTTGTTCCACATTATACCTGGTGGTGGTGGTGGTTTAGTCACTAAGTTGTGTCCAACTCTTGCGACCCCATGGACTGTAGCCTGCCAGGCTCCTCTGTCCAGGGGATTCTCCAGGCAAGAATACTGAGTGAGTTGCCATTTCCTTCTCCAGATGTTATACCTAGGTACCCCCAAATGGATTGAAAACTTTGTACTACTAAATTGTAGTATGAACGAGTCATTATTAAAGAAATATATCTGCTGACAGAAACAAGCCATCCTAGGTGGAAACAAAACTTTAAAGAATCAAAGTTCTGTGAATTTACAGCTTAGAATACTGCATGTCGTTAGGAGAAAAATTTTCCAACTCTGTCTCAGAAAATTTTAGCTGGCTTATTTATTTATTTATTTTTTAAGTTGAGCATCTACAAGTTACTTAGATTGTGAATGAATGGGTGGCACACATAAAGCAAAAGCCCCAAATGTGATATTGGTACTTGAATAGGAGGATCTTTTCAAATATCAGCCCCCATGGCCTAGTACCAGCTGTGTCACTCAACAGGTGATTTTGAGCCAAAACATTAATCTCGATGCCTCGATTTTCACTTCTGTAAAATGAGGATTGGATTCAATGAATCTCTAATTCCCCATTCAGCTCTGACAACATTCAATTCTATTGTCACAAAGCAGAACATAATAAAATGCTTCATTCAAAATCTGGTGGTATAGTGTTCTTCAGTCTGGGCCCCTGGAATATATTCACTGGTCAGGGATGAAGTTCACAGTTATGTGTATTCTGAATGATCCACTTGAACCCTTGAAGACAGTGACCAATGTCTGTAACATGCTTGTGACGCTTCTGTTCCATAATCTGCAAGAGGCAATTGATGGTCCGATCTGCTCTGTGTATGTGCTAAGAGCAAGCCTCAGGCCACACACAGCTGGGACCATGTGGATACAGGCATCTGCGGAATGCTGTGGCTTTCTGCTTGCCTGCTAGGAGTCCTGCAGTGAGGATAGCCTGGAAACAATGCCCATGTGAGATAGTGTCATCTTCATTGAGAGGAAAATTGCTTTGAGAACCTGAAGTGTAGTCCATGCCTTTCCGTTGTCCACTAGGGCCCAGCAAACATGCCACATATATTCCTGGCAGCTGGGGAGGAAAGAAGCAAAGAGACAACTTTGTGTACATTCCACAGATTTTAAATGTTAGTAATTGACATGCAGTATATGGCTACCCACTCCAGTATTCTTGCCTGGAGAATCCCAGGGATGGGGAAACGGTGGGCAGCCATCTATGGGGTTGCACAGAGTCGGACACGACTGAAGTGACTTAGCAGCAACAGCATAGCGTATTGAATTAAGAATAATTGTAAGAGACGATGGAGACCATAATGATTAAGAGAGGGAAATTGGAAGCTGCTATGAATGTAGAGTCCATCTATCTATTTGAATTATAGTTTTCTTTGGATATATGCCCTGGAGTAGTATCACTGGATCATATGGTAACTCTATTTTTAGTTTTTTAAGGACCCTCCATGCTGTTCTCTATAGTGGCTACACCAATTTACATTGACCTTCCGTTTGAAGCACAAGCTTCAGAGGTCACACGTGACCTTTAGGCTTACATTGTTGACCACTTAATTACAGGGCCACACTAGGCTTCAAAGGAGAATGTAAAGTGCTCACTAATGTGATGAGTGTACAGTGAAGGGTTTGTTATTGAGAATGAGAGTATCTAGCATCTGTCCATTAACAGTACATTTTCAAGACTGGAGTCCTAGGTTTTCTCAGTTAAAGGTGCAAGTTTGTTGCTAAAATATTTATTTGCATATGAATTACATGTTTAAATATTCAGTTTCTGTTACTGCTGTTTTAATTCCTATGTTCACAAAAATGGATTGAGGTCTCAGATGCGATTAAATGATAAAAATGGAATTAAAATATTAGCATCAGAACTTTAATTCAAATACTGAATTTAAACCTATATAAAACATATAAGAAGGGATTCTGGTAGTGTCATAATTTACCAGAGGCTTCTGAATAAGAAGTCATGTGAACAGCAAGTATGACAGTAAGTATCTAGCGTTCAGATTTTATTGGATTGGTGATCCATTGACTGATAGTCACCTGTTATGAACCTGTTAAAATGGTTTTTGCACTGTGAAGTTGATGATCTTTTTTCCCCCTAAAGCCAGAATCTAAAACCCTAGAGCTATCACTCAGAATTTCAGTCTATTTTTGTGGCATAAATCACAGTACTACCATGAAACTTGTCATCTAGCCCAAACACTAATAACAAATGTATGTAGAGGGGAAACAGATTAATTATTGGCAGAATTCCTTTGTTAAATGACACCTCATGCATCAGTGGCCTGCAGTGAGTAAAACAGCCTTTGTTATTTTGTGTACTAACCTTTTCCTCCCAGTGAGGCAAAAGAATTGAGGTGTGGAGACTGAATCTAGTTTGGAATATATGAAATATATATATTTATTCACTCACCCAACAAATTTTTTCAGAGCCTACTGTGTTAAGAATTGCTCCAGACAGACACTGGAAATACAGCAGTGAACAGAGATCAAGCCATTGCCTTCATAGAACTTACTTTCTAATGGAGAGTCGATTATCATTTAGGACCATGTGCTGCAGGAAGTGGTAGTGATTGTTTTGAGAGTTCTGCTATAGACTGAACAAGGTGGATTAGAATCTAATAAGAAATCAGGAAAGTAAAACAGTTGTTTTGGCAGAGGGCAGGGGTGGGCTGAGGTTGATGTTGCTTTGAAAGTAAGAGTTTAACCCCAGTGCTTTTCCGTATGCTGCTTTACTCTTGAAGAGTAGCTGCTTGTCATTAATATGCGCCCCACTTGAGGATTCCGGGATGAGGGAACTAGTGAAAACTGTGAGTGGGATAAAATTGAAACCACTAAGTATGGCACCCCACTCCAGTACTCTTGCCTGGCAAATCCTGTGGACGGAGGATCCTGGAGGGCTGCAGTCCATGGGGTCGCTAACAGTCGGAAACGACTGAGCGACTTCACTTTCACTTTTCACTTCCATGCATTGGAGAAGGAAATGGCAACCCACTCCAGTGTTCTTGCCTGGAGAATCCCAGGGACGGGGGAGCCTGGTGGGCTGCCGTCCCTGGGGTCGCACAGAGTTGGACACGACTGAACCGACTTAGCAGCAGCAGCAGCAGCAGCAAGTATATATCTTAACGTTCCGGGTGAAGAAATGCAAGACTATTTTTTTCCCCTGTAAAAAAATTCTTGGTGGTTGCCCAGTGGTAAAGGGATTCAGATGTTTATCTGAAAGATGGAATAAAAACATGTTTTATTGGTAATGGATTCATTTATTTAAGTGGCCTGCTTGGTTGGTATTTTTTTCATGATATTCAGTTTCTTGAATACCTTGGCCCTATCTTTCCATGGGGCTTCTTAGATGGCTCAGTGGTAAAGAATCCACCTGCCAAGCAGGAGATGTGGGTTCAATCCCTGAATCAGGAAGATCTTCTGGAGAAGGGAATGGCACCCCCCTCCAGTATTCTTGCTTGGGAAATCCCATGGACAGTGGAGTCTGGCAGGTTACAGTCCATAGGGTATCAGAGAGCCAGACACAGCTGAGTGGATGAGCACACACTCACCTTCTCATGGCTGCATTACCAACCCGTCAGTCATGGAGAGTAGGTTATGGGAGTTTTGAAGAAAACTGACTACAAATATTTATCAAGAATTTTATTTTTCCCCATTACTTTTATAATTTTCTTTATTAAGATATTGAATTTGAAAGCCATAATTAAAAATCTATAGAAATGCTACAGCAGAATATAAAGATTTATTTTTTATGTTAAAAGAAATCATTAGCTTTTAAGTGTGACAAGTGTTTCAACTGACTCTCTGGAAGCATATGTAAATGAGATCTCTCTCCATAATTCCAAGTACATTAACTCCAAATATCCTGAAGTCTGAGAGAATTGCCAAACATACCTTCACTCCAAATGTTCTGTAATGATAGAGTTTCTAATTTAGATGAAGTAGTAAGAAAATTAACTAAACAGACATGAAATCTGACCTTTAGCTCATGTCAGATAAAGTTGCCTTAGTTAAAGATTTAAGCAGAAACTCATCTCTTACTGATATGAAACTATTGTTAATTTTTAAAATTTTAATTTTTACTTAAAAATGATTTTTTTTTGCTTGTCTAATAAGGTTGATGTCTATGTGTGCTAAACTTTTTTAAAGTGGATCAAAGATCGCTAAGTTTGAGAAAAATCACTGTCTCCAGAGGAACAGAAATAAGACACACAAAGAACAAGATGATGAAAAAAAAAATTAGTTGGACATGTAATGGACAATGACCTTTTATTTTCTCATAAATCTATGGGTTGATTTGTTGTTTGGGGAAGTCACCCCATCTGTGTTTGCTAGGCTTAGTTGAGGGCACTTGATTTTCTTCCACTTGGATTCTCTTTCCCATCAGTTTTATTTAAAGCATTGCAGTTGGGTACCAAGATGGATTTTCCAAGAAAACTGACCCCAAAGTCAAACAACAGGAAAGACTGATTCAATGGATTGACATTATAAATACCTACTTCTGCTTTCAACCTAGATGGCTTTATCTTGGTGGCCACTCCTTCAGCAGAGAGACTGAATGATGTGCCTTTGAATGATGCTGCATTCTAAAAAAAAAAACATAAAATGTTTTCATTTTATGTTTTCAGCTTCTGGAACATCATGAAATACAAGTGTTAACACAAAGGTGAAGGAAGATGATAGAAGACTAAAATAAACTCTTTGGAATCCTGACCTGTTGGCCAAAACTCAAGCCCATGAACCTCATTGTGGAAATACAATGATTGTGACTTAGGGTCAGGTTTACACCCTAGCTCTGCCTCTAATGAAGTCTATAATCAATGGCCTCTTGTCCAAAGCAAGTTGAGTGGCCATGCCCAGAGTCAGAATGAGAGGACTGCACAAAGGAATCAATCACCCCAGTATGTTTCACTGGGACCCACCAATGAAATAATCTGCCACAAATGTAGAAAGCAAGAAGCCTCTGATTTGTAATGTTTATATTTCAGATGATACTTTAAGGACTTGTTATCTTGAGAGGTGGAATAGGTTTAAATTATGAAAGTTTGAATTACTCTAAAAATGTGAGAAGCTGGCTATCTTAGGGCTGTGGTTCTCAACTTCGGCTGCACGTTAGAGTCACTTGGTGAACACTGAAAATTTCAGGTGCTTGATTGCATCCCAGGCCAGTTAACTAAAACTTCCCACGAGTTGACTCAGGTGTGAATGTATTTTAAGGTTCTTTGGCAGCATTCCAAAGTTCAGTCACAATAGAGAATCACTGGCTTGGGGGTTGGGGGTATGTTTCTGTTGAAGTGGACTAGAAGGAGAATGCTTCTGTCTTTTCTTGGCATCACTGATGGAGATGAAACGCTTGCCATGTGTGCAGTGAATGAAGGATCAAGCATGGCATGCTGTATGATATTTGTCAAGCTCCCAGGTTATGACTTCTGGTTGTTCCAAAAGCCTGTTTTTCCTGAGAAATCAGCTGGATCTTATTTCTGCTCTCCCCAAAACACTAAAGTGGGTCCGTATTTTTCCCTTAAGTGACATTACAATGTCGTATATGAATGTATCTGGTTTGAGGTCCTCAGTTTTCCATCTCTGATGTTCCTCTTCCTTACTTAGGTCTCCTGTAGACTTGTTACCATCCTCCTATGACTTCTGTCCAAACTCTGACTCTTAACTGTCTTTCCACTTCTCAGAGCAGATGTCTTGCTAACATCTAAGCTATATGACAGTTTCCTTCTAACATTTCAGCTATATGGCAGTCTCCTTCTTGTCCTTTCTCCTTGCATTTTGCTCAGACTAATTCTTTATAACTGCAATTGTATCTTTGTTCATCTTTCCACAAAATTAAAAATAATTGTATAGGTTTGTCTATCTGTGGTTAGCCATACCTTTATTTTTTAATGTTAATTTATTTAAAAATGTAATATATGTACCTGATAAAACTTGGCACATAAGTATAAAATAAAAACTCTTTTTTCATGCCCACCCACACTCTAAATTCCATCAAAGAAACTCTTAGTGCTTTATCATATGTCCTTCCAGAAAAGCTCTAGGCATATATGAAAAATTATATACATATTTAAAAATATAGAGCAATGGGATTAAGTATAATGTTCTAAACTTTGTTTTTAAATGTAATATATCTTGGGGATTTTGTCATATTTTGGCTTTTGATAATTTATTGTATGACTATAGCAGCATTTATTTAAACTATCCCTTTTGGGTAGCATTTACTCTTTTCCCAGTTAACTATTATTTCCAATGTATATCTTCATGAAAATGTATATATTAATAGCAAGGGAATTGCTTAATTAAACTGTACATGTGCTTAAATTTTGATAGCTATTGTCAAAGTGCCTTCCAAAGAGATACTAATACTTTTATATTTCCACAGTAGTTTATAAAAATGCCCGTTTTCCCACATCTTCATCTGCACTGGATTTTAACCAACTTTTTATATTTTGCTTTAGTTTAGGCCATTATCTCGCATGAACTATTGGAATAATCTATTTTCTCTGCTTACCCTCTACAGAGACATTAGCAGAGTGTTGCATCCATGGAAGATTCCTTGCAAATGTCAGAGCAATAGACTTGACTGGATGAAAGAACAGATCACAAAATGTCTACTCTTGTTAATCACAGTCACAAAAATCCAATGTAATATAAATATTCCGTGGTGCTACTTTGGAACTATACCCTATCCTAAAATAACAGTAACCAGATAGTCTGTATCAGGCATGTATATATTTAGTATATTTAAAAAGCTGAATGGAGTACTAGAAATCTACCAGCAGTTAGGATGCTGGGATGATACTTTGTACCCTGTGGGTTGTAGCATTTTTTTAAGAGTTATGTACATGTAATTAACATTTCCTTTAAAACCCTGTTTGAAAATATCTTTGCTTATTTGGATGCTGTGGGGATTTCCTCTTGTATACAGATAATATAGTGCATGATGCATGAAAAAGATAGTCTGACACATAGAGTGGAATACTTAGAAAAGTCTGAAAAATTACTGCTTGTATAATAAAAATTGACATTGAACAATATTTTATTATATTGTGATTAAAAAACCATGACTTTATGAATTACATTTTATATCTGGCCACTGTAGTTTTTCTTTTAATATGTTGAAACTATTTTATTAGTGAAGAAATTTAATATTTTGAAACTTCTATGTTCTTTGTTAAACTTATCTGTATTTTAAATATCTTGCCATTTTTTAACAGTGATAGAAAATGTGGAAAACTGTATTATGCTCTTTAGGATTGTAAGAGATATTTATTGTACTTGGGTATATTAATAGGAAATTATTGACTTAGTGGGTAAAAGATTAGTATGCCTTTCCTTTTCAAAACATTCATTATTCATCACAGATGAGAGTTAAGTTGTATGTTTAACATGTATTCATGAAGCTGAAGGTATACAATCTCTGTCTATTGATAAATGCCTAATTGTCTTCAGGAGTTCTTCTTTCTACCTGTCAAAGAAGAGCTTCTAGATAGCTACCTAAATTATTGACTGTCTTCTATATTCTAGTATTTGTACTAGGTATTGCCTAGAGAATGCATTGGTCGTAGCAAACACCCTCTTCCAACAACACAAGAGAAGACTCTACACATGAACACCACCAGATCAATACTGAAATCAGATTGATGATGTTCTTTGCAGCAGAAGATGGAGAAGCTCTATACTGTCAGCAAACACAAGACTGAGCTAACTGTGGCTCAGATCATGAGCTCCTTATTGCCAAATTCAGACTTAAATTGAAGAAAGTAGGGAAAACCACTAGACCATTCAGTTATGACCTAAATCAAATCCAATGTGATTTTACAGTGGAAGTGGCAAATAGATTCATGGGATTAAATTGATAAACAGAGTGCCTGAAGAACTGTGGACGGAAGTTCTTGACATTGTATAGGAGGCAGTGATTAAAACAATCTCCAAGAAAAAGAAATGTAAAAAGGCAAAATGGTTGTCTGAGGAGGCCTTACAAATAACTGAGAAAAGAGAAGTGAAAGGCAAAGGCAAATGGGAAAAGGAAAGATATACCCATCTGAATGAAGTGTTTCAAAAAATACCAAAGGAGAGATAAGAAAGCCTTCCACAGTGGTCAATGCAAAGAAATAGAGGAAAACAATAGAATGGGAAAGATTAGAGATCTCTGAAAGATTATTTGAGATACCAAGGGAACATTTCATGCAAAGATGGGCTCGATAAAGGACAGAAATGCTATGGGCCTAACAGAAGTGGCAGATATTAAGAAGAGGTAGCCCCAGAACTATATAAAAAAGATCTTCATGACACAGATAACCATGATGGTCTGATCACTCACCTAGAGCCAGACATCCTGGAATGAGAAGTCAAGTGGGCCTTAGGAAGCATCACTACAAACACAGCTAGTGGAGGGGATAGAATTCCCATTGAGCCATTTCAAATCCTAAAAGATGGTGCTGTGAAAGTGCTGCACTCAATATGCCAGCAAATCTGGAAAACTCAGCAGTGGCCACCGGACTGGAAAAGGTCAGTTTTCATTCCAATCCCAAAGAAAGGCAATGCCAAAGAATGTTCCAACTGCCTCACAATTGCACTCTTTCTCACAGGATAGTAAAGTAATGCTCAAAATTCTCCAAGCCAGCCTTCAACAGTAAGTGAACCATGAACTTCCAGATGAACAAGCTGGATTTAGAAAAGGCAGTGTAACCAGAGATGAAATTTCTAGCATCTGTTGGATCATCAAAAAAGCAAGTGAGTTCCAGAAAAACATCTATTTCTGCTTTATTGACTATGCCAAAGCCTTTGTGTGGATCACAACAAATAGTGGAACATTTTTGAAGATTTGGGAATACCAGACCACCTTACCTGCCTCCTAAGAAATCTCTATGCAGGTCAAGAAGCAACAGTTAGAACCAGGCATGGAACAATGGACTGGATCCAAATTGGGAAAGGAGTATGTCAATGCTGAATAGTGTCACTCTGCTTATTTAACTTATATGCAGAGAATATCATGCAAAATGCCAAGTTGGCAAGCTGGAATCAAGATTGCCGGGAGAAGTATCAATAATCTCAGATATGCAGATGAGACCACCTTTACTGAAGAAAGTGAAGAGGAACTAAAGAGGCTCTTGATGAAGGTGAAAGAGGTGAGTGAAAAAGCTGGCTTAAAAATGAATATTCAAGAAATGAAGATCATGGCATCTGGTCCCATCACATCATGGCAAATAGATGGAAGCAATGGAAATAGTGACAGACCTTATTTTCTTGGGCTCCAAAATCACTGCAGATGGTGACTGTAGCCATGAAATTAAAAGATGCTTGCTCCTTGGAAGAATAGTTATGACCAATCTAGACAGCATATTAAAAAGCAGAAACATTACTTTGCCGACAGTTCCATCTAGTCAAAGCTTTGGTTTATCCAGTAGTCATGTATGAATGTGAGAGTTGGACCATAAGAAAGTTGAGTGCTGAAGAATCGATGCATTTGAACTGTGGTGTTGGAGAAGACTCTTGATAGTCCCTTGGACTGAAAGGAGATCAAACCAGTCAATCATAAAGGAAATCATTCCTGAATATTCATTGGAAGGACTCATGCTGAAGCTGTAGCTCCAATACTTTGGCCATCTGATGCGATGTGCTGACTCATTGGAAATGACCCTGATGCTGGCAAAGATTGCAGGCAGGAGGAGAAGGGGACAACAGAAGATGAGATGGCTGAATGGCATTACCGACTCAATGGACATTTGTTTGAGCAAGCTCTGGGAATTAGTGATGTACAGGGAAGCCTGGCATGCTGTAGTCCATGGATTGGGAAAGAGTTGGACACGCCTGAACTGAACTAAATGGATTTTATATTATACATATTCTTGTTCTGAATCTTTACAATGTCCTGTTGAACTGTTACCACATTTTTTGTCTAACATGGTTAAGCCTCCATTAGATTAAGTAACTTCACCATTGATTATAGACTTCACTAGTGGCAGAGCTAGGGTTCAGTCATTGTATGTCCACAGTGATTGTGGGATGGAGTTTTGGCCAACAGGTCAGCATTCCAAAGAGTTTGTTTTAGCCTTCCATCAACTTCCTTAACCTTGTGTATCACTTGAGCTTCGTGATGTTCCAGAAGCTAAAAAATGGGAATGGTCACACTTTTTGGCTCTTTTTAGAATGCAGCGTCATTCAAAAGCGCATCATCCAGTCTCTTTGCTGAAGGAGTGGCCACCAAGATAAAGCCACCTACGTTGAGAGCAAAAGTAGTTATTTATAATGTCAAGCCATTGAATCAAACTTTCCTGTGGTTTGACTTCTAAGGGATCAGATTCAAGAGAGAGAGAATTCAGTGTGTGGTCAGTTTTGAGCTGGCTATTATTTTCCTTTTATTCAATTCTCTCAGATTTTCTTTGATAAAGGGAGCTTTTATTTCTGTGTAAGAACTACAAAAAATAGATTTCAATTAAAATGTAATTTCTTACCACCACAATTTTGATCATTTTATCACAGTTGAGATGTATTAAAATGGTTTTTAAAATTTTTGTTTGTAAAATATGATTGTTCATTCAGTTTTTGTATGTAAGACAAGGTATTTTTCCTTATTTCAGTTTTAATAAAACACCATGTCAAAAAGAAACTTATCTGGAAAATAGTTATAAGACCTTTAAATTTTGTGATATTTCGAAATAGAGTTCATGATATAGTTATAATATCTACGTGAATCAGGCTCTCAGTTTGAAAAATCTCTTATTTACTCTCTGAGGCTCCTGGGATGGATGTTGTCATTATCTTTATTATCTGAGGAAAATGTCTTATCTTGCCATTAAGTCCACAATCTTCCTTTTTAATCAGATAACACTTATTTATTAAATAAAGATTTTTCTAAAGCTGAATCAAATAAATTTCCAGAAACCTCACAAGAGGCAGGATTTACATTTATTTATACTTAACATTGAACTTTGAAACATCTGTAAATATAATTTGCATTGAGTTAGAAGTGTTCTGTATGTTGATTTTTTTTTTTTTTAAGATGTCAATTCCAGTAGTATGGGCATTGGAGTTTTAGTTTATTTCTTTGATGTTTTGGATCAATGACTTTTTTCCATTTACTACTATTGTTACATATTTTCTTTAGTATGCTTATGAGGGAACTTAGCGGTCAACCACTCCTCTTGCTTTGGTTCACAGGTTCCCTGCAGTGCCCCCTGCCTTTCATATTTGTTGCAACTCTATGTGTGAAAGTTGCTCAGCCATATCTGACTCTTTGTAACCCTTAGAACTAAACAGTGAGTGAGTGAAATCACTCAGTCGTGTCCGACTCTTTGCGACTCCATGGACTGTAGCCTACAAGGCTCCTATGTCCATGGAATTTTCCAGGCAAGAGTACTGGGGTGGGTTGCCATTACCTTCTCCAGGGGATCTTCCCAACTTAGGGATCGAACCTGGGTCTCCCGCACTGCAGGCAGAACGCTTTACTGTCTGAGCTAACTATACAGTCCATGGAATTTTCCAGGCAAGAATACTGGAATGGGTAGCCTTTCCCTTCTCCAGGGGATGTTCCCAACCCAGGTCTCTAGCATTGCAGCTGGATTCTTTACCAGCTAAGCCCACAAGGGAAGCCCAAGAATACTAGTGGGTTTCCTATCCCTTCTCCAGGAGATCTTCCTGACCCAGGAATCGAACTGGGGTTTCCTGCATTGTAGGTGGATTCTCTACCAACTGAGCTATCAGGGATGCTCTGCAGCTCTATAGCATTGCTGTACTATGTCTTTGTGGATATGTATCTCTTGGCTTCACTCAGCAGGAGCATCATGCACTGGAAAGTGCATTTCACTGTTGACAACACTTCTGCTGTTCCATCCAGCTAAATCTGATCTAGTTAAAACAAAGCAAGAATATTCCCCATGTAAAGTTTCTACATACAGATGAAGATTACTTTGAGTTTGTCCTTTTAATTTAATTTTGTGGATTAAAGACTTAACTCTCTGCATATTTTTAGTCAGTGCATTTTTCAGGACTGACACGTAGCTAACTTTGCCTGGGTAAATTGGTTTCCTGGCTACATGAGCAAAAGACTCAGAATTCTTCAAAATACAAGAGTTATATATTTTTTCGAACGGATGCTAGTTTTCAGTGAACTGAAGGTGGCTCTTACTGAAAGTAAAATTGATTTAAAAAGGTTTTAGGACTTCATGAAATTACTTTTTAAAAGGAGATAAATGGTACATTCTTACTGTCAATAGTAGAAATTCCGATTGATGCATAGCATGAGTTTTTTCTTCAAGATATTTCACGTACACAAATTGTCATGCCGTGAGCTCTGAAGAATATTTGTGGCACTCTCAAGGATAACCCTGCTTAAATATTAAGTCTCATTGACTTGGTGAAAATATGTAATAGTGTACACCAGGCTATGCATTTTGGTTCAGTAGTTTTGTATTTATAATGGGTAAATATAATATATATCAGTTGCTTATTAGACCAGCATTTCTTCCATGGTTATAGAATAATTAGTTTCTGTATCAACATAATACTTAGCAGATGAGTATTTGGCCTGTACTTAGGATATTTACTTTTCTAGCAGTCGAATTTCTTTTTCTGTGGAAAGATTTCTTCACAATTTTGATAGCTTTTACCAAGAACTTTTTTTAAATCTTGAATAAATGGAGGAACGTACCACATACCTGGATGTTGATACTAGATTTTATAATAACTTAAATCTGGGCAAGTAGGCGGCCTGACTTGCAGGCTGAATTTGGCATACAGGGGTATGTGTGTGTGTGTAGTGAATTTTTCATTAAATAGCAGACATTCTGTAACTGTAAAAGTTAACTCCATTTCCTCTCATATAACACTGTTTTCCTTCATTCATTTATATTACCTCCCTGACTTCTAGAATTAGTGGAGGTTCTTGACAATTAAAAAAGATCAATTTAGGATGATCGGATGTATTTTATATAATGCTAGTTAATATTCCAGTGAGAGTTAGTGGGGGCAGAGGATCCATTTAAAGGTCATCTCCTGGACCATTTTCTGGGTTATAGAAAGAAAGGGAAATGGAGCTTTACCACCAGCCAGCTTTTAAGTTTTTCCTTTTTTTGATTAGCAAAGTGAGTTTTAACTGGGAAAATAGCCTACTCTGTAGGATGTAACTGTCTTGACTCTAGGGTAGAATAGGAATAAATTGGTTCCTCTGGGGGAATGGTGATTGTGCAGTGGGTTCTCAGTATATGGGCACCAGAGCAGCATCAGCATCATGTGGTAACTGCTTTTATGGGAAAACACTCAGCTGTCTTCCAGACCTACTGAATCAGAAACTCTGGGGTGGAGACCAACAGTTTGAGTTTTAACAAGCCTGCAGGGCATACTGTTGCTGCTGCTGCTAAGTCACTTCAGTCATGTCCGACTCTGTGTGACCCCATAGACAGCAGCCCACCAGGCTTCCCCATCCCTGGGATTCTCCAGACAAGAACACTGGAGTGGGTTGCCATTTCCTTCTCCAATGCATGGAAAAGAGAAAGGGAAGTCACTCAGTCGTGTCCGACTCTTAGCGACCCGATGGACTGCAGCCCACCAGGTTCCTCCGTCCATGGGATTTTCCAGGCAAGAGTACTGGAGTGGGGTGCCACTGCCTTCTCCGGCAGGACATTCCAGTGCTCTCTAAAACTGGAAAACTGTTGGTGTGTTGAATCTTCTTACTGCAGTAAGATGAGTAGAATGGGATATTGTTCCTTGGATTGGAGAGTCTGGTTTTGACTTAGCCTGTTGTCACCCGTGCGACTGTGAACCCCTGTTCTTTGATTGTAAAATGAGGGAATTGGATTTTGTACCTTTCTTCCAAATGGTCCAAGGCATTAGTAACTTCAAAACTTTCAACTGTATTATTTCTTCTCTCCTGTTGCTGTGCAATTGAAAATGAAAAGCCTGAAAGAAGTACCATTCAATCTTCCTTTGTTTAAGGAGCTGTGGGAAATGGAGGTAGAGCATTTGTCAGGTGCCCTTAGGGTACAAAGTAATAATGGAGGAAATGTCCCTGAATCTTCCTAACATCTGTAAACCTTGCCTTAGAAGACACTTGGCAAGGGCAGTTGGAATATTTAGTGGTACTTGATGTGCTGGAGTATGAAACCAAGTGTCATTTAAGCCATTTAGAGCTCATTGAACTTGTCTAGCTAGTGCAATTGGTATAGCCAACAAATGGTTATGAAGGAAGCAGTTAATATAAATGGCTTCCTGAACTATTCAGCATGTTTTAGAAATGAGTGAATTATAAAATTCCAGTCTCAGTGATGGTTTGGTATGGATTTCTTTCATCACAAACTTAGTATTTGTGTTTAAACTGTGCTTTAACTTCAAATATAATTCCACATATTTTATGTTATGGCCAGAAAAGCCTATCAAATAATAGTTTATTAGAACAACAAAACAGAGGTAAAAGTTCTGCTTTATCTGATTAGTACCTGAAAAACTTTGGAAACTTTCTTCTGAATCTCATTGTTTTGTTTTAAAGTAGTATATGTGATTAAAAACGTGTAATATTCTGATCACAGAAGCATAACTATTCACTGTAGAAAATTCACATATGCAATAAAAAATAGAAATCCCTTGGAACTTACTTTCCCTACTTTTGCCTACTACCCAGAGTAACCATTGTTTTTGTATATTCCTGCATATATTTTTCCAAAGTGCACTCTTAAAAAATATTAGTGTTATAATTTTTCATGTTATTTGCACAAAGTTTCAATTCTTTTGACAAATCTGGGACAGGACTCTAGTATATTGGTGAAATCTTCAGTTTATGTTCATCCTCCTAAAGTGAAAGTGAAGTCGCTCAGTCGTGTCCGACTCTTTGCGACCATGTGGACTGTAGCCCACAAGGCTCCTCCGTCCATGGGATTCTCCAGGCAAGAATACTGGAGTGGGTTGCTATTTCCTTCTCCAGGGGATCTTCCTGACCCAGGGATCGAACCCAGGTCTCCTTCATTGCAGGCAGACACTTTAACCTCTGAGCCACTAGGGAGGCCCTCATCCTCCTAAAAGGGAAATGCAAATATGAATGCCACTAAAACTAAAAGCCAAGACGAACTAGATTTTTTTAAAAATGAGGAAATAACGAGCAGACTAATTTGTCTCTAAAACTTATGAAGTAGAAAGGTGCCCTTTTGTAAAATAATAAATTGTTTTTGTTGTTTAGTGACTAAATTATGTCTTTTGTGACCCCATAGACCAGAGTCCGCCAGTCTCCTCTGTCCATTGGATTTTCCAGGCAAGAATACTAGAGTGGGTTGCCATGTCCTACTCCAGGGGATCTTCCCTACCCTGGGATCAAACCCACGGTCCCTGCATTGACAGTGGATTCTTTACTGCTGAGCCACCAGGGAAGCCCAGAATAGTATATTATGAGATTGTAATAAGGGCTTGGTTGAAGTAAATGATTTTGTTTAGCTGGTTTAGAAATTAATGGTAATATTCCAGTAGGAAAGTCTGGACTAGAGTATTTCTATTGTGGCTTATGTTTTCAAATAATGTGTCAATTTCTTGAATGTGCTAGGTTAGGTTATATCAGAAATGATTGTCATTTATTAAGTCAGTTAGTAAATACTTTTGCAAATCTGCTATGCTTCAGGAATGAATTTTTTTGAGAAACTTATGCAATGTTTTTTATTCTTCTGCCCCTTCGAAAGAATGGATCTCCTGTTCCCAACTGCTCATACTCACCCTGTGATACCACCTAGAACCAGCTCCCACCGCCCCTCCCCCCTCATACCCCTCCTACCTTCCACCTGCATTAACACCTGACAGGCCCTTATTTCTCTGTCAGGGGTCTCTGTTGCTGTTTTGTCCTTGACCAAGCCATGTTTAGAGAAAATTTAATCTCTTGTGTAATTTTGGCAAACAGCAGCCAGAGCTCTGCTTTTTCAAACAAATAACTTGCAGATTGTCATGTTTCTGTTAGGAGAAGGAAAAACGTCCAATCAGAAGAGAATTGAAATGATATAAATTAGGCTCATTGTTCAGCAAATCGCTGGTGTTAGGTAAGAATTGTGGATAAGAATAGCCCGAGCCCCCTTCAAGATCAGAGCAGGCATGTGTGTATGCATGAGGAAACCAGGCCTTTGTCAGGATCCTTTTTGGAATGGCTATTAAAGTAATTACAGTAATTTATAGATTTTTTTTTCCCCCTTCTATTTCAAAATGGGTTCCATTTTTTGTCTTTTGTCTTGAGTTCCTCAGTTGAAGTGTGTACGTGTATAAGTGTGTGTTGAGTAGCACGCCTATAGTCTTTATGAAGTAATCTGATGAGGTGTGGAGCTCAGAGATACCCAGAGATGGCTTTGCAGTGTTGCTGTCAGGAAGCTCCCAGGCCTTCAAGAGGAACAAGAGAATTGTACTGTACAATACCATGCCACAGTGGTTAATTATAGTTCGTCATGGAACCATTTAAAATCACTGTTTGATTTAAAGAGATACTTTCTCTGAATATCTTTAAAAATACATCTGTTCACAGCTATGGGTTTTATATTTTTATATCACTGATGCTTGTGTATATGGACAGGAACACTTTCTGTATGTGACTTTTAGAGGGTGACTTTAAAAATCTCTTGACTGTGTAATAAAGTATGTGCTCACGGTACAAAACTTAATTTTTGTATAAGAGATAAAAAATTATGTTGTAGTCTTTCTGTATTTAATTTTTAAAACCTTTTATAGACTTGATTTTTTTATAGCTTCAGTAATTACAGATACTAAGAATTTCTTATGATAGTTAATGGTTATTTTACCTTGTCTTTGCCTGAATAAAACAAATTGGTTAAGAGCGATTTTCTTTTTAACAAGTTCATACTGATTATGGAGATTAGGCTATTTCTCAATAAGCCATGCCATCATTATTGTTTACCACAGTAGTTAGATTTGTTTATATAAAACGTATGTTTTGAATTTCCCTAAATGAGGGTGTTTATCCATGTAATGACACTTCACAAGGCACTAAGACATAGCATATGTTATATCCCTTCTTAGAGTCAGAACTGAAAGAGTTAAGTTTTTCCTCTTCTGTAGATCAAGCTTTGTAACCACAGTAACCAATTTACTGTTATTTGCTTACTCCTAGCAGAGACAGGAAGTCAGTGGTAGAAAAAGTCTACTTCATAGACAAGCACAACTGCAATTGATCCCCAATGGGTTAAGATCCTGAGGTATAACTATTTGCGTTTAAGCCTATGGTTTTAATAGAAATAAATTGTCTTTTATTTTTCAGGTGTTTCAATTCCTAAGCAACTACTCAAGTGTAATATAAAGGAAATTTGTGTAGTTGATAGCTTGCATTTTTATAAGGAAACAAGGACATTTTTTATAAACATGTCCTAATCACCCCCTTATTAGAATGTTCAACCTTCTAATACCATCCATTGAATACTAGATTTCAGCATATGTATTCTGAGGGCACACAAACACTGTATCAGATGATGTGTCCTCAGAGAAACCTTCCTCCACTAACATGTCTCCCATTGCAGCTTTCTCTCTGTTTATTTTCTTACATTTTGTTTATTGCCCTTACTACTGCTTGGTATTATATTTTGTTCCATTGTAAATGTTACATATATGTAACAGATATGCAGATGACACCACCCTTACAGCAGAAAGTAAAGAACTAAAGAGCCTCTTGATGAAAGTGAAAGAGGAGAGTGAAAAAGTTGGCTTAAAGCTCAACATTCAGAAAACTAAGATCATGGCATCTGGTCCCATCACTTCATGGCAAATAGATGGGGAAACAATGGAAGCAGTGACAGACTTTATTTTTCTGGGCTCCAAAATCACTGCAGATGGTGATTGCAGCCATGAAATTAAAAGATACTTACTTCTTGGAAGGAAAGTTGTGACCAACCTAGACAGTGTATTAAAAAGCAGAGATATTACTTTGTCAACAAAGGTCCATCTAGTCAAGGCTATGGTTTTTCCAGTGGTCATGTGTGGATGTGAGTGTTGAAATATGAAGAAAGCCTAGGACTGAAGAAGTGATGCTTTTGAACTATGGTGTTGGAGAAGACTCTTGAGAGTCCCTTAGACGGCAAGGAGATCCAACCAGTCCATCCTAAAGGAGATCAGTCCTGGGTTTCCATTGGAAGGACTGATGCTGAAGGTGAAACTCCAATACTTTGGCCACCTGATGTGAAGAGCTGATTTGAAAAGACCCTGATGCTGGGAAAGATTGAGGGCAGGAGGAGAAGGGGACGACAGAGAATGAGACTGTTGAATGGCATCACCGACTCAGTGGACATGGGTTTGGATGGACTCTGGGAGTTGGTAATGAACAGAGAGGCCTGGCGTGCTACATTTCATGGGGTCGCAAAGAGTTGGACATAACTGAGCAACTGAACTGAAATGTTACATATTTTGTTCCATTATAATACAAACTTTATGAGGATAGGGAGTTGTTATTTTGTCCTTCTCTGGACTTATGGGAGGCATACAATTGTTGATATAGTTGTTTAAAAAATGAATATTCAAAAGAACTAAGCTTAACTAGGTATAGAAATCACATTTTCAAATGAATGAGGGGAGCAGGCCTAGGATACCAGTAGGGGTGCAGCTTGGGATCAGGAAATGGTCCTTATTTTAAAGTCCTGCAGATCCTTCAGCAGCTCAAACAACTGTCCCTACTGTTTACTTTCCTGTTTGTGCTTAAACTTTGTTTAATCCCACTTTTTGATGGCTTGTCTCTTGGAATCACCTTTTAGACAATGCTTTTTGATGCATAACCTGAAACATGGCCTTAATACCTTTGCATAAGTCCTACTATGAAAATTTACCATTTTATCATGTTGTATATTTCTAAAACCCCACCCACAGGTGGAATTTGCCCAATATTTCTTTCATTTTCTGTGTCTACTGAGTATTACTCTTCAGTTATTTACACTTAAGAGTAAGGAAAAATAGTATGCCTCGTCCTTATGGTAAGAAATCATGGAATTTGTGTACACTTGTGGAGATTAGTAATTCTTTCCATTTACAGTGGAATTTTAGTATGAAATATTTAACTGAATCGCCTCTAGAAACCTAAATATGCCAGTGTATATCCTCAGAATGAGTAATTTCCTTTCTTATTGTCAGTGGAAATGCCTACTGCCTGAATTTCTGGATTACAACAAACTTGATGGTCTCAGGTCTGCTTTAATTGTTTATTGAAGATGATTTTGTGGAGTAACTTAAAAATCCAGTGGTTAAAATAATTCAGTTGGTAAACACTAATAAGAAAAGTCTCCTGCATCAGCTATCAGGAAATGAGGCATAGTACATAAAAGCATTTTGGGGCTGTCAGAAGTTTAAGCACTAGGATAGTTTCACAGAATGTTCTCTTTTTCAATGAAGTCTATTACATCAAATATTTATCATAGATATAGCTGATAATGATAGTAATAATAATTGAATGCTTATATGGCAGAAACTAAGACTTTACATAATATCCTCTCTCTTAATCCCCAAAACGTTTTATAAAGTCAATCTTTTTATCCTTATCTGGAATTGAGGAAATGAAGATTTAAGGCTAACTTGCTCTGGGTTATGCAGATTGAGTTGGTGGAGACAGAATTTAAATCCAGGGACTTCTGATTCTCAAACCCAGGATATCAGCCCAAGGAAACTCCCGTGGCTTGTCTGAGGTTCACAATGATGATCCTATTGTCTTCATCACAGT
Source organism: Capricornis sumatraensis (assembly GCF_032405125.1). Classification (NCBI taxonomy): domain Eukaryota; kingdom Metazoa; phylum Chordata; class Mammalia; order Artiodactyla; family Bovidae; genus Capricornis; species Capricornis sumatraensis. The sequence goes on from NC_091071.1 coordinate 137,532,091, forward strand.
AGAATGTTGCCCTCAGAGTTTGTAAGCCTCTTTGTTCACCCCCGTATTTAAAGCCCCAGATAGTACTTTGGCTGACTCAGCTGTCTCTTCTGGTTATTTCTTAGGGCTTCCGTTTCTGGCAGATGTCCTCAATGCATGGATTCTGTTAGCATTTGAGAAGAGAAATCAAATAACATGATTAAATCAGGAAGACTAATTAGTGCTATTTTAAATCTTTTTGATTTGCAGGTACCTCCATTTCTCTTGGGGAAGATTTCCTGATTGCTTATTTCCCATGCTGGAGTAAGAATTAGCACTATCACATTTAGCTTTTACAATAGAAGGTGTCCCCCCTACCCCCTGACCCTGCTTGTTTTGTCAACAGAAACTCTGGAGTTTCTATGACTTTATTAGCTAAAGAAATCTGCCAGTATCCAAATATGTGATCTGATGATGTTCAAAACAAACCTTTGTTATTATTTAACCTTTTCTGTTAGGACTGCTATTGAATGACACAGCCTCTTGGGAAATTTTGCTGAAATGCTGAAATACCCTTCAGATAGCAATTACAGTTGTTGATATGTTTTCTAGCTTTGGGACAAACACGAGTGAGTAGAAGGGGAGTTGAAAGCCTTGAGGGTTTGCAAGAGTGGTTTGATAGGATGACAAGCATTAATTGAATGAGCACTTGAATATAAAAGTGATTTATTGGAAATAGATTCTGGACAAGTTGTTAGCCACAGAGATGAGGTAATAGAATAGCTGCTTCTCCAGGTTACCTGTATGAGCACAGAATAGATTATTCCTTGTAGAATATCTTTATTAATTTGTGGTAGTCTGGTTGAACAGTTGTAAAATTTTTTATGTTAGGTCCTAAATAGGCAAGTGGTCATTTCTCAAATATTTATGACTCTTTTTACAAAGTGTATTTGTTTTTTCCCTTAGAACAAAATTGTGAAACTTTGCCTTTTGTATAATAAAACTTGGCTACCATTTTAGAGTTAGAAAAATGGGAAGTGTGCTAACCATTGCCTCGGGCCTGAGAAGGCAAACCACAGAGGGACTGTGGTAGGAATCTAAGTTGAACCAAACGTACCAGAGAGCATATTTGAGAGGTCTGGGGTGTGTAGTTCTGAGGTGTTGGGCTTACTTTGTTGAGTGTATCTGAAGTTTCTAGTGTGCTTGAGTAAACAGCAGCTCTACAGGACTGGAACAGTGACATTAGTTGGGGCGATCCCTCTTCTCCTTTGCCTATGGAGAGAAATTTCAAGCCCAGCAGAGGAGATTTATGTTGATATTTATTACTTCTGCCTAGACTATGGTCTAGAGATCTCAGGGAGAGAAATGGCAAGTGAAAGTAGATAAAGTGGGAGTTGGTATGTAACATGGAAAAGAGAAGCAACTAGATGATAATGTCCCAGTAGGAACGAGAAAGAAGCCAAAGGTTTACATCCAAGCTTTGCATGATGTACCTATGGCAGCAGCTTCACCAAGTGGAGATGATTAATAAACCCAATAAGCAGAGAAAGCTGACTTTCAAATTTGTGAAGACTAAGAAAAATCCAAGTCCAGAAAGATATCTATAAACAAGTTACATAGAACATTATCAGTTTACCCAGTAATGATGAAATAAACTTGATTAGAAAGCATTTTAAATAAAAGAGAACTGATTTTTTCTCTTTTGGAGCTAGAGTTCACGAGAACCTTCAAATGCATTGTATTATTTGATTAGCACGCAGGCCTTCTAATTTCAGGCCAGTACTCACTCACTCTCACTCAAACCATGTCTTATTCTATACCCTTGAAATGGTCATCATATTATGTCCTGCTTCTTGTGGCTTGATTAAAATACAGTTTTGCTAAACATTTCTTGCTGACTTGCATGTTATCATGTGGTAATTCTACCGATAATGAGAACTATTGAACATTTTGAAGCAGTGAAATAACATAGTTACCTCTGCATGTGGCTGAAAGGTAGAGGTGGTATTGGAATTGAGAGAGATTTTAGAGATGTAGAATATTTAGTGCAATTGCTAATAAGAGCCTGGACCAAGGCACTGATGGTGAAAGTAGAAAGGGATGGTAAACCTGAGACATGGCTTTGGGTAGACTCTATATAGATTGTCAGATGGTTGAACTTAGATGGCAGGAGTGAATCGTTGAGTGACTATACAAAACTCGAACTAACAATGCCATCTTCTCCTCTCATCACCTGCCAGCAACTCACTGCCAAGTCCTGTTGATTCTGGTTCTGAAGTATAGGGTGAGTTCTTCATACTGACTTCCCTTCCGTCCCTCTAGTCCAAGTCTCTGTCTCTGCCTGGATTGCTGCATTGTCTTCTTACTGGTGCATAGTATCTGTTCTTTCCCCCTTGCCATCTATTTTCCTTATGACAGTGACAGTGATCCTTTTAATTTGCGCTTCTGACCGTGTTACTTTCCTACTTCATTCACCTACTCCATGATTCCTTACTGCTTTTAGATAAAGACCAAAACCTTTGAGGTGACCTACAAAGTGTTAGACTGTGGGCCCTGCCTGCAGTGTCAGGCTCACATCACTCCATTTCACTCTGTCTTCATGTGGCTCCAGCCATTCTTTCCATCCTTCGAAGCATCAAATTCTCTTTGACTAAGCTTCTTTGGCACGTGCACTTTCCATGCTTGAGATGCTCCAGCCTCTCCCTTTCCCTAGGTCACCTTCATCTCGCCTTCTTCCAGCCTCTGATTTTTCTTCATTGAGTCCCTCCTTGATACTCTTGACTAGATTTGTCCACTTCAATAGTCCACCTCCCTCACATAATTTTTCAGTGAATGAATTTTCATCACACAAGGGAATCTTTGCAGTTTTTAAAAAGTTACTATTCCCAGGACAGTGTCTGGTAGACTAGATAGCAGCTGTTTAATGAATATATTCTAGGTAAACGAATAGTGGTTTTAATTGAAGAGATGTGAATTGATCATATGGGTTATTAGAACTACTTAGTAAACTGTCTAGTAATTAGTCATTTCTTATCTCAGTTAAACAAAAGATATACTGTAGGTCATGTTTTGGTTGACAGTTTTTTTGAAGACCAGAATAATATAGTCAAACATAGGAACATTTCTGACATGAACTAGGAAGCTTAGAGAATGAAGACTTACTATGTCTGGGCATCTTTGTTCTTTCTTATTTCCTACTAACCACTGTATTGATTAACCAGGATTAATTTTGTTTGTCTAGTCACTAAATTGTATCTGACTCTTCCTCAACCCCATGGACTGTAGCCCACCAGGCTCCTCTGTCAATGGGATTTCCTAGGCAAGAATACTGGAGTGGTTGCTATTTCCTTCTCCAGGAGATCTTCCTGACCCAGGGATCGAACCTGTGGATCCTGCATTGGCACGTGGATTCTTTACCTCTGAGCCACCAGGGAAGTCCCTAATAAGTCCTAGGGTTATATGACAATGAAAATACCCTATTAATCTCAGGGTCCCATGGCTGATAAATGACGGAGTAAATGGTATTGAGGCCACATTGATTTTATTTGCAGTCCTGGACTCAGTCACTTACTGTGAAAATCAGGTATAAAGTATGCAAAAACTATTCTCTCAATTGTTAAACTCTAAACAATATGAGGTTTAGCACATTGGTGATGTATTTAACCTTTTCTCAGGAATAACTATAAATTGTATATTTCATTAAATGGTAGAGAGGAGGATGGTGAATTCTGTATGTAAGATAGCATTGAATGAATCAAGTTGAGCTATTTTGCAAAGGCTTCATTGTGATTGTATGGCTGGATTTGGCAAGCAGAGAGTCCTAATTTCTTCTGCTGTGAGACTCCCAAGGAGACAGTTATGTTAGTAATACTGAATTTGCAAACCTGCATTTTAAAATTTAGCTCTATTTGTATTCTTTGTCTCTCTGGGTGTTCACTGCATTATGAAATCCTGCGCTTTTACCTCCTGCTAAGGATTTGAGTTCTTAGCCTAATTAATCATTAAGTGTTGTCAGTCTATCATGATGTGGTTAATTATCAGAGAGTGTATGTGTTTCAGTCATGACCCTTTCCTGGGTAACTATAGAAACCTTAGCAGTACTAGTTATTATCTAGAATTATAGAATTTGGTTTTTAAAGAATTTTAGCCTTTGATAGTTATAGACAAATAATTGGTTATCATCTAAGAAGAAAGAAAAGCTTGTGAGAAACTAAGATCTTAAAATAATTTATACATAGTGGACATGCATGCTAAATAATTTATAAATAATAGGAATGTGTTTATAGAATATTTCTGGCTATAACTCAAAAGACCTTTGTTAAACAGTTTTGTATGCTTTTTATACAGATTTTTCACAAACTGTATTTTTCTCCAATAATGTTTAGAAGTATCTTAATATAAATGTAAGGTTGTTCCTGATTTTCACTAATATAGTGATTTTATAGTGCATAGCAGCTGCACATCTGGGTGGAAAATAGTTGAATTTGGGGGCTTAGAAAATCCTGTGCACATATACAGACAGTATTGATATTGTCAAATGTCATTTGAAAGGAACAAAAGTAAAAACAATCGTTTTTCCTGTTCTGCGAAATTCCATCTCATCTAGAAAGAAAAACTAATATATATATATATATATCTTTGCACTTGTAAATTTGAAGCTCAACAAGGATTATAGTCTGAATGGAGTTGAATATTAATATGAAAAGTAGAAATCTGGCAAAAATGTTTTGTCCTCAGTCTAAACACATCATTCAGAGAACAGGTAGCATCTCACCTGGGGAAGGCAGAGTGTTTACAGGCTGTTACTGGGGGGTGACAGAGGAAGATGGTGGCGTAGAAGGACGTGTGCTCATCCTCCTGTGAGGACTCCAAAATTACAGCTCGCTGCTGAACAACTGTCAACAGGAGAATGTTGGATCCCACCAAAAAAAGATACCCCACGTCTAAGGTCCAAAAAGAAGCCCCAGCAAGATGGTAGGAGGGGTGAAATTGCATTTAGAATCAAACCCCATACCCGCTTGAGACACTCGGAGGGCTCAAACATACCTTGTGCACATCAGGACCCAGAGACCCCACAGAGACTGAACCAGACATGTGTTTGAGTGTCTCCTGCAGAGGTACGGGTCAGCAGTGGTCTGCCACAGGAGCAGGGGCTCTGGGGGCAGCAGACCTGGGTATGGCATAAGCCCTCTTGGAGGAGGTCACCATTAACCCATCATAGAGCTGCCAGAACTCACACAGAACTGGGGAAACAGACTCTTGGACGGTACAAACAAAAGTTTGGGTGCACCAGGAACCAGGGAAAAAGAGCAGTAACCCCAAAGTAGACTAACCCAGACTTCCCTATGAGTGTTCAGGAGTGTCCAGTGGAGGCGTGGGTCGGTGGTGGCCTGCTGCAGGGTTAGGGGCACTCAGAGCAGAAGTGCATGCATGGGACCTTTCGAAGGAGGTCGCCATTATCTTTATTAGCTCCACCATAGTTTGGTCTCAGGTAAAACAAAAGGGAGGGGACACAGCCCCGCCTATCAACAGATAATTGGATTAAAGATTTACTGAGCATGGCCCCGCATCAGAACAAGACATAGTTTTGCCTCAGTCAGTCTCTCCCATCAGAAAGCTTCCATAAACTTCTTATCCTTATCCATCGGAGGGCCAACAGAATGAAAACCACAATCACAGAAAACTAATCAAACTGATCACATGGACCACAGCCTTGTCTAACTCAATGAAACTATGAGCTGTGTCATGTAGGGCCACCCAAAATAGACAAGCCATGGTGGAGAGTTCTGACAGGCTGCAGTCCACAGGGTCGCACAGAGTCAGACGCGACTTAGCAGTAGCAGGAGAAGGGAATGGCAAACCACTTCAGTTTTCTTGCCTTGAGAACCCCATGAACAGTATGAAAGGCAAAAAGATAAGATACTGAAAGATGAACTCCCCAGGTCGGTAGGTACCCAGTATACTACTGGAGATCAGTGGAGAAATAACTCTAGAAAGAATGAAGAGATGGAGCCAAAGCAAAAACAACACCTAGTTGTAGATGTGACTGGTGATCGAAGCAAAGTCCGATGCTGTAAAGAACAATATTGCATATGAACCTGGAATGTTAGGTCCATGAACCGAGGCAAATTAGAAGTGATCTAACAGGAGATAGCAAGAGTGAACATTGACATTTTAGGAACCAGTGAACTAAAATGGACTGGAATGGGTGAATTTAATTCAGATGACCATTATATCTACTACTATAGGCAAGAATCCCTTAGAGGAAATGGAGTAGCCCTCATAGTCAACAAGAGTCTGAAATGCAGTACTTGGATGCAGTCTCAAAAATGACAGAATGATCTCTGTTCATTTCCAAGGCAAACCATTCAGTATCACAGTAATCCAAGTCTATCCTCTGACCAGTAATGCTGAAGAAGCTGAACGATTCTATGAAGACCTATAAGACCTTCCAGAACTAACACCCCAAAACGACATCCTTTTCATTATAAAGGACTGGAATGCAAAAGTAGAAAGTCAAGAGATATCTGGAGTAACAAGCAAATTTGGCCTTGGAGTACAAAATGAAGCGAGTCAAATGCTAACAGTTTTGTGCTCGTCATAGCAAACACCCTCTTCTAACAACACAAGAGAAGACTCTACACATGGACATCACCAGATGGGCAATACTGAAATCAGATTGATTATATTCTTCACAGCCAAAGATGGAGAAGCTCTGTACAATCGGCAAGAACAAGACTGGGAACTGACTGTGGCACAGCTCATGAAGTCCTTATTGCCAAATTCAGACGGAAATTGAAGAAGGTAGGGAAAACCGCTAGACCATTCAGCTATGACCTAAATAAAATCCCTTACGATTATAAAGTGGACAGGAGAAATAGATTTAAGGGGTTAGATCTGTTAGACAGAGTGCCTGAAGAACTATGGATGAAGATTGGGACATTGTGTACAGGAGGCAGTGATCAAGACCATCTAAGAAGAGAAAGAAATGCAAAAAATGCAAAATTGTTGTCTGAGGAGGCCTCACAGATAGCTGTGAAAAGAAGAGACGTGAAAGGCCAAGGGGAAAAGGAAAGATATACCCATCTGAATGTAGGGTTCCAAAGAATAGCAAGGAGATATAAGGAAGCCTTCCGCTTGATCAATGCAAAGAAATAGAGGAAAACAATAGAATGGGAAAGACTAGAGATCCCTCCAAGAAAATTAGAGATACCAAGGGAACATTTCATGCAAAGATGGGCACAATAAAGGACAGAAAAGCTTTGGACCTACCGGAAGCAGAAGACATTAAGAGGTGGCAAGAATACACAGCAGAACTATTCAAAAAAGATCTACATGATCCAGATAACCATGATGGTGTAGTCGCTCACCTAGAGCCAGACATCCTGGAAAATGAAGTCAAATGGGCCTTAGAAAGCATCACTGCATCGTGAAGGTGATGAAATTCGAGCAGAGCTATTTCAAATCCTAAAAGATGATGCTGTGAAAGTGCTGCACTCGATATGCCCCCAAAATTGGAAAACTCAGCAGTGGCCACAGGACTGGAAAAGATCAGTTTTCATTCCAATCCCATAGAAAGGCAATGCCAAAGAATGTTCAAACTACCACACAGTTGCACTCATCTCACATGCTAGTAAAGTAATGCTCAAAATTCTCCAAGCCAGGCTTCAAAAATACATGAACCATGAACTTTCAGATGTACAAGCTAGATTTAGAAAAGGCAGAGGAACCAGAGGTCTAATTGCCAACATTCGCTGGATCATCAGAAAATGAACGAGAGTTCCAGAAAAACATCTACTTCTGCTTTATTGCATATGCCAAAGCCTTTGTCTGTGTGGATCACAAAAAACTGTGGAAAATTTTTCAAGACATGGGAATACCAGCCCACCTGATCTGCCTCCTGAGAAATCGGTATGCAAGGTCAAGAAGCAACAGTTAGAACTGGACATGGAACAACAGTCTGGTTTCAGATTGGGGAAGGAGTATGTCACGGCTGTATATTGTCACCCTGCTATTTAACTTACATGCAGAGTACTTCATGTGAAATGCCAGGCTGCGTGAAGCACAAGCTGGAATCAAGATTGCTGGGAGAAATATCAATAACTTCAGATATGCAGATGAAACTTTTGATGAAAGTGGAAGAGGAGAGTGAAAAATCTGGCTTAAAACTCAACATTCAGAAAACTAAGATTATGACATTTGGTTCCATCACAAATAAATGGGGAAATAATGTAAACAGTGAGAGACTATTTTCGCGGGGCTTCAAAATCACTGCAGATGGTGGCTGCAGCATGAAATTCAAAGACACTTGCTCCTTGGACAAAAAGCTATGAGAAACCCAGACAGCATATTGAAAAGCAAAGACATTACTTTGTCAACCAAATTCCATCTAGTCAAAGCTATGGTTTTTCTGGTAGTTATATATGGTTGCGAGAGTTAGACCATAAAGAAAGCTGAGCACTGAAGAAGTGATGCTTTTGAACTGTGATGTTAGAGAAGACCCTTGAGAGTCCCTTGGACTGCATTGAGGTCCAACCAGTCAATCCTAAAGGAAATCAGTCCTGAATATTTATTGCAAGGACTGATGTTGAAGCTGAAACTGCAATACTTTGGCCGCCTGTTGTGAAGAACTGACTCATTGGAAAAGTCCCTGATACCTGGATAGATTGAAGGCGGGAGGAGAATGGGACAACAGAGGATGAGATGGTTGGATGGCATCACTGACTCGATGGATATGAGTTTGAGTAAGCTCCCAGAGTTGCTGATGGACAGGGAAGCCTGGAATGCCGCTTTTCATGGGGTTCCAAATATTTGTACATGACTGAATGACTGAACTGAGCCCTTTCTCACTGGTCTGGTGGAACTTACTGACAAGGAATTCCAGTAATTTGTTTTCTTGTTATAACATGTGAACAGCCTTCTTATGGTTCTCTTATATTTTAGTGCATGTATCCTTTCAGAGCTAATGAACTTTAATCTGCCTTTTAGCTCAATGCTGAATTCTTGGGAATTTAGTAGAGTAGATTAATGACTTTTATATACAAAGTTAGGGATGCATTCGGAGAAGGCAATGGTACCCCACTCCAGTACTCTTGCCTGCAAAATCCCACGGACGGAGGAGCCTGGTAGGCTGCAGTCCATGGAGTCGCTAAGAGTCGGACATGACTGAACGACTTCCCTTTCTCTTTTCACTTTCATGCATTGAAGAAGGAAATGGCAACCCACTCCAGTGTTCTTGCCTGGAGAATCCCAGGGACGGGGGAATCTGGTGGGCTTCTCTTTATGGTGTCGCAGAGTCGGACACGACTGAAGCGACTTAGCAGCAGCAGCAGCAGCAGGGATGCATACATACTGCATTCCATGGGTTGCAAAGAATCAGACACAACTTAGCAACTGAACACACATGTACAAAGTATCACAGTATCAGTAAATAAAAACTGAAGGTCCAATTTAGTTCTATTAAAATTCTGTTTTAACAGAAGTGTACATGGAAACATCTGTGCTTAGACATGGACTATGTCAGCTCATTTATACAATACAAGGTTAATTTCCATAGTTGTTTGCAGCACAGAATTAAGTTAAAATCAGTTATTTACTGTTCAGATCAAAGCATAGGTATTTTGGCAATAGGAATTAGCTGCCAATTTAGTTGACAAATAACATAGGCAGCAATTGCTTTTTATTGTTGGCCTTATACTTGAAAATTAAGTATAATTTATTTTTGTGAAAAATTCAAGTCATTACAAGGTATTAAGGATTGGTTTGAGAAAGAGATGCTTTATAAAGGTTTATAATCTTGTGGTAGGCTTCCCAGGGGACTCAGTGGTGAAGAACCTGCCTTCCCGTGCAGGAGATGTGCGTTTGATGCCTGGGTTGGGAAGATCCCCTGGAGAAGGAAATGGCAACCCACTCCAGTATTCTTGCCTGGGAAATCCCATGAACAGAGGAGTCTGGCAAGCTACAGTCCACAGGGATGCAAAAGAGTTGGACACAACTTAGCGACTAAACCACAAAGACCATCTTGTGATAAGTTCAATAGGTGTACGTAAGAGATACATCTAGACTGAAGCAACTGTTTCCTTTGTTGTTGTTGTTAATGTGTTTTTTCAAATGATTTTCCTTTAGCAAAAGTGCCTAATAGGCAGTTTTTGTTGTTGTGGCATCATGGTTAGTGCTGTTTTAATTCTCTTACTACATGCTAATAGCTTTTTCTGCTTTGATTATCAGACTCTGCTCTTAATATTTTTCCCTTTTGTTACTCTACATGTTTGCAGGCTAATAATCAGAAGTAACAAATTTTCTGAGCTGAGGGTGTTACAACTCTTATGGAGAGTGTAGTGTCACTGGTTTCTCTATGCTGGAATGTTGATCAGCCTAATTATCTAAGAATCTTCTGGGTTCTCTAGTATGTTACAGCTGTGACTTTCCCTTTGTCTTTGAGATAGCTGTTTTCCACACTGCACATGCACATGAGAAGGTATTTTTCCAAAAGACAATTTTTTTAAAAAATATTTAAATGTCACTCCTTTTTGAATAAGGCATTTCTGGTTATTTATCCTGTCCAATAAAACCACACCAGTCATTCACTTGTGAAATATTTTAAATCAGATATATGAAAAGGAAGTTTAGTGCAACTTCAGTTCAGTCGCTCAGTCGTGTCTGACTCTTTGCGACCCCATGAATCGCAGCACGCCAGGCCTCTCTGTCCATCGCCAGCTCCCGGAGTTCACTCAGACTCACATCCATCAAGTCGGTGATGCCATCCAGCCATCTCATCCTCTGTCGCCCCCTTCTCCTCCTGCCCCCAATCCCTCCCAGCATCAGGATCTTTTCCAATGAGTCAACTTTTCGCATGAGGTGGCTGATTTAAACCATTGCAAATAATTTCTGCAACAATTGCCTTCCTGTACTATATCTTTCTATTTGGCAGTGCATCATCTTTTTTGCAATTTCCTTACCCTCATTAGTTAGGTATGGGTATTTCTGACAGTTTTAATTTGTTTATTTTTGTACTCTTGGCTTTGTTGTTTTTCAGTCTCTCAATCGTATTCGAGTCTTTGCAACTGCATGGACGGCAGCATCCCAGGCTTCCCTGTCCTTCACCATCTCCTGCAGTTTGCTCAAACTCATGTCCATTGGATCTTTGATGTTATCCAAGTGTCTCCTGCTGTCGTCCCCTTCTCCTCCTGCCTTCAATCTTTCCCAGCATCAGGGTCTTTTCCAGTGAATTGGTTCTTCACTTCAGGTGGCCAAAGCATTGGAGCTTCAGCATCAGTCCTTCCAGTGAATATTCAGGATTAATCCTTTAGGATTGACTGGCTTGGTCTCCTTGCTATCCAACAGACTTTCAAGAGTCTTCTCCAATACCGCAGTTTGAAAGTATCCATTCTTTGGTGTTCAGCCTTTTTTATGGTTCAGCTCTCACATTTTACGTGACTACTGGGAAAAACCATAGCTTTGAATATATGGACCTTTGTCGGCACAGCAACGTCTCTGCTTTTTAATATGCTATCTAGGTTTGTTATAGCTTTTCTTCCAAGGAGCAAGCATCCTTTATTTTCATGGCTGAGTCACTGCCCACTGTGTTTTTGGAGCCCACGAAAATAAAGTCTGTCACTGTTTCTGTTGTTTCCCCATTGATTTGTCATGAAGTGATGGGACCGTATGCCATCATCTTTGTTTCTTGAATGTCAAGCTTTAAGTCAGCTTTTTCAGTCTCCTCTTTCACCATCATCAAGAGGCACTTTAGTTCCTCTTCACTTTCTGCCATAAAGTATCATCTGCATATCTGAGGTTATTAATATTTCTCCTGGCAGTCTTGGTTCCAGCTTTGATTCATGCAGTCTGGCATTTTGCATCATGTACTCTGCATATAAGTTATATCAGTGTGAATATACAGCCTTGATGTACTCTTTCCCAGTTTTGAACCAATCTCTTTTTTCATGTTCCTTTCCAACTGTTGCTTCTTGACCTGCCTAAAGGTTTTCTCAGGAGGCAGGTGAGGTGGTCTGGTATTCCCATCTCTCTAAGAATTTTTCATAGTTTGTTTTGATCTACACAATCAAATACTTTAGCATATTCAACGAAGCAGAAGTATGTTTTTCTGTAATTCTCTCACTTTTTCTATGACCTCACAATGTTGGAAATTTGATCTCTGGTTCCTCTGTCTTTTCTAAATCCAGCTTTAACTTCTGGAAGTTGTCAGTTCACGTACTGTTGAAGCCTAGATTGAAGGATTTTGAGCATGACATTGCTAGCATGTAAAATGAGTACAATTGTATGGTAGCTTAAGTATTCTTGGAGATTGGAATGAAACCTGGCCTTTTCCAGTCCTGTGGCTACTGCAGAGTTTTCCAAATTTTCTGGCATATTGAGTGCATCACTTTAACAGCATCATCTTTTTGGACTTGAAATACTCAGCTGGAATTCTATCACCTCCACTAGCTTTGTTTGTTGTGATGGTTCCTAAGGCCCATTTGACTTCATCCTCCATGATATCTTGATCTAGGTGAGTGATCACACTATCATGGATATCTGGATCATTAAGATCCTCAACGTTACTCATTATCAGAGAAATGCAAATCAAAACCACAATGAGATACCATTTCACGCCAGTCAGAATGGCTGCGATCCAAAGGTCTACAAGCAATAAATGCTAGAGAGGGTGTGGAGAAAAGGGAACCCTCTTACACTGTTGGTGGGAATGCAAACTAGTACAGCCACTATGGAGAACAGTGTGGAGATTCCTTAAAACACTGGAAATATGCTGCCTTATGACCCAGCAATCCCACTGCTGGGCATACACACCGAGGAAACCAGAATTGAAAGAGACACGTGTACCCCAATGTTCATCGCAGCACTGTTTATAATAGCCAGGACATGGAAGCAACCTAGATGTCCATCAGCAGATGAATGGATAAGAAAGCTGTGGTACATGTACACAATGGAGTATTACTCAGCCGTTAAAAAGAATACATTTGAATCAGTTCTAATGAGGTGGATGAAACTGGAGCCTGTTATACAGAGTAAAGTAAGCCAGAAAGAAAAACACCAATACAGTATACTAACGCACTATATAAGAAGTTTAGAAAGATGGTAACGATAACCCTGTATGCGAGACAGCAAAAGAGACACAGATGTATAGAATAGTCTTTTGGACTCTGTGGGAGAGGGAGAGGGTGGGATGATTTGGGAGAATGGCACTGAAACATGTATACTATCATATATGAAATGAATCACCAGTCCAGGTTTGATGCATGATACTGGATACTTGGGGCTGGTGCACTGGGATGACCCAGAGGAATGGTATGGGGAGGGAGGAGGGTGGGGCGTTCAGGATGGGGAAAGACATGTATACCTGTGGCAGATTCATGTTGATGTATGGCAAAACCAATACAATATTGTAAAGTAATTAACCTCCAATTAAAATAAATAAATTTATATTAAAATTTTTTTTAAAAAAGATAATTTTTGTAAAGTTCTTCTGTATATTTTTGCCACCTCTTCTTAATGTCTTCTGCTTCTGTTAGGTTCATACCATTTCTGTCCTTTATTGTGCCCATCTTGGCATGCAGTGTTTCCTTAATCTCTAATTTTCTTGAAGAGATCTCTAGTCTTTCCCGTTGTATTTTTTTCCCTCTGTTTCTTTGCGTTATTCACTTAGGAAGGCTTTCTTATCTCTCCTTGCTATTCCTTGGAACTCTGCATTCAGATGGATATAGCTTTCCTTTTCTCCTTTGCTTTTTGCTTCTTTTCTCAGCTATTTTGTAAGCCTTCCTCAAACAACCATTTTGCATTTTTGCATTTCTTTTTCTTTGGAATAGTTTTGATCAACACCTCCTGTACAGTGTTAGGAACCTGCATCCATAGTTTTTCAGGCACTCTGTCTGTTACATCTAATCCCTTCAATCTGTTTGTCACTTCCATGGTATAATTGTTAAGTGTTGGCTTTAGGTCACACCTGAATGGCTTAAAGATTTTCCCTTCTTTCTTCAATTAAGTCTGAATTTTGCAATTAAGGAGTTAATGATCTGAGCCACAGTCAGCTCCTGGTCTTACTTTTGCTGACTGTATAGAACTTCTCTAACTTTTGTTACAAAGAATATAATCAGTCTGATTTCAGTATTGCCCATCTGGTGATGTCCATGTGTAGAGTTGTCTCTTGCGTTGTTGGAAGAGCATGTTTGCTATGGCCAGTTTGTTCTCTTGGCAAAACTGTGTTAGCCTTTGCTCTGCTTCATTGTGGGTAAGGCCAAACTTCCCTGTTACTCCAGGTATCTCTTGACTTCCTACTTCTGCATTCCAGTCCCCTATGATTAAAAGGATGTCTTTTTTTTTGGTGTTAGTTCTAGCAGGTCTTGTAGGTCTTCATAGAACTGCTCAGCTTCAGCTTCTTTGGCATCAGTGGCAGGGGCATAGACTTGGATTACTGTGGTATTGAATGGCTTTCCTTGGAAATGAAGCAATATCATTCTGTCATTTTTCAGATTGCACCCAAGTACTGCATTTCGAACTCTTTATGTTGACTATGAGGGCTACTCCATTTCTTCTAAGGGATTCTTGCCCACTATAGTAGATATAGTGATCATTTGAATTAAATGCTCTCATTCCCATCTATTTTAGTTTGCTGATCCCTAAAATGTTAAGTTTCAGTCTTGCCATCTCCTCATCAAAAGAGATGTTTAAGTCTAGAACGTGCTTGTGCTTGTGACAATTTGGAGCCATCAATACTTACCTGAATGGAGAAAAGCTGGTATAATCATAATCATTGTGTATAAGTTGGGGTTGCTTTTGGTGAGGCCTCTTCTCTCTCTTGCTGTCTTGGAGAGAGCCACCTTCTTGCTATGTCCTCACAGGGCCTTTTCCCTGTGAAATCAGCAGGCTCTTTCCCTCTTATAGGGACACTTGTCCTTGGGACAAGCCCACCCTTGTAATCTCATTTAACTAATTAACTGATTAGCTGCCTTAAGACCTTATCTCCAAATGCAGTCATGTGGTGGGTGCTAGGGTTTCAACATATGGATTTTGAGGGCATATAGGTCAGTGTCACACAGTATTATTCCCAATGAAACACGCTGTGCCAGACACTCATTTATGGACAACTCATTTTACATGTGAGGAAACTGAGATCCTGAGAGATTAAGTGTCTTACTCAATATCATAGTTAATAAGGGCCAGAGTTGGGATTCAAACTCATGTAGTCTGGCTTCAGAACCCTGGTCATTCTGAACCTGTTAGCCATTCTGTCTTTAATAGTGATGTGTTTATAATTTTTCCTGGCTGATTTCTTTTGGCATTTTTATGTAGAATATATAATTGGTGTTTACCTTTTTTTAATTTTTGTAATTGACTTTTTACCTGTTGTAACTATTAAAAGGGCAGACTCCAGAGCCAGAGTTTATGGGTTCAAAGGTTTTCTTTTTTTTTTTTCCCCTGGGTAAATAGAGAGTTGAGATCAACTACATATTTGGAATGTTGTGATAATTAAATGAGAGAACACTTATTAAGAACTTAGAAGTGAGCCTGGTACACAGGGCATAATAAATATGAGTGTGTATTAAAGATAGGGCAGTAAATAAAAAATGATCTCAGACAAGAGTTATTTTCCCCCCCTGTCTTAGGGAAGGCTTGCCTTATGGAAAGTGTTTTGTTATAAATCTTACACACCTGCTAACCAGTGGCAGCACAGGGTTCTTCACAAAATTTATATGCTTTGATAAACTTGCCAGATAGGCAAGTTTTACAAAGTGATATTATTTTCAGTTTTTTTCTCTAAGTGCTTTGAAGATAGCATTAGAATATTATTATTATTTTTGAACTGTAGGTTATTAAATCCCTTTAAGCCAAAAGATCTTTTTAAGTTCCATGCTTAAAGGACAACCTGTGGCTTTCTAGTATAAGAATAACACCCAAAATATCTAAAATATACACATCCTCAGCTTTCATTGATTCCTGACATAGTTATGCAGCTGACGTGCTCTTTCTGTGCCTGGACACTCTTTAGGTTTCCTTTTACCATCACAACTTCTTTGGCTGCAGCAACAGAACTCTTGGACCTCGGCAGCTCTTTCCTCTCCCAGCTTACCCCCAGTTCTGGTTCTATGTGAGCCTGCTACCATTCACTTTCTAAGGCAGGACCTGCAGTAATGGAATGGAGCTTTGGAAGGGGAGAGAAGTTTGCAAGGAGAAGGCAAGCCCTGCAGATGCTTGCTGCTCTCTTCCTCTGTTTAAACAGGTTGGTTGGCAGCATGAGAGCAGGAAATACTTCCTGGACGTTCCTTAGTGCCCCCAGTAGAAATGTAATTCTGGAAGCCTTTACTAGTTTCTGTGCCAGGATTCAGGCTTAGCCCTGGGTTCAGAGACCAGTGAAGGGAAATGGCATGTAAACATTCATGCCCAGTGTGTTCAGTGCCGGAGTGGAGGAACTAATACTGCTTCGGTTATGTTGGCAGTCATTGACACATGGAGAAATCATTTGTGTTGGGTCCTTCAGGTTGATTGCCTGGGTTACTGGTTGCTAGGTATAACTGATCTCATTCTCAGTTGTCTTATGTGGCAAGTAGCCCTATGTGGGCTAGTCAGGGAACCAAACTGCCAAAGATATTTCTGGGGGAAATTATTTTTGTTTTAAGCAACTGATTTACAAATGTAACTTTAGTACACAACCCACTTATAAATTGCTTTGATTGTTTATTTTTGTAACAGCTCATATATCCATGCTTCCTTGATAAGATTTCTGGTCAAGTTCACAATGAGATGTTTTCAGCAGTGATAAAGGAGTTATACTAATGGTCCATTAGTATTCTTGCTCGGTGCCTACTTTGACCATTAGCATGCATTTGTAGGACTTGGGTTAAGAACTCAGTCTGGCCACGTGAAAGATTCAAGCTGCGGAACCCACATGCACATCAAACCTACATTGCTGTGACAAACTAAATAATTAAGTACAATAACTGTAAAACTATAAAAATCAATAGTGACAGGTAGTATATGAAAATAAATCACGCAACAAGTATAATGAAAGGATATCACCCAAACTCTGAAAATTCCTACTATTCATACTATGGGAAATGATATTTCTAAAAGCTTAATGATTTTTTACTATAAATTTGCATTAATCTATGATGATTCCTTTATATCTCGTAATACTTTTCTCAACATTAGAAACTCTTTCTAATTACCCATTTCCCTAGGAGTCATGTAAGTACTTCTGTTCCCCATGTGATCTGGCTGCTCTTTATCGATGTTTCTTTTTTCCAGCCTCTCCCATGAGTTCTAGATTTCATTGTACTGAATGAAGTGCCAGTAGTTCCTTAGATGAGCCAAGCTCACTCCTGGTCTTTGGTTTCTCTCCTTCCCCATGCCCAACTTGGCAACTCCTCCCCTTTTGGGACTCAGCTTAAAAGTCATGTATCAAAAAAAAAAAAAGGTCAGGTATCCTTGGCCATACTTCCTTGACATGACACAGAAGGCTAGATAGATGTTTCTGCATGCTCTACCAAACCTACAAAAATACTTGGATGTTGCTTGTCACAAAGGAACCTAGATAGTACCCTTATCTAGACCTTGAGACTGATTTTTATCCATTATTTCTTCCCAAGCATTTTAGCCCAGTGACTGACATTTAGGAGGTATTCGATAACTATAAATTATATATATATATATATGTTGAATAAATTAGTAAGTTTTAATAATTTTTGCCTCATCTCTCTCCAAACAGTTTTAATTAACTGTTAGAGTCTTCAGTGGCTATCATTAATGCATCAAAATATATAGATGTGTGGAACCAACAAATGAATGTTTTTTTAATTTGGGTCCTCACATAATCACATGAGGAGCAAGTTATTCAAGTGGCAATAGAAACATGGCATATTGTGACAGGCATAGCTTGATCCTGTGACATCTTACATTCAGGAAACTCAAAGTGTGTTTTTAACATAAACTTAATTTACTCTTCCTGAAGCCTTGAATTTTGGATTCTGTTTGATTGGGACTCATTTTACAAGTTGAAGAATGTCCTTGTGCTAAGGTGCTTTGTGTTTGCCTTTTGTTTGCTTGTTTGCTTTTAGTCCTTTCTCTGAATTACTGGAGCCCAGCGCTCCAGTGACCTACATGCACTTCAGACTCTATGCAGTGGCCTGAATTTACTGCCATCTCCTTGGATGGCAATAAGCTAAACATTTGAAAAATTACTGCCTCTCAGAGTAGCAAAGGAGGTCACTGGAATTTAGTCCAGCTAATAAGTTTTTTTTTTGGTCCTATTTATTTTCCCTTATCAATGTTGCTCTGGGATCCTTAGGAATTTATGAAGAGTATGGTATTTTTTTTAACTTAAAAACCATCTATATTGATTTTCTTTAAGGAGCAAATAACAAAATATCACATCTAAAAATAAGTTATTTCAGAGATGGTACATGACAGTCCCACCAATGCAATGAAAGATTATATTCATCATAATATAGAGACTCTGAGTATCAAATACTGTGAAAATTGCAAGCATTTTGCTCCCATTCTTAATATAATAAAGACAAAAAATAGCAATAAGACTCAAACACATTTTCCAGCCAGGCACTGTGAAATGATTGTGACTCAGAACTGCTTATGTCTCTGGGCACGTAGGCTGCCTGTGTTTTGTTTCTGCAGAGTCTAGAGCAACTAAACACACACATGTTTCTTGTTTGTTCAGGTAACTTTATAGCTGTTGTATCATTTCATTAAAGTTAAAAGGAGAATTTTGTTTTTATAACAGCCGAGGCATTTTGAATTCCTACCATGTACCACTTCCGAGCACTGCTCATCTCACGAGTGCTGCTGCCCTTCATCTAGGGGTGAGAGACCCATTCACCTGGGAGATGTTTAATTTCTGCCTAGGCCGTGTTCTTCCCCCATAAAAGTACCTGATATTATATCTCAGCTTTTGTCCTAATCTCTCCCTTCTTACAGACTTCCCAGTCTTTCTCCATCTCTCCTATGTTAGAGAATCTGTTCCCTAAGTATTGTCAGGTCTTGAAACACTGTTAAAAGCAATGTAACTTCAACTGTATTGTAAGTGACATAGTCTCAGCATTGGAAGGCCACCCCAGCTCAGTGCTGAGTTTATCCAGTCTAGTCAAACTTGATGCCCTCATAGTAAATAGGATTTCTGGAGAGCAAGTATGATACTAAGAAGAGTACACCTTGCTTTCCTTTGATCACATGAGTGAGAGAGTTTTGCTGTTTTCTCATTTTAGTGTAGCCCTTTCAAGTTCAGATATTAGTATTTTGAACCCTCATTATATTGTTGTTCAGTTGCTAAGTTGTGTCTGACTCTGAAACCTCATGGACTACAGAATGCCATGTTTCCCTGTCTTTCACTATCTCCTGGAATTTGCTCAAATTCATGTTCGCTGAGTTGGTGACACTATTCAACCATCTCATCCCGTGTTGCCCTGTTTTCTTCCTGCCCTCAATCTTTTCCAGCATCAGGGTCTTTTCCAATGGATCAGCTCTTCCCATCAGGTGAGCTTCCCTTAGTATTGAAGCTTCAGCATCAGTCCTTCCAGTGAATATTCAGGGTTGATTTCCTTTAAGATTGATTAGTTTGATCTCCTTGCTGTCCACGGGACTCTCAAGAGCCTTCACCACCACCACAATTCAAAAGCACAATTCAAGCAGTTTTCTGTGCTCAGCCTTCTTTGTGGTCTAACTCTCATATCTGTACATGACTACTGAAAAAAAACATAGCTTTGACTATACGGACTTTTGTCAGCAAAGTGATGTCTGTGCTTTTTAATATGCTGTCTAGGTTTGTCATAGCTTGTTTTCCAAGGAACACACATCTTTTAAATTCATGGCTGCAGTCACCATCCACAGTGATTTTGGAGCCCAAGAAAATACAGTCTGTCATTGTTTCCATTTTTTCCACATCTATTTGTGGTGAAGTTATGGGACCAGATCTTAGTTTTTTGAATGTTGTGTTTTAAGCCAACTTTTTTACTCTCCTCTTTCACCCACATAAAGAGGACTCTTTAGTTCCTCTTATATTCCTCATTATATTAATGGGTCTAAATTAATTTTTTCTACTACTTCCCAAGGGGAAAACATGTTTTTAATTTGTCAGTTGTCTTGAAAGTCTTGGGGTGGACTCTGAACGCCAGCTTTACAGACAAAGTTGAATAAATGAGCAGTGATATTCTCTGTGTTCCTTTTCCCTCTTGCTGACCTTGGGTGGGTGCCTCTCCTGAAGTTATGTGTTTCAGCAGAGCATGGCTATCATAGTGGATTCAGCCACTGATCTTGGGAAACCGAGTTCCTTTAGCATCATGACTCTCATCACTGTACTTCCATAGAGTACTTGGAGTGTAGTAGATGCTTAATGGACAGGAATCTGGCGGGTACAGTCTACAGGGTCACCAAGAGTTGGACACGATTTAAGGACTAAACAGCAACAACAAAGATCTGTAACACATGATTTATGAACAAATTTGCTTTTATAATGTCTCCTGAATGATTTGTGTGACAAGTCAGGGGACAGGAGCATGCACATAAATTAATAGTGCCTCTTGAGAAAGGCACACACCCTCATCAGAGAAGAGTAAACTGAGATATGCTGATATTGGCTGAAGAAATTAGCCACCCTCCTCTAGCCTGACATTATACTTGAGCAGAATCCCTAGGACACATTCTTTTGTTACATCTCTGCTTCAGTTCTTCATAGGGATTGTTAAATTCCCTGCTATATACAGGGGAGTAGAGCCCAAAATGTATAAAAATAATGACAACGTATGAGAGTATTACCATGATGGTTTGCTTTAATTCTGTAATGAAGCTAAAATTACCAGGAGAGCCATCAGACACAATTCCCTAGTTATTATTTTTTTTAGATGACAATTAAATGTTTAAACTTTAGCTACAATAGCTTCCTAAAGCTAATCTATTAATATTTATTCTCAGAGGTTTTAATAACTTAAAATTATTGGCAGTGGTTTTACTGCTCCAAGAACCTTGTGGCCTCCCCCAGGTCTTTACATGAGTTCTCTAACTTGGGGAAGGTTAATTTTCAGCTCAATCATATTTTTGAAAAATAGAAAGGTCACAGAACAATATAGACCTCTTGAATTGTGTCTTTCTACTAAGTCTCTATGTCATGTTAGTTATTTTGCAGTCAAGTTGGGGGTGGTGCCACTCCAAAAACTTTCCTTTTAGTCTTGGGGTGGGAGAAGTTCTACCGTAAGTATTTTATCATGAAGGTTCTACTATCTCTTCAACAGAAGTTATTTCAGTCACATTCTTTTATTTTTTTTGACAAACTAACCAAGGCTTCGAGTCATTACACAAATCTAAACATTGGGAATTTATTAATTTGCAGTCAAAGTTCAGAGAAAAGATGAGGACTTGGTATGTTATAGGAGGTCCTCTGAGTTCCTGCTGTTTACAGTCTGGTCCCAGTGAGTACCTGGATAAATTTTCTGACATGGAGTTGACAGCAGCTACTCCCAAAGCAACGTCTAAGAACCTACCAATATTGATGAAGCAACTTCCACAATAACTGGTCAGTATCGGAAAGGGTCAGGTGTTCCTAAAGCCATGGCCTCTAGGTGGTTGTTTTTATTTTTTTTATTTAGTTTTTGTCAGAAAATGGAAAGCCTTGTTCTTAACTTTTATGACTTGTTTATAGTGTTAGAGAAAATGCTCACCCAAAAGAAAATAGAAAATAGAACACTCTTTATCTTAGAATAGGATGTAAGCTTAAAGGCCTTTCTTCAGTGATTTTATGACTGCTGTGGGATTGTGCACCAAAGAATTGATGCTTTCAGACTGTGGTGCTGAAGACTCTTGAGAGTCTTTTGAACTGCAATGAGATCAAAATTTTCTAAAGGAAATCAACCCTGAATATTCATTGGAAGTACTGATGCTGCAGTTGAAGCTCCAACACTTTGACTATCTGATGTGAAGAACCAACTCATTGGAAAAGACTCTGATGCTGAAAAGATAGAGGGAAAAAGGAGAAGGGGGTGGCATCACTGACTCAAAAGACATGAATTTGAGCAAACTCTGGGGGATAGTGGAGGACAGGGGAGCCTGGCCTGCAACAGCCCATGGGGCTGCAAAGAGTCAGCTAGGACTTAGCAACTGAACAATAACAACAAAATGGAATTGTGAACACTTGAGTACCATAGCAGTCAAACTCTAACTTAGCCTGTGATCAGAGTGAAAATGATAGCAATTCACTCTACATTTAGGCCTTGTTTTCTATGTGTGTGCCTGTGCTTAGCTGTTTAGTCATGTCTGACTCTTTGCGACCCTCTGGACTATAGCTTGCCAGGCTTCTCTGTCCATGGGCTTTTTCAGGCAAGAATACTGGTGTGGGTTGGATTTCCTCCTCCAGGGGATCTTCCCGACAGAGGGATCAAACCTGCATCTCCTGTGTGTTCTGCATTGCAGGCAGATTCATTACCTGATGAGTCACAGAGGCAATTTGTTTTCTAAAGTATTCATAATACCATTTTCTAAAGCACTGTTTCTCATCTCTTACCCATATTATATCATTCCTCTCTTATTTAGAGATATATAAGGTAAATGTCTTTCATCATAATCTTGAAACTCATTTGTAATAGCTCATAATATATAATAATCTTATCATAACAGTAAGAAAATATTATCTGGTTTTTAAATGAATTTCTAAAATATTTCCCACTTTCCACTTTGCTTTCTGAAAGGAAAGTTTTGGAGAATCAGGATTTTAAGAGTAGAATGAATCTTGGAAACCATTTTGGATAAGGAAGCTTACTTTGTAGTTGAGGAAAGTGAGACTCAAGTTCCAGTGGCTCACCTGAGAATGTAATTTCATGAGATAGTGCAGTGGTAACCACACATCTCAGCTTTCTGATGACTTTTCACTGCATTGCTTCTTTTTTTGATCGTATCAAATGGCTTCACTCTTTTAAACCAAGTTTTGTGCCAGTAATCAGGTTTCACTTGTGTCAGGGCCATTATATCATTGAGCTTGTCTGTCGTGTTTCATTCATTAAGTCTGGCCTACTCTTTGTGACCCCATGGACTGTAGTCTGCCTGGCCCCTCTGTCCATGGAATTTCCAGGGAAGAATATTGGAGAGGGTTGCCATTCCCTTCTCCAGGGGATATTCCCAACCCAGAGGTTGAACCTGGGTCTTCCGCAGTGCAGGCAGAGTCTTTACCATCTGAGCCACCAGGGAATTACACCCAGCTTATCCCAGTATAGAGGGGCAGTGGATAGGTGTGCATGCTCAGTCATGGCAGACTCTGCGACCCCATGGGCTATCGCCCGGCAGGCGCCTCGGTCCATGGGGTTCTCCAGACAAGAACACTGGAGTGGGTTGCCATTTCCTTCTCCAGGGAGTTTCCTGACCCAGGCATGGAACCCCTGTCTCTTAGAGCTCCTGCATTGGTGGGTGGGTTCTCTACCACTAGCGCCACCTGGGAAACCCAGCATAGAAGATGGAAGTGCTTCATTATGATCCTTGCCTTGGTTTTCTCTATTTCTGTGCCTATGCTTATGTATTTATTATCTCATTGTACTTCTGCCCTTCAGATCTGAAAAATAGAAACTCTGTGTTTGGTTGCTTTACTGTTCATAATCTTTTGCCTTACAGTACCTGAAACTTCTTTTTTTGTAAATCCCACTTGAGTGAGTGAGGGTCACTCAGTCGTGTCCGACTCTTTGTGACCCCATGAACTGTGTAGCCCACCAGGCTCCTCCATCCATGGGATTTTCCAGGCAAGAATACTGGAGTCGGTTGCCATTTCCTTCTCCAGGAGATCTTCCTGACCCAGGGATTGAACCCAGGTCTCCCGCATTGTAGGCAGATGCTTTACCATCTGAGCCACCAAATCCCACTTACTAAAATGTATATAGGGATATGGTTTCAGAAAGAATGCTGGACTCTTTTACATCTAGCAAAAAGTTCTTTGGTGCTGATGCCCTTGGGATAAATGATAATGAAAGTCAGAAGGGTGTTAAAAATCTAATTTAGAAAGCCTTCACCAATTTGGCAAATAGAAAAATTCTGACTAGTGAGTCTGATAGCAAATATACATTTATTAGACTTTCGACTGGACATGGATATGTGCTGAACTTTATGGGTGAAAGCACAAATATCAGAACATATTGTATTCTCCTCTCATTTTTTCTTAAAGTACTTAAAATATTATCCCTATGAACCTGCTTCACAGTTTTTGCTTGTTAAAGAATACAGCAATAATGGCTTTAAACTTGAAATCTTAAAGTGCATTATTTAGAACAGAGCTTTCATATTTTTTTATCAAGTTTTATGTTGACCAAAGAACAATAATATATACCTTTATCTTCATAGTGCTTGCTATATTGTAGAGAAAACCGACAAAGTCCTGAGTTTCTTCTTAAAATAAGACATATTTTTAATAGCTAGAGAAGATGAAGAAAGATTGAGGGCAGGAGGAGAAGGGGACGACAGAGGATGAAATGGTTGGATGGCATCACCGACTCAGTGGATATGGGTTTGGGTTTGGATGGACTCCAGGGGTTGGTGATGGACAGGGAGGCCTGGCATGCTGCGGTTCACGGGGTCGCAAAGAGTCGGACACTACTGAGCGACTGAACTGAAGATGAAGGAAAAAATAACCACAAAGCTTGGAATTTAAAATTTTTCAGCCTATAATTACATATTCTATGTCTAGCATTGCCCGTCCTTCTACTCCCAGCACTATCACATTTACTGGACAACCCCCCCAACCCCAGCAATAATATATGTATTTTATATATTACCTAAAATACAGAAGTAGTCCTATGGTTAAGTCCTAGATATTGTTAAGTACTTAATTAGAAAGGCCTATGGTTTCCAATGCAGAGAGTTTACAACCTGGTGTTTTCAGCTAATTTTAATTCTTTTAGATGTCTTGAACACAAATTACTTGATTACCTCCTACATCTCTCTTAATCTGGGTTACTGAACATAATAATAAGATTTTGCTTTCTTTCTTTTTTTTTAATAGACCCATTCATCACTGGAATCTTTTAGCACTTCACAAGCAGCTGGTGGCAAGCAGTATCACTGACATTCTTTTAGAGATTTTGGCTTTTTTTTTTCTTTCTTTCTTCTGCTTGATTGTCATGAGCTTGAATAGGGAAGGAAAAAGGAAAACCAGTTTTTGTTTAATCCATGGTGATCAAAAGAAGTCCCCAATAATTGTATGAACAGATTTTTGACAGTAACTTGTAAAATATGAGGCTTACTCCAATCTTTTTCTTTTTCCTTTTAAAAAAAAATCTCTTCTCTTTGATGGGGATGAAGTTTTAGTTTTAGCCAGAATATTTTGTTCATATTTGGGAGGACTGTTCCTTAGCTCTTTCACCTTCATCATCATGGGAGTGGGCTGTGACTTTTCCTCTACCTTATTTGACTTGTAAAAAAATTCCTAACTTCTCTTGAAAGTGAGCAGACTCTTTAATTAGCTGTGCATGTAATTTGGTTTTGTTTCAGTGCTAATAAAATATACATACATAGTTTTAGGATTATAAATCTAAAAGGTCTTCCTTTAAGTGAGGGTACACTTCAGATATTTCCCAAAAAGATCATTTTCTCTTGTCAATTTTTTCTTTTTCTATTTTTTTTTTTTGCCATAAAGCCCTCCTTCCTTTTTCATCATTACGCGTGTCAAAATACCTTTCTGAGACTGATTTATTTTTTTACTTTGACTGAATATAGTCGTATGGGGAGCATGTTTGCATGTAGTTGTTATGATATATAACTTTTTTCTGGTACTTTACAACTCTGGAGATCACCTTGGTTTTGTATGATCCCAGTATGGATGTGTTCAAAGGTGATGGCATTTATTTGGAGATGGGGAGATTGAAAGAAGCTAAGAATACTGTGCTGCAGGTGACGAGTAGACTTGGTTAAAAGCAATGAGAATACTTTGGGGTTTTATAAATGTTGTTTATATTGTTCAAAGCAGCATGTTTGTCCTATTCTGAAGGTCAGAACCTATATAAGATTTTTAATCAGTCTTCAATATTAACTTTCAAATTTTTGTAAATTCCATGTAAGCAAGGAGATATATTGTTACTTCAGGAAAAAAAAAAAGAATCATAGTGTAAAATTGTTTCCTTAAATTTGGTTTTAGTATTTTAACAAAGGTAACTTAGATTCTTTGTACCATGGTTCACAATACCATGGTGCTCAATCACCCTGGTTAAGTGTCTGCAGTGGTCTGTTGGTAACTGTTTATCAGCCAGCACTCAGGGCCAGGGCTGTACCACATACCATGGTGAAAATACTCCTTCGGACAATTCCAATCTACCAATAAGAGGTTACTAAGCAGAGGATCAGTCAAGGCTGTGCGGTAGCACACCACTATGTAATCTTCCCACCTTGCAGAAAACAACGGTTGTCAGTTTAGTTCAGTCTCACAGTTGTGTCCGACTCTTTATGACCCCATAGACTGCAGCACACCAGGCTCCCCTGTACATCACCAACTCCCAGAGCTTGGTCAAACTCATGTCCATCGAGTTAGTGAGGCCATACAACCATTTCATCCTCTGTCATCCCCTTCTCCCCCTGCCTTCAATCTTTCCCAGCATCAGGGTCTTTTCCAGTGAGTCAGCTCTTCGCATCAGGTGGCCAGAGTGTTAGAGCTTCAGCTTCAGCATCAGTCCTTCCAATGAATACTCAGGACTGATTTCCTTTAGGACTGACTGGTTTGATTTCCTTGCAGTCCTAGGGACTCTCAAGAATCTTCTCCAACACCACAGTTCAAACGCATCAATTCTTTAGTCCTCAGCTTTCCTTATGGTCCAACTCTCACACCCATACATAAGTACTAGAAAAACCATAGTTTTGACTAGACAGACCTTTGTCAGTAAAGTAATGTCCCTTGATTTTTAACATGCTGTCTAGGTTTGTCATAGCTTTTCTTCCAAGGAGCAAGCATCTTTTGATTTCTTGGCTGTAGTTACCATCTGCAGTGATTTGGGAGCTCAAGAAAATAGTGTGTCACTATTTCCATTGCTTCCCCATAGATTTGCCATAAAGTGATGGGACCATATTCCATGATCTTCATTTATAAAAACAGTTGAAAATAGGCTCAAGAATATAGTTCACTGTAAAATCTCATAAGTATTTAGAAAGTGATGTGTTTTGAGTTTTCATTACAGTACATTTGTTTTTAACATAATGTATTGAATTCTACTTTTATATAATTCGATATTTGATTATGGCTTTGGTTTAACATGTGGCTCACAAAATGCCTGAAATTTAACAGTCTACTCCCTTAGTTGGTATAAGCCATCCCTAGAAGACCCTTTACAATGCACTGTGGCCCTCAGTCATCTTACACGCATGATGTGTCTTTGATTATTGCCCTTACCTTTGAAAATACTGCTGCTTACTCTTTGTGATAACATATTTGTATCATCATCATTAATATAAATATTTTAATAAGTTGCTTTGGTTTGACATATGTTTGTTTCTACATGAAGTAAGTTACATAGAGTTAGTCACTGTTCTGTAGAAACTTAAAACCCAAGAAAGATAGTACTAGTCATGGAGAGAATAGAAATATATAAAATGTAAATATTGAACAACTGAATTAAATCTTCATATTTGCTCTGACTTAGGTAATGAAAAGATGTTCCATTCCATTCTGATTAGTCTAGGAATGCCTTTGGTGGATTAAAGTCTATTTTGTTGAGCACTGGCCCTGTCTCTTTCAATTTTTGTATGAATAGATACTGATTTTGGAGACATTCTTTTGCATTCCAGACAGGAAAACAATGTTAGTCATTATACTGCTATATGTTAGGTTAGCTTCAAAGAGCAAATGACGCTCCAGTAGTCTACTCAGGGTGGACTTCTGAGACTACTGGGCACACATGAAGAATGCTTAGGGCTTGTTGGCAGAGGACAGAGGGAGAAGAGGTTTCCTATTATTAATGAAAACTGCTCAGCAGGCTGGTCAAGGTTGACAGTGACATGCCAGTCTTGTGAATTTCTCTTGTGTTACCAACAGAAGATACTTGGTAGTATCCCAATTTGTCGCCAAAGAGAGGCATACAGCAGAAATGTCTAACCTTAGATCATTAGAAGACTTATTAGCTAAGCCTGTCCAGAAATGCATTTCCTGAACTGTTTTCATATTTTTGCTCTTACTGAGAACATTTACGAGCAGCAGTTAAGAATACTCTCCTACTTCATATTTCATGTTTCTTCTATGTCAGCCAATGTGATAAATTAGTTTTAGAGTTTACAAACAGGAACGGAAGCCTGGCATCCTACAGTCCATGGGGTCGCAAAGTCAGACACAACTGCGTGACTGAACAACAACAGGAGTTCATTTCTTTTCCTTATAGCACACTTTTTGTTTTAAGATAAGGATTCTTAACCTTTGAAATGGTGAATCACTGAACATGGGATCGGCAGGAGGCTCAAGAGGGAAGGAGTATGTGTGTACATACAGCTGATTCACTTTGTTGTACAGCAGAATCTAGCACAACCTTGTAAAGCAACTATGCTCCAAGAGAAAACGGTGAATCACTATACAGTACACCGGCAACATATACTACTGTGTATCAACTACACTTGAATAAAGAAAAGCAAAAACAGACAAGGATTCTATGTAGCATATTCATCCTATTATTTTTACCTTGGTGATCAGGAATCGAAAGTTAAATTTAACAGATGTGTACTAGTGTGATTGAAACTTGCTTCCTAATCACTCTACATGTTTGACTTTTCTCTCTTTTGTATCTGTGTCATTATGTGCTCAGTTACTCAGCCATGTCCTACTCTTTTCAGCCCCATGGACTATAGCCTGCCAGGCTCCTCTGTCCATGGGATTTCCCAGGCAAGAATACTGGAGTGGGTTATCATTTCCTTCTCCAATCTATATCATTATATATAAGCAACTGCAGATCTTCTGACAGAAGGTAGGGTTATAAATAATAAACACTTTAAAGAGTTGTTCATGGAAAAAAGTAATGGTTGTATTTGCAATGGAATATATGCCATGCTGGTAGGAGCTGTTGGTTGACTGTGATCCTATTTGCTGTTTCCAGTCCCCATTCTCTTCTCCATACCTACTTCATCAGTATTATCTTGATTTGGGGCATGTTGTGATTGACCTGTTGTATTCAGAAATATCGGATTGGCCAAAAAGTTTGAGTTTCTCCATAAGATGTTATGGAAAAACTCAAATTAGGTTTTTGGCCAACTGAGTACATGGTCTGATTGAGTAGTTATGTCCAGAAATACTGTTGCCTGGTGTTTCACATGGAGCAGCATGGCACTGCACAAGCAGGGCAAGTATCGTAGACAGGAAGAGAGAATATGGCCAAAGGGTGATCATGCCTCTATCACAGTGGGAAGAACAACTTGGATCCACATTGGGTCAGTGTTGTCAGAGAAAAGAATTATATCACCCCTAACGCTAAGAGGGTGACAGGTGGACAGGGAGGCCTGGCGTGATGCAGTCCATGGGGTCTCAGAGTTGGACAAGACTGAGCAGCTGAACTGAACACTAAGAAGCTATTTCAAAAATTAACAAACTGAATAGCAACTTCATCCTCTGAAAAGTTCAACACAGATCATTCCTGTAATGCTGGGGACCTGGCACATATTAAACCATTGCTGCTGCTGCTGCTGCTAAGTCGCTTCAGTTGTGTCCGACTCTGTGCGACCCCAGAAATGGCAGCCTACCAGGCTCTTCTGTCCCTCGGATTCTCCAGGCAAGAACACCAGAGTGGGTTGCCATTTCCTTCTCCATTAGGATCTTTTATTCTCCTTAACAGAATTGAGAAATGCAGAGTGAGCATAGCCAGGGAAACAACATCCTGCCATTACTAAGATTAATTGAATCACATGTCAAACAAGACCACTTTGTTAAGCCTGTGTGTTGAATCACTCAGTCATGTCTGACTCTTTGCAACCCCATGGACTGTAGCCCACTAGGCTCCTTTGTCCATGGGGATTCTCCAAGCAAGAATACTGGAGTGGGGTTGCCATGCCCCCCTCTAGGGGATCTTCCCAACCCAGGGATCGAACCCAGGTCTCCCGGATTGCAGGTGGATTCTTTACTGTCTGAGCCACCAGAGAAGCCTATGACTTCTGGAGTGAGCAGTCTGTCCCTCCTGCAGGGGATTTTCCTGACCCAGGAATCAAACCAGGGTCCCCTGCATTGCAGGCAGATTCTTTACCAGCTGAGCTACCAGGGAAGCTCCTGTGAAGCCTAGCAGGTGTGTTATCTTCCAGATGGTCCCATTCCTGGATTACATTTGCGGTCAGCATGGCAATACACTTGATAGAATAACTTCCAATATCTAGTCTCACATATTCAAATCCTGGTCCTTTGTTTTGAGTAGCCATATGCATGTGGCCAGTCTGTATTTAGATATACTGTTACATTTGTATCGTTCATTGATCATACTCCTTTTAAACTATTCATTAGATTTTAAAAATTATACTGTAGAATAGTTGAAACTTTCACAGGAAAATAAGCTGGTTTGTATATCCTTAACTATTTAACAACTCACACAGAGTTATAGCGTATGAAGGAACTTTTTTCAATTGAAATATAGTTATTTTATAAGAGTCCAAGTATAACATTCTATTCTGTTTTATGTTAGACAACTGAAATTAATTCTCACATTTCGTTGGTGAACAAGTTTATTACCTAAAAGAAAGTTTAATGAGTTTTTTTTTAATTGCACCAGGAGAACCTAAATATGTCTCATTTTGCATGGTTGTTTTGTTGTTATATTATTCTCATAAAGGAAAGTTATTAAAAGAAATATTGTACCAGAGAAGTATACCTGTAAATAACATAGACTTATGGGAGAATTACATAAAAAGTGGATGCAAAGTAGAGAGCTTGGACAAATATATTTAAAAATGATAATATATAAACTGACATCACTGTTTCACTACTCTTGCTATTTTATTTGACTTCCTTTATTTGTGAAATAAATATATTTTATATTACCATATGAGCCATCTTAAATTTCTGAGCTTTTTAAAATGAAATTTATTGCCGTATCAGGGTTTCTAAAAACAGAAGAGTTTTTTTGGAAGAATGCCATTGGCCCAATGAGATAGGAAAAATGCTCTGTGTAATTTGAAAACATATTCCTTCAGGTGAATTAAAAGGCTAGGGAAGCCATTTTAAAAATTAATATAATTCTCTTGAGAGATAACCACTACATTCAAAGATACTGAAATTATCTCAAAATGTTGTATGAGAAATTTATTAAGTTTTGATTCATAAAACCTCCTGCATGTGAGATTGCATTTCTATTTGTATTTGTCTTTATTAACTAGTTTCATTTACATTGGGAAAGGTTTTCAGGTTTATTGTAGTACTTGAGAAGAAATCACCTGCTTGCACACTCATTTTTGCAGAATTATGTATCCCTTGCATGAATCTATTTGTTCTTTGCATTTGCATTTGAGGAGTTCTATCTAGGTCTTTCTGGATAAGGAGGAGGGTAATGGGATTTTTTTCTGTTGCTGTAACAAAATATTTTGAAGTACTTAACACAAATTGCTCATTTTATTCTGTGTTTGCATATTGCATTGTACTTTCACAATGTTTGAAGTCCTCATTTTATCTCTCAATGTGCCTAACAGAGTGTTGGGAGCAACTGACAGAACATGACTTGTAGATTTCTAAGCACAATTTGGACCATCAGTACTGTGGAATTTGATGCTGAGATTTTTTTAGGGGCTGGATTGATGTGTTGGAGGTGACTTCTGAACTGGGGTATGGGGAAGGGTGGGTCAGAGTCTGGTCACTGGATAATGGTTTGTATAGAATCTGAGCAACTCAAGAAGGTTCATTTGTCCATAGACTTCAAACTATTGTTGATGACCACTGTGTTCTTTCTGTTATCATTTCCCCTCTTAAACAGATGATGAAATTAATTTGTAAAATTGAACTATTTAAATAAATTAAAACTATTGTCCTATTCTGAAGATCAGCCATGGGATTTCTTTGGAAGGAATGATGCTAAAGCTGAAGCTCCAGTACTTTGGCCTCCTCATGCGAAGAGTTGACTCATTGGAAAAGACTCTGATGCTGGGAGGGATTGAGGGCAGGAAGAGAAGGGGACGACAGAGGGTGAGATGGCTGGATGGGATCACTGACTCAATGGACGTGAGTCTGAGTGAACTCCGGGAGATGGTGATGGACAGGGAGGCCTGGCGTGCTACGATTCATGGGGTCGCAAAGAGTCGGACACAATTGAGTGACTGAACTGAACTGATTGTCCTATTAATATTAATGTATGTCTTAGTTATAGTTCCTCTTTTATGCTTTCTCCTACTTAAATTAATAGAGTTCTAAACTTATTTCTTTTCTTTTTTGTCCCTACCTGTTTTTGTTTACCTTTTCTTTCTCTTAGGCATTAAATTGAAAGTCTCTAACTGTGCTTCATGCTGTTGCTTTTTCTTTCCTTTTCTTTAATTTTTTCTTGTGTTTTTTTTTTCTTGTTTCTTTGATATTCAAATTCTGTGTGTGAAATTAATGCTAGTGAGATTTATATCAAAACTTGGTTAAAATGGCAAATTGTATGACATGTATATTTTACTATAATATAAAAATATATTAACTCTCTGATAGAACCCTAAAAATACTTTGAAGATGGATAGCTCCCAGTATAGCACATAATAAACCTGAAAATGAAAATATAGTGGAGTACAATCCAGAGGCCATGTCATTGCAAGCCTCAGGTGTTCTCACATGGTGAGCCTATATCAGCCCTAAGCCTGAACAGGTTAGAGAAGTTTTCCTCTAGCTTCAGATTGCCTTGTCCTATGTGAAAGATCCTACAGGAAAGCATGTTACATTGTTTGATTTTATATTTATTATATAAAATATTGACAGAGGGGTATTGAAATTTGTGGCTCTAATTGTGGGTTTATCTATTTCTTCTAGTTTATCAATTTTTACTGTATTACTTTTGAGGATCTGTTGTTAGGTACATCATTATGAAATGATCTCTGTATGTTTATGAAATTATCTTTGACAGTATTTCTTTGTTCTGAAACCTACTTCATCTGATTTAATGTTGCCACTCTAGCTGCCTTTTGATGACTGTTGGCATGGCGATTTTTTCCCATCTTTTTACTTTTAACCCATCTGTGTATTTATAGTGAATGCAGATTTCATGTAGGCAGCATGGTTTGTTGTTTAGTCACACAGTCATGTCTGACTCTCTTTGTGATCCAATGAATTGTAGGCCACCAGGCTCCTCTGTCCATGGGGTTTTTCCAGGTAAGAATACCAGAGCGGGTTGACATTTTCTTCTCCAGGGGATCTTCCTGATTGAGGGATTGAACCTGCATATCCTGCATTAGAAGGTGGACTCTTTACTACTGAATCACCAGAAAAGCCCCTGCACCCTGCATGTACATGAGTTTTAACTTTAACATTTAATCTGACAATATATGCTTTTACCTGGAGTAATTAGATCTTTTGTATCTAGTGTGATTATTCAGATGTTGAGACTTAAATTTATCATCTTATTACTTGGTTCCATTTTCCTATTTTCTGCTTTCTTTTGCATTAATTAAGTGACATTATGATTGTTTTATCTCTGTGACTGGTTCATTAGGTATAACTCTTTATTATGTTAGTGGTATCTTTAAGATTTATACTTTTCCTCTCCATTTAAACTTATCAGAACCTAGCTTATAAGTGATATTTTATTAAAAGTAATTTTTTATAGAGTGTCAGACATTATAAGTTCTGTCTTATTGAATACTGGTGGTTATTTTTTTATCCTGTATATATTTTTGATGGTTGTGGCACACACACTTCTTGGAAACAGTTTAATCCTTTTAGGTATGAGTTCTAAAATTTGATAGGTAGACCAGCACTGTGCTCAGTCTAGGTCTAACTATTCCCTGATAATGAGCCATGAGCCTTCTATGTCATCGGCCCAGTGTCGAGGCATTTCAGCATGCCTTGCCCAGGAGGAAGCACTCGCTTGGCCTTGCGTGTGGTCTGGCTGTTATTTCTAATCCTTCCAGGTTGTTTTCTAATAGACATGTGCTGATCAATGCTTAGCTGAATATGTGAGAGAGACCTGCAAATCTCTGGGTTTATTTCTTTTTGTTCAGCTCTCTCCTCTTTCCTGTGAACAATTAGACTCTCAGTTCCATCTTCTAAATGCAGGAATTCTACTGGAGTTCAATTTGGATGCATCTTTCTAATCGATAGCCTGGAAAATCTATTTACTGGGGCCATGAGCTGAAGCACTTGTAGGGTTCAGCGTGTTTGTTTCTTGTGTCTCAGGCATCCTTTACTGCCTTACATCCTGCAAATTGTTGTTTTGTTTATTTTGTCTGATTTTTTCCCCCAACTTTTAAGCAAGGAGTTTAATGTCTAATCCCTGTTGTGAAAGTTGCTCAGTTGTGTCTGACTCTTTGAGACCCCATGAACTGCCAAGCTCCTCTATCCGCGGAATTCTCCAGGCCAGTATACTGCAGTGTGTAGCCATTCCCTTCTCCAGGGGATAATCCCAACCCAAGAATCAAACCCAGGTCTACCACATTGCAGGCAGATTCTTTACCAGCTGAGCCATCAGGGAAGGCCCTAGTCCCTGTCACTTAAAATTTTGGAGCTAAAGTCTACGAGGGGTATTTTCTTTTAAAGGTGAAATTAACTTTAAAGGTATACCCCCGAGCTATCTTATTTTGTTGATCAGTGTAGGCATGTTCTAATGACATAATCTTCTTACTGCTGAGAATAATCTCACCAGACATACATAGCATCTGCATTGACATTTATCAGCCTCTTAGACTGTGGGAAGAGTTTTTTAGTAAAGGCTTTCAAATGATTATGAATCCGAAAAATATAAAAGTATAAACTAGTAGTTCTTGACTCAGTAAGAAAATTTAGAGTAAAAGAAATTGAATTTATGGCCCAACTTTCATTTAAGAAGTGAAATGACCTTGAGAGTACTGTTTATTTTACCTGTAGTCCTCAGTTATCTCAGGAATAGGTGGAAATGTTGGTTTAATCAGCTAATGAGCACAAATTAGAGTAGATATTATTCACCTGGATTTTTTATTTTATAGATATAAGATGTTAATGTACACTACTTGTTTCTCTTCAAAATAAGGTTTATAGAATCAGAGTTTTCCAGATATCTAGAATACAGTATTGTTTTTATGTTGATCTGAATATGGTAGTGTAGTTTCAATGATTCCTGTGGGATGATCATGTAGTAATTACCAATTTAAGTAGCTCATGTGTCTCAAAATGTTATCATTGCATATATTAATGCTATTCAAAATGCAGTTGTGAAAAGAAATATGAGGAAAAGTATTAAATAATTATCAGAATGAAGTTGAGGTAATAGGTGTGACATCCAATTATAACTTGCCCCAAGAGAAATATCTAGTGAAGGTTGAACATTTCAGCCTTAGCTAAGATCCCTGCTTAGGCTAACTTAGGCGAGGTAGGATTCATAATGAGAAAGGAAGTCTTCGTTAGTATCCTATGCTATTAATACTTGATATAATTTATTCAATAGAGTAGATGTGTTATATATGTTGACTAAACTATCAATTAGAAGAATATTATTTATTTTAAAATCTTGCTATTTTCTAGGGAGAATATGCTAAAGTGTATTTTAGGATGTTTTAAAATTACATAACCAAGAGTGTGGGAGATTATAGACAAGCATGGGAGTAGGCTAGAATAATCCATGTGGTAATGGATTAGAGTTGGAGACTCTAATCAGTATTGGACTCATGTTTAGCTTACTGTAGATATAAATGAAGACAGATGTGTACACACACATGTATATTCATACCTATAGACATGTAGATGTACATTGTATATATATATTGGTTAGTATACACATTTCATACATTTCCTTGCTCTGAAATCTGAGAGTGCCCAGAAGCAATATTAACAGACCAGTAGCAATAAACATGCCTAACACCCAAATTTTCTATTAATAATTCCACATGAAAGTAAGAGGAAATGGATGTTTTAGAGAAATGACTGATGCTAAGCCCAGAAATGAAAATGTAGAAGATAAGCCTGGAGCATCTTGAGGTGCCAGAAAGTAAGTTTGGTTTTAGTGTTCAAAAAAATTGCACAATGATATTAATAGGAGTATGTCAAATGAAAGATACCCAGTGGCTAAAGATGGAATAGTTTGAGCAGCAAAATAAAAATAAGCTTTGGGAATAGAGCCCACAGTTAAAAAGAAAAAAAATCCACGAGTCTATAGTGATGTAAATGAATTAGTGATTAAATGAGAGAAATACAATCTATGCAGAAGAACTGCAGATAATTTATGCAAGTACTCTGCCATCAAGGGGGTGAAATATAGGTCCTTACTCCTTGAGTTTGAGTTCGTGTAGAGATTCCCTTTTGGAGTGGAGAAAACTGACAGACACAACTTCAGCCAGATGGTCATGATTTACATACAGCGATAAGTCATGTTGCTGGTTCCTTCCTTCCGTACGATGTGATGAGGCCAGCACTTTACTTCTGTTGTCTTCTCTCCCAAAGCCCATAAACACAGTCTAATCATAAGCAGTTCTGCAGATGCATCCAAAATAAGGGACATTGTCTAAAATATTTGGCTTGATATTCCTCAAGCCAAAACCAGGAAAAGTCTGAGAACCTAAAATAGCCAAGAGGAGTCTAGGAAAACATGAAAACTCAATGTAATCCTGAGTGCAATCTTGGAACAGAAATAAGACATTAGGTAAAAAATGAAGAAATACATATACAGTGTGGACTGTAGATAATAATATGTCAATACAGGTTAATTAATTTTGACAGTGTGCCACACTAATGGGATTCCCAAGTGACTCAGTGGTAAAGAATCTGCCTGCCAGTGCAGGAGACACGAATTTGATCCCTGGGTCAGGAAGATCCTCTGGAGGAGGAAATGGCAACCCACTCCAGTATTCTTGCCTGGAAGATTCCATGCACAGAGGAGCCTGGTGGGTTACAGTCCATGGGGTCACAAAGAGTTGAACACGATTGAGCACACTAAAACATCATACTGACGCAAGATGCTAATTACTGGATACTGGGTATATGGGAATGCTGTCCTATATTCACAATGCTTTTATAAATCTGAATCTACTTGAAGTTTTTGTTTAAATACTTAAATGTTTGGTTTATTTCTAGCCTTATTTCATCAGTTATCAGTTTCTGTGGTGAAACAAAATATGAGTGAGTGAGTGAAGTCGCTCAGTCGTGTCTGACTCTTTGCAACCCCGTGGACTGTAGCCTACCAGGCTTCTCCGTCTGTGGGATTCTCCAGGCAAGAATACTGGAGTGGCTTACCATTTCCTTCTCCAGGGGATCTTCCTGACCCAGGGATCGAACCCGGGTCTCCCGCAGTGGAGGCAGACACTTTAACCTCTGAGCCACCAGGGAAGCCCGAAACAAAATATGAGCAGTATACAAATGGACTTTAATGTTCAAATCAGATAATATATTTATTTCAGTGCATTTTAATCTATCTGTGTCATAAATATCTCTCTTAAATTGTACAACTTGTTCCCAGTTGTTTTGGGTTGTGTATAACACCCCCCACCTTTCTTTATTGATGGTACTGAGTAAATACTGAGAGAGAAGAAATGAGGAAACAGATTTAGCTCATTAAAAGTTGTCTCATGCTGTGTAATGTGAAACATAATTTTTATACTAACTTGCTTGATTGAGAACAAAATATTTAAGCACTTGTGTTGCCTTTTTGAGAATCATTGTGCAACAATGGAGCTGCCCATTGATCTATCCTTTGCAAATACCAACTTTCTTAATTGTTAAAGCAAAAATATTGATTAACTGCATATAAACTCTTCTTATAGCTTCATTCCCTCTCTTTCTGCATAGCTTTTAAATCCTCATCTTCTTCTGAAGCAACAGAATTACCAAATTTCAAAATTTTTGTCCCTTTGTCATCATAGCCAGTTTTTCCTTTAGTTTCATATTCATCTCTTTTCTGGTGAAGCAGAATGGTATCCTCTGCAGTTTTTGTAGGCCAGTTGGATATCTTGTGCACTTACATTAGCCAACTGATCTGGAGTTTGTGGGAAGTAAAAGGATGTGTAATGTTTAGGAACTATTGTGGAATATCACTTACTGTTTTATTTTTTTAAGGTTTATCATTTATATAAAATAAATACCACAGTAGACATAGATAACAGATAACACTTCTGCCTTCATTGACCTTGCAGTCTAGTAGCTAGATACATCAATATAATTAATACATGATAAGAAAAATAGTGCAGGCCAGGAGATGCTGCTTATTGAGTTGCTTGTGGATGCTTATTGAGAACTTGTGTTCTTATTGCTACTAGTTCTTATTCCCTTACTGATGTCAGAAAAAAAAAGTGTACAACTACAGGGAGTAGCAAGTACTGAAAAGAAGAAATAATGAAAGTGAAAAAGATGAAGAGGAAAGGAGTTAGAGATGGGGATTCTGATAAGAATGTGTCTGTGCAAATCTGAGCCAAAGCCGTGCACCATGTCAGGGAATCACAGTTTGCCCATCAAATGTCTGTCTTTTTCTCCTCTGGACCCACTATCCACCCTTTTCCACTCTCCTGTTTGCACAGGGCAGCTGAACTGTCTAGACCCCATGTTGTACAGTTTCCACTTGCATTTCACTAATAGGGAACCCCAAAAAGAGATGAAAAAGAGAAGGGGAGGGAAATTAGGTTATTTCTCCCTTGTTGCCTTCTGTAGGGGTTCCCTCAGTCTGGCTGTGTCCCTCTATCATAGATCCGACTCACACTAAGCTGGCTCTCCTCTCTCCTTCCTAGTTCTGGGAACACTTTCCTCTTGCTGCCTCAGGCTTAGGCCTGCTAATAGCCATTGCAAACCCTGGAGTACTACCTACTGTCTCATGGTTCTCCTATACATGCCCACAGCTCCGTAAGTATTCCCTAAATTTAGCTCTTCTTTAATCAGCCTTATTTGAATGCATCACAGGCTTCCTGACCAGCACAGAGCCACAAGAAGGCAATCATCACGCAGCTTTCTTCCCACTTCATTTTACGAATGGTGGGAATGAGGCCAGAGAGAAGTCAGCTTTTCCTAAGAATATAACCTAATGGTAATGACTGGTCTAAAACCTAGACATGCCGATTGCTACTCTTTCTAGTTCTCACTTCCCATTTGCTTTGAAATGATATAAATACTTTTTTCTTTTTTCTTTTTTTTTCAGTTTTCAAATGTAAGACTTGTTGCTTCTCGGCCATTTGGCTAAGATCATGTGTAGTATCCAAATATAAGCCTTTTAAAACGGAGGCAATGAACATTCCAGCATTCTGCTTTTAAACATGTGGAAATAAATGAAGACCACTCAAATGAGAACAAAGGCTGTTTATTCAGAGATTGCTGTAGCAAGGGAGTCAGCCACCATGACTTCTGTTTGGCAGAGATTCAGTGCAGGCAGGCGAGTGGGAAAGCCTTAATGATGGAAAGAAGTTTTAGGTGTGTTCTGATTGGGGGTTGTTGGCAAAGTGGAGCTGGAGACACGAGCTAAATAGACATAAGACACCCAAGATTGATTTGAAACCATATCTGGCTTCCTCTGCTTGGTTCTGAGTTGGAAGCAGAGGCAAAAAAAAAAAAAAAGGGGGGGGAAGCTGGTAGTCACTAAGTCCTGACTATTTGGGGTGATAACTACAGATTTGGCAGAATTTGTAGATCAGAATTGTGTTGCCACATGTGAGGAGAAGGAAGTAGCAACCCACTCCAGTATTCTTGCCTAGAGAATCCCGTGGACAGAGGAGCCTGATGGGCTGCTGTCCATAGGGTCTCACAGAGTCTGACATGACTGAAGTGACTTAGAATGCATGCATGCATTGGAGAAGGAAATGACACCCCACTTCAGTATTCTTGCCTGGAGAATCCCAGGGACAGAGGAGCCTGATGAGGTTGCACAGAGTTGGACACTACTGAAGAGACTTAGCAGCAGTAGTAGCAGCAGACACGTGTGACCAGCCATTATCTGTCGTATGGTCGGGCTCTTAAGCTAGAAAGCACTTCATTTGCTCTGCAGCATT
This sequence comes from Capricornis sumatraensis, assembly GCF_032405125.1. Taxonomy (NCBI): domain Eukaryota; kingdom Metazoa; phylum Chordata; class Mammalia; order Artiodactyla; family Bovidae; genus Capricornis; species Capricornis sumatraensis. The sequence goes on from NC_091071.1 coordinate 137,572,087, forward strand.
TTTTGCTCATCATCTGAATGAATTTTGGCCTCTGAGTAGAAGATTATCTATAGAGTGCTCAGGGTATATAGGAGGGGGGCAACTCAGGGTATATAGGAGGAGAAAGTGTGGCCAAATGGTGGAAGAAAGAGGCAGATTTGGAACAATTCTGTTGATAGTCTGCTAGACTGAAGCAAATAGGAACTGTGCTTGCAGTATTTGGGGTCACACATATTTATGCCCTAAAGGTGTATTTTTGGCACAGCTGGCTTTATGTAGAAGCTTTGTCAATTATTAATTATGATTAGGTTGCATCTTTGCCCGTTCTTTTATTATATGGGTGGCAGCAACGTTTCTGGTGAAACCCAGCAGAGAGAGCTTTATTCTCCTCTGAGAATCTGGAGTTGGCGTGGCAGCCACATGTGAGTGAAGTGTTGAGTGTAGACGAAATCCTAAATTCCACACTCTCATATAGTTTCCTGACACTTACTCACTGCAGCTGATACGGACTTCAACCACACACTTGAACAAGGCCCTGCGCCCACCTCCTCCTCACCTGGATTAGGATGCAGGAACGCAGCTCTCAAAGATGCGGTAGCTGGTGGCTACCATTCTCATGCCTTCCTGACTCTCGCTCTGCATGGTCTCCACTTGTGTTGCTGAATCACTTTTTTCACGAAATCTTATGTTTTTGCATGAAATTGGCTGCACAGTGAAGCTATAGAGTCAACTTCCCCCTTAGATTCACTCCTGTTGCACTGAAGTCCCCCCAGGAACTCCACTTTGTTTCATAGACATTTTAAGAGAAATTTCAGACAGGAGAAGTCAAATAAGAAGTTTCATTTGGGAGAAAAGGTGGAGGGAAAAGGAACTTCTGAAGGATACTACAGAGATTGGGAGCAAAAGGAGCTGACACTTCTCTCTCCTGATACCTATTTGGCCTTCTGGCTGAGATTGCAGGGACTAGTCATACCTCTCTAATTAGAGTTACCAGCTTTTAGAATGCCAGAGGTAGAAATCTTCCCCGGGACTTCATATTTGAAGTGAATTTTTGATTTAGCACAGGGCTGACTGTAGCCACTCTTGTCCAGCAGTTGGCAGAAGCAGAGATTCTAAGCTGTCGTATTGGAGTGATTTCATTCCATTCAATGGTCTGTGGGCTGCTAAGGGCAAAAACTGAGTCTTACTTTTACATATCTAGGGACTACCTGGGTTGTCCCTGAGTATACCTAGGGACTACCTGAAGGGCTACAGTCCACAGTGTTGCAAAGAGTTGGACGTGACCAAGCACAGCACAACAACAACAGAGGGACTACCTAATTCATCAATACATAAAAGGTTACCTGTTATGGTTGTGCCTTTTTTTTTTAATGTTAAAATGTTGATGCATAGTATTGTCTTTCCCTTGGAAATAAAGACTTTTCTTTATTCTTCAACTCATTTCCACATATAATGTGAAAAAATATTGTAGTTGTGTTGTTTGTTGTTGGTTAGTGACTAAGTCATATCTGACTCTTTTTCAACCCCATGGACTATGTAGCCCACCAGGCTCCTCTGTCCATGGGGTTTCCCAGGCAAGAATACTGAAGTGGATTGCCATTTCCTTCTCCAGGAGATCCTCTCAATCCAGAGATTGAACCTGCTTGTCCTACATGGGCAGGAGGATTCTTTACCACTGAGTCACCAGGAAAGTCTTAAGAATATCTATCTTGATATAAAAATGAAGATAGTATCTTTTATTTTGCTTCTGCTTTCTTGCAACTTCTATTCCTAGAGCTTTTAGTTGTCTTGTAATGCCTCATTGAATTTTCTAGTGATTGATCTCATGTAAATAAATTAAAAATTTGAAAAAGGAATTACTTGTGTACAATTTGAACTAAGCCATGATCCATATTCACAGTTGTTGAAATGTTGTATTTGGAACTAATGCTAGCAATCCAGCATTGGCAACATTATGCCTTGTTTATTTACAGATTTTTGCAAATCAGTATAGTGATAGAAATGCATGAAATTGCAATACTTAGGGAGCTTTTTGTAATGGAGAAAAAAGCTATGACAGAGGTAGGGATCTAGTCATGTATTTCATGGAAATATTAATTTAATTGGTTTCCTTTAAAACTTTTGTAGAAATGGCAGTGATAGTTACAGAAGTAGGAAGATAGTTAATGCTCAGTTAAAGAGATCTGGCCTTCTCTTTTGTTAATGAATGACTTCAAAGCTAAAATTTGCATTAAGAACATTAATGTGATAATGTAAAAAGTACTCATTAGTCTGACATTTTTAGGATAACAAACTAAATTCTAGTGAAGTTGAACATGTGGAAGAACAGTGGTAGATTTAGGCAAGAAATAATCTGATCACAATAAAAATATACTTTCGCTTGAAAATCTGTCAAAAGGAATTCCAACTATTTTTAAAAAATGCATGTTAAATGGGCTTTGCTACAGTTTTGAAATGGATTAAAATTATATGCAAATTAATGCAAATCATGTGGCTTGAAGATTAAGTTTTGAAGTGCTATCTTCATTCCCTGGAGTAAATGGCTTTTGAAGAATGGATGTATATAAATATCTGGCTGGCTGGCTGTCTGGTAGAGTGAATGAACAAATGATTGAATCTTTTTCTCTGCTTTGAAAGCTGTCATATTTTTCTTTGCCACAAAGCCAGGTTTCGATCATGTTCAAAATAGACTCTAGAAAGTGGGAAGGTGAAACCCCAAATTTTAGTGTAATCAATCCAGCTCAACCCAGAAGACCTTTGCCTCAGAATGTTGCTGGCCCAGCTTAGAATTGCTAAGCTATAGTATGTTTGAACCTCAAAGGGAGGGGGCCATCTTCTCAGCACTCATTCATTCCCTCTGTGTCCACTTAGCACTTCCCAAGAGCCAGGCATTGCTTTACATGCATCACTGTTGACCTCTTATATAGCAGTTAGTACTATTTTTGCCACCTATTCATTCTGGAAATTTCTTCTTCCCTTGGATCCTGCCATATTTTATTTTCCTGGCTTTCCTTCTACTTCTATAAAATGTAATTCCATCTCCATTTCCAAACTTGCTTTGGGAGTTCCCTGTGGCTCAGTTTTTGCCTTCTGTTCTTTCTCTGCTCTGGTGATTTCTCAACCCTGGCTTTGATCACAGCCTCTGAGGTGAGGCCCCAAGCATGGACACATTTTAAAAGCTCCATAAACGATTCTGGTGCACAGCTAGGGCTGAGAGCCATTTTTTATACTGTAATCCAGGGAATTGTTGTGTCTCAAAACGTCACTTTCGTCTCTCCTGATTCGTGTCACGCCAGCATCTTCTTTCTCTTAAATGCCTGTTCTGTGCCTCCAGCTAGCCAAGAGGATGTTTCCATTTAGAAATATCACTTCTCTGCTTCATCTCCAAAATATCTTTACTTCCTGATTTCTTATTATTCTTTAATGCCAGTCCATAAATATCAGTGTTTGACGTTCCTTGTTGCCTTCATCTATTCAATATCTTTAGCATCATATATCCACTTAACTCTGAGGCTAGTCTTAGCTAATCCTTTGCCCAAATGCGACTGATCCTCTGTTGCCTACAGGGTCACACTAAACATTTTTATCATAGAATATAAAGCTTCAAAATCTAGACCCACATGTTGACTTCCACACAGGACGTCTGTTTCAGCCTTTTGTTAGAAGGGCCGGTGCCTTTCCCCTTTTTGCCTGAATTCTTCCTTGACTGCTCCAAGACATGGCTGTCTTTCCTTTTCAAGTCTTACTGATAGTATAATGCACCGAATCACTTAACTCTTATGTTGAAGTTTGGCTATCACCTAGAAGACAAAATCCTAACTGATCTTCTGCCAAAAGTGTCAACATGTACTTCCTTTTGTTTATCAGAGACATTTATTAATACATCAGGGAAGGCGATGAGACGTGGGTTATATATTATGGCAACGACGTAAAGAATGTTAAAAACAAAATACCTATAAAATACAATGTGGGGGTTAATCTTCCTATAAGTTAGAGTCAGCGCTCTGTATCCACAGGTCCTTAGCATCTGCAGCTTCAACTAACCATGGACTATATAGTACTGTATTATTTACTGTTGAAAAATAGCCACATCTAAGTAGACCCTCACCATTCAAACCCATGCTGTTCAAGGGTCAACTGTATTTTCTATAACTTAATAGTCAATCACCATTAAATGGATGGCTATTATGTGCTAAGGACTTTATGTTCCTAGTATTTCATTCTTTTGAAAAATTAAGTAGTATGAGCTCAATTTTATGATGTGGAAACTGAGATCCAGCCATATGAATCAGCTTTTTTCAAATTATGGCCTTGACTGAGAGTCCAGTTTGGCTCTTTGGAACTCAAATCTGGTGCTTTGTCTCTCTAAAACTTTTTCTTTTAGAAGGGATCGTGGGGGTGGGGAGTTTTGAGGGGATAGGAGGTTGTATTTTATTCCATTAACATTTTCCTTTCCTGAACTCAGTGACCATGATAGATAGTCATAAAGGTGCTAGTGAATGAAATGAAATGTGGGAAGGATCAGAGGATAAGCTGGATTTTCTGGGTCTCCCTCCACAAGCTCTTTTAGATTCAAACTGAAGCAGAGCAGCAACTTTCAGCACTGGGTTGTTAAGAGTTGTTTGAATAATGCCTTGTTTAAAGGGCTGATGCTGAAAATGCTCTAAGATTATCTGGCATATGAATTTTATGAGAAATTATTTTAATAAACTAGGATTTGAAGTCTGCTGTTGTTATCTGAGGGCTTCCCAGGTGGCCCTGGCAACCTACTCCAGTATTCTTGCCTTGAAAATCCCGTGGACAGAGGAGCCTAGAGGCTACAGTCCATGGAGTCCCAAGAGTTAGACAGGATTTAGTGACTAAACAAAAAACAATTGTTATCCGAAGATTTAGACTAATGAACATTTCAAGACCTTGTAGACCAGGTTTATTTCTTGCAAGAGGAGGGGTTAGTTTTCCCACCACTGTGCCTTTGAAGTGATAAATGAAGCTACTGTTCCCATGATGGCTGTTGTTCAGGCATCAGTTTCCAGGGGACAGACCAGGGATGCCCTCTGTTCTCTATACAGCGAGAAGGGACAAGCAGGCACTTCCTTGGGAGAGCTGCTGTGTCATTAGTGCTCTGTTTTATTTGTGAAATATATTTCCTAATTTGGATCTGATGACTAGACGGAGGTTAGAATACAAAATTCTAGCTATTGGAACTTCCCTGGAGCTCCAGTGGTTAGGACTGCACTTCCAGTGTCTCTACTGCTGGGGGCAAGGGTTTGATCCCTGGTCAGAGAACTAAGATCCCACATGCCACACCGGTGGGGCCAAAAATAAGTACATAAATCAATAATAAGCTATGCTATGTGTTTAAGGAAAGAATTGTAGCTCTCTTACCTATTATATTTTAAAAATGGTAACTACTTTTATCTAAATGAGTATATTGATGCTTATATTTACTGTTTTATGATTAATGGAATAAATAATAGACTTTAGCCATCAAGGTAATCAAATGTTGTCTGGACTCTCCATTTCTTAAGTTTAGCCCAATAGCTTTATTTCCTTAGATGCTATGTGATTTAAAACTTGTACTTGAACTTTGCCATATTTAATAGTGAAATTAGGAGTAGGAAGTTGCACTTCAAAGGGAAATGTAATTTTGTTCTTTGAGCTACATTGTTGCTGAGATCAAAAGCATTTGAGGGGTGACCTGGGTGGCCATTACAAGTAATTGGAAAATAAGTACAGTTTCTTATTACTGCATCTTAAAATGAGGACAGCATTCTTTCAATATCACTTTTATATAAAAACTTGTACAAACTCACTCTACATGTCTTAATTAGAACCTACTATAAAAAGACATTTCATTGTTTTTATAACTTGTGTTCAGAAATGAACCTGCTCTTATTTAACTATTACATAGCAGAGACACTAAGATCCAATCTAGAACAGAGAAAAAGTAGAAAATTGTGATGTGCTTAATGTAAGAAGAGAGTTTCATTACAGTTACAGGCAAACAGAATTTTCTCTGGTCCTAAACCAAATCTACTGATTTAACTTGGCTTATTTTTTGTACATATGTGACAGCTAAAGGATGAATTGCCTTCCAGACAAAAGCCTTCTTGTTGTAGTGGCTCATTTGGTAGTCTCTATTTTGTGCTTGTAAGGTCCTTCCGATTTGAACTGAAACTATTCTAATCAACAAACATGTATGAATTTTGTGAAAGAAGCTTCCAGAATCTTTTCAATATATATAAATTGTATTGAATAGGATTTATCACTGGCTCCATGGACTCATGGGTATATGTAGATGCTAACTTGCAGAGCCACAGTGGAATGTCTCATCATTTTAATGATCATAAAAATAGTGATCTATCTGGTGAACTAACAGTGAACTATTCTGAACTATCTGGATGATTTTTTAAAGGAGTCTTATGGAGAATTTCAGTGTCCGTGCTTGCTTTCATATTTAGAATCAATTCACTGATAGCTGATTTTTTTATATGGGCAAGAATTAAATAGCCATTCAAATATGGAAGGTGAGGGAGTATTAAGTCACCTCATGGCACTCACCTTGCCAGTGTGTACCGTATTCATGTTGAAAGTAGCTTCATTTCATAGGGAAGAGTGGACATGCCACACTAAGATAACAGGTGGAACAGAAGCTTTCATGCCGTACTTGGGAGCAGCTCTGTGTGGGGAGGTCCAGAGAAGACCGGTGAGGAAGGTGGAGTGAGGCTGATCTGCAAGAAGTCAGTGAATTCCAAGTTTTGAAGAGTGCCCTGGGCTGGGTAGTGAGAAACCACTTAAGCTCTAAGGCATGGCTGTGACATAAGCAGAACTATAATTTAGAAGTGCTTTTTTTTTTCTTTTAATGTGATGCATTTCCTTTTTAATGACATCTCTCACTAATAGTTATTAGTTTTCTTTTTTTAATGAGAACAATTAACTTTTTCATTGTAGTAAAATGTACCCGATGAATATTACACTATTTTAACTGTTTATTAAGTAAATATGTCAGTGGCATTAATTAAGTACAGTCCCAGTGTTGTGCAGCTGCCATGACCATGTAGCTCAAGAACAGTTTTCATTTTTCTAAACTGAAACACCAAACCCATCCAACAATAATTACCCATTCCCCTCTCCTGGCCCTGGCAACCACCACTCTACTTTCTGTCTCCATGAATTTGCCTATTTTAAGTATCTCATATAAGTGGAAATATAAAGCATTTGCTCATTCATGACTGGCTTCTTTTAGTGTAAAGTCTGAAGGTTTTGCCTACATTGTAGCATGTGTCAGAATTTCCTTTGTTTTTTTTTTTTTTAAACTAATTTTTATTGAAGTATAGTTTATTTACAGTGTTGTGTTAGTTTCTGATATACAACAATGTGAAACAGTTATATGCTTATATTTTTGTTGTTGTTTAGTTGTTAAGTCATGTCCAACTCTTTGCACCCTCATGGACTGTAGCCGGCCAGGCTCCTCTGTCCATGGGATTTCCCAGGCAAGAATGCTGGAGCGGGTAGCCGTTTCCTTCTTCAGGAGATCTTCCCAACCCAGGGAATGAACCCATGTCTCCTGCTGGGCAGGCAGATTCTTTACCACTGAGCCACCTGGAAGCCCACATATACACAAATCTCTACTTTTTTAGATCTTTTCCCATATACATCATTACAGAGTATGGAGTAGAGTTCCCTGTGCTACACAGTAGGTCTTGGTGTATGTGTGTGTCGCTCATTTGTGTCTGACTCTTTGTGACCCCATGGATCATAGCCCACCAGGCTTCTCTGTCCATAGAATTATTCAGGCAAGAATACTGGAGTGGATAGCCATTCCCTTCTCCAGGGGGGTCTTCCTAACCCAGGGATCAAATCCAGGTGTCCCATATTGGAGGCAGATTCTTCACCTTTTGAGCCTGCAGGTCCTTATTGAGCTTCCCTGGTGGCTCAGATGGTAAAGCGTCTGCCTGTAATGCGGGATACCCAAGTTCAATCCCTGGGTTGGGAAGGTAGAAGGAAATGGCAACCCACGCCATTATTCTTCCCTGGAGAATCCCATGGACGGAGAAGCATGGTAGGCTACAGTCCATGGGGTCACAAAGAGTCAGACACGATTGAGTGAAGGTCCTTATTAGTTATCTGTTTTATATATAGTAGTGTGTCTGTCTCAACCCTAATCTCCCAATTTAGTAGTTGTTTTTCAATAAATAGCTCTTCCTTATATATTAAAGTATACTGGGAACTCTCAAGAAAAAGTGGCCAATGAATACTTCGTCCCTATCATTAAAGAACTAAATGCTATACAGGAGCTAAGTAGCTGTACAGATGTAAGTTAGCATTATTACTGTAGTAAAAGAAAAAGCATTATTCTAAGCAGGCAATTAAACTTACAGAAGATTTATAGCACTGAAGATATCCTCCAAGTCTACCTTGTTAACTAACAATGTTTTCATTTACTGTGAAAAATGGTGAATGCAAATTACATATCCTATTACAGTTTGATTATCAGGAATTTTATAGTCACGTAAATGGGCACTATCTTATAGATAAATCTTGAAGAATCAAAATGTTCATGCCTGCATGTTCAGTTGCTTTAGTTGTGTCCAACTCTTTGCGACCCCATGGACTGTGTAGCCCACCAGTCTCCTCTGTCAATGGGATTTTCCCAGCAAGAATATTAGAGTTGGTTGCCATGCCTTCCTCCAGAGGATCTTCCTATTATAGGTTGATTATCAGGAATTTTATAGTTACATAAGTGGACCCCATGTTTTAGGTAAATGTTGAAGACATCCGCATTAAAAACCCTTCAGGTGAGGTCAACAAAAGCGCAAATAAAAAAATGGGGCTATACCAAACCAGAATGCCTCGGAACTATAAAGGAAACCATCAGTGGTTTGAAAGAGTGGGAGAAGATATTTGCAAATCATGTATCAGGTAAGGAGTTAACATCCCAAGTATATAAAGAACTTGTACAGCTCAGTAACAAAAGACAACTTGATTGAAAAATGGGCAGAGGCTCTGAATAGACATTTTCCCAAGGAAGACATATGCATAGCCAACAGATACAAGGAAAGATGGTCAACATCACAAACCTTCAAGGACGTACAAATCAAAACTACTGTGAGATATCATCTCATATCTATTAAAGTGATTACCATTGAAAAGACAGGAAGTAACAAGTATTGGCAAGGATGTGGAGGAGAAAAGGGAACCTTTGTGCACTGTAGTGTAAATTCACATAGCCACTGTGAAGAACAGTATGGAGATTCTTCAAAATAGAAAAATGGAATATGAGGCAGAAATTCTGACCATAGGTATTTATCTGAAGAAAGTGAAAACACTAATTTGAAAGGATATATGCACCTTTATGTTCTTTGCAGCATTATTTACAATTGACAAGATATGTTATTTAATTGCTCAGTCATGTCCGACTCTTTTGCGACCCTGTGGACTGGAGCATGTCAGGCGTCTCTTTCCATGGGGTTTTCTGGGCACGATTACTGCACTGGGTTGCCATTTCCTTCTTCAGGGGATCTTTCTGACTCAGGGATCAAACCTGTGCCTCCATGTCTTCTGCACTGCAGGCAGATTCTTTACCACTGTGCCGTCAGGGAAGCCCACACCAAGAGATGGAAACAATCTAAGTATTCATCAATGAATGAATAGATAAAGAAGAGGTGGATGTGTGTGTATATATATATACACATACATATATGTGTGTATATACATAAATATATATGTGTGTATGTGTATATATGTATATATGCATTCATAAAATAGAATATTACTCATCTGTAAACAAGAGTGAACATCTTGCCATTTGTGACAACATAGATGGATTTTGAAGGCATCATGCTAAGTGAAATAAGTCAGATTAAGTCAGGTAAGTATGATCTTACTTAAATGTGGAATCTAAAATAAATAACAAAACAACACAAAACTAATAGATACAGAAAAGAGATTGGTGGTTGCCATGGTATAGAGGAGGTTTGGGAGGGAGGTCGGCAAAATGAGTGGAGAAGGTCAATAATTATGAACTTCTAGTTATAAAATAATTCATGAGGATGTAATATACAGCATTGCAATTAGAGTCAATGATATTGTACTGCATATTTGAAAGTTGCTAAGAAAGTTAATCTTAAAGGTTCTCATCACAAGAGAAAAGACTGTACCTTTGTATGGTGACAGATGCTAATTGTATTTATTGTAGTCATCATTTTACAGTGTATACAAATATCAAATCATTATGTAGTACACCTGAAGCTAATGCAATGTTTTTATGTTGATTGGAAAAAAAAAATTTGATATTCACTGGCATCTTTGAATGTGTGGCTTGGGAGGAATAGAGTCATCCCTCCTTTTTCCTCCCCAAATTGGAGGAATGCCAAAAGACATTTCCAAGTAGCCCCTTGTTACTTGGCTGCTTTAACATCAAAGCTAGAGCTCTTAATAAGGGCTCAGTTTTCTGGACCAATATTGGCATTGGGTTAATTTAACCAAAGCTATACATTTCTCATGTCCTCTCTGTGCTTGGGGCTTCCCTGGTGGCTTAGACAGTAAAGAATCTGCCTGCAATGCAGGAGACCTGGGTTTGATCCCTGGGTCAAGAAGATCCCCTGGAGAAGGGAATGGCTAGACCATTTGAACTCATGACTGAGTGACTAATACGTTTGCTTCATACTTCTCTGTGCTTAAACCCTTTTGATGCCTTTTATTTACCTGGAATAAAGTCCAGAATTTTTAATGTGGCCCACAGCTCTGAGAGCCCTGGCGCTGCTACTTCTCCAAATTCATCACTACCTCTTTCAGCCTGACAAATTTCCACATCAGGAATGGTCTACCTACTTCAGCCCAATCCCCAGTCTTCTCCTGGTCATGACCTCTTTTCTGTTCTCATGTGAAGAATTAATCTCCTTAGGAGAGATTTTTTCCTTTCTTGATCTTTGAAACTAAATCAAGGATATCTGGACTCCTAACTTTTCAGTTTTTTCTTTCATAATAACTTTTACTGTTTATATATTATTTGCACTCACTTTACCTGTGTCCTCAATGTGTCCATTGTCTTTATGAGCAAATACACCAATTTTGTGCTATCTACCCAGTGCCCAACACAAAGTAGGAGCTTCATAAGTATATTTTTACTGATGTATGGACAAAGAGAGGGGATATATGTATAAGGTTAAAATAATAATTGTAAATAGAAATAATTTCTAAACTTTAAATAATCAAGCAAATATCTGCTGAAACAGGTTTGATCCTATAAAGAAACTATGCCACAACAGTCTTGGACAAGATATATTTAAGTGAAGGGAGTATTACATATATCTGGCCATTACTAAAGCATGAGCAGGAATATGAAGAAATCTTCAAAAATTTTGAGTAGCATATGTGTTTTTTATTAGTTATTATCCTCATATGATCAAAACAGTTCATTAAGAGAAATACATTTCCACAATGTTGAGGCATTTTGTGAATTAATAGATGGAACTGTAAAAAGACAAAATAGGAGCAAAAACTTAAAATGGCAGGGAGAGAGGAAATTTCTCCCACCTCCATCCTCCTCCTACAGTTCAGCAGCAAGAGTGTTTATTAAACCAGAAGTGATCAAATCACTTTTACTGTGTCAGCGTGGGCTGAAAAAGACACCTGCATTTCATGAATTGATGAGTAATTGTTTTTAGTCCTGATTCTGAGTACCCCGTTGATTGCAGAAGTGTGATGTGGTTGAAAAAGCACTAGGTTTAGATCTGGAACACCTGGATTTAAGTCCTGGCCTCACTTACCTTATCCATTAGACCTGGAATGAGTCTCTTCACCTCACCAAGGCTGATTTTCCTTGTGAAATGGTGTCCTGTAGGATACTTGCATGTATCAAATAAGACAATTACAGAGAATCTCTTGGAGAATGGCATGAAATACTAAAATAAGCTTTTGGGATTTGAGTATATATTTGTCTTTAAGTAACATACTTTGTGCAGATGTCCTGTCCTTTACTCCAGACAAACTTACATATCTCTTGGTGGGTGATACACAAACCAAGAAATGCACTTTGATACAGTAAGTGCCATAATGCACAGATGAAGGAGCATATTTTTGCTTCTACCTACCTTCCTTTCCACGCACTTCTGTGGGCAAGGCAGCATGATGGTTGGACAAGGGAGATTTATTGATCTAAGGAGTGAGCAAATTCAGTTTTGGAATAAAATACTCCATTTACCCATGCACTAATTTTAAAAATGTATTTTAATAATTATCAAAACATATCTGAGAATGAGGTAGAATAAATACAGGTGTTTTTTTTTTAATATATTTGGATATTGCCTTTTTATATGAATGAAGCTTTTAGCTTCATGTACAGTTATTTTTATGGTTTTATTCTATTGACCAATTAAAGATAGTCTTGGATTTTTGAAGGATAAGTAAAGTATATAGATGCTGTGGCATTTATTAAGGGAGATAGAGTGGATGGTGGTATTATTTTTTAAAACAGATTGTTTTGTATCTCTGAAATTATGAAGCACGTTAATCAGAAAAATCAAATATATAAATTCTATTTTACATGTAACTTAATAACCATATATAACAGAAACAGTGATGATGGTAACCCTTACATTGGACCAGAGAGCAAGAATATGTTATGTGAGGAAGGATGTATGTGCGAAAAGAGTGTGTGTGTATTTGTATACAGACATATGTGAAGAAAATACAATGTTAACATCTGTTATTTCTGGGATATGTGATTATACATGATTTTTTTCTATCATTTTTATTTTAGAGATTTTCTATGAGGACCATATACTTTGTTGATCACAAGAATGTTATAAAAGTACAATTTTACACACTATATAAAAGTAAAATACATAAAGAAGTAAATTTTCCCTTTGAAATTAAAGGCTATTACAGCAACAGCCTCCCTCACTGCTTTTAAATCACACTTCTGGTGCCCATTTAGATGTTTCATCCTCAGTAACATAAGGCGTTTCATTAGCGTCCAGTGGTGTATGATTGGACCTCCTGAGGTGTTATGCTTTCAGATGAATTATTATAATGTAACATACATCTTAGTAATAACAATGAAGTTATCCAGTAAACAGTCATAGGTAGTAACACTATAAGAATATGTGATTCCTTTTAAATATTTGTAAGACAGTAAACAAATATTTTGAAGTGTACTTTTACAAGTATATTTACATATGTATTTTGTATATTGGTGAATTCGGTGCTTTGGGGTTTTACAGTAATGGTGAGTTCTTGCATAGTATCTCGTGACTGTTTATAAAGCACCAAGTCTATGCTCTTAACAGCTGCATAACTTCCCATGGGAAGGTTTGCTGTGATAATAAGGCGCATAACATATCTTCATATCAGTTAACTTCTGTGGCAGCAGATATTTTATTGAAATGTTTAAAAGTATTATCTTATTTCTAGTAAGCCAGTTTAAAGAAAACTCTTAGCTTAGTTGTATAACAATAAACTCAAACTTCCTGTTAATTAACTCTCTTTTTGTCCATTTTGCTTTTAAAAATGTTTTATCTCAGGCCTTGGTGGTGACTTCTTGCATGCACTCCAAGCTTTAATCTGATGTGACTGTGCTACAGAATTACATCTTTAATTCTTTTTGTGTTCTTTTAGATAGATTTGGGGCTTCCTTTGTGGCTCAGCTGGTAAAAAATCCGACTGCAATGTGGGAGACCTGGTTTCGATCCCTGGGTTGGGAAGATCTCCTGGAGAAGGGAAAGGCTACCCACTCTGACCTGGAGAATTCCATGGACTGTATAGTCCATGAGGTCGCAAAGAGTCGCACATGACTGAGCAACTTTCACTTTCACTTCAGAGAGAGATTGGTTTTACTCTTTCTCTCCTCCACACCCTGGCAACCCTCTATCTTCCACTCTCTTCATTTCTCTGGCACCTCTTTACTTTTATTTACACTTTTAAGGCAACTCATCTTTCTTGCATTCAAGGTTAAGATGGAAGGGAAGTAAATTTAGTATAATCAAAGGAAAGAAAAATCATTTTAAGAACTGGCAAGCACATCCTTCATAAGAAACAACTTGTTTTGTTCAGGATAAGTTGTAAAGAGACCTGTCTCATTTAACAATAAATATTTTAGAGCCACCAGCAAAATGTATCCATATATTTTTCTTAAAGGAGACATTCCTTCCCAGTGTGAGTAAATAGTTCTCTTTCCCTTAGCCCCTACACATACATTCAGAAAGTTAAAGAGTAAGAGCTTAACCTCCTTTTTTCCAACAGAACATCAGGACATATACACTTACATAATTAATACAATTTAATATTATTAACATAATTAAAATAGCAGCTTATATTAACTTAGTAGTAATGCTTAAGTCACGGATAAGAATACAGTTGAATAATAATTTAAGACTCATAAACTTAAGGGTTGAGAAAGCTTTACAGATGTAGAGGCATTTCTAAATTCAGGTTATCCATGATAGCTTTGGAGAAATAAATTTAAGACCTTCACAATTCTATAGGAAAAAATCCCACTCTAAAGTCATTTTTATTCATAAAATATAGCAGAAAATGTAAAATGTCTCTCCATTCAACTTTCATTCTTTTCCTGTAAAATTAATACATAATGGCATGCTTCCTATAATTACCATTGGCACATTAGTCTTTGTGGTATTAGTACAAACTAATCCATTTCATGTGATATTTTAGAAGTTGTACAGAACTTTTTTCTTATTGTTTAATGTTTTTTAAAGTATGAGTGTCTTTAATAGTTTTCACCTTGACTATGGCTGTTTCTTAAAGTTTATTTTTGTGCTTAGTCACTCAACTGTGTCTGACTCACAATGACCCCATGGACTGCAGCCTGCCAGGCTCCTCTGTCCATGGGGATTCTCCAGGCAAGAATGCTGAAGTGGGTTGCCATGCTCTCCTCCAAGGGATCTTCCCAACCAAGGGATTGAAGCCAGGTCTCTCCCGCATTGCAGGTGGACTCTGATTGAGCCACCAAAGTATGAGTATCTTTAGTGTAATAGTTTTCACCTTGACTACTGGTTTTTCTTAAAATTTATTTTTAATTGGAGGATAATTGTCTTAATAAGTGTGTTAGTTTTTGCCATACAATTCCAGTCAGCCTTGAAGTATACATATGTCCCCTGCCTCTTGAATCTCCTTCCCACATCCCATCCCACCCTTCTAGGATGTCATGGAGTATGTGATTGAGCTCTCTTTACTATACAGGAAGTTCCTATTAACTATCTGTTTTACATATGGTAATAGGTTTCAGTGCTACTCTCTGTTTGTCTCACCCTCTCTTTCTGCGTCTATAAGTCTGTTCTGTATGTCTCTGTCCCTATCCTGCAGATAGATTCATCAGTACCATTTTTATAGGTTCAATGCAAATGTATTAATTTACGATATTTGTTTTTCTCTTCATTCTGTATGACAGGCTCCAGGTTCATCCACCTCAATAGAACTGACTCAAATCTATTCCTATTTATGCTTGAGTAATATTCCATTGTGTATATGTACCACAAATTCTTTATCCATTCATCTGTTGATGGATATCTAGGTTGCTTTCATGTCTTTGCTATTGTAATTAGTGCTGCAGTGAACATCAGGGTACATGTGTCTTTTTCAGTTATGATCCTCTCTGGGTATGTCCCCAGAAGTGGAATTGTTGGATCATAATGTAGTTTTGGAGAAGGAAATGGCAACTCACTCCAGTGTTCTTGCCTGGAGAATCTCAGGGGCAGAGGAGCCTGGTGGGCTTCCGTCTATGAGGTTGCACAGAGTCGGATACGACTGAAGTGATTTAGCAGCAGCAGTAGCAGCAAGGTAGTTTTATTTCTAGTTTTTTAAGGATTCTCCGTACTGTTCTCCATAGTGGGTACAAAATCACTGCAGATGGTGACTGCAACCATGAAATTAAAAAACGCTTGCTCCTTGGAAGAGTTATGACCAACCTAGACAACATTTTAAAAAGCAGAGACATTACTTTGCCAACAAAGGTCCATCTAGTCAAAGCTATGGTTTTTCCAGTGGTCGTGTATGGATGTGAGAGTTGGACTATAAAAAAATTCTGAGCCCCAAAGAATTGATGCTTTTGAACTGTGGTCTTGAAGATTCTTGAGAGTCTTTGACAGCAAGGAGATCCAACCAGTCCATCCTAAAGGAACTCACTCCTGAATGTTCATTGGAAGAACTGATGTTGAAGCTGAAACTCCAATACTTTGGCCACTTGATGAGAAGAACCAACTCATTTAAAAAGACCCTGTTGCTGGGAAAGTTTGAAGGTGGGAGGAGAAGGGGATGATGAGGATGAGATGATTCCGACTCAATGGACATGAGTTTGAGTTAACTTCGGGAGTTGGTGATGGACAGGGAGGCCTGGTGTGCTGCAGTCCATAGGGTCGCAAAGAGTTGGACACAACTGAGCAACTGAACTGAAATTTGCAATCTCACCAACAGTGCAACAGGGTTCCCTTTTCGCCACACCATCTTCAGCATGCTTTTTTGTATATTTTTTGTAATGGTCATTCTGACCCATGTAGGGGAAACCTCATTGTAGTTTTGCATGGCATTTCTTTAATAATGAGGCGATGTTGAGCATCTTTTCATGTGTTTGTTGACATCTCTATGGAGAAATGTCTATTTAGACCTTCGTTTTTTTTTTTTTTTTGATCGGGTAGCTAGTTTTTCTGGTATTGAGCTGCATGAGCTGCTTGTTTATTTTAGAGATTAATCCTTTGCCAATGGTTTCATTTGCAATTATTTTCTCTCATTTTGAGAGTTGTCTTTTCATCTTGTTTATAGTTTCCTTTGCTTTGCAGAAGCTTTTAAGTGTAATTAGGGCCCACTTGTTTATATTTGGTTTTATTTCCATTACTCTAGGAAGTGGGTCAAAGAAAATCTTGCTGTGATTTATGTCACAGTGTTCTATGAATTAGTCTTAGCCTTTTATAGTTTCTGGCCTTACATTTAGGTTTTTATTCCATTTGGAGTTTAGTTTTGTGTACGGTGTTAGGCAATGTTCTAACTGAATCTGTAGACTGCTTTGGGTATTATAGTCATTTTCACAATATTGATCCTTCCAACCCAAGAACATGATGTATCTCTCCATCTGTTTCTGTCGTCTTTGTTTTCATTCATGAGTGTCTTACAGTTTTCTCTATACAGATCTTTTGTCACCTTAGGTAGATTTATTCCTAGGCATTTTATTCTTTTTGTTGCAATAGTGAATGGGATTGATTCCTTTATTTCTCTTTCTGATTTTCATTGTTAGTGTATAGGAATGCAAGGGATTTCTGTGTATTGATTTTGTTGTATCCTGTGGCTTTACTAAATTCATTGATTAGCTCTAGTAATTTTCTGATAGTCTATTTAGGGTTTTTGCTCCAAAATCACTGCAGATGGTGATTGCAGCCATGAAATTAAAAGATGCTTACTCCTTGGAAGGAAAGTCATGACCAACCTAGATAGCATATTCAAAAGCAGAGACATTACTTTGCCAACAAAAGTCCATCTAGTCAAGGCTATGGTTTTCCTAGTGGTCATGTATGGATGTGAGAGTTGGACTGTGAAGAAAGCTGAGCACCAAAGAATTGATGCTTTTGAACTGTGATGTTGCAGAAGACTCTTTTTAAAAAAAAATTTTTTTTTACTTTATTTTACTTTACAATACTGTATTGGTTTTGGCATACATTGACATGAATCCACCACAGGTGTACATGAGCTCTCAAACATGAATGCCCCTCCCACCTCCCACCCCACATCATCCCTCCAGATCATCCCCGTGCACCAGCCCCAAGCATCCTGCATCCTGCATCGAACATAGACTGGCGATTCGTTTCTTACATGATAGTATACATGTTTCAATGCCATCCTCCCAAATCATCCCACCCTCTCCCTCTCCCTCAGAGTCCAAAAGTCCGCTCTACACATCTGTGTCTCTTTTGCTGTCTTGCATACAGGGTCATCATTACCATCTTTCTGAATTCCATATATATGTGTTAGTATACTGTATTGGTGTTTTTCTTTCTGGCTTACTTCACTCTGTATAATTGGCTCCAGTTTCATCCATCTCATTAGAACTAATTCAAATGTATTCTTTTTAATAGCTAAGTAATACTCCATTGTGTATATGTACCACAGCTTTCTTATCCATTCATCTGCTGATGGACATCTAGGTTGTTTCCATGTCCTGGCTATTATAAACAGTGCTGCGATGAACATTGGGGTACATGTGTCTCTTTCTATTCTGGTTTCCTTGGTGGGTCCCTTGGACTGCAAGGAGATCCAACTGGTCCATTCTAAAGGAGATCAGTCCTGGGATTTCTTTGGAAGGAATGATGCTAAAGCTGAAACTCCAGTACTTTGGCCACCTCATGCAAAGAGTTGACTCATTGGAAAAGACTCTGATGCTGGGAGTGATTGGGGGCAGGAGGAGAAGGGGACGGCAGAGGATGAGGTGGCTGGATGGCATTACTGACTCAATGGACGTGAGTCTGAGTGAACTCCGGGAGTTGGTGATGGACAGGGAGGCCTGGCGGGTTGTGATTCATGGGGTCACAAAGAGTCGGATATGACTGTTTGACTGAACTGAACTGAACTGCTGTAGAGTATGTCATCTGCAAAGAGTGAAAGTTTCTTTTTCTTCCAGTCTTCATTCCTTTTCATTTCTTTTTCATTCTCTGATTGCTATGGCTAGGACTTCCAAAAATATCTGAAATAATAGTGGTGAGAGTGGGCACCCTTGTCTCGTTCCTCATCTATGAAGAAATGCCTTCAGCATTTCACCATTCAGAATGTTTGCTGTGGGCTTGTCATATGTGGCCTTTATTACATTGAGGTAGGTTCTTTTTGTGCCTATTTTCTGAAGAGTTTTTATGATAAATGGATGCTGAATTTGTTGAAAGCTTTTTATGCATCTGTTGAGATTACCATATAAGTTTTCTCTCTTAATTTCTTAATATGGTATATCACATTGATTTGCATGTATTGAAGAATCCTAGAATCCTTTAAATGTGTCCCACTTGATCATGGTATATGATCCTTTTAATGTGTGGTTGAATTATGTTTGCTAGAATTTTCCTGAGTAGTTTTGCATCTATTTTCATCAGTAATATTGGCCTTAAATATTCCTTTTTTGTAATGTCTTTGACTTGGACTCCCCTGATGACTCAGATGGTAAAGAATCCAGCTGCAATGCGGAAGACTTGGGTTTGATCCTTGGATTGGGAAGATCCCATGGAGAAGGGAACAGCTACCCATTCCAGTATTCTGGCCTGGAGAATTCCAAGGGGTCACGAAGAGTTGGACACGACTCAGTGACTTTCACTTCACTTTGATTTTAGTATCAGGGTGATGGTGGCCTCGTAGAATGAGTTTGAAAGTGTTCCTTCCTCTACAGTTTTTTTAGAAGATTTTGAGAGGGATAGGTATTAGCTCTTTTGTAAACATATGATAGAAGTCACCTGTGAAGCCATCTGGCCCTAGGTGTCTATTTTTTGGAAGATTTTTAATCACAGTTTTGATTTCCATGCTTATGATTGGTCTGTTCATATTTTCTACTTCTTCCTGGCTCAGTATTGGAAGGTTGTGCTTTTCTAAGAATTTGTCCATTTTTTCCAGGTTATCCATTTTATTGGCATATAGCTGCACGTAGTAGTCTCATGATCCTTTGTATTATATTTCTGCATTGTCTATTTTGACCTCTCCTTTTTCATTCTAATTTTGCTGATTTGAGTCTTCTCTCTTTTTTTCTTGATGAGTGTGGCTAATGGTTTGTCAATTTTGTTTATCTTTTCAAATAACTGCCTTTTAGCTTTATTGATCTTTGCTATTATATTCTTTTTATTTTTTTCCTTCTACTAACTTTGAGGCCTTTTATTTTTCTTCTTTTACCAGTTGTTTTAGTGTAAGATTCGGTTGTATATTCAATTTTTTTATTTCTGGAGATAGGATTGTATTGCTATAAACTCCCCTTTTAGAACTGCTTTTGCTTCATCCCATAGGTTTTGAGTTATTGTGTCTGCATTGTTTCTTTCTTTCTTTTTTTTTTTTCTTCTTGGTGTTTTAAAAAAATGTTTATTTGCACATTTACTGACCACATTGATCCTGACTCCGTGTTTAGGGAAAATTCCTGTGATGGAAGCCCCAGTTTCCATGTTATACCCATTTGGAGAATCAGGCCCACAGCTGGATGGAAGGATGGTAATAAACAGGACCACAAGCCTCATCAGGGATACGAGCACTTGGTCAGAGTGCCTAAGGTTGGGAGGCAGCATTAGTGAGTTCTCAGAGATGGCTGCTTCTCTGCTGTGCATTCCCCGAGGCTGACTCACTCTGACAAAGTTGATCCTGGGTCATTTCTACAAATGTGGTCTTGAGGCAGCTAGGTACCCAGGGACACCCAGCACCAGGGAAGGCGCCGAATGGAATTATTCACAAAATGGCCATCAGCTGCTGTGCTTCCCCTGTTTGATTACAAAATAAAATGTATCTTACACGAAAGAGAGATGTGGGTCTCTGGCGAGCTGCCCTTTTCCCAGTATTGACGCCTGCTTGGCTGCTCTCCAGTGTGGCCTCAGCCTCCCACTGGGACCAGGGGGCCTGGGGATGGGGAGGCATCTCCCAAGCCCGCCCAGGGCTTGGCCTGGCTCGGGGCAGGAAGGAGGGTGGTCTGTGTGCCCTGGGGGGCGTGGGGTTGGGGCTCAGGGGAAGTCTTGGTAGGGCTTCACTGACTCAGTGGACATGAGTTTGAATAAACTCCAGGAGCTGGTGATGGACAGGGAGACCTGGCATGCTATAGTCCATGGGGTCACAGAGAGTCAGACATGACTGAGTGACTGAACTGAACTTTAAATATATCCTGCCATTCCCTTTTGGCCTTCAGAATTTCTGATGAAACCTCAGCTATTAACCTTACAGGGTTTCCCTTGTATGTTACTTGTTGCTTTTTCCTTTCTGCTTTTAATGGTTATTTCTTTGAGTTTAATTTTTCTTATTTTGATTAATATGTATCTCAGCATATTTCTCCTTGGGTGTAACCTATATCCAACTGCACTTCTATGATTTGTTTGACTATTTCCTTTCCCATGTTAGGGAAGTTTTCAACTATAATCTTTTCAAATTTTTTCTCAGACCTTTTTCTCTTCTTCTGGAACCTCTATAATGCAAATGGTGGTGAGTTTAATATTATTCCAGAGGTCTCTGAGAGTATCCTCAATTCTTTTCATTCTTTTATCTTTATTCTGCTCTTTGGCAGTTATTTCCAATATTCTGTCTTCCAGCCTACTTATCAATTCTTCTGCCTCAGTTACTCTGCTATTGATTTCTTCTAGAGTATTTTTAATTTCAGTAATTGTGTTGTTCATCATTGTTTATTCTTTATTTCCTTTAGGTCCTTTTAAAATATGTTTCAATGGTTAGAGTTAAATAGTTCTTGCATTTTCTCCACTCTGATTTCACGATTTTGGATCATACATACTATCATTACTGTGAACTCTCCAGGTAGTTTATTTCCTCTTCATTTATTTGGTCTTGTGGATTTTTTCTTCTTCCTTCATCTGCACAATATGTCTGTCTTCACTTTATCTAGCTTGCTGTGTTTGAAGTCTCCTTTCTCCAGGCTGTAGTGTCCCAGTTCCTCTTGCTTTTGGTCTCTGCCCCCAGGGGTAAAGTTGGCCTAGTGGGCTGTTTAGGATTTGTGATGTCTAGGACTTGTGCATTCATTCAGGTGGGAGCTGCTGAGTTGTTGTTGTTGTTTTTTTTAACGTTTGATGGGCAGCGCTGTGTGAGGTGGTGTTTCGTGGTGTTTGTGGGAAGCCTATCTGTTGATGATTGGGTTTGTGCTCTTTCATGCTTGTGGTTTGGGTGGGGTGTCCTGAACTGGGTGCTGCTGGCAGTTGGGTGGTGCTGGGTCTTGCATACAGCTGAAAGTTTTCATAGGAGTTCTCATTGATTAATACTCCTGGGGGTCATGAGTTTTCTGGCAGTCTAGAGTTCTGGACTCAGTGCACCCACTCCAGAAGCTCAGGCTTTACCCTTCTGGTCTGAAAACTATGATCCCCCAAGCCATTTGTTTGATCCCCCAAGCCATTTGTTATGACAGTAAAGAGAATTAAACAAACAAAAAAACAAACAAAGCCAAGACACAAAAATGAACCCCAGACAGATGGCAAAAGTAACATCAGAGAAATATGAACAAAAACAAAGGAACACACACACACACACACACACGAAGCCAAAACATACCAAAGAAAACAAAGTATCAGAGTGACCTGGCAAGAAAAAGAAAGCAAAAATGATATCAACCAATTAAAGACAAAACTAACAAAAACACATAACAGAAAGCAAGACCAAAGGAGAGTTCCAAATGAGGACTAAAGAAAATAAATAAACCTGGTGAAAAAAAGAAATGAAAAAAAAAAACCCAAAACAAAGTAAAATAGGGATTTTTAAAAAATATTTAGATATATTAAAGAAAAAACACAAGAGAACTACAAAACAGAACAAAACAAAAAAAAGAAAAAATATCCACAGAACTGCAGAAAGCCAAATTAGAAGTAGAAATAGATCAAAGAGATAAAAGGTGTGATTGACGATTAAAAAAAAGTTCCCAAGAGCCTAAGTGGAGATAATAATAATAAAGTCAATAATAACAGCAACAGAGAAAAAGAGAAAAAAATCCAGAACCAATTACAGAGTGAATGAAAATATAAGAGGGATATGTGTGCGTGTGCGTGCACACATGCACATTCAGTCGTGTCCACCTCTTTGTGACCCTATGGACTGGAGCCCACCAGTCTCCACTGTCCACGGTATGCAATAAGAAGAATACTTTTTTGAGTCTCTACTGTCGGTGTCCATTCCCCCACTGTGAGCCACAGCCCACCTACACCTCTGTAGGAAGCCCTACAATACTGGGAGGAGCTGACTTCTGGACCTGCTGTGGGTACAGCTCAGACTCTGATCTGACCCTGCTCCTGGGTGCTCTTGCCTCCGGTGTCCACAGCTGCCCGAGCTAGAGCATTTTCTTTTCTGGGAGCACTCATCATTGTTTTATATATTCCATACATACAGTGTCTACCTAGTTGATCGTGTGGATTTAATCTGTATCTTTTACATCTGGTGGGGAGCTTTTTGGTCCTCTTCCTTAGTCACTCCATTTCTGGAACTCAGTTGTGGTTTTATACCCACTTTTGCATGTGGGTCATCCATTGGAGTTTGCTCCTGAGGCTGCCCTGGTGGACTTGGGTCTGCCCCAGTGAGGAATGGATGTGGAGGTGGCAGTGCTGCTCGGATCGTGTGAATCATGGTGGTGCCAGGTGTGCAGCACAGCCAGTGGCCATGGGTGCAGGTGATATGGCATTACTAGAATTTTTTCTAGCCTCTGGCAGCTCTTCCCCAGTGATGACTGGGCGTGTAGCTAGGATGGCTGCTTGGATTGCCAAGATTCTGGCAACACCAGGTGTGCAGGAAAGCTGGCATCTATGGGCCCAGGAGATAGGGCACTGTTAGGATTCGTTTTTAGCCTCTGGCAGCTCTGCCTCAGTGAGGACTGAGTGTGGAGGTGGCATGGCTGTTTGGATCATGGGCACCTTGGAGATGCCAGGTCCACTGGGAAGCCAGTAGCCATGGGCACAGAAGATATGGTGTATTTGAGTTCTGGCCTCAGCAGCTGGTGCTCAGAAAGCCACCCTGGCCGGTCCTTCTCTGTTGCTCAGCACATCATGTGCTCAAAGGCAGTTGTGGTTGGGGTCCTTCTCTGTTACTTGGCATATCAGGCCCTCAAAAGGCCACCTTCACTGGAGTCTCTCTATTGATCTGTTGCCAGTGTAGGATGTAGGGAGATAGAGGCTAAGTGATGACTCTACCCTCTGTGATTCAGCAGTTGTACCCAGTCTCCCTTGCTACCCAGCTCTCCTCCACAGGCATTCTCCACAGGGATGTCCTCCCTACTGCCTCCTTGGGTCATCTCCCCACTATCAACAGCAGTTCTGGCCTTGGGATTTCTTTCCACTCCCCACGCTCCAGATCTGAGCAGCAGCCCTATCTGGGGTACGTAGGGCCACAGTACAGATTATTTGTGTAGTTCTGACTCCATCCAAACTGTCCAGGATTACCTGTCTCACTTTCTGACAGCCTCAGATGCTTCTCTTTTGTCCCAACTGGTTGCCCCAGAGGCAGGAATCTCACTTCTGCTTCACCCACTGGGTGCAGGTCTGGTCCCCCTCTCTCTAATCTTTTCCCCTTCCTTTCTCCCTTCATCCTACCTAGTTTTGCATAGCGGGGACTCCTGCCAGTATTCAGCTGGTACCCTGCCAGATCTTCTGCATCTGGAGATGTTCCTGATACATCCATGGAGAGACATGTACTCCATGTCCACTACGACACCATCATCTTGTCTTCTCCCTGGAGGATTGCTTTTGATTATGGCTTTATTTGAATGAAAGTTAACATATAAAATGAATTAATGTACAAATGTTCTAAAGATCAATCCAGGACAAAATTGGTTTTGAAAGTGGTATAATTTCACTAGAGATGAATGAATCAATTGAATTAGAGGGTGTGGTTAAGTCCACTAGTATTATATGCATCAAACTTCTTTTTTATTTTCAGAGATTTTACTCCTTCAGATTTATACTACATGCAATAGCTAAAATCAGTATTTCTAAAAACCATTCACAAAAGTGTGCTTTTTCAGCATCTAATTTTTTAAAAAATGGAGTCCACATATAGATGGAAATAAACAGTTCATATTCTTTGTAAAGCATACTGTCTCCTAAACCACAATGAAAACTTAGTTGTGTAGTAGTTACTGAACATGAAATTATGCCTGATAGTTTTTATAAAATGTAAACTTTGAATGCCATTTCATCACTGTTGTGCTTTGAAGAATAGCAATTTATTCTTGATCCCCATGGAACCCGAAGATAGCTTTCATTTCCTTTTCAGTTCAGTTCAGTTGCTCAGTCGTGTTCGACTCTTTGTGACCCCATGAATCGCAGCACGCCAGGCCTCCCTGTCCATCACCATCTCCCGGAGTTCACTCAGACTCACGTCCATCGAGTCCGTGATGCCATCGAGCCATCTCATCCTCGGTCGTCCCCTTCTCCTCCTGCCCCCAATCCCTCCCAGCATCAGAGTCTTTTCCAATGAGTCAACTCTTCACATGAGGTGGCCAAAGCACTGGAGCTTCAGCTTTAGCATCATTCCTTCCAAAGAAATCCCAGGGCTGATCTCCTTCAGAATGGACTGGTTGGATCTCCTTGCAGTCCAAGGGACTCTCAAGAGTCTTCTCCAACAACACAGTGCAAAAGCATCAATTCTTCGGCGCTCAGCCTTCTTCACAGTCCAACTCTCACATCCATATATTACCACAGGAAAAACCATAGCCTTGACTAGACGGACCTTAGTCGGCAAAGTAATGTCTCTGCTTTTGAATATGCTATCTAGGTTGGTCATAACTTTTCTTCCAAGGAGTAAGCGTCTTTTAATTTCATGGCTGCAGTCATCATCTGCAGTGATTTTGGAGCCCCCCAAAATAAAGTCTGACACTGTTTCTACTGTTTCCTCATCTATTTGCCATGAAGTGATGGGACCGGATGTCATGATCTTCGTTTTCTGAATGTTGAGCTTTAAGCCAACATTTTCACTCTCCTCTTTCACTTTCATCAAGAGGCTTTTTAGCTCCTCTTCACTTTCTGCCATAAGGGTGGTGTCATTTGCATATCTGAGGTGATTGAGATTTCTCCCAGCAATCTTGATTCCAGCTTGTGCTTCTTCCAACCCAGCGTTTCTCATGATGTACTCTGCATATAAGTTAAATAAGCAGGGTGACAATATACAGCCTTGACATACTCCTTTTCTTATTTGGAACCAGTCTGTTGTTCCATGTCCAGTTCTAACTGTTGCTTCCTGACCTGCATACAGACTTCTCAAGAGGCAGGTTAGGTGGTCTGGTATTCCCATCTCTTTCAGAATTTTCCAGTTTTTTGTGATTCACACAGTCAAAGGCTTTGGCATAGTCAATAAAGCAGAAATAGATGTTTTTCTGGAACTCTCTTGCTTTTTCCATGATCCAGTGGATGTTGGCAATTTGATCTGTGGTTCCTCTGCCTTTTCTAAAACCAGCTTGAACATCAGGAAGTTCACGGTTCACGTATTGCTGAAGCCTGGCTTGGAGAGTTTTGAGCATTACTTTACTAGCATGTGAGATTTAGCTAATGTAAATGATATTGAAAACCTTGCTTCTTTATATTCAGAGAAACCTTTTTTTTTATTTCTGGAAACTTATAAGTGTATGATCTATAATGGTTGTCACGTATTTTACAGTTGCTAAGATACCTGGAGTAACTAGACCACTGAGTCTCATTGCTCAGGTCGAGATTGAGCTAACTCTAGCATAAGCCATCCAGAGCCTTGTATAGTTGCCCTCTAACATTACCCATTTTAATGTGAGTTTATTAAAATAGGGTTTGAAAAAGTGAAGGAAAGTGGTTGAATTTGCCTTTCATTTTTTGCTGTAGTTCTTAGAAAATAGCTTTCAACTTAGAGTTGGAATAACCTTGGTCATGTTGAGTACAACAGCAAAACACAAAGAAATTTGTCCCATCTAACTGCAATAATAACTGTAAGAACTTAATCTTTTAGTATTTTTCTTCCAAGTTGCGGATGTTTCTGAATCAGTCACACCTTGCGCACAACCAGTACGTTGATGAGGATAACTCAGAGTAGTTTGCTCTCAGCGGTTTTCTAACAGTATTGTCACCATTTTCTACTGCTGCTGACTTTTCATTTCTGCTAGGCATTTGGCACTTCTGTTGATACCTTTGGTGTTATGTGATGAGATGAATCTGGTTGGGAGGATAATAGTGCACAAAAGCTTCCAAACAGAGCAGAATGGAAAATTAGAGCCTCAGAAGTATCCTTGAGGATGGATTCCAGTAGATGATGTCTGCCCACACTGAGAGTAATGATGCTAATGCAGAAATACTGGAGATTAGAAAACAGAGTGTATGAATGAGGGCAGGGCAAAAAGAACTCCAACTATTCTGAAAGAGTATCTCACTTCACTTATTTGTAAAGCTGAAAAATGTCACAAGTGTGTTGAGCTCCAAACAGAACAAGTACAATATAATTCTGGAATAATGTCTTATCAGTGTCAGAGCCTCACAAGTTGTACCATGATTAGAGTTTTGTTGCTGTTTAAATGATTTTGTTTCTAAAGGTGCAGATCTTTAAATACAGTATATAGATTTTTATATGGGAACTGCAGTGTTGGTGATGCTTTGTTTTATAATGAGGGCAAATTTCCTATGGTTTATTTTTCTCTATTTCTAGTGAAAACAATATTCTCTCTCCCTTTCATATTGGGAATATGGCAGTTTTAGGTCATGGTAGCAAATTCAAATTGTCAACATTGTGTCACAGCAATAATCCTTTTTTTATTTTTCAAAAGAGAGATTTTTTGGTGTTAAGACAATTTAAAAATTAAATATAAAATAATGAGGGACAGGTTTTAACAATGTAGGAAATTAGAACATTTTAAAATTTACTTTAAATAAGTAACACTATTTGGTTGCTAATATTCCAGAGGACTCAGCTGCCTCGTGGAAAATTAAATATCTGTGTAATTTCCAGTTAGACTAGAAATTATCTGAAAACTTAAAATTTTCCTATTTATTTAGATTTTTTTATCTCAGGATTGAACCTATAGCAATGTGTGTATGTGCGTGTACATTCAACAGTAATTTTTTTTGAAGGGATAGTCCTTCAAGCCTTTCTCTAATCATTTTAGCATCTAAAATAAGGTAATATAAAATTTCCAAAGATTGTGGCTACAAAGTATTAGATACATTGATGCTAGCAGTGGGTGTATTGGTGGTAGTGGGAGGGAGAATAATGATTATGCATGATTTATATGCTACAGAATTAAAGTGGCCTTTCATTTCCTTTAAAGAATGCTATTTTCTTAAATGAGGAGGTTAAATAAGAGCCTTAAGAAAGAGAGAAATGAGATAGTGACATCTGCTATGAAAAGTTACTATAAACAATGAGGGATCAGTGACAGAAAAGAATAAAATATGTTCCTAAAGAATGAAGGGGGGAAATTTAATAATTTCACTTTTTAAATGCACCTGAAAATTAGAGAGATTTAACACTCCCTAGAGTAGAGAGAATAGTTTCTGTTAGAATGACTGGTTAAGATTTCTGAGCAAATGTGCCAGAAAAAATGATTCTGAAACAATGTAGTTTTTAAATCTTTGCTTCATCCTGACTCCTGATGAAGGGAATGGCTGTGTCGGACTGGCCTGCACCATGCACTGCTTTCCTAACTCCTCCACAGCTGATTTACTAATGACTGCTACCTTCAGTTCGGTTCAGTTCAGTTCGGTCACTGAGTTGTGTCCAACTCTTTGAGATCCCATGGACTGCAGCACGTCAAGCTTCTCTGTCAATCACCAACTCCTGGAGCTTACTCAAACTCATGTCTATGGAGTCAGTGATGCCATCCAATCATTGCATCCTCTGTCTTCCCCTTCTCTCTCTGCCCTTCAGCCTTTCCCAGCATCAGGTCTTTTCCAATGAGTCAGTTCTCATCAGGTGGCCAAAGTATTGGAGTTTCAGCTTCAACATCAGTCCTTCCAATGAACACCCAGGACTGATCTCCTTTATGATTGACTGGTTGGATTGTTGCAGTCCAAGGGACTCTCAAAAGTCTTCTCCAACACCACAGTTCAAAAGCATCAATTCTTTAGTGCTCAGCTTTGTATATAGTCCAACTCTCATCCAATCATGACCACTGGAAAAACTATAGCTTTGACTAGACGGACCTTTGTTGGCAAAGCTTGACTGCTACCTTCATTCTTCAAAATCATTAAATTTGTTTAAGAAAAGCTGAGTTATTAGGAAATGTTTTACTAGAATAAGGGAAAATAGACCATTTAGCTAAACTTGGCTGCATATTCCTGAGCTTCCACTCCATGATGGTGAGGCTCTTAAACTGAAGGGTACATCAGAAACCTCTGGGAACCTTGGTTAATAATTCAGGATTCTGGGATCCCTGCAGAATTTCTGATTCAGCAAGTTTGAACTGGGACTGGGGAGTTCACATTTCTAACAAGTTCTCAGGTGATGCTGTTGCTTCTAATTCTGGGCCCACACTTTGAGAATCTCTATCCAAATGGAAGCTTAGAGGAGAAAAAAATGGGAGGGGGGCAAACCTTGGCTCAAAGCACAGCAGTCAGCTTTTCACTGGATGCAAAACTCACGGAAATGCCTTTTGTTAACTGCTAGATCCTTTATTAGGTCTTGACGTGCAATCTTCCATCCAACATTGTGAGGGATTTTCCCATTTAGATTTATCTTATAAAACCTCTCTAGGTTTGGGCAAATGATTTCTCTTTGAGTAGCTATTTAGGATTTTTGAGTAAATGTGCTGGAAAAAGTGATTGTGAAACAACATATGTATGTGTATGTATGTGTGTGAGATATATATATATGTATATGTGTATATATATATATAACACTTTAAAACACTTTAGTCTTTGTTTGAACCTGACTCTTGGTGAAGTAAATGGCTCTGGCATTTAGCTGTGTTGCAAAATCACCTATTCAGAACTCGGTTTCTTTAATTAACTTACCTAAAGTTTGAAGCCAGAGATGCAGTTAGACCTAAATGCCAGTCTTGGCTGTTTGGGTCTGAAGTCTCACCTCTTTGCATCAAAGTATACTTTTGTGCTTGTTTCCAAAGAATCTCTACTTTTTCATTTTTTTTCACATATTGTTCAGAAGCTCTCAAGCATGCTTGTATTTTTATACCATTTTCTAAAATTAAATTCTGACCTGATAGCCCTCACTGGCAAGCAACACTAATTATTTAATAGCAACTGTGTGTATGAGTCATGGAAAAGTACAAATGTGAGAGAAGAGCTGCAAATGGTTTTAGCAAATTAGTGGAGCAGATATAGAAATAACTCTTCAGTGAGAAACAGCTAGCTGGCCGTGAACTATGCTAAGAACAATACAGAAGTTATCTCTTCTAATCACAATGAGCCTGTCCCAAAGAAGAGTGTTGCCTTTGGAATGAGTGCACTCATTGTGTTTGTTTTTATCCAAACTGATGTCAGGGAACTGATGTCATATTTCTATACAAAAGTCATTTAAGTGTTCTTAGGTTACTATTTATCTGTGTTTAAGGTTAAATCATTTTAGTACCATCACAAGTTAAAAAGTCACAGGTAGAAAAAAATGCAATATGAGTGTCATTCTGAGCTGTGATCATTTAAAGTTGTTTATGTGAAAATATTAGTTTAAAAATAATATTTTTTCAATTTAATATTTTAATTTGTGCAAATCATTGATGTGGAAATTTAGCTTTATGAAATATACTCACTGAGATGTCATTTTAGTCATGTTTTATTAAAAATACTAAATTTGCATAAAATTTCTGGCCATACCTTTCAGGCACCTTGATCATGGGGAATACATGTTATGTTTTTTTTTTTTTACATCATGCTTGTAGCTTGGCAAGGTGTCATGTGTGTGATCGGAGTGAGTATTTTTCGAAGAAATGGTAAAGTATTACTTCTTTTGAGTTACAAATTTTAATTCAAATCCACCTGTGAATTTTTTTATGAGGAAAAAATAAGGTAATGGCTTCAGATAAGAACTCGAGCAAGTATGTTACACATTCCATTTTCTATCAGACTTTACTAATAACCTGCATTATTGAGTTACCCTTCTAGGTATATTTTTGAATATGACAAGGTTATAATTTTCATAAGTGATTTTATTACTGTTTGACTTCTGACCCCAACATCTCTTAGCCAGCCTTTTTCCCACTGGGCCACATTTCTAGGTCAAATTATTGGAGAGGGGAGAAAGATGTAACATTTTCTAGAGAGAAACTCTCTCAGAGTATACATCTTAAGATAGGAAAATATATCATGTATGCTAAGGATTACCTATAGCTAAATTAAAGTTTAAAATAGAAGCATGTGTTGAATTGGAAGTCAGTTTGGAAGGATGTAATAATCTGACAGGTGTTAATGTTACCCTCAAAGGGAATAAACTAGAAGCCATAAAAAGCATACATCTCCCCTCATTATGTTCTATGTTATTCCTGCAGTGTTAAAGGGAAGCATGGAGATGAAAATAATTAGCTTATGTAAAGCTGTATATTCTGATAATCCAAGATTCAACTTTTTGCCTCAAACAGATTTTCATGTGGAAAATCTTAACTTTATTTGGCTATGTGAGTGAGTGAATGATGGTTGCTCAGTCGTGTCCAGCTCTTTGTGGCCCTATGGATTGTAGCCTGCCAGGCTCCTATGTCCATGTAATTCTCCAGGCAAGAATAATGGAATGGGTTGCCATTTCCTTCTCCATTATTTGGGGATAGTTTGTTCTTTCGTACAATGCTTACAAGATTTTTTTATACTAAGCTTTATTGTATAAATCATAAAATATAAACTTATTGTCCAAATTTTGCTCATAGACTCAAAATTATACTCTTAGGTATTTAAGAGATAGCAATAAAATATATTTTTACAATCTTGGTACTTTTTTGTGTTTTATAAAATGTAAAAAACTGGTTTTGAAGATTGCACACATCCATCAAATCTGATTTACTCTTGTTGAATATAAGAGTGTGGCTGATTTCTTTCAATTCTGAGATTCTGTCATAGCCACCTTTGCCTTTATATAGATTAGTAGTGAATAGATTCTGATTTCAGCTGATTTTATTTCATATAAAACTGTAACCTTCACAAGTACACATCAACCTCAAACTCATTAGAGAGGTTTATTATTTTAACACTTTTTTCTTCCAAATTATTTGAATAGATAGTAACTGATTTGAAAACTAAGATATTATCATTCTTTTCACCTGTAGAAAGGTTTGACATACAAGCCTGTATAAAAATGGAAAACAAGTACGTGATAAAGCACCATACATAATTAAAAGACAAGAGACAGATGGTAAAGAGTATCTGCTGTGTATTAGATAAAGGATTAATATCTAGAATATAAAAGAAGTCTCTGTGAATCAAAATGGAGAAGAGTCAAAAAAAATAGAAAAGAAATATGACACTTTTGAACAAATTGATAGAAGTAAGTTTATATAAGAAAGGAATAACAAACATGAAAAATGCTCATTTTCAATATGTTTATCTGGAAATTGAAAATTAAAGTCCTTTCTGAAGATTGGCAAAACTGATAAGGATTGGTAATATTCACTATTAACTTTTACACATCATAGGAAATACATTTTAATTGCAAATAAGTATGGACACACAAATAACTGCAACTAAAGTTTTGCAAGCAATACTTACATTACTATCAATAAACCAGTCTGGTATTTTTTGCCCATTGACTTTATTTCAGAAAAAAACGTAATCTAGTACATTGATTTCATTTCACATGCTTCATAATATTCATTTAATTGTAGGAATACATCCCAAAGTTTCATCTATTTTATTGCTTACACTTTGGTTGTTGTCTACTGTCATTTCCTGAACAGTGTGACCATGAAGGTTGTTGTACACATCTCCGGGTTTGCACAACCTAGGTTCTTCTGACAATGTGATGGTGTAGTCTTTGGGTGTGTGCTTGTAAGCTTTATTTGATACCATCAAACTCTTCTCCTAAGTGTTTGGTGCTCATATACATTCCCCCAGTGTGAAAAGAGCTGTTCTGGCACACGCTAGTAAAGTAATGCTCAAAATTCTCCAAGCCAGGCTTCAGCAATACATGAACCGTGAACTTCCTGATGTTCAAGCTGGTTTTAGAAAAGGCAGAGGAACCAGAGATCAAATTGCCAACATCCACTGGATCATGGAAAAAGCAAGAGAGTCCCAGAAAAACATCTATTTCTGCTTTACTGACTATGCCAAAGCCTTTGACTGTGTGAATCACAATAAACTGGAAAATTCTGAAAGAGATGGGAATACCAGGCCCCCTGACTTGTCTCTTAAGGAACCTGTATGCAGGTCAGGGAGCAACAGTTAGAACTGGACATGGAACAACAGACTGGTTCCAGATAGGAAAAGGAGTATGTCAAGGCTGTATATTTTCACCCTGCATATTTAACTTATATGCAGAGTACATCATGAGAAACACTGGGCTGGAAGAAGCACAAGCTGGAATCAAGATCGCTGGGAGAAATATCAATAACCTCAGATATGCAGATGACACCACCCTTATGGCAGAAAGTGAAGAACTAAAGGGCCTCTTGATGAAAGTGAAAGAGGAGAGTGAAAAAGTTGGCTTAAAGCTCAACATTCAGAAAACTAAGATCGTGGCATCCGGTCCCATCACTTCATGGCAAATAGATGGGGAAACAGTGGCTGACTTTATTTTTTGGGGCTCCAAAATCACTGCAGATGGTGATTGCAGCCATGAAATTAAAAGACGCTTACTCCTTGGAAAGAAAGTTATGACCAACCTAGACAGCATATTAAAAAGCAGAGACATTACTTTTCCAACAAAGGTCCATCTAGTTAAAGCTATGGTTTTTCAGTAGTCATATATGGATGTGAGAGTTGGACTTTAAAGAGAGGTGAGCGCTGAAGAATTGATGCTTTTGAACTGTGGTGTTGGAGAAGACTCTTGAGAGTCCCTTGGACAGCAAGGAGATCCAACCAGTCCATCCTAAAGGAAATCAGTCCTGGGTGCATTGAAAGTACTGATGTTGAAGCTGAAACTCCAATATTTTGGCCACCTGATGTGAAGGACTGACTCATTTGAAAAGATGCTGATGCTGGGAAAGATTGAGGGCAGGAGGGGAAGGGGATGACAGAAGATGAGATGGTTGGATGGCATTACTGACTCAATGGAGATGTGCTTGAATAGACTCCGGGAGTTAGTGATGGACAGGGAGGCCTGGCGTGCTGCAGTTCACGGAATCATAAAGTGCTGGACATGACTAAGCGACCAAACTGAACTGAAATGTTATACAGAATGTTAAATGATGATAAATCCTATTCACCTCTATATCAAAGAAAAAATTAAAGGATCAAGATGGACAAGGTTAGGAGAAGAGTTGCAGCATTTTGTAAGGCAGGCTACATTGGTAGAGCGAAGCAGTTTCCCTCACGTCATTTATCTTCAGGGGTGTAGTGTTTGTTCCATGTTTACTACATGATTCTCAATAAACATTTCAGTTTGCTTGTCTAGAATCATGACAATACTGGATAACTTAACTTGCAGAATGAGTAACATATTAACATCGTAAATGTGGCTTCCCTGATAACTCAGATGGTAAAAAATCTGCCTGCAATGCAGGAGACCCAGTTTTGATTCCTCAGTCCAGAAGGTCCCCTGCAGAATGGAATAGCGACCTACTCCCGTATTCTTCCCTGGAGAATTCCATGGACAGAGAAGCCTGATGGTCTTCAGTCCATGGGGTTGCAAAGAGCTAGACATGACTGAGTGACTATCACTTCACTTCAACATAGTAAATACACTTTTTGAGTCTTTCATTTCACTTTGAGTAAATAGTTTCAGTAGGTATAGTGTTGTAAATTGACAATTACTGCAGCACATTGAAAAAAGTCATTCTACTGTTGGCTTTGTTTTTGCGGGTTGCTGCCAAGATATCAGCTGTTAGTTTACTTAACAATTTCTCTATAGTTGATCTATTTTCCCCTCAATGTTTTGAAATTGTTCTCTTTTCTTTATTAAGTTTCACTGTGATGCATATAAACATGAGTTTTTTTAAAAAAACTATATCCTGTTTCAGGTTTTTTTGAATAGGAAGTTTGATTACTCTTGGAATTATGGAAAAGTTTACAGTAATTATCTCACATCATTTTGTCTTCACTACTACCTTTCTGAAAATTTGATTAGATACCTGTTAGACCATCTACCCCCTTTGTTCCATGATGCTTTAATCACCATGTGCTCTTATATTTTGCACCTTTTAGTGTCTGTGGGCTGCATCTGAATTGTTCAGTTTTTAATTCTTGTTATTTAAATCTTATTTCCATTTCATGATTTTTTCAGCAATATCTAATAAGCTATTTTACATAGTTCATCCTGCTTTAAATTTCAGTTATTATACTTTTCCTTTGTTCTACCACCTTTATCATTTTTTGGTTTCTTATTCTTTGTTTTTAAAGCTTTCTTTTTATTTAACACATGAAACACAGGTATTTTACATTCTTACTTTTAACGTTCTAATATGCAGTGTCTTTGGAGATGATTTTATTGTTTTTGTAGTCTGAGTCTCATTCATATTACCCTATGTGTTTTTTCTTTTTCTCTTTTAATTTATGTTCTTTAGAATTATTTGTAATTTATTTGAAAATATTTGTGTGTCTGTCTTTTTCTGCCAGCCATTTGGAAACACCACCACCCAGAATCACTTTAAATTAAATTCTCAGTGTCTGGTTATTGGAATTCAGGATGGATATATTCAGATGTGATTTCCCCATCCCCTTTCTCACTTACTGCTGGTGTCAAGATAGTCACATTTGCTTGCTGATATCTTCCATGTAGTGAATGTATTTTTCAACACTGTTGCAATGACAGTATGGATTTTTAGTGTCCTAGTTTTTTGTGAATATCAGCTATGAGTATCTACTATAAAGTCTCTACCTTCAATATTTCCTATAGGTTGTTTCCTTCTCCTATACCCGGTGCAAATTAATAATCAGTGTTACTTAGTTTTGTCATATACTCTCCAAATCAAGCTTTAGTGGTTACTGATTTCCTGGGTTCCTCTTTCATTTGATTTTAGCCTCTGTGGATTCTTTATTGTCCTTGATTTATAGCTTTCATTTTTTTAATTGAGAAATATTATCTGGCTTTGTTATATCGCTCATTTAGAGTTTCATCCATCTTACTAGAGGTTGAAGTTTCAAGCTCATTATTAACAGTGTTTAAAGTTCACTGTTATGATTCTTTTTAAAGACTTGTTAAGATTCTTTAAGGTTGTTTTCTCATTTATCTCAAGATTGTATCACTCTAGTTCTTTGATGTAGAGGTCGCTTGACTATTTAAATTGACTGTGAAAATTCTTGCAACAGACCATTGTAGGAAGGAAAAATGTCACAAATGAGATGTAGTGGCTATTGGAAAAAAATATCCACTGAGATTCAAGAGTGAAATTTGGGGTCTATTAACCTTGACAGCATAATTAGAATGCTGTCATTTTTCAAGCAGATGGAAAAGTGAATCTTCTGTAGGACTTACAGGACACTAAGAATCTCCTGAGGATTTCGATTATTTCTAATTCAGAAATTGCTGAATGTATATTCTTTAAAAATAGAAACTCTTTTAATAAATGCATTTGCAACTAAAACTTCTAAACTCAGACTGTCTGCTTTGTGTTTCAGCATATGACTTGGCTGAATATTGACCTTCTTGCAACCTTTTAGATGAGTGTAGTTTGAGGTGCTGAATTCTAAGAGGCATGTTGGCATTTAGAGAGTAGTGAAGAGCTAACATCTTTGTAATCTAACTTCTGAACCTTTTCATGAAATTTAAATGTTAGTACAATGGTATCATTGCAAACACTAAAGAATCATTTAAAGACTATTCTATTTCTGTACATTAGAGCTGCATGAGCATCCAGTTGATTAGTAGCACCTTGCTTGGCATTTACGAGAATGGAGGAAACCTTAGAAAAAAGTTTTCAAAACACTGTTTTTCCTATCCCTGATATTCTTGCCTGGAGAATCCCATGGACAGAGGAGCCTGGCAGGCTACAGTCCATAGGGTTGCACACAGTCAGACAAAACTGAAATGACTTAGCATTCATGCAATAGTATATATTTACCTGTGGGAAGGACCTATATTCTGGAGAAGGCAATGGCACCCCACTCCAGTACTCTTGTCTGGAAAATCCCATGGATGGAGGAGCCTGGTGTGCTGCAGTCCATGGGGTCTCTAAGAGTCAGACATGACTGAGCGACTTCACTTTCACTTTTCACTTTCATGCATTGGAGAAGGAAATGGCAACCCACTCCAGTGTTCTTGCCTGGAGAATCCCAGGGACGGGGGAGCCTGGTGGGCTGACGTCTATGGGGTTGCACAGGGTCGGACACGACTGAAGCGACTTAGCAGGACCTATATTTGGGCTTCCCTGATGGCTCAGTGGTAAAACACCTACCTGCCAAGCTGGAGATACGGTTTCAATCCCTGGGTCATGAAGATCCCCTGGAGAAGAAAATGGCAACTCACTCCACTATTCTTGCCTGGGAAATCCCGTGGACAGAGAAGCCAAGTGGGCTACAGTCCATGGGGTCATAAAGAGTTGGACATGGCTTAGTGAATAAACAGCAGCAGGACTTACATTTAAATTCACTGTTATTTTTTAAATCAACATATATAATCCTCAAAAATGAAAGTTGAATAAGTAAAGTATTTTATATACAGATAAATGGTCATTTCATATTTCTGGAAGTAGTGGTGATTTCTGCTAGTGGAGAGACTGAGTATTAGTGCATAGGGAATGGAATAAATCATTGTTTATCTTTCTAATAGCTGAATGGTTAATATATAATACTATATATGCACAAGCATCTACATTAATACTCTTTTTGAACTGGCACACGTTAGCCCAGGTCTCAAATGTTGAACAACTACATGGTCATTTTGAATAACTACATGGTTGACTTCATCACAACTCCAGTATTTAGTGCATGCAGATTTGCTGTTTTTGACTTTTAGTTTGCATTTTGTCTCCTTGTTGCATTTTATTGAAAACAGTATTTTTTGTGAGATTTTGAGATATGATATTCCTGTTTTGATATTTTTCTTCCTTCTGAAGGAAGACTATCTAATTATTGAAGTCATTCTTCCAGTAGCAAAGAAGTAATTGCAGTTTCTGGTCTCTTTGATATGTGCAGAAAGTTAACCTTTATGATACTGCTGAGATTTATTATTTATTCGCACTGGAGCTTATAAGCTGTCTTAGAAGTGAACCCCGATAAAGCACCTTAATCAAACTTTGCACAGGCATATATGATTAATGGGGTGAATGTGATGAAAACATGTGAGCTGAGGAAGTTGCTGCATTTGGTGATTCTGGCTTAGCAGGAAGTTACTGATATGTGTCATGAATTCATTGCATTTATTTACTTAATTAGGCAGTGCTGGAAGATCTTTCCAGAGCCCCTGACTCCTTTTTTGGTGCTTGACTATCTATCTTCATCATGTAAGTAACCGCTGACCAAATGCTGAAATATGTGGCTCCACTTATGAGTTTGCATACCTTGTGAACTAGGGCAGGGGCTGAGCTTAATGTAGCTATTAGGTTTTGCATGATGTCTTACAGTGCTCTGCACATGGTCTGTGCTGTCTTTGTACTGGTAGCTTGGTCATTATGACTGTCTGGCAAATTGTACTGAGTGCTGTTCAAAGAATCATATTGTTACCATCTGGTGAAGTAGAAGAAAGGAGTGCAGAAATTCTGTGGGTCTCCGTACCTCTAGGCTGAAGAGTTTAATTCAGCTTGCATTTGCTTACTAAATTGTGCCTATTTTTTGGATAATTTTCCTTAGAGCTGGGAAAGTGCTCCTAAAGGTCAGAATAGCTTGAGTAATGTGAAGTCCCCAAATGAGACGTCAGTCCTCTAAACCATTAGAAAATGAAGCATAGTGACTTATGCTAATTTATACCAGTGGACACCCCTACTTCCCATCTATTCATCTTGGTGAGACATACACTTCCCTTCTGGCTTCTCCTCTTCAGTCACCTATAAAGGTTAGTGAACAAGAAGAAATGCTTCAAGTCTGCTTATCTGTGCAATTTTGCTATTTGTACTTTCTGAAAGAGTATGTTAAAAAGTAACTGTTCTCCCCAGTGCCCCGTGCTAATCCAGATGGTTTGTCTCAAGGCTTTGGAAATAATAGAATATGTGGAGGATAGAACAATATAAGAATATAACTTGAATAGAATTTAACTTCTTGTCAGCATGAGTGGTAAGTAAGCATTGTATCAACCTGGATTCTGAATTTAAAAACTTGTTTTGCAGATTTTTTTGTTCTAAAATTAACTTTGAGACAAGATTCCTTGATAGTTATTTCTCTATCAAACTGTATTTGACTTTAGCATTACATATTTTATACAGGTTAATCAGATATGCTTAGCGCTAAGAGCCTGACATGACTGAACAACTTCACTTTCACTTTTCACTTTCATGCATTGGAGAAGGAAATGGCAACCCACTCCAGTGTTCTTGCCTGGAGAATCCCAGGGACAAGGGAGCCTCATGGGCTGCCGTCTATGGGGTCACACAGAGTCAGACACGACTGAAGTGACTTAGCAGCAGCAGCAGCTCTATATAATTATTCATAAATGGACACATTGCAAAAAAATAAAAAATGCCAATTGCCTACTTGCCAGCATAACAATCTCAACAAAATCACATAGAACAAGTATTTGAACTTGCTTTTTACAGATAGTTTTGACTATGAAACCGTTTGAGTATGAAATCATTATGACTCCCACATTGAGATATAAGGAAAGGAATTAAAAAGTAAAATGGGAATAGTGTTTTACAAGTGGCTGCCCTTTAACCTATTCAGGAGACATTTTATTTTTTAGATTCTTGTAACAGGTTTTGCTTGGCAAAAACTGTTTGCCATTTTGGGAGCTGTTTTCTTCAGTAGTTTGTTAGGTGATTGCTCTGCTTTTAAATTCCAGTGGAGTGCAGTACTCTTTAATTTTCATAATTGCAATTATGCAAAATATTACATTTATGTATGTATATAGGTATGGTTCTAGTTAAGACTTATTAAACTTCTTGTGATAATACATAAAGATAAAATTTAAAGCATTTGATGATTGTGTGTTGCCTTTGGTTCAGTATTTATATGTCCATATTGAAAGAAAAGAATGTTTTTTCCGTAAACAAATTGGAGTTGTGTGATGGACATTAAGCACAAATTTTATCAGAGTTGAAATTTAAATACTGAAAAAAATCTATATACACAACAAGCTTCTCTAAGCAAGACATTTCTAGGGATTAATATATTTCCCAAGAGGCTAATGCAACTGTGTCTCTGGTTGTGGTCTTAATGTGCTTGAGACATGCAATAATTCTGCAGAAAAGCAATGCTCCAGAGTATATTGTTTCTTAATTATAAAGGCCGTTGTAATTATTCCACTTTAAGTGCTAACTTATTTAAGTTTTAAAGGCTCAGTAACTCAGCTGAAAGTTCTTTAATTGAGATGGAATGGGGATCATTGAATCTAGTTCTGTCACTAATAATAATAAAGAAGAACCCACAATATGATTTGATGTCTTAATAATAAAAGTTAACATGTTGAAGTTCTTTTAGGCCCTTAGTCATTATATTGTATATATCAATTGTCCATCTTCATTCTTAGAAATATTAATGTCTTAGAGCTCTTTGGATTATTTTATTATCAAAATATGCAAGAACTTTCTAGAAAGTTGGAATAATTTTAAGCATATACGAGAGGCATGGTTGGTTAAGTTATTGGTTATGGTACTATGTAAAACCTCCAGAATAACTAAATAGAAAGGGGATTTTGGCATCACACAAAAGGACATCCCAGTCAGCTTGGGAAGTCTTCTGGATAAATGTCACCTGTGGGTTAAGTGCAACAGTTCCGTGTTGGCTTGATGAAGCCTGGATATGTGAAAGAGCAAGGACAGTGCTCTATCCCGGAGGCATGTGGGGCCAAGAGTTTAGTAAACTGCAATGTTCATTCAGTGCTGTACTTGCGTTACACACAACAAATCAGACTTAAGGAACCTGGAGATGAGAGGCAGTATCAGAACTTCTCATATAATCAAGCTTGGCAAGCTATCAGGCAGAGTGGCAGCCATAACAAATAACTAAATGAGTGATGAATGAACGTTGGAGAGAAACAAAGAAAAACAGCTTGAGAAGATGTTCACTGTTTTGTTTTGTTTTGTTTTTAAAACAAGTATTAACTGAGTGCTTTTATGCACTAAGCGTGATGCTAGAAGTTGAGTAAACAGTAATGAATGCAATAAATATATCTTTGCCCATGTGGGCCTCAGTCTAGCAGGAGAAACATTTTAATAATCATTGCACAGGTAAATGTGTGATTCCAAGTTGTGATAACTTCTAGTTAGAAATGGTGAAGGGTATGAGAGAGAGAATGGAGGAGTCTTCTCTAAGTGTAACTATGGTCAAACATGTGTTTTTGAGGAAGGGATATTATACTGAGCCCTAGGAAAACATGGGGTATATCAATGGAAGAGCAAGGCATAGTACATTCTGGGTAGCGAGGGAGGGGCATGTGTGAAGACCTGAGATGGAGCAGAGCTTGGGAGGAACCAAAAGAAACTCTGAGAGTGAAGTAGAACAAACCAAGAAACCAGTGGTGTAGGATGAGGCTGAGGGAAGGGGTAGGTAGAAAAGAATTCAGGTTAAAAAATGAAGTGAAGTGTAAATTAGAACAAAGAAGTGAGGAGTCCACTTTGAGACTCTGTAGGGAAGGGATGCACTTCCATCAGTGTTCAGGGGGAATTATTCTTTTATACCATTTTACAAAGGAGTTTCTTTAATACAGTAAGGAAGGTGGATGGGTGAAGCAAAAGTGATGAGAGTAATCTATGCTAAGAGTGCTGGTTAGACGAAACATGTATCAGTGATTCTTCTGAGAAAAAATGGAAGGATTTTAGGTTGGAATAAGGAGGAGTAAGATCAGTAAGGCAGTATAAAGAATGAAGACAGTGAGAATGAGGTAGAAAATACTGATTTGCAGTAGACCATATCTGGAGGACTCTTAATGATTGTCTTCTACCAAGAATGGGTGGAAAGCCTACTTTAGTCAATATTCAGCAGTGAAAGCAGAATGCTGGACACATAGCAAATGTTTAATAGTTTTCAGAATGGTTGCTGTCCTTGGGACATAGTGCTAAATTTCTCCCGAACAAGGGATAAATCTATCATTCTATTAAAAGATGATAATTAGTAAAGAGGGATGTTAGTCTCTTTATCATAATGACAGGTAGACTTCTAACATTTCATTCAAACAAATGGATATGCTGTTACATGATGTCCATGGTGGTATAATTAAGATGGCTTTCTTTGAATAATTTTCTTTCTCCCCACCCATCTTTAAAATGTTAAAAGAATAACTCACTCATAAGTTATCGCTAAAGAGTCAGCAAAACTCGAAGTGCTATCTGTTTTTACATCATTATTCCAGTGTAGCATATTGATCTCTGGGTGAACTTTCGCCATTTTTTTTTCTGCAGCTTTCCTTGACAAGCTTTATGAAAGCACCACTTTCTTCACTAGGTCATGATTTTGCACCAAGCATTTTAGGTGAGAGCTTCTTCATAAGCAAATACTTTTTTTTACTTCTTTTACCTTATAATAGGCTGGACCTAATAGTATATTTGTAACTTTAAACTTAAGGACACTATTTAATCAATCGTTTTATCAAACAATTTATTAAGACCTTCCTGTTAACCTCGTAGTTTTCATCATAGAGTAAATGTCGTTCAATTTAAAGTACCAGAGAGAAACACTTTGACTGAAAGTATATTTATTTTGAACTGAATACAATTTTTAAAAACAACCTTATGTTTCATAACATTTATGACTTATCAGTTCAGTTCAGTCACTCAGTCGTGTCTGGCACTTTGCGACACCATAGACCACAGCATGCCATGCTTCCCTGTCCATCACCAGCTCCCAGAGTCTACTCAAGCGCATCTCCATTGAGTCAGTGATGCCATCCAATCATCTCATCCTCTGTTGTTCCCTTCTCCTCCTGCCCTCAATCTTTCCCAGCATGAGAGTCTTTTCAAATGAGTCAATTGTTCACATCAGGTGGCCAAAGCATTGGAGTTTCAGCTTCAACATCAGTCATTCCAATGAACACTCAGGACTGCTCTCCTTTAGGATGGACTGGTTGGGTCTCCTTGCAGTCCAGGGGACTCTCAAGAGTCTTCTCCAACACCACAGTTCAAAAGCATCAATTTTTCGCTGCTCAGCTTTCTTTTATAGTCCAACACTCACGTCCATACATGACTACTGAAAAAACATAGCCTTGACTAGACAGACCTTTGTTGGCAAAGTATTGTCTCTTTTTAATATGCTATCTAGATTGGTCATAACTTCCCTTCCAAGGAGTAAGCGTCATTTAATTTCATGGCTGCTGCCACCATCTGCAGTGATTTTGGAGCCCCCCAAAATAAAGTCAGCCACTGTTTCCACTGTTTCCCCATCTATTTGCCATGAAGTGATGGGACTGAATGCCATGATCTTAGTTTTTTGAATGTTGAGCTTTAAGCCAACTTTTTCACTCTCCTCTTTCACTTTTATCAAGAGGCTCTTTAGTTTTTCACTTTCTGCCATAAGGGTGGTGTCATCTGCGTATCTGAGGTTATTGATATTTCTCCTGGCAATCTTGATTCCAGCCTGTGCTTCTTCCAGCCCAGCGTTTCTCATGATGTACTCTGCATAGAAGTTAAATAAGCAGGGTGACAATATACAGCCTTGATGTACTCCTTTTCCTATTTGAAACCAGTTTGTTGTTCCATGTCCAGTTCTAACTGTTGCTTCCTGACCTGCATACAGATTTCTCAAGAGGCAGGTCAGGTGGTCTGGTATTCCCTTCCCTTTCAGAATTTTCCACAGTTTGTTGTGATCCACACAGTCAAAGGCTTTGGCATAGTCAATAAAGCAGAAATAGATGTTTTTCTGGAACTCTCTTTTTTGATAACTTATAGCCTTCACAAAATAATTTATTCCGTTTCTGATATTCTACATGGGTTTGTCTAAGTTTTTCAGGAAAACAAAGTATTTAGGAACTTTTTCATTCCATAATTTCAGTAAAATTGGAATGTAAAATCTTAAATGTGAAGGAAGTATTGTTTTCATAGAATTTTTGTTTAAAAATGTATACTTTAAATCAAAAACTACTTGTGAAATTTAAAAGCAGAATTTAATAGCTAATTCCTTATCATTTTCAAGTGGTCATGATATGAATAATGATAGCTATTGTGA
The DNA here is from genome assembly GCF_032405125.1 of Capricornis sumatraensis. NCBI lineage: Eukaryota > Metazoa > Chordata > Mammalia > Artiodactyla > Bovidae > Capricornis > Capricornis sumatraensis. The sequence goes on from NC_091071.1 coordinate 137,616,003, forward strand.
AAATTTACTTATATTCACAAATATTAAACTATAATATGTACTTATCCACTATGAATCCCAATTATGGAAATCAAAACAATAAACTTTTTGATACACACAGGTATAGAAAACATGGTATAATTTAAGAGATTGATAAATAGCCATATGTCTTAACATCAAGGTCTGTGATTTATATATGTGTGTGTGTGTGTGTGTGTGTGTGTGTGTGTGTGTGTGTATGTATTTTTAGCTTATGGTGTGAAGGTTAATACAGTTAGAGCACCCTGCACTATTTATGCAGATCAGGATCAGCCATGCCTACAGAGAATATTACCATCTGTTTGTAAAGATTGAGAAATTTCAAATGTTGTCGCTTAAAATATGTACATTTTCTGGCATTTGGGTAGAATGGTGTCATTTCTTATGAGTGAACTTGATTCCTGACATTCACTCAAATGCTAATTTAATTGTTACTAGAATAGCCAAAGGCTTCCAAATTTCATGGTAGTTGAGTTATCCTGGGATTCCTGTAAGTGATTGGAAATGAACAGGACCTCCCTCTGAAGCCTGGACAGTGATGGAGACATTAAATTCCCAGCAACAGCAAATCTAGAAAGAAAATCTCTTGAGTGTAATCCACAGCAAAGCCTGAAACCCTCTTGCTTTAAGGAATTTCCTGGTGGCCTTAGGGAGGATATTAATGGAACTCTCTAGGCTTAACCTCGTTAGGAGACTGTTATTCGGCCCTTGTTTCTACTTTAAAGTCAAGAATTTTAAGTAGATTAGAAGGAAGAACAGTGCAGTGCAGCATAAAGTTAACATTATACTGTTAATAAAATTCAACTGAATTATTAATTCCTACCAGAAGTTGCTTTTAAAATAATCAGGATTAACTGTAAGAATAAGGATTGTTTTCATCTCTTTGCTTCTCTATCTGAAGGATAATTCTTCATAATTAAGAATACCTTAGACAAACAAAAAGGGAACATAGCCATGAAAAATTGGTTATACTAATGGCTGATTCTATTAATGTACTATAACTGTCTAATTCTTTATTGTGACAGGGGAGGGAAAAAGAGTCAAAGGAAAATGTTTCCATTCAAATTTTTAAGCTTTTTGTCCTGTTGAGAAGCAATGGGTTAGAGAACAGGCTTGGGATGATTACCAAGAGTGGTTAAACGCGAAAGGTGCTGGTTTGCTCTTTCTTTCTCTTCTGGTGAAAGAGCCATTTGATAAGCATACAGGCAACACAGCCTGGACTCAGAAGCAGGGAGGCTGGCAGATGGTACAGCAGGATGGAGAAACTGTTGGCAGATGGCGTGGACTATTTGAGCAACAAAGACACTTTTGGCTACCGATGCGAAGAGTTGGAAAGAAAGAAGAAGACAACTTGCCCAATGTTGCCAGCATGTATACAGAAAACGTTTTGGCAGAATGGAGACTGACAAAAGATATTCAATTGTTAACTGCAAGGAAAGCAAAGAGTTGTTGTTATTAAGTTTCATAAAGTGTGTTCCCTCTGGTGTGGTTTGAATGCAGTTTCATATGGAAGAGCCCTTTAAAGATCAGCTAGACCAGCTATGCTGAATGAATATTAGGACATACTCATTCTGTTTATATTACTCAAAAGATATCTCTTCAGGATGTTATTCTTAAACAGTGTAATATATGTTGTCTTTTCATAAGGTTTTTAAAAATCTCTTATTGCTATCTCCATTTCCCTGGCTTCACATAGTGTGGTGAAATTGTGGTTGTACGTTGTAGGGATCAGGAAGGATCTTGTTTGTCACCGTGCCCTTCAGCCATGTTTCCCACGCTTAGGTAATGTGTTGTGAATTCAGGTTGGGCTATAGTGTACAGACTCCGAGTTTTATCAGCAAAAAGTGTATGTAATTGTGTCACTGAATTACTTAGGGGATTATAGTTATTGCCACATCTATTGCATTTGTTTTCTGAGGCCTCTGAAGCTACCTGTAACAAACTGGCATTTAGTTCCTTTATTTCACTGGGGCTGCTACAATTTTTCATTTGTAGCTTTTCCACCTATTGCTCCCTAATATGTCTCCCTCTTATGCCACTTGTTAGATATTGTGTTTCCAGAATTAATTAATTCAGAAGACTTTTACCTAATAAAACTTGAGTCCACAAGCAGTGTTTGAAACTGAAATATATAACCTTCTAAAAAGATACTATTTTCATATATCAACACCAGTATCAAGAAAAAATATTTAAGGATGCTTTAAAATCAAATTTTAATTGAAGCATGTTGCTAAGAATAGCAAAACCAGTTCCACTGGTTTCTAATAATTATTTCTCCCCAGCTCACTGAAGTTTAAACATTTAGTATCTCAATTATTCAGAAAAATGCTGAGATTTTGGATATAACTGAAAGTGCTGCTGAACTGAGATCAAAAGAAATAAGGTTGATTTTGAATAATGTCACCTAAGATGGCTCTAAGCCAACAAAATTACTGTCTTAATGGTTATTTACCTTTTGAGAAGTCCTGCTTTAGAGCTTTTGGTATTTACCTTACACAGTATTCTATCAATCTTTGAGATCTGATTTCTCAGTCTATGGAAGACTGGAAGTGTCTGATTGGATTTAGAGGCCTGTAAGAGGGAAGCATGGGTATATGAAGGCACAGCCTTAGCTTAACATAAGGGGGAACCCATTAAAAACTACACAATTTACTAAATATTGAAAGAGTACCTTCAAGATTTTATGGGAACAAAACTTATTTCAACAGGCTGTAATTAAGACACTTTAAAAAAAATTCTCCAAAATATGGTCAATTTTTAGCACTTAGGGACAGACATTAATTTTCTACAATACTTACTAATTTAGAAACTTTCATTCTTTAAGACTTAAAGATGGTTTAAATTATATATGCTTTTTAACCTATACTTACTTTCATAAATTGGAAGTTGTATTTAAAACCTTTGTTTAGAGGGGTTCAGTTCAGTTCAGTTCAGTTCACTTGCTTAGTTGTGTCCAGCTCTTTGTGACCCCATCAGAGTAGAGTTCTCTGTGCTATATAGTAGGTTCTCATTCAGTTCAGTGCTCAGTCGTGTCCGACTCTTTGCAACCCCATGAATCACAGCACGCCAGGCCTCCCTGTCCATCATCAACTCCTGGAGTTCACTCAGACTCACGTCCATCAAGTCAGTGATGCCATCCAGCCATCTCATCCTCTGTCATCCCCCTTTCCTCCTGCCCCCAGTCCCTCCCAGCATCAGAGTCTTTTCCAATGAGTCAACTGTTCGCATGAGGTGGCCAAAGTACTGGAGCTTCAGCTTTAGCATCATTCCTTCCAAAGAACACCCAGGGCTGATCTCCTTTAGAATGGACTGGTTGGATCTCCTTGCAGTCCAAGGGACTCTCAAGAGTCTTCTCCAACACTGCAGTTCAAAAGCATCAATTCTTCGGCGCTCAGCCTTCTTCACAGTCCAACTCTCACATCCATACATGACCACTGGAAAAACCATAGCCTTGACTAAACGGACCTTTGTTGGCAAAGTAATGTCTCTGCTTTTGAATATGCTATCTAGGTTGGTCATAACTTTTCTTCCTAACTTATACTTACTTTCATAAATTGGAAGTTGTATTTGAAACCTTTGTTTAGGGGGGTACACCTTCACAAAAAGCACCTCCTTCTCACGGGTACTTGTTTCTTCCTTGTTATTTTCAGTTTTTGTAATGACAGTGGCACTGATGCTGTAATGGAAACTGTGAGGTCACACAAGACAGGCAGCCCTCATTCTGCCTTAGGCTGGACACATTACTTTTATCTCCCTAGACCTCTGTCTTTTCACCTATCAAATAAAGGAGTTGGCTTTTAGTGTCCTTTCTCCTTTAATGAATCACTGAAGTCTTTCCCTGGCACTTGAGGGTACAAATTATAAAAAGGAGGAAGAATTGATGTTGACTATTTTGAGGCTATGAAAAGGAAAGTAAGATCCAGAAAGAGACTAATAGATGTTTCATTATTGAGCGTTTCAGATCTTACTCTAGATTTATAGCTAGACGCCTGTGCATTCAGTGCTGTTTTCCTTCTCTGTGACATGTGTTGATTCAGCAGGATGAGATCTTTAAGGTTTTACCTTATCAAAGACTACGATTTTTAGTTAAATGCATGATTCCTTATCTTTTCCTTTTGGAAAAGGAACCTCTCATTAGGATGGTCACTTGAGAACTTCTGAGTAGGATTCTCTCACCTGTTCCAATACCAGAGACTCACCTCTTCAATATCCCTTTATTTCCCCTTTACCACTTACTTCCTCTACCACTGTGATAATTCTTTCCATTACAGAATGAGAGAAGTGGAGTCTGCCTTAATCATCACTACATCTCCAACTTCTAGCCAGATACTTGTTGAACTAATTAACACACATTTCTAACCATAACCTGAATCCCAGTGCTTCATTTACATTGGATTTCTTGTCTTTCCATCATATCCTTCCATTGGTAAAGATTCTTACACCCCCATCCCCTTCCTCCTTAGATTAAGACTGCCACAACCCCTGCTTACTATATAGCAAAGCAAGCTTATTCCTCTTGTTCTCATGGTATGTCATTAGGCATTAGGAATGGTTTTCCTCTAGAAACAATGTTTAAAAATATCATTAGCTTTGTTATTTTGATATAGATGTAGTCTGCGTTAGTGGCTCAGCAGGAAAGAACCTGCTTGCCAATGCAGGAGACATGGGTTCAATCCCTGGATTGGGAATATACCCTGGAGAAAGAAAGGGAAAACCACTCCAGTATTCTTGCTTGGGAAATCCCTTGAACAGAGGACCCTGGCAGGCCACAGTCTGTGTGGTCGCAAAAGAGTCAGACATGCTGCTACTGCTGCTGCAAAGTCGCTTCAGTCATGTCCAACCCTGTGCAACCCCACAGACGGCAGCCCACCAGGCTCCCCAGTCCCTGTGATTCTCCAGGCATGAACACTAGAGTGGGTTGCCATTTCCTTCTCCAGTGCATGAAAGTGAAAAGTGAAGTGAAGTCACTCAGTCGTGTCCAACTCTTAGCGACCCCATGGACTGCAGCCCCCCAGCTCCTCCATCCATGGGATTTTCCAGGCAAGAGTACTGGAGTGGGGTGCCATGGACATGACTTAGTGACTAAACACCAGCAAAGTTTGAATTAGACAAATCTTTATTTCCTGGTTAAGAAATTTAATCATTATTTATAGCACAATATTATTTCTCTAGAAATATATATTCCAGGTTCCAAATGATTTGCAAATGAACTGTTGTAAAGTAACGCACAAGATGGCCCATTGGCAGTAGATCTAGAAAGGTACATTGGGATAAATATGGTTGTGATATATGTGAAATTTGTAGTGCCTCAAAGAAAACTCTGTAGCTTGTGACAAAAGAAGAGAGTATTCCCCAATCATTGACTTTTCCCACATGTACAGATTTTCACATTATGCAAAACCTTTTCAGAGCCTATCTACCACAAGAGCAAAGTAAAAGTTAAATTTTGTAGAAACTGAATTTGAACTGTTTATAGTTCAAAAGAAATTTTTAAGTGGATTATTTTCATTTAAGCTGTCATCTATGATTTGATTTTTCCACCGGGTGCTCCATTCATTTTGATAATGCTTCACTGGGGATTTTTTTTTTTTTTTGATAGCAAATAGACTGCTTTCTATTCTATTTTTATACCTCTTCTTTTCAGAGTCTCAAAGTCACTGTCTTTTTCTAGATAACTATCTTATACACCAAAGTCAGGCTTATGTTTCCATTTTTGTCCATTCCTAAGGTATATCCCCCATTTTTTAATATAAACTCTCAGTCAGGGGACATGTCTCATTTGTTTCCCTGATCCTTAGAACAGTGGCTGGCACAAAATAGACACATGTGTAAGTGAGTGCTTTTCTTTTTTTTAATGCTTTCAATTTTATTTTATTTATTTTTGTTGGAGGCTAATTACTTTACAATATTGTAGTGTTTTTGCCACACATTGACATGAATTAGCCATGGGTGTACATGTGTTCCCCATCCTAAACTCTCCTCCCACCTCCTTCCCCATCCCATCCCTCAGGGTCATCCCAGTGCACCAGCCCGGAGCACCCTGCCTCATGCATTGAACCTGGACTTGGCGATCCTTTTCACATATGATAATATACATGTTTCAATGCTACTCTCTCAAATCATCCCACCCTCTCCTTCTCCCACTGAGTCCAAAAGACTGTTCTATACATCTGTGTCTCCCTTGCCATCTTGCATATAGGGTCATCATTACCATCTTTCTGAATTCCTTATATGTGCATTAGTATACTGTATTGGTGTTTTTCTTTCTGACTTACTTCACTCTGTATAATAGGTTCCAGTTTCATCCACCTCATTAGAACTGATTCAAATGTATTCTTTTTAATGGCTGAGTAATATTCCATTGTGTATATGCACAGCTTTCTTATCCATTCATCTGCCGATGGACATCTAGGTTGCTTCCATGTCCTGGCTATTATAAACAGTGCTGCAGTGAACATTGGGATACATGTGTCTCTTTCAATTCTGGTTTCCTCGGTGTGTATGCCCAGCAGTGGGATTGCTGGGTCATATGGCAGTTCTCTTTCCAGTTTTTTAAGAAATCTCCACACTGTTCTCCATAGTGGCTGTACTAGTTTGCATTCCCACCAACAGTGTAAGAGGGTTTCTTTTTCTCTGCACCCTCTCCAGCATTTATTATTTGTAGACTTTTGGATAGCAACCATTCTGACCAGCCATGAGATGGTACCTCATTGTGGTTTTGATTTGCATTTCCCTGATAATGAATGATGTTGAGCATCTTTTCATGTGTTTGTTAGCCATCTGTATGCCTTCTTTGGAGAAATGTCTGTTTAGTTCTTTGGCCCATTTTTTGATTGGGTCTTTTATTTTTCTGAAAGTGAGCTGCAGGAGTTGCTTATATATTTTTGAGATTAATTTTTTGTCAGTTGCTTCATTTGCTATTATTTTCTCCCATTCTGAAGGCTGTCTTTTCACTTTGCTTATAGTTTCCTTCATTGTGCAAAAGCTTTTAAGCTTAATTAGGTCCCATTTGTTTATTTCTGCTTTTATTTCCATTACTCTGAGAGGTGGGTCATAAGAGGATCCTGCTGTGATTTATGTCAGAGAGTGTTTTGCCTATGTTTTCCTCTAGGAGTTTTATAGTTTTTGGTCTTACACTTACATCTTTAATCCATTTTGAGTTTATTTTTGTGTATGGTGTTAGAAAGTGTTCTAGTTTCATTCTTTTACAAGTGGTTGACCAGTTTTCCTAGCACCACTTGTTAAAGAGATTGTCTTTTCTCCATTGTATATTCTTGCCTCCTTTGTCAAAGATAATGTGTCCATAGGTGCATGGATTTATCTCAGGGCTTTCTATTTTGTTCCATTGATTTATATTTCTGTCTTTGTGTCGGTACCATACTATGTTGATGACTGTAGCTTTGTAGTAGAGCCTGAAGTCAGGCAAGTTGATTCTTCCAGTTCCATTCTTCTTTCTCAAGATTGCTTTGGCTATTCAAGGTTTTTTGTATTTCCATACAAATTGTGAAATTATTTGTTCTAGTTCTGTGAAAAATACGTTGATAGCTTGATAGGGATTGCATTGAATTTATAGATTGCTTTGGGTAGTATACTCATTTTCACTATATTGATTCTTCCAATCCATGAACATGGTATATTTCTCCATCTATTTGTGTCATCTTTGATATCTTTCATTAGTGCTTTATAGTTTTCTATATATAGGTCTTTTGTTTCTTTAGGTAGATTTATTCCTAAGTGTTTTATTCTTTTCATTGCAATGATGAATGAGATTGTTTTCTTAATTTCTCTTTCTGTGATCTCATTGTTAGTGTATAGGAATGCAAGGGATTTCTGTGTGCTAATTTTATATCCTGCAACTTTACTATATTCATTGATTAGCTCTAGTAATTTTATGGTGGAGTCTTTAGGGTTTTCTATGTAGAGTATTATGTCATCTGCAAACAGAGTTTTACTTCTTTTCCAATCTGGTTTCCTTTTATTTCTGTTTCTTCTCTGATTGCTGTGGCTAAACCTTCCAAAACTATGTTGAATAGTAGTGGTGAGAGTGGGCATCTTTGTCTTGTTCCTGACTTTAGAGGAAATGCTTTCAGTTTTTCACCATTGAGGATAATGTTTGCTGTGGGTTTGTCATATATAGCTTTTATTATGTTGAGGTATGTTCCTTCTATTCCTGCTTTCTGGAGCATTTTTTTTTTTTATCATAAATGGATGTTGAATTTTGTCAAAGGCTTTCTCTGCAGGTATTGAGATAATCATATGGTTTTTTTTATTGTTCAGTTTGTTAATGTGGTATATTACGTTGATTGATTTGCAGATATTAAAGAATCCTTGCATCCCTGGGATAAAGCCCACTCAGTCATATCTTTTTAATATGTTGTTGGATTCTCTTTGCTAAGATTTTTTTAAGGGTATTTGCATCTATGTTCATCAGTGATATTGGCCTGCAGTTTTCTTTTTTTGTGGCATCTTTGTCAGGTTTTAGTATTAGTGTGATGGTGGCCTCATAGAATGAGTTTGGAAGTTTACCTTCCTCTGCAATTTTCTGGAAAAGTTTGAGTAGGATAGGTGTTAACTCTTCTCTAAATTTGTGAGCGCTTTGGATATTGACCATATAGGTCAGGATTTCCCTGTCTTGGCACTATTGATGATTGGAACCAGATTAATCGTCTTAATGAGGGAGGCTGTCCTGTACATTGTGTGATGTTTGGCAGATTCCTGGCCTCTGCCCACTAAATGCCAGGAGAACTCTCCTTTTGTGACAATAAAAATATGTGACCAGATATTGTCATTGATTGAGAATCAATGATAGAGGTGGAAGGAGAATGAATCCCCCTCTGAGTATGTTGGACTGGTGAGAGTCAGGGATACATGGAATCCAGTTCCACTGTTAAGAGCTCTGTGACCCCACACTCTTGTTCCTTTATCTTTAAACCTTGGCTATCATGAAAACTAAATGACTCCAGATGTCCTGACCAGCATGAAACCCTTGCTTTCTAGACAGATCCTGCCTATGGCCAGAGATTACTCCCCAGTCTACCAGGTCTTCCCACTCATTCTCATCATGGTTATTGAGTGAGAGCTTGTACCAGATCATCATAATGAAATATTAATGTATAGCACATAGGTTCATTCAGATGCCCAGTATTTCTAATATTTTGCTGTGTTATTGTATTTTGCTCTGAATTGTTTAACTATTACTTATAGCTGTGGGATTCCCTCCTGGTTCAAAGGGTAAAGAATCTGCCTGCAATGTAGAAGACTTGAGTTTGATCCTTGGGTCGGGAAGATCCCCTGGAGAAGAAAATGGCAACCCACTCCAGTATTCTTGCCTGGAAAATCCCAAGGACAGAGGAGCCTGGCGGGCTACAGGGCTACAGTCCATAGGGTTGCAAAAACTCAGACCCTACTGAGTGACTTCACTTTCACTTTCACTTTTTAGCCAAAGGAGGAAGGCTGAATCCCCAAATGCATTGGAGCCTTAAGAGTCAATGGATCTAGGGAGTTCAGAGGTTTTCGCATCATTTTTTAACTATGGCTCTGACTGCTATGTATTCTGAATGCTTATTCTCTGTGAACATTTGGTTACTCTGTGAGTTACTATGAAGGTTAAGTGAAATTATGTAAGGAAAACACCAAGAGCTGGGCACATAGTTGTTGCTTAAAACATATGAGCTCTCTTCCCTCCCCTTACATTTCCCCACAAATTTATATACAAATTTGTGTTTGTGTGTAAAATCCCCTGGAGGAGGGCATGGCAGCCCACTCCAGTACTTTTGCCTGGAAAATCCATGGACAAAGGAGGCTGGTGGGGTACAGTCCATAGGGTTTCAAAGAGCTGGACATGACTGAAGTGACTTAGCACTCATAAACACATTCATATATTCATACCTCCATCTATCCATAAATATACATGTGGATAATCATTCAATATGTTAAAAAAAAACATTTATTGCTCATCTATTTATCAGGTGCTAGGGAGAAGGCAATGGCACCCCACTCCAGTACTCTTGCCTGGAAAATCCCATGGACGGAGGAGCCTGGAAGGCTGCAGTCCATGGGGTTGCTAAGAGTCAGACACGACTGAGCAACTTCACTTTCACTTTTCACTTTCATGCATTGGAGAAGGAAATGGCAACCCACTCCAGTGTTCTTGCCTGGAGAATCCCAGGGACGGGGGAGCCTGGTGGGCTGCTGTCTATGGGGTCGCACAGAGTCGGACACGACTGAAGCGACTTAGCAGCAGCAGCACTATTCTTGATGCTGGAAATGGAGCAATGAAAATAGTACAATCCGTAGCAATCATTAGTAGTGATGAAGACTTTAGATTATGTTCTCCACTGAGTTGGGTATAGGGTGAAAACAGAAAAATTGAAAACTACTCTATGAATAGTCAGTTCATCATTTGAACTGTTATATCTATTATTGAAAAGTTTGTCCTTGTTAAACAGTGTTGTGGCGAAGGACATATTTATTTTTCAAAAACAAATGCAAAATATTGAAAAGCTGAACCTTTGACCTAATTAATTTTCAATTTTTGACCCTGACAAATTGGAGTGGCTTAAACATTTAAAGGAAAAAACAAAAAACAAGCCATTTTTCAGTTTGTCCTCCTTTCTAGTTTATTATACTTCTACACACTCGCAACACTCAAATTAGTGCTTGAGGTCTGCACTGGTGGTGAAATACCTTTCTGTATAATCTGGGAATGTTTGTATATCTTCCTGTCTGAGAATATCTGGATTGCACTGAATTTCCTCTCAGGGAGAAGGGTGAAAATAACTTTTTGCAAAGTATGACTGCATCATCCCTAAGCACCATTACAACATGCTTAATGGGCTGTAATAGTATTTTTATTGTTTTATAACTTTGGCTCCCTTAATGTGTTTGAAGGTGTTTAAAATGCACCTTTGAGCATTGTTCCATGTGCTTTGTGTCCCCTGAATAAATATTATACCCCTATTGACTTTTTAATTGTGAGATTTGATAATAGTAATGAGAAATCCCTGACCATTGTATACATTTTGCCACTTCATTTCACTTAGCTTCTTTCAGTTTCCAGGCATGTGTTTAGCAGACGTGTGTCTGTTTTAAATGGGTGTTATTTGGTTGTTTAGAAAAAAAGAGAGGAGAAGAAAATCCTACCACTGCTCCACTGATCTTTAACTGATGCTATGAGGCAAACTGGATGTGTTTGAGATGTTGAAACTGACTAACCCAGACACTCCATGATCAGAAGCATATGAAAGAAAGGACTGTCTCGGACTGGCAAGATGTTCTTGTGGAATAGGTCTTAGAGAGATCGTTTTGGGCCTTGATGGGATGAGTGCTCCCAGAGAGGAAACATCCTAGGTGTGTTTCATCCTGGTAAAAGCAAGAGTATTTTAGCAAACACATCTCCAAATGTCACTCACTCCAGGGGTGGTGAGGGGGTTACATGAAGACTTCAGCTGAGTCTCTCTCTACTCTGGTGAGTTATTTATTAACCCTCTCCATTGTCCTGGCCCAACTGGACTTCATGAAAGCAAAGGGACTGTGCTTAGTTGCCAGTGAATCTGACATACTTTGTTGGGAAACATTTAAAACTATATATGAAATTATTTATATGAAATTATTTATTGAGTATATACAGTGAGCCAAAGATAGTGCTCAATGCTTTAAGACCTTCATTTTATTTAACCTTCACAATAATTCCACTAGGTTAATATTAGGACTGTTATGATGCTTGTTTTATAAATGGGAAAACTGAGATTTTAGGGATTAAGTAATTTGTATACAATCTTTTTTAAAGTTTACTTATTTTTAATTGAGTGACTTCCCTGGTGGCTCAGACGGTAAAAGCATCTGCCTAAAATGCAGGAGACCTGGGTTTGATCCCTGGGTTGGGAAGATCCCCTGGAGAAGGAAATGGCAACCCACTCCAATACTCTTGCCTGGAAAATCCCATGGATGGAGGAGCCTGGTAGGCTACAGTCCATGGGGTCTCAAAGAGTCAGACATGACTGAGCGACTTCATTACACTGCTATTTTTAATTGAATGATAATTGCTTTACAGTATTGCAGTGGTTTCTACCAAATATCAACATGAATCAGCCATCGGTTTACCCATGTCCCGTCCCACTTGAACATCCCTCCACTTTCCTCCCCATCCCAGCCCTCTAAGTTGTTACTAAGCCCCAGTTTGAGTTCCCTGAGTCATACAACAAATTCCTGTTGGCTACCTATTTTACATATGGTAATGTATGCTTTCATGTTATTCTCTCCATACTTCCCACTCTCTCCTTCTTCCACCCCAGCTGTGTCCATAAGTCTGTTCTCCATGTATGTCTCCATTGCTGCTCTGCATATAGGTTCATCAGGGCCATCTTTCTGGATTCCATATATGTACATTGGTATGCAATCTTTGTTTTTCTCTTTCTGACTTACTTCACTCTGTATAATAGGCTCTAGGTTCATCCACCTCATTATGGCTGACTCAAACGTGTTCCTTTTTATGGCTGAGTAATACTCCATTCTATATGTGTGATACACACACACACACACACACACACACACACACATATATATATCCATTCACCTGTCAATGGCCATCTAGGTTGCTTCCATGTTCTAGCTATTATAAATAAACCTGCAGTGAACATTGGTTTACATGTGTCTTTTTAAATTTTGGTTTTGTCAGGGTATATGCCTAGTAGTGGGGTTGCTGAGTCATATGGTGGTTTTATTCCTAGTTTTTTTAAGGAATCTCCAAACTGTTTTCCATAGTGGCTGTATCAATTTGCATTCTACCAACAGTGCAAGAGAGTTCCCTTTTCTCCACACCCTCTCCAGCATTATTGTTTGTAGGTTTTTTTGATGATGGCCATTCTGCCCAGTGTGAGATGATATCTCATTGTAGTTTTGATTTGCATTTCTCTAATAATGAGCCATGTTGAGTATCTTTTCGTGTGTTTATTAGCCATCTGAATGTCTTCTTTGGAGAAGTGTCTGTTTAGGTCTTTTGCACACTTTTTGATTGGATTATTTGTTTTTCTGGTATTTGTACACTTGTACATTTTTGAAATTAACCCTTTGTACCTATGAAGTATGATAATGTGGTAGAAGAATGTAATATATAAGGTTTAAAAATTATCTATGATCATGCTTCAAAAATAGAACTTAAATCTAGAAAACCCTTAGAAATCAAATCATCCAATATTCCCCCCACCACTACATTTCATAGGAGGAAGACCCCAAAGTCCTAAGAATTTGAGTTTTCCTTTTAAAATACCCTAACAAAGTTGTTACTTTTACAACTTCCTAGGAGGGCTTGTGCTTTTATTGAATTTAGTATTAATAGAACTTTATTATTACTATGGATTTATTTTTTGGATTATTTATTTTTATGGATTTATTATTACTATGGATTTTTAATAGTATTTTAACTATTTTTATGGATTATTATTACTATGGATTTAGACAGGATGTAGAGGGAGTATACGGAATTGGTAATTTAGAATTTCTTAATCTGTTGTGTTAGAATGGGTCACATGGGGCCAGTGTTTAGTTGGGTCAGGTTGAGACCCTGCATTTATGGTTAAAATCCCATTCTATGGTGATTAGGTGGAAAGAGGATGTGACTGCTGGTTGTCAGTTCGTGTTTAACAGCCAACAGCAAAGAATCGGAGTACAAAATGTGAAAATCGTTACTAGAAAGGTATAATGAAATATTATCTGTATATGACCACTGTGATGCATACTTTTTAGGCTGCTGCTGTGTGGATATATTTCTCCTCTTAAACACTTTTATTTCAACCAATTATCTGCTTTTTACATTGATCAAGTTTGGTTTGTGAAAACAAGGAGGCATTGTATGATATGATTGTTTGTACTCTATACTACCATTAGAAATGAGTCTTTTTCTGTCTTTTTGGTTCATTTCATTGTTTTCCAGACTTATGGGTGGATACCCACTTGGGGAACATGTTAAAAGATTTTCATTTAAGAATTCTGTGAGGGGTCCAGTAATCTTCATTGGCTCCCCTGACTGACCCTAAGAGATTTTGATGTGATTCATAACTAAAATTAGAAAAAATGTTGAATTAAAGGTACAATTCTATTTCTGATCTTTCTAAGATAAAGAATCCCCTAAACATCCTTCATATAAAAAAAAAGCTAGGTCAACAAAATAATTGTTAGGTCAGGGGTAATTTCTGTTTTGTGCCAAATATAAAATTGAGCCTTGGTTGAATTTGTCCTTAGAGAGAACTGTATTTTGGCATACATAGAAACCTAAGAAAACAAAATATTTTCATGCCTTCTTTGATGTAGTATGAGGTTCATTTAATGTAGACAGCTTTTGTTGGCTATGATTCTTTTTCTTCAGTCTTATAACACTGGACTCAGACATGGGGGTGATTAACATCTTTCTTTACAGGAATCAAAGATACTGAAAATGATAAAACTCTGTGGGTATTCAGTCTTTTTCTGCCTTTAACATCTTTGTGCTCCCTTCCTCTACTCCTCAAGTCTTTTGGAATTAAGTTTTTAAGAGGTATATGTGGTATTTTTCATGTTTAGTTCAACCTTAAATATCAAAATGCTCCTTTCTCCATAATGGCTATAGTTGGATAATATCCAGTTGGCTCTCTCTTTTCTGTTCTTTTCATCAGTTGTTAGCATGGTATTTTCTCTCAGGGCTACAGGTGATATGAGTTGATTGCAAAAGTCAGTGCTGTACCCTCCCTAGCAGTTTCCACAGCTACCTGGGCACAGTGGTAAAATGAGGCTTTTGTTTTGCATGAATAGCTCTACTCTCTCTCTGCTGTTCTGGTTCTCTTTTCTGAGGGCCTCAAATGAACACTTTCACTGAGGTGGCAGAAGAAGTTCCCTTACTTTGAGAAACTAGTAAACTAAGTATGCTGTCAGGCTCCAAGCCAACTACAGTGCTAAGCATGACAATTAATTGGATAACTACCAAATACCTCTTACTGTAACTGTAACTCAGAGTATCCCTTGCTGAAGTTAAAAAAAAAAATTAATTTGAATGTTTCTAAGGGTACCCACCAAATGTCAGCACTGTTGGCCTGCTAAGTTTTGGCACTGCAGGCAATGGAAGGGACTGGTACATTGTAAATAAAGCTCTAGCGTATGCTGGATTTAATCCTCCCCATACAGTCAGGTAACCTTGTCTCCACATCATATGAGGAAAATGAAATTCACACAACCAGTTTGTTTATATCCCCAAACTATGGACTTCTCATTACTAAACACTACCCTTGAGTCCTATGATGTCTATCTTGAAAGGCCTGTATTCCAGCAAGAAAGAGAAGCCACACCCACAAGTCACAGGGCTTGTATATTTTTATTTATGGGCAGGTGAGTAATACAGAGAGATGCTGTGGGAGTTTTGAAGAATGAGACAATATGCTGGGGTGGGGGTATCATGGAAAAATGTCATTATGGAAATAAGAATTGAGTCTGATGGACAGGGAGGGACTTGATTGGTCAACAGAAGTGAAAAAGCCATTCTAGGTAAGGAATACAATTCAGCCATAGCAGGGACAGAGTTGATAATCAAAGCTGAAGGACAGGCGCAGCAATGGGGAGATGATAAGCTACTCTGGGAGAAACGTGAATGCCAGGGTTATAAGACGGGGTGTTGCAAGGTTGCAATGGTAAAATTTTTACATTGTTGAACAAACATCAGTTCTGAAGAACACTGGGATTAACCAGGAAGCAGTTGGAACTGAGCATGAGGATACTGGCAATTTGGTAAAGCCAATTTGCAGACTGCTAAAATAATCTGGCCTTGAGGTAAAGTGTGACCCTGGATAGTAGCATAGAATATAGATTGAAAAAGTAGATTTAAAATGAATGAGTGACATTATCAGAGAAATGCAAATCAAAACCACAATGAGGTACCACTTCACACCAGTCAGAATGGCTGCGATCCAAAAATCTGCAAGCAATAAATGCTGGAGAGGGTGTGGAGAAAAGGGAACCCTCCTACACTGTTGGTGGGAATGCAAACTAGTACAGCCACTATGGAGAACAGTGTGGAGATTCCTTAAAAAATTGCAAATAGAACTACCTTATGACCCAGCAATCCCCCACTGCTGGGCATACACACCGAGGAAACCAGAATTGAAAGAGACACATGTACCCCAATGTTCATCGCAGCACTGTTTATAATAGCCAGGACATGGAAACAACCTAGAGGTCCATCAGGAGATGAATGGATAAGAAAGCTGTGGTACATATACACAATGGAGTATTACTCAGCCGTTAAAAAGAATTCATTTGAATCAGTTCTGATGAGATGGATGAAACTGGAGCCGATTATACAGAGTGAAGTAAGCCAGAAAGAAAAACACCAATACAGTATACTAACACATATATATGGAATTTAGAAAGATGGCAATGACGACCCTGTATGCAAGACAGGAAAAAAGACACAGCTGTGTATAACGGACTTTTGGACTCAGAGGGAGAGGGAGAGGGTGGGATGATTTGGGAGAATGGCATTCTATCATGTATACTATCATGTAAGAATTGAATCGCCAGTCTATGTCTGACGCAGGATACAGCATGCTTGGGGCTGGTGCATGGGGATGACCCACAGAGATGTTATGGGGAGGGAGGTGGGAGGGGGGTTCATGTTTGGGAACACATGTAAGAATAAAAAAAATAATAATAAATAAATAAATAAATAAATAAAATGAATGAGTGAGTTCAGGGACTGACCAGAACCAGAAAAACTAGTCAATTACAGCAGATATGCTACCACTCAGAAGTGAAATTAAACATATCAATCCATATTTTTTCTTTTTAACCAAATGCTTATTTTGCTTATGTACTAAGCATTAAGAAGTTCATCAATGGAATTAAAGCTTAGGGGAGAGTGGAAAAGATTTGCCTGGAAATCACAATTATCCCCATCATATTATATGTCTAGATGTTTACATGGTTGTGTTAGTAGTCCAGTAGGAACTTACCTGGAAGCTCTGACCCATTTAATATGGGCTTTATGATCAGAGCTGTCCTAGCTGGTTAGGGTCCCCTGATCACATTCCTAAAATTTGGAAGACATACATTCATGTTGAGTTTGCAAGAATAATGAACAATTATATACTATTTTCGGAGAAGGCAATGGCACCCCACTCCAGTACTCTTGCCTGGAAAATGCCATGGACGGAGGAGCCTGGAAGGCTGCAGTCCATGGGGTCGCTAAGAGTCAGGCATGACTGAGCGACTTCACTTTCACTTTTCACTTTCATGCATTGGAGAAGGAAATGGCAACCCACTCATGTTCTTGCCTGGAGAATCCCAGGGACGGGGGAGCCTGGTGGGCTGCTGTCTGTGGGGTCTCATAGAGTCGGACACGACTGAGGTGACTTAGCAGCAGCAGCAGCAGCATGTACTATTTTATTAATATATAATGCTGTATAAAATTAATGTGGAAATTTTGTTGTTGCACTTCAAGGGGACCAAAATAATGAACACTGAGTTTGTTTTTAAAGTTAAGAAAGAAATGTACAGAATTATACAGAATGTGTCCTCTGTGCCTTTTGAATATTTTATTTGGCATCTGACTAGTCAAATTGGGTTAAATGCCAGTTTGTTTTGGTTTCAGGGATTTTATGTTTGAGCTTCTCAGTAATGATATTTAGAGAAATGTGAAACTGCCTGTCCATTATTAAAATGTTGAAACTATTTGAAAACATTTTATAGAAACATCACAATTAAGGAATTATGCTGCTGTTTAATTGTGTAATATCAAATGCAAACTCCAACTCCATATGTTTTGATGTGGTATGATTCGATTTGAATTTACTTTGATAGTTCTCTGTTTCAAGTCCATTGTTATTCCCAGTATTTTTTTAGTTTTAGGACCAAAGCCATTTTCCTATCTGGATTTTCATTAATTGTTAATTTTACTGACTGCTTATTTTTGTATTCTTGTATGAAAGAGTCATTTGCAGATTGTTCAGAAATTGTAATTATGTTCTTACATAAACCTCTTTTGGAGACTTTGTGTAAATTTCCTTTTGATTTATTGTAGACTATAAACAAGTCAAAACATTCTATTGTTTAGATTTTTTTTTAGAAGACACTAATCATGTCATATTTCTGCATCATATCCTGATTTATCCTTCAATTTTAACTTTGGAAGTAGCTTCCTCTTTGTTTCCCTGATCTCAAGGCAGAATTCAGAACACACTGAACAATATATGAGACAGGCGAGCATTTTCAACAGGAAACAAAAGTTTAGTTCTAATCCGTTTTCATTTGTGTGTTCTATTTTTAAAACCTGAAGTGCTAAAAAGTAAATAATAATGCTATGAATGATTTCTTTATTTAGAAAATCAACTGTCAATTACCTAATGAATATTCTTTTTAATCAATGTTAATTGACACACTTCCTGCACTTATAAACTCAGTGCTTGCATAATAGGTTCATTTTGACTGTTCCTGACTTTCCTTTTATGTTTAGGTAGTCCTGTTGGATGTAATTCTGTATTATTCCCTGAATTCCCTAGTCTGGAGCTAGATGGAGCTATGAGATCTTTTCTAGTAAATGCCAGGCCAGTGACTCTTCAGGTCTACTTGGGATAATCAGTGCCAAAGCCTGTTTTTAAAGCCTCTTGCCCCTTTACTCTTGAAGAGAATGTGGAAGGAAAAGTCTAGACTTTTAAAGCACTGTCATTAAAATGGATAGATATTCCCACAGTTCTCCAATAATCCAGTATTACTAAACAGTTAAAAAAAAAAATCTAACATTAAAACACCGAAAACAAAAAGAAACATGTATGTGTTTAAGATATACCTACCCTTTAACGCTCAAAATCAGATTAAATGTTTTGTGATAAAAATACATTCCTTGATTTTCTTTTCCAAAAGAGTGTAACTCTCTGAGAAATCCACAAAATACAGAAAATGATTCAAAGAATAAAGGAACCTATAACCATTGTTTTAGAACTCATCTGCCAAATTTTATACGCACGTGTTTGATAGAGAGATAGATGTAATTATATATGCAACATGTAATGCAGGTATATATAATTATATAAGTGTGTCGAAAATATCTCACCAAGAAAGAGGAGACGTTTCGCTTGAAAGGTTTTAGTTAGAATTTAGTGATCAGTGACTTTGGGGGTTTCTGTGTGTGCAGGCTGGTTTACAAAGTCTCATCAGTGACTCTTGCCCATGCCTACAAAATGCTTTGGACAAAAAAAAAAAAAAAAAAGCTGCTGTTTTGTGTGTAGTTGTTTCATTTTGCTCTAAGTTCTCTGTGCGGCCAGCTGTGCTGTTGTATCCACTTGTTATTCCATGTGTTTAAGTCCTGAAGAATATGCCTCAGCTGCTGTCTTGCCGCTTAATATCGGTTAGGGCACAAGTTGTTAAAGGCCATGTGCTTACTCAAAGAAGCTAATCGTAATAAATTCTTTGTGCTATTCTCTAATTGGGTTGGCTCTAGCCCTGTGCTACTCAGATATTTGGATAATTGTGTGCGTGATTTTCATTTACCTAATTTGGCAAATACTTACTTAAACTCCGCCCTTTCTTTGTCTTGTTTTTTAAGTCATTTGTAGACTAAGTCTATTACTGAGAATTGCATCTCCTAAACTCTATTCTCCCTGTATATGTTGTCTTTATTTACTTTTTAGATCTAGAGAGTAAACCGTGTTTCAAAAAGTTTCTAAAAGGCTGGGAGGGGTACAGGGGTTTTTCTTGGTTTGGCTTTAATAAGCACTAGGAGTATTTTGTCAGTCTAGGTAGCTACCTATTAGCTAAATAACCAATAAATAGGCACATTATAACCATTACTATAAGATCATAAGTGAATAATAAAGTCGATTAATAGATAGAGATCTTACATCTGAAAGACCTGAGCATCTAAAATATGCATTAAAAGGGTTACACTAAAACTTATGTCTTTTACAGGCTGAGAATCTTATTCAAGGCCTACTGGTTAGTTCATTACACACCATGACTGGGCTTCATTATTATTAGCCTCTTTCTCTAAAGGGGGTGTGAGCCTATTCAGTCCTCACAGCAGTGATACATGATACAGTAAGATATAGCATCCTTTTAACAAGTGAGGGAGCTCTAGCTCAGAGGGCCTACACCCTTGGTCTGCAACCATCCAGCTTACTGAAGTGGGATATTTAGCCTCAGTTATCTAACTGTCAAATCCCTGCTTCCCCCAGCTATTCATTATTCATTTGTCCAACCAAATACCGTACCCACCCCCCAGCACTTTCTTAAGTATATGTTTTGTGCCAGACACCCTTGAAGCTGCTTAGTATTTAATGCTAAATGACACTGATGAGGCCTGCTTGAGTCGGGAGACAGTAACAAACCAGAAAAATCAAACAAAGCCAAAAGAGTATATAATTATAATGTGGTAAGAAAGGATAAAAACCAGGATGCTCTGTGAGAGAATGACTAGAAATGACATCAGGTGGAGGGATTGTGGAATGTCTTTGCAGAAAATACACCTGAGTCCATGTTAGGATTCTAAAGGTAAATAAGAGAAAGGAAAGATACTAGGCAGCTAGCAATGAAAGAAGAAATAGGCTAATAGGAAATACATAAGGCAGAGAGGAATAAAAACCAATCAAATAGCATAGGAGCTCTCACGTAGAGCAGACAGTAAGTAGCCTCCTCTAACACAAATACCTCTCAAGATAGCCCTGCATTATATCAGGGTACTCTAAGCCCTTAATTATTAAAATTTTGTATAGAAAGAGATGAAATAAGTACATTCTATTTCAGAAAGTAGGCACTTGTGAAGAATTTTAGGGACAAAAGCAGTAAATATACAGTAAAAAAGTTTTGGTGTGCTTAAAAAGAGTAAAGAGCCATTAGTAGAAATTTCACCTGGAAAAAACATTACAAAACTGGAGGTAAGGAGAAGGGAGACCCAGCTACAATATTTTTATTTCCCAGGTTGTAAAGAGCCTCCAGAATATATGGAGGTAGTATAATTATCATACAATAGAAGACAGAGATTTAAAAACATCCTCTGTAGCATTTGTCCTTGTCAATGTTCCACATTTTGGCCATTCTAAGGATTATGTAGTGGTATATCATTGTATTTTTAATTTGCATTTTAATGACATGTAATCTGGATTATTCATCTATATACTTATAAGCAAGAGTCTCTGTTTCTTTGTTGGGGTGTCTGTAAGGTTTGGTCTACTTTAAAAAATAAACAATGTGTTTTACCAGATGTAATCACTGTGTAACCATCACTTAAATAAAAATGTAGAACTTTTCCATCACTTGAATACCTTGCCATGTACCTCTTTCTGGTGAAAACCTCCATCCCCAGAGGCAACCATAGCACTGATTTCTGTCACCCTTGCTTAGTTCAAGAACTTCATATCATCAAAAAATTATCTTCTGGGGCCTGGCTTCTGTCATTCCATAATGTTTGTGAAACTCAGTCTCATAGTTGTGTGAAAGTGAAAGTCACTCAGTTGTGTCCGGCTCTTTGCAATCCAGGGAATATGCAGTCCATAGAATTCTTCAGGCCAGAATACTGGAGTGGGTAGCCTTTCCCTTCTCCAGGGCATCTTCCCAGCCCAGGGATCAAACCCAGATGTCCCGCATTACAGGTGATTCTTTACCATCTGAGCCACAAGGGAAGCCCATAGTTGTGTGAATCAGTGGTTTATTCTTTTCTATTGCAGAATAATATTCCATTGTATGGATATGTGGAGAAGGCAATGGCACCCCACTCCAGTGCTCTTGCCTGGAAAATCCCATGGACGGAGGAGCCTGGTGGGCTGCAGTCCATGGGGTCGCTAAGAGTCAGGCATGACTGAGCGACTTCACTTTCACTTTTCACTTTCATGCATTGGAGAAGGAAATGGCAACCCACTCCAGTGTTCTTGCCTGGAGAATCCCAGGGACGGGGGAGCCTGGTGGGCTGCTGTCTGTGGGGTTGCAGAGATGGACAGAGTCAGACATGACTTAAGCGACTTAGCAGCAGCAGTAGCAGCATGGATATACAATAGTTTTTTCATTTTTCTTCACTATTCTAATGAAGTGATATATTGTGGTGTTTTTAATTCATATTTCCCTTACAATGAATGCTATTTGATCTTTTTATGATTTTAAAAGTTTAGTTTATGTTTTTGACAGTTCTGCTGAGACATTACATATCCCACAGAAATTTCACCAATAAACTGCATTATTCAGTAGTTTTCAGTATATATAGAGAGAGTTGTCCAACCATCACCAAAAGTTAATCTTAGAATTATTCATTTCTCAAAAAGAAACTTTGCACATGTGTAAGTGCAAGGTCCCTCCCCTCTTCCAATCTATGCATTGTAAAATGTTTTATATTTTTGTATGTTCTTTATCCAAGGCCTAGTAAATAGCTCTCTTGGCTTTGTCCACACTGAGCATGAAGATGGCACATTTCTTTCTAGTCTGTCTTTCAAATTGCTTTGCAGAGCATCCTGTGAAAATCTTTAGGTGGAGTGCTCTCGAACTTGAATGTCATTCACATCACCTAAGGTTGGAGGTTCTGATTAGGTAGGTTTCTATTAGATCTGAAATTGCGCATTTCTGACAAGTTCTCCCCTGATGCCTGTGCTGCAGGTCCATGGGGCCTCGTTGAACTACAAGGTAAGAGATTTTGGTTGGATGTCTTGAAAGAGGACAGTGAAAGGAAGGCTGTGTTTCTGCTGTAACATTTTCTGTCCTGTGATTTATACGCAGATGACATTTTTATTCTCAGAGTAGTTCTTATTCCATTTTGGGTGTTTTAAAAGTTCATCACTTCTCTTTGTAGGTATGTAAAAAGGGAATGGGCTTTAAGAATTTTAAAGGTAGGATTCAAAAGAAGGCCTTGAAAACGTTATAGCACGTACTAGCTTGTTGATAGCTCACTAAGGACCCTGTCGAACAAGGAAAGAGAAACAACTCTAGGGGGAGAATCCTCTGGGGTCCCTGTGGGGACTAGTTTACTAAGGGTAGGATTTCTTAAAAGCCCTTTCAGGGCCCTTCCTCAGTTTCTGAAACCCCTCCTTTGCTGGCCTTTCCCAAAGCTTATAGAAGACCCAGGGTGAAGAGGGAATTGTACTCAGAGTTGATGCCAGTGGAGAGATGTTGACCTGGATCTGTGAAAACAGCAGTATCCATCCTTGCCTGAGTCATTAGATTATTAGTTGAGTGGTGAACAAAAGGACAATATTGACTGTATATAGTTATTGCTCAAAAGTATTTAGTTTGGCTTAAATCTTTGTTTTCAAAGTGCAGTAATATGGAGATTTACTTACAGAGCTCTATTTGCCTCAACTCAGTGCTTGGTAGAAGCTATCTATTGGTGCATCTAGTTTAAATGCAATTTTTTTTTATTTTCTTAAAAGCTCAGTACACTTTTACTGAGCAAACCAAATTTTTTTTTCTACCATTAGCCAATAGATAACTGAGGATACATTTTATAGACAAAACGGTTGTTGCATTGAGTTAAAGGACTTCGGTTTTCCGTAAAGCATAAGTAAGTGGCAGTTACCTCATGCTACCTTGGTCTTGGCAGACATGTAGACCTGACAGATAATATGCAAGGAAAGGGGCACATTTTGTCTTTTTAATTTGACGTCTTTTAACAAGATGTACCTCTGTCTCTATTCCAGGAGATGTTTCATTATGTTTACAAGGATCCCTCTCTCCAGGCCTGGTTGCTTCCAAACACTCAAGTCTACTTATTAAACTTTAAATTCTGTTAAGGTATTAAATTTTACCTGGTGGGGACACTGCCTTAACACGGTCTGAAATGTTGATTGAAAAGCCCTTCATTTAAAGATAGAGGTTATGTAAATGAAAACACTCCACTGTAGAAATTTTGTAAGGTGTATCTATTTAAAGTGAAGTATAAAAAAATTTTAATGAAAATAAATTAAAAAACGAAATCTAATTGTCAGTCTACCAAAGAATATCACCAAAGATGTCAATATTTTATGAGGGATTATCATATGACTTTCTGAAAAATACCAATAATGCTTGCAAGTAGTGAGGATCAGCAACTAAAGATTTATTTAGTAATGATAATAATTGTGGTACACTTGCATACATGAGAACTCTTTGTTTCTGCTAGCCAAATACTTTGTGTCAGTTTGGAAACATCAGTTAGGTGTCCCACATCATTGTTTTGTTCATTTCAGAGAGAATAATTCTGGTTAGACAAATTAAACTATGACTCTATGTTCTCAGAACTGAATAACTTCCTCAGACTGAACATATTAAATTAGTTTCAATTTCCTGCCAAAATTTATAGACAGGTTGTAAATGAAAAAGCTGCCTCTGCTCTTCATTATCACCATATATTATAGTTTTTTAAATAAAAATGTTATTTACTTGCACCTACTGTCAGATATTAAACTACAGAGGCATCCATCAACAGTTCTGTTGGTGCTGTAAAGAAAAAAGTCATGTAACAGCACACCTGGCTTCAGTGTTACACCAAAGAGTTAGTGTTACAAGGTGGCTTTGATATGTCAGAAAAGCTAATTATGTCCCATCAAAGGACTGAAGAAATTGCCTTTTTTAATGAAAAGTATTTTATTGGAGGTGGCAATGATCTTAGGCAAAGCAGTAAAACTAGGTGTGTAATTATATAAATTCTTTAAATTCTTATTAAACTTCACTAATTGACATGTTACTATCCCATATTGTAGAAAAAAATTGGTTAAACATAAAAATCAGAAGAATGGTTTTAGACCATAGAGATACAATCTAATCTAAACCTGAGTCTCTGTTTTTTTTAAGTACAGTCTCAATTTTCCTCTGTCACTTGTTTATAGTTATGTATGTTTTTATTTTATGTTGAACTAAGAGAATAGCAGATTTTTATAGGAATAAACATTTTAGTCAACAAAATGAAAAAAAAACCTACAGAATAGGGGAAAATATTTGCAAAGCATTTATCTCATAAGGATTTGATATCTAAAATATATATAAAATATATAAATCATACAACTCAATAGCAAATAAATAAATAATTGGCAAAGAACCTGAATAGATTGAATCGAAGAAGACATACAAATGGCCAATACATACCTGAAAATTATGCTCAATATCACTGAGCATTAGGAAAATATAGATCTAAACTACAAGTTATGACATCATACCTGTTAGAATGGCTGTTATTAAGAAGAGATGTTGCCGAGTGCGTGGAGAAAGGGAAAGGCTTGTGCCCCGGTGGTAGACATGTAATTTGGTACAGTCATTATTGAAAACAGAATGGAGGTTCCTCAAAGAATAAAAATAGAGCTTCTATAGGGTCCCGTGGTCCCACTTCTGAGTATTTATCCAAAAGAAATCGGGATCTCGGAGACTTCTGTACTCCATTGTTCTTTGCAGCACTGTTCATGGTGGTCAAGATATGAAACAACATGATTGTCCCTTGATGGATGAATAAGGAAAACGTGTGTGTACATATATGCATATATATGTGTGTGCTGTGTGTGTGCATGTGTGTGTGTCCTTTCCTGGGGGAGGAAATGGCAACCCACTCCAGTAATCTTGCTGGGAAAATCCCATGGACAAAGGGATCTGGCAGGCTACAGTCCATGGGATTGCAAAGTGTTGGATGTGAGCTACTGGCCACACACACATGCATACACACACATGTATTTTAGCCATAGTGAGATATTACTCATCCATAAAAAAGATGGAAATCCTGCCACTAGTGACAAGGTAGGTAAATCTGAAGTATTATGCAAAGTGAAGGAAGCCAGGCACAGACAAATATTGCTTGATAGCATATACAGAATATAAAAGAGTCGAACTTGCAGAAGCAGGTGGTAGGATGATGGTTACTAGGATCTGAGCAGTTGGGAAATGGGGAGATATTGATTCAAGGGTATAAAGTTTCTGTTATAAAATGAATAAGTTCTGGGGATCCAGTATGCACATGGGATTGTAGTTAGTAATAGTGTACTCTATCCTGGAAATCTAAGAGAGTAGAGCTTATGTATTCTCACCTCCCCTACCTCCCCAAAAGGTAGCTATGTGAGGTGAGATGATGGGTGGGTTAATTAGCTCAATTGTGATCATTGTTTCATAATGTATAGGGATATCAAATCACCCCATGTATGCTGTAAATATGTACAATATTTTGTTAATTGTATCTCCATAAGTTGGAATAAAAGCATAATCAATTAATAACATATATATGTTCCTTAAAGACACACATTTCCTAGCTGAGGGTAATAAATTACCCAAGTACCTTTTTGCTTCTGTTATGTATATGACACGTGTGTATATGTTTCCCATTTACTGATACACACACACACACATATATGTTTATATATGAATTCAATTATTTCAAGAACCTCATCAACGGTTATTGTGAAGTAAGTCCTGCTCTACTGTACATCAGGATTAACAGCAGAACTTTTTATTGCTAGCTTTGACAGAATGTATGTGATTATTAGTGATGTCTTTTTTTAGAAAATTGTAAATTATAGGAACACTGCGCAGGAAGAAAGAAATGAAGCATACAGCAGTTATTTAGTTTTATAAGATTGACAATGACTTTTTTTTTTTTTTTTTCCTAAAAGTTCAGTACTTAAAGCAGAAAGCTGTAAGTGTTGGCTGCTTTAGATGCCCTTAGCTATTTGGGATGTGGAAAGATGTATGCTATAAATGTTTTACTCCTGTAATTGTCATCACTTCAGAATGGTTTGATTCAGTTGTTCTGTAGGAAAAGTGCGTGAAAAAATGATCTCTGGCAGCTTTCCGTAATGGTGACCATTGGTTTGTCTTTCTTTTTTTTAATTGCAAATGTGAAAGAAATTAACTCGTTAGTAGATGAGCATGGTTTCTGAAACATTCTGTTTCTATGTCTCCAACAGTAGTCCAAGCAAGGACTGTGACAGGACAACCAGTAAAGAGCAACTGTTTTAAGTGTTTAAGGTGGGAGAACTTCTCAGGGTGTATTCCAGCTATTTGGATTTGTGATTCTGAAACAGTAAAATGAGATTTGAAGGCATGAACTACTCCATATCAGAAAACTCATAGATATGAGTACAGGTAACCCAGGGTGTGGGGTTTATCCTCCTCCCAACTCATGTTCTGTGACACCGGTTAGATCACCTTTCTCTCTGTGTGTCCTGTGATGCCATGGTCAGCTCTAAGGTTGCTTAGATTTTGCAGCAGTGTGACATGCATGGAGGAAACCAAATGTAGAAATAGATAATTTATAGGAATCTAGGTCAGAGCTTAATCTTGGGAACCAGAGGCCTGACTGGGTTGTAGGTAGAGTAAGATTCTTTAAAATAACTCTTGATAGCTAACATGGTATGTTTTTTGTAAAGCTGTCAGAGATGGTCTCTTATCAGCATTACACGTCTTGGAATTGAATGTTTGGTTGGAGGTGGTTTGGTTTGTATACCTACTTATGCCTAATCAATTTTTGTGCTTACAGCTCATAGCTTGATTCTGAAATAGGTTAGCAGAGTCTAGATATCACTGAGCATATTCTTTTTGCCATTGCCTGATTGACTGGCTGACAGAAGCCAGCTGCCAGCCTACAGTTAGATTGAAATGGACTCTGATGATTAGTAGAATTTTAGTGAGAAATAAAGTTGAGGTTATTTTCACTTTGTTTTGTTAAGTGTGAAATTGCAAAACATCCTTTTATATTGATCAGACATGATGTGGCTGTTCTGAAGGATTCATTTCTTTGATGTGCTTCTCAAAAGGAATAGATCGGATCCCAGATTTTCTTTCCCAGACTGCCAACTTCCAATATGTGGGAGATTGCTCTGTAAAATGACCCCATTTCTGAAGGATATTTCTCACTGTTTACAAAGGGGGCTGTCAGAGCCCAAGAAAAAAGAAAAGGTTTACTGTCAATGTTCTTTGAGAAAGGTTGGAGGAGTTGTTTGGGCTTTAACATCATTTAGCTTGAAATTATCAGCTGTTCTCCATCTCTGTCTTTGGCTGGTTGCCTGCAAGGTCCATATACATAGTGGTTTGAAATACAGCAGAGTAGGCAAAAGCCTTGTTATCTCCCAGAAACGTACAGCTGATGTGGGGCTGCACATAAACGACTTTCCCATGGACAGGATATCTGGTCTAACTACTTTAAAAAATTGCATGATCCTATAGGGAAGCCTTGCTAACTAATGCAATAATTATCTAGGAGAGGAGCCAACATCCTGCAATTATATTAGAACAAACGTGTTGCAGTATGTCTGTTTGTGTATGTCTCTTGGCATCTTGAATTAATATTTTATCATATTTCATTAAGAAAAAAAAATAAGCCAGAGAACCCTTGGAAACAAAATCATTTGGAATTACCTGTTGTGTGAGGTTAGAAAATTTCTATGAAATTTCTTCCATCTTGACAAAATAATATCACACCACTGAAAACAATTCATGTTTCCCTCATAGTTAATAGAGGCAAGTATTTTTCTTGAGGTCTGCTTTAGAAAAACTTGACCCTATTAGACATTATCTTTAGTTACTTAATTTTTCTTTTTATTGTTTTGTAATCTGTGTCTATATTAATTGAATGCATATAGTACTTTTTTTTTTTGGTTGAATGCAAAGTAGATTAACAGAGTTCAACATTTATAAGTTGGTAAACCTTTAACTGGCAGTTATTTCTTCAGAACGATGTTGTTTATTTTATGTATAGCTTCAGCTTATATTGATAATGCAACCTAGCCTGGAATTTTGCTTAATAAAATTTAAAAACAACTAGGGGGATTTAAGCTTTTTTTTTTCTTTCTTTCTTCCTTTTAGTCATAGATTACTCAATATTATCATTTTCAGTGGCTGGGGAAATGATTTATTTTAACTTGTATATCTCAACCTGAAAAATACCATCTCTTGGATTTGCTAGACAGTCCCCAGCAGTGACATGCTCATGCTAACTGGGCATCTTTCAAAGGCAAATTTCTGGTGGATACCAGGCCAGGGTGATGGAAGAAGATCTGAGGCCACATGTGTAGTTGACATGGGATCTTAGTCTGGGGTAGTGGTGGTGGAGGGGGTTGTTCAGAAAGAGAATGAGTTTGTAATAAAGAGCCCAGATTACTGATCCTGTGAGTAGTCATCAGTTGTTAGCTAGGCATCAGTCCTCTTCTCCTAAGGTGATAAAGGTGTGCTTTTGCACTGTCTTAAATCTTGAGTATTGTAGGAGGGGCAAAGTTAGACCCAGGCACCAAGATTGGTATTGTACTGTGGCTGTCATTTTTTAAAGGGCCTAGTAGATAGCTGATAGAGCTTGTCGGGGACACATTCTACTATCAGGCAGTAAAAACACTTTCTTAGGTATACTTGGATATACATGCATGCTTTTGATTTCAGCAAGGGGTGGAACAAGCTCTCACTTGCACTGAAGCACAAAGCTGTGAATAACTTTCACTACCTTTGGAACACAATGGCTGGGGTTGATTTTAATTTCCAAACTTTGCATATTCAACAAAAGCAATTTTGTTAATTTTCCCATGTTTACAAACCTGTCCCATTCCCCTGTTTCCTGGAAGTGAGAATCCACTGAGAAATCTTTTGTTACCAGTCTGTACTTTCATCCCATTGTACCCAGAGTTATTATCATTGGATTTAGTGTTAAATCACTCTAAACCTTTTTTCTAGATTGTATTTTCCATGAGGACAACAACCTGATCATTATTTTATAATCCTTCTAAGATTTAGCATAATATTGTGTAGTCTAGAAATAACAACACTTTACCACCGGATTGATTGATTTTTTGGAAGATGGCTGATTTTACAAAAATCTTTATTTGTAGATCATGTCTTTTATTTCCCTCTCTTTCTTCATGCCTCACAAAGGATTACTTAGTGTGTTGGTAGCCAGAGTCTGACAAAACATCCATTTTGAAGACTACTAGTTGATTCTGTGGACTTCAAAGTAGGGGTCCTGCTGTAGGTCTTTCAATGTTATGACTTAGGTTTAGAATTTTTCTATTCAAAATGTGGCTTGTGGACAGCATGACGTCATCTGCAAGCTTATTAAAACTGCAGAATTGTGCTCTTCCTCCCAGTCACTGACTTAGAATACTTTTGAGGGAAATCAGACGATTGTGAATCTCCAAAAATTCAAAACTGCTATGATAGAACCTCAGAGAGTTAACTTTTAGTACTGTAAACATTATTCAGGATGAGTTAGGAAGTCCTGGTGGAATTTGGGGGAATTATTCCAACCTCATTCTTTGCACACCTTTGTGGGGAATAAGAGATGAGACTTTTCTATGAAGGAAATGAGTTTCCATTGCTTTTGTAAAGACACCCTGTAGTCCTAGTCTTAATTTTCTCCTGGTTGGACTATCATGTAAGTGAGAATTTACATTTTTTTTCTCAGTATCTCTGGAAATGCTAATAAAAATAAGTTTCCTTGTGGTTGTTTAATTACCAGTGTTGTTCTCATTGACTTTACTATGTTGGCATTGTGAAGTAGTGGGGAAAATATGGATTTTGAAATCAATTGGAAACTGGTTTTAAATCCTGGATTTGCCAAATATTAGAACTATGCAGCCTTGAACAAGTTACCGAATCTTTCTATACCTCAGCTTTCTATAATCTCTCTGCTTCATTTTGGTTAAATACTTTACAAAGCAAGTATCTGAGAAGATCCATATAACTCACACATAATAAGAATCCAGGAAATGGTAGAAATTAACACCCTCATCACTGTCTCCTCCTCCTCCTTCTCATCATCTTCACCAACACTTAAATGTCTCCAGTGGTAACTGTGTTAATGTTCTGTGTTCCAGAATGCTGTTGAGACCTAAATTGTTGTTTTCTGTTTAATTTTCCATCATTGATATATTTTCTGCCTTGAGATACATGCACGCATTTTCTTTGTGGGAATAAATACAAAGTAGTAGCTAAGTCTTCACTTCTTTTAGGCTTAACGTGAAACTTCCCAACCTTGAGTATTAGCAGATAGGAGA
This sequence comes from Capricornis sumatraensis, assembly GCF_032405125.1. Classification (NCBI taxonomy): domain Eukaryota; kingdom Metazoa; phylum Chordata; class Mammalia; order Artiodactyla; family Bovidae; genus Capricornis; species Capricornis sumatraensis. Next base: position 137,646,944 of record NC_091071.1, read on the forward strand.
TAATCGTAGAGGACCACTGCAAGTGAGGTTACTGCTAATAGACAAGGGCGGTTGAGGTGAAAAATATGAATAGATGATGTCTGCAAGTTTGAAATGCAGCTGTTGAAATAGATGGAGCAGACCCACTTGAGTAAGGATAAATAAAAAGAAAGCTACATTATTTGAATACTTGGTAAATAGAATTGTGGCTTTGTAACCAATCGGGTGGGATTTTTTGCCTTAACTTTTCTGTATTTTTTCCTCCAAGGATATAATTAACCTGTAAGCAGAACAGAAATTTTCCTTCTGATATAAGCACATTTCTCTTTATAAACATAAAGGAATTGATTGTGTGCATACTTTTTTTTTTAAGAGAACTAATATTTATTGAACACCATTTATCCTGGCCATGGTACATGTTTCGTGTTTTGGTTCATCCTTATGAAAGTCCTGTGAGAGAAACTCTGTTATTCATATTTTAAAGAAAAGGTATTATCTTTAAAATATCTTTCAGAGATTAGTGAGCTGGAACTTTATTCAAGATCTGTGCTTCTCCCACTTAGAGGTTGACTGTAAAATGGATATAGAAATTGAAGACTAAGTTTGTTGAATTTGATTATTGTGGATAATATAACCTGTTTCAGGTGTTTAGTTAGTTGCATGTGTGTCTGATTTCAAAATTGGACTATGAACTCCTTGGAGATTCGGGGGCTCTGGTATTATATATCAAGTAGAGACTACCATTACCTTTGATTGCTCAAGAAATGTCTGTGAACCAAATGCTGAATGAGCTGCACACTGCTCCTCTGAATTATTCGCTTTGTGTGGAAACAGCTTCTCAGCAACATGGTCATCCTCAGAACAGATTTCTTTCTCCCACAGTGTGTTTTCTAAGTGATGTTACAGGGCACTTGAACACCTGCAAAGAAGAGATGAATCATAGAGTCAGTTTTCCAGTTTCCTTCTGTCTACAGTTTTGTGGCTTAAAATGATCTTTCAAACTATTGGATTGGCCAGAAATTCCATTTGTTATTTTCTGTAAGATGGCTCTAGTAGCACTTCATTGTCTTTGACTTCATTCAAAACAATTTTGTTAGAGTGTATTGTGACAGCTGTTACATCAGTGTGTGTATACAAAAAAACTTGTCGAAATCGGTGAATTTTTGTGTAACCACTTTAATATTGAAGGTAGAAGAAAAACATTTTTGGTGTATTATATTTTATTTTTTCAAGAAAAGTAAAAATACAACTGAAACACAAGATTTGTGCAATGTGTGGAGAAGGTTCTGTAACTGATTGAATGTGTCAGAAGTGGTTTGTAAAGTTTTGTGCTGGAGATTTCTCACTGAACAATGATCCATGGTTGGGTAGGCAGTTAAAGTTGATAGCAATTAAAGTATGAAAGTTTCTCAGTCATGTCCAGACTCTTTGAGACCCCATGGACTATATATAGTCCATGGAATTCTCCAGGCCAGAATATTGGAGTGGGTAGCCGTTCCCTTCTCCAGGGGATCTTCCTAACCCAGGGATCGAACCCAGGTCTCCTGCATTGCAGGCGGATTCTTTACCAGCTGAGTCACAAGGGAAGTCCAAGAATACTGGAGTGGGTAGCCTATCCCTTCTCCAGGGAATCTTCCTGACTCAGGAATTGAACCGGAGTCTCCTGCATTGCAGGCAGATTCTTTACCAACTGTGCTATCAGGGAAGCCTGGATAGAAATTATCAAGACATTAATTGAGAGCAATCAATGGTATACCGCATGGGAGATAGCCGACATACTCAAAATATCCAATCAATAAAAATCAGTTGCACCAACTTGGTTGTTTTTTACTTTGTGTGGATTCCACACAAGTTAGGCAAAGAAAAAATAAAAAATTTCTTGATCATATTCCTCATGGCAATTCTCTACTTCACTGTAACAAAAATATTATTTTATTTTAAAACAAATTTGATGGCTAAGAAAAGTGGACACTATGCAATCATGTGGAATGGAAGAGATCACGGAGCACGTGAAATGAAATATCACCAACTACACCAAAGGGCAGTCTTCATCCAAAGAGGGTGATGTTGTGTATATAATGGGATTGGAAGGGAGCTCCTTCCAAAATCAAATAATTAACTCCAACAAGTACTGCTCCCAGTGAGACCAACTGAAACTAGCACTTGACAAAAAGCATCCAGAATTTACAGAAAACATCTAACCTTCCCTCAGGAAAACACAAAACCACATGTTTCTTTGACCTGGCAAAAACTGTTAAAACCTTGCCTGGGAAATTCTGATTCATCTGCCGTATTTACCAGACATTGCATTTTCAGATTTCCATTTATTTTGGACTTTAAAAAATTATCCTAATGGAAAAATTCAAATACTTCAAAGATTGTAAAAGGCATGGAATAATTCTTTGCTCAAAAAGATTAAAAAAAAAATAGGAAGATGTAATTATGAAGTTGCCTGAAAAATGGTAGAAAGTAGTGGGACAAAACAGCAAATATGTTATTTAATAAAGTTCTTGGTTAAAGTGAGAAATATGTCTCTCTTTTTAACTTAAAAACTGAAGGAACTTTTTGGCCAACCAATATTTGCAAGGTTTCAGTTTTGTTTACAAGACAAAGCGTTCACCAAACTGAGCCAAGGTCTCCCGTGTCGTAGGCAGACGCTTTAAGCTCTGAGCCACCAGGGAAGCCCCCATTAGCAGAGATAGTAGTCATCTAATGAGTGTTTTCTGGGTGGGTGGGTGACATCTTCATGTAGGGATATAAGGAGACAAGGCTTATCCTTGTGCTTTTCGATTATCCAGAGTCAGAAATAAAGTTGTGTGTTTTCAACTTGTTTTTTGAGTTCCCTTCATAGACATGCCGTTATAACGAAAGCATTTGGCCCTCATTATGAGACATCAAGAGAGCTGTCACCATTGCTCTAGCACCAGTGTCTCCAGTAAAAATTAGAAATACTCTGAGATCTCTCAGTGAATTCTTGGGTGTTCCCTGCCAGCGTTTTAGGTCTTGATCTTTTATGAATTATTCTTCAGTCTGTGTATGTCTATCAGACTTGACAGTAGTCTTTATGTTGAATACTAGTTTTTAACAAAGGAAAATACTTGATATTATTAAGCAAGACCTGCTGAGATTTGCTTTGAGATGCAGAAACTATAAATATTTGAGATTGATGTCTAGGCAACATACGAAATCATACAAACAAATATAATCAATAACATCTTTTCAGTGCCAGGCAAACCCTGTAAAAACTAGTTTATTTTGGGTTGGGTGGAACTATTGAAGAATAAAAATGTTTTCTGTGGACTGAGAGTGATCTAGAGATGAGGGCACTTGGGAATTCTTTTCCTTTGAGGGATTGTCAGACAGTTGGTCTGTTTAACATCAGGGTGTCACAAGAAGGCAATTTTTTTTTTTTTTTTTTTGAGATGGGGCTTTAGCCTAATGACTGTGACTGCCTAACAGTCACTCCTGGTGTCTGACAGGCAGTTTCAACATTTTCAAAGGCCTGCAGGGTATGTATCATTACCCTGAGCATTTTATGCAGCATGCCCATCAAGGCATTATTTTTTAAAAATTAGTTTTCAGTGCCATCTGTTCAAAGGTAGGTAAACTGGATCTCTTTAATTCCTTTGTTTTTTGTTTAGGGAATGTTATCTGTTCAATAGAGAGGAATAGTAATTGGATTACATTACTGTAATTCATTTATTAAGAGAGCATTAGAATCCACAGTAGTGTGTTTCCATCTTAGAATCCACAAATTACCAATTAAACACAATCTTCTGTTCTAAAACAATGTGATTATTTTTATTTAAGCCTGTTTTGGAAGCTGAGTCACTCGTCGCCTACATATATCTTTGTTTAAAAAGCATTAGTGGAATATTCCTGAAGCTGGGGCCATTCCTTGCTCATTTGTCATTTACAAGGGTAGCTGTTCATCCAGACAAAGCCTGGCTACATTTGGGATATCCCTTCTGTATGTCAGCTAGTTACAACACCTTTTAAAGGCAAAACTCTCGAGAAATTATACCACTTTAAGAATAAAATACATTTATTTGAGAATGTGGTAAACTACTCTATTAAAAATAAAAAAAGCCAAACTGCTATAAATGAGAAAACTGTTTTCTTTGGTTTGGTAGTATTGATTGAGCAGTATTCTATACCTGGCTCATTTCACTCCTTCGGGGGTGTTAGCAAATTTAAGATCACATCCTTGCCCTCCAGTAGGGGGAGACTGTAGACATAGCCATTCTCTGGGCTATCTTCCTGACCCAAGGATCAAACCCAGGTCTCCTTCAGGCAGATTCTTTACCATCTGAGCCACCAGGGAAGCCTGTAGATACAATGTGAATACATATGAAAAGCTAAATAGCAACGCCAGATAGCTCTATAAAAGACGAGAGACAAGATGGCATATATTTTAGAACCAAAAGTGGCAAAGGCTTTGAGTGTCCTGAGTTTTGACCAAGAGCTCACTGTGCAGTTGAATAGCCAGAAAAGTCTTCAGAGAAGTGGGGAAATTTGAGGTGAGTTTGAGGAGTACATGGGGGCTTCAGGCCCCAGTGTTCCAGCTGTAAGGGCCTGTATGAGAAGGTCAGGGAGGTGCAAGTCATGGGCACCAGAGAGTTGAGAAGCAAAAGAGTAAATGAATAAATGGCAAACCACTCCAATATTATTGCCTGGAGAATTCCATGGACAGTGGTGCCTGGTAGAGTCCAGTTCATCGAGTTGCAAAAAGTCGGACATGACTCAGTAGCTAACAATGAGGAGGCTGAGATCAAAAGGGCAGAAGCAGGATGTGAGATAGGAGTGAGCACTGATTTTGCAGAGGGGATAGACAGAAGACTTGAAAGAATTCCATGCTTTTCTAGACCTGTGTGGAAATATCCTCTGAACAATGTGGGGTGTTCACTGGTGTATTCATCAATAATAAAGCAGAGGGTTGAGGATGTCAGGCCTGAGGTCTTCATCACAGAGGAGATTGGGTGGCTGGGGCAGGGAGTGGTGATGAGTTAAAAGTTCAGTAGACTGGGATCTCCTTGGAGAAGAGAAGTTAGCAGTCAGAGGGTAGACAAAGCACAAGGAAGGGTACTGTGTCTCACAGCCGGAAGAAGAGACAAGACCTTGAAGTCAGTTTCAGACGAGATATGGTTGTGTTAGAAGGTATGGAAGGGCCAAGAAAATGAGGTCTGAGAAAAGTCCTTTGGTTATGACTACAGAAACCTTTTGAGAATCCAGTGGTATAGTAAGAATCAAGCAAAATATTTAGTAGGCTTAGGAGGGACTAGCTAGATGTTTTATGAGACAGTAAGACTGGTAGATTTTATAAGCTAAAGAATTACAGATGGTGCTTTTAATAGATTGTTTATCTCCTAGATAAGCAAAAACAGAGGAGGCATGTTTTGCAAATGAAACAGTAAGATAAATAAAGATGAAATCACTGAACTCCCAAAGGTCAATGCTTCATGAATCTGATGACATTCCCACATTTTAGGGAAATCTTGAGTTAGCTGTGCTTCTCTTTCATTTTGCCTCCCAGCCACTTGAGATTTGGTTTCCAGACCATTAGCCTCTTCAGGGCCATTTCAGGCCATAGGTGAGCACACCAAATGGATTGCATCCCATTCCCTTCACCCATAACACTTGGCTCCTTCTAAAGATCATTTCTGTTCGTTTATCATTTCAGTTCTTACATGATGCCCTGTGATGAATGGCCTCCCTACCATATATGGTCTTTCTACCATATATAAAAGGGATGCTGATGTTTGCCAACTACATAACTTGCTGGTCCAGTGCAAGATGAAAATGGCAAGCACCTCGTTTAAAACTTAGAAGAAATTCAGGACAGTAACAAATCAAGTATTAAACCAGGAAAGCTCGCAGCTCTTTGACTGCAGAGGTTTGAATAGGCATGAAACCAGCCCTATTTATGATGACTTTTCAGTGTCAGCAAGATGGCAGCAACCAGTCATCATGTTAGGAAAAAATATGATACCAAGTAGTATTAAGAACATTTGAACAAAAAAGTAAATTTTCTGACTGGAGTTTCTTCGTGCTGTCATATTTGGCTGAACTTACTTCTGATCGCCATTCAAGGTGTCAAAATAGTTACTCTTGTTTTGTCCATCTCCTCCTCCATTGATCCTACAAAAGAGGACTGGTGAAGAGAAAACTGACAGTGTTCAGACTCTTTCAGAGTAACCTGTTGGCAAGTCTCTTTGCACTAAACTAACAAATTGATTTTCTAACAGCCATGTTCCTAAATGGAGAGCGTTCTAATCAGTTACCCAGAATTGCTGATTCTAAAACCATCTGAATGGTTTTTATGTGATGACTTTTTCTCTTTCTATAGGAAGACATGAAGAGTTAGGGTTTCTTTGTTGCTGTTGTCATTTGCTTGTTTTCAAGAAGTTTCATTTTACTTTTGGAATGTATTCTCTAGGGCTGTCTGTTTTCTTGCAGCTGGATGCAGGGTTTACTAAGTTTGCTTTGCCTGGTCCATGTGCTGGTGGGTAGCATTCACCACAGTTCCAATCCATATGGCTCCCAGCGGGCGGTACAGGTGCCCCATTAATGGCTCAGTGGCCCAAGTACGTGTAGGAAGGTTTGCTTTGGTTCTGGATTGCATACGTAATAGTCATTTCTCAAATATTTGTTGAATAAATAATGTAGAAGCTTTTTTTCATTTTTTATCCAAGTCTTTCAGCAGACGATGATAGCGCATAGAACAGCACAGTGGTTTAGGGAACTCTTCCGTGTTGACAGTAGAAAAGATTCACTCGCTAGTCAAGAAGTTTCATTTGCCCCTACATCCACCAGTGGATATAGCTCAGCTGATGAAGTGTAAGCTTTGGCCAAAATGTGTGTACATTAGACATACATTAAATTCATTGGATAACTATTTAAAAGATGACTATGTTGATAGATTTTCTATTTGGGGGGTATTGTCATTGATTTTCCCCTCCCTCTCATTGTCTTTATTGTTATAAATGAAATTAGTAAGAGAATCCAGGAGACATTCTCGATTGAGAGTGTCACAAAGTGATAACTGAGATAGGTAGATATGCGGCCTAAGGACTGATACCTCCAGTGAGACAGTGGTGTCCCCGCTTGCCCCGCTGCCGATCCAGCCTCCCTAGTATATTTTATTAAGTTGTATCACGTTTTACTGCAGCTACTACAGCCTCTTTGCTGTCTGGAGGATTAGAATGTTTGATGAGGATCTTGTTTTGGATCTGAAACAACTGTGACATTGATCTTTTTCAACGGGCAAAAAGATATTATCTCATGCCATCATCCACTCCCCCCACTAGGATATGCTAGGAATCTGTATCTAATTACCTGTGCAGCTAATTACCTCTGCCATGCTAAGCAGCAGCAGTAATCTCATTTCCCTTTCAAGTCCATTTTATAGCATCAAACTGTATTATATTCCCTTTTTAATGACTGCTGACAAAATTACAGCACCACCACCCAGGACTTGATGAGGAATCTGCCTGTCCACGACACAGCTGCACCTTGTGTGTGTGCTTTTGATTCCATTTTTTTTTTTAACTGTGCTATTAAATACCTATATATCTGAATTATCTCCCTTTTGCTCCATTTGTTTGATTAGCATTACGATACTGTGACAAGACACTATATCAGTAGTAAATCGATCTGATTAGCATGGAGATGATATGAACACAGATTGTATTGATGTTTAATAGTGCAGGCATCCAGGTGCTGTAACATTATAGATGTTTTTGTATGCTGTGTGCAAGGTCTCTATAATGAAGACAGCTACCATAGCACATTTTAAAGCTCAATGATTTATTTTCTGCCAAGTAACACAGTGGGTCTTGCATAGTGTATGGCACCCCCGTGCTGGATCCACACAAAATGTTTTAATCAGTGTTGAAAATAACGCAAATATTTTCACTGGACAGTTTCTAATCTTTATTAAGAGATGCTTGCCACATGCAGTAAAAAGCATACTGCAGTCTCATCGAAAACGAGCCACATTCTTCTCTGAACCATATCCTCGGGTTACTTTATTATTATAATGCATCCCATTTTTTAGAAAGACCTGTTGGAGTTTTGTGCAGCACAACCTGTTTTCATTCACACCACATAATCAGGCTTAAAATTTAGCTATCATGCCTGTTTTCACTTTGATTAATCTTTTTCTTTTTTTGCTAAGGATCACTTATTGATCTGGATTCTGCAGGTGAGGGAAGAATCAGCTGGCCACCATTTGGGAGCTGGTTCATGGCAGTCTGTAAGAATAGCAGGGAGTCTCTGACAAGGAACATTATGTGGAAATTGATGAACTTTTTGCTGGGATGCAGAGGCAAGAGGACATTCCTAGAAAACAATCTTGCTTTAAAAAAAAAAAAAAGATCTTGCTTTGTCATGGCTTTTAATCCTGGTATCTGTATATTTCTACAAACTCAGTCTGTAAACCAATATAAGTAAAACGCAGCAGGTTGCTTTTATTTTTTTGAGAAGCACTTTGGAGTTCAGAGATTTTCTCATTTCATATTTATGTAATCTTGTATACTTCTAAATTTTCTATTAATATAATCTAGCAATAGAAAAACAGTGTAACTATATGGTTGTAAACACGTTTCTGAGACTTGTCATCTTCCGTGTGTGTAGGTATACGTGTATATACAAATATGACATGTATATACAAATATCATCTATATACACATACCTATACAATTCATGCATACCTCTACATGCAGAACCACCTGCACACATATCTATGCATTTGTGTGCCCTGTATTTGTTTATATCTAGCCTGGCATGAATGTCTTTTTGTCTCTCCTCCTTCCCTTTCTCGTTTTCTTTGCTCCTACTTCTTTCTACACAGAACCTAGCACCAGAGCCAAACGCAATTACTTATTTCTAAATTTCACTATTGTTCATCCTTTGGGCCCCCCAATATGTTCTGTTTTCCTTGGAATGTTGCCTCCACTCTTGTCATCTCTGTGCCTGCGAGCTGCCATTTGCCAGTCAGTGCTAAGCTCCAAATCTCTCCCTTTGGACAGTTTTCCTGTATTTGCCCATCCTCCAGCCTTCAGTAGTTAGCAATACCTTCCTCTGAGTGCTCCTAGAATTTCTGTTACCATACTCCTGACCCTATATATGGCCGTACTTTTCTGCCTGGGAATGAAGACACCTTTAAGGCAGTAATTAGTAATTAACCATAACTGTGTATATGATAACTAAGGAAATAATTAGCCTTTATTCTTTATTATCACATGTATTGAGTGTCTCTTGAAGTTTACATTCTGGTGAGAGAGAAACAATCCAAACACAATTATATAACAGATGGTGAGAAATTGATGGGGTGCTGAGTGGGGGCAGGTTAAGGAGGGAAAAGCCATCTGATATCGGTGAAGAGGAAGGCCTTCCTGAGAAGGTGCAGTCACAGTGGAGACGAAAATGAGTGCAATGTCCCTGAGACTAAAGAACCTGCAGATTCTTGCAGCAGTAGTGAGGGAATATCTGTGGCTAGAGGCGACTGTGAAGAGGGAGCGTGGTAGTAGCTGTCATCTGAGTGCAGTGGGTGAGGGAGGATCCTTCAGAGCATTGTGGGTCACAGTCAGGGCTACGACTTCTACTTGGAGTAAATCGGGGACACATTCAGTTCAGTTCAGTTCAGTCGCTCAGTCGTGTCCGACTCTTTGTGACCCCATGAATCACAGCACGCCAGGCCTCCCTGTCCATCACCATCTCCCGGAGTTCACTCAGACTCACGTCCATCGAGTCAGTGATGCCATCCAGTCATCTCATCCTCTGTCGTCCCCTTCTCCTCCTGCCCCCAATCCCTCCCAGCATCAAAGTCTTTTCCCATGAGGCAACTCTTCGCATGAGGTGGGCAAAGTACTGGAGCTTTAGCTTTAGCATCATTCCTTCCAAAGAAATCCCAGGACTGATCTCCTTCAGAATGGACTGGTTGGATCTCCTTGCAGTCCAAGGGACTCTCAAGAGTCTTCTCCAACACCACAGTTCAAAAGCGTCAATTCTTCAGCACTCAGCCTTCTTCACAGTCCAACTCTCACATCCATACATGACCACAGGAAAAACCATAGCCTTGACTAGACGGACCTTAGTCGGCAAAGTAATGTCTCTGCTTTTGAATATACTATCTAGGTTGGTCATAACTTTTCTTCCAAGGAGTAAGCGTCTTTTAATTTCATGGCTGTAGTCACCATCTGCAGTGATTTTGGAGCCCCCCAAAATAAAGTCTGACACTGTTTCCACTGTTTCCCTATCTATTTGCCATGAGGTGATGGGACCGGATGCCATGATCTTTGTTTTCTGAATGTTGAACTTTAAGCCAACTTTTTCGCTTTCTTCTTTCACTTTCATCAAGAGGCTTTTTAGCTCCTGTTCATTTTCTGCCATAAGGGTGGTGTCATCTGCATATCTGAGCATTAGATGAGAAGATTTTGAGCAGGGATGTGAAATCATCTGATATATTACAGCAGATGTAGTATTGTTCTGGCTGTTGCACTAAGAGCTAATGATGGAGGAAGAATAGCAATGAGCCAGGAATCGAGGTGATGTCAGTGGCTTGGGCCAGTATGATATGAGTGGAAGCAAAGAGATGTGGACAGATTCTGGGTATTGTTTGAAGACAGCCTCAGTAGGATTTAATGATGGATTAGATGTGGGGAAACGAGAGAGAGAAGAAACCAAAGCAATTTGAAGAGTTTGCAATTCTAAGAAATAGAGTCTCCATTTACTGAGATGAGGAAGAATGGTTGAGGGGCTCTGGATTTGGGGCAGGGAAAATCAAAGTTCTCCTTTTAATGTTTATTTTAAGTAAATTTTGGATGCACTGGGTCTTCATGGCTGCTTGGGATTTTCTCTAGTCGAGTCGAGTGGGGGCCCAAGCTTCTCCCTGCAGCAGCTTCCCTTATTGTGGAGCGTGAGCTCTAGGGCACTTGGGCTTCAGCAGTTGGGGCATGTGGGCTCAGTAGCTATGGCTCCCATTCTCTAGAGCACAGACTCAGTAGCTGTGGCACAAGAGCTTAGTTGCCCTGAAGCATGTGGGGTCCTTCAGATCAGGGTTCAAACCTGTGTCTCTTGCATTGGCAGGCAGATTTTTGCCACTGAGTCACTAGGAAAGCCCTCAAATTCTTGTTATGAGTTTAGTTTGAGATAATTTTCAGATGTCCATGCAAAAAGATCATTGGACAGATAGTTACAAATACCTAGATTTGATAGAAAAAGTCTATATAGAAAAATACATTTGGGTGTTTCAGCACAGAAATTTTTTTTGATTTAAATTTATTTATTTTAATTGGAGGCTAATTATTTACAATATTGTATTGGTTTTGCCATACATCAACATGAATCCACCATGGATATACACGTGTTCCCCATCCTGAACCCTCCTCCCACCTCCCTCCCCGTACCATCCCTCTGGATCATCCCAGTGAACCAGCCCAAAGCATCCTGTCTCCTGCATCGAACCTGGACTGGCGATTCGTTTCTTATATGATATTATACATGTTTCAATGCAATTCTCCCAAATCATCCCCCCTCTCCCTCTCCCACAGAGAAATGGTTTTTAAATCATGAGACTGGATGAATCAACTTGGGAAGTGAGTGTAGGTCTGTGACTTAGTCCAGGAACATTCCAGTATCTAAATATCAGAGTGAGATTGGGAAAACGGAGGGGTTGGCACAGAAGGAAAATTGGAGGATAGCATGGTATCCTGTCAGCCAAGAGAAGAACACATTTCAGGAAGAAGGGAATGATCGATGGTGTGAGATGAATAAGAGGAGAGCTGAGAAGTGGCAGCTGAACTGACAGCTTGGGGGTAATAAGTCCTTTCTAGGAGACTGTTTTAGTGAAATGATGAGGACAAAAGTGGAGGCAGATAGGAGAGCCTGTTTTCTTTCTTTTTTTTGTTTTGTTTTTAAGATGTCACACTCTGAAGTTGAGTAAAGGAATGAGAATGTACTGGGAGGAGAGTATAGGGTCCAACAAGAGATTCATGTAGGATGGAATTAAGTAACTCAAGAAATGGTATTTGTATGATGGATCAATACATGATCAAGTGAACATACTTAAAGATTCTAAAGCTGTGCTGCCCAGATGACATAGCATGTGAGCTGTGTATAGAATTTTAAGTTTTCTAGTAGCCACACTGAAATGTAAAGAGAAACCAACCAAGTTAATTTTAATAATAATCTTTATATAGGTCAATTTATAAAACTATTATCATTTCAAGATATAACCAATGTAAAAATATATTGGGATCATTTTTGCTACGTGTTTTGATATTAAGTGTTCAAAATCCATGTGTGTTTTATATATGCTACCATATTGGATACATAGTTATATATGTGCTACCATATTGGATACATAGTTCTCAAGACTTCCTCACAAATAAGAAAGAGCTATTATTATAAGTAAGTGAAATACTTTTATTAAATCATATTTTTCAAAATATGTAATTTGTACCAACTGATGGAAAATGAGTAAAAAATAAATTCATACAATAATTGGTGTCTTGTATTTGTATTACGTGTTTCTTTTTTCAATAGGGAAGATGACTTTCAAAGGAATATGTTCCTTTCAAAGACAATAAGATTTCCTATCAAACTTTAAAAAGTTAATTGCCATTTCAGCCATGTGGTTACAGGAAAATTTGAAATGGGTTTAACAATATTTATAACGTTTATAAAGTTTTTGGTGATTTAAAGGGCATTAAGTTTTTTTCTTTTTAATGAATTATACATGTTTGTGCTCAGAGATTAATGGTAACCTTTGCAAAAGATGTGTATATTCTACTTGAATTTGTTGAAATTATAGTAATGGAGTTGCATTTTTGCAAGGTTGTATGTTATATAGACATTTTCTTTAAACAAGTAGTTTGAGGTGAGGAAAAACAGAAAAGAGTACAAACCAAGGTTGGAATAAGTTCAAACTCAAGTTTTTGAAATCCTGGAAAAATACAGCTAGAGCCATGTTACATTATAGACATTTTTATTTGTTCATTTTCTGTCCACTAGATAAGCAAACTTAACCGCCTCAGTTTCTCACTAAACAGAGGAAACAGACTAAACGCTCCTCGCGGTACAACTCTATACATCTCTGAAATGAAGATTTTTCAGTGAATTGCAAGTCTATAGTAAATTATAACTTACACAAATTATACAATCCTTCAAATGGTTTCCATCTAGTAATGAACGCATAAAATTGATAAAAATGTAAAATATCACTTGGAGGCCACTCCTGGATTGAGTTATTGGTGTTTCAGAAATGGACATTTAAAGTGGACTTCATGAAAGTAAATTCCTCAATTTATGTTTTTCAGATTTTTCTTCATTAAATATACTTATAGACTGCATAGATAAGATGTTGATAATTGTGCTTTTCAAACAACAATAAAAGAATACTTTTGGTTCATGAAAGAGATTATCAGAAAGAATAAACTTTATTAGGAGAAATAAAATTTATTCTGAAAAGGAACATAGATTCTATCTGCTTAAGGTAAAGACTGACATTAAAATGTTTAGGCTAAATATTCTTTTGAAAAGTAGAGGATTAATGAGAAATATTTTTAAATGTGTAATTCAGGTGTACAAAGGGCAGTATGATGGGAAAGACATAAAGTGTGCATTTCTTTGGGGGAAAATCAAGAAGTGCCTTTAGAAACCGAATTAACTTATGGTAATAAAAATCTAGATTAGGAGGTGCTACGATGTGTTATGAAAGTAGTTTATTTTCCTTCCCTAAACATGTATGTTTTTAGAATCCGTTTTGGGAGGCTAGTTTGGAATGTCTTTTGCAATTTTAAATTGAAAGCCTTTTCTGGAAATTTCAAAAGGTAATGTTTATACTTTTATAACCATATATATCTTCATTGCTTTGCATTATGTTGCACTTTGAAACTCCGAATATAATTTAGATAATTCACAAAGATGTTATAGTCCAGCCAAAGATAGTCCATCTTTTTCACTTTATCATGTATTTAAATATTATATATGAATATGATTATTTGAATTTACATTTGTTTATTCTATAAACATTCATACTATATTGTGGTAGTTTTGCAGTAAGAGCTAAGAAGCTCTATTATTCTTGCATTAAATTCTTTACTAAAAATTTACTGTTTTACTCAAGTAAATGTATTCAGACTTAATGAATTCCAAAAGAAAAGAACTAATATTAGCTTTGCTTCATTGTGCTTTATCTCCAGGATATTTTATTCTCCTTAGTCAGATTCTACATAGATACAATGTTTTATCTGTTTAAACTCACTTCTTCTGAAAGCAGTTTAACTGTAAGAACTGAAAGAATATATACATGAGAGCAAGCAGTTAGAAACACTTTAAAAGAATGATTCTTAGGCTATATAGGGATCCCCCTAAAAGGAGTACCATCTTTCCTTGTTTTGTAAACAGTATGTGAGAAGGCCAATAGGACACAAACAAAAAACAGTACTGTCAGTTTAGCTATCTAGTAAATAGTCCTCAAATATAATCTCAACATAAATAATTTATTTCCTTAGGAATTTTCAGCTAGCATTTTGGTTTGGGAATATATAGGCTTTCTATTGAAACTGCACTTAAACCAGACTTTTCTACTGTGTGACCTTTGACACCGTGCTTATTTATTTTGTGAAATGGGATTCTGCAGAGGAAAGCCACTGCTATTATTTGTCTCTACTTTGGAGTAATTACCGAATGAGTATACCAGAGTTTAGGTTTTGAAAATGAGGGTGAATTTGATGTCAGCTAAATTTGGGATTTTTGCATTAATGCAATAGTAAAGGTAAGTAAAGGTAAGCCTGAGTTGCCCTTAGCCTCTACTTTGTGCCCATCTTTGTCCCTGGCTATTAACAAAAGGTGATGGATATGCTTTGTATTGATGAGGTTCAGCTCAGGGACTCTGGAGTTAAGCTCCTTGAGCTAAAATAGCCTCTCTCTCAATGGTGGCAACTTGTACACTGTCACCTACTTCGTCTTATTTTAGTTAATCATATATATGAAATGGAGGTAATAATGACTTTTAAAACTTGCCAAGCCATAGATATTTGAAAGGACTAATTGAAATCATGTATATAAATCACTTAATATAGCATTTGGCACAGTGTAAGAGCTTAATAAATTTAGCAATTAGCAAAAACAATATTGATGATGAGTTTATTATTACCTATATTGTTTGCAAGAGAGACTAATGATAATGCGACTTGAGAGGGAGTTATTCACGCATGAATAAAATTCCTATTAATTAGGAAGGGAGTTGAGAAATATCTATTTAGTTGTGTCTAGTACATTAAATAAAGGTTATCTAAAGCTTTAACCATTGTCAACATCCTTGTTATTCTGAGTCTGAGACCAAGGCTGAGACTAATTGTTTAAAGATGATAAAATTAGAAAGGCTTTGAAATTTCTCTGAAATTACTGCCTGGTATGCATATGATCTCCAACACATCAAAATAAGTATATTAGTAGTTAATTGCCTCTGCGGAGAAGGACGAAGTTGAAAAGATTTTAACAAGTGAAGAATGATAACAGGAAATTAATGTACATTACTCAGTATTAATGTGTTCAGTGTTGCAGTGTCATAGACAATCCTTTTCTAGTGTTTTTCTTTATTATTTCATAAATATATTTTTAACAAGTAAATTTATGAGGTTTTTTACAAATTTTTTAGTACTTCAGTTCTCCAAGGCTTGTTTATATATATATATATATATATATATATATATATATAGGCTTAGGCATACAAGAATTTGTAGATTTAAGGACAGCTGTACATGTGTCTTTATTAAAACATTTCTTGTTAAGATTTCAATAAAATTTCCTTCAATCAGCTTTGGAGAACAAAGAGTTAAATAATTATATAAATATTAATACCTTCATGAATTTCAGTCTGTAGGCTATGATAATCAGATAAATTTAGATCATATTGGAGAAATGGACAGAAAAGTGAAAGTCAAGAGAAAGGGTTAATAGTCTGTATCCTCAAATCCTGATTTATTTTTTTAATTACACATTTTTCTGAGCAAATAACAGATTCACATATAGTTATAAGAAATAATACAGAGACTCTGTACCCTCCAATGGTATCCTCCAATGGTGACATCTTGCAAAAACTATAGTGACATACAACCAAGATGTTAACATTGATACACTCAGGATATAAAACAGTTTCATCACTACCAGGATTCATTTTTAAAACTCTAATTTTTGATGGCTAAGTCACCTCAAGTTCAGTTCAGTCACTCAGTCATGTCTGACTCTTTGCAACCCCATGAACCGCAGCACGCCAGGCCTCCCTGTCCATCACCAACTCCCGGAGTTTATTCAAACTCATGTCCATTGAGTTGGTGATGCCATCCAATCATCTCATCCTCTGTCGTCCCCTTCTCTTCCTGCCTTCAATCTTTCCCAGCATCAGGGTCTTTTCAAATGAGTCAGCTCTTTTCATCAGGTGGCCAAAATATTGGAGTTTCAGCTTCAACATCAGTTCTTCCAAAGGAGGACTGATCTCCTATAGGATGGGCTGATTGGATCTTCTTGCAGTCCAAGGGACTCTCAAGAGCCTTCTCCAACACCACAGTTCAAAAGCATCAATTCTTTGGTGCTCAGCTTTCTTTATAGTCCAACTTTCACATCCATACATGACTACCGGAAAAACCATAACCTTGACTAGAAGGACCTTTGTTGGCAAAGTAATGTCTCTGCTTTTTAATGTGTTGTCTATATTGGTCATAACCTTTCTTCCAAGGAGTAAGTGTCTTTTAATTTAATGGCACCTCAAAGGAATCAGCTTAACACTGAATGAAGTTCAAAGAAGCAAGCCAGAAATTCATCAAGAGAACATTGATTGTTAGTTTCTGGCTCTTAATTGGAATGTTTTGGTTGTCAGTCAAGCAGCAACCACCAGTAGAGAACAAAAGACATTTCCAATATCCCTTTAAAGTAGTAAGAGGAAAAAAAAAAACCCTAATATATCTGATAGACCTTGGTTGAATGAATGATTAAAGGGTTTTTATAGTTAATAAATGGACTAAACAAAAAACTTAACTAAAATCCATTGACCAGTATGAAACGATGAAGGGTTCTGGAAATAAGTAGTGATGGTTGCACAACAGTGATGGTTGTACCGTGTGAATGTACTTCATACAACAGAATTTTGCACTTAAAAAAGGTTAAATCTTGGGACTTCCCTGGTGGTCCAGTGTTTAAGACTATGTGCCCCCAGTGCAGAGGGCATGGGTTCTATCCCTGGTCAGATAAAAAACCACTAAGCAGGGAAACAACAGCAGCAAAGACATTGGCTACTTGTCTTTCAACTACAACTCAGGAGCTTTGTTTTATATAATAATGTTATTTTTAAAAAACATCAGCTTATTTTTAAGGTAGAAAAGGTAATTAAAGGGCTACTGAAAATTGAAGGTGTGCTTCAAGTATTTATATAAATTAATTGATCAGTATTCTTCACTCGTTTAAATTCTAGGCTGAGGATTTAATTTAAAGAGGTACTTTTGAGGAGTTAGATTTTTTAAGCTTTATAAATCATCGTTTGCTATTTGTTCCTGAGTATTTCTTTAGCTGAAATGCCGTGCTTTGTTCAGAACTTAAGTTTAATTCGTCTCCTTCTACTGTGTTTGGACAAAATGAAGTTATCTTCCTCACAGCAGCTCCTGAATTCAGTGTGCACTCTCCTAGTACTCTAGTTCCATGGTGGACCACTGGTCACAGGAATGATGGTCAGTGTGTATAACTCCTGGAAATGGTCACTGGTGGTGACACAAAGAACAGTGAGAGATATCCTCTAGCTGGAATGAGGGTTTGAGGCAGAGAATTCATGGGGGATAGAGCTAGTTGAAGTTGTTGAATGAGAGGGCAATATGCACATATCTATCATTGTCTTCATCTGGTACTTATGAAAACACTATAGACTGGTGGTTTATAAACAAAGGAAATTGATTTGTCACTCTTCTGGAGGCTGATGAGTCTAACATTATGGTGCTGACAGGTTTAATGTCTGGTGAGGGCTTACTTCCTGGTACATAGATACCAGACTTCTCATTGTAACCTCAGGTGAAAGAAGTAAGGACACTCTCTGGGCCTCTTTACCAGGGCTCCACCCTCATGATATAAGCACACTTTTAAATACCATCATATTGGGCCATTATGATTAACATGAACTTTGGACACAAACATTCAGTCTATGGCAATCATGACTAAAGAGCCTCTTGATGAAAATGAAAGAGGAGAGTAAAAAAGTTGGCTTAAAACTCAACATTCAGAAAACTAAGATTATGGCATCTGGTCCCATCACTTCATGGTAGATAGATGGGGAAACAGTGGAAACAGTGACAGAATTTGTTTTGGGGGGCTCCAAAATCACTGCAGATGGTGACTGCAGCCATGAAGTTAAAAGACACTTGCTCCTTGGAAGAAAAGTTATGACCAACCTAGATATCATATTAAAAAGCAGACATTACTTTCCAAACAAAGGTCTGTTTAGTCAAGGCTATGATTTTTCCAGTGGTCATATATGGATGAGAGTTGAACTATAAAGAAAGCTGAGTACTGAAGAATTGATGCTTTTGAACTGTGGTGTTGGAGAAGACTCTTGAGAGTCCCTTGGACTGCAAGGAGATCCAACCAGTCCATCCTAAAGGAAATCGTCTTAGAGGTGTCATTGGAAGGACTGATGCTGAAGCTGAAACTCCAATACTTTGGCCACCTGATGGAAAAAAACTGACTCTGATGCTTGGAAAAGACCCTGATGTTGGGCAAGATTGAAGCTAGGAGGAGAAGGGGACAACAGAGGATGAGATGGTTGGATGGCATCACCAACTCGATGAACATGAGTTTGAGTAAACTCCGGTAGTTGGTGATGGACAGGGAGGCCTGGTGTTCTGCAGTCCATGGGGTTGCAAAGAGTCAGACACGGCTGAGCGACTGAACTCAACTCATGGCAATCATGCAAACAAGAAAAGTCATTGTCTGTAGATGTTTGTGAGTATCTAGATTTAAAAATAAGAAAAATTGTGGTTCTTTTAAACTTGTTTTATATAACTATAAAGGCATTTGGGTAATAAGAAATGAAAGAGAAGTTTGAGTTTGAAACCAATTAGCAGCAACTTGAATAAAATATGCCATTCTTATTACCCAAGTGTGATATAGGTATAAATATTACTTTGCTGTTTATAATAAGATTAATGACCAACATTTGGTATTTGAATAACAAACTTCTAGATACATTGTGTTATGTATATGAATTTCTACACCCTTGTGGGTACTTCTGTCTTGTCTTACATAACCACAAATTGGATAAAACCATTACACTATGCTAAACTTATCCATCTCTTTGAAACCTAACAGTGTTTATATCTGTAATTTCTTGATGCTGTGAATCCCACAAACCGTGGATACTGTAACTTTCACAGAAGCTTTCCTAATTGGTTCACAAATTTTGGGCTCTTTAATTTCCTGAAAAAGTTCCTCATTCTCTTGTTATTGATCTGAAATAAAATGAATAAGTATAATTCTGACAATCTTCATCTCTCTCTCTACCTTTATATTAAAGGACAGGCAATCATGGCAGGGTCCTTTTATATGTAAATCTTATTTTGCCTCTAACCATTGTAAAGCTTTATAGAAGCTAAAAATTTAAAAACCCGAGTCAGATAGAGGCAAATACAGAGCTGTATTTTCAGTCTGTATAGAAACTTTGAAATTAGGTGACCAGCTCTACTCAGTGCTGAGATTATTCATTATGCTGTCGGTGTATAATTATCAGTCTACTATTTGTAATTTCTCTGGGCCAACGTATCCTATTTGCTATCTAATACTACTTGAAAGAACTTCATTGATCTACGCCACACATTAAGAGTTTTAAAGTCTTCTCATCAGAGGATATTACACCCTTACAAATAAAAGAGGTTCTGATTGTTTTTTCCTTTTTTTTTTTTTTTGAAACAACTGCTTTATAGTTCTTTAAGTTCAGTACTACCCTTTTTTAAACTTAAAAATAAATTCTTTTTCTATTTTTTTTTTTAAAGAAACTCTCTGTATTCTTCATAGTCTAGGATGGTTTTTACTAATTCACTATTGAACCAATTGTGATTAAAATTCCTTATAATCATATTAATCTTGCTAATTCAAATATTGACCCTTATCATTATTAACTATTGTCATGATGGAAGCCTAGAAATGAACCTTAATTTTGCTTTAAAAAAAAAAACTTAACCTGTTAATGATGTACATCAGGTATCTGTTACTAATCTAGAGCTTGTTTCTGTTTATAGCCTCTTCCAAGGATCTTAACCAGGTACCTTTGGAAATTTTGCAAAATTCACATCCTGTGGGTGATCTTTAGTTCTATTTTATTTACCATAATTTTAATCATCTTAGTTGAGAGGCAAATTTTCTATCATTCAGCTATACTTATATATAGATTATTTACAGCAATTTCTTTGATTTCTACTTATTTTTAATATTTCTACTAGGTCCTTAAAATATTTTCTTAAAAAATTAAATAAAATCAGAATGTTGATTGCAGTATTATCTTTATCTTTTATTATCTAGTTTTTCTTTTTAATCTGTTTCACTTTTAAAAAGTACTTCAATCCATTTGATGACCTTTTGTATTTCACTACAGTTTTGTTCTTCAACTTCATCTTATTCAGGATGAATGTTAGTTCTACACATTTGTTAGTGTTAATCATTTTCTTTTAAGATTTAGATGTTTATTATATAGAGTTTGGCTGTGTTACTGAATCAGTGTTGCACGAGAGCTAAGTGGTATGATTTTTATTAAAATTAAAGAATTGTAGAGGCAGTGTAGTGAAATGAAAAGAACAGAGGCTTTGGAGTAAGATATAAGTTGGGATTTAATCCTGACTTTTCTACGTTCCTAGGGAAAACAAAATCACTTAAACACTAAATTGCTAGGTTGTTGTGAGAATTAAGAGATAGCATAGAGAAGTCCCCAGTTCACAGCAATACTGAACTGTTCCTCCTTCTGCCTTTGAGTTTAACTAAGGAGAGGGAAGGTGAATATTAAAAAGAAGCAACTGGAAGAGTAGTGATGTTCTCAGCAGTAGCTATCAAACTGGGTCGGAGGCAGATGTGTTTGGGTGGCATTTGGGCCTGGCCTGGGGGGGAAAGTGAAGAGGGAAGATGGGGAGAAGATTTCCAACTCTTCTGTCTCCACTATTATAACTGCCTCTCATTTTTCTTGAAATTTGCTTAATAAATTGTGATTCATTCTAAGACATCTATTGAGTGAAAAAAATGGCTTCATCATTTATAAGTAAGATAATTGAGTGGCCAAATTAAGTATTGCATCAAAGAGTTGCTCAGAATGAATTAATACTTGAAGAAAAAGGTAGGATTTCCTTTTTTTCCTTCTGGAATAACTTTCAGAAGAGTGCACCCTCAGCCTTGACAAGGCATGGGTCTCAAATCTGTGATTCAGGTAAAGGGCTGAGCTTGTGCTGTGCATAGTGAGAAGAGACAGTAAGCATGGTGACCAGCAGTGGAGTGGCAATGTTAAAATTAGATTCCACTGGGCAGCTGTCACCCACTTACAGGGTTCAAGGTGAATGAGCTCAGCACACAATGTAAATAGGTTAATAAGTTAAAAAAAAAAAAAATTACTCTTGAGGACCAGTGGCTACCTTCCACGGTATTTAGTACCTGAAAACATTCCTGGAAATGAAAACCTTACTAAGTCAATGGGAATAGAGAAGAACAAGGATGACAGGTGAAAGGCTAAGACATTTTAAAGGTTAATGTAAGAAAATGAAAATTCAGGTACCTTCCCAAATAGGATGGCAGGCAAAGGGGACTAGTCTATAGGAACAGTTGTGGCCATCACTCTGATTTTGGTTTAAATAATTTCTGATTGCGATTTGTAAGTCATGTAGCAGCACCTTTTATTCCTTGCCTGAACTGGGTAATTGATTAAATACTTTTTCTGTGGCTAAACTTAGAGGGTGCAATGCATTATTTTGACTGTAACTGTTCAGTCAAAGAGGTGAAAAGGGCCATTCCTCTCTTCTCTGTAAAGGGTTCTAGAATAGGTATCCCTGTGAGCATGCAGCTCATTTAGGCTCAGACTTTTCATGCTTTGATGCCCACAACAACTCTCATCTCACAGAAAAGTGAAAATTACAGCTAGAATGCCCAAGCTCATTTTCATCCTTTGTTTTCTCCTCTCCTTGGTGAGCATGCAGGGTGTGTGTGTGTGTGAATGAATGAATGAATATCATGGAGAGAGAATTCTCCCATGCCAGGTTGTGTACATGGCAAGAAGACGTTGTTATTAACTAGAGAACATGTGGTGTTTGGACTGTTATTGATAATTACTTCTTTTGCTCATTGTGGCATCCAGGCTGTAATTTCAGTGCCTTCCCTTATGTTTAGCAACTTTTTTTATGTTTCCCTTATAGTTTAGCAACTATTGTTATGCCTAACAACCATAGCTTGAAAGATGTATTAGCTGCCTAGCTAATAGTAAGTTCAAAATTTGTTGTCATATTCAGCAAGACTTTCAACTATGCAGGAGGAGACTTTCTCTGTAATGTGGTCACCAAGTTGTATTTTTCTCAGGCTTGCTTTTATATTGCATTTATATTAGACATTTTACATGGGATTATCTAATCTTTAGTGGTAAAGAACCCACCTGCCAGTGCAGGAGACATAAGAGACATGGGTTTGATCCCTGGGTCAGGAAGATCCTCTGAAGGAGAGCATGGCAACCCACTCCAGTATTCTTGCCTAGAATCCTCAAGGACACAGGAGCCTGGGGCTGAGGTCACTGCAGTCCAAGGGTTGCACAGAGTCACACACGACTGGAGCGACTTAGCATGCATGCATTTAATCTACATGGATTCCTAAATCATTTGAATTGGGGTGCTTAGGGTGATATCTAGGAAAAAGTATAATATTTACAGATAATGGACATTCTTTGGAAATTTTAGCTTTTCTTTAGAGAACTAGGTATATTGGGACAAACTGAAGCAATGATGATATTTTGTTTTGAAAAGTGAAAAGGCATTTAAGCTTTTTTAGCCACTGAGAAAATGTCTGTGGAAGACTTTGCTTACATTTGTGATAGATGATCTGAATCCATGGGACTGTCTTTATGGTCCTTGTCTTTTAAAAACTTAAATTTTAGTACATCTTCTACTTTTTCACTTGAAGATAAATTATTCTATGTAATAAAATCCCTCTGTAGGAAAATTCCCAATGAAGCTAATTTCCCTAGAGCATACTGCTGATAATACAGTGGAACTCATTCTTTGCAGACAGTTTTCCTCTGTAGGTCTTGATACTAATGCAAAGGACATTTTGGGCTCAGCCAAAGTTTTATTTTCATGGGATTCAGAGGTCAATTAGTGCTTGTCTTTTTATTGATATTGAAAGACTGTTTTGATTTACATGACTTCTCAGACTTGTTTCTATAAAGTTTTTAAAAGTTTTCTCTCTGTTTCTGACACACATTGGATTCACTGAAAATTATATTGTTACTAGCCTGTCATAATAATTTAAAGCATTTTCTAAGCCCCTTGGTGCTATCCTATACCAAATGAGTTAAACAGATACAATTTCTTCCTCCTTTGAGCTTTCAATACAACAGAATAATGATAGCAAAGGAAATAGTAAGGACATTCAGAAATACGAACACGTGTTAAGACTTCTTAATGCATCATACAAATTTTGAGCTAAAAGGAAATTTAAATATACTTAAATATAATTATCACATATTGAAAATGAAATTGAGTCCTATGTAAATGAATTTCCCAAGTTCATACAAAAAGCAAGGGGAAGAAATTGAACTAAAATACCAGATCTCTTTCTTGACCATTGTTCTTGTGAATCATACTTCGAGGATAGTAAAATGTTAGCAGTATCTTTAAACTAGTCTATCAAGGGGGGAAAGCTTTTTTAAAAGAAACGATATTCAGAGTTTCACATTGAGGGAAATTGCTATTATTCTTTTTTCATAGAAAAATAAGTTACTTTAGCATTTGCACAGTGTTCTACAGAATATTAAAACCTAAGAGATACAAAAGAAACCAAGAGACTGGCCCAAGTACCAATGAGTCAAGATGGAAAAATGTAATAGAGTGTAGATTCTATTGGACTTGATGTTGTCCTTTTCTAATTCATGATCCAGATGAATTAGCAGCACCTAGAAGAATGCTTGTGCCACTACAAAAGATCCAAAAAGTTTGTCTAGCTAGAACAGTTCTTTCTTTTTTCTGTAGGTCTGTAAGATGATCGGACCAACAAGTTTCCATACAGATAGTATGTTTGACTTAGGTGTAAAGTATTGAAAGATTACAGCAACCAAAAAACCTCACAAGACCTTATAGCTTAGATAAGACTGAGGGCATGAATCTGGGTGACAAAATAATTGAGTTTTTGGATACATATTATCAGTTTTGTTCTTCAGAACTGGTTTGTGATGTTTTTAACTAATTTAAGCCAAAAGGGAATTTATTATCAGGAATTACTGTAGTTCAATAGTCTGTTGGAATGTTCAAATCTAGAAGGGTGGGATGGGGAGAGACATGGGAGGGAGGATTGGGAAGGAGGAGACATGGGTGTACCTATGGCTGATTCTTGTTGATTTATGACAGAAAACCAGAAAATTCTATAAAGCAGTTATCCTTCAATTAAAAAAAAATAAGAAAAAAAGCTTATATAGTTAGGAACCATACACATAATCACACCTTAAAACAAGAAAGGGCACTGCCATATACTTTTGTCAGGGATGTAAATTGGTACAGTTATTTAGGAAAGTAATTTCTCTACATCTGTTAAAACTGAAAATGCATATATTCTTTCACATAGAAATTACATGGCTAGGAATTTGTGCTACATAAATAACAGAAAAAAAATTATAAAGACAGGCATGTAAGGATGTTTGTAATGCTTTAAAAACAACATAAATGCCCATTCACGTCACTCATGTTAGAATGCTTGGAAATATATGCCCTATACATGTTATTCATTCTCTCTCAAAACAAGACAAATCTATGAGCACTACTCGTGGAACGTGTCTATCATAAATTTAGAGTGAAATGCTGACAGGCACAGATTGTGGAGCCAGATTTCTTGGACTGGATGAGTTTTCTACTTCTCAGCTCTGTGAAACTAAGGCTAGGTTACTGAACTTGTGTGTGCCTCAGTGTCTTCACCTGTTCTGTTAGTCAAGATATCCAAGGATTGAACCCACAGGGTGTGTGTGTGTGTGTAAATAGATTTATTATAAAGAATTAGCTTATGCAGCTATGTGCATGCATGCTAAGTCACTTCAGTCGTGTGTGACTCTTTGTGACCCTATGGACTGTAGCCCACCAGGGATTCTCCAGATAAGAATACTGGAGTGGGTTGCCATGCCCTCCTCCAGGGGATCTTCCTGACCCAGGGATTGAACCCCCATCTCTCCTGCATTAGTGGGCAGGTTCTTTACCACTAGCACCATCTGGAAAGCCCTTATGCAGCTATGGAGTTGGGCAAATCCCAAGATTTGCAGGGTGAATGGGTAAGCTGGAAACCCAGGAGGAACTGATGGTTTACTTCCAATTTCAATCCAAAAGCATGAGACCCAGGAGGAGCCAGTGTTTCTGTTTGAATCAGAAAGCAGGAAAAAAAGCTGATGTCCCAGTTCCAAGGCAGTCAGGCAGAAGAGTCCTCATAGTCAGGAAAAGGTCAACCTTTCTGTTGTTATTCAGGTCTTCAACTGATTAGATGAGACTCAACTATATTAAGTTGATTTTGATTCTGCTTTACTTAGTCTATTGATATAAATGTTAATCTCATCCAGAATTACCATTACAGAAACACTCAGAATAATATATAGCCAAATATGTGATCATCCTGTGATACTACAAAGGTGACACTTAAAATTAAACATAATCCGTAAAGTGAAGATGGTGAGAGTGCCAACATGATAATTGACATAATTGATAGCAGCTACCTTGAAGTTTGGCATGTTCTTGTTGGTGAATGAAGTTCAACTTATTCGAAAAGATTTTCATGTACTTTATATAACTTTAGAAAATGGCAGAAACTTGGGTGATTTTACTTCTGGAATCAAAAATTTAATTTCTTGTACAATATTCCTATGTGTGGAACTGTCATAATAAATGGATTTTTGTTGTTGCTAGACATTTAGATTTTTAAAATTATTTTTCTCATACAAGAGATAGGAAGGCATTCCAAATAAAAGAAACAGTGTAAAAAGAAGTGTGTAGGTGGGAATGATCATGATCTAGCTCATTGTTGGAAATAAGGGGATGGAGTGTTATGAACTGATTAGATGGGAGGACTATAGATAGGTAATCCTGTGTCAAGAAGACCTTTCATGGGAAATGTTCTTGGGAAGAAAACAGGGAGAATTGAAAGATATGATCAAATGAAGAAACAGTGTAACAGTGACCTGAAATGAAGAGAAAACAGCTAGGGACTAGGTAAGAGATTATAGAGAGTCAAGGTTTCCTAGAGTCTGAAGGTTTTATAAAATAGATTAAGAAATTTGATTATGTTCCTTAGTGTAATGATTATCTGGGGTAATACATTAAAAAATAATAGACAAAACCAAAAATAAAAAAAAAAAAGAGCTGGACCTGGGTGAACTCTTTTCTTTTTATAAGAAGAGAATTTTTTTGCAAAAGAAAAAAATGATCTAAGGAAGAGAACCTGGGGAGGCAGAAAATTGAGAGGGAATAAATTTGGAATAGCCATGGTAAAATAATACTGATTCTGTGTTTCCTAGCTAAGAGAAGTGGAGGTCTGGATGACACACAAGCAGTAAAATATTACCAAGATTGAACAAAAATTTGAAAAAGACAACAAAACACTTTGAGTCAAACAACTCTAAGATGTGTGGCTTTTGAGGGAGAAATTAATGTCTTGCCTACATTTGTGAGTATGATCAGCGTAACAATAGGATCTTTATTCAGCTGGGCCTAGTGGTCCGTAAACAGGTACAAAACGAATCATTTGAGATTAAGCAAAGGTGCCAGTTTGCATTGCTCATAAATTATTTCATTTTATGGCATTGTGTTAACATACTTGTTTCCTCGATGTGTCTGTGAGCATTTCAAGCACCAAGGACATGGAGTGTGAGAATGAAAGTGAAAGTCACTCAGTCATGTCCAGCTGTTTGGGACCCTATGGACTATACCGTCCGTGGAATTCTCCAGGCCAGAATACTAGAGTGGGTAGCTGTTCCCTTCTCCGGGGAATCTTCCCAACCTAGGGGTCAAATCCAGGTCTCCTGCATTGGAGGTGGATTCTTTACCAGCTGAGCCACCAGGGAAACTCAAGGATATGGACATGCAACAGTGCTTGACAAATGAGCAAACAGATGAGGGTACAGACTGATAAGACAGTGTGTGATAGGTAATGTAATCATTTCTACTTGTGCTGGAGCATGATGATGGAGTGGGGGCTCAGGTGATTCCAGGTTCGGAAGGAAGCCTACATAGTTCTGTGTGCTCCTGTATGCGAGGTACCCAGACTGATGCCAGTGACATGCTGTGTGGGAGTTGCTATTACCACCAGCAACAGCCTTGGCCTCTCCATTATCAAAGGTGTGCACCTGATTCTGGGGAAGTCTAGAGAACACCAATGGCCAGAAGTCATGATTCTGTTGTATTTTGTGAGTCAAGAACACATTAATACATCTTCAGTACTTCAGAAAATTTTCTTTTTTAAATGTTCAAAGATTTCTCCTTTTCATAAAGGCAGACTGTTATCAGAACTTTAGTCCTGGGTTCAGAAACTTTCATGTCAATCTGCAACATTGCTTTTCTGTGATGGAGTAATGCAGTTTTCAACCTCTGATATGTCTTCCTTCGGGTATATGTAGCTGTTTGAAAACATCAACAGAAAGACAGTTAAGCATAGGATCTCTGCCTATAACAGCAATTTACTTGAAGGTTTAGGGAAACAATACATATATTTAAATAAATTAATATGTTATTGGAAACAATGAAAACTTGGCTTGAATTTGTTGGTTAAAATATTTAAGTTTACAGATAGCTTGGAATCATGAAAGGCCATTTTAGAAATGCTTCCAGTTTTGTAGACTAGATTTATTTGGGTTCATTTGGCTTTCTCTCTTGAAGACACACATGAAGTATTCTGGTTTAAATGTTTTAGAAACATTATATGATTATATCAAAACAAATTCAATAAATTAACATGGAACATAAAAAATGCATGAGAATTTTGAAGTGATGCTAAGTCTTGGTTTGTACACTTCAGTGTAAAATGATTCTAGCCTTTTATTAATCACATATTTTTTACCTTTAGGTCATTTCTACATTGCTTTAAAGGAGTAACTTGAGTCAAAGTATACTGTTGACCTGAAACTTGCATCTGTTAATTATTTTATGAATCATTTGTGCTTGTTTTGTGATTTGTGCTTATCTTTTCACAGTGATTTTATGTGTTTAAAGAAGGTATTTTTTAGTTTAAATATATACATCAAAACACTTTTATCAAATTTTAAAAATATACACACTTTAAAGGCATTTCAAGCAGTAGGTTTGTTTTAAAGAGAGATAATCTGGACATCCTGGAAGGTGAAGTCAGGGGGCCCTTAGGAAGCATCACTATGAACAAAGCTAGTGGAGGTGATGGAATTCCAGTTGAGCTATTTCAAATCCTAAAAGATGATGCTGTGAAAGTGCTGCACTCAATATGTCAGCAAATTTGGAGAACTCATCAGTGGCCACGGGACTGGAAAAGGTCAGTTTTCATTCCAATCCCAAAGAAAGGCAATGCCAAAGAATGCTCAGACTACTGCACAATTGCATTCATCTCACATGCTAGTAAAGTAATGCTCAAAATTCTCCAAGCCAGGCTTCAGCAATATGTGAACCGTGAACTCCCTGATGTTCAAGCTGGTTTTAGAAAAGGCAAAAGAACCAGAGATCAAACTGCCAACATCTGCTGGATCATCGAAAAGGCAAGAGAGTTCCAGAAAAACATCTATTTCTGCTTTATTGACTATGCCAAAGCCTTTGACTGTGTCTATCACAATAAACTGTGGAAGATTCTGAAAGAGATGGGAATACCAGACCACCTGACTTGCCTCTTGAGAAATCTGTATGCAGGTCAGGAAGCAACAGTTAGAACTGGACATGGAACAACAGACTGGTTCCAAATAGGAAAAGGAGTATGTCAAGGCTGTATATTGTCACCCTGCCTATTTAGCTTATTGCAGAGTACATCATGAGAAACACTGGGCTGGAAGAAGCACAAGCTGGAATCAAGATTGCTGGGAGAAATATCAATCACCTCAGATATGCAGATGACACCACCCTTATGGCAGAAAGTGAAGAGGAACTAAAGGAGCCTCTTGATGAAATTGAAAGAGGAGAGTGAAAAAGTTGGCTTAAAGCTCAACATTCAGAAAACTAAGATCATGGCATCTGGTCCCATCACTTCATGGGAAATAGATGGGGAAACAGTGGAAACCATGTCAGAGTTTATTTTTTGGGCCTCCAAAATCACTGCAGATGGTGATTGCAGCCTTGAAGTTAAAAGACACTTACTCCTTGGAAGGAAATTTAGACAGCATATTCAAAAGCAGAGACATTATTTTGTCAACAAAGATCCATCTAGTCAAGGCTGTGTTTTTTCCAGTAGTCATGTATGAATATGAGAGTTGAACTATAAATTAAGCTGAGAGCCAAAGAATTGATGCTTTTGAACTGTGGTGTTGGAAAAGACTCTTGAGAGTCCCCTGGACTGCAAGGAGATTCAACCAGTCCATCCTAAAGGAGATCAGTCCTAGGTGTTCATTGGAAGGACTGATGTTGAAGCTGAAACAGCAATACTTTGGCCACCTGATGTGAAGAGCTAAGTCATTGGAAAAGACCCTGATGCTGGGAAAGATTGAGGGCAGGAAGAGAAGGGGACAACAGAAGAAGAGATGATTGGATGGCATCACCAACACAGTGGAGATGGGTTTGGGTGGACTCCGGGAGTTGGTGATGGACAGGGAGGCCTGGCGTGCTGCAATTCATGGGGTCACAAAGAGTCAGACATGACTGAGCGACTTAACTGAACTGAATCATAAGGAGCAGTCAAGAACTGATCTTGTGACATGTTCAAAGTCTGTTTGTCTCTTTATATATAGGTTGTTGTTCTTTGATCCCTGGATCAGGAAGGTCCCCTGGAGAAGGGAATTGTTACCCACTCCAGTATTCTTGCTTGGAGAATTCCATGAAGAGGAGCCTGGCAGGCTACAGTCCATGGCGACAGGACTGAGTGACTAGCACTCTCACTTTCAGTTGCTAAATTCTGTCTTACACTTTGGACCCCAGAGACTACAGCATGCCAGACTTCCCTGTCTTTTACCACCACCCAGAGTTTGCTTAAACTCTTGTCCGTTGAGTTGGTGATACACTCCAATCATCTCATCCTCTGTCACCTTCTTCTCCTCCTGATCTCAATCTTTCCCAGCATCATGGTCTTTTCCAATGAGTTGGCTCTTCATCTCCAGTGGCCAAAATATTAGAGCTTCAGCATCAGACCTTACAATGAATATTCAGGTTTGATTTCTTTTAGGACTGACTGATTTGATCTCCTTGCTGTCCAAAGGAATTCTTAAAAGTCTTTTCCAGCATTAGTGTTCAAAATCATGAATTCTTCGGTACTCAGTCTTCTTTATGGTCTAACTCTCACATGCCATTTCCTCTTCTGGGGCATCTACCTAATACAGGGATTGAACCTGTATCTACACATGTCGCCTACATTGCAGATGGATTCTTCGCTGCTAAGCCGCCAGGAAGATTCTTGATATATAGGAAAGTCTGTCAAATTTATTAAGCAGCAAGGGGGAAAACTATTGAAAGTTTAACCACAATGTAGCTATGTAAAACTATAAGAAAAACTAAGAGGGTGGGTAAGAAATGGTTGTTGAGTTCTTTATTTGTCCCCAGCACTGTTACAGGTCCTGTTTCACTTGAGCTCTTATTTGTTCCTTCTCCTCACATCTATCAGAATTTTCCTATGTTCACCCGGCTAATCTGAATGCTAACCATGACAAATAGATGTTAGGAAGCATTAGAACGATGACTTTCAAAGAGGCTATTATCATTTATCATGGAAATGAATTCAGCCCACTGATGGTAATTTAGCCTACAGATAAAATGAGCAGCATATGTTTATAAAATAAAGCTTCCAAATATTTAAATTTTTTCACAAGTGTTTTCTCAGGGTGTATTATTGCATTTAATACTTTGTTCACAAGAGATACTTTATTTCATAAATCCCCCAATTCTATGCTTACCCGTCAGAACTATGGCAGTTGAGAAACTGATTCCTAAAAATATTCAGTGGGCAATATTTCCTAACCTTTTATGGAAATACTCTATTGTATTCCTCAGTTGAGTCTGTTCTCTGCCTAGATCTGTGACACTCCTGGGCTCCAGAGTCAAACTCTCTGGAACTGAATCTAGCCACACCATTTATGAGCTATGTAACATTGCTTTAATTTCTTCTGATGATGATAGTGCTGGCTTTATATGACCAAGAAAGGATTATGAGATAATGCAAAAGTGCTTAGACACAGTTCTCATAGTACTCAAACCATGAGTACCCTGAGGGTGCTATAGAAAACTCACAGAGGCACTGCATATTTTAAACTTCTGTGAAATACCACATGAACTACTACTCCAAGGTAGTTTAGTTTCTCTGACTCAAAAGTACCGTGTGACTATCATTGTGGAATAGGAAATTGAGGGAGTTGGTATCTGATTTAAGAATTTAAGAACCTGTGAAGTGTGCAGTAGACATATGCATACCATGTTAGTAACTGTGTTTAAGAATTAAATAGTTTCTTCATTTTACATGCATTTTCTCAAATGGCTACTGGGTTTTGTTTTTGTTTTTAGGATATGGCTAATTAAATTCTTTGGACTTTACTACTTAGTGTATTGAATTGTCAGACATTTGACTTAGCCTAAAAGTCACCATGAAAAAAATCAGTGAGATACTAAAGGCTCCACGAACCAGGAAAGTTCAAACACCTTTGGCTTAACATTTATCTTGTGCATGCAGCAAGCCCTCAGTAAGGGTTTGGTGGTGAGAATTAAGAAGTCAGAAGCCATATACTTAAATGTACCTGAAGTTCCTCCAGTAATCAGTTCAGCTCCTTTCTACTTGTGTAATGACAGCTAGAGCAGGAAGGAGAAGAAAAAAAGAGAACAGAAGGAGGGAAGGAAATGAAATAAGTTAACCTGCTGATGAAAATTGGAGAGTTTAGAAATGAAAGTGACCACCAAGGACAAGTAGTAGATATGAGCTGCTTCATGCAGAAGAGGGAGTGGCTTATAATATAGGAATTGCTCTAGAGTCAGAAAGGAACCACCCGCGGACACCTCCAATCCAGCCTAAAAAGCAGGAAGCATGACATGGTGGTGCCAAGGTTAGGAGCAGTGGTGCAGAGAGAAAGGGAGAAACTGAGGGAGCTTTGAGGGCAGACAGGGTGGGGAAAGGACCTCCAGCAATGGTGTGTGGTGCCCAGGGGCAGAGAGAGCATGTGCGTTCCTGGGGAGAGGCTCCTGCACTCCTGACCCACAGCTTCAGGTTAGCTCTAGGCTCTCACTCACAGCCTAGGAGGCCTTTGAGAGGGAGTCATTGGTCTGGGCTGGAAGTGTTAGAAGTTGTACCAGGTAGTCAGCCAGGGAGAGATACCAAACCCATGAAAACAGATCATAGAGAGGCAGCTCTGAAATGCCCCCCACCACACCCCTCTCACCTGTTTAGGGCTCCTGGATGGATTGGAGGGCTAAGGTACTGAAAACTGTCCAGCTATTAATCTGTACCCTTACTGTACCTCTCAGTGGATGGCCTGTGGAAACACTTGTCACATCTGGAAAACATTTCTTTAATGAAAATAGTGAATATTGTTAGATAATTCCTTTTAAATATCCCTATATGAGCATATATTTTTTTGTTCCTTTCTCTCAGCCACTTTTTTCTCCAAGTTAAATTATGGTACTTTCTTTTCATTTCATCTAAGGGCCCATTCTATACTTAATAAACTATCTAATTAATAAAATTTAATTTTAGAAAAGTCCTCTCTCTGGAGAAGTCTTCCCCCAAAATAAAGCTGTATTTCATTCAAAGTTTTTGAGTAATTTCTATTGTTCCTTTGGTAGTAATTATAACGCTTCAAGTTGTTATGCATCATTTAAAGAAAATTTTGAATTGAGGATATTTCAATAGTCATTTTGCCATAGAATTTTAGTTATAATTATGTACAATATATAGTAATATATATATAACATTTTCAGGATTACATGTAGAAAAATGCCACTGAAATTCAGTTAAATAAGATAAAACTCAACTTTGAGTCTGAAAAAACCTTCCAGTAAACCTCAGAAACACAGATGGCATCACACTTATGATAGTGAAGAACCGAAGAGCCTCTGGATGAAAGTGAAAGAGGAGACTGAAAAAGTTGGCTTAAAACTCAACATTTAGAAAACTATTGGGTCCCATCACTTCATGGCAAATAGATGGGGAAACAATGAGAACAGTGAGAGAATATTTTTTGGGGGGGGGGGTTCCAGAATCACTGCAGGTGGTGACTGCAGCCATGAAATTAAAAAAATGCTTGCTCCTTGGAAGAAAAGCTATGACCAACCTAGCTTAATGTTCAAATATTGATAACAATATTTGAGGACTTTCATAAAACTTCATCTTCCAAGATTGGCAAGTCATAATTAGTTAATACTCAAGATACCCTGTTCACTCAGTTTTTCTGTGGCTTCATTGTCACTGATGCATATTAATGACATCAGACAAATAAAGTGCCTTTTGTAATTGCTTGTCCCAAAGCATTATAAAAATCAAATTTGGAATAATTAAAAATTCATCTGTGGTTTGTGGCTGTGAATTTACTGCTGGAAGGTTGAGTGGTGGACTTATAATAGGCTCTTGATAGGTTTGCATGGTTGATTCCAAGTTCTGTAACTGCCCTGGTCATAATTTATAGTTGGCTTCAGTGAAGGGAGAGTAGG
Organism: Capricornis sumatraensis; assembly: GCF_032405125.1. Classification (NCBI taxonomy): domain Eukaryota; kingdom Metazoa; phylum Chordata; class Mammalia; order Artiodactyla; family Bovidae; genus Capricornis; species Capricornis sumatraensis. The sequence continues at coordinate 137,680,957 of NC_091071.1, forward strand.
GTGCTTTAAAGTACTCTGTGATCACTGTGCATATTGGCACAAATCGCTGTTGAAATGACTGTAAAACCCTTTAACAGTTACTTTATTTTCCAGGATAAAAAAATTAGGGTCAGGTGGTATAAACTACTCACTTTTCATTATTCATGCAAAAATGCTTTCTTTCAGATGTAAGACTGTTTAATGGACTTGTGAAACAAATTATTATTTCACTTACTATGTCACTTTTATTAAAAATATACGTATGGTTATTTTGAACTTTATAGGCCATTTTAGATTAAACTTTGTACCAATTATTAACTGAATGTGGCATTTCTTATGTTGCATTCACAGAATTATTAAAGATGTTCTCTGAAGACACATAATATTTTAAAATTTCCTTGATTAACCCAAAACATTGTTAAAGTAATTTAACAGTGGTTCAGTTTATATTGTGCAGCATATTGGATTTAAAGTGCTTTGAGGATTTATTAAAATTCATATTTTTCCATCAGTGCAATTGCATTTTAAGTGATAACTGATCTATAAGAGTTGATTTGTAAGAAAAGCTAGATTAGAAGGTATTTTGTATCTAACAATGTAGATATTTTTGGTAATAAATATTCCATGTGAGGAAACTGATTAGAACTGGTTTATTTCTCCGGTGTTCATAGAGTTCTCTTAAAGAGCAGGTATATCACATATTCTTAATTAATAGTAATTTTTGATCATTTACATAAAGAGTCCTTTTCAAACATTGGCAGGAATCATGATACTCTTCTGAACTGTTAGCATGTGAAATAAATTTCAGTTCAGTTCATTCAGTCGTGTCCGACTCTTTACAACCCCATGAACCACAGCATGCCAGTCCTCCCTGTATATCACCAACTCCCGGAGTCCACCCAAACCCATGTCCATTCAGTCAGTGATACCATCCAACCATCTCATTCTCTGTCATTCCCTTCTCCTCTTGCCCTCAGTCGTTCTGAGCATCAGAGTCTTTTCAAATGAGTCAGCTCTCTGCATCAGGTGACCAAAGTATTGGCATTTCAGCTTCAACATCAGTCCTTCCAATGAACACCCAGGACTTTAGGATGGACTGGTTGGATCTCCTTGCAGTCCAAGGGACTCTCAAGAGTCTTCTCCAACACCACAGTTCAAAAGCATCAATTCTTTGGCGCTCAGCTTTCTTCACAGTCCAACTCTCACATCCATACATGACCACTGGGAAAACCATAGCCTTGACTAGATGGACCTTTCTTGGCAAAGTAATGTCTCTGCTTTTTAATATGCTATCTAGGTTGGTCATAACTTTCCTTCCAAGGAGTAAGCGTCTTTTAATTTCATGGCTACAGTCACCATATGCAGTGATTTGGGAGCCCAGAAAAATAAAGTCAGCCACTGTTTCCACTGTTTCCCCATCTGTTTGCCATCAAGTGATGGGACCAGATGCCATGATCTTAGTTTTCTGAATGTTGAGCTTTCAGCCAACTTTTTCCCTCTCCTCTTTCAGTTTCCTCAAGAGGCTATTTAGTTCTTCACTTTCTGCCATAAGGGTGGTGTCATCTGCATATCTGAGGTTATTGATATTTCTCCCAGCAATCTTAATTTCAACTTGTGCTTCTTCCAGCCCAGCGTTCTTCATAATGTACTCTGAATTTAAGTTAAATAAGCAGGATGACAATATACAGCCTTGACATACTCCTTTTCCTATTTGGAACCCATCTGTTGTTCCATGTCCAGTTCTAACTGTTGCTTCCTAACCTGTATACAGGTTTCTCAAGAGGCAGGTCAGGTGGTCTGGTATTCCTACCTCTTTCAGAATATTCCACAGTTTTTTGTGATCCACACAGTCAAAGGCTTAGGCATAGTCAATAAAGCAGAAATAGATGTTTTTCTGGAACTCTCTGCTTTTTCAACGATCCAGCGGATGTTGGCAATTTGATCTCTGGTTCCTCTGCCTTTTCTAAAACCAACTTGATTATCTGGAAGTTCACGGTTCACTTATTGCTGAATCCTGGCTTGGAGAATTTTGAGCATTACTTTACTAGCATGTGAGATGAGTGCAATTGTGTGGTAGTCTGAGCATTCTTTGGCATTGCCTTTCTTTGGGATTGGAATGAAAACTGACCTTTTCCAGTCCTGTGGCCACTGCTGAGTTCTCCAAATTTGCTGACATATTGAGTGCAGCACTTTCACAGCATCATCTTGTAGAATTTGAAATAGCTCAACTGGAATTCCATCACCTCCGCTAGCTTTGTTTGTAGTGATGCTTCCTAAGGCCCACCTGACTTCATATTCCAGGATGTCCGGCCCTAGGTAAGTGTGAGTGACCTCACCTTCATGATTATCTGGGTCGTGAAGATCTTTTTTGTGTAGTTCTTCTGTGTATTCTTGCCACCTCTTCTTAATATCTTCTGCTTCTGTTAGGTCCGTATCATTTCAATTTCAGTCCATTCTTTTTCTGGCAAATACTTTCTGAGTGCCAACAAGGTTTCAAGTATTTTTCTATGTAGAGGATACACAGTGCAGTGAATAAAATGGATAAAAATCCCTGTTCTCTAGTTTTAGTGAAGAGAGTTCTCTCTAAAATAAGAAGTAAGTAAATGCATAGCATGTTGTAGGTTGCTAAGTGTTTTGGAGAAATGGAATTGGGAGAGAATGTAGCGAAAGCCCAGGGAGGGCAGCTTAACAGAGGGTCATCAGGGAAATTGTCTTAACAGGGTGGTGTTTGAAGCCTGGGAGGTAGTCCATGCTTCATGGGTAGGTGGACTCAATATGGCCTTGTAAGTTGCTCTAAGAACTTGGTTTTTGTTCTTGGCAGTTGGAGCAGCCAGCAAAATCATTTGAGTTGAAGAAAGACATGATCTGACTGTATGTTGGGGAGTAGAGGCTGGGCACTATAGGTGGAAGGAGCAGTCAGTGAGCCTATAATTCAGGGACGATGCAATGGTGGCTTTTATTCTGATAGGCCAGTATTGATATACTTATTGTATGGAGAGAAATAAAAGCTAAGGGCAGGGCATTTGGAAAGATGAGTTGATTTACTGGGCATGTATGTCTGTGAATTATGGATTTGGTGAAAACTGTCAGAGGTGTGAAATTTGGAGTAGAAGTGAATGCTGTGAGGTAGTTTTGAGAGTTCTATATTTTTATAGTCTAGGGATAGAATACAAACATTTTAAAATTTTGTTTCTCATTTAGATCAAAGTGGTATAATGTAGACAATTAAATATATTTTCATTTTACTTAAGGCATTTCATTTGTTGTTCAAATAGAAATTAATTATTTTCGGTTCTGAAAGGCTATTGTGGATGATTATTATGATTCATGGATACTGACTAGTGTAAGATATTATTTTTGTCTTTAACAGTGAACCTTGGCAATAGTAATACTAAAAATGATTGCATTTTCATGATTTTAGTCCTGTTAAGTATTAGAATATACAGTTTGGAATAGTGAAAGCTTTTCTCTTAAATTTGTTTCCAAAAGCTTGCATTATTCATTAAAACAGTTAACATAAAGATTACGAAGTTCAGAGTGTATAGCATCACATGAATAGCCTGATGCATTTTATTAAGATTTGATGGACATTTTGACTTTGAGGGGCTCCCCTGATAGCTCAGTTGGTAAAGAATCTGCCTGCAATGCAGGAGACTCCAGTTCAATTTCTGAGTCAGAAAGATCCACTGGAGAAGGGGTAGACTACCCACTCCAGTGTTCTTGAGCTTTGCTTGTGGCTTATCTGGTAAAGAATCCACTTGCAATGTGGGAGACCTGGGATCGATCACTGGGTTGGGCAGATCCCCTGGAGAAGAAAAAGGCTACCTACTCCAGTATTCTGGCCTAGAAAATTCCATGGACTGTATTGTGTATGGGGTTGCAGAGTCAGGTACAACTGAGTGACTTTCACTTTGACTTCGAAAGGTTTTTTCCAAGTTAAATCAAGGAGATAAATTGTTACTTAAATGGCTATAAGAAAATGTAATATATGTACCTTCAAATTTCTCCTTTGAGAACATCCTTAATGTAAGATGAAAGCTGTTGGATTTTAAACACTACAGATAATTCGTTTTTTAAACATCATAATGCTTCATACTGTCCTCTCCTAAGGGAGAAATTTCTTTGCTAGACTTGCTTTGAAACTTCATGTAGAAATTACTCTCTGTTGCTTTTTTGCTGAGATGTAAAACTTGCAGAAGCTATAGGAAAATACTACTGTTTTTAAAGATCTGACATGTCATTTGTTCTTTCTGAAAGATTCTGCGATTTTTCTGTTTTTCCTGGTTTCGTCCTTTGTCCCACTGTGAAGGGTGTCTAGCCATTGCTAGATCCGCTTAAAGCCAAAGACTTCATGGTGCTAGCTCCATGCTTCTGACTTTTTCTTGCTCTATAATCCTTGAGACTTCCCCCTGTCTTTGTACCATACCCCCCATCTTTGCACCATACTAGTAAAACTAGTGCTCATTACTCCCCCAATCCTTCACACACCATTTTTCCCTACACTTTATTTTGAAAATTTTCAAATATGAAGAAAATTTTACAGTGAAGACCCATGGACACAACAGTTAGGGTTTACAGTTAACATTCTACCCCATTTGCTTTGCCTGTTATTTCTGAACACATGCATCATTATGTTCCTCTCCATTCTTCAGTCCATCTTATTTTTGATGCATTTCTTAGTAATTACAGATATGCGTGCATGTTACCCCTAAAATTTTAGCATTCATATCATTAACTAGAGTTCATTATTGTGTATGGATCTTTTCAAAGTAAAATTTATATACAGTGCAGTACTCAAACACTAAGTGCATCATTTGATGGATTTTGGTAAATATATATACCTGTGTGATGTAAACTCCTATGGAGATGAAAGCATTATCATTATCCTAGAAAGTCACCTTTTCCCAGTCTCTGCCAAGCCCCGTATAGTAGCCACTTGCTAGTTTTCTACCATAGATTAGTTTTGCCTGGTTTAGGACACCATGTAAATCCAGATTATACAGTATGTATTCTTTTGTATAAGGGTTTTTTTTTTTAAAACTCACCATAATGCTGTTAAAATTTACTTCTTGATGGATATATAGCAGTTAACTTCTTTTTAATGGTGAGTAATATTCTATTGAATGAATATTCTACAAATTACTTGCCTGATCTCCTGTTAATGGGCATCTGAGATATTTCCATTTTTAAGTTATTTTTAATGAAATCAATATGACCCTTCTCTCTCTTAAATACAATTCATCTTTTATCTAATAAATAATCCCCTTTGAGTCTTATTTAATGTAATCTATACAATATACCTTGTATTATGAAAAGAGGATTTTTTTTTTTTTTTGGCGACTTGAAATGAGAGGTTTAAGTGCTGTTTTTGTGCCCTGAAATCTTTTTTCCTTAGCTGCATCTTCCCAACAGTCACTTATTTTCTTCCATTTAGACAAGCACATTGAATTTCTCCTTCAGATTCTGTTCCTTGGCTTTTATTTGTTCCCAATTTAATTAATTTGGGTGCAATAGAAGAGCATTTCCTCTTTTCATATATAATAGCAAGAATGCAATTTTTGGATGTATGTTTCAAGAACAGTTAGCGGGTCCTGGATAATGCCCTGTTCAGTTTAGAGCACGAAAAGACAAATATATATATATATATATGGTTCATCCAAGTCTTCATTCTGAGATTGGGAACCATCTTATTAAGCTGACAAATAAAAAGGAATTTCGAATGTGACCTTGATATTGCCTCTGGCAATCAATTTTCCTGGAGTCAGGCTATAGCACTATAAGACTATGTAATGACTATAACCACTTAACAAGGAATCGCAAGACTCTGCTTTGACTTTTGTGCTTCCTCTTCTTCGAGTCTTCAAAAACAAACCATTTTGGAATGTCCTTTTGTCCACATATCTTTTCTGACTAATGGAAAGCTCAGTGCAACTTGATGGTCTTATGCCCTGGAGTTCTAGGGCTATTAATCTGAGCCTAGGAAAAAGGCCCTATATAGAAGGTGATAGAATATATTCTCCAGTGAAAAATTCCTTTCAAAGACCCTTGTGGTTCATACCAGAGAATTATTGTACTTGATTAAAAGTGAAGCCAAGAATCCAATTTTTGCATTTTCCCTCTTGCTTGTGTTTTCTACTAATATTGTAGAGCCTTTTATTTACTCAGCCAGATTGACAAGATTATAAATGAGAGCTGTGTGTGGAAGCCTCTAATTTTTCATAAGTAAATGAATTAATTTATCATCGCTCTTGTGTTTTATTGCTGTCTCCATGCCAGACTGCCCTGCTCCTTTCTTCCCCCTTTTGCCTTCTAAACATTGGATCCATGTCATCGTGTTTGACAGGTTTCTGATTCCCCTGTCAGATGCAATTTGGTGCTAATCACATTTCCTTTGCTCAATGTCAATGATACAAGCCATGCATAATATTCCTATATGTCCACTCGCTCGCTTGCAGTGCAGCTGGAATATCTTGGGCATTAATCTGATAGAATGCCACATTGAAATGCAAAAATGATGCTTAAGCACTAAGATAATGTGGTCAGGCAGATGTGCAATAGATAACTGAGGCTAAACTGGTGATCTTTCCTAAGGTTTGATGAATTTTATTTCATTAATGAATATCTCTTTACAAACCTGAGACTATGTAATCAGTGCTGGTTCATTAGACCTTCAGCATTTTTAATAGAATTCATTCATTGTCCATGTATGAAAGAATGAGGATTATTTTTCCTATTAAAAAGCAAGTTATAGGTAGTTATTTTTAATGTTGAAGAATATTCCTGTCTCAGATCATGTACTTTATCAAATATATGAAAGTAGCTAACAATTTAGAAAAACCTATTTACAGAATAATGTGCTAGTTTCTAGCCTAGAGGAGATCCCAAACAATAGATCTTTCTTAGATTATTTTAGAGAATCACAGAGCATGATGGGAGGATTTTGGCAAATTTGGGAAGAGGCGATTGTTTATGTGAGGATGTTTTGTCACTCAGAAAGGGAGAGAGGAAGCACTCAAAAAAGAAACAGCATGAAAATCAGAGACATGGCGGGTGTGGAGGGCATTGTTCAGTGAGGTGGCTGATATTTATTGTGGTAAATAAGACTAGAAAAGCAATTCAGGAACAAATGAATGGTCATGATTTTGTAGAAAAGAAAGGATAAACTGTTTTTAAAAGCAATTCTGTCATGTTGAAATTTGAATTAAAAAAAGTTAATAGTGATAAAGGAGGATTAGAGAAGAAACCAAAGGGATAGCAAATAGGACATTCTTGAAATAGGACAGATAAGAGATCAGGGCCCAAACCAAGGACAGTTTTCAGTGGGATTAGAAAGACGTGACACACGTAAGAGGCATTACTGACTAAAATTTGCAGTTTCACACTTGGGTTGGATATGGTGGATGGGGGATGCTATGGGAAAGGAGAGAAGAAGGAACAAAAATGTACTTCCCAGTGTCTAGATGAAATAGAGTGTTTCTGTGTTATGATGCCTTCTATATGAAAAGACCATAAGTATAGGTAGGGTGTGATAATGAAATTAGTTTGGATTATATGAAATTTGAGGTTCCTGTGGGACAAATAGCAGTGAACAGGAGAGAGAGATTTGGTAGTTATTTTCATTCAATAAATTATTGAAATCATAGAAAGTTGCAGTTGCTTTAGAAGGAGAGCATATAAGCAAAAAGAAGCAACTAAATGATGAAATCTTGAAGTTCAGACTATATTTAAGGGAAAAAAAAAAAAAAACGTATCACAGTGAACTGAGAAAAGACTGAACTAACCAATTATCCAGAAAACAGAAGATTTGTGGTAGCTGGTATGGGGTAGGGGACGGTGAACGCTATCAACTTTGCTGCTGCTGCTGCTAAGTTGCTTCAGTCGTGTCCAACTCTGTGCGACCCCATAGATGGCAGCCCACCAGGCTCTGCCATCCCTGGGATTCCTCAGGCAAGAACACTGGAGTGGGTTGCCATTTCCTTCTCCAGTGCATGAAAGTGAAAAGTCAAAGTGAAGTCACTGAGTCATGTCCAACTCTCAGCGACCCCATGGACTGCAGCCCACCAGGCTCCTCCGTCCATGGGATTTTCCAGGCAAGAGTACTGGAGTGGGGTGCCATTGCCTTCTCCGACTATCAACTTTACTAGAATGCTTAAGCCAGAATACCAAGGAGATATTGTTGAGTGAATAAATATAGAAGGTCTTTTTCCATTTAGAGAATATATGCTAAGTGTTTAGCAAAAGCCGAGGCAGTATCAGTGGAGCAGTAGAACTAGAAAGCACATTGTATTTGGTTGAGGAGTGAATGAATGGTGTGGGACTGCACACAGCTCATGTCGACAGAAGAAATTGGTGAAGAAAAAAAAGGAAGAGCATTGGTTTATAGCATCGAGAGCACATAATTACATAAAATGATTCTTAACTGTGGCAGACATTCTCAGTGAGGGTGATATTGCCCTCAGGTGAGTAAAAATTGGTTCTTGGAGAGCAAAAAATATCTTAAATTTTACAAAGCCTTATATCCCAGGAAAGTTCAACCTATCTGACAAAGTCCTATTCCTCAGTGTTTCATTTCTCTTGTTGGGTTTTCTTGGCATCATAAGAGCAGCAGCATCTGAGTTTATGGAATCTACACATTGTGTACGGGATCAGGGCTATAAAATCAGGGCAAATATGCAGCTGCAATTGAAGGACTTTTGATCCGTTGTTGGATCTCAGGGTTAACTTAAGAGGTCACCTGTGTCTGCTTGTTAGTGGCTATTGGCTGACTTGTGGATGGTGTATATTTTGTTCCTCAGTGCTTTTGTGTGTGACTTGAACTTTGAAAATCAAGGCAATTTGTAAATATAAGCTATTATAACTATTAAACTATATATATAAGCTATATATTATTTAATTTTATAAAAATTATTCAACCCACCATTAATTGCATCAAATGTTAAAAAGGATAACAGTATCAGAATGATTATCTTGCTGCCTGTTAAAAATGATTTTCTTAAGGAAACTTTGAAAGTTCAGTTCACTAAAGATATATTTTAAGACCCAATTAAGAATTTAATAATTTTACTTTTGTTGGAAATATAACAATTTTGGATGATTTTTTAAAATTTGGTTAATTTCTGCATTTATGTAAATTAGTTTCATAAATTTAATTGCAATTTATGTTTGTTTTATTAAAGATTGTTCAACAAATACAGTTACAAAGCTAAGTTAAATGTTATAAACTTTCTAGTTTCTAATTGACTTATAACTTAAAAAATTCAGTCATTCATAACTGCACTGAATAAAAATTATAAGCTGTATACTTTTTATGTATAAAACATAGATATACATACAGTATATAAATAGATACCCAGTATATTAAAATTTCCTGTTGGATAGCAGTTTATAATGTTTTAAATGTCTCCTTAGGGAGACAATTGTGAATAAAAGTTTGAGAAATACTGGGACAGAGGATTCTTAATATTTTCTGAGTTTTTGTTTCTCTTTCAATTGAACAAGACTTGTGTGAGATTTACTCAATGTGTGAAACCACTGATAGCTAACTTTACAGAAAAACACCTAATCTTTCTGAGGCACAGTGCTTATAGAGGATATGCACTTAATGATAAACTTTATACATACAGGTAATTTTGATTCATAGAAAATGGTGAACACAAGTTCAGAGGTTGAAATGTCTAAAATTGTTAAGTCAGATTTTAATGATCTGAAATGAATTTCAGCATAAGCCAGACAGACTTTCTATGCACTAAGGATGTGTTATCAGTGTATTGCTTGCCTTGGTGATAAAGGACTTGATGAGTGATATGGCAGGAAAAAACTTGCTAAACTCAGAAACAATGGGCTATATAATGTAGTCCATAGCCATAACACAATGGACTACAGCCATTGTTAGTGAAGGAGAATCTTGAGCAACCATATTCCATGAGTCTTGTCTTGAAACAGTTAAAAGGTAGAAAATGTGTGGGTAGACTGTACAACCAAAACAGCAGTCCTTTTGGATATTAATCTGCAGGGAATTCTCAAAGGGTAGAAAGACTACTCAGAGACAACCTGAAGCAAAATCATCTCAGCTTTCCTTGGGGGGGAAGATGCTTCCATTTTCAAGCTGATAAAAAGTGTTAAGAGAATGAAATATTCCCATGCAATTAATAATGGATCATTGATACACAATGCTGGTTGCTGCTTGTAGCCTGCTTTGGTCCCAGTCATTGTATAATTTTAAACTGGCATTCTCAAATAAGAGAGCTTTATTTTCATGCATTCTTTTTTTGTTGTTGTTTAGTTTCAACATTCAAAGGGAAAAGGTAAAAGCATATACATTCACAGTAATTACATGTATTAAAAATCTATCAAGATATTCGTTAGGTACTATTAAAGTTATTAAAGTTATCTGTGAATAGTCTTTTCCAAGATTTAACTCCCTCTTAAATATCTTTTTAAAATCTTTGTGAAAAACAGTTATTCAACAGTATCAATCCTCACTGTATGTAGAATTCTGTAATAAAAACATTGAGGATTAATCATACACATCCCAGCATTTGAGGAGCTTGAAATTTAATGGAAAAGCTAAAACATACACATTGCTAAAACTGTTCACAAACTGAAGTAGGTGAAAATGCAGTGCAAATGATATATGTAACTGTCGAATGAGATATACAGTAATGGAATGATCAGTCAATGAGGTTAATAAAAGACAACTTCCCAGAAACTGAATACTGAATGGGGTTTTCGATGAAGAGAGTATAAATTAGAATAGAAGAAGGAAGAAATTCTGTCATGTATAAAAAAATATTACAGGTAAAGGTATAAGAAAGCCACCAACTGATGCAGATATAGGAATAATAATGTCTTCCCTGAGTAGTAGATAGGTAGAAAACCTTGAAATAAGAATGGCAACATAATTAGTCACTACGTCTATACCCTGGCAGTTAGAAGTAGTGATAAAATTGAATTTCCTTTTTTATGGTAAGTATGAAAAAGGAAATAATTGATTTTGATTGTTTTATTGAGTATACTGCTTAACTTTGTAGTTGGGATTGAAACAAATCCCCACTCCCAAATACCTCACTCCACTTTGATATGTAATATTCATTTATTTTTATATAATTACTGTAACAGAATTCCTTGATTCCAAGGAACATAGCCCAACCCTGGCTACCTCAAACAGCAGGAAATATATTTGAAAACCATGAGTGTTCCTAAAATCAAAGGGAGTCTAAGAACTAAGAATTTATAAATGGGCAGGGAGTCAAGGCAAAGTGAGGAAGCAGCAGTTAAAACTGCTTTTGAGAGGGAATGATCTGGAACTTCCCTGGTGGTCCAGGTGGATAAGACCCAGCACTTCCAATGCAAGGAGCACAGGTTAGATCCCTGGTCAAGGACTAAGGTAACACATGCTACAGAGTGCAGCCAAAAAAAAAAAAAAAGTTAAAAAAAAAGAAAGAAATGATCTAGTCAGAATGCAGTTGTGCAATAAGCAAACACTGGGCTTTCTCATTCTTGTATCACTTCAGTGAGATTGAAGTTCCAGGAGAATATTATTGTTACTTGAGCTTTGGTCTTATTACCATCCCTGTGCTGTATAGGCTTCCCTGATGGGCTCAGATAGTAAAGAATCCACCTGCAATGCAGTATAGCTGGGTTCTATACCTGGGTTGGAAAGATCCCCTGGAGGAGGGCATGGCAACCCACTGCAGTATTCTTGCCAGGAGAATCTCCATGGACAAAGGAGCCTGGTGGGCCAGAGTCCATGGTGTCGCAAAGTGTCAGACACGACTGAGCAACTAAGCACACACACATGCTGTACCAGGTCAGAGAGCGGGGCAATATCTAGAACGTTCATCTTAGGTAATGAGCTCCTGGCACCTGGATGTGCCATTGAAGCAAGACAACACACAGGGCAAATCTTACAGAGAAAATCAAGGGCCTTTTAGGTATGAGGAATGGATACTGGTTGGCCAAATACTGAGAAATTTCACTCAAGAACTTGAGTGGTGAAATAGGGGCAGTTTATCCTAGACTCCCATCACTTCATGACAAATAGACAGGAAAACAGTGGAAACACTGGCTGGCTTTATTTTTCTGGGCTCCCAAATCACTGCAGATGGTGATTGCAGCCATGAAATTAAAAGATGCTTACTTCTTGGAAGGAAAGTTATGACCAACTTAGACAGCATATTAAAAAGCAGAGACATTACTTTGCCAACAAAGGTCCATCTAGTCAAGGCTATGGTTTTTCCATTGGTCATGTATGGATGTGAGAGTTGGACTATAAAGAAAGCTGAGCATTGAAGAATTGATGCTTTTGAACTGTGGTGTTGGAGAAGACCTGAGAGCCCCTTGGACTGCAAGGAGATCCAACCAGTTCATCCTAAAGGAGATCAGTCCTGGGTGTTCATTGGAAGGACTGATGTTGAAGCTGAAACTCCAATACTTTGGTCACCTGATGCGAAGAGCTGACTCACTGGAAAAGACCCTGATACTGGGAAAGATTGAGGGCAGGAGGAGAAGAGGATGACAGAGGATGAGATGGTTGGATGGCATCACCAACTCAATGGACATGGTTTTGGGTAGACTCTGGGAGTTGGTGATGGACAGGGAGAGCTGGCATGCTGCAGTTCATGGGGTTGCAGAGAGTCGGATGCGACTGAACTATCCTAGACTCTTTGGCAATAAAAGTAGCCACTTATCAGTTTATTCAAACTACTTTTATATTTATCAAGCGATTTCTTTTTCTCTAAAGAAGTTCCTAGGTGAAATAGTTCTCCATGGAAAATAGCACACCCTTCACCACTAAGAATAGAATATGGGTATTACTAATTAAGTCCCAATTCCAATTATGTTAGTGGAATGGCCAAGGGACCAAACAGCTAGAAGTCCCAATACAGTGTTATGCCATGCTTCTACAGAATTTCTTAACATGTCAGTGCTATCTCTGAAGGCATTTTTATTATTTCTCTCTGAAACAAACCAGGTCTCCATAGCAGTTTTTAAGTTTCTTCAGTTACTAATCTGTCTGTTTTGACCACTGAACCCCTTGCTTCCAACACATTCCAGAACCCAAGGATAGATCTTAACAATTTCTGATTAGTCAATGGTATGGCATAATTTTTAGGTAGTTTTCCCATTCCATGAGTGATAAATATGGGTACATATGCCATTCTTCCTATGTTAAATATTACTATTATATACAAGTTTCTAAACTGTAGCATCTAAACATAAGTGACAAAAGATTTATATCTGTTACCTGAAAGCCAAGCTAACATTGAAATGTTTTCTGTCACTAGAAGGGAGATAATTAATTTCACTAGTATGTTTCGGATTCTTTCTTTGAAAAACAGTTGTATTATAATGTAGTCAGAATAATTACTAATGATCCAAAGAAAGTCAAAAAATTAGATTAAACAGAGGTTGAGTTTTCACAAGTGTATTTTGGAAATACTTTTAAATGAATAACTACAGAATATGCACTGACTAATAATATAATTATATGTTAATATAATTGTATGTATATTTGGAGAATTACTACTCTAGTACTTTCAATTATAATTATAACTTTAAGAACCATATATTATTAGTTGAGTTGTTATATGAATCCATTCTATTAGGAGGTATAAGCACAGCAAGATATTGTAAGTTGGAAGCTTGGTCACAGGATTTTTCTTTAGCTCATAACTTTTGGTCCTTAGTAACACCTAATAAACCTTTGGAAGGTGTGTAGCTAAAGCATGAATAGAAACATATAGATAGATATAGATACATATGTATGTTTAAATATAATATATACACACATATTATACATGTGTATGTTTATATATTAGACATGAACTTGGGCAAATATCCAGGAATCAATGAGGGACAGGGAAGCCTGCTGTGCTGCAGTCCATGGGTTCACAAAGAGTCAGACATGACTTGGTTACTGAACAATGAAAGTGTTTATATATATGTTTTAAAACATAGTTTATGGTTAAAATCATGTATCCATTATCTCTTGATACAATAATACTGTGTAATGCATTACCATCAAAATCAGTGATCAAAAACAAGCAGTTTTTCACTGCCAGCAACTCCACAAGTTAGCTGAGAAGTTTGGGTTCTGTCTGGGTTTAGTTAGGTGTGTTTAGGTAGTTGTGGGTCAAATAGGCAGAACTGCTGATATTGGCTGTGTTCATTCACATGTTTGGTAATTATAACTGTCTGTTGAGTGATCTGGGAATACCAGACCACCTGACCTGTCTCTTGAGAAATCTGTATGCAGGTCAGGAAGCAACAGTTAGAACTGGACATGAAACAACAGACTGGTTCCAAATAGGAAAAGGAGTACGTCAAGGCTGTTTATTGTCACCCTGCTTATTTAACTTCTGTGCAGAGTACATCATGAGAAACGCTGGACTGGAAGAAGCACAAAGCTGGAATCAAGATTGCCAGGAGAAATATCAATAATCTCAACTATGCAGATGACACCACCCTTATGGCAGAAAGTGAAGAGGAACTAAAAAGCCTCTTGATGAAAGTGAAAGAAGAGAGTGAAAAAGTTGGCTTAAAGCTCAACATTCAGAAAATGAAGATCATGGCATCTGGTTCCATCACTTCATGGCAAATAGATGGAGAAACAGTGGAAACAGTGTCAGACTTTCTTTTTTGGGGCTCCAAAATCACTGCAGATGGTGACTGCAGCCATGAAATTAAAAGATGCTTACTCCTTGGAAGAAAAGTTATGACCAACCTAGATAGCATATTCAAAAGCAGAGACATTACTTTGCCAACTAAGGTCCATCTAGTCAAGGCTATGGTTTATTCAGTGGTCATGTATGGATGTGAGAGTTGGACTGTGAAGAAGGCTGAGCGCCGAAGAATTGATGGTTTTAAACTGTGGTGTTGGACAAGGCTCTTGAGAGTCCCTTGGACTGCAAGGAGATCCAACCAGCCCATTCTGAAGGAGATCAACCCTGGGATTTCTTTGGAAGGAATGATGCTAAAGCTGAAACTCCAGTACTTTGACCACCTCCTGTGAAGAGTTGACTCAGTGGAAAAGACTCTGATGCTGGGAGGGATTGGGGGCAGGAGGAGAAGGGGATGACCGAGGATGAGATGGCTGGATGGCATCACTGACTCGATGGAAGTGAATCTGAGTGAACTCCGGGAGTTGGCGATGGACAGGAAGGCCTGGTGTGCTGCAGTTCATGGGGTCACAAAGAGTCGGACATGACTGAGTAAATGAACTGAACTGATTGAGTGATCTAACATGCCCTTGACTAGGGCAACTGGGCTCTTCTTCATGGGACCTTTTACCCGGCAGAAGATTAGCCTTTTTTTTTCTTAGTAGTGCAAAGTTCAAAGGAACAAGAAGAAATGTGCATGCTTATTACAGCCTAGACTTGGAATAGCACTTGATTCTGCCCAAATTCTACTGAATAAAATAAGTCACAAAGCCATCTTGGAGTCAGGGAGTAGGGGCATTGACTTTGATGAAGGAGCTTCAAAGTCACATTGCAAATTGAAATGATCCAAGGAGAGGAATCACTGGGGCTATTTTTTTTTTAATCAATTTACCACAAAGTCTATGTATATCTACACACACACATACCATAGAACTAAAACTCTGAAAGAATTTTATAATATCTGGTGTTTTAGAAAAGTGGGGATCTAAGTCATTTGCAGAACACTCATTTCATGTGCTAAGCAAGGTGATACTCAAAATCCTTCAAGCTAAGCTTCAACAGTATGTGAACTGAGAACTTCCAGATGTACAAGCTGGATTTAGTAAAGGCAGAGGAACCAGAGACAATTACCAACATCCACTGGATCATAGAAAAAGCAAGAGAACTACAGAAAAACATCTAATTCAGCTTTGTTGACTACACCAAAGCCTTTGACAGTGTGGATCACAACAAACTGTGGAAAATTCTTTGAGGGTTTGGAATACCAGACCATCTTACCTGCTTCCTGTGAAACATGTACACAGGTCAAGAAGCAACAGTTAAAACCAGAAATGGAACAAGGGACTGATTCCAAATTGGGAAAGAAGTATATCAAGGCTATATATTGTCACCTTGCTTATTTAACTTACATGCAGAGTACAGAGATATGCATACATTTAACTTATTAAGAGTACATACATTTATTATTAAGAGTACA
This sequence comes from Capricornis sumatraensis, assembly GCF_032405125.1. Lineage (NCBI taxonomy): Eukaryota > Metazoa > Chordata > Mammalia > Artiodactyla > Bovidae > Capricornis > Capricornis sumatraensis. Next base: position 137,697,073 of record NC_091071.1, read on the forward strand.
TACATTTAACTTATATGCTGAGTACAGAGATATGCAGCTGACACCACCCTAATGGTGGAAAGTGAAGAGGAATTAAAGAGCCCCTTGATGAAGGTGAAAGACAAGAGTGAAAAAGCTCGCTTAAAACTTAACATTCAAAAAATGAAGATAATGTCATCTGGTCACATCGCTTCATGGCAAATAGATGGAAATATAATGGAAACAGTGTCAGACTTTATTTTCTTGGGCTCCAAAATCACTGTGGACGGTGACTGCAGCCATGAAATTCAAAGACGCTTGCTTCTTAGATGAAAAGCGGTGACAAACCTAGACAGTGTATTAAAATGTAGAGACATTACTTTGCAGAGAAAGGCCCATATAGTCAAAGCTATGGTTTTTCTTTGTATGGTGTGAAAGCTCAACAATAAAAAAGGCTGAGCCTCAAAGAATTGATGCCTTCAAACTGTGGTGCTGCAGAAGACTCTTGAGAGTCCCTTGGACTGCAAGGAGATCAAACCAGTCAATCCTAAAGGAAATCAACCCTGAATATTCATTGGAAAGACTGATGCTGAATCTGAAGCTCCAATACTTTGGCCACCTGATATGAAGAGCCAACTCATTGGAAAAGACCCTGATGCTGCGAAAGATTGAAGACCGGAGGAGAAGGGGACAACAGAGAATGAGGTGGTTGGATGACATCACCAACTCAATGGACATGAAATTGAGCAAGCTCTGGGAAATAGTGAAGGACAGGGACATGCTGCAGTCCATGGGGTCACAGAGAGTTGTACACAACTGAACAACTGAACAATACAAAATAAAATATCACTTTTGGACAGGAAGTTCATGCAAGATCAACCTCATCATCTAAGCGCCATAGTTGAGTAAGGATTCCAACCCAAAGAGGGAGAAAAAAACTGCCTAACTTTGAGGTCAGTGAACTGTGTGCAGATCAACTTACTCTTTTCTTCTGTTTCTTCTCTATCTCTTCTGGGAACCTGTATTTAGCTTTTTAATTCTCTTCTTCTTCAACAATAACAGTGATTAGAGAGGAATGCCTGAGATTGTAACTGGTCAAGGGACCAACTGGAGCAGCTAAGCATGGTATAGTCTTCCACCCATGTAGTGTTTCTTAGACAAAAATTTTCAGCTTTGAAACTGGGAATTGACCTACATGGTCTCTGTCCTGGCTACCTTTTTATGATGGAGACATCTGATTATTGTTCTAATATCTGCAACTGATCCCAGCTCACTAAATCCCCATCTTCCTGGTCAATGGCTGCCTCACACAACTGGTTAGCTTAATCAGAATACTTAACTTTTTCATGATCCTGCACTCAACCAAAAATATTGTACAGAAGATTACATGGACTTCTTTTCAGTATACTTCTGAAAAGAATTTTGATTATAATAAAATATCACTATGTGTACCACGGGCTTCCTAGGTGGCACTAGTGGTAAAGAACTCACCTGCCAATACAGGAGACATAAGAGACAGGTTCAGTCCCCAGGTTGGGATGATCCTCTGGAGGAGGAAACGGGAAATCCCCTGTAGTTTTCTTGCCTGGAGAATCCCAAGGACAGAGAAGCCTGGTGGGCTACAGTCCATCCAGTCACAAAGAGTCAGATATGACTGAACCGAGCTGGCACACATGCATGCGTACCATAGGTGGATGGTTTGTTTTGGGAGGAATCTATACTGTTGTTTGAATAAAAGCATCAGGATCTTCTTCTTGGATCAAATAACATGCTAATGAATACAATAACATTTAATTGACATTGAATGCTAAAGATTTCTGGTAATATAAGCTTCAAACTTGCCAATATTAACAACTTGAAGAGTGGATCAAAATAGCTCATTTGTTATTCCTTTATGTTAAAATAGCTTATTATTTTATACTAACTAAATTTTACGAATTGATAAAAAAATAAGTTAGAAATGACTGAGAAACTGTTTTTAAGTATTAAAATGAAACAAATACTCTTTCAGGGTAAAATTTTTATACTGAATTGTATTTTCCAGCAAGGGTGAGACTATGCAGCAATCTCTGGAGATTAAAATAACTTGAACTGAATAAAAATTATTTCCCTTTGATTTTAGATTATTAGAAGATCAGCTAAATGAGAAACTTAAATATGGTTCTTCACCAGGACATGGGCATTTGGAAGAAAGTTATTATCCCTAGAATGCTGGCAAAAGAGAAAATGAAAACAAATGTTGCATCTCAGCTCATAAGACATAATTATTTTTCTTATTCTCTATTTTGACTACCCCAGACAATTTAATTCTTCCCAAATCCGACTCTAACCCTACTCCTATTATGGTTAGCAGAATGACATTAACTTTTAATTTGCTGAGAATATTGAGGCTACCCAAGTTTAGCTTTCTTAATTCCCCCATCCATGGAGATGAAAATCTCGGTTTGTTTTCATGTGCTTCTATTTACTGTGTCTGACTAAAAAATAGTCTTCCTCTTTGCCAAAACTAACTCTTTAATTTCTGGTTTTAATCACAATCCCCCATCTTCTTGAGTCTCTGGTACTTTTGTTCAAACAACCATATTTTTCTTAGAGTTTACTAAAGAAATATAAACAATGATATTTTCCTAAAAAGAGTTTGAAAACTCTTTTGTTTCTAATTCCTCCTTGTATGTGGTTTGTTCTCCCTGTTGCTTATAAACATGCTCAGTTTTTCTTTATATTTTAAAAAGGAAACCTATGCAGTCTTTTAAATTCCATGTTGTTTTGATCCTTTTCACTTCCTTTATGAAGTTCTAGAGTATTTTGTGCTCACCAGCTCAACTTTTCTTTATCTCCCATTCTCTCCTTAATCCAATAAACCAACCTTCAGTTTCCATGACTGCTCCCTCAACCCTTTAGGAAAACTACTTCTTTAAAATGCTCAGTCACCATAAAGTGGTTGAATCCAGTGACTTATCTTTAGGCTCTTACAACCCTCATCTCATTTACCATATTCTCTTTCTGAAGCTCTAGTCTCCAATCGCTTCTGGGCTCAACAAATATCCACTGCTCCCAACTGCTTCTTCAGATGGCTCTCTTTATTGGCTCTAGTTCCCTTATTTTCATCTCCTTGGTCAATCATTTCAGTTCAGTTCAGTCGCTCAGTCGTGTCTGACTCTTTGCGACCCCATGAATCACAGCATGCCAGGCCTCCCTGTCCATCACCAGCTCCTGGAGTTTACTTAAACTCATGTCCATTGAATCGATGATGCCATCCAACCATCTCATCCTCTGTCGTCCCCTTTTCCTCTCACCTTCAATCTTTCCCAGCATCAGGGTCTTTTCAAATGAGTCAGCTCTTCGCATCAGGTGGCCAAAATATTGGAGTTTCAGCTCCAGCATCAGTCCTTCCAATGCACACCCAAGACTGATCTCCTTTAGGATGGACTGATGGGATCTCCTTGTAGTCCAAGGGACTCTCAAGAGTCTTCTCCCAACACCACAGTTCAAAAGCATGAGTTCTTCGGCGCTCAGCTTTCTTCACAGTCCAACTCTCATATCCGTACATGACTTCTGGAAACACTATAGCTTTGACTAGACAGACCTTTGTTGGCAAAGTAATGTCTCTGCTTTTGAATATGCTATCTAGGTTGGTCATAACTTTCCTTCCAAGGAGCAAGCGTCTTTTAATTTCATGGCAGCAGTCACCATCTGCAGTGATTTTGGAGCCCCCCTAAAAATAAAGTGTGTCACTGTTTTCATTGTTTCCCCCTCTATTTCCCATGAAGTGATGGGACCAGATGCCATGATCTTAGTTTTCTGAATTTTGTGCTTTAAGCCAACTTTTTCACTCTCCTCTTTCACTTTCATTAAGAGGCTCTTTAGTTCTTTAATTTGTGACGTAAGGGTGGTGTCATGTGCATATCTGAGGTTATTGATATTTCTCCCGGCAATCTTGATTACAGCTTGTGCTTCTTCCAGTCCAGCGTTTCTCATGATGTACTCTGCATAAAATTAAATAAGCAAGGTGGCAGTATACAGCTTTGACGTACTCCTTTTCTTATTTGGAACCAGTCTGTTGTTCCTTATCTAGTTCTAACTGTTGCTTCCTGACCTGCATACAGATTTCTCAATAGCTTATCATAATTCCTCTGCTTTTCATATTACTATAAACTTTTCTGAAAATTAGGTTTAATCCTTGCTTATTTATTTTATCACCTCAAATAAATTGTGAAGGCCTTTAACAACAGAGATGACATCTCATATGTTTTTGTTTTCTTGTTCTGACAAAATAGGCAACGTTCTCTAGATTGAGAACATGGTCTTTGATTAGGAGCATTTGCATTTTTTGATTGATTGCTAATGAACGGAATGGCTTAGCTTTAACATAGAACCAAAGCAGAAATGGTAGATCTTCAACTACATTTATGTTTTCAAATTAAGAGCAGGAAGGAGAGTGTAAGATGAATTGAGAAAATATTATTAACATATATACACTATCGTGTAAAACAGATAGCTTGTAGGAAACTGCTGTATAACACAGGGAGCCCAGCCTGGAGCTCTGTGATGAGCTAGAAGGGTGGAAGAAAGGGGGAGGAAGGCTTACGAGGGAGGGATATAGATATATATATATAAATATACACATACACACACACACACACACACACACATATACATATAGTTATGGCTGATTCACGTTGTTGTATGACAGAAACCATCATGACATTGTAAAGCAATTATCCTCCAATTAGAAAATAAATTTTAAAAATGAATTTTGTAAAGAGTATTCTGGAGTCAAACAGCCTTACTTCAAATCCCACTTCCAATATATTAACTCTTGAAATGTCAAATTTCTTCACTCTTTTAAGGTTCTCTTTCTTTTCTGTAAAATAGAGATAATTGTGGCGTATACTATTGGTGTTAATGAGATTATCCTTGAAAAGCTCTTAGCACAGTGCCTGGCATATAGAGGATAGTCAATAAATGCTGTTCAGAAAGTCAATTTTCTGATCAATTTAGAAGTATTCATTTGGGGATTTGGGGAAAGCCCATTTAATGGTAGTTTATTTTAAAATTATATATCACCTTGAGATTTTTCTATAGATTGGGTTTGAAAATTTTACAATATGAATTGGTCATTATTTTTCTTATAATAGAGGACATAATTTACTTTGAATCATACGATGACATAAAGGATTGGGAAGATTTTTTTTTTTTTTTCCTCTTAAGGAAAAAAATAATACTGGCAAGTTTCCCAGCTTTTGTTACCTTTTCAAGACCTTTTAGATACTACAGACCTGATCTACCTACCAAACCTGTTACTGGACCAATGACTTTGGTTGTTTCATTTAAATCCCTTTTGAGCTATACAAATTTTGGTAAATAAATACTAAGAAGAGAAAAAGGAATTTCAATCAGGTTGCTAAATTTTCAAAGACTCAATTTGTACCTCACTTTGCCTGTCATCTTAGATATGAATCTGTTGCAGATACCAGAATCAGCACTTTTTTTTAGTGTTTGAAAATAAAAACAATATTTAATTCTAGAGCTGCAAAAATCTTATGACAGTTGATGTTGGAGGGGGATATCTTGATAAATATGTATTTTACCCCTTTATCTGGATTTGCTAAATCTAGTCTTGTATCCTTGTAGGTTAAGGGTAAGCTATTGATCTAAGTATTATCCTAATGACCGTTTAATATTTGTGTATTTAATAGATCACGATGTAGTATGATATAATGTTTCAGTAGGGAGGATGATATAGAAAATTTTAAAGCAGTTTTTATATCCCTTTAAAAATCATAGCTCAAAGACATTTTTTCAAGCTTGGTTGGGAGACATTCTTGTCATCATCTAAATTTTAATTTTAGAAAGTATCATCTGCAGTACTTTGTTTCATCTCTTTCATGATCCTAATGTCTGATTCTTTTTTCCTTTAAACCAGAAAAAAAAAAATTAAACCAGAAAAAAAAAAAATTACCATCTGCCTTTAATGTCTCCCTCTGTTCAGTGTTCATTCTAAAATTTTATTTTGCTTATGAGCAAGTGCCACTTTTCTATAAAGTGGGAGGGACATAATTTCTTACTTGAAAATATTTTATTCCTTCTGTGTATGATAGATACTCACTGAAGTATATTTGCTGATTGTACAAAAAATGAAATTTATGTGACAAAAGGAGAATAGAAATCTTAATTTTGTCATGAAACAATACATTTTTAACTAAGTTAGTATTCTTTAACTGAAAGTTACATGGTTTATACCAGTTGAGTGTTATATATTTTGTGACTGACAACAACAACAACAAAAGATCAAGAGAATGAGAAGACAAGCTGCAGACTGAGAGAAAATATTTGCAAAAGACACACCTGATAAAGAACTTTTGACCAAAATAGATAAAGAACTCTTGAAAATCTACAGGAAGAAAACAACCTCATTAAAAAGTGGGCCAAAGACCTTAACACATCAGCAGAAGAGATACAGAGATAGCAAATAAGCATATGAGAAGATTCTCCACCTCATGTATCATGAGAGAAAGGCCGATTAAAATGACCCTGAGCTACCACTGCACACTTACTAGAATGGCCAAACTCTGAAACACTGAGAACACCAAATGCAGAGAAGAATGTGGCAGGGTAAGAACCCTCAATATCTGCTGGTGGAAATGCAAAATAGTATAGCCACTCTGGAAGACAATGTTTCTTCCAAAACTAAACATAACTTTTACCAAAGGTCCAGCAATTTTACTCCTTGGTATTTATCCAAAGAAAATGAAAACTTATGTCCACACGGAAACCTGCACACAGATGTTTACAACAGCTCATAACTACCCAAACTAGGAAACTACTAAGATGTCTTGAATTCAGTAGGTGAATGGGTTAGTAATAAACTGGTACAGCTAGACAGTTAAAAATTATTCGACACTGAAAAGAGCTATCAAGTCATGCAAAAACATGGAAGAACTTCAAATGCATCTTACTGAGAGAAAGAAACCAATCGGAAAAGGCTATTTTACTGTGTATTGTATGATTCCAACTGGATGACATTCTGAAAAAGGCCAGACTGTGGAGACAGTAGAAAGATCAGGAATTGAAGAGGGGATGGATGCATAAAAAGGCAGAAAACAAAGGATTTTGAAGGCAGTGAAAATACTCTACTGTAACAATGGATAAATGCACATCATTCCAAATAGGATGGAGAATACTGAGTAAGGCATAATGTAAGCTGTGGGCTTTTGGTAATTATGGTGCATCATGTATGTTTATCAGTGGTAACAAACATACCAGCATGGGGCTGAGGACGGTTGCTAAGGAGAGAAGCTGTGCATCTGTGGGGGTAGAAACTATGGGGAACATTTTTGTATCTTCCCCTCAGTTTTGCTGTGAACCTTGAACTTCTCTAAAGAAAAAAGTCATTTAAAAAAAAGCATGTTTATCAAAGGTAGGGTAGATTAAATAAACATATAAATAAAACCTATCTGGTCTTATCCTAAAAGACCTGTGGTTAAATCTGTGTTTTTGATGTTTATATTTAGTCCATGATATTTTATTAAGGGGCTTACACTTCCTGTTTGTCAGGCTATTGTTACTGGTGGTGATACCTTCAAGGAGATGCAGCTATTTTTGTTCCTAGTTTGTTTGCCTTGTGAAGAATAATTGTACTGGTTACGCATGATTAAATTAGTGAAATTTGTAAATCCTGTATGGTGAAGTTCAAGGCTCTCAAGCCATGAGATCCTCTAAGTGATCCATCTCAAGCCTCTTAGCATGATTTTAGGTTAAAGAATGGACTCCTCTAAGGTGTCTGTAGGGGACAATACTTGAAGTAGTTTAAATGAATAGCTGTTTTCATCAGTAGAATTAATAGCATTTTAGGACTCTGTTATGTTGTGTATATCTGCCCGGAGTAAAATTACTTTCTAAGCTATAGATAAATGAAACTTACCCAGAAACTCTTAAGAAAGAGTAGAATATCGGCTGATGAAAATTGTGTGGGTTTAGGGATCTAAAGCCATAATTAATTTACAGTTGATTTTAATTGATGACACCCTGATATATCAGAGGTTCTTTAATTAAGAAATAAAAACGTAGGCAGATTGGAATATTGGTAATTGGAACTAGAGGAGGTGTAACTAATGAAGTGTAGCTTTATTAAATGTTTTGTTCATTTTATAGAAAACATTATGTAGAACTGATTAACAATTATCTTTCACTTAAAAGAAACACTGATATTTGGATGATTTAGATTATTTATTTGAAAATATGTGCTGTGTTAGAAATAATGGCTGTGGCTGTGAATCTCCAAATTGCTTTTAATGTTGTGCATGGACTACTAAACCCCCGTGCTTTATTATAAGCTATCAGAGTTCATCTTTTAGTGACTTTTGGTCCAAACCTACATTTAATAAATGGCTCTGCATTGTAAAATTTCCAGTATAGCTTGTCAGATCTCTTGCATCTGCTCAGCATCTCACTAAGAGTTTCATCTCTGTTTTATTATGTCTCTAATGTCATTGCCTAGAATGATAAGTGTCTGAAAAATGACATAGATTGTAATTTGCAGTATTACCTTTGCTGTTGCAGATTACTCTCCCTTATAATTACAGCTTACACAAAAACCTGCTTGATACTTCCTTCTAATCAGAGTAATAATACCTTGTATTTATGCAGTCTTTTCTTTTGTGAGCTCCAAGCACTATTATAGGCACTCTTGTTAATTGTCATGACATTCCTATGAGCAAAGCAGATGGTTGCAGAAAGGGAGGCCGAAGTGTAACAAGGTTAAATGACTTGCCTAGGGTAAAGCCGTAATCACTGACATTGATGGGAAGGAATCCAGGTCTCCCAATTCTAGACCAGTTTTCTGTCTTCTGCATCACTTTGCCTCCAAATTTTTTACTCATGACATCTGTTTCCATCATTGTCATGCTGTTAATTACTTAATATCATTTTACTGCAAGATTAGCTAAAGGGAACAGATACGGCTCTGAGTGTTTAAAAATATGTTTAATGCAGCATAACAGCAAGAGTGACACTTCATGGGGAGGCTAGGGAGAATGATTTTTATGGGATTTTGGTTGTTTCATGAGTATCACTAGTTTCAGGGCTCCTGGAGGTACAGGTTTACCTAAATGGTGCTTTCCAAGTGATGCAAATGCCTAGAAGTTATTGGTTTAGTTTTCCTATGTGCATCAGTTGAAGCAAAACATGACTAATTAGTTGATTACTGGATTATACTATTTATTCAGTGAAGTGCCCGCTGAATTAGCAGATATGTCTTTTTATGCTCAATTATCCACGTGTGTAGTCAGTGTTTTGAAGCTTGGGAAATGTATATTTAAAACTTATTTTATTAAAATGTAGATGAAATTGCAACCCATTAGCCATGCCTTTTTAAATATGTGTGTGTGTGTATATATATCCTTTGAATGAAGGATACAGTTTGAAAGTAAAATGGGGCCTGGGGTGGATATTTATTAGTTTGTCTTTTCAGAGGTCTTCAGTGGCAGGACAAAAAACTTGAAGGCTATATCCATCAAAGTTTTCCCATGATGTTTGGGTCTAATATATATGAGTCATGACTAAATTGTAGAAAGAACTGATTTAATTGTTCTGACCATAGATTTATTGACAATGAAGTATAATTTGGTGACCAGCAGATCTTATGATTTTTACCCTCTTGCCCTTGTTTAAAAAGCCTCATTTATTATGCGATGCTTGATTATAACCCAGTAATCAGATTTCTATTAATCACTTTTATTCCACATTTTCACTTTTTTTCCTTCATTCACTATTTTTCATATTTTCTCATATACATGTATTTTTAACATTCTTTGTTCTGTTCACAAGGTCACCATATCTCTGGTGTTAGCTTTCTGAAAATATGTATTTTAATATGCATTTTAGCATTCTAAGAATACAGACTCAATTGTATCTTTCTCTTCTTTTAGGAAGTAGGCTCTTTTTTTTTTTTTTTTTTTACCTTGATAGAGGATGTCATGTGTTTGTTGTTTAGTTTCTGTCTTGTCTGACTCTGTGACCCCATGGACTGTAGCCCATCAGGCTCCTCTGTGCCGCAGATGTTATCATGTGTTATCATGTTGCCATGTTACATGTTATCATGTATTACTGGTGTATATTCTTTAGAAATAAGCTACTTCTCCAGACACAGGCCTTTATCATTTAAACTATAATCTCTGTAATACCTTGAGTGTCTGTAATTTGAAGGAAGCTTCTAGTTTCTCTGGTTTAAAATAACAGCATTGGTATAGTTTTCATAATTCCGTGATTACCGGTTTTAAAGTAATAGCTGATTATAGGTTATTACAAGGCTTACAAAATTCAGAGAAAGACCCAATTAAAAACAAATTTTGAAGTATTTAATACTGAGTATACACTGTGTACTCGTTTCTGGGAAGGCCATAAATGTAGCTTTTGTTTTCTAGGCAGAAAGTAGGATTTTGCTCAGAATATTCTTTGGGGATTATTGTATTAATAGATATTCTGTCTCACTGGTCTGTTTCCAGAGTGCTCCAGGAGTAAGGGATTGCATGCTTTGTGACCGTTCAGCCTCAAGTCCCAGGACAGAGATCTACTCCACGGCCCGTGGGAGCCGTGCATGCCCTGCTTCATGCTCTGAGCTTACTCAGCTAATACTCTTCCTGGGCCGTGTGCCATATGGGTTGGGAGTCACAGTAGAAACAGCTGGTGACTTCTCTGTTTATTAGTAGCAGTCGTGTCTGAGTAAGATAGATTCTTCAGTTTTCTCTCCATCCATGATTTCAAAACAATGCATTGCTTATACATAAACTGATCAAGGTAAAGTTTTTTAGATTATCTATTAAAATATTACCATCATTCTTTCTTCTCATGGGCCTTGGACTGTCTACTGTGGCATTTTTCTTTTTTGCTCTTGCTTTTTAAAATATTACACTACTTAGAATTCACAAGATTACAAATATTGTGTCTGTCTTATTTAATTCTAGTAATTTTTCTAAAAAATTTATTTTATTGTTGTAATTTTACTGATGAAGAAGCAGAGGTTTAGATATCTTAGAAATGTGCCCAATTGTGACAGCTAATGTGGTATCATTCTGTTGTTTTCAAGATTGCACCCAAGTACTGCATTTTGGACTCTTGTTGACTACAAAGCTACTCTGTTTCTTCTTCTTGCCCACAGTAGTAGATGTAATGGTCATCTTAAATAAATTAGCCCATTCCAGTCCATTTTTAGTTCACTGATTCCTAAAATGTAGATGTTCACTCATGACATCTTCTGTTTGGCTACTTCCAATTTACCTTGATTCATAGACCTAACATTCCAGGTTCATATGCAATAATGTTCTTTACAGCATCAGACTTTACTTCAATCACCAGTCACATCCACAACTGGGCATTGTTTTTGCTTTGGCTCCATCTCTTCATTCTTTCTGGAGCTATTTCTCCACTCTTCTCCAGTAGCATATTGGGAACCTACCAACCTGGGAGTTTATCTTTCAGTGTCCTATCTTTTTGCCTTTTCATACTGTTCATGGGGTTCTCAAGGGAAGAATACTGAAGTGGCTTACCATTCCATTCTCCAGTTTTGTCAAACCACATTTTGTCAGAACTCTCCACCATGACCCCATCTGTCCTGGGTGGCCCTACACGGTATGGCTCATAGTTTCATTGAGTTAGATGAGGCTGAGATCCATGTTTGGTTAGTTTTCTGTGATCATGGTTTTCATTGTGTCTGCCCTCTGATGGATAAGAGGCTTGTGGAAGCCCTCTGATGGAAGGGACTGGCTGTGGGAGAATCTGGGTCTTATTCTGATGGGCAGGACCATGCTCAGCAAACCTTTAATCCAATTTTCTGTTGATTGGCAGGGCTGTGTTCCCTCCCTGTTGTTTGGCCTGAGGCCAATCTATGGTAGTTGTAATGGCAACCTTCTTGAAGCTCCAATCCTTTGACTACCTGATGTGAAGAACTGACTCCTTTGAAAAGACCCTGATGCCAGGAAAGATTGAAGGCAAGAGGAGAAGGGGATGACAGAGGATAAGATGGTTGGATGTTATCACCAACTCGATGGACATGAGCTTGAGCAATCTCTGGGAGTTGGTGTTGGGCAGGGAAGCCTGGCGTGCTGCAGTCCATGGGGTTGCAAAGAGTCAGACACAACTGAGGGACTGAACTCAACTGAATGTGATATCAAGTCAGGATTTGAACTGAGGATTTTCTGATTTCACATCCCAAACCCCTACCCAGTGACATAAACTGCTTACTGTTTGCTTTAGTGTGAGTTTTAAAAATACATTTATTATGTTTTAAGTTTCATTTGAGTAGCTACATGAGACCTTATCAGAGAGGTAAATAAGCTACAGTGATGATTTTTAAAACTGTCATATCGGGTATATATATAGTTTGATAGATCAAAGAAAGAATAAAAAGTACAGGAACCGATGAAAAACAAAACAAAAGAAGGCAGGAGTGTAGTATCTGAGAAATTTCAGTTCAGTTCATTCGCTCAGTCGTGTCTGACTCTTTGTGACCCCATGGAGTATAGCACTCTGGGCTTCCCTGTCCATCACCAAAGGTAAACACTTATGAGTAAAACTAGTAGTTAGTATGTATTATGCTCTTACAAGATGATAGGTATTATAATAATATTATATTCAATCCTGACTAGTCAAAGGGTTTAGGTAATATCCTCCAGACAAGAAGTGAATATACTCACTTCTTGAGTAATAATATTGAGTGAATAATTTGTACAAAGTCATATAAACTAAAGCTTTCCAGGGCCCCTGATAACCTTCTGGTTTGTAAAGGGAGCCCTAGGTGATGCCAGAATCAGGGTAAAGAGAGACCGTGACTTGCTCATGTTACTCTTCACTGAATATATATTTTTTATATATAATTTGCTGTTTTCCCCCCTTTGATTGCTTCCATTTGCTGACTCTTTCCCACCTTTTTGTTGTTGTTGTTGTTAATAAATAGATATATTTGTATCACCATTGCCCTCCCCATCCATTCAGCAAGCCTTAGGGTCTTTGGTACTTGACACCCTAGTTTCTTAGGTCTCTTTTCTGGAGAGATTGCGAGTGTGTATTTGCACGTTCTTTTTTCGCTTAATAATTGTTTTCTTTTTCAACTTAATGGTAGTGGTTGCTTGTGTGACATTCTGCCATTTGCTGGGGTACCCAGGATTAACCAGCTTCATGAAAGACTGTGTAAGCTTTTAGGTACCATCACCCAAGACATTACTACCAAAAGTTAAGCGGGACCCTGATTCTTGAAATATGCCATTGCCACTTCCTGAGTATGCCTTCCTGATGAGTACATGTCAGTCTGGCTGCAGAGCTGTTGTGGGACCAGCAGATTCTTCCTTAGCCAGAGGTCCTCTGTCTATGGCTGTTACCAACTGTGACAGTCTCCTTGGCTTGATCTATTCTTTGTCCTTATTTTATCTTCTTTTTATTTATTTTCATGATATTGAGACTATATAGGCCATTTCGTAATTTTAAAATCTTGGGTCCCCAAATATATAAATTCTAGTTCTCCTTTGTAATTACAAAGTAGAGCAATTTCAATTATAAGAAGTTTCTCTTTGGGGAATCTACCCTTTTGCAAAGATATCTTGGTTAAAAAATTCGATGTCATAGTCAAAGTTAGAAAGAGTGGGAAAATTCTTGTAATATAGATATATGAGAGAAACTCACTGTGTGAGTTCCCAGGCCTGCCCTCAGATTTTACATGTTATTATCATTGCTATGTGCCAGGAGAAGATGAAAATGATACCTGATAGCTTTTAGAGTCTTGTCCATTTTCTGTCTGGATCTGGATTTTTTAAAATAAACTGTTAGAAATATTGAATAAATCATTGTACCCTCCTGTGATCTGAATGTCGCTTTTGGATGAAATAATACGACACCAAATAGCTTTCCCTGCACTGAGAGTGAAAGCCACAGTCTTTCACCCAGTCTTCCCAGGGCCAGGAAGGCCAGGCCTCGCCGGCCACTTCCGGTGTCACTCTCCTCTTGCTCACTGCATTCCAGCTGCACTGCCTGTCAGTCCTTTCCTGCCAGCCAAGGCCTTGTTGTCCTAGGGGCTAGTGCACGTGCCATTTCCTCTCCCTGGAATTCTCCTCCAGTACTCTCTCGCTTTTCCAAGCCCTCCATCATCTTTTAGCTCTCAGTTTGAATACCCTTGCTTCAGAGAGGCCTTTTTTTGACTAATTCCCCCAGGTCCTCGGTCTTGTTCATCAATCTCATAGCTCCTTACACGCTTCCTTTGTAGCACTTATAAAATTTTATGATTTTATTTTTATCTTATGCCTCTCTTGTTCAGTAGATTAGTGCTTCTCAACCATGACTGTGCAGTGAAGCGACCTGGCATCCTAGACACATTGAAGCAGAGGCTGGAGCTTGATCATCAGTATTTTTCAAACATTATTCACATGATTCTGATGTGCATCCAGGGTTGAGAACCACTGGGCCTGATCAGAAGCAACAGAAAGGTGAAGATGATATATACTGACCAGTGGGTATACCCACTGCCTAGCACAGTGCCTTGCATACGGAGAGCTCATACATGGTGCATAAGGTATGGATAAGGCCCAGCCGAATTAGTTATAACCGCCACTGGCAAGTATGTAACCAGGCCCCTCTGTGGATGGAATTCTCAGGGCAAGAATACTGGAGTGAGTAGCTATTCCCTTTCCAGGGCATCTTCTCAACCCAGGGGTCAAACCCAAGTCTCCTAAATTGCAAGTGGATTCTTTACCATTTGAGCCACCATGGAAACCAACATATAACTACCACTGTCCTCTAAACCAAAAATGTTAGAAAGTTGTCATTTAAAAAATATCTTATGTAAGAGTAATGCCAGAGTCTTTCTCCATTAACCCGAATAAAATGAAAGAATGGATGATATATTGTTTCCAAATGGGCATGGCATTGTCTTTCAGAAGAATTGTTGAACTCTGGAATAGATCCCTAGAAGGCAAGTGGTGAAATTTAAGATAATATATTGCAGAAGTCTTTTATTCAGTATGTCTATGCTTAAATAAACCAACAAAGTAACAGAGTAATCAAGAGATTATGCTGTAAAAATAAATATCATGTTCTGTTTTTATATTTAAAAATTAACCTTTGTGATATGTATATCATTTCAGAAATTAAAATAATTTATTTTAATAAGATCTCATCATTATTTTGGAAAAGGAAATGGCAACCCACTCCAGTACTCTTGCCTGGAAAATCCCTTGGATGGAGAAGGCTGGTGGGCTACAGTCCATGGCGTCGCAGAGAGTCGGACACGACTGAGCAACTTCACTTTCACTTTTCACTTTCATGCATTGGAGAAGGAAATGGCAACCCACTCCAGTATTCTTGCCTGGAGAATCCTAGGGACGGGGGTGCCGGGTAGGCTGCCATCTATGGGGTCGCAGAGTTGGACACGACTGAAGAGACTTAGCAGCAGCAGCAGCAGGATTATTTTTGTCATTCAAAAAGCCACTGAAATCTGAGGCAAAGAATCTAGCATTCCAGTAGTGTATACTCCTTTCCCAATATTGTATCACTTAAAGACCCTTACATATAAATACACTGTGTAATGAAGTACTTACATTATGCTTAGGAAATGAAAAGAGGTGTTATAATGCCAGTATTCTCTGTATCTACAATTTAAGTGAGTTTTACAAATAGGATATAGTTTATTGTAAATCATTGATAAAGTATTTCTTCAGGGAAACTCCAACACTTATCAGAAATTTATAATAAAAGTTGTTTCCTATTTATTTTCATGCTGTTCTTCCTCAATCAGCGTGTTTTTCTCTGGCCATTGACTGTCCCCAAATATACATAAATTTATCATTATCCCTGTGGTTTTCCAGTATTATTTCTTGATAATAGCATACCGGCTATTTTACCTTAGAAATAAACCTGTAAGTTGAAGTATTATAATTCTTTTCTCCTGAAACAGGAAAGACTAGTATTGCTTTTACATTGATCCTTTTAGAAAAGTATTTATAAGAGAGCATACAAGCCTCTGTGGGGAGCTTACCAGGCACTTTGGGTGTTGTTCATTTGTATCATAATATCCTCAGAAGGTAATGTAGGGAGATTTATGCTTTCAGAGAAGAGTTCAGAAGTGTTCAGTGACTTGTGCAGCTTAATCATCAGGCCAGTTGCAGGACAAAGAACTCCAGCTCTGCTCTCAAGCAAATTTCATCTTCTTCTAAAATATAGCCTCCCATTTCCTCAAGTGTGATACTATCCTAGTGGCACGGCTGTGATCCAGGAATTAAGTGAAAGTCACTCAGTCATGTCTGACTCTTTGCGACCCCATGTATACAGTCCATAGAATTCTCCAGGCCAGAATACTGGAGTGGGTAGTCTTTCCCTTCTCCAGGGCATCTTCCCAATCCAGGGATTGAACCCAGGTTTCCCACATTGCAGGCAGATTCTTTACCAGCTGAGCCACAGGAGTTAAGAGGTCACATCAAAGAAGTGCCATATGTACACACTGCTATATGTAAAATAGATAACCAACAAGGACCTGGTGTATACCACATTGCAATATTCTGCAATGACCTAAATGGGAAAAGAATGTGAAAAAGAATAGATATTTATATTCATATAACAGAGTCACTTTGCTGTACACCTGAAACTAATACAACATTGTTAATCAACTATACTCCCATATAAGATTTTTCCAAAAAAAGAGAGATAAGTAGTGATAGTTTTCTGGGATGTACTGTCATCTCCAGCTTGTAGAGTCATAGTTAAATGACTACAGATGTGTAGCTGGTTTAATTTTTTTCTTTTTAGTTATGTAACTTAAGAGTTTCCGCCTCCCCGCCCCCCCAGTGATTTGTTTTATCTACAAGTTTTGTGTCTAGAATTGGTTCCATTATTCATATACATGAAATCACACCAATAAAATTATGTTGGAGCAATTCTGTGATATGTAGGGAAAGTAACTGGTATACTTAATAGAAATTGCCACTTATGAGCTTGTAAAATTCCATGGCTATAGACATAAATGGTTAGGACATTTCTATAAGTGGATCTGTTGACACTGTGGTTTTAAGCACCCTGAAGAAAGTATTGGCTACCCACTCCAGTAGTGTTGCCTGGAAAATTCCAAGGACAGAGGAGCCTGGTGGGCTATAATCCATGGGGTTGCAAATTGTTGGACACAATTGAGCATTTGCTATTCCAGTAACAAAAATACATACCCTGGGAGTACCTGCTGCATTCAAAGTGTAGGTCTCAATTTTTCAGGACCACGAGTATTAATAAGAGAGTGACCCTGGCCTCAAGTTGCCTATAGGAATGAAGAGAAAAAACAACTATAGTGCAGGAAGACTGGAAGAGCTGTGACAGATGTGTTGCAAAAGTAATCTTCTCAAAGTTAGTTGATTGAGTAGGAGATATTCAGTGTCATGTTCTATTCAGTTAACATGAAGTGAAGTGAAGTCGCTCAGTCGTGTCCGACTCTTTGCGACCCCATGGACTGTAGCCTACCAGGCTCCTCTGTCCATGGGATTTTCCAGGCAATAGTCCTGGAGTGGATTGCCATTTCCTTCTCCGGGGGATATTCCCGACCCAGGGAGGGAACCCAGGTCTCCTGCGTTGTAGACAGATGTTTAACCGTCTGAGCCACCAAACTAACGTCTTTCTCACCAAAAAATCTTGGCATTTGTTAAGTATTTAGTTCCATGTGGTCAGCTTTAGCCATGACATTTTTGTTTTATATCATAACCTTGAGAGCTGTATCTTTTTGCCTTTTCATACTGTTCACGGGGTTCTCAAACCAAGAATACTGAAGTGGTTTGACTATGCCAAAGCCTTTGACTGTGTGGATCACAACAAACTGGAAAATTCTTAAAGAGATGGGAATACCAGACCACCTAACCTGCCTCCTGAGGAATCTGTATGTAGGTCAAGAAGCAACAGTTAGAACCAGACATGGAACAACAGACTGGTTACAGATTGGGAGGGCAGTACTTCAAGGCTGTATATTGTTAACCCTGCTTATTTAACTTATATACAGAATACATCATGTGCAATCCAGGCTGGATGAAGCACAAGCTAGAATCAAGATGCTGGGAGAAATATCAATAACCTCAGATATACAGATAACACTACCCTTATGGCAGGAAGTGAAAAGGAACTAAAGAGCCTTTTTGATCAAAGTGAAGAAGAGAGTAAAAAGTATGGCTTAAAACTCAACATTCAAAAAATGAAGATCATGGCACCCAGTCCCGTCACTTCATGGCAAGTAGATGGGGGAACAATGAAAACAGTGACAGAGTTTATTTTGGGGGCTCCGAAATCACTGCAGATGTTGACTGCAGTCATGAAATTATAAGACACTTGCTCCTTGGAAGAAAAGCTATGACCAATAGACAGCATATTAAAGAGCAGAGACATTACTGACAAAGGTCCATCTAGTTAAACCTATGGTTTTTCTAGGAGTCATGTATGGAAGTGAGAGTTGAACTGTAAAGAAAACTAACCGCCAAAGAATTGATGCTTTTGAACTGTGGTATTGGAGAAGACTCTTGAGAGTCCCTTGGAATGCAAGGAGATACAACCAGTCAATCCTAAAGGAAATCAGTCCCAAATATTCATTGAAAGGGCTGATGCTGAAGTTGAAGCTCTAATACTTTGGCTACCTGATGCAAAGAACTGACTCATTGGAAAAGACCATGATGCTGGGAAAGATTGAAGGTGGGAGGAGAAGGGGATGACAGAGGATGAGATGGTTGGATGGCACCACTGACTCAATGGACATGAGTTTGAGCAAGCTCCAGGAGTTGGTGGTGGAGAGAGAAGCCCGGCATGCTGCAGTCCATGGGATTGTGAAGAGTCAGACATGTCTGAGTGAACTGAACTGAGGGCTATATACAGTGTTCTGTTTTATAGGAGTTAATTTTAAATTCATATGGTTGTGTACATGAAAAAAGACTTGAATATCATACATTTCAAAGAGCACAAAATATTTTTCAAGCTTTGTTACATAGCTAAATTGACTAAATCTCTGTCTTGGAAGTTCTAAAGCTATAATCTATTAGGATGTTAATTAATGCTCTCAAAACATTGTCTAACAACATAGCTATCAGTAACATGAAAGAGTTAATGAACAAAAGCTGGTGAAATTTTGTTGTTTTCCCCTCTTAGACTTCCTAGCAGGACAAGATTTATGACTTCTGCACCTTTCCTATGGAAATCAAGTTTTCTAAATGGGTAAATTAAAGCTCATTGTAAATTGCTTAAGGTAATATTGGCATCCTTTGTGCTTCAGGGCTTCCATTGTGGGTCTTTTAACCTTTGGTTCCATTTAAAGGAAATTTTCCTGAAAGATTTATTTTCCTTTAGATGGCATTTTTAAATGCTGTACATGATGAGTAGAGAGTGCAGAGTGATGAAGAAATAATTTGAGTTTTTCAAAAACTGAATTGCACTTAGAGCTCTCATTATTATCACCTTCTGAGTATATTTAACATAAATGTGTGTGTGTGTGTGTGTGTGTGTGTGTGTGTGTATCCTGTGTATCTTTTAAATCTCGAATGGAACTACTGGAATATTTGATCTAACGTGGGGTATAATACAGAACTTGAACACAGCCATTCCTAAATGTTTATCTACATTGATTTTATATAATTTTGATTCAGGGAATGTCCCAGTGTTTAGATTTTTTTGGACATTCATTTCGGGTAACATTCAAATATATGAAAAAAAATCTGAGTTGTAATTATTTAGTACTTACCATTTTGTACAGCTGGACTAAGTTGGATTCTTCCATATGTAAGTCAGTCTTCTGTAAGATGTAATAAACAAAGCAGAATATGTGTTACAAACCAGTTACTAAAATGAAAGGATTTTTTTGTTGTCAGTTGCTGTTAAAATTAGCCGTCTCTGCAAATATAACTTTTACTTTCCCTGTTTTTATAGTAACGCTGCATTAAGATGTCAGGTCAGAATATTTTTGTCTTTCTCACTCTGTTTTGATATTTCATTCGAGAACCAATATTTCAAAAAATGTAGTGATTTAGTACAAATTCCTTAGGTCCAGTCAGATAAATAAACCCTACCAGATTCTGTGAACTGATTTATTGATAGGACTCTGAAGGATCACAGCCTTTTTGAGAACATTTGAAACATTTCTGAATTCTGAATTTTATTGAAGTTGTTCTCAAGAGAGGAGCAGAGTGGGAGAAAAGCCCTCTTCTCTTTCCACCTACTCGAACATCTTAACAAAGCTTTAATTTTCTCTTTTAAAGGCCAATATTACAAAAACAGCACACCTAGGACAAGTGGTAATGCAAACATTGTGCTGCTCACCAGAGACTGCAGATAGGAACAATCTTCTGTGTCCCATTTCCTATGATCCAAGACTGGCACAAATATTTGGAAAATATATATAGAAAAATATGTAAAAAGCTTCCAGACTTCTTTTTACACAATATTTTACTTCTTTGCAATGTAATTTTGTTATGTTTTTGTTAAACAACAGATTAAGAAAATTTACATTGTGTATACATGTACCTCTTTTAAATTTAAAAATTATCTTTGACTTTTTTTTGGGTAAATAAGTGCACTTGTTTGGAGATGATCACAGATCCAAACAGTTTCTCTCTGCTGTTCTCAAACCCAAATGGCTTCTCTTGCAAAAGGAAAGTGGCTTGAGGTACCCCATATGCTAAGTAGATCTTCCTGTGACCAGGGATGAGAAAATTATGGGTTAGAGGTGGTTGGGTGGCTACACGAGAGAATTCACAATGCTACCTACCATGAGCTCTGGATTGAGCCTTCTCCCTTGGAACTGCCAGTGGTACTACAGCCACCCTAGGGAGTTGATTTAGTATCCTTTCACGAGGAGGATGCTCTGGTTTACTATTGCCCCTTTCCCAGGAGTGATATGTGCTAGCTTTTTAGATCCTACCACTGCTCATAATGGGCTTCCCAGGTGGCACTAGTTGTAAAGAACCAGCCTGCCAATGCAGGAGACAAAAGACTTGAGTTCGATCCTTGGGTTGGGAACATCCACTGGAGAAGGACTCGAAAACCCACTCCAGTACTCTTGGACAGAACTCCATGGACAGAGGAGCCTGGCAGGCGGTAAGTCCATAGACTCACACAGAGTTGGACACGACTGAATGACTGAGCCTGTGGCACAGCTCGTAACGGAGGTGAATGATTTGTCCTGTGAGAAAACAAGCAGTAAGGTTTCTTAAATTCCCTAGTTTGGAATATATTGTATTTAATTGGACTCCATATTAACAGAAGTGTTTGAAGGATCCAATAAGGGAGGTAAAGAGACTGCTTTGGGCAAGTGGGGAGAAAATCCATCTTGGAGAGAATGTTCTCTTTGTTGCTATCCCTATACTGTCCTTCGTATCTGCAGGAGTGCAGAAGTGACAAAGTAAAATACAACATGAGAGGTTAAGATTTCACAGGAAAATATTACAGCATTGAGGTTGGAAAGCAAACTAGGAAAAGGACTTTAAAAAGAATGCTAGCAATAAGCTAGTGAAAGTAGAAAAGGAGGTTATACATTTAACCTTATGTCACCTAAAGGAAACTTAGCTAAGAGTAATGCAAATACTGTATGTTGCTGTTGTGCAGTCACTAAGTTGTGTCTGATTCTTTGTAACCTCATAGACTGTAGCCCACCAGGCTCCCCTGTCCATGGAATTTTCCAGGCAAGAATACTGGAATGGGGTTTCGTGCCCTTCTCCCAGGTATCTTCCTGACTCAGGGATCTAACCTGAGTCTCCTGCATTGTAGGAGGATCTTTACAGTCTGAGTCACTGGGGAGGCCGGAAAATACTTTATAAACCAGGATTAAAAAGAAAGAGAGATAATAGGGAAAAAAAAAAGACAATAGAAAGTAAACACAACAGAGAGAATAAAACAGTTGACACAAATTGAAAATGAAATCACTCAAACAACCAACAAGAGTGAAGCTGGCTGACTTTTTAAAAAGTTACACCCTTGTTCAGTTCAGTTCAGTTCAGTCGCTCAGTCATGTTCGACTCTTTGCGACCCCATGAATCGCAGCACGCCAGGCCTCTCTGTCCATCACCAGCTCCCGGAGTTCACTCAGACTCACGTCCATCGAGTCGGTGATGCCATCCAGCCATCTCGTCCTCGGTCGTCCCCTTCTCCTCCTGCCCCCAATCCCTCCCAGCATCAGAGTCTTTTCCAATGAGTCAACTCTTTGCATGAGGTGGCCAAAGTACTGGAGCTTCAGCTTTGGCATCATTCCTTCCAAAGAAATCCCAGGGCTGATCTCCTTCAGAATGGACTGGTTGGATCTCCTTGCAGTCCAAGGGACTCTCAAGAGTCTCTCCAACACCACAGTTCAAACGCATCAATTCTTCAGCCCTCAGCCTTCTTCACAGTCCAACTGTCACATCCATACATGACCACAGGAAAAACCATAGCCTTGACTAGATGGACTTTAGTCAGCAAAGTAATGTCTCTGCCTTTGAATATACAATCTAGGTTGGTCATAACTTTTCTTCCAAGGAGTAAGTGTCTTTTAATTTCATGGCTGTAGTCACCATCTGCAGTGATTTTGGAGCCCCCAAAAATAAAGTCTAACACTGTTTCTACTGTTTCCCCATCTATTTGCCATGAAGTGATGGGACCGGATGCCATGATCTTCGTTTTCTGAATGTGGAGCTTTAAGCCAACTTTTTCACTCTCCACTTTCACTTTCATCAGGAGGCTTTTTAGCTCCTCCTCATACCCTTGTTAGGAAATGTAAATAGTAAAAGAGGAAGCAGGGTGCTGTTTTCAAAGTGGTCCTATGAAATAAGGCAGCTCCACTGACTGGGTGCTCTGTGGTGACCTCTGAGGATGAGCGAGAGCTGCACGGTGCAAGGGAAGGCAGGACTCTTGGGAGGTCTCCCTATCACTGGCTCCCCCAGATACCCGTAGGATACCTGAGAGGGCAGGGAGGTGTGCCCTGCAGCAAGCAGCCATCCATCAAGCTGCCAGCCGCCCGCTTCACCCCTCGCTGGCTTCACACTGGCAGGAAAGCTGTCTGGTCCCCTGCATCCCTTTGTGAAACCTACTCTTTGAGAGAAGGACTCACATTTAGCCCAGTGTTCTTCCCAGCAGGCAGTCAAGGCACAGTGCCTGGCTGACCTCCCCATCATAATCAGCTATTTGGCAATTGTTTCTTTTTACAGTTCAAATGCTTAATGTTGATAACACATACTCAGTTATATTTCAATTAAAATAATAGCTTTCTAAACATAGACAAGCTGTATTTTGAAAAGCTTTTTCAGTTTCTGGTAGAATGGTTTTCACCTAATGAGGCCTACCTGCCTGTCTTTCTCCTCCTTCCCCCACCATCTCTCTCTCCCTTCTCTTGCACCCACCCTATAACTCACGCAGGCAGTCCATGGGGAGCAGCCCTTCAGTTGCATATGTCAGGTTACTCAGAATTCAAGTACCCAGGCTATGTATTTACAAGAATCCCAACTATATATGAAGGAGATATGCATGCAGGATGCCACTTGTGCAGAGTGTTATCTGTTTATATCTAATCTTATTATCCAGAAGATTTAAGGTGAAATTCTTCACAGGGCCATTGCTAGAACTGAAGAGCTAACAAGCATAGGCAAATATTATAAAGTCATAAAACCTAGGACACACTGTGGGAAACGTATCCGTGGGCAAGACATTGAAGGTCCTTCATTTCCTGTCTCTAACCTTTCAGTCCAGCCTTTGTTCTTCTATTTCTTTTCCTCTCAACCTCCAGGGACCTGCACTCTAAACACAACAAACTAGTTGGTTGGCATTTCACAAATGGTGAATTTGCAATTTCCTCCACCCAGGCTTTGTTTGTGTTGTTACCTCTGCCTTGAAGGGCTTCCTGATCCTGCCATCCTATGAAATAATGCTAATTAAGGCTCAGCTTAAATGTCATCTGCCCTCTACACCTTCTTTAACAGCTTCCCAGAAACGTACAGAGACTCTTCCCCCTCTCTTCCTGTCATGGTATTTTGCTCATTCAGCTATTTCATCACATGTCAGTGTTTATATTGACTTTCATGTCCGTCTGCCCTTCTTACTACTCAATTGATAGGCTCTTGAAAATAGGGGCTATGTCCTCCTTTTTTAATGCAATGCTTGGTGTGTTATGGGTGCTCAAAAAATGTCCCTTGAAGGTAGGAACAGACGCATGCTACATAGGTTTTTATTCTGCTCTACTGAATGGAATGGAATCTTTCCCTACTCACGGTGGCAGAGTTATGGCCAGGAGCATGCCACTTATACGTCTCCTTTGGAGTGTGGCTCTGTTTCCTTTTAGCTCAGCTTACCATATTTTGAATCTAGGAGGTCTTCTATTTCTTGCTTTTTTCCCCCTATTAATCAACTCTAGCATGGCGATTCCATAATTGATCATTTTAAAAGCTGTGCATCATTGTAAAGTACTGAGATGGCTTTTTTGCTTCTAGGTCTTAGGCTTTGTCCTAAAACATTGATTTTGCTTGACCTCTGGGTGAGGAAGCTGTGTTAATTTAAAGTCAGGGTTCTCCAGAGGAACAGAGCCAATAGGGTGTGGGTGTGTGTATACACACATATACACATATATGTGAAATTTATTATGAGTTGGTTCACATGATAAGAGAGCCTGCAAAGTCCCCAGGCCTTTAGTTGGCAGGCTGTAGACCTAGAAAAGCCAGTATGTAGTTCTAGCCCAAGTTATAAGGCCTAAGAATCAGGGGAGAAAATGGTATAAATCCAGGCCTGAAAGCTGGTAGGCTCAAGCCCCAAAGACAGCAGATGTTTCATTCCAAGTATGAAGGGCAGGAAAGACTAATGTCCCAGCTCAAACTGGCAAGAGAGAAGGATTCTTTCAACTCAGTCGTTTTAATTCTATTCAAGACTTCAACAGATTAGCTGAGGCCCACCCACATTAAAGAGAACAATCTGCTTTACTCAGTCTCCTGATTCCGGTATTAATCTCATCCAGAAACACTTTCACAGACACACCCAGAAGTAATGTTTAACAAAATATTTGGGCACCCCATGGCCCAGTGAAAGTATTACATAAAATCAGCCATCACAGGGCATTGTTCTGCGTGTGTATTTTGCCAGTATTGCCAAGCAGTTGACTTAAGGAAGGAATTCTGTCTATAAAAAGCATCATATATTTTGTCAGTGATAATGGATTTATAGTCTTTACAAGAAGTTTATTGTCTCATTTGATAATTGCATTTTAATCATGGGAGAAGTATAGAGTGGGAAAAACAAACACATGTATTCTAGTCAGACATAGGACTGATGCTGCTAAGTTGCTTCAGTCGTGTCCGACTCTGTGCGACCCCATAGACAGCAGCTCACCAGGCTTCCCTGTCCCTGGGGTTCTCCAGGCAAGAACACTGGAGTGGGTTGCCATTTCCTTCTCCAATGCATGAAAGTGAAAAGTGAAAGTGAAGTCGCTCAGTTGTGTCTGACTCTTCGCGACCCCATGGACTGCAGCCCACCAGGCTCCTCTGTCCATGGGATTTTCCAGGCAAGAGTACTGCAGTGGGGTGCCATTGCCTTCTCCAAGACATAGGACAAGGAGTCTCAAATTTAGTGATTTTAGGAGCTGGGCAAACTGATAATAAGTCCCTGGTGGCTCAGCGGTAAAGCGTCTGCCTGCAATGCGGGAGACCCGGGTTCAATTCCTGGGTCGGGAAGATCCCCTGGAGAAGGAAATGGCAATCCACTCCAGCACTCTTGCCTGGAAAATCCCATGGATGGAGGAGCCTGATAGGCTACAGTTCATGGGGTCGCAAAGAGTCGGACACGACTGAGCGACTTCACTTCACTTCACTTCATGTTGACTATACACCAAGCCAGAATGGTGGAAACTGTGGTGCAGAGGAAAACTCAATACCTAGTTTAATAACATGCAAGTCTTTTTAAAGCTGTAACTTCAGATGAGCCTTTGAGTATAAACCCTTATTTAGCTAGAATCCCAGAGACAGAGGAGCCTAGTGGGCTGCCGTCTATGGGGTTGCACAGAGTTGGACACAGCTGAAGCGAGTTAGCAGCAGCAACGGTAAGACTTTGGATATTTATTCAGTTTCTCCAGCACTCAGTTATTTTATTAGAATAGATGTCTAATCTACTATCTCAAGATTTTCTTTGCTGTGTTTTACCAGCCAGTTAGGTTTGTGAGGTTATGAAATGACACTTTTGTTGATTTCAAGAGTTCTAACAAGAATTCTAAAGGAAAGTGTCATGCCATCTTCCAAAGCAACATAATCTGCTTCCGAGTGACACTGTAATGAATAGGTTTATTAGTCTGTGAAATATCAAGAGGAGAAATATCCTAATCATATTTTGTATCAAAACCTATTATTATATATACTCATATACTTCATAATGCCATATTTTGAACAAATCTCTTGATAATTAAGTAGCATGTCTATATAGGTATTACCAAGTCCATATTGTGTAAAGCTTGAGGAATGCTTTCTGTTGTAAAATAGAATGAGTTTCAGTACATATGTGTTGGTGTGTGTTAATTTTTCTTGTTCAAAGCCTTTTCATATAGTCCTAAAGCCTTCAAACTATAATTTAAATCAGGACAGCCTATGTGGATTTATGGAGTCATTTTCCCTTTGGCTAAAGCTCTCCATGGTCACAGACCACTAGATTTAAAAAGGCAGCCGAACCCATCCAAAGACCAACATAAATTTTCAAAGGTAGGGAAAATGGTGCCTGCTTATTAAATTAGTGAGGACATAGTATTTGGCAGCTATGTATAAATGATATTTCCCTCAAGTTAGAAGCGAGACTTTTAGAGATGTGTGAGATGTGATTCACATTTGTCAAGGTTAGCTACATTAGTTGAAAATAATTTGCATATTACATCATGTGCTTACTTTTGACTTCTGTTTGGATTTGACTAGATAAATGGTTCACCTTTGCCAAAAAGCTCTTAGTTATGGACAAATTTAAAATAATTTTTTCCTAGTACACAGAGACTGAATGTGAATATTAAAGAAAAGAAAGGATGCCGTCGTCTCCCCAGACTCTTCCCCAGTACTCCAGTATTTAAGCCATGGGGTTTCCTAAGTGCAGAATCAGGCGTCCTTACTAGTTGCTTGCCTCCACGTTCCATTTATCCTCTTGTTTCATAGAAATTATGAAGTTAAGTCCAATAAAAACAGGGCTTTTTCATTTGGTAATTCATTATTGGAAACCATTTTCACTGACTTTAAGGGCTGATTCAGGGAAGAAAACATGTTTATCCTTGACAGATCTTGGTACTTTTCCATGTCTCACAGGAACATTTCCAAGTCTTTTTTTCTATAAAAACAAAATAAATTATAAGAGTGGAGTCTTTCTAAAGCTGATTAACTGTACAGACTTTCTAGGGTACTTTCTGAGAAATGCTGCACAGCATTTCCAGTCATGAAACCTGTGTGAAGGATATTAACAGAAGACAGCATCTCCATTCCATTTCATCCAAACATGCTGTTATGAAATACAGTTTCTGCAAGCAGTTTCTATTTGAATTATGTTTTACGGGGCTCCAGAGGATGAGATGGTTAGATTGCATCACCGACTCAATGGACATGAATTTGAGCAAACTCTCCTGGACACAGTAAAGGACAGGGAAGCCTGACATGCTGCTGTCCATGGGGTCGCAAAGAGTCAGACACGACTTAGAGGCTGAACAGCAACAACAAAGGTTATATTGATGTTTCTGTGGATGAGAATTATTTCTCCTAGTCCTAATGTCAATACTCTGTGAGTAGAAACTAGATACAAACCGTGAGATAAATGGCATGCTATAATTAGTAACTTCTAAATCCTCATCAACATCTTTGTTTTTCTGTTAATTTTTTGTTTGATGCTTATCACTTGTCATGGTGATACACCTACTAATAACATTCTATCTTTTATTTTATATATATATATATAAAATGTTGAAAAAAAGTCACATTTTTCAGATATTGGTCTATTGTTATTGTTGCTAAGTTGCGTCCAACTCTTTGTGACCCTGTGTGTTACAGCATGCCAGGCTCCTCTGTCCTCCACTATCTCCCAGAGTTTGCTCAAATTCATGTCCATTGAGTCAGTGATACTATCGAACCATCTCATCCTCTGCCTCCACCCTTCTCCTCCTGCCTTCAATCTTTCCCAGCATCACCGTCTTTTCCAGTGAGTCAACTCTTTGCATCAGATGGCCAAAGTATTGGAGTTTCAGTTTCAGCATCAGTTCTTCCAATAGTATTCAGGGTTGATTTCCTTTAGAATTGACTGTTCTGATCTCCTTGCAGTCCAAGGGACTCTCAAGAGTCTTTTCCAGCACAACAATTCGAAAGCATCAATTCTTCGGTGCTCAGCTTTTTTGATGGTCCAACTCTCACATCCGTATGTTTCATCTATATACATGACTACTGGAAAAACCATAGCTTTGACTATACAGAACTTTGTCAGCATAGTGATGTCGCTGCTTTTTAATATGCTATCTAGGTTTGTTGTAGCTTTCTTTCCAAGGAGCAAGTGTCTTTTAATTTCATAGCTGAAAGTTTTATAAATCAAGTCTATATTATTAGTCAAATATTCAGTCCAGTATTGCTCTGGGTGGGAATTATTTGGTCTCTTTACATTGACTTTGTGTATTTCTAATTAGACAATGTTAAGATATATTCTTACATTAGGCACATATTTAATCTTCAGATACCAGATATTATTCAGGATACAAATTGAATTGGGTGTTAAAGTATGAATAGGGATTTTGATCGATAATAAAAATAATGATAACAATGATAATTGTAATAATAGCTAGGGGCTGGACTTTATTTTTTGTGGCAAGATACTCTGCAAAGTTTTTTCTTATTTATCAATAATGCAACAACTCAAAAGATGGGCTGAGAATAATGAGGGGATGCTGAAGTTTGATGGGCTTCTGATTTTGGCTTTATTACATACTAGGCAGGTAAGCCATCTAACCTTTTGGTGTCCCCAGTTATGGAAAACAAATAATAATAATGTAACTTAGAGACTAACCAACAGAAAACAGCAGCAACCTCTACAGGGATGTGAAAAACACCTGAGATAATACAGTTTGCTATTATATGTTTAAAAATAATAAGTGCTCAATAAATGTCCACTACTATCCTCCTTATTATTCAAGATAGATAAATGGTTGAGGCTCAGAGAAACTACATAACTTCCCTACATTTAGAAAGTGGTTTGAACTCACATAGTCTGGCTCCCTGGTGGCTCAGACAGTAAAGCGTCTGCCTAGAATGCAGGAGACCTGGGTTTGATCCCTGGGTCGGGAAGATCCCCTGGAGAAGGAAATGGCAACCCACTCCAGTATTCATGCTTGGAAAATCCAATGGACCAAGGAGCCTGGTGGGCTACAGTCCATGGGGTCACAAAGGGGTCGGGCACGACTGAGCAACCTCACTTCAGTCTGGCTCCAGAGTCTAGATTCCCAACTACTGTGGATTCTGAGAAAGGAATGTATACAGTGTTACTTTGATATGTTTATTTATTGTAATATGACTGCCGTTGTGATGACACTTCTCACATTACATATAGTGCTCTCATTTAAATGAGAAAAAAAGGGAGAATGGCATTCTATCATGTATACTATCATGTAAGAATTGAATCGCCAGTCTATGTCTGACGCAGGATACAGCATGCTTGGGGCTGGTGCATGGGGATCACCCACAGAGATGTTATGGGGAGGGAGGTGGGAGGGGGTTTCATGTTTGGGAACACATGTAAGAATTAAAGATTTTAAAATTTAAAAAAAAAAATAAAAAATAAAATAAAATAAATGAGAAAAAAAAGAAAAAACATTCCAGCATTTCCCTTTGATTAAAGCTATCTTCCAAGCCAGTATTGCATTTAAGTGAATAAATATGAACTAGGCTTTCAAATGGAAGACTGTTTGAAGAAGAAGGAGTTTACAGAAGAGTTTTCGCCGGAAACCGTATAATACTTGAGTCTCCCTCCACTCCCAGCCCCACCCACCACAACACAGGGTCCAGGCACTGTAGTTCCATAAACTATGCTTTCTCACTGCTCTAGACTGATTTGATTCAAGGATTCTGACTTCATCTAGACTATAAACAGACTCAGGACTGTAAACAAATGTATAATTCCTGCCAAGGGAACTAGACATTGCATATCCACTAGCAACGGATTTCTCTCTGTTGAGAGAATAATGTGGGATATCAAATTGCAATCAGATTATGTGGGGAAAATGAAACCAGAATAAGTTTAGAAAGGTCCATATTCCAGCAGGGCCAACTTTATGGGTATGTGACCCGTGCGATTCCTCAGGGCCCCATGCTATTGCCATCTTGGAATTCTTTCAGTGTTTTGAACAAGGGCCCCATAGTTTGATTCTGCACTCGGCCCCAGAAGTTATGTACTTGGTCCTAGATTCATGAGTGTAATGATCCCACACTGTAATCCCCGGGTCTCACCCATTCCACAGTAAGAGTATCCTCATAATGGGACTGCAAATTTGTTCCTTATTCCAGTGGATCCCTTCAACTGGATTATACTTAAAATGACCCTGTTAGTTTATTCACCTCTGACATCATTTTCCTGACTTCTATTACTATCTTATTGACATACCGCTTATTTAGCTTATCTATATGGTGGATTAAATTTGTCCCAGGTATATATCTTTAAGTTAATTGTGTGTATTTATAAACAGACCTTTTCATATTTTTTTAACAAATTAACTCTGAGAATTTTTGTTTCCTGACTCATTAAGAAGTGCCATGCAGCTTCCATGTTATAGATGAAATGAATGTCATTAAGTTTGAAATTTATTTGAAGGTGGTATTAACTGACAGAACAGGTTGGATGACAGAATATAACAGAGTATGTTGGTAAGATAGAGAAATGGAGCTACCTAGCCAGTAGTCATTAGGGCAATGTCAGCTTACCTATGACAATTATGCTTCTAAATAAACAATGAAAAGGAGACTTGGGTGAGAGTTAAAGACATGCATACATTATTTTTTACACATTATTACTGTAAGTAATTATTTTCTAGAGTTTTCAATCCTTGGCAAAATTAGGGACAGGGAGACAGTTTAAGGGAAAGTAATAAACATAATTGATAACTTGATCGTAGGTGATATAGAAGACATGTTAAAGGATATTAAAGCTAAAAATTTCTCTTGTCTGGGGGATAAAAAATAACAGAATTTTAGAGCCTTCAATAACATAAAAATTTTTGAACAACTTCTATTATATTTTTACATTTTAATAAATATGTGGAATTTAAACATAAGGATTTTACAAAAATAATGACAGACATTTGGATTATAAACCAGTGAAATATTAAAATTTTGTTTGCGATTTCTTCATTGTAATAGCTTCTGTCCATCTGTATTTGTTTAGAATATGAATGATGATTTAAAAACCAAAAGCCTATCAATCAAAACATTTCCCACCTGCTCTCTCTTAAGGGATTATCAAAGTAGTAAATTAAATGAAACCAACACTGTTTTACTATTTGCCCATCATAAAGTATTACTGGTTCTAGATGAGTACCTATTCACAAAGGACCTTTGAAGATTTAAAGGAAGGTTTTAAGTGAATGGAATACCATACAATGAAAAAATAAAAGATAAATTGCCAAAAAAGAAAATTTGAAAAGTTAAAAAAGACAATATATTTAAATAACTCAGTTATTTTGATAAGAAACAATAACAGGAAAATGAAAAGTAAAAGGTATAAAGAGAGAATCCATTGAAGAAACAAAAATAGCTTATAACAATATTTTCAATATAACTAATAATCAAAAAATTGACCTTAAACAAGAGGATATGATTTTTGTCTTAAAATGTTCAAATAATGAGAAAATGATAGTTCTATGCAAAAATAACCCCTACTTTCATGCATCCAGAATGGCAGAATAAGCTAAATTATAATATGGCTAATTATGCTATGAACTATCCAGTCATGAATTTTCTATATTTTCTTTCTTTTTATTTTTTTCACAAACTAAAATTAGAGAAGATTGCCTACAAGAAAATGCTAAGTGAGAACATCAGAAAATGGAATTGTGTGCTATATAGTATGGTTTATGTAATGTTAAAGTGTATCTATCTATCTGTGTGTGTGTGTGTGTGTGTGTGTGTGTGTGTGTGTGTGTATATAAATACTTAAAAAAGAAAACCAGAGAAAAAACAGAAACATTGTAGCAGTAGTTTTCTGGGATTTGAGCTGATCCTGGTGTCTTTTCTACTGTGTGTTTGCAGAAGTCTTGAAACCACATCCTTTGAAGTTTTGTTTATTTTCCCTCTGTCCCTTCCCCACCACAATCCCTAAGAAATACATAGCACATACACAGTTGGCTGGAGGGCACTGGTGGAGGCTGTGACCCTCCCCATGCCTTCTTGCCCCCATACTTTTCTTTATCCCTGGAAGTGGCAAGGTGTAAACAAGAAACCCTTGGTTTAGGAAGTATTGGCATGAAGACTGATTTTTGAAATGAAGTTATTGTGGATGGTCATAGCCACCTGGATATTTGGGGCCAGTCCTCATCTCAAAACTTACATTCCATTTTTGCTGGTAAGTAGGCTCGGTACATATTAATTTTTGAGTTAGCAATCGTAGTTTTTATGCCTACGGAATACGTTTTAGATATTTTAGGGAGGCCTTTTGCACTAACGTTAAAATTTTACAACTGACTAACAAAGACCATCTTTCCACAATTAAAGATAAGACCTAGGATGAAACTGCTCCTGGAGGAGGTAACACACCTCCTGTGACTGTAAGCAAAGAACAAGGACCCCAGGCTTCCTGTCTTCAGGCCCCAATTAGCAAGGAATCATTCTTTGTGATTTTAATACACCCACAATCATAATTACAAATCTTGACATTTAGAGGCTCCCAAAGTCAACACCCATCCCAGCAGGGTTGGCCACATTATCATGAGTTAAGGAGATGTAGGGCAATTAGAAGCTAAAGGAAAAGGTTAGCTCTACCACTCAGACAGAAGGCGTGCAGGAGTTAAATCCACCTGCGACTGCAGTGTTAATCTTTTTTAAATATTGGCTTTGAAGCCTTGTCACCCGTGACAAGGAGGATCTGAGTCTAAGTGGAATGTTTAAGGGGAGTGTTTTCTTGTCCCTCAATCAGACTGCACGCTGACCTTTCTGTCGTCTCCACCAGTTGCTTACCTGTCTTGAAATCCCAGAGAAGGTAGAACATCATCAGACCTGTCATGAGGTCAGTCAGCCGGGGCTCAGGCCAATTTGCTAAATGTGTCTGTGCTAAAGAGTCTGTTCCCTCCCAGCCTGGTGAAATGAAGCACCAATTAATCACCGGCTAATCTTCAGGGAGTTGTGACCTTGCTCATATTCGTAGTCCACTCACCACTTTGCCTGGCTTTGGGGTTCTAAGAGCAGGACTGTGAGGCCACCTCAGGGGCACGTGAAGCTGCTAAAACTTGTGTTTGAGGCTACCAAGGTGACAGGCTAGGGGATACCTGCCTCAGGCCAGCACTGACCTAGCTTATTTAGAATATTCTGTGTGGTTTACAACTCCTAAACATAATTGTGTATAGCTCAAGTGCATGCAAAAGACATTCTCTGTTTGAAAATTTTAGGTCTCATTGTTTTTTCTATCAACGTATCAATTCTATATCTGTCTTCAAACAGTGGTGGCTTTGCCATTATTCTCCACCAAGGCTTATTATCTAAGAGCACAAAAGTTTCTTTTCTTTTCTTTTTTTAATGAAATAGACTGCCTATTTGTAGCCAAGTCACATGAATTAAAATACTTGTCAAAATAAATGAATAATATGTTTGTTATATTCATGACTTAAAATCACATTTGATTGCTTACTCATTAATCCACAAAATTAAGCAATATACCCTGGATTGCAGTTATTAGCACAGATAAGCAGGCTTCTTCTAACAGTCGAATCTAATGGAGAACACTGTACAGTTATGTTTGTTTCAAAACTAGGTATCAGTTCAGTTCAGTCGCTCAGTCATGTCCGACTCTTTGTGACCCCAAGAATCACAGCATGCCAGGCCTCCCTGTCCTTCACCAACTCCCGGAGTTCACTCAAACTCATGTCCGTCGAGTCGGTGATGCCATCCGGCCATCTCATCCTCTGTCGCCACCTTCTCCTCCTGTCCTCAATCTTTCCCAGCATCAGGGTCTTTTCTAATGAGTCAACTCTTTGCATCAGGTGGCCAAAGTATTGGAGTTTCAGCTTCAGCATCAGTCCTTCCAATGAACACCCAGGACTGATCTCCTTTAGGATGGACTGGTTGGATCTCCTTGCAGTCCAAGGGACTCTCAAGAGTCTTCTCCAACACCACACTTCAAAAGCATCAATTCTTCGGTGCTCAGCTTTCTGCACAGTCCAACTCTCACATCCATACATGACCACTGGAGAAAACCATAGCCTTGACTAGATGGACCTTTCTTGGCAAAGTAATCTCTGCCTTTCAATTTGCTATCTAGGTTGGTCATAACTTTGCTTCCAAGGAGTGTCTTTTAATTTCATGGCTGCAGTCACCATCTGCAGTGATTTTGGAGCCCCCTAAAATAAAGTCTGATACTGTTTCCACTGTTTCCCCATCTATCTGTCATGAAGTGATATGACCAGATGCCATGACCTTAGTTTTCTGAATGTTGAGCTTTAAGCCAACGTTTTCACTCTCCTCTTTCACTTTCATCAACGGGGTTTTTAGTTCCTCTTCACTTTCTGCCATAAGCATGGTGCTATCTGCATATCTGAGGTATTGATATTCCTCCTGGCAATCTTGATTCCAGCTTGTGCTTCTTCTAGCCCAGCGCTTCTCGTGATGTACTCTGTATAGAAGTTAAATAAGCAGGGTGACAATATACAGCCTTGACGTACTCCTTTTCCTATTTGGAACCAGTCTGTTGTTCCATGTCCGGGTATGTTAATGTGCAAATCTGTTTTACAGTTTCTTTTAAGGAATATCAAATAGATAAATGTAGTCCACAAGGAAACAGGGTTGGTTGTATGATGAACTAAGTGGATTTTAGATGGATAAATTGTAAGATCAAGTGTTTAATTGAACCTCAAGGATGGGCAGAAACTGTTTTACCCTGTGTATGGGAGCATGCATGTTAATGGAGGTTACCTTTATTTCCACGTAGATAGAAAATTAGGACACAGGGAGGTGGTACCCACACGAAAGCGTTGACATCCATAAAAGAGAAGTTTTTGTGTTTCCTCTCAAATATAGCAAGGAATTCAAATCACTCATTTACCTGACCTCTTTCTCTCTGCCATGTACCATAGTAGAAGCATGGCATATCAAGTCAATTGTACTTTCATTCTCTGATATGTAGAATGGGAAAAATGGTGCTTTTCTCATAGAATTTCTGATGACTCTTAAACCATATATGTAAGCTCTTCGAACAGTGCCTAGTGCATGGTGGTGTGTTAGTCATTCAGTCATGTCAGACTCCTTGTGACCCCATGGACTGTGGGCTGCCGGGTTCCTCCGTCCATGGAATGCTTCAGTCTTGAATATTGGAGTAGGTAGCCATTCCCTTCTCCAGGGGATTTTTGCGACCCAGGGATTGAATCCAGGTGCAGACAGATTCTTCACCATCTGAGCCAGCAGGGAAATCAGTCAAGAATTCTGGAGTGGATTGCCATCTCCCTTCTCCAGGGAATCTTTCTGACCTCGGGATTGAACCAGCATCTCCTCTGTCTCCTGTACTGTAGGCGAGTTCATTGCCTGCTGAGCCATCAAGGACGCCCACCTGCATAGTGAGGGCTATAAAGTATTTGTTAAATATATTTTAAATGATGTGACCCATAGTAGTTTCAACTAGCTTGCAGTTTGCTTTTAGATAGAGGCAAGGTAAGTCAAGGATCTTTGTATCATGTGACTGGTGGTGACGAGACAAGGACACAATATTATAGAAACATCACAGGACCTGATGGAAGGTCTCATATGGAAGGCTTGAAATTAATTTTGAAAGCCATGAGAATATATAATGAAAAAGGAAAATGAGCTGAGGTAGACCATTCCAGATTTGTGTGATGGAAGACTTCTCTGGCAGAAGTGTTGTGGGTAAATGTCAGGGGACTGGACTGGAACTCAGAAGTGGATATGCGAGTACCTGGCCAGAGGCAGCATGGCAGTTTGTTGTAATGGGATAAGCCCTGCAGAGGGATAGCACCCTTACATTCAGCAAGTGGCTGCCTCCAGGGGTCTGTTGACGTACATATCTCTGATGGCCATGATAGCACTGGATGTTGACTAAGAGACTGCCAAACTGTATTTCTGAGACAGTTACAGCTTTGGTTTGGCTACAGAAATGAAATAATAGTGCCAATGTTACAACATTGTAAATATGTATATGCTTTATAAATGACAAAATATTTTCCATATGCTATTATTTTATTTTTTTCTGATGCCAGAGGTAACTTGTTTCAGATAGAATAATCTTTCAAAAATGCAGAGTAAATGTGTATGATTTAGAGGAAAATAGCTTGAAGAGAAAGTCATTTATGTGTTTATGTGTGCATGTTTTAAAACAACCCAGGTTGTATCTTCATTTCTAATAATGTGCACTCTCCCAAGACTGTCAGAGTCCTTGGGATTGGATAACATTAGTGAAACACCTAGTGATCGGCTGGGTACACGGCCAGCAAAGCCATCCAGTGGATTGGGATCACCCAACAAATTTAACCCAAGTATTTTCCACTTTCTTTGTCTGTTATTTTTAATATGTAAAGTTTAGAGGTAGTGGAAATATTACTGACAAGGCAGGTATATTGAATTTTTTTATATTTCTGACACATCTGACATCCTGATGGTGATTGAGACTTCCTCCTGGTTTTTGTGGCTGTTGGCTTTTTCTATAGCTGCTTCCAGGTTGTCTACGGTTAGGGCATGGGGACTGCCACCTGACCGCCACTGAGACCCTTTGCCTGACCACTACTATGGAGAGTGAAGGACTCAGAGGAAAGGGCTTCGCAGGCTTCCCGTGTGTGTATCAGATATGAGTACTGAATGGTGTTTCATGAATGGTGAGCTGTTATTACTAAGGAAAGTAAAGAATGCCACAAAACAAATGCAAGATTCTCTTAAACTTACATCATCTTGGAAATTTTGATTCAAGGTAGTTATAAAAAAATATGATTCAGTATAAAACGTGTTTAATGTATACCTGACTTTTTAGTAACTTACTGCATAATTAAAGTAAGCAAATGGATTTTTGGCTGATATATGGGTGACTTTATTTAGGCACATTTTTGTTATTTTCTTTAGAATGAAACAATGCTGTAAAGTTTATAAAGTTCTCTATTATTGATTTTCAGTTTGGAGAGGAAATGAAAATTGGTATTATCTCATTTACTGAATGTCATTTGAAGTTTCTGAGAATCAGAGGTGTTACATACTTCCTCTGAGGTTGCTAGACCTCATGGTAGCATCTGATGAAGATGCTAATGTGAGCCTGTTAATTTTTAAAATCCAGATTAAATGCATTTAGCTGGCTGTCAAAAATCCTATGAAGGAAAAAGATCCATTTTCAAACTTTTAGGTGGCATAAAATTAGCTC
Organism: Capricornis sumatraensis; assembly: GCF_032405125.1. Taxonomy (NCBI): domain Eukaryota; kingdom Metazoa; phylum Chordata; class Mammalia; order Artiodactyla; family Bovidae; genus Capricornis; species Capricornis sumatraensis. The sequence continues at coordinate 137,734,573 of NC_091071.1, forward strand.
AATAGCCAGTTGTTATTTAGTTACAAGCAGATGCATACATTTAAATGAATTCTGCAGTTTCACTCTCTTCCCAAAGGTGATAATGTGTTTTCCTCTACTTGTGAAATTGTTGTAATTTCACAGTCTTACTTAGATGTAATTGTGTTTATTAAGATTTGAGACAAATGATTCCTATTTTATTTTGTAGGATGCTGCCTTTGTTCTTTGTCTTTTAACTCCACTTGACAGTTGTTGCTAACATGGAATATGTATGAAACAGTTAAAAAAAAAAAGTAGTATGTTGTTAAATTCAATAGTTGAACCCAAAGAACTCAATATGGCAAATAAGCCTTTTTTAGTAGTATGTTAGTTCATTTGACATGTTATAAAATAGTCACATATTTCTCAATGTAATTACTAATCCGAAAAATACTTTTGTAAGTATAGTTTATTATGTTCTGTGAGAATTTAGATCACTTTTTTATTCTCTATGTAGACTGTAATATCATCAGATTATAAAAACTCAGACTATAAAAGTGACAGAATGCTATAGGCTGACGACAAACCACAGCAAACCACATCATGAATATTGAGGGACTCTGTTATAAATGCACTTGGTGACATTTATTATTAAAATATTTACTTGTCAGTGTGAAAACTAAAGGCCTTGGTATATTGCTTCGAGTTATGGTAAAAATAGAACAGACGGCACACACCATGTACTGCTAGGTGGAGGAACTGCACTGCATGTGTAAAGCTTGTGTGTTCTTGTGTGATGAAGAGCAAGGAAGAAAGAAAAACAGAAATTACCTGTGTGATGTGTTTGATCTTGATACTTTCTCTGTTCCTCTGTCAATCCTGTGATGAAGAGATTAAAGAGAAGCAACAAAGTAAAAGCAGAATAGGAATAAACAAGTCAAGTGGGACTCAGTCTGGGAGTCAGGGAACGCTAGCTATGAGACGAAAAGGAATCAACGTTTAACCTTCCATTGTGTAGCGGGCTCTGCGCTAAGCATTTAGGCATGTTAGGGATGTCATCAAGGGCATTAATATTCTACCTCCACCCACCACCCCAGTCACTCCTGAAACACACCTATGCACGCACACACTCAGCTTTACCTTGTTTGAGTATAACAATAGGTCTGAGTCCTCGAAGAGATATCGACGATGTGAGGTTGTGAAGAGCATGTGGCTCTTTTGATCCTGTCTGTTATTCCAGGTCATGGATATTGTAACCAAAGCTCTTTTATTTCCTTTTGATCAATGAGGTAGTTGTTGTTGTTGATTTTAATAATACTTTGACCTTTACAAGTTAAATATGAAAAAAGATTGAACTATGTTTTTAAAATAAAGCTTATACATGATATGTTTTCTAAGCAAATTCTAGTTTCAGATGTTCCTTCCTGATACCCACTGGGGAAGGAGTAGTCAGGGGATACTTGTGGTTACCAGACAAAGCCTAGTCTTTGAATTAGGAACATATCATCATTAGCAGTTGAGATGTAGTTATTTAAAAAAAAAATATGTGCACACCACGTCAGTGGGTCTATTTTCATGTGCTTTCCTCAGTTCATTTTAGAAGGTAGGTATTTGCCTGAGAAATACACTGCAGTTTGACCTCTCAACCACAGGTGCAAAACACATGAGATCATTGTCTTATTGTGTACATGTGTGCTAATTTGCTTCAGTTGTGTCCAGCTCTTTGGGACCCCATGGACTGTAGCCTGCCAGTCTGTACTGTCCATGGGATTCCCCAGGCAGGAATACTGGAGTGGGTTGCCATGCCCTCCTCCAGGGGATCTTCTCAACCCGGGAATCGAAGCTGTGGCTCCTTCATTGCAGGCAGATTCTTTACTGCCGAGCCATGAGGGGAAGTCCTTGCTTTAGCATTACTGGCAATTAAAGAGAAAATCTTTTCCTGTTAAGTCAAACATGGAAAGCTGGTAAATATTTACATGAATTTGTAAAATAAAAGCTGAGTGCTTCAGTTTTGAGCTTAATGGCAGTTCAGGCTGTTCTTCCACTCCCCTGGAGATTTATTCACATTTGTTTTTAAGCTGCTTCTTGGGACACATTGAGAAGCTTCACACCAGACAAATCAAAGTTGCCTATGAGAAAAAAATCAGACAAGGGCATGTCTGGGGCCACACTGCTAACCCTGCCCATCTCTCCATCCACATCCACCTTAGATTAAACTTCCACTCCTTCAGAAACTAAATCAGCAGATATTCCCTTTCAAAAATGAGCATGAAAAGGAAAGAGAAGACACATAATCTCCATTTCTAGAACAGAAGCAATTTCCCCTGGTGTTGACTAGAAAATAAGGAATGTCTTCCCCGTGATAACAAAATGGAGACAACAATATTAATGGTGAGAATGCATTGAGCATCATATGGGTTTATATTGGTCATTTATACTCTTTCATTAATAAATAATTTTAGTGTTCTAAAAGCACATGAAAAATCTAGCTACTTTTCATTGTTATATTAGGTATCTTTTTTTTTTTTTTGCTTCATTTCACATATTTTCACAAATATATGTTGGATGCCTATTATGTCTAACTCACTTTTCTAGGCAATGGAGTACAGCAAACAGCGAAACTGACAAAAATCATTGTCTTCTTTGAGCTTACAGTCTAGTAAAGTTTTCCTAGGGAGTTTTACAGGGAGATGGGCAATAAATAAGACAAATACAAGAAGACATAGCATTGAGGGGTGACAAATGCTATGAAGAAAAATGGAGTATGTGAGGTGTGGGAGTGGATTTCAATTTAGATAGTGTAGCCAGTGAAAGCCTGACATTTCAATAAAGTGTGAAGGATCGAGGAAAAAGCCATGCAGGTATCTGGTGGAAGACTGTATCAGGGAGAGAGAAGAGCAAAGGTAAAGACACAGAGAGGGATAAAGAAGAGGGCAGAGCAGGATAAAATCCTGAGAACAAGGGAGAGATAAGAGGTCAGAACCTTCACTGGGAGCCCGTCACCATACAGGGCATTGGGAGGACTTGGGCTTCATGCTGAGTGAGGTGGAAAGGTTCTGATCAGAGGAGGGATGCAATCCACCTTATGTCTGAGCACGGTCATGCTGGCTGCCATGTTGAAAGTGGATGGAAAGGGAGCACGTGTGGAAACAAGGAGCCAGGTCAGGAAGCCCTTGCAGTAACCCATTGGAGAGGCTGTGATATCTGGGTCCAAAGGTGTGACAGCGAAGGTGGTGAGACCTGGTCAAGCTCTGATCATATTTTAACATGTGTTGACAAATTGGATGTGTGTGAGGTGTATGAGAGATAATGAGAAAGGGGGATAAGAAAGAAAGAGGGATTAAGGATTATTCAGTCTTCATGTTCGGAGAAGGCTATGGCACCCCACTCCAGTACTCTTGGCTGGAAAATCTCATGGATAGAGGAGCCTGGTAGGCTGCAGTCCATGGGGTCGCTAAGAGTCGGACACAACTGAGCAACTTCACTTTCCCTTTTCACTTTCATGCATTGGAGAAGGAAATGGCAACCCACTCCAGCGTTCTTGCCTGGAGAATCCCAGGGACGGCGGAGGCTGGTGGGCTGCCGTCTATGGGGTCACACAGAGTCGGACACGACTAAAGCGACTTAGCAGCAGCAGCAGCAGTCTTCATGTTAGGTTAGGCAATTGACCACATGAGACTGGAGTTCAGAGAAGCTCTGGGTTGGAGATTTAAGTGTGAGGTTTACCAGCAAACTCTTATATCTTTGCCATGAGATAAATGTAATCACCATGCAAATTTAGGGGTAGCCTTTTTAACATTTTTAGAGATAAGGAAAAGGAAACTGAATGGAAGGGCCAGGGTATTGAGGATAAACCTGATAAAGTGGTGTCCTGGAAGGAAAGTAAAGAAAGTCATTTAAAAAGGAAGCAATGATCAACTGTGTCCTAAAATCAAACCAGAGACATGACTTTGAATTTAGCACTGTAGAAATTGTTTTTCATCTTGAGAAGAGTGGTTTCAGTGAAAGAGAGGTGTGAGATCTTGGCTGAAGTGGCCTCAGGAAAAGAATGGGAGGGTGGAGATTGGAGACTGTTCTGTGGACAACTTTCAAATTTTGCTTTAGATGGAAAGTGAGAAATAGGGTGGTATCTGTAGGGGTGAGTCTGGAAATGGCTGTTTTATTTTTTCGATGGGAAAGTTAATGGCATATTTGTAGACTGACCTTCTTGTGTGTATCTGGGGATTAGATGCCTAAATGCTGAGAGAGATCTGCAGGGATGGGAGTTTTGATTGGAAGTCAAGTCTGTTTGAGCATATCATTCTGGACCATGGGGTCTTAGGGAAATGTCAGTGCTCTGCAGGATGACATGAGAATACTGGCATCACAGAAGGAGAGCAGACGGGGCACCAGAAGATGGATAGAGCAGCAGAAGAGGAAGGCCTCCAAATTAAATATTGCCTATTTGCATTTTGCGTAAAGTTTAGATTACTGCAGTCTCTATAGAGTTGGTGAAAAAATCTTCCACATGCCACAGAAATTTAGTCTAAATGGAATCTTTACAGAATTGTTTTTAATAAAAATATAAAACAACTTTTAATGTTCAAGTCATCTCCGTGGAAGGAGTCATTTTGAATGGGTTCAGTGGTGGAGGAAGGCCTTTTTCATGAACTGGACAATTTGAAGGTCAGTCTGCCTCTGTTTAGGGACTAGAACAGAGGTTTACGTTAATTAACATATCTCTGTAACACTGTTACCAGGAACTGGGTCACCAGTAATGTAGGTGTTCTGAAGAATCAAGCAATCCAGCTAACAAAGACCTACAACATAGAGTTTAAATTGATTATCAATGTGGAAGCAAGTCTAAGACTGGGTATATTGTAGCTGTTGAGATGAAAACTGGATGGAGGGTCTCTTATCACCCAGCACCTGTGGTGCCAGTGGCTTTGTCTGGATGCCACAGATTTAGGAACTGATTCTCTTCTTTCCAGGAGGAGAGACTTTATTTCATCCATTCATACAGACATCCAGAGGAGGTTCTGCAGAGATCATTCCTGTCAATCATGGGATTGGGAGACAGACAAAGCAATTAATTAATCAGAGAGTTGATGAGAGTTGGGGAGCCTCCAGGTCTCACTGTCATCATCTTTGAGAAAGCCATGTATTGCCTGTATCTCAAAAGAGTAGAATACACATTCTTCAGGGCATAGCATCATCCTGGACAAACTGCAAATATTTCATAGTGCAGCCTCTCTTTTTACAGCTTTAGTTTCAGAAAATGCTTACAGTATGTTCTGAATCGGTGGAATGGCCCCTAGTACAAATGACTGTCACTCTGGGAAACAAAATCTCTTATCTGTGGTCCCACTAGGCAAACAGGTATAGAATTGTTCATATGTATACTGTGACCTAATGTAGATATAATAATAATATGGAAAACAGTGAAGAAGCTTAAGGAGAGATGGTTATGTAAGAGACATAGATAATGATTTATTTATGAGTTATCAATTTTAAGCTTCTGAATTACACTACTGATTGGTATTCTATGTCTCTTTTCCCTATCATTTCAGGTGCATAGGATACACTAAGACTTAAGAATGTAGCAAGAAGAAAAACTTATGCAAAACTGTTTGTAGTACCAGTAAAATAAGCCACTTTGCCTTGTTGATTAATATATTAAAATGAGTATAACAAGGATGTGATAGAATTCACCAACATGCAAAAATTGAAATCATATCACCAAAATAGTGATGAAATAGCACTTCTATCACAGTTTAAAAGTTGGTTTTATTTTTCTTTTCAGGATTAAAAGAGTTAAACTCTTCATTTTGGACAGATGATTAGAAAGATATAGTTCTCCTGATTATTTTTATACTAGAATAATCTTTCATTATTAATCCATTTAAGTCTTATCTCAAATCGGTTCATCAGTGCTACCAATTAAAAATAGAAAATGTATGTGCTCAATTTCAAGAATTAAAAATAATGCCTTGGGAGTAGCATTTTTTTTCCTGTGGTGAGAGGATTGTTGGGTTTTCCAATTAAAGCAGTCTCCATACTGGAAATGAGTAGTCAATTATGAAAATTATTTTTGAATAGCCAATTTGCATATCCCTAACTGTATTCATTTCTTTTGAAAGACTGAACTTGAATTTATGATGTTTTGATTGGTTAACCCTGCACTGGTGTTATTAATACTATAACTAAGCCAACAAGATTCCCTTATGAATGGGGCTTTGAATGCCTTACCTGAAAAATGTTTGAATGATAAGTAGGTTTGTTTTATTTAATGAATGAAAATATCTAAAGATTTACTAGCAGTTTTCTAGATTTGCATTTTGTAGACTGCCTTCTATTGGACTGACAGTAACTTCCCTGAGCCACCTACTGCACTCACATTTGGACTTTTCCACATCAGCTTTGGACTTTTCCACTTTTCCAATGAGAGACATTGGAAGTTTCTATCATGATGCTGTTTGCTGGCCAAAAATGTAGATTCATTCGGGGCTGTCTTTGCCGTTTATACAGCAATGTTTGCACAATTACGTGATTATTGAATGTTGCCCATATTTTAAAACAAATGACTTGAAGACTGACAATTAAATGTTTTTAATAGTAATGATGAGACACCTAGTTCTTCTATGAAATAAATTTGAGATGAAGATTGGAATAAATAAAGTCCTGACGTTTAGTTTTATTGGACTTAAGCCAGTCAACACGGAGTTGGTCATGAAGGAAAAGACCAAAATTACAGGCATGAATACAAATGGGAAAACTACGTGTACAAGATATGCACAGATTGTGTATAAATATACACATGTATGTATGACTCTGCTTATTATGGTTGTGTCTAAAAGGACAATTAGCAGTTTTATCATGTCTTTAGCTCTTTGACCCCAGAATGTTCTCTTCTACCCTGTTGTTCACATTTCATGGTTGACAATACTCTTAAAAGAAAGAGATGCTGATGTCTTGTTAGGCACATTAGAAAAGAAAGTGAGGAGGGGAGTGGGCCATTTCATTCCTTCCAGAAGGTTAGCCAAAAGTGGATCTCTATTCCAGGAATATACAAACAAACTGTTAATTGTTTCCTGACCATGACCCTTTCAGACATAATATTGAATTAAGAGTTGTGATACAGTAACATTAAAGTTTTCAGTTTTAAGAGGTCTTTTATAAAAAAAAAAAAAAAGGCAAATAAAGATCACAACGAGCTAGATAGTATCCATGTGATATGCGTGTCCTACAAAGTAATTAGTGTTACTGGATTTGTTTGTAGCTGATTGCTGTGTTTGACGAACAAGAACCACTCCACAAGATTGAGAGCCCCAGTGGAAACCCCGCAGGCCGGCAGAGCCCAGATGCTTTTGAGACGGAAGTGGCTGCACAACTGGCTGCATTTAAACCAGTCGGTGGGGAAATTGAAGTAACCCCTTCTGCTCTGAAATTAGGTAGGTGTATTTTTTAAGTCATCTGCTTTTCATCTGGTTGAAATAGATCATCTTGCTGTCTATGAGTTGCTTCCACTTTATGACTGACCCTGTTAATGTTTGCCTTTAAACCTGGACTGTCTTTCTCTAAATTATTTTTCACATAGATCTTTGCAGCTGCTGATGCTCAGGCAATGGATGCAGTTTCTTCTTGAACTGCAGGTGAATCTGAATCACATATCCTTGAACTGACAGGGGAGGAGTTAGACTGTAAATGAGGTGCTTCGTCTGTAGCATATGTGTGCTATGTGTACTCAGTTGCTCAGTCATGTCCGGCTCTTTGTGACCTCATGGACTGTAGCCCCCCAGGCTCCTCTGTCCAAGGGATTCTCTACCCATGAATACTGGAGTGGGTTGCCATGCCCTCCTCCAGGGGTGCTTTCCAACCCAGTGATCAAACCAAGGTCTCCTGCATTTCAGGGAGATTCTTTACCATCTGAGCCAACAGGGAAGCCCATAGCATGTGAGGACCACCTAAATGTTTATAAAAGTCCCTGAAAAAAAAGCAGTGGAAAATCCCATGGACAGAGGAGCCTGGTAGGCTCCAGTCCATGGGGTCGCTAAGAGTCGGGCACGAATGAGCGACTTCACTTTCACTTTTCACTTTCATGCACTGGAGAAGGAAATGGCAACCCACTCCAGTGTTCTTGCCTGGAGAATCCCAGGGACAGAGGAGCCTAGTGGGCTGCCATCTATGGGGTCGCACAGAGTTGGACACGACTGAAGTGACTTAGCAGCAGCAGCAGTAGAAAAAAAGTCACTTGGAAAAAAAACTAAGCGTTATCAAGGATTCCAGGCTAGAGATAAAAGATCACTTCCTGTTTTAGCCACTTCTCCACCAACTGTGTATCTCAAGATTTGAGGAGAAACATTTTGAAGTTAGTTTTTTATTTCTGTCCTACTGATTTATTCCAGGCAAGTGATTCTGTTCAGAATGCTCATTCGTTGCATTTGTTTTGAAGGTGTTGGTAGAAAGAGAAAATAAACATTCTTCTAAAATTTTAGTGAATTTCTGACTCCAAGATAAATAATGTCAATTTTGGTAATATCTCTTAAAGATTATGGTTTAACCTGACCTAAAATTAAGTTTTGAAAATCCACTAATATTGTGTTACTTAAAACTACTTTTTATTCGTATTGAATGTATGCATCCATTTTGAGGACACTCTAAGCACCGGTTATAGGTTGATTCTCAAGCTAGAACAGAGGTTGTTTTTATGCAAAACATATGCTTAAAATTGTAAAGACTGTGCATAGTATAATTTTTGCCATTTGAAACAAAGTATATTGTAAAGTTTATTTTACATGCCAGGATACTGAGTATCTATATATTTTGTACTGATTTTCTGGAAGGCATCTATAGTACCTGTTTTAAAATAAACCAAGTGGAAATGAATGACCTGTCATCTTCATAATTTCCCTCTATCTTTTGGAAATCAAGCTAGCAGAGCAGTTCTGCTGGACCGCAGACATTGAAGGGCTTAGTGGCAGCTTCTTTTCATCTGGAGCGAGGTTTGTGGCAACAGCAACCTCACAGCCCTATCATTCATTTGCATAATGGATGCCTTTTTATCCATTATGCAAATAGTATGGGAGGAAAATTAGGCAATAAGGGAAGACGAAAGGAGAAAATTGCTCTTGCTTGTTTTAATATACTATTTATAAGCAAGCTCTGTGGTCTTCAAAAGTCTCAACCTCAGAGTACTACCTGTGCCTGAGAATTTGTTTTTTCACCTTTCTCTTATGAGCTTTCTCAGGTTAAAAAAAAAAAAAAACAGGTTATTTTTCTTTAGCTTTTTCAGCTTCTTTTATTGAACCATCTGAGCAATACAATGTTCAATGTAGAAAGAAGAGCAAGTTGAAATTCCATATCTTTGAAAGTGGACTTTCTGCTTCTTCAATACTCATTTTGGATCAGACACAGAGAATAATATATATTCAGTGGTAATTATATTCTAGGCACAGACCTCAAGGCAGTGCACCAAGTATTCTAAACCCTGTACTCCTGGCAACTTATTAGAGCCTCACGATACTCAGTTGGGTTCTATTATCTCCCTTATTTAAGAGATGAGGAAACAGGCATTGAGCAGTTACGTGACTCCTCCAAGTCACATAGCTGTTAGGTGGCGAACTTAGCATTTGAACCCTTGCTGGTTCCAGGTCAGGAATAATTGTGCTGTGCTGTCTTTCATATGCTATTTGTAAAAGAATATATTGATATAATCTTCCTTAGAGTCATTTTGTGAATATACGCCAAATCCTGAAAATGCTTTACCCCTTGGCGTCAAATCCTGTTTCACTTAGTGTCATAGATGAAATGGTGAAATTGGCCAGCCTTCACTATTGGGTGGTCAGTGTTGCCTTCCAGCCATTCAGTCTGAAACGGTGGAGATCGCTGCTGTTTCTCCTTTTTCTTATCATCCACACTTTCTTTAGCCTTCATGTCCAGGAGCATTGAAGCAGGCCAGAGCTTTCACATTGATCTGCAGTAGGCTCATGATATTGCAGAGGCCTCAGACTGACCTCTTTCTCTACCACACCTGCTTTCCCCAATCCCTGCCTCTCCAGAGTGCCCTTCCTAAGTCACAAATCTGATTAGATAACTCCTCTGCTTAAACAGCTTCCAGCAGGTTCCCACTGTGAGAAGGACCGTGTCCAAACTGGTTAGTGAGCTGATACAGATGGTCCCTTGGAATTAGATGGAGAAATCTGGGCAGGGATGAATGACGAAGAAATCATCCCTTGTCTACTCTCATGGTTCTCTCAGACTCTGCACTTTACATTTCTAGAATTTTAAAAGCAAAGCAAAAACAAAAAAAGATCATTGTGTTTCTCAGATAGAGAAATAAGAGACAGAAAGCAAAGCCGCCAGCTTCGGTATCTGCCCATTCTGTTCCCTTCACTGTCCTCAGGGTAGGGTGTGGTTATGGCTTGGGTACAAAGAGATGGGAGCTCTACTTGGGAGCAGATGCAGGGTCCATGGGTAGCTCTTCTGAGAGGTGGCCTGGTTGTACTGCCAGGCCCACCCTGAGACCTTGTTTAGAAGACGAATTGGGCAGGGAGGGAGGGCTGTAGTCAGAGGAGGGGGAGCAAGTGTGTTTTAAGTATTCGTCATCACAGAAGGCAAATAAAATGCCAAACCCCAGCCCATCCTCTCTGCTTCCTACTCACTTCTCAGAGGCTACTGGAACTGGTTCTACTTCTCATGGGACTCCTTGGTCCAGACTGGTACAACAGACGTAGGGCTGATTGTCCCTAGTTTTCTCACTCTTGAGATCCATTCTTGACAATAGGGAATTTAACCGTGACTGGTTCACATGCTTTTTCTTACTTAAAGAGACACAGTTTAACAGATTTTGGGAATCAATACAATCTTCTCTTTATTGGTGATTGTTAATCACCAGTAGTGAAGGTTTTACTGATATTGAAATAAAAATGTACTCAACATTCAGCATAATTTTTATATCTCTTTTTCGAATACAAGTTCATCATCAACAGTATCCTACTAAAGATTCACAACCTTCCTCACATACATGCAGACAGTGGTTGGCCATACCTTTGTTTTCTTTATCTCCCAAGATGAAATAACTTATACACAGAACATGCAGAAAGTTCTTTTTCGGGAACTCATACAGATCCAGCCCCTCATTTTCTGCCCACTTTTATTACTGGCCGCTGTTCCACAGTCACTTTGACCTACAGCTACCAGAAGCCACTTCCTGTTGCTGTTTTTAGTCACTGTCGTGTCTGACTCTTTCGCAACCCCGTGGACTGTAGCCCACCAGGCTCCTCTGTCCATGGGATTTCCCAGACAAGAATACTGCAGTGGGTTGCCATTTCCTCCTCCAGGGTTCTTCCCAACCCAGGGATCAAACCCATGTCCCCTGTGTTTCCTGCATTGGCAGGTAGATTCTTTACCATTGAGTCACTTGGGAAACTCCACAGCTTGCCATTCACTGTTTGCTACTTTCTTTCAAACTTCTGTTTTGTAGTTAGAATTTCCTTCCTTGGCTCTCACTCTTTTGCCTCTTTTCAACTTGGTGAAATTGTGTGCACTTTTAAACTCAATTTCAAATATGACCTTGTTTGTGAAACCTCATCCAAATCTTCAAGACAGTATGGTAAGTATGCCATAAATCTATTTGTTAATTCTTCAACAAGGGATACAAAGATGAATAAACTTTCTACTGACTGAAAGAAATTCATAGTATTGCACCCTAAGTAAGCTAATGGGGAACATATTAAAATTTTTAGTTTGTAAGACAAATGTTAAATCAAGTGGGCAACCACATGATTCCAACTTCATTCATCTAAATTATGTAATACCATTTATTTTCTAATGGGTTTTCTAATGTAATGCTAAATGACTAAGTTCTGACTCAGCCCTACCTAGCAAATCTTTCTAGCACTTCAAGATTTTAATGTTTCTGAAGTTGACCAGTGCATTTTACTGTGTAGACTAGAGATTGTTAACCTGAGAGTCTATTTAATAAAAGGGAATGTCAAACAAACACCAGATAGAATAGCAAAGAATCATATCCACAGGGTCCTTTAGACTTTAGAATCATCTAGTTTAGGAATGTTCCAAGTCTTATATGCAGAACCCTACGGTACTTAACACATTTTGGAATTTCAGCAGACATTTTATTCTAGTTAATAACATTTATTGGGCATTTAAGTTCTGGATGCTCTTCTAATTTATTCACATTCACTCTTTGAACACATATGATTGGTTATGCTAACAGGGTAGAAAGGGATGCAGAAGGCTATTGAGTAGGCAATAGAGAATTCTAATACCACTTAGAAGTCTTACAGCAAAGAAACCTACCTTCACTCAAAAGAATTGTAGCACCTTTTAAAGCAGCTTTTGTGAAAAGCTGGTCTTCTAATAGACAATTCTATAGAATTTCATAATAGCACTTTACTATACAATTAGCATTATTTTACAAATGACCAAGTGAAAGCTTAGAGAGATTGGTGTGTGCTCTGATGTCGAATAACTAGTTGGTTAAAAGAGTAAAATTGGAACCCATAATACATTTCTTGGCTTTCAGCTCCATGACATATTTTTAGATTAATTTTGTAGGTTTCAATTATCTGATTATTTTCATACTAAATGAAATACAATAACACCTTATGTCCTTTTCGAAATGAGATAGAGTATAAATTACTAAATAGATACTGTGCATAGCTGTAAATAAAAAGGCTAATAAGGAAATAAAGACTAGAAAATTAAGAGGAAGGAAATTACTTGTAAAACCTTCTGTGTCAGAAATGAATTTTCTCCTGTTTCTTCACTCCATGTGTGTTCTCACACATGTGCTTGCATGTGCGTATGTGTGGATATTTGAGGGGGGGATATTGCACTAAAGCAAATATGCTAATATTTGGAACACCTGGGTACTATTTCCCCAGATTGTGGATACTTTTGTAATTTTTGACATTTCATGTATTTGCATGTAGAACCATATGTAAATAAGACAAATTATTGAGGACACTTAACCTGATGTTTGGAAGAGTTCAGCTACTAATCCTTAGTCTGACTTTATGATCAGTGGTAACTGACCTTCTGCTGTTCCCCAAAAGACCTCATGAGGCTGTAGTCCAAGGTTGACCCAATTTTTGTCCCTTGAAAACCAGTGTTAAGGGAGTCAGTCCCAGACTACAGTATTTGATCTTTGTGTCCAGACAAGTCATTTATTGCATTTTTCCAGACCAAGAATAAACCAGGGCACATTTGATATTCTATAGACATGAATATTCTGGGCTGAGACTGCACAGGTTACTTCTTTATGTGTCACTACCAGAGCTCCTGGGGCCATAGTTTTCTCATCTATAAAATAGGCCTTTCTTTCTCTAATGAGCTATGACCATCCCAAAAGAGTTTCATTAATTTCCAAGCTGAATTTGAATCTGACTCCATGCCCCTGTCAATTTCTATCCTATGGCCTCAGTTAATTGGGCTTCCCTGGTGGCTCATTGTTTTGGAAGTTTTGGTAACATTTCTTAGTATTCTTGACTGAAATTTGCAGCAAGCTTCCATGGGAAAATCTCTCTGTAGTTGTAATTATTTTAGTAATGCAATTTAAACAGTGTATCGGGATAAAAAGTACTTTAAACTTTGTTGTTGCCACTCTTGTGATCTACATTACCCAGATATAAAGCAACCTGATTAAAATTTGGAGTTGCAATGAGTATTAGCTTTATTCTCCTCTTGTACATTAAACTTTGAAGATGAGATACTTTCTATTTGAAAGTGCTTCTTGCTTTCAGACTTGAAAGCTGAAAGGTGCCTCAGATGCTTTATTGTTTCCATGTGTGTTTGTGCTTCAAAACCGAAATGAAAATTACGATTGTATGTTTGTTATGATAGAATTATTTTCAAAACATTGAGTTCTCTCTTTGCTTTCAGTAGTTCCCAGATGATATGGTATAGCCATAGATTAGGTTGGAAATTGTGGCCATTTTCTATCCGATTTTGACTAATTTACTGCATAAGGGAAACATATGGGATCATTTGTATGATTTTTTAAAGAAACCAAATCCTTTTATGGCACTGATCTTCAGGAAAAAAACAAAGGAGGAAGTTTATTCCTTTAATTAGACTGCAGTGTTTAAGTAGCTGCTGTGTCCATAATGTGAGTTTAAGTATTGGCATCCGATCCTAGACAAACACAGTCACACCACACACATAGCAGAATGAAAGCTCAGGGCTGGGCCATGCTTCTGCCCAAGCCTTTGAATTCTGACTACAAAGCACCCAAGTCTGTGAGGGTTCCTTGTTACTGGGTGCTCTCTGCTGTGGGTGATGAAACCCCAAGTTGAAATGACCAGGGAACTGAGGTTATTTGCTTGGATGAATCCATAAGTCATCATTTGGTCTTTGAGTTTCATCCTATTTGTTTCCTGTTGGGGCTGATTATTTGAAAGTTAACAGCTATAGAAGAGCTTTCTTTTCTCTTCTTTTGTCTTCCCTGGGAGCTGGGTATTTTTTTCTCATGTAGGCTTAGATGAATGATGTTGTAATTAGCTATGGTAACCTTGCCAGGCTATCATCAATCAGTCATAGCCATGTAGTCTAGAAAGCGTGTGCATGCTTTTCTGCTATTACAGTAACTAAATCAGAACTAAGGAGGTCACAGTGTTCTAACCATTTCTGACACCGTTATTCTTTTGCTGTTGTTTTGGATTTTATTATAGTTTGGTTTCAGAGTAGGTGAAAAGTTACTGGAGAAGGAGGTGGTACTGGGAAAGTCAAATTAAACACTGAATATATATATATTCTTATTGTAATACTCTGGAAAGGGCCTGAGGTATTTGGTTAAATGAAAGAATTAAATCAGTATCTAAACACAAGCAGCTGCTATCAAATATTAAACAGTAATTACTACACAAGAATAATTTCTGTTGTGTTAGTGAAGTACAAATGTGAATGATAGTTGAAATATGAAGTTTTCACTATGCCTGGCATTGCATTCTGAGTAACAGCAGATGAATGGTCTATGTGAACATACTTCATAGATGAGCAATCAGTTCATAGCATTTTGCAAAAATAGCATATGAGTTTTGCTTAAAGATATTCTATATTCTTATGAAAGTTTTAAGTGAGTCATTATTTATTGAATTATTAAATGTTAAGCAATGAAAAATTTTAAAAATCATTATCCTAATAGAACTACTTTTATTTTTCTCAATTTTCTATCCAATTCATCTTTTAATTTTACTCTCTTTTTCACCTGCTCAGTTCTCCTTCTGTCTCTTTTCTTTAATTTTGTGTGCTATGTCTAATGGCTAAATTCAGTACCTAAATTGGTAGTAAGTTGGCTGTACTCTAATAAAAACATGTTAAAGGGAATTTGCATTTAGCCATTTATCCCAAAAATGTAAGACAGTACATAAAAACCAAGCTCTCCTTCTTGTTCTTTTCTAACTGTATTTTCTAAGTTGATTATATGACCTCAAAAAACAAACAAACAAACAAAATCCCATTGAGTTCACCATCTCCCCTTTGGCCTCTTGCTGATGCTGGGCCCACACTGAGACAGTCTGCAGATCCTCTCGTAAACAAACAGAATGAAAGGTCACCTTCCTACTGCTTGCTTGATATTAGACCCCTGGGTTTTCAAGCCTGTTTTGCAGATTGCTTTTAATAGTAAGCCCAGTGAAACTCTGTTTGCAGAGGCCTAGGCCCTGACTAGTGAAAATATTTTCAGCCATGCTGTCATACTCACCTTGTAGTTCCCTGGACCACTGATAAAGTAATTTTTGGTTTGGCCTTATAATAAAAGAAAGAAAATCTCCTCCTCCTCCTGCTTCCCAACACACAAATCCATAGTCTTTTTTTTTTCTCCCTTCCGCAACCCTTGCTACAACTCCCATCTACCTTTCTTAAAACCACTTCTCAACTCTCTGCTATTCAGGTGCTCTGGGACAGTCAACAGGGCCAAGAAGAATGACCCTCATTCTCTCAATATAACTGCTGAGTTTTAGAGCCTAGTTGGGTTTCACATGTCTGTCACAGAATGCTTTCTAATTATTCATCTGTATTAAAAATTTCTGAACAATGTGACTCAGATTTTTACAAATAGAAATCTTTGTGACCATAAAATAGATTACACTTCTCATACATTTCTAATCACACTTAAGCAAATTATTTATAATAACCCTGCTGATTTTCTTCTGCAGTTAGAAATTAAAGAATCTTGCTAACCATTTAAAACATGGTAAAGTTTTTTTGCACCAACAATTTTAATATATGGTTTAGACTTTGGGACTTTGCCTCTGTGTGTGAATATGCGTGTGTATGCACACCCGCTCGCATGCACTTTTTTTCCCCTCTTTCTGCCCAGATGGACGGGGCGAGAGGGGGGGCACCCACTAATTTAATTATTTACAGAAGATCCATCTTAAGGACAAGTCACTCAGAGTTGGACACGCTTTCATGACTGGCTCAGGATTTTCTCATTTGCTTTATCTGATAAAGCCATATGATGAATTACAACCCAATATACACACATTTGCTTATTTCCTTGCTCTATACCCATTCTGAAATTTTACTAAGATCTTGATTTGGCCCGATGAAAGTAGGAAATACTGAAACAGCTTGATCTGTTCATTCTCACATCCCAAGGTGATAAGGAAAGGTGACAGCCTTTGCTTAGCAATTGCCTTAAGAAAAGCTATCTCTCTTGTGTTTACCCTTTTTTTAATGTTTACTAGATAAAATAAGACAACCTCCCAGATATCGCCACCCCACCCTGTCAGTTTATCATTGAAACCATGCATCCATCATATGGTACACACCAAATGGTACTCATTTTGTTTGTTCATAAGCTTAATGAGAAAATCTTGATAGCTATCAGAAAATACAGGTGACCTTTTAAAAGTATCAGAAAAGTTCTGATTGCTTTTCTGTAGAAATATAAGGCTCTTCATTAAATTCCTCAAACTCCTTTACAGATGGAAGAAATTTGGGGCTTTGTATTTTTTTTTTTTCCTGTGTGCAAAATTAAAGTACAGGAAATTATGTGGTACATCTTGCTTATTTTCTTTTTGTTTATATGGAAGACTTGACTATGATTACTTAATGCATGTGTACAGAATATGCCATGATTAAGGAAAATAAGTGAGAGTAGGTTTTTGCCTTACCACAACCTATTTAAAACCGTAACACTTGTATTTCATGTTTTAGGATAATATTGATTAAAGAAGCCATTACTTCAATGTCATATTTCTTGATACTGTTGATAAAAATGGTTTTTCCATATTCTTTTGCGCTATTTGATCTGAAAAATGACATGGATACCAGCAAGCTGAATGGCTTTGTGTCATCTGGTTCTGCATAGTTGTGATGATCAATTAAACTCTCCTTATGTTTTTAAAACAAATAGACTTTCTGCCCCAGAGATCTGAAAGCATGAGGCAAAGTTCTTATTTTAGTCACAGTTCAGGAATAATGTCCTTTGACCTTGTGACTTTAGTTTGGTATTACAGTTAACTGCCCTTATGGCAGAGAGTTCAGCATTTGCACAACTGATGCCTGCTCTTTTTAGATGACCGTACTTAAGAGGATAGCAATAGAAATCAGTCTGTCTGATGCCAGTGCTCCAGAAGATGGTGGTGTGCTTGTCACTGACTTCAAGAATTATTTATTCCTGGCCTAAAACATGTTATTAGGTTAGGCTACCAGAATAATATAAAATAGAACAAGTCATGAACTCATTCTCAAGTAGCTTACAGTCTTGCCTTAAGAGAGACTGACTTAAGTTGACTTAAGATATTTTACTAAGTGAGTCTCTTCACTTGGGTCAGTTCAGTTCAGTAGCTCAGTCGTGTCTCACTCTGCAACCCCATGGACTGCAGCATGCCAGGCTCCCCTGTCGATCAACAACTCCCTGGAGCTTGTTCACACTCATGTCCTTTGAGTCGCTGATGCCATCCAACCATCTCATCCTTTGTCATCCGCTTCTCCTCCTGCCTTTAATCTTTCCCAGCCTCAGGGTCTTTTCCAGTGAGTCAGTTCTTCATATTAGGTGGCCAAAGTATTGGAGTTTCAGCTTCAGCATGAGTCCTTCTGATGAATATTCTGACTGATTTCCTTTAGGATGGACTGGAATCTCCTTGCTGTCCAAGGGAATCTCAAGAGTCTTATCCAACATCACAGTTCAAAAGCATCAGTTTTTGTGCACTCAGCTGTCACATCCATACCTGACCACTGGAAAAACCATAGCTTTGACTAGACAGACCTTTGTTGGCAAAGTAATGTCTCCACTTTTTAATATGCTGTCTAGGTTGGCCATAGCTTTTCTTCCAAGGAGCAAGCGTCTTTTAATTTCATGACTGCAGTCACCATCTGCAATGATTTTGGAGCCCAAGAAAATAAAGTCTGTCACTGCTTCCACTGTTTCCCCATCTATTTGCCATGAAGTGATGGGACCAGATGCTATGATCTTAGTTTTCTGAATGTTGACCTTTAAGCCAACTTTTTCAGTCTCCTCTTTCACTTTCATCAAGAGGCTCTTTAGTTCTTCTCTTTCTGCCATAAGGGTGGTGTCATCTGCATATCTGAGGTTATTGATATTTCTCCCAGCAGTCTTGATTCCTGGTTAGGTTTCCATTTTTATAATTTACAACAGTTATAGTAACACAGGACATGCAATTATAAAACCATACAGTTGAGAAAATTTAGATGTGCACAGAAGCTTCTGTGTGTGCCATTAGTCATGTGGGATATCTCCTTATAGCTTGGTTAATTGTCTTTTATTTGAGTCTTTGGTTGATAGTTTCATGGAGATAATACGACTTCAAGTTTGTAGTCTATGTTGTGACTGTTTTTATTGACTCTCTATTTTGGGCAGTGCTAGCTTTATCTTCTATTAGATGACCAGAAATATTTCGGCTCCCAGTCTTTCCACTACCACCAAACATGTCCTGAGCTGCTCAAGTGAGGTCTCTGAGGTCTCATTAATGGGTCAATGAATAAATATTTATTTATCTACCCATTCATCTATCCTTCTCACCAAAGACACTCTAGTCAAATGTACTAATTTAATTCTAGATAGTGATATTGGAGACCAAACTTCTTCCCTGGCGAGTTGAGCTAATTCACAGTCAGAAGAATTAGATATGCTGGAGCCAGGAAGTAGAGTTCATAGATCTACTCTTTCTTTTTCATGGATGACCACATAAATTACTGATTAGACCCCAACAGTAATCTTTTCTGCTCCCAATCTATAGGCTATTCTTCAGCCTAATTTATGTATATGATGCAGAAAGTTTAAGGAAGTTCTGTTTTCAGTCTGTTTATTCTCTGGCTCAGAATACCATCCTCCAGGTGAGTGAGCTAATTGTCTAAACACAGGTGTCCTATGTGTGAATCCTTCCACATTGTGGATTGTACTGAGAAGAAACAATTTGACCATGTCGGAAGATTTCATTAAAGAAGTTTCTAGAAAGAGTTTGGTGTTGTTGTTTGTTTGTTCCTTTTCAGACCTCTTTTAAAACTGACTTAAAAATTTTCTTTAAAAGACCTTCCTTGACTGCTTTCTTAATGGTCTGTTTTAAAAGATAGCATTTTAGCATTTGTTTGATAGCTGTCATAAGTTGTGTATAATAATCTGTCTTTATAATGTGAAAAGTTATGTGAGGTTAAGCAAAATTCTTGTCTATAATTCATATCTTCTGAAAAAGTGTTTTCTCAGTATTAAAAATGTAACCTAATAAATTTGATTTAATATCTTAAGCAAGTAGGCAATGCATTATTTCCAGGAAAAAAAAAAAAAAAAACAAGGAATGGAAAAGGATATAGACTATATGTTGTTATTTAGTCATTCAGTCCTGTCTGACTCTTTTGTGATCTCATGGACTGTAGTCCACCCGGCTCCTCTGTCCAGGAGATTTCCCAGGCAAGAATACTGGAGTAGGTTGCCATTTCCTTCTCCAAAATGGAGTGGGTTGCCATGCCCTCCTCCGGGGGATCGTCCCAGCGCAGGGATTGAACCTGCATCTGTTGTGTCTTCTGCATTGCAGGCAGATTCTTTATCACCGAGCCACTGGGGAAGCACTTTATAACATATAGTGTAGAAATTAAGAGTAGAAGTCTTGGAGCAAGACTATGTAAGTCGGATATACCTCTGCCCTTGCAAGCTGGGTTATCATAGGCAATTGTTTAACACCACCATGCCTCAGTCTTCTCATCTATAAAATGGATAATATTAGCAATGCCAAATGAAGTTGTTGTGAGCATCAAAAGCACTCATATGTAGGTAAAAATAAAACACTTAGAATAGTGCCTGTCATATAAGAGGTAAATACTAGTCACTATTAATGTTTTTATCATTATATTTATTATTGATCATTTAGAACAAAATCTCCTTGTCCTTACGTAATTGATATTTTGATCTGGCCCTTTGTTCTCCCCTTTTCTCATTTTTAACTTTCAACCCATAACTCTATATTCTCTCTTTTTTATATAAACATAGATTCTGGTCATCTTATGCCTTTCTCTAAGCCACAAAATTAAATGAGATTTTCCTCTCTTCAGGCTTACAAGATAAATGGTAAAATGGTCTGTTGCAGCCACAACAATACCCAGGGATGTTAATCAGAGTAATGTAATTGCTTCAAAGTTTTCAAATAATACCTTTGTGCTTATTTTTAGAGATTTGTAGCAGGGTAATTGCTTTGATTCTTTTTAATCCTTACTGAACTCAAGTACTTACTTTCATATTCTCACCCTGATGCAGCATATTGTTCATAAGGATTTTCTTTTAGAATTGGTAAGTGCATGCTCTTCATGTTTGACAATACTTTTACACAAGGGAATACGAATACATTTTTGATGTTGTTACCCTCATCCAACTGGCCTAGAGTACTGGATGTGTTGGGGTGCCATCAGGAAACAGATTAAATGCTCACAGGTGTAATTGAGAGAATTTAATAATGGGATTATTTATGAAAGGGAGGCACTCAAATTCTGAAAAAAACTGAGAGCTCTTATCATCCCAGGCCTGACAAAAAGAGACAATTTACCAATCTGGTAAGAACCACTGATGTGTGAAAGAGGTACTACAGGATCAGAACTTATGCCCTAAGCTTGTCCAGCCACCACTTTCAAGGGTGGAGCTGGCAGAGAGGGGAATAAACATCCTCAGATCCCCCTCTTCCTACCCTTTTCTGCTGGTCCTTCCTCATGGCCAAACCCTACAAGTAGCCAAAGGGCAACTGGTCTGTGCGATGCACTGAGTTGCTGAATAGAAGTCAACCTTCTGGGGCCAGAACAGGGCTAAGGAGACGAGGAAGTGGCTCCAGACAGCATCATGAAAATCACCCAACACAGATACTTAATCTGTGTATATCTGAGCTGACTTTTGCTGAAAAAGAACAAAAGAGAAGAAGACAAAGGATGAGATGGTCGGATGGCATCACCGACTCAATGGACATGAGTTTCAGCAAGCTCTGGGGAGTTGGTAATGGACGGGAAAGCCTGGCGTGCTGCAGTCCATGGTGTCTCAAAGAGTCAGACACGACTTAGTGCCTGAACTGAACTGAGCTAACTTTTTATAAGATGCTGAGGTGCATGAATAATGCTAGAAAATTAAGGAAAATTTGATTATATATTTGGCATGGAACTTAGCTACTGGAATATAGAAATCATTAAAATCTACTGTTTTTCATCAAGGTGTTCACAATTCAGTGCCATAATTCTCATCATTTTCTTTTTAACTGAGACATAGCATGGTGATATTTCTGTCTACAACACGCTGAAATGCAGTGTCTCCCTCTTTGTAAGATTTCTGTTGTGCTGACTATAATTCCACTACCTTTGGAACTCAATTAGTAATGCACATCAGCTTTCAGTTTACAAAAAAAGTTGGAATGAATATCTTAACAGTTTTTTCATGTTTCTTCCTTTCCAAACTTTCATACAAGTGACAGCTGAGGTAAAAATAAAGGTGGGGAGCAGAGCTTAATAAAAAACACTAGAAATGAAAGAGGGAAATGGAAAATGGAAAGAATCAGATGAAAAGATGACTTGCACTTCAGGCTACCCTAGAGGAAAGCCTTCCTAGAGGTGGACAACCTGCCTGCCTGCTTCTTATGCAGGTTTGTTACAGTTATACCTGTCAGCAAACATGAGAACTTTGTTCAGGAAAGGCCAACGTATTGTCAAGAAAAAGTGAAGCTACTTGTTCTTAATCAGTTGTATTGAGAAATATGAATGGACAACCACCACTGACCAGACATTGAAGGGAACAACAACTGAAAAGATGGCACTAGGATAGAACTGACAAGACATCCTTGGAGAAGCATAAAAAAATGAGAGGATATCAAGATTACCAGATATCAAGATTTATAAAGTTATAGTAATTGACTCAGTGTGGTTTGGCACTGACAAATGAATGGCATCAAATAAAATTCCCAGCAACAGACCCTCACAGATAGAGCCATTTGCTTTATATCTGATTTGACACTGTTTTGCAGTGGGGAAGGGATGGTGCCAAATCATCAGCTAGATAGAAAACATTAATCCCAACCTCACACTTAATAAAAATTCAATGCTAGACAGGTTGTAGACTTAAATAGTAAGGAACAGGAAAAAAAAAAAAAAAAAGACCATGAACTATGGAAGACAGGATAGGGGAAATGGGACTATGTGCATAGCTTTGAAATTAGGCTTATTTGTGAAATAGGACATAAATGCTAGCCATAATAATAATTTTGATGAATTGGATTATGTTAAAGAACTTCTTGATGAAAGTGAAAGAGAAGAGTGAAAAAGTTGGCTTAAAGCTCAACATTCAGAAAACCAAGATCATGGCATTCGGTCCTATCATTTCATGGCAGTTAGATGGGGAAACAGTGGAAACAGAGACTGACTTTATTTTGGGGGCTCCAAAATCACTGCAGACAGTGATTGAAGCTATGAAATTAAAAGACGCTTACTCCTGGGAAGGAAAGTTATGACCAACCTAGACAGCAATTTAAAGAGCAGAGACATTACTTTGCCAACAAAGGTCTGTCTAGTCAAGGCAATGGTTTTTCCAGTGATCATGTATTGATGTGAGAGTTGGACTATAAAGAAAGCTGAGCGCTGAAGAATTGATGGTTTTGAACTGTGGTGTTGGAGAAGACTCTTGAGAGTCCCTTGGACTACAGGGAGATCCAACCAGTCCATTCTAAAGGAGATCAGTCCTGAATGTTCATTGGAAGGACCGATGTTGAAGCTGAAACACCAGTATTTTGGCCACCTGATGTGAAGAGCTGACTCATTTGAAAAGACCCTGATGCTGGGAAAGATTGACGGCAGGAGGAGAAGGGGACAGCAGAGAATGAGATAGTTGGATGGCATCACCAACTCAATGGACATGAGTTTGAGTAAACTCTGGGAGTTGATGATAGACAGGGAGGCCTGGCATGCTACAGTTCATGGGGTCACAAAGAGCTGGACACGACTGAGCAACTGAACTGACTGACTGAAAGAACTTCTATTAGTGAATAGATACCATTACAAGAGTGAAAAAGAAAAGCCGTAGCCTCTGAGAAGACATTTGTAATACATAATATCTAACAAAGGGCCATGCCCAGAGTATATGAAGAACTCACCAAAATGATAGAACAAACAACTCAATAGAAAAATGGAAAAGAATTCTAATAGGCACTTCATAAAATGAATAGCTTATGAATATACCAAAAAGATGTTCAATTTCATTAATCTTCATAGAAAAGCACATTAATTAAGACCACATTGCAAATTTGACATCAAAATAAATTGTAAAGTATTGGCTTATAATCCAAAACATAAAATAAATGTACAAAAGTCTATTGTGGTAGAAATAGATAATTGAATAACTAAAGGTGGTTGAGGTGGGAAGTTAAAAACCTTTTTTACAGAAGAGTTCTATAAATAATATATGTAGATAACTGCCCTTTGTGCACGGCTGGGCTTGGTGACTCACTTCCAGAGACTGGATATGGAAAAAGAAAATTAATAAGTGTACAGTGAAACCTGGCCAACACTACCTGAACGAACTGATCAAGATTACCATCACCAGGGGGAAATCAACTGAGGTCATATTTCCTGATATGATATGATGGAAGCATTTCACTGTCTTGCTACTCTTCCCCAAATTCCATAACTCCACCCTAATCTTGAGAAACACATTCATTTCAGTTCAGTCGCTCAGTCGTATCTGACTCTTTGCGACCCCATGAATTGCAGCGCACCAGGCCTCCCTGTCCACCACCATCTCCCAGAGTTCACTCAGACTCAAGTCCATCGAGTCAGTGATGCCATGCAGCCATCTCACCCTCTGTCGTCCCCTTCTCCTCCTGCCCCCAATCCCTCTCAGCATCAGAGTCTTTTCCAATGAGTCAGCTCTTCGCATGAGGTGGCCAAAGTACTGGAGTTTCAGCTTTAGCATCATTCCTCCCAAACAAACTTAAATTGGGGGCTTTCTACAAAATGTCTGACCAGTTCTTTTCACAACTGCCAAAGTCATGAACAACAAAAGAAAATTGAGAAACTTTCCCAGAACAGAGGAACCTTGACTAGAAAAGAAAATGTTTATCCTGAATTGACCCTGAAACAACAACAACAAAAATAGTTGGAAAACTGGTGAAATTGAAATGAAGTCCTAACTTAGATAATAGTCATGCACCAATGATAACTTATTAGTATTGACATAGGTATTATAGTTACAAAAAATGTTAACAGAAACTGGATATTCTCTCTACAGTCTTTACAGCTTTTTATAAGTTGGAAATCCAAAATAAAAGCATGGTTTTGATAAATATCTTTGATGGAAGAACACTGTAAATCTACCAGAAATTACTAAAATGAGAAAGACAATGTCAAATATTGGTGAGGCTGTGGAGTAACTAAAACTTTCAGACACTACTAACTTGAAGTTAAATTGGTTCAACATTTTGGAAAACTGTTCAGTAGTATCTGCTCAATTTGAACCTATATTCTGTGATTCTAATTGTAAACTAGGTAATTCTCAGCAGAAAAGAGCACATATATTCAGCAAAAAACATCGCAGCATTCCTAACCTAATAGTCGCCAAATGAAAACAACTCACTTGATAAAATGGTAAATAAATCCTGGTGTATTCATACAATGGAGTGCGTTACAGCAATGAGGTTGATATAACTGTTGCAACAGCAAAAATGACATAACTGAAGAAACATACAGAATAGAATGTGTAGGCTTGTTGATCTCCTTATCTTCCACTGGTGGGGCGGTGAGAGATACAAGCTAAAGCTGATGGGGGAGGCAAGGATAGATGTTGAAAATAAAAATGGCTATTGAAAGTTCATTCATTTAACAAATATTTATTGAACACTTAACAAATCCCAGGCTGATCACTTTTTAGTGTATACAGATGTTGAACTAAGTTGTATGCCTGAAACTTACAAACACACACATGCTTACATATTTTATAAAACATTTTAAATGGAGGGCTGTGCATTAGGATACAAATAGTAAGCAAGATGGAGAAGGGCATGGCAACCTACTCCAGTATTCTTGCCTGGAGAATCCCAGGGATGGAGGAGCCAGGTGGGCTGCCATCTGTGGGGCTGCACAGAGTCAGACACAACTGAAGCGACTTAGGAGCAGCAGCAGTAAGCAAGAAGTTCTCCTTGGACAGCAGAGATCAAAGCAGTCAATCTTTAAAGGAAATCAACCCTGAATACTGATGCTGAGGCTAAAGCTGGAACAACTGATGCTGAGGCTAAAGCTTCAATACTTGGGCCACCTGTTGTGAACAGCCGACTCGTTAGAAAAGACCCTGATGCTGGGAAAGACTGAAGGCATAAGGAGAAGAGGGCAACAGAGTATGAAACGGTTGGATGGCATCACCAATGAAACCTACACGAACTCAGGCAAACTCTGGGACATGGTGAGGAACAGGGTGGCCTGGTGTGAGGCAGTCCATGGGGTCATGAAGAGTTGGACATGGCTTGGCAACTGAAAGAACAGTAGGCAAGAAGTATGAGGACCGTTATTAGGGAAACTTGAAACCACTCTATATCTTAAAGATAAATCATTTGCAAAATTACTTATTAGTGGTAAGGAATTGCTTTGAAACATACCTGTCAGCTATTTAGAGGGGTTGCTCACTCTCTTTTCTCCAATTTACCGACATAGTTGGGAGGCTCAGGAATGACTATGACCAAGGTCAGCTCTGAGAACAATTGCACAGTCCCCCCAGATCCACCAAGTTAGGCACACTAGAGCAGGGTCTTGGTGACGTTCTCAGCTGTCACCATGACAGCTTTCATGAATCATGAGTGCTGGTTCATAATCCACACCAATGCCAAGTCACTTCACTACTCACAGTATTGAAAACCAAGCTTGAGGATTTCAATTAGGTGTTTGGAAGAGAGAAGAAAAGGTTTTCTAATTAAACTATTGAATTGGGGGAAGAACTTTATCATTGCCTGTAGATGATGAATAACAATTAAGTAGCAAATAGACTCTGTATATGTACTCAGGGCTTAAATCGCTGGAGACCTGGAAAGAAATTAGTCATTGTATGCAATGAACACTAATCTGTCTTATGAACTGTAATATACTCCATAGGGCTTGTATTTTTCTTTGTTTGTGTGTTTGATTCTACTTAAGGGAAGATTTTCAAATTGTGTGTGTCTATAATGATTCTGGTTGCAATTATCTAAATCTAGAACAACTAAAACTATTTCACCTGATGTATTAAACAGTGGGGATACTTTTTGTCTGTTTTGCTTGTATTATCTGGATAATTGCCTCTATTTTCCACCTGACTTAGTGTAAGTAGACACAGCTTGAGTATTTTCCATAAGGTTGTTACTTCAGGTTGAGCACTGACTTGAAGCTAGAGGAATTGATTCTGAAAAATTCGGACAGGGCAATGCATTTTTCACTGTCCAGCTGGTTGTTGGGTCTAATGACTGTTAGACATTACATAGGAATTTCCTTGTTTGGTAATTTCATTCTGAAATAATATTGATGTTATTGAATCTCGACCAAATATATTTGCTATCTCTGTACCATGATCCCAGTCAACTTGAGTGTGTATTGTGGGCTAAAACTCATGAAGTTTCAGATTGAGGTTTTGGTAAAAGAATACATCCAAAAATGTGTGTGTGTTGTATAGATAGAGGGGAAAAGTAAGATGGCAAGGGAGGAAGTTAGTCCTTTTTAAGGAAAGTAAAAATATAGGAAAGTCAAAGTCTAATATTATTCAATTCAACCAAGGGATATAGTTGATAATTTTGAGGAGAAAATTCAGCCTGTGTAGAGAAAATATTCAGTTGTTTTACTACCCATTAAGCATCTCAATCATAATTACTCAATTTTTTTTTTCTGGATCTGAGAAAATTTTCACTGTATTTACAGTGTAATGGCCAAACTAGCAAAAGAGTTAATAAAAGAAACGTTTCCTTTTCAAAGATCTTGACTCACATAATTGGACAAGTATTAATAGATCTTTGTTAAATGTATTAATATCAGTCAGGATTTTTCAATCTTCTCATTTGTCAGTTGAGAATAATTAAAATAGTTTTCACATATTTTTGATGTATAAATGCTACTACTTTATCACTGAAATTGTTGGAGTTTCACATCGAGGATGGAATGGAATTAAAATTGGATAAGACTCAAGGGAAGATATAGAAAAATGATTTCATGGAGCTTCAAATTTATATCAGCTGTAGCCAGGGCCCCTAGGAGTGGCAGAAGTTCTCTTTCTGTATTTAATATGAATAACATTAATATTAAAGATAAATGTGTGTAACAGGTAAGCCAAAAAGTGATGCTAATGGATATGTGAGTTGTCAGTTTTTCTGGGACATGTTTAATTGAGTAGCAGGAAATGGAGTGGGCCGGGAGCTTGGAGGATGGGCTTTCTATTGAGGACTCTGATGTGATTAGAAAGAAAAGGACCATTTCTGCCTTACAAGTGTGAGAATGTCTCCCTTTCATCCAGTTATACATTTAGATGGCAGGTTTAGTGGTGTGGATCCATAAACTGAGAGCCCTATGTAAGCTAGTAGAAGTGATGTCTGGAAGCTTGGACTAACCAGTGAGGAAAAGAATGTTCCTACTTTTGCTCCATCCTTACCCCATGGGACTTTTGTAGTGTCTTATTTCACCAAGTGTTCAAACAAACAATTCTCCACAGCTCCAACACCAAGGAAACCTTCTCTACAGTATTTGGAACATCTAGTAGTGGTTTTAGGCATTGTTCCCAGAACCAGGGATGATACTGTAGGCAGATTAAGAACTCTCTGCCTAAGTCTCCCTCCTTCTCTAATTTCCCTTTCTTCTTCTTCTGTTTTCCTTCAAGCCTTCTTTTCCTATTTTTTTTCCTCTCTCCTTCCCTTCCATCCTCTTTCTGTCCCCCTCCTTTCTTTCTTCCCTGTTGTCATCTCTCTCAACTTTCCTTTCTTTGACACTCATACATCAAAGCCCATATAGCAAAAGTAGACAGTTCCTAATGCCTGTCTTTCTGAGGAATGATAATCTCAGTGAACTTGGACCCCAAACCTAAAGCCTAAGTGGTTGAGTAGACACTATTGGTATCTGGTATTGGAAAGACAGGTTTCACAGTTGATTGTGAATATATGAAATCATTGAGCACAAGGGAGTATGCACAATACACCAAGAGCTGGTAAGAAGAGAGGGAGAAATTTCACATGGTTGCATTCATGTCATGCATCATGAATATGGACATGGCTGGATTGACTAAATGGGGGAAGCAAGTTTTTATGTAACTGAACTAAGTGTCTACTCCCCTGTCTTAGTTCAGTAACAGAAGACCTTTCTCATGCATAATAAATCTATGAACAAGTCACTTGAAGGAAGTAGAAGCAAATGATGCATCCCCATGTGCCAAATTGACTTCATTTCAAGGGAATATCTGAGAAGAGTTTGGGAGGTGTACCTGTGATAGACAGAAGATGCATGGAGTGGAGAAGAAGTAACTGGATTGTACTGAAAAGGGCATAACTGGGGCCATAGGCTGGAAACCTTCGTGGACATACCAGATATATTGTGTCTTTTGCTAACTTTGACAGGGGCTTCTGTTGGCAAATCAAGTGTTTCTGGATTCCTTTACTTCACTAAGCACTGGCAGGTGCCATTGCTGGCTTAAACAGCCTTGGAGACTTCAGATATATTTCAGCAAAGTACACAGGGAATAATGGCCTCAAAATAAGCTTCTGAATCATCGTTTTTTAAAACATGTCTGTGGAACTTTGAAGTGTATGGATAGCCTAAGTCGGCCCTAAATTGTGATTTATTTAAGCATTGGCAATTATTAATTTGTAATAATCATTACTTTCTCTATTATAAATCATGTTAACCTTTTTTTGAGCTCCTAAATCTAGTTTTGTAATACATCAAACTAAATGTAAAGACTAGTATGACAACCTATTGAATGGTGACTTTCCTTTCTTGTGGGTCTCAGATAACTATTTCTCAGTAAAGGGAGATCATCTAGCAATTAATTACTATCTTTAGCATGTTTCTGTTTCTAAAGTGTGTAATTAATATTATATGTATTCTGATTAGCATTCTGAACTGATTTTTTTTTTAATTTTGTAGATAAGATTGTTCAGTTTCTTAGGTATTCTGTGAAGTTTAAAAACCCTTTCTGGTAAAAATTCTTGATATAATAGCAACTGAAAGAATAATTGTCATTGGAATGACCTTTTCTTGGGTAATTTGACAGACAACTTGATGGACAGCCTTCTCCCATCTCTCTGCCAACCTTTTAGAGCCTGCCATAAAATGCAGGAGCAAAATTTTAACACGAGATAAGATTCTCAACAGTCATTGGTTGCGTATCTCCCTCAGTGCAGTTCCTCAAAATTTGAAAGCTCTCTCTCTCTTCAAGGTATTTTTCTCATTACCTGCAGAAAATGTGTCCTTTGGGAAGAAATTCTAAAACAATAGTGCGGGTGCTGAATCAAATTTCCCAGGTGTGTGAGGGACTCCGTTGTAAGCTTGCTAAATAGTACTGGCTTGGTATATTAAATGGCACTCTTGTGTCCTATTGTAAAAGTTAATACAACTACCAAAGGTGCTTTTCCTTGAAACAAGAGAATAGCATTGACTTTGAAGAAATATAGACTATGAAAGTACCCATTTGAAATATCCAAAAAGAAAAAATAAAAGCACTTACTAGTAAAATGAAGGCAATTAATTTTCAGGTTTGTTTGTTTCTAAAATGTGGCCCCAGAGTGACATGTAAATTCAAAAGACTAATATTTTCTCTGGGAATAAAATCACTGAAAGATATTTTCCCTTGACTTCTGACAGTATCCCCACAAAGGAATGTTCATTGATGGATAAAATATGTATTAAGAATATTTCACCCACAGTATTATCATTGTCAAAGAAAAGACTTGTCTGCAGTTTTAGAACACAGATTATAAAGGTGACACATACTCATTCATGTATTTGTTTTCACCTCTTTCCAGAAGGGATATTGCTTGAATTCTGGGATATTGTGTATTTTGTTCACTGCTATATCTTTAACCTGTGAAACAATGCCTGTAACAGTCAGGCAGTCAATGTCCACTATATGAATGCATGGACAAATTAAATAAAGAGCCTATAAATATATTTTCCTCTCTCTCTTTTTTCTTTTGGTTTTTCTTTTTTTTTTTCCAGTGTCCCAAGACTGAGGCCTTTTCATTCAGTCTTTTCAAGTTGGAATCTTAATCTCATTTCACTGCTTTTCATTCAACAAGAATGTTAAGCACATGTCAGGAAAAGCTGGAAATGTTATCTATGATCCCTATGGAGGGAAGTGGTTTCATTCCATTAGCCTATTTCTGGGGACTTCATAGATTTGTCTCTGTGTTAATCCAGCTGACAAGCAGATACCAAAAACTGGTGTTTAAAAGACTAGAAAGAAAGAAGAGGGGTTGTTGAAGTGGAAAGGAAGAAGAGTTCAGGTAAAGAAGTGATTAGCAGAAATTCTTGGGTTGTGGGAGAGAGAGAAAGAGAGAATACCTAATGTCCAGTAAAAATTATACTTAACATTGAGCATGGTGTTGGCTACAGATGTCTCATATAGAGCCTTTATTATTATATGTTCCTTCTATGCCTAATTTAAAGGTTTTTTTATTATGAATGGTTGTTGAATTATGTCAAATGCTTTTTCTGGGTCTTTCAAGATGATCATATGATTCTTTCATTCTATTAGTGTTATATCACATTTGTGTATGTTGAACTATCCTTGCATCCCAGGGATAAATCCCACTTCATCATGGTCAGTGATTCTTTTAATGAGCTGCTGAATTCAGTTTGCTTTTTATTTTACTGAGAATTTTTGCACCTGCATTCATTAGGAATATTGGCCTATAGTTTTCTTTCAAGTAGTGTCCTTTTCTGGTTTTGGCATCAGGATAATACTGACCTTGTAAAATGAGTTTAAGAGTGTTCTGTTCACTTTGATTTTCTTGGGAAGAGTTTGAGAAGGATTGGTATTAATTCTTTTTTAAAGTTTTAGTAAAATTCACCTTGCTACCTTGGAAGAAAAGCTATGACAAATTTAGACAGCATATTAAAAAGCAAAGACATCACTTTGCTGACAAAGGTCCATATGACTATAGTCAAATGGTCCTTTGACTAAGCTGTGTTTTTTTTTTCCCAGTAGTCATTACTGTGAGAGTTAGACCATAAAGAAGGCTGAATGCCAAAGAAATGATGTTTTTAAATTGTGGTGTTGGAGAAGACTCTTGAGAATCTCTTGGAAAGCAAGAAGGTCAAAGCAGTCAATCCTAAAGGAAATCAACTCTGAATATTCATTGAAAGTACTGATACTGAAGCTGAAGCCCCAATAATTTGGCCACCTGATGTGCAGAGCAGACTCATTGGAAAGACCTGAGATGCTGAGGAATATTGAGGGCAGCAGGAGAAGGGGTGACAAAAGATGAGATTGTTGAATGGCATCACTAAATCAATGGATAAGAGTTTGAACAAACTCCAGGAGATAGTGAATGACAGGGAAGCCGGGCGTGCTGCAGTCCATGGAGTCAAGAAGAGCTGGACACAATTTAATGACTGAACAACTGAAAGTAGCAGTTACCTCTGTTTATTTCTACAGAATTGATTGTACATTGTCTTGTATTTTCATCTTGAATCTGAGACCCCAAATCACCTGAGACACAATGGAATACTACTCAGCCATAAAGAAAGAATGAAATAATGCCATTTGCAGCAATATGGATGGACTTAGTGATAATTATATTATGTTAAGTAAGTCAGACATTGAACGACAAATACCATACAGCATAACTTATATGTGGAATCTAAAATATGCTGCAAGTTATCTTATTTGCACCATAGAAACTCACTAACATAGAAGACCAGTTTATGGTTACTAAAAGTGAAAAAAGCAGGGGTAAGGATAAATTAGGAGTTTGAGATTAGCAGATAAAAACTACCATATATAAAACAGATAAACAACAAGGTCCTACTGTATAGCACAAGGAAATTACACATTCATTGTCGATGGATGACTTTTCTTTCTGTACTTGAAGATAGAGCTTTTAACTCTTCATCTGAGGCCAGTTCATAATCATCAATTATGTACCTTGATCTGCGACGGCAGTTCTAGCCTAGTGTGATCTGAGTGAAGTTGCAGAGAGAGAGGGGCAGATTCTATATGAGAAATAATTTCTTTAACTATCAGGTCTATCCAGTAGTGGAATAGATCTAACAGTTAGTACTTCCCTGGTGGCTCACACTGTAAAGAATCTGCCTGCAATGCAGGAGACCCAGGTTCAGTCCCTGGGTCAGGAAGATCCCGTGGAGAAGGGAATGGCTACTCTCTCCATTATTCTTGCCTGGAGAATCCCATGGACAGAGGAGCCTGATGGGCTGTAGTTGTTGGGGTCACAAAGACTTGGACACGACTGAGCAACTACCACTTTCACTTTCACTAGTGAAAGGAATACGTGCATGTGTGCGAGGTCACTTCAGTCGTGTCCACTCTTTGCAACCTGATGGACTATAGCCCACCAAGTTCTTCTGTCCGTGGGATTATCCAGGTAAAAATACTGGAGTGGGTTGCCATTTCCTCTTTCAGAGGATCTTCCCCACCAGAGGACCAAACCCACATCTTGTATGTCTCCTGCATAAGTGGGAGGAATGGGCTTCTACAAAAAAGGATTAATTCATCTGTTTGTTCATTTAGTCACTAAGGAATATTTATCATATGCTACCTATGTTCCAGGCACTGTGTTATCTGGTAAACTTAACAATGGGCAAATTAGCAATGATTTTTGCTGTCACCACACATATAGCCTATTATGGGAAAACAGACAATGGTAGCAATAAAAGATTAAGTGTAATGGGAAGTTAAATAAAGGCTGCTATGGGAACTCAGCAAAGGTTCTCTTAAGAGCTGGGGAACAGTGATTCTGGGAAGTTTTCTCAGAGGACTTAAGGCATTGACTAGCCTAGTGAAATTGTAAATAATATTCTAGACTAAATGAGTAGTATTGTATATGCAAGGAAATGTTAAGTACCAAGTAGGACTGCCATAGCAATGTAAAATGGGGACAGAAATATGGAAAGAGATGGCTGGAAACTAAGAGACCAGGTCTGTAAGGGCCATGAGAACTAAGTCAGGAGCCAAGACAATTTCTTAGAAGCCATTGAAAGTTACTTTACTTATCAAGTCTTGAGAAGATTTAACAATATACTAACTTTAAAAAAAATTGTGTGTTAGGTATGAAGTGTAAAAATGCAGTGAGCACCAAATGTACCTAGCACGTGATTTGAAAAGATGGACATTACCACTTATTTAAAGTTTCCTTGCCAATCCCATCTATTTCACTTTTATCTCAAATAACCATTCCTTTAATTTTCTGTATAATATGACCACATATTTTTATATCTCTAAGAATGGTATTATTTAGTTTCATAAGATTTTTAACTATATGGATGGAATTATGCTGTAAAAATTTATACACACTTTGCTTTTTTTTAGCATTGCTTCCTGAAAATCACCCATTTTGTTAAATGTACCTATAACCCATTCATTTTCAAAGTTGTATAATTTTCCATTTTTATTTTAATGGACATTTGTATGATGTCCAGGTTTTTACATTGCTGTTCAGTCATTCAGTCATGTCAAAATCTTTGCAACCCCATGGACTGTAGCATGCAAGGCTTCCCTGTCCTTCACCATCTCCCGGAGCTTGCTCAAACTCATGTCTGTTGAGTCAGTGATGCCATCCAACCAGCTCATCCTCTGTCATCCCCTTCTCCTCCTGGCTTCTAATCTTTCCCAGCATCAGGGTCTTTTCCAATGAGTCAGCTCTTCACATTAGGTAGCCAAAGTGTGGAGCTTCAGCTTCAGTATCAATCCTTCCATTGAATATTCAGGATTGATTTCCTTTAGGATTGACTGGTTGATCTTATAGTCCAAGGGACTCTCAAGAGTCTTCCCCAACACCACAGTTCAAAAGCATCAATTGTTCAATGCTCAGCCTTCTTGATGGTCCACCTCTCACATCTATTTATGACTACTAGAAAAACCCTAGCTTTGACTATATGGATCTTTGTCAGCAAAGTAATGTCTCTGCTTCTTAATGTGCTGTCTAGGTTGGTCACAGCTTTTCTTCCAAGGAGCAGTCATCTTTTAATATCATGGCTGTAGTCACCATCTGCAGTGATTTTGGAGCCCAAGAAAATAAAGTCTGTCATTGTTTCCATTGTTTCCCCATCTACTTGCCATGAAGGGATGGAACTGGATGCCATGATCTTAATTTTTTTGAATGTTGAGTTTTGAACCAGCTTTTTCACTCTCCTCTTTCACCTTCATCAAGAGGCTATTTAGCTCCTCTTCACTTTCTGCCATAAGGGTGGTGTCATCTGCGTATCTGAGATTATTAATATGTCTCCCAGCAGTCTTGATTCCAGTTTATGATTCATCCAGTCTGGCATTTCACATGATATAAGTTAAATAAGCAGGGTGACAATATGCTCCCTTGACATGCTTCTTCCTTAATTTTGAACCAGTCCGTTGTTCCATGTCCAGTTCTGACTGTTGCGTCTTGACCAGCATACAGTTTTCTCAGGAGGCAGGTAAGGTGGCCTGTTATTACCATCTCTTTAAAAATTTTCCAGTTTGTTGTGATCCACACAGTCAAAGGCCTTAGTGTAGTCAATGATGCAGAAGTAGATGTTTTTTTCTTGAATTCTCTTGCTTTTTCATGATTCAAAGGATATTGGTAATTTGATCTCTGGTTCCTCTGCCTTAATAGCATGACTATAAACCTTCTTCTCCATGTAGTCTGATGAACATGTATAAGAGTTTCATCTAAGAGTATACCTTGGGATAAAGTTGTTGGTTTATAGATATGCCCTTTTCAAGTATATTACTTTGTACCAGATTATTTCATATATCACATTTCCACATTTTCTTGACTACTGAGTATAAGCAAACTGATATTATTCCTCACTTTTGTAAAATTTAATACTGCCAAATTTTAAAATTGTGCCGATTTTATGAAATATTTCATTGTGTTTGAGCTTAAGTATATTTCAATATAATTGTTTTACCATTCAGATTTACTCTTTGCTGATGTTTTCAATTCAAAAATTTTGCCCAGTTTTCTACTAGGTTTTTACTTATTGATTTATGGGAATTCCTTTACATAGTCAGAATACTAGTCATTCGTCTTGTACGAATATCTTCTTCCGCTTAGTGACATGTCTTTTTATTCCTGTATGTCTTTTGATGAACAGGTGTTCTTGATTTTAATAGAATATATCAGCCTTTTATTTTATGTTTGGATAATTTGTATTTCATTTAAGAAATTGACCCCTACTGCAAGGTCATGGGGAGAAGGCAATGGCACCCCACTCTAGTACTCTTGCCTGGAAAATCCCATGGACGGAGGAGCCTGGTAGGCTGCAGTCCATGGGATCGCGAAGAGTCGGACACAACTGAGCGACTTCACTTTCACTTTTCACTTTCATGCATTGGAGAAGGAAATGGCAACCCACTCCAGTGTTCTTGCCTGGAGAATCCCAGGGATGGGGGAGCCTGGTGGGCTGCCATCTATGGGGTCGCACAGAGTCGGACACGACTGAAGCGACTTAGCAGCAGCAGCAGCAGCAAGGTCATGGAGATTCTTCTACTTAGTTATATAAAAGACTTATAACTTTGTATAAAGTTTTAATTTACTTGGTATAAATACGTTTTACAAATGGTGTAAGTTAGGGTTGCAGTTTTCCTTCATACACTCAATTGTCAGTGTGTTACTGGCCCAGTCATGTCCAGCTCTTTGTGACCCCATGGACTGTAGCCTGCCAGGCTCCTCCATCCATGGGATTCTCCAGGCGAGAATACTGGAGTGGGTTGTGATGCTCTTCTCCAGGGGAATCTTCCTGACCCAGGAATCAAACCCAGGTCTCTTGCATTGTATTTGGATTCTTTACCATCAGAACTGCCAGGGAAGCCCCCAATTGTCAAACTATTTATTATAAATTCTGTCTTTTTGTCAGTGGTCCTCACAGCTAGTTCTGTCAACATTCTTTGTGTTTCTGCTATCTTCTCGGGATGTCCTAAGCTATTTCATTTGTCATTCTATCCTGCCCTAATACTATTCATTTTTAATTATTATACCTTTATTATATTCTAAGATCTCTGTCAAGACAGGTCTCTCTTGTTGTTCATGATCTGCAGGAATGGCTGGACTGTTTTTGGTTCATAGTTCTTCCAAATAAATTTTAAGATTGATCTGCTGAGTTTTGAGAACAAAAACCCATTGCAGTTTGTTTGAGATTTAATTGAATCCATAGATCAGTTTGGGGGGATATAACATCCTAAGAATATAGTTTTCAAATCAGTGATTTTGCTATATCTCCATTTATTTATATCTTCCTTATTGCCCTTCAATAACGTTTGATTTTTTCATAAAATTCTTGTAACTCTTTGGATTTATTTCTACATACTTGATTACAAAGAATATTATTAAAAAGTTTTGTTTGTTGCTGGAATATAGAATTCAGTTGGAAATTTTCCTAACCCAGAAAATTTCCAAAGGAATTTTGAGAACTCTTATAATTTAACCACATTTTCTTTTAGAGGTTTCACACTGATACTCATATGAGTAATGACTGCATGATTTCTTCCTTTCAAGTTCATATATATATATGTATATATACACTGGAGAAGGAAATGGCAACCCACTCCAGTTCTCTGCCTGGAGAATCCCATGGAGGGAGGAGCCTGCCTGGTAGGCTAGAGTCCATGGGGTCACAAAGAGTCGGACACGACTGAGCGACTTCACTTCATATGTATACATACACGTGTGTTTATGTACATGCACACACATGTAATCACGAGTCAAAAGCAGTTATGTGAGTTCTTATTTTCTTATTAAGATTAGGAATAAGAAACCCACTCTTGCCACTTCTGTTCAACACTATACTAGAGGTCTTAGTAATGTAAGAAAAACAAATGTAAGGGTTAGGGAATAAATGAAAAAACAATTTCAGGTTCAAGAAGTTTCCTTGGACTCCTAGTTCACTAAAAGTTTTATCTGTGAATGAACATTAAGTTTTATTAAACATTTTTGTTCTCTATCACTGAGGTAATTAAATATTTTCTACTTTAATCTATTAATGCAGTAAACTGTATACATTGATTTTGCAAATTTAAATCAAACTTGCATTCCTGCAGTAATTCTAAAGTGAGAATAAAATGTTACTTTTTTTTATACATTGCTGGATTTAGTTTTCTTTCTTTTTTTTTTTTTTTTTTTTAGGGCTTTTAAATCTGTTTTCTTGAATCAGATTGTCTGTAATTTGTATTCTTGCCCTGGCACTAGTCTGGTTTGAAACTTTTGATCAGGGGTAGATGGCTTCCCTGGTAGCTCAGCTGTCAAAGAATCCTGCAATGCAGGAGACCCCGAGTTTGATGGTTCAATTCCTGGGTCAGGAAGATCCCCTGGAGAAGGAATAGGCTACCCACTCCAGTATTCTTGGGCTTCCCTGATGGCTCAGATGGTAAAGAATCTGCCTGCAATGTGGAAAACCTGGGTTTGATCCCTCGGTTGGGAAGATCCCTTGGAGGAGGGCATGGTAACCCACTCCAGTATTCTTGCCTGGAGAATCCCCATGGACAGAGGAGCCTGGCAGTCCATGGGGTCACAAAGAGTCAAACATGACTGATCAAATAAGCACAGCACACCAAGGAGATGTTCTTGGGTTAAGGTTTAAGTCTAATATGGAGCTCAATTGACATCTGTAGACAAATATTATTCATAGATTGAATGTGGTAAAGATAATTCTTGGTTATCAGATGGTCTATAAAATTTTTCCCAACTCTAAAATGTGATGGTTCTGTAGCTCATTATCTTTGCCATTATCATTTATTTTCTTTGCTTCTTGAAAAGTACTGGAAAAGATAGCAAATGGAAGAAAAACCTGATATTGCCCTGTTAAGTGAAAATAGATTTCAAAATATGACACTGTTATAACAATTTTTAAAAATAATTTCTTAGAATTTCAGTGATTTCATATTTTCTGAAATTAATATATGAAACATTCTGTACTAGTCTCAGATATTTCCTGTAGAATGTGTATCAGTTCAGTTCAGTCACTCAGTCATGTCCAACTCTTTGAAACCCCATGAATCGCAGCACGCCAGGCCTCCCTGTCCATCACCAACTCCCGGAGTTCACTCAAACTCATGTCCATCGAGTCAGTGATGCCATGCAGCCATCTCATCCTCTGTCGTCCCCTTCTCCTCCTGCCCCCAATCCTTCCCAGCATCAGAGTCTTTTCCAATGAGTCAGCTCTTCACATGAGGTGGCCAAAGTATTGGAGTTTCAGCTTTAGCACCAGTCCTTCCAATGAACACCCAGGGCTGATCTCCTTTAGGATGGACCAGTTGGATCTCCTTGCAGTCCAAGGGACTCTCAAGAGTCTTCTCCAACACCACAGTTCAAAAGCATCAATTCTTCGGCGCTCAGCCTTCTTCACAGTCCAACTGTCACATGCATACATGACCACTGGAAAAACCATAGCCTTGACTAAACAGACCTTAGTCGGCAAAGTAATGTCTCTGCTTTTGAATATGCTGTCTAGGTTGGTCATAACTTTTTTTCCAAGGAGTAAGTGTCTTTTAATTTCATGGCTGCAGTCACCATATGCAGTGATTTTGGAGCCCCCCAAAATAAAGGCTGACACTGTTTCCCCATCTATTTCCCAGGAAATGATGGGACCAGATGCCATGATCTTCGTTTTCTGAATGTTGAGCTTTAAGCCAACTTTTTCACTCTCCTCTTTCATAGAAACTATTTAAACCTGAGTTTTGAACTTTGAGCATGTCCTTTTTCAATCTCATCTGATAATAATGCCAAGTGCACCAAATCTCTTCTCTCCACTAGAGATGAGAACATTTCCCCTGTGAAGTTTAAACTTAATTCCAAAGTTTCAATCCCATGGATAATCATCCTCCTTTCCTCTATACATTAAAGTGGTCTCCTTAATTATATTCACGAGGAGACCATTGGAACTGGAGTGCTCTCAGTTGAAGAATAGTACTGCAGGTGATAAGGATAGAGTGGTATTGAGAACTACCCAATTTACTTCAGTGATTTCAGTTTTTCTTAGGAGGCAAGCAGTACGTGATACATTTATGTGAGCTTTCAGAGCGATAAGGAAAATGTTTGACATGTTTTCAGGACCACTGAAACTTTTAAGGTTTATCTCAATGGAATAGTGTTCAGAAAAATAGTCTGTATACTTCCAGGATACAAGGGCAGTATACATTTCAAGTTCTTTCAGCCTGGGGGTTTGCAGAATTGTCACCAGTGAGAAATATAAGTACTACTAAAGTCAAAATACACTTTTCCATGCTCATTTTGCCTTTGTAGAGAAACTGTGCATCTATAGCGGTAAATTGGAATGGCAACTCAGTTCTGTTACCAAAATAAGGTGTGTAAATCACAGACCGGCTGGAGCAGATGCCACAAGCTGAAGTTCTGGACAGCACAGCATTAGCCAAGGCCTTTCCTACCCTAGTGGGGCCAGAGCTGCACTGCTTCATTTGCTATGTTAGGCTTGTTAAATTATGCTTCCTGTGTAGCCATGGCCTTGTGTTTTATACTGAGTGAGCCTGCTCAGGTGCCACATATAAAAATCAGTTCCTGATATTTATTGAGTGCCGGCAGTGGTTGGGGGATAAGATAAGGTTTCTGCTGGTACCTCATGTCAGACAAGTAACTTTTCCTTCCTTGTTCTGGTTTTCATTACATTGCCCTAAAAATTCCATGCTTGTTATATTAGGTACCATATATGCCTGAATATGGGCTTCCCTGGTGGCTCAGAGATTAAAGTGTCTGCCTGGAATGCAGGAGACCCAGGTTCGATCCCTGGGTCAGGAAGATCCCCTGGAGAAGCAAATGGCAACCCATTCCAGTACTCCCTGGAGAATCCCATGGAGAGAGGAGCCTGGTGGGCTAAGTCCATGGGGCCGCAAAGAGTCAGCACAGTCAAACCTAAGGTCACTCCTATTTTCTCAATGAGGATATGAAAGCATTTAAGGAAATAAGCAGGATAGCCAGTGTCCACATAAGTTTAATTTACTAACTCCACATGCATTTTTATAATTACATATATAAAATTTATTAGTGATACTAACACCTTGCCATCACAGGAACTTTTATTTATTTATTAATTTTGTCTTTACACTAGAGTCCTGAACACAGCATCTTTACTCTCCCACTCTTACTAATTTTTTTTTTTTGAATGCAGGTAGTTTATTTAGGAAGTGGCCCCAGGAAATGCTAATTTGGTTGGGGGATAGGGAAATTAAAAAGGAAAAGAGAGAGAGCTGAGAAAAGGAGAGTGGTAACAGCAAGTTACCACTGTGTGCAACTAGAATTTACTCTTCAGCTGGGGACTCTGGGAAGCCTTGCAGAACACTTACACCCTTACTTTCTTGTTTGAGATTCCAAACTTCTTGAATTTGTGCATGATGTTGTCACTAGAAGGTTTATCCTAAAGTATCCTTTGCACAACATTAAGGCCACTAGGGGGTTTTGTTTTGCTTTGCTTTGCTTTTTGGCCTTACAGGTATGAAGAGAAGTGAAAGTCACTCAGTCGTGTCCGACTCTTAGCGACCCCATGGACTGTAGCCTACCAGGCTCCTCCATCCATGGGATTTTCCAGGCAAGAGTACTGGAGTGGGGTGCCATCGCCTATGGTATAAATGTGTGCTATTCACTTTATTGATTTTTCTAGTGATATTTAAACACCAGTTTACCGGAGTACAGTACTTATAGCTTTGAGATGCACCCCCCAGGAATAATGATTCTGTTTTAAATTTCTTTTGTTACTAATTAATGGTTATTTGGGTCTGAATAGGCTAACCCACTCCACCCCCATATCTTGGTGACTGACAAGTTACAGCTCAGTTACAGCTCAAGCAGATAGATCTTTTATTAAACACACACACCCCAAAGGAGTTCTCATAAGGATCCCTCTCGGCTTCCTCCTTTTTATGCTTCCCAACTCCTCCTTTTGGTTGTGCCCTGTGCAGAATAGAGCTTATACCCACCACCAATCCATGAAGAGGAATGCAAATGGGCATACGCTCAAGGCTTTAAGGCCGATTGAGGATTGCAAGATATGTAACAGCAGGTTCTGTTGCACGTGTCTTTCCCATAATTCAGTCTGTTATAATCAGATGTATGTGTGTGTAGAATATTGATGAACCCATAATGGGCTCCTAGCTGCCTAAGGTTACTTGAGGAAGCCTCTGCATATCCACTGTGTGCCTAGGGTAGAATACTGGAGTGGGTTACCATTTCCTTCTGCAGGGGATCTTCCCGACCCAGGGATCGAACCCGGGTCTCCCGCATCGGAGGCAGACGCTTTAACCTCTGAGCCACCAGGGAAGCCCAGGGTGCGTGTGCAGGTTTTGGAAAATTCTCTGTGATTATTTTGTAGCATATCTGTGAGCTCCTCTGAGCATGTCTGGGATGGGGTTTAGAAATCAGTTTTTTCAGCTAGGTCACCTCTCATTGCTCATGCCTAACTTCCTACCTAACAATCAGAACTCATCAATGAAAATATCAGTGGGGTATCATAATGGGTCCCCCTACCTCAAAGTGCTAGGAAAGTGAGAATTAAGTCAGCAGCAAGCACTACAATGCTAAAACCCAAGAAGAGCAAAGCCTGAAGTTTGCTTTAGGCCAAAGTGGAGCTTTGTTAAAGTAAATGAGAGTGGCCCCAGGAGGTGAGAAGCTTTTTAGTCTTGAGGACTAAACTGGGAAAGATGCCTCACCTAATATATCACATATATAGTAATGAAGGAAGAAAAGGAGAAGCAGAAGTATAGTAAAATTTATTTGT
The DNA here is from genome assembly GCF_032405125.1 of Capricornis sumatraensis. Lineage (NCBI taxonomy): Eukaryota > Metazoa > Chordata > Mammalia > Artiodactyla > Bovidae > Capricornis > Capricornis sumatraensis. The sequence goes on from NC_091071.1 coordinate 137,776,879, forward strand.
GCTCTTTTATGGATTAAACTTCACAAGAAATGTCAACGTCTTCCTAAACAAAAATATATTTACCGTGTTTCTAGGATAAGTAGCTACTAGTAACATTCATAGTACTCACAAGAATAGTTTAAAAATCAACCACCCATCAGTTCCCTTAAAGCTTGTCAATAGTCATATGAGGTAGACAGTGTTTATAAGGTGAAGGTGTATACTTCTAGACTACCAGCCAAAGAAAGGTGAAGTCGCTCAGTCATGTCCGACTTTTTGTGATCCTATGGATGGTAGCCCGCAAGGTTCCTCTGTCCATGGGATTTTCCAGGCAAGAATACAGGAGTGGGCACCATTTCCTTCTCCAGGGAATCTTCCTGACTCAGGGATTGAACTCAGGTCTTCTGCATTGCAGGCAGACCCTTTACCATCTGAGCCACCAAGGAATCCCAGCCAAACACACCATAAATAAGTCCTGACCATCTCTCAAGCAGTACTGTTCCTGCTCTCTTACAGACTAAACTGCTTTAATGAATGAAATCCAAACCCTTAACAAATCATAGTCTGGCTGTGACATTTCAGACAGACCACATCATTGAATGGTCCCCATACTGAACTTTCTAGCTCTGTGCCCTTAATATTCTTCCTTCAAAATGAAAGATTTCCTATACTCACCCCTGCAGAGCTTACTCCCCCACTGACATTTTTCCTCAGAGGAAAGTGTTTGGTCTTTCTTTCCAAGTCCAAATCAACTGCTTCCTTTTTCAGGGAATGGTCTTTTGAGTTTGAGATACGAGAGCAACATCTTTCCTGCATTCTAATCAGGCAAACCCATTGTTACCTCCAGCCACCTCTTCCTCATGGAAGATCTGAACCTCCATCCTCTGTCTGAAACCCTTCTACTGCTCTCTGGCCTCCACCCTTGTCATTGCAAGGTCTGTCATTGCAACAAGAGCAGATTTTTAAAATACATGTGTGTGCCCTCAGTCGCTGGATGATTTGGAGCAGAGGAAAGAATCAGATCAAGTCTTCCCTCTGCTCAAATCATCCTGTGGTTCCCCATTTCATTCAGAGTAAAGATCAAATTCCTTAACATGGATGGACTGACTGTTTTTCTATTGATGATGAAAGGAATTACCACATAGTAGCTTAAAACAGTACAAATGTATTGTTCTATAATTCTAGAATTTTTTTTATTAGGCCAAAATCAATGGGGTTAACAGGACTGAGCTCCTTTCTGGAGAGATTCTAGGAAAGAATCTGGTTTCTTGCCTTTGCCAGCTTGTGGAGACTGCCTGCATTCTTTGCCTCCTTCGTCTCTGTCCATCCTTAAAGCCAGCAGTGGCCCATGGAGTCTTCATGTTCCGTTACTCAGACATTGACTCTTCTTCCTCTCTCTTTTATCTGTAAAGGACCCTTAAGATTACATTGGACCCACAAACGTAATCTAGGATGCTCTTCCCCTGGTAAGATTTTCAGCAGATCATCATTTTTAAGTTCATCTGTGACAATGGTTTCCCCTTGCCATCTGGTGTAACATATCCACTGGTTCCAGGGATTAGGACATGGATATCTTGATGGGAAAGGCCCATTATTTTGCCTATCTGTGTATTCCAAGACCTTTATGATCTCGGCCCTATTACTTCTCTGGGCCCTGTTACTTGCCTGTATGCTCCCATTGTGCTAGTCTCACTGGTCTCCTTGCTGTTACAGATTCAGGAAATGCTTTCACTTTCAAGCTTTGCCCTGATGGTGTCACCCCCTAAGTATCCACATAGCTAACTTTCTCATCTTCTTTAAGCCTTTACTCAAAAAAGCACCTTTTCAATGAGGTTCAAGCTGACCACCCTGTTTAAAATTACAACCTGCTCCCAGCCCACACTATACCCTGTTTTTCCCCTAACGTCTGACATCATAAACACCTTATTTTTATGATTGTGATCTCTGATGTGTATGCTAGTTCCCTCAGAGAACTCAGGTGTCTGTTTTGTGCTGTTATATGCCCAACACCTAGAATAGTGCCTGCATATTGTTGGGCTTCCCAGGTTACTCAGTGGTAAAGAATCAGCCTGCCAATGCAGGAGATGCACATTCGATCCCTGGCTCAGGAAGATGCCCTGGAGGAGGAAATGGCAACCCACTCCAGTGTTCTTGCCTGGAGACTCCTATGGACAGAGGATCCCTGCTGGACTACAGTCCATGGGGTTGCAAAGAGTCAGACATGACTGAGTGATTGAGCACTCATGCATAGCTGGCAAGCAATAGATATATGTGGCATGGATGAAATCACTTTGTTGTTATTGTTGTTTTTTTTTCATTTTTATTGAGGTACAATTTAATATACAAAATATGCATATTTAATATCTTTATATTGATGAATTTGTACATATGTATATATCCATGATGCTAATACCACCATCAAGGCAACAAATACATCCATAACCTCCAAGATTTATGGTGTCCCTTGATTCATGTTCATTTACTTATTTATTTTTTATGGTAAAACACTTAACATGAGATCTCTCCTCTTACATTTTTAAATGCACAATACAGTATTGTTAATTGTAGGCACTATGTTGTATAGCACTTCTGTAGAATTTATTCATCTTTGTAACTCTAACTTTATATCCGACTCTAGAACAAGTCCCCATTTCCCCTCCCCATCCCCTGGCAACTATTTCCGCTGCTTCAGTGAGTTGGACTATTTTAACATGTTGTTTAATAAATATAATTATTTGCCCACTTCAGCACTTCCCCATAGCCTCCATGAAGGGGCCATGATGGGGCTTGCTTTGGCGTCTTCCATGGTTTCTAGCTTGGGAACTGGCTTGCTGTAGACACTTGGTATATGCCAAAGTGAATTATCAAAACAGAGACTTAGAGGGGGAGGTATGAAACCCATTTCATTTTATGAATCTAGACTGGATTTCAGAAATGGAGTTAAGGAGAGTTTCAGGCAATTTCATAGTCAGTGTAATTGAGGAAATGGGCTAGGTTAGCGAGGTAGTGGAAGAGTGACTGAATTCTTATTAAAACTTGGGGTATCGCTATATTGCTTCTTAAAATTACCCCCTCTAGGTCTTCAGCCCTGAGGGTTCTTTTGTTCTTGTCTCATGGAGGGAGCTATGGGAGAGAATATTTAATCACTCAGTGCATTGTCAGTCTGGATGATGAGAAATATTCTGTGTATTCCAGCCTGTGCTCCTGCTTCTGAAAGAAGTTCCTCTCCCTCTGAGTGAATGAATTGAGGCTTGAAGATTTGGGAGGCCAGGTGTTTTTTTTTTCTTTATAAACAAGGTTTTGTTATAAAAATAAATGCAATCTATATTTTATCATTTCAATTCAGGCCCTAAGCATGCACAGTAGTTACCTTTCATGAAATGTTCTTGCAATAATGCTATTTCAGTGGGCTTTGTAATGAAGCTTTGATTTGCATCGCTGTCCTGAGAACTTTCTGACAATGCTCAGGTAATATTATGAAGGCAGAAGGAAATGAAATGAAATGATGCTAATGCATGTCCATTGTGAAAAATGTTAAGCTGCCAAGGCGATGCCGTATCGATAATATTTTCATAAATTAAATTAAGATACATATGGCAACTAAATATTGCATTTCTCTTTACTATCACTTCAAATACATGAGGATAACTATTAGGATGAAAACCAGAAATTAGACATAAAGCATCTCAGCCAAAATGAGAGATGTGCTATTCATCGGTTCAACCTGATGTGCTCTCAAGATTCCCGTCACGTTCACTTGAGGCTTGCAGCCTCTCCCCCTCCGTGTTCTCCAGCAGCCTTTCTGCTGTACTCCCCTGCTTCCTGAAGCAGAATTGCTGTTGAGAATTAGTGAGAGTCAGAGTAATTCTATTAAGCCTCACTTCCACACTGCAAAAGCAACCCTCTGGTTTAAGTTCTTCTATTCCTTTTAACAATCAAGCTGGTTTTACTTTCTTTCCTTCCTTCCTTTCTTTTACAGGGAGGTATTTATTTTCAGATTGTTAATGGCATTACTACTTAAACGTGCCTGCTTAGGGCAAGGTTACTGTTGTCGTTTAGTCACTAAGTCTTATCTGACTGTTTTGTGGCCCCATGGACTGTAGCCCACTAGGCTCCCCTGTCCATGGGATTTCCCAGTTAGAAATGCTGGGATGTTGCCATTTGCTTCTCCAGGGGATCTTCCCAACCCAGGGATTGAACGCATGTCTCCTGCATTGCAGGCAGATTCTTTAGCACTGAGTCACCAGGGAAGCCCCAAGGTTACTGTACTCACTCACTAAAATTAAGTTTTCCAAGGTGAGATAATGCAGTTCTGTTGTCTCAGTGTCCCTGTGAAATGGGAACAGATGATATCTACCTTATCAGTCATTCTGAAGGGCAAGTGTGGTTCTGCATGTGAAGAGCTTATCACAGTGCCTGGAGTCAGTGGTAAACAATAGTATTTAACTTGGACTTAAGGATCTGGATTCAAATTCTATACCTTTTAATCACTTGTTTTAAAATTAATTAGTTATGAAGTGAAGTCACTCAGTGTGTCTGACTCTTTGCGACCCCATGGACTGTAGCCTACCAGGCTCCTCTGTCCATGGGATTTTCCAGGCAAGAGAACTGGAGTGGATTGCCATTTCCTTCTCCAGCAGATCTTCCTGAACCAGGGATCAAACCTGGGTCTAACACATTGTAGACAAACGCTTTTACCATCTGAGCCACCAGGGAAGTCCTAAATTTTTAAATCACTTGTTTAAAAATTAATTGGTTATATAGAGGTAATATATGCTCATTGTAAGAGAATTTTAAGATAATGGTAACCAAAAGGAATAAAGTAAAAGCTACTCTGATCCCACCACACACCACTAAACATGCATACACCATTTTCTTATTTTGATATATATACTTCTAAACTCTACTTTTCAATAGAAATGGGATCATAATGCATGTACTTTATATACTCTCTCATCGCCAGTAAGTATATTAAGACTTATTCAATATCAATTTATTCTTCTGCAAAACTTTTCGGACCAGCTGGCATAGAACATTCCATTCAGTAGTCATAACAGTTTTAAATATTTAGACGGTACCAATTTTATATTGTTTTAACTAGGATGAATACCCCAAATGCATCTATTTCATTTTAAAAGTTACATCAAAGTATTTAGCACTAATCCTACAATATAAAAACATGATGTCATATAAATCTATTTAATCTGCTTTATATAAATAAATTCACTCAATAAATGTATGTACTCTTGCTGTAAGTCAAGAACTGTCTTTTACTTCACTTTTTTCCTGTTTGTTTGTTTGTTTTATCCCAATGAGTCATAATATAGTTTGGATAGTAATATTTATTTGAGACTTTTTTAATGTACTTCTTTACTGTGACAATAGCTCTGTGACCTACTTAGAAGCTGTTTCATCTTGGAAAAATCCCTTAACCTCACTGATACAAGGAATTGTCAGCTCTAAAACAGGGACTAATGTTTAGATACATCACAGAAATAATGTACATGGTGTACTATTACAACAAGAAATTCTAACTGCTGACTTAATTTCATTTCTACCATGTCTGAAATTGATTTGCTTGAGAAATAACTTTTGCCCTGTTTTATACTTAAAGGATTGTTAGCTTTTATATTTCTCTTTTACCTCTCAGTTTATTTAGTCTACGGATGAATAAAGCTGATTTCCATTTATTGTTCAGCACTGGAAAATACAATAGTGGAGCAACCAAGTGGAAGGCAAAGGGGAGGAAATGGGTTCCTCAAAAATACATTTCTAAAAATATTAATAGTAACATCGAACGTCAGTAGAGGGATGACAAAGAGAGGCACATTTCTTTAGTTTAAAGACAAAGGGCAAGTTTATTTTGAAGGTAGGGAGGGGGAATTCACCACTTTCATCAAAGACTAATATTAAAGAAAGTTTAGAAACATTCTCATTGGAAGAGCTGGTTTTCATGTGAATGGCCTTTTTCCTTCAGTGAAACAAAAAGACTATGCCTATATAGTTATGGCATTCCTTTACTAAGGTATTCAATGCTCAGTGTATCAGACAAACATGCAACAGGTTGGAGAGGAAATATGTCACTGAACATTGTAATGTACCACCAAGTTTGAAGCCAAATCTCATTCTTTTAAAAAAATGCATGAGAATGCACTACAGCATCTCCTACTTTCCTTTTAATTTATTTAAAAATATAAATAAATAGAACTCTCATGTGCTTAAAAAGTGATATGTTTTGGTACATATCAGTTTAAGATCAACATGTCTGTTCTTTTGGTGGGTTAGTAGGGAGGGGGAAAAAGAGTGAAATAGAAATGTTATTATCACCTAGCATCCTACTTCATCGTGTTTAGTACTTCTAATCTTGTATTCACCTTCATTTATTTGAATATCATCATTTCTGCTTTCAGTTTGTTTGATTTATATCTCTTAACCCACTGCTTGTTATCTGTGTTCTTGAAACTTTATGGATAATAATGTACAGAAGTTAAAAATCCAATATTATCAAAGTATTTTGTTAATGAAAATGTGTAATCCTGGCCCCAATTCCTACTCTCTAGACAACCATTCACAGTTTTTTTGCTTGTTTTTTCTTAGTGCTGATCTATTTCTAACTAGAAACTGTATTCTTTTTGATACTAATTTTTCAATTTAGGATATTAGCTTTTTCATCCTTATTTATGAAAAATGAGGGTTCACTCTCTTACACTAACCATCCTTAACTTTCTTTTTCTCATTTTTCAAAAATACTTATAATAAAATTTTAGTTCAATTTGTGCTTTGTACTTATATTATTATTTACTCTGTGTATGTATCTGTGTATATATATTTAACATATATATGTAAAATATATGCACATATACACAAATATATATAACATGTATGTATAAATATATATGTATATATATAATAGTGTGTGTCTGTGTGTACATATACTACAGAGAGTATGGTGTATTGTAACTTTATTATACTAGTTCTCTAAAGTTAAGTGATTAATACATTTGTGGTTGTTTAGTCATTAAGTTGTGTCCAACTCTTCTGCGACCCCATGGACTGTAGCCTGCCAGGCTCCTTCTATGCGTGGAAATCTCTAGGCATGAATACTGGAGTGGGTTGCCATTTCCTCCTCCAGAGACTCTTCCCAATACAGGGATCTAACTCATATTCTGGGAAGCTCAGTTAAGACATCTCAATCAAAAATTTCGGTTAAAAACATCCAGCAGAAATATAAAACACCCACAAAATAATCAAGCGTGTATGTCAGTGTAGTAGTTTATCTTTTCCTTGAAGTTATTCCTTCTGTCATCCTGTCTGAATCCTCTTCCTTCTATGGTATCAATACTAGATTCTCTAAAGGCCTGTATGTGCTCAGTCGGATCTGACTCTTTGAGATCCCATGAACTGTAGCCCTCCAGGTTCCTCTGTCCATGGAATTTTCCGGGAAAAGAATATTGGAGTGGGTTGTCATTTCCTTCTTCAGGGGATTGTCCTGACTCGGGGATCAAACCGTCATCTCCTGCATCTTCTGAACTGACAAGCAGGTTCTTTGCCACCGAGCCACCTGCAAAGCCCAAAGGCCTATGTGCAACTGTAATACTGAGAATTCCCTTTACCTATCTCCTAGTTTGAATTTCCCCTTTATTGGGGTTTCATATTTTCCCATTTGGGGCTTATTCCTCATTTTCATATTGTACACCTTTCAGTAGATTTCTGAGAAAGATTACCTGAGAGCAAACTTTGTGAGACCACATATTTTTGAAAAACACTTTCATATTACCATCACCCTTGATTTATAGTTTAGCTGCATTTATAACTGTAGGCTGGAAATCTTTCTGCTTCTGAATTTTGAAGCTATTGCTTTTTTATCTTCCCATCCTCAGTGTTGCTGTAGAGAAGTATAATGTTGCTCCTATTCTGGATTTTGTACACAGAGTGTTCTATTTGGAAAATTTTAGGATTCTCTTTATCTCCAGTGTTTTGAAAATTTAGTGATAGTCATGATCAAGTCTATGCATTTTCAGTGAGCTAGGCCCTCAGTAGGATTTTTTAATCTAGAAAGTCAGATATCTCAATTCTGGAGACTGTCTTGTATTATTTATTTGGTAACTAATGCCTTTTTCTATTTTCTTCTGTATTTTTCTTTCTGGAATTCTGTATTAGTTGGAGTCCTGGTTTAATTCTCTAGCTTTTTCTGTTTTCTCTCTTATTTTCCATTTGTGTCTGTCTCTATAATACTTTTGGGGTTACTTCCTCAATCTATCTTCTACTACCTTTGTATTTATATATACACACACACACACACACACACACACACACACACACACACACACGCATGTGTGTATATATATATTTTTTTTTCCACCATTGTGCCCTTAATTTCTGAGAACTTTTTGTCATTTTCTGAATGTTCCTTTTTAATATCATGCTAAATTTATGTTATGAGTATGGTGCCTTACTTTTGCCTTCAAATTCCAATATTAATTCTCCACTCCTCACATCATATTAATTCTGAATTTCTTCTATCTGATTGTTTTGGTCATTTGTTTTTCTCAATTATCATTCTCATTTGTTCATATTTTTAATTTTATTTGAATACAGTTATTTTACAATGTTGTGTTAGTTTCTGCTGTACAGAAAGATAGACATATATCCCCTCTTTTTTAGATTTCCTTCCCATTTAGGTTACCACAAAGCATTGGGTAGAGTTCCCTGTACAATACAGTACATTCTCATTAGTTACCTGTCTTATAAAGTAGTATGTATATGTCAATGCCAATCTCCCAGTTCATATCATCACCCTCTTCCCCCTTGATATTCATAAGTTTGTTCTTTATAGCTGTGTCTCTATTTTTGCTTTGCAAATAAGTTTATCTGTACCATTTTTGTAGATTATATATATGTGATATTACTTTTCTTTCTGACTTACTTCACTCTGTATAACAGTCTTTATGTCTTTCCACATCTCTGCAAATGGCACTGTTTCATTTCTTTTTATGGTTCAGTAATATTCCATTGTATAGATTATCAGGAGAAACATCAATAATCACAGGTATGCAGATGATACCACCCTTATGGCAGAAAGCAAAGAGGAAATAAAGAGCCTCTTGATGGTGACAAAATAAAATGACAGACTTTATTTTGAGGGGCTCCAAAATCACTGAGATGGTCAATGCAGCCATGAAATTAAAAGATGTTTTTCCTTGCAAGAAAAGCAATGACAAACCTAGACAGCATATTAAAAAGCGGAGCCATTACTTTGCCAACAAAGGTCCGTATAGTCAAAGCTATGGTTTTTCCAGTGGTCATGTATGGATGTGAGAGTTGGACCATAAAGAAGACGGAGCATTGAAGAACTGATGCTTTTGAACTGTGGTGCTGGAGAAGACTCTTGAGAGTCCCTTGAACTGCAAGGAGATCCAACCAGTCAATCCTAAAGGAAATCAATCCTGAATATTCATCAGAAGGACTAATACTGAAGCTGAAGCTCCAATACTTGAGCCATCTAATATGAAGAGATGACTCATTAGAAAAGACCCTGATGCTGGGAAAGATTGAAGGCAGGAGGAGGCTGCTTACTGTTTGGCAGCTGAATTCCCCCAGGAGTGATTCAAAAGAGAAAGCATAGGTGCAGGCCTAGAAGTCAGAAATCCAGTTTTATAACCAAATATCGGCAATCTGTTGTTCCGTTGCTCAGTCCTGTCCGACTCTCTGTGACCCCATGAACTGCAGCACGCCAAGCTTCCCTGTCCTTCACTATATCCCTGCGTTTCCTCAAAGCTCATGTCTATTGAGTCAGCGAGGCCATCTAATAATCTTATCCTCTGTCTCCTCCTCCTCCTCTGGCCCTCAGTCTTTCCCAACATCAGTGTCCTTTCTGGTGAATCAGCTCTTTGCATCAGATGGTCAAAGGATTACAGCTTCAACATCAGTCCTTCCAGTGAATATTCAGGGTTGATTTCCTTTAGGATTGACTGGTTTCATCTCCTTGCTGCCCAAGGGAATTTCAAGAATCTTCTCTAGCACCACAATTTGAAAGCATCAATTCTTCAGCACTCAGTCTTGTTTATGGTCCAACTTTCACATTCATCCGTGACTACTGGATAACATATCTATATTGCTGCCATATTTTACTGATCACATAGACTTATTCTGGTACACTGTGGGACGGGATTACCAGGGTGTGTGAATCCAGGAAGCAGAGATGGCTGGAGGCCATCTTAAATACAGGGTATTTAAGGTTGTAATCTTTTTGCTGATGGACCTAAAATCTAGGTAGTATTTTCTGAAACTCTGACTCTTGCTCATATTCTGCGCTATCAGGCAGCCTAGGCCCCTATCTCTCCCTTCTTGATTCCAGATACAAGTTTAGGACCAAATGTACTTTCCCTCAGTCAGTTGACAGCTTCCTATCCAAGACCTCCCCAAGCAGACACAAAACCATCATCCCAGGGTTGTTTGTATTGTCTGTGCTTCAAATGCCAATTCTCACTTTCTGTGGTCTTTTTGTTCATCTGTCTTCCTCCAGTATTCATAATTTATAACTGTAGTTTAATTATTCAAAATAGTTATTTTTAGAGGTTCAAAAATTCCTTTCTTGGACTGTATTGTGTATAAATGTCATTATCTCCAATGAGACTGTTTAATTTTCAGGAGTCAAGAATCTTCCTCGCCGCTTTGTGTATCTTGTGCTGTCGTGCAGAATTTCTGATTCTCAGCACTCACGACTGACATTTTGCACGGGACGAGTGTTTGTTGAGGAGAGTGTGTCCTGTGTATTGTGCACTGTAGGTTGTTGAGCAGTATCCTTGGTCTGTACCCACCACACACCAGCAATACCCCCAGCCCGACCTCCACATCCGTGTCCAGGAGATTATCTCCAGTCATTGTCAGATATCCCCTATGGGGTTGGGAGCAGGTATTCCTACTGGTGGAATGGAACTTACCTTAGCAAAAGACTTGAAATGAGTTGCTCAATACTAGAGGTGGGGTATGGATAGATGGAGAGGATTCAAAGATCTAATCTAGCTGCAAGACTTAGACATACATAATGGAACTGAGAGAGCAAAATGTGAAACAAAAACTCCCACCTGCTCTTTGAGAGGTGATTGACGGTGCTGTGACTTGGCATCCACAGGACCATGGTTGGCATCAGAGGTTGAAAACCACTTTAAGTGAGCAACTGCTGAGGTACCACAGGGGGCCAGGGGCAGCGTGACCTGTACTGTCTTAGTCACACTTCCACTGTCGATGGAAGGAAGCAGTGTGGCAATTTAGACAGTTTGGGGCCCAAGGCGTCACCCTACTGTGAAATCCACAGACAGAGAGGGCATTTCATCTATCTTTTTATCTTTCCATCCTTGTCTGCGTGTGTATAAATTCACCTTGTCAACAGCCCAGCTACAGACTCAGCTATCTAAATTGTCCTGCTACCCAGCCTCACTCCTGGAACTTGGAGAATTCTTAGGAAAGACATCCCCTATTCATGCTGGCATGCTGCTACTTTAAATTAAAGGAAAATAAGTGTTGAATCATACCCTAAATAAAATTAAAAATAGCTTCATTTGCATGCTGCCACTAATATCATCCTGACTCCTTGTGTCCTTTTCAAATAAGTCTGTGAAAACCAGGCATTTCCTGACAGCTGGACTTGGAGCACAGCTGTTTTCACCTCTCTGCAGGTGCAGGTTGACATCTGTCACTCTGCGTTTGTGATTCTGATATCTGACTGTCGCATGTATGGTTGTTGAAGTCCACGGGGTAGAACTACCTCCTTATCTGCAGTTCTCAGGTGCAGAGCGTGAAGGGATGGCTGCAACAAAGGGAGTGATATCTCATTTACCACTGGGATGCCCCACTCTGCAGACAGAGGAGAAAGTGCCTGAGTAATACTGTTCATCAACATCTCCCGCTAAGCTTCGGCCATCACATTTTCCTGTCAGGATATTTAGCATGTTCTAATCAAATGTGGCCAGAGTCACCTTGGTTTTTTAAAAAATGATTTGCCTAACAAATATTTTGGGGCATCTCCTCTGTGCCACACACCATGATAGCTGTAGAGAATGCAGTAGGGAGCCGGGAACACACAGCCCTGCCCTCACACAGCTTGTCATCTAGTGGAGGAGTCGGGCAGTTCACAAACACCTAACTTAAAACTCTGAGAACTGCTGCAAAGGGCATAGTATTCAGAGTCTCCAATTTAATTAGAGAGTCAGAGAGGACATCTGTAAAGACGTGGAATTTGAGTACATTTGAGACTGATGGAGTGCTCTCGTCTTAGAGACTTTTTAAAAATGTTTTATTGCAAGATATTTGCTCTACAATATTGTGCTGGTTTCTGCCATACATCAGCATGAATCAGTTGCAGGTATACATGTGTCCCCTCCCTCCTGAACCTCCCTCCCATCTCCCACCCCACTGCACCCCTCTGAGTTGTCACAGAGCACTGTGTTGAGTGCCCTGTGTCACACGGCAAGTCGCCACTAGCTGTCTGAGCTATCTGTTTTACATATGGTAATATATGTGTTTTCACGCTACTCTCTCAATCCTTCCCACCCTCTTCCTCCTGCACTGTGTCCATAAGTCTGTTCTCTATGTCTGCATCTCTATGACTGCCTTGCAAATAGGTGACTTAGGGCCTTTATGTATGTAGGCCTCCACTACAGACTGCACAGGTCACATTCTGTGCATCCCATGAACGTGCTTTTATTTTCGGCTCCCCTGGTGGCTCAGACAATAAGGAATCTGCCTACAATGCAGGAGACCTGGGTTTGATTCCTGGGTCGAGAAGATCGCCTGGAGAGAAAAATGGCTTTTATTTTAGCACCTCACATTAACTGGCATGTGTACACATCTTTCTTGTCAGCAAGATACAAACAGTTCCTGGAAGATACTGATCTGGTCTTGTTTATCTTGGTATAATTTAGTCCTGGGTTTCACAGCTCAATCATATGGAGTATTGACTTGAACACTGTTAGGGAAGTGAATGAGTGAATGACAAAAATGTATGAGTTAATGAAGGAGCAAATAAAAGGATAGAATAAAGGAAGTTGGAATGCATTTTTGTCCTCTGCATTTATTCCCACTGCTGGAAACCCCTTCTTATGAAGTGGGATTTCTGAAGTTGTCCCTATTTGACTTTGGATGTCCATTTATCACAGTGCCTGTCACTTAGCTGTTGAGGAAGTGAGAGGTGAACGAATGAGAGAATGGGTTTATTTTCCTGATTGTGAGCCTTACTTAAGCCTTCTTGCTGACCTCTGAAACCCAGACTTGTCTGCCTGCCCAAAGCGTTTATATATTCTGTCTGTATCCTCCACACCCCCAACAGTTACACTTAAGTTAATTTGTCTAGAAATGAAAAATTGGTTTTACCTTTAGAATATGTCTCAAAACTCTCTCTCTACTTAGGCCAAACCACAGTCATCTCTCTCTAGCACAACTATCATAATCGCCTCTTCTAGCTCTCTACAATCTATTCTCCACAAAGCAGCTTTAAGTATCTTTTACAACGTGAACTATAAGTATACATGCAGAATTTAAAGCATTCTCTATATCAGATCATGGCTCTGAGACACATAGTGACCTTCTGGTACATGGAGTGAAATTCATACCCCTACCCTCTGCCAGACCTCCTGTTCTGATCTGACCCCCACCTACCTCTTTGGTTGTCTCATGCCATTCACCCTCTTGATCTTCACATAGCAGCTTCCATGCACGTTGTACACACAGCCAACTCCTACTCCCTGGATGAGGATCCGGCCCAGACAGGCACACAGGAATTACTGGAGACACAAATGGTTATTTAGTCTACTGATTTTCAGGAGCCATTTTACCTATGGGATTATTTCTTTCCAAGGAAATTTTATGCAAAATTCTAACATATCAAGGAAATGAAAGTGATGTTCCTCTGATTGCCATGGGAGCAAAAAGTGCAGGAACTGCTGGGTGCCAGTGCTACTTCTAGAAACGCAAGGCCCCATCAATCATGATCCGCAAGGCATTGATCCCGCCCCATGGTGCCTGTCTGCTTTTTGTATTTACAGTCTCCAGCTTCTCTTAACTTGGATCACTGTCCTTTTGGGCGTGTAGAAGGTGTTTCCTGTCTAGGTGAACTTCTGACTGTCTCCCGTCTAAGCCTGCCTTCCTACATGACCAAACACTCTACTCTTGAAAAGTTAAAACACTTTAGGTAGGAAAATAAGATGGATGTACGAAAGAAATAAAAACCGTTTATATGAGTAAATTCCAAATAGTTCCCCAAAGCATCATAAGAGTCTGGAGAAGCAAGAATTTACTGGGGGTGACTGAAGTTCAGGAATAATTCATGGAGTTGTTGGAACATAAGATGGGGATCAGAATATAGTAAGGAGTAGAAAGAAATGACCTGGGTAATCTCCTGTACATGATAATCTGAGCAAAAGTTTAAAGGGGGTGAGAAAGTTGTAGTAATGGAGAGGGAGTTTGTATCACCCTTGCCCACATTATGAGGTACACTGGAAGGTATTTGGCATCCCATTGTTAGAAGCATTGTGTGTCATACTATGAAGGCAGATCCAAAGATGTAAATGAACCGGGGCTGCAAAATTATGCACAGTGGTTGACAGAATAGTAACATATGTCTATATGTATTGTATGAACACTGTGGTTTAGTCACTATTTTAAGCACTTTGTGTGAATGTCTTCTCAACGTCATTTATATATGGAGAAACTGAGTTTCAGAGATGTTATGCTACTTGCTCAAAGCCAGAAAAGCTTCACAAGTGTGGCAGACAGGATTTGATTCCATGTCTTTTAACTTTCATGCTAAATGAAACCAGCGTGGGAAAACGAACTGGACATTTTTTCCATAATCAAAGTCAAGAAGTGAGAAAGGTCTAAACCATGACTTATTACTTTGGGCTGATCACAGAATACACACTGTTGGGAATTCCGTGCTCTACATATAATTGAACCTAGAATGGTGTTAGTGGAAATGGAAGAGGGTTATATTCAAGAGATATTAACTTCATTGTGGCATAGAGTCAGTACGAAAGCCCTTTGATCACTGTAAAGTTCTTTATAAATGAGCCCCTCTGCTTTGAGGGTTCTTACATACAATTTTATTAATTTCCCCAAAGGTGAACAGGCTCCAAGGGTCAAAACTCATGAGAGATGGATTTGTGAACCTTACAGCAGTTGATCACTTTCCTGTAGGGAAAATACCTGTTTCAGGAACGGGGTTGGTAACCTGCTCAAGGAAGTCTCTTCAGGAGACCAAATCACAGGGCACAGGTGACTCAGTGCAGAAGAATTAAAAGAGCGAATTGATTATTCATAAGGGATATTTCCATTAAGCTTGGGTAGCATAATGAATTACCCTTCTCCATCAGAGAATTTTTCTTTCTAAATATCCATGATTATATGTTTAGAAGCAGAGCACCTGTCTCCTGAGAGCTGTGCCGACAGCCTGTGAATTCTTCCTCTCCTGTCCCTGCTACCCCAGTTCCCCACTTTCTTTTTTAGGGGGAAGTTGTGTTCTGAAGCCATGGTGACGTGGAGGAAGGAGTTCAGGCTTGGGAGTTGGACCTGGGTTCTAACTCTGGCTTTGCCATGTACATAGTACCTTTGGGATCTTTGCCAGATTATGTATCTTTCTCTGTGTCTTGGATTCTTTCTCTGTCAAACAGAATATTCGCATGTACCTTTGCAGAGTTTGTCAAAGAAATGTAAGTGTGTAGAGTACCTGGCTTACAATATGCAGTGTAGAGTTGCAAATACTTGCCTGAGCTGGGCCATTTCCATTGCACAAGCAGAGCATTACACCCTCACTAACATATGCAAAAGTTATGACCAACCTAGGTAGTATATTCAAAAGCAGAGACATTACTTTGCCGACTAAGGTCTGTCTCGTCAAGGCTGTGGTTTTTCCTGTGGTCATGTATGGATGTGAGAGTTGGACTGTGAAGAAGGCTGAGCGCCAAAGAATTGATGCTTTTGAACTGTGGTGTTGGAGAAGACTCTTGAGAGTCCCTTGGACTGCAAGGAGATCCAACCAGTCCATTCTGAAGGAGATCAACCCTGGGACTTCTTTGGAAGGAATGATGCTAAAGCTGAAGCTTCAGTACTTTGGACATCTCATGCGAAGAGTTGACTCATTGGAAAAGACTCTGATGCTGGGAGGGATTGAGGGCAGGAGGAGAAGGGGATGATCGAGGATGAGATGGCTGGATGGCATCACTGACTCGATGGACATGAGTCTGAGTGAACTCCGGGAATTGGTGAAGGTCAGGGAGGCCTGGTGTGCTGCTTTTCATGGGGTCACAAAGAGTTGGACACGACTGAGCGACTGAACTGAACTGAACATATGCAAATCTGGTAGTTACTGTTGTGATAAATATCATGTCCAGCTAAGATAAAACTATTGAATGAATTAAATTTTTTTTTAAATTTGTCACTTTTCAACTCTTGCTTCTAAAGATGCATCTTGGTTGTCCCCATCCTTGACCCAGGACATTGCAGCAGATCACTAAAGTCATTTCTTATAAATTGTTTACACAAAAATGAAAACAAAACAAAACAAAAACCCATGAAAACTGTAAACAGTAAATGTTAAATTGCTGCATCATCTTACTACTGCCTCACGTGCACTCAGTGTCTCCCACTTCTGTGAACATCTGCCCTAGCCTGGATCACTATCCACAATGATCTCTCACCATTTTGCCTGGCTTTGCTTACTGGTCCCATCAAGGGAATCTCATGTTCACCCAATCCCTCCTCCCAGTCATTACCCTCGTCAGTGTCGGGCTTAATGGTTTTCTTAATATCTTCTTAACCTCAACTGACTAAATGAAGTGATCCTAGACTCTACTGAATTGTCCTGTGTAGGTACTGTCTAAATCCTGGCCTTGTCACTGGGTAACTAGGAAAAAAATATATAAAAAGGTATCATTGACAGAAATAGGGGAACTGACAGGAGGGAAAAGATAATTTACAACAT
Source organism: Capricornis sumatraensis (assembly GCF_032405125.1). NCBI lineage: Eukaryota > Metazoa > Chordata > Mammalia > Artiodactyla > Bovidae > Capricornis > Capricornis sumatraensis. The sequence continues at coordinate 137,793,833 of NC_091071.1, forward strand.
AATTAGTCTGATACTCAGCTGGTTAGCGTTAAGGGACTAGAACTCTAGTGTGGAGATCTGTTTTTTTGGTAATACCGGAAGATAAAGTTCATTCCTCAGGTATTAATTTTAGTCCTTAAATGTTTAGCAAGCACATGCTGTTGCAAGGCACCCTGCTAAGTACTGAGAGTAAAACACAAAGTGATTTGGAATTCTTTAAGGCACTCAATCTCTGAAGTAATAAACAAGTGTGATGTATCTATGTACACAGATACATAGATCTACTTATTTATCCATAGCATAATATTTCACTTTAATACCCAGAATATGAAATGTGATCATTAACTCTGGAAAGAAGGATGAAAGTTGGGAGAGTAACATTCTAAAACTTATTAGCCAGATGACTAAGGTACCTATTTTGAGCCTTAGTTTTCTCGTTTGCAACTAAGACTGTTCGACAAAATTAAGTGCATTCAGCTGATCTCGTCTCAAATCAAAGTTTTGCAACTATTTCAGAAACATTTGGCTTTAAATGTGTTTGAAAGATGTAATAAAAATAATATGCACAATTAAATAGAATTTTTTGCCTGATTGGAAGAACCTCCTTGTTCTTGACCCAAACTTGTAATTAAAAATTAAATGTTACCAATTTGACTTAGCTATATAAATAAAAAATGCATATGCAAGTTAATAAAATATTACTTTTTCTGTTTTACTTATTGTTTCATGCTGTATTTTGCTTGTCCAATGAGTTCAGTTTTTAAGGAAGTTTCCATCACTAGCTCATACCTGTAATACCTTAATTCTTAATTCTAAGAAGCTAGGACTTTTATGGCTCGTATAATGAAAGTGATTTTTACATGAAATCTTCAGAAAGGATGGTTCTTTTTCATTTAACAGCTTATTGAGATGTAATTCATAAGATACAATTCATCCATTTATAATGTAGAGTTCGGTGGTTTTTAGTGTATTCACAAAATTATGCAACTATCATCACAATCGATTTTAGAACATTTTCATCACGCCACAAGGAAACCTTGTACCTCGTAATAATACCTCCTGATCCTCCCGCTGACTCTCTAGCCCATTTTCAGCCTCAGGTGAGCACTTATCTACTTTCTCTCTGTGTAGATTTGCCTATTCTGGACATTTCATGTAATTTGAATCATACAATAAGTAGTTTTTTATGACTGACTTCTTTCAGTTAGCATAATGTTTTAAAAATTCATCTATATTGTAGCAAGTATCAGTACTTCATTTATATTTATTGCCAAATAGTATTCCATTTTATGTGTATACCACATTGTTTTTGACCCGTTCATCAGTTTATGGACATGTTGGTGGTTTCCATTTGTTGGCTATTATGAATAGTACTACTATGAATATTTATATTCAAGCTTTTGTGTGGACCTATGTTTTTGTTTCTTTTGTATTTACACCTAGGAGTGGAATTGCTGGGTTATATGATAACTGTATAGTTTCGCCATCTAAGGAACTGCCAGCCTGCTTCCCATAGGTGCCAGACCTCTTTGCACTCCTACTAGCAGTATATCAGGGATCTATCTGGTTTTTCCACATCCTCACAAATGCTTGTTATTTTCTTATTTCTTGATGATTGTTATCCTAGTAAATGTAAAGTGGTATGATTTTCAGTTGCATTGCCATGAATGTTTTGATTTGCATTTTCCTCAAGGTAGAATGGATAGTTCTTTATAAAAAATTAAAAAAAGTATTGCAGTGAAAAAGAAATTGGGAGGAAGTACAGAGAGAAAAAAGAATTTCAGGGATGGAGACATGGAGTCAGAGTTAAAGAACTGCCCAAGAGATAGGGCCTGGAACGCAATGCTCCATAGAAACAGTTTTTCTGGATTATGGCCATGTCCCAAGCCTCAGTGGTGGTGAAGTCATGACCCTTTAGGGAAAGCTAGGGGTGAATTTGTGTGTGGCTGTTTCTCAAACACAATATTCCCAGCAGAAATTTGCTTAGTCAGTTAGTCAAAACAATGTGGATGTGTTTACTTTCCCTACCCACCACCGTCCCAACTCAGAGTGCTCATCCCTGTCACCCTGTCATCAGTTTTGCATTTCCCTTCTCTTAGAATGACTTCCCCTGTTTTCTCTATCTGTTCTAATCCCATTCTTGACAGTGGGGTTAACACCTGGCCCGTCCCTTTTTTTTGCATACTCCCCTGACCTTTTGGACAACACTATCCTAATCCTTTTTAGTCCTTGTTCTGAATTTAGGAGGTTTACACCACTCAGCTTCATACTTAATGATAAAATTGTCTTGCACTGTGTGCATTGTTTTATGTGAGGTTCCATGTGTCCCAGTGTGTTTCTTAAAGGGAAAGAATGGATTTTTACTACTTAATATTGCCTATCAATCCAGAAACTTGGGTGGTTAGTAATGATATAGGTGCTTAGTGCAACTCATACTTGTTGAATTAGATCAAAGTGTTATTCTTCCATTTTCAACTAATCTCTTCTTAGAATTTTATAAATGTGGACAGATTCTCTCTGGCCTTGGGGAAAAAGTGCCCATCTTGTAAATTTATTCATGCAACACAAGAGGAAGGGTTTATTTTATGTTGTTGTTCAGTCACTAAGTCCTGTCTGACTCTGCAACCCCATGCACTGCAGCACCCCAGGCTCCTTAGTCATTCACTGTCTCCTGGAGTCTGCTCCCATTCATTCCACTGAGTCATTGATGCTGTCTCACCATCTCATCCTCTGCCACCCACTTTTCCTTTTGCCTTCAATCCTTCCCAGCATCAAGGACTTTTCCAGTGAGTCAGCTCTTCACATCAGGTAGCCAAAGTACTAGAATTTCACCCTCAGTCCTCCCAGTGAATATTCAGGGTTGATTTCCTTTAGGATTGACTCATTTGATCCCTTGCAGTAAGTTTGTTTCCAGGTCAGATTACACTTAAAATGATAACATTTCTCTAAGGAATTCCTAATTTATAGAAGATCTGTGGAGTGTCATCAATGCTTGTTATATTTGGGGAACTTTTCTATATACAAAATTATTTTTAGAACTTCTGTTTACATTTGTCAAAATCAGGTGGGCAATAGGGACTGAAGTGGCTTTCCTGCTAAATGTTAAACCCTAGCACCATGGCAGTGGGGCACTTAAGTTTAGAGATTCTGTTGTTGAGTTGTTGAATCTTTTGGGACATCGTACTCCACTTTTGTCCTTGAGTTCTCATTCCGAAATTAGAGATGGGCAAAGTCAAGCAAACAAGGCAAAGGTTAATACAGGCAGGCTAATAGGAAACAGATGAGAGTCATCAACCTGAAGTGAGGTCCCATTCGAAGCCTTCTTTCAGAGACCCAAGAGGACTTGAACTGGAAATTTGACCAGGAAGAGACTCCCTAAGCGACCTTGCTTCAGAGCACCGCAGATAAAAGCAAAGCAGAGTTCAGGGAAAGGTGATGGGTGACGGAAGGGCAGAGAAAGCACAATTACCTCTGGGTTGCCTCAAAACTACAAATTTAGAATAGAGCAAATAAAGCAAATGTGAATGCTTTCGTGAACCTATACAGACAGGTATATAACTAGAAAGATGTTCTGAAAAGGACTACTTGAATAGTTCAATAAAAATACACCCACACTAGCTGAATCCCAATTTTGAAACTCCCCTGAGGATGAGGGAACAGATTCTGAGTAACTGGAATATAGGACAAAGTAATTATTTAGACTTTGTTATGACACAGTAAAATTTATTGTAAATGGTAAGCAATTTATGTACTATGGATTTTCCTGATTCTGGACAAGTATCAGAGCCATAAATTACTGTGGATGACATTTTAGGGTTAATTTTTCAGCATCTGCTTAGACTGCCTCTCTAAGTGGTAAATTTGGAGGGACTGATAACAAAGTGGAACCAGAGTCTATAGGGTTGCTATGTGGCAAGCAGGAGGGGACAATATTTACTGAACACCTATTATGTTGCAGGCATTGTGCTGGACATTAATGTACATTCACTTGCTCAGTCTTTTCATTGGCCTTTTGCCTTTCTTTTAATCCTTACTTTAAATATGTGGAAACTGAGACCCAAGGAAGTTAAGGAACTTGACCATACATGAGGTTAAACTATAGCAACATAAGAATAGGGTCTTTTGGATTCCTTAGCATACTACCTTTTTTTTTTTTATATTTTACTTAAGGTTCATTGTTAAAATGCCTAACACTTTTATTTGATCAAATTCCTTTAGATATTACTTTGAGAAAATAAAACATAAAAGAAAATTCAAATTATTCAGAAGTTACCTTTTCATATAAACTCAAACTTTATTTTTACATCCTTATTTCCATAAATTTTTGTCTTTAGTAATTACCTACTTATTTTATTGTTTAGTTGAACAACGAAATAGATAATAAAAATAAGTCATGAGAAACGCTGGGTTGGAGGAAGCACAAGCTGGAATCAAGATTGCCAGGAGAAATATCAATAACTCAGATATGCAGATGACACCACCCTTATGGCAGAAAATGAAGAGGAAATAAAAAGCTTCTTGATGAAAGTGAAGAGGAGAATGAAAAAGTTGGCTTAAAGCTCAACATTTAGAAAACTAAGATCATGGCATCTGGTCCCATCACTCCATGGGAAATAGATGGAGAAACAGTGGAAACAGTGTCAGACTTTGTTTTTTTGGGCTCCAAAATCACTGCAGATGATAATTGCAGCCATACTCCTTGGAAGAAAAGTTCTGACCAACCTAGACAGCATATTCAAAAGCAGAGACATTACTTTGCCAACAAAGGTCCACCTAGTCAAGGCTATGGTTTCTCCTGTGGTCATGTATGGATGTGAGAGTTGGACTGTGAAGAAAGCTGAGCACCGAAGAATTGATGCTTTTGAACTGTGATGTTGGAGAAGACTCTTGAGAACCCCTTGGACTGCAAGGAGATCCAACCAGTCCATTCTAAAGGAGATCGGTCCTGGGTGTTCATTGGAAGGACTGACGCTAAAGCTGAAACTCCAATATTTTGACCACCTCATGCGAAGAGTTGACTCATTGAAAAAGACTCTGATGCTGGGAGGGATTGGGGGACAGGAGGAGAAGGGGATGACAGAGGATGAGATGGCTGGATGATATCACCGATTCGATGAACATGAGTTTGAGTGAACTCCAGGAATTGATGATGGACAGGGAGGCCTGCTGCTGCTGCTAAGTCACTTCAGTCGTGTCCGACTCTGTGCAACCCCATAGACGGCAGCCCATCAGGCTCCCCCATCCCTGGGATTCTCCAGGCAAGAACACTGGTGTGGGTTGCCATTTCCTTGTCCAATCCATGAAAGTGAAAAGTGAAAGTGAAGTCATTCAGTCTTGTCCGGCTTTAGCAACCCCATGGACTGCACCCTACCTGGCCCCTCCGTCCATGGGATTTTCCAGGCAAGAGTACCGGAGTGGGGTGCCATTGCCTTCTCCACAGGTAGGCCTGGTGTGCTGCAACTCATGGGGTCACAAAGAGTCAGACATGACTGAGCAACTGAACTGAACTGAATGAATATATTCAGTCAAATTAGTTAAAATTTACGTGGTATATTACTGTGCAACAAAAAGTGGTTATGTATTATATACCGTGTTTGATATCACTTGAACATATTGTCTTCAATGTGTAATTCTATTACTTTATTAAATAACCATGCCAGAATCTTCTCAAACTAGTTCACTTTTAGACACAATGTCTGTGTCTGAATTCTAACAGAAATCAGAATTTGCCAGCCAACACTGAATTGGAAAACGCCTCCATTCAAAATTTCCTACAAATGATCTTTAGAAATATACTTTAAATTTCATTCTAGTGAAACCAAGAGTGAATCTTAATGGGCTAAAACAAAATAGATTTTTGGATTGATTTTTCCCATAAAATATGCAAAGCCCTATTTTTAAATAGATTTTTTTTTCCATCTGCAATATTGCTCTTTTTCTCTATTAACCAATGAATTTATCTAAAACATTTTTTTTCAGACTTAGATTACAATAGAATTAACATCTTAGAACTATCAAGGTGGATGGATGGAAAGTACAGAGGAAGACCAGATTTTAGACCATGTTGACTTTGAGCCAGTGTTTTGCCTGTTGTTCTCAAGAATTATGTGCAAGTTTTACTGCCTTTAAAATGGTTTTCAGCTTCAGTTCTTCAGAACATCATCATTTGTTAAGCAATATAGCCATGCACAATTGTAACAAGCTGGAACACTGTTGTTCCCTACCCGCTTACTTCACAAGTATACTAGGCAGACTGTATACACCAGACAACATCCATGTAAGATGTCCCTCTACATCTTTCTCTTTTGCTTGCATCTTGTTAGTTACAAAGATACATACTGTGTCAGGCACTAAGCTGGTTTCAACAGCCATTTATTTAGATTGTGTGAACTGGAGCTGAACTTGAACCCAATTAATAGCAACTGAACTTGAACAAACTGATATGAAATCATTACAGGCTCAGTTCCCTGGTCCATTATCCCTGAAGAGATCATCCGACAGCACTCCAGGTGCCTTTTCTATGCCAAATCTTGGTGCAGTGCCCAATCAGAGAGTGTCAGGGGATTAGAAGTTCAGTTGCATCGGAGTTAGCTCATTACCACATTTCTGATCGCTTTCACAGAGAGGAGAGGTGGCGATCCCACTGGGTGGGATTGCAGAAAAGGCTTTGTTTTCAACACCATCTGGCACACGGTTGGCACTCATTAACACAGCACAACGTCGATTAAAATAATAATTGTACACGGCAGCGACACTGCATAGATAGGTCCCCACCTTTGGCCTCCCAGCAAAGGAAATGGAAGAAAGAGAAAGCTGAGAGATGTCTCTGGTAACCATGGTCACTGAGCTTGCATCTGTCTTGGTTCCTATACCTTCCCCAATTCATCTACCTTAGTTTCATTTTCATGTATTTATTTATTTTTAGCATAGTGACCTTTTTCTTTTTGGACTGGGATAGCAATGAGCCTGACTCTGTTCCCAGTTCATAGGCACCCTAATTATGGCTCTCCAGCTATATACCTAGACAATCCATGCTGTAGTACAGCCAGGAATATTTGCAAAAGGGCATTTTATAGAGTGATAGTTCTTCTGCAACTGAAATTAAATATAATTGAGGGTTTTAGGCTTTCCCCCTTTAAAGTTTACATGAATGGACTCACCCATTCAGGTGATTAGTAAGACTGCATGGGGTCGCAGAGAGTCGGACTCGGCTGAAGTGACTGAGCATGCGTGCATGCATTGTCCTTCCTTAAGATAGCAAGTGTGGATTTATTTACATTAGCATCTCCCAGATGGGGCTGGCAGCATATGCTTTGATTTGTTCCTAGGAGTTTCCTTGGAAGGTTGCACACTGTGGTTGGGCATAGGAGTGCAGGCTTTCAACGGTGTCTTCTTGGGTTTGAATCCTCTCTTACCATGTGCTAGATGTGTGGCCAGGACCAAGCTTCCCTGTTCCCTCACATATATATGTGTGTGCGCATGCTAAATGGGTTCAGTTGTGTCTGCCTCTTCGCCACTCTATGGACTGTAGCCTACTAGGCTCCTCTGTCCTTAGATTCTGTAGGCAACAATACTGGAGTTGAGTTGCCATGCATTCCTCCAGGGGATCTTCCCAACCCAGGTATCAAACCCATGTCCCTTATTTCTCCTACACTGGCAAGAATGTTTTTTACCACTGTAGCCATCTGGGAAGCACTTCCTTAGCTATGCAATGAGATAAAAGACATCATTAAGCTTTGAATCACTTAAACAGCTGTGAAGACTATCAAAACACAGAATTGTCACTGATGCTTGGTAAGCTCTTGATCAGCTTTAGCTTTGATCATGGATGCATCAACATCATTTTTCTGCAAGGGTTCTTTCTTCCTTGTATCTACTTAACTTATCCCCCCCACCTCACCCTGCCAAATGATAGCACTTGCTACCTGTGGTAATGGAGGTGGTGGTGATGCAGACATCTGATCAACTCTTTCTGGTAAAACATGTTAATTACTTGTTGTGCCAGACCAAGGTGAGAAGAAACTATTTCATATGGCTAATTTCTCTACAGATATTTAATTAGAGAGCCCAGTTAGATTTCTGGATCAAGAAGTTCCCATGGAGAAGGGATACGCTACCCATATCAATCTTCTTGGGCTTCCCTGGTGGCTCAGAGGGTAAAGAATCCACCTGCAATGAGGGAGACCTGGGTTTGATCCCTAGGTTTGGAAGATCCCCTGGAAGAGGGTATGACAACCCACTCCACTATTCTTGCCTGGAGAATCCCCATAGACAGAGGAGCCTGGCAGGCTACAGTCCATGGGGTCAAAAGAGTGGGACACGATTGAGCGATTAAGTGCCACAGAGCACATGTTCATACCATGATTGTTCATAAAGTAAATCATTTGTTTCCTGGGCAGCTTTTGCAGATGGCATACCACAGAAATTATTTGTCTATTTCAAGGCTGTAGGTGAGTGTTATCACAAATGGTCATGTGGTGCTCTCTGGTTTTGAAACCATCAGCAGCATGCCCTCCAGCAACTTTTGTGTCTTGTGATATTGAGTGTAACCAAGATTATTTATTTATTTATTCTGTTTGCCATTTGGAATGTGGAGAAGTCTTCAAGAAACTGGCTTTCTGCAGGAGTGTTTAATAAATGTCATTCATTACACCAACAGAAGATGACAGACTTTTCAGATGCAGGAGAAAGATTAAATGCATTTGGTTGAAGCAGCAGCACTAAAAAGGGCTGCATCTGTGTATTGTTGCTGTTTATCTTCTCTCCAGCAGTGGAATATTGAGCTTCCACAGGCAGTGATTCAGGTATTAATGCCGAGTTTAGGTCGGGCAAGAATGTGTTCAGTCTGTGACACTTAGATAGCAAAGGCAAACTGCTCATGGCCATTTGTCAGGAGTTTCTGTGTGCCAGTGATTGCATGCTTGTGGCTCATAATCAGAGTGATTCACAGCAACCGTTAGAAGGGCTTACTGGGGCCGTGTTTTCCTTTTGGACTGCCGTCATTGCCAAAAATGTCATTGTTTCTCCTACAGACATGCCCATTTGACATACGTACTGTGCCCTTTTGTTAGGCTAAACAGCTTGCTGCTAACATCGTGGGTGACTTTTATCTCTTGAAGGTTGTGTCTCCCACCAGTCCCTTGAAGAAGAAATTGGAATAAATGCTCTGTTTTCTTTTTTCTTCAGTGATAACTCAGACAGTTGACAGGATTTGTGATACGATGTTCTCTCAGGAAGCCTGGTTTCTAGATGATCTACCTTGGTGTTACTATCTACACACTTGAGAATCAACAAGGAGATGTCATGTTATTGGTTTCTTGGTTTCCATGGAACTGGATCCGTGGTCTGGGTTACTGTTGAGCACACGTGTAAAAACTGCAGAGTGGCTCTGAGATCCAAGGATGTCTCCCATCCTTACTCTCTCATCCCTCAACACGTGTATGTTTGTATCTGACCTTGTAATCAGTAGTTGACATTTCTGATACTATACAGAAAAGTTCTTAATGACCTGGATAATCATGATGGTGTGGTCAGTCATCCAAAGCCAGACATCCTGGAGTATGAGGTCAAGTGGGTTTTAGGAAGCATTACTATGAACAAAGCTAGTGGACATGATGGAATTCCAACTGAGCTATTTATAATCTTACATTATGATGCTGTTAAAATGTTGCACATAATATGTCAAGAAATTTGGAAAACTCAGCAGGGGCCACAGGACTGGAAAAGGTCAGTTTCCATTCCAATCCCAAAGAAAGGCAATACCAAAGAATGTTCAAACTAGTGTACAGTTGCACTCATTTCACATGCTAGCAAGGTAATGCTCAAAGTCCTTCAAGCTAGGCTTCAGCAGTATGTGAACTGAAAACTTTCAGCTGTAGTACTAACTGGGTTTAGAAAAGGCAGAGGAACAAGAGATCAAATTGTGAACATCCACTGGATCATAGAAAATGGGAATTCAAAATAATACATACACTTCTGCTTCATTGACTACATTAAAGCCTTTGAGTGTGTGGATCACATCAGATCAGTTCAGTTCAGCCACTCAGTCATGTCTGACTCTTTGCAACCCCATGAACCGCAGCTCGCCAGGCCTCCCTGTCCATCACCAACTCCTGGAGTCCACCCAAACCCTTGTCCATTGAGTCAGTGGTGCCATCCAACCATCTCATCCTCTGTTGTCCCCTTCTCCTCCTGCCCCCAATCCCTCCCAGAATCAGAGTCTTTTCCAATGAGTCAACTCTTCGCATCAGGTGACCAAAGTATTGTAGTTTCAGCTTCAACATGAGTCGTACCAATGAACACCCAGGACTGATCTCCTTTAGGATGGACTGGTTGGATCTCCTTGCAGTCCAAGGGACTCCAGAGAGTCTTCTCCAATACCACAGTTCAAAAGCATCAATTCTTCGGTGCTCAGCTTTCTTTATAATCCAACTCTCACATCCATACATGACCACTGGAAAAACCATAGCCTTGACTAGACTGACCTTTGTTGACAAAGTAATGTCTCTGCTTTTTAACATGCTGTCTAGGTTGGTCATAACTTTCCTTCCAAGGAGTAAGTGTCTTTTAATTTCATGGCTGCAATCACCATCCACAGTGATTTTGGAGCCCAGAAAAATAAAGTCAGCCACTGTTTCCACTGTTTCCTCATCTATTTCCCATGAAGTGATGGGACCGGATGCCAAGCCAACTTTTCCACTCTCCTCTTTCACTTTCATCAATAGGCTCTTTAGTTCTTCTTCACTTTCTGCCATAAGGATGGTGTTATCTACATATGAGGTTATTGATATTTCTCCCGGCAATCTTGATTCCAGCTTGTGCTTCATCCAGCTCAACATTTCTCATGATGTACTCTCATATAAGTTAAGTAATCACATCAAGCAGTGGAAAATTCTGAAAGAGATGGGAATACCAGACCACCTTACCTGCCTCCTGAGAAATCTGTGTGCAGGCCAAGAGGCAACAGTTAGAACTGGTCATGGAATAATGATCTGGTTCAAAACTGGGAAAGGAGTACATCAAGGCAGTTTATTATCACCCTGCTTATTTAACTTATATGCAGAGTACATCATGCAAAATCCCGAGGTGGATGAATCTCAAGCTGGAATCAACATTGCTGGAAGAAATAGCAATAACCTCAGATATGCAGATGATGCCACTGTAATGGAAGAAAACAAGGAACTAAAGAGCCTCTTGATGAAGGTGAAAGAGGAGAATGAAAAAGCTGGTTTAAAACTCAGCATTCTAAAAGCGAAGGTCATGGCATCTGGTCACATCACTTAATGGCAAATAGGTAAGGAAAAAAATCTGAACAGTGGCAGATTTTATTTTCTTGGGCTCCAGAATCACTGCAGAGTCTGATTACAGCCATGTTTGCTGCTTGCAAGAAAAACTATGACAAAACTAGACAACATATTAAAAACCAGAGAGATCACTTTTCTGACAGAGGTCCATATAGTCAAAGTCATGTATTTTTCCAGTAGTCATGAATATCGGATGTGAAAGTTGGACCATAAAGAAGGCTGAGCTCTGAAGAATTGATGCTTGTGAACTGTGGTGCTGGAGAAGACTCTTGAGAGTCCCTTGGACTGCAAGGAGATCAAACCAGTCAATCCTAAGGAAATCAATCCTGAATATTAATTGGAAAGACTGATGCTGAAGCTCCAATCCTTTTGCCACTTGATGGGAAGAGCCAACTCATTGGAAAAGACCCTGATGCTGGGAAAGATTGAGGGAAGGAGGAGAAGAGGGCAACAGAGAATCAAAGGCATCACCAATTCAATGGACAGGAGTTTGAGCAAACTCTGGGAAATAACGAAGGACAATAGAAGCCTGGAGTGCTGTAGTCTGGGAGTCGGGAGTCGCAGAGTGGGAAATGACTTAGAGACTGAATAACAATCTTGGTTCCTGCTCACCTGTATTCCTGCTTGTTTTCTCAAGCTATATCTGTCCCAACTCTCTGGATTAGTTCCTCATTGAACAGACATCTATGCAGTGCGCACAGTGTTCTAGAGTCTGGGCATACAGCGGTAAAAAGCTATACATGTCTCTGCTCTCAGGAAGCTTCCGTCCTGGCTCAGTCACTAAGTATTTGTACATAAATGATAGTGTCACAGGAGCAAAGAAAATTAAACAAGTTAAAGGAACTCTGAGAGGACTGCTTTTAGAGGAGAGGGAAAGGCAGAGGCGTCTTCAGAACAGAGGGATAGTTCAAAGGTTCTAAGGCACTTTGGGTGTATCAGGGAAGATCCAGAGAGAAAAAGATCACATGACTGGAGTGTAGCGAGCAATGGGAAGGGGAGTCAGGTGAAAGAAAAAGCCATGTCATCTGGAGTCTTGTAGGTTGTACGAGATGACAAGAGTTGATTTTATTCTAATGGAAATTGTGAAAGATGGGAACCTGAGGCAGGATAGTGCCAAAGTCTGATTTATTTTATGTCTATTTCTGCCTCTTTGATTGAAGCTTCACTTCCACTGCCAGAATACTAGCCCCGTCCTAGCTTCTGCCAAGCGTTTTGACATTTAGCCTTAAAAATGTTCACAAACGTGCATGTGCTCGCTTCTCATTATTATGCTGTGTCTAAAATATAGACCAGCTTTGTTTGGGTATCAGAGCGTTCCTCCACTGCCTACCATCATCCACCACCACTCATGCCCCTTCCTGTTGGAGTCATTCTCTGACTGCAGCAGGCCGAGGTAACCCCACTTGCTCTGTAGAGTCTCTGGGCCTGGTCCCCACCACTCTTCTTACCTGGTCCTGTGAGTCTTCTGTCCTGTGGGCTGGGAGCTCATCCAGTGTAGTGTCCTTATATTATTCATGTAAGCTTTTTTCAGCTTGTACTTTAGTACCTTGAACATAATGGGAGACAGATGAATAGATGGATGAATGACTGGATGAATACCCACTAAAACCTTACCACTAAGATGTCACATCTCCTGGGAAGCTCTCTCCAACCCTGTTAATATAGGTCTCTTTCTTGGCTCCTGAAGCACTTTGCAGTGACTGTTTGGTTGTTGTTAGTGGCATTGCCTCATGCGTTACTGTGTATAGGTCGGTCTCTTCAGAGCCCTTTGAGGGCCAAGGACTATGTCATACTCATCTTCGTTTCCCCAGGACTTAGCACAGTTCCTAGAACTTAGCAAGTTTCTGTAAATGCCTGCACAATCTAAATGTTAAACAGGCTATAAAGCTCCGAAAAAACAAATGGACTCTAGAAGTAGATGATCAGACTGACTCCTGGGCTAGATGTGTTTCCTTTAGGAATTTGTAATCTCCCAGAGATTTCCCAATCAATCCAATTTAGAGGTTTTTGTTTTTTCCTTTCAAGTAATTTTGACCATGACTCAAAGAAAAAACAAAAATGGATTTTACAATGCAACCCAGCAAACACATGTGGCCTAACTGTTCTTAACAGTGTAGCTTTACTATGTGTAATAGTCTAGTATTTTCTATACTGTTCTCTATACATGGTTTAAAATGTTGGTTATGACCCCTTAAATTGATTTCAAGGCTCATGAATGAGTTGTATCCTACAGAGTCAGAAAATCCTGCTTTCAAGGATCAAGAAATTCTCCTGAGGTGAATTTCAGAGAAAGCAACATAGACTTTAATGGCTCTTTGAATATTTGCACAAAACTATCAGTGATCATATGGTAAACAGAGAAGAAAATGCTGCCATTGACAAATGCTTAGGCTGTTTACTGTAGGAGTACCATTGCCATTTAGAATTAAATTGTTGTTGAGTGCTGAAAAGTTAGCAGAAGCAGGTCTCTTAGTGACTTAGTCCACCATATTTGTACATAACATGGTGAATGTTTTAGGTAAATTTGTTGCTTCTAAAATGAAAACCACGGGCCCACTGAAATGTAGGGAACTTATCATTTCCTCTGCCAATATGTTTATATAAATATTGCCACCGTTAAGCATGCTCAAATAGCGGAACTATTTCAGTCTTTTTATCTCTTTAAAACTAATTTAAATCTGAATGTTAAAAGACTGTTTGATACCATATGTTTGTTTTAGATAGAAAACGAAATCTATTCTAAACATAAGGGTTTATGAAATCTGTATTCTAAACATAAAGTCTTATGAAATCAGTGTATAGTCTGTGGTAGATTGCTTCATGATCACAGATTCCTCACATCTTGGTCCATATGCCCTTTGTAATGTGACTTTGCTACTCCTCCCTTTCTGAAGGAGAAGGTATTTCCTTACCCCTTCCTAAAATATGTTCTCATAAGCTTTGCTAAAAATCCAGCATTTTCTGGGTAATAAGTCTTTTTCTTGTGGTGTGTAAGTCTAGTCTGAAATTGATAGGTTTTCTCTTCAAAGACCATTAGAAAGCTACTTTTGACAATGCCCATGGGCAATGGACAAAGAGTATCATGGGCTTTTTGTGAAAATGTTGGGTAGTCTTTAAGAACACAAACACCAAAGGCAGTCACAAATTGAAAAGATATCCATCATACATCCTGTGTATACAGAAGAAACACATTAAACGATTTAGCAATGTCACTGGCATCACCAAACATTGTGTTTCATTTTGAGGCCTAAACACCAAATACCTCAGTGGAAGGAACCTGTGTGTGTGCACTTTTCCAGTGTATATAGATAACATAACTATTGGATGACCTAGACAAGCATAGTACAAAGACAGTTCTGATAGCATCAAATCTTTCATGGATAGCTTATAAGGGCAATTCCTTCTTTTCAATGTGAGCCTTTTTGGAAAGCAGCACCGTGTATTGCTTTGCTTGCCCTGAGACGACCTGAAGTTGAGATTATGATCCTTCATCTCAGATTAAAGAAGGCTTGTCTCAGTAGCCATTTGACAAGTTCAAATACTGGCTGATTTAGATACTGGTCTCTTATCAGCACCTGTAAATTAATGCTTTTCATAGGTTGGGGTCTATGTTGTTAAGTTTTGTTGTCAGAGTCCCTCTCATCTTGGTAGATTATGCTTTAATTTGCTATTTGTGACTTCCCATTATTTTCCATTTCATGCTCTTTAGTTATAATAAATACTAGGGCTTCCCAGGTGGCTCAGTGGTAAAGACTCCACCTGCTATTTCAAGAGATACTGGAGACACTGGTTCAATCCCTGGGGCAGAAAGATCCCCTGGAAAAGGAAATGGCAGCCCATTCCCATATTCTTGCCTGGGAAATCCCATGGACAGAGAAGCCTGGCAGGCTGTAGTCCATGGGGTCGAAAAAGAGTCTGACACAACTTAGTTACTAAACAACAAGAAAAACCTAATATAATACAGTATTTATCAATATCATGGACTTGTGATATAAGCTAGATAAAACAGGTATCACCTTCAAGTTAAAAAATATTTCACAGTCTGGCATAACATGGTTTATTCTTAGGACTTGTGCAAAAAAAAAAAAAAATGATATTAACTTACTTAGAATCTGTCACGTATAGTAGTCTTAGATTTTTGGTCTTTGGCCAGTTCTTTTATGTGACTGAAACCCAGTCATGCCTGTGACTCTCAAAAATACATTTGTAGAAAATACTTTAAATTCAAACCAAACTGTATTTCCCATACTTAGGATTAGCGAAGCGAGCCCTCTATGTTCAGATATCTTTTCCTTGGCGGTTAGAGCTTTAATACTATTAGCAAAAGTAGTTTGCCCCTTCTCTTGAAGAATCATAGAAACACAATGTAGCTTTGTACCTGCAGCCTTTGAATTTTGATGCATGTTACACAATGCCAGGAGTTACACAGAAAAGTCAATAGTGGTCCGTGGATCATTGCCTTGCTATGCCACTGGGTGAATTAGTCTGCTGGTAAAATGTGCTCCAGCTTGTGTAATGGACCTATTTAGTAGGAAGACAGCAGCCATATGAAACACCTGGGTGGTCTTCAGGGTACTTTCAAGTGGATTAGATTTCAGTTGTCTAATGTGAGGTCACAAAGGTTTGGACAGCTGGGGCCAGTTCCACATGATGAGTAGAATATGACCCCTAGCTACCGGATGCATAAGGTAAAAGGTGCCCGAGGTCACTGCTGATCCTTGGGCTCTGGGAGTAACTATGGGTCAGCAAGGGAGGTCTCAAACCATAGTCACAAATGTTGGAAATGTCTCCTTGCAGGACAGGACAGAGAGAGTCAGATTTTCCTCTGGCACTTTTATTAGACATGTTCCCTTCCAGGGGAGCCCAGTTTCTGTGTTTTCTGGATTGAGCTTCAGTTGAGTCTTGTTTAGAATTTTAAATGCTATTAAGTAGAAACTATGCCTTCCACATCAGAGGAAGCAAGAGAGGCATCAGGTCCCTTTGCTACAACACAGCAGACAGCATTTGAGGCACACAGGCATTGGCATAAAACTATCTTTTGAATGTTCCTAAGAGATAACAGTGGCTCCATAGCACCCAACTTTTTCCAGTCCTTCCAGGAACTTTGAATGATCCAATAAAATGTAACGACCAAAGGTTTCAAATGTAGCTGATAAATCATATAGATGTGTGCCCAGGATGCCTAAAATTCACTTGTGGATGTTTCTCATCTATCATGAAGGACTTAGTGATTTGAATTTAGTACTTTGATGTTGCAGGTAATTGTTTGCAACTGCAGCTCAATGGCCTGAAGGCATTGCTTGATTTTTCCCTTTCTCATCTTGTAAAGCGGAGAAGGCAATGGCACCCCACTCCAGTACTCTTGCCTGGAAAATCCCTTGGACGGAGGAGCCTGGTAGGCTGCAGTCCATGGGGTCGCGGACACGACTGAGCGACTTCACTTTCACTTTTCACTTTCCTGCAATGGAGAAGGAAATAGCAACCCACTCTAGTGTTCTTGCCTGGAGAATCCCAGGGACGGGGGATTGCACAGTCAGACACAACTGAAGCAACTTAGCAGCAGCAGCAGCAGCAGCATCTTGTAAAGAACTGGTGAAGTAGTCTTTCAGAGGTTGTTTTCAACTCAGTGGGAGCCCTGGCCTAAAATCTAGGACAAAAGAAAGTTTCCATGAACACTTCCTGCAGACCAACATCATTGCCCTAATGAACCATCCCAAATGTGCTCCCTGCTGAGGGAAACAATCCTCCCCAACCCAAATCCCCTCCACTGAACACTTATCCAAATTCACTTTATGGCTTTTATAAGGAAATTGATAAAGAACCCATTTGGAAAATATAACTTCACTTACATTTTTAGTCAACATATTTAATATATTTATAAGCTACAAATGTCTTTCCAAAATGTATTTTAATCAGTTCTTCAGTACTTGAACAAAATGCTGTAGATTGGCTCTCTTTGGAAGCCTTAGTCTTTTTCAAATTATATCAAATTAAAACTATCCCAGTTTAAGACCTTCCGACAGGAATGATCTTCTAACCAGATTACTCAGTCACTTTCTTCTCTAGTTGTTTGATTCATGCCTATTTTCAGGCTGAGCAAATCTTATTAGTATCCATGCAAGTAGGCCCATCTCTAGCCTCCAAAGTCATATGCCCCTCTGCCTACTAAATAGGAGTCATCATTTTATACCAGTTTATCAATTCATACATGCTATGCATTTCAAAAATCCGTTTAAACGTGAACTGTCCTAAAGAACCTTTTCAAGTAAACTCAACTATTTTCCTTCTACTTTTCCGATAGGTTGCCATAAATCTTATAAAGATAGCTTAACTTCATAAATATCAAGTATGTAAGATTGTAAACTGTAGAAAACTGAAAAATCAACTGACCAGGCAATAGATCCCTTTATAAACTGCAGTAACTGACAAGAGTGTGGTTAACATTTCAGAGCCTCTACTGAAATTATTTAGCATTGATGTTGATGTCACTTTTATGCTCACTTATCATTAAATTGCACGGGTGATAACATGCTGCCTTAGTGTGAATAGTGTTTGTTTTAAAGTAAATGTTTAGGAAAAACATTTACTGAGGAAAAAAATGTGTTAGGTGAAAGGAAACAAACCCGACAAGAATAATTTATTTACTTACAGGTGGCACAGACCCCTTTCATGAACCCAAAAGCCCCCTGGTCTGAACCATTTTAGAATCCCAAAGATTTCTGAATTTAGAAGTTTCTCTTTGTTCCCCTCGCTCTGTTTGGTTCAGTTCAGCAGGCATCTGGTAAGCACCCAGCCTGCTACATGGTTGTCTAAGGTGAGTTGCTTGCTATCTGAGCCCTTACAATATAATGTCACCCTACCTTACTCTCCTCCCCATCACTCTCTCTCTTCTCATATTCCTGTTTAAGAACTTGCTTTATCCCTAACGTAAACGCCCACATTTATGTATGTACGTGTTTATTATCTGTCTCCCTCTAGCTATTTACATGTACTGCAAGATTAAGACCTTTGTGTGTTCTGAGCTGATGTATCCAGAATGCCTAGAAGATGGCTTAGTATATTTTAGGCATTCAGAAAAGTTATGTCAGATGGATACATTAAGAGGAGACAGGAAACAAAATACAACTTTATACATAAGACAAAACAGTATGTGTCATACCCTAAAAAGGCACAGAAGCAGAACCACATTTTATGGGACTCTCAATGTATAAAACTTGGGAAGGTTGCATTTAAGAAAAGAAACATACATTTTATGTACAAAAATATAAAGGACTGCTTATTTTAAATGAAGGAAAAAAATCACAATCTTAAAAAATTAATAAAGCTAATATACTAAAGATGTAAGATAATATGAAAAATATTTTATTAATTATATTTAATTGGCTACATATTAATCAATGCCTAAAATAATTATTACACTTTTTCCTACAAATTTGACTGCATAATCTTTGACAATCTTTTAATACATGATATTATTTTTTATATATTGAATGAACAGATAATACAGTCCTTGCTGTAGCATGGTAATCAAAATGTTTTTTGTCTAAGTAATGTTTAGCATGTATAAACATGAAGCTTCACACATATATTTTTGTAATCTGTAAAATGGGTACAGGTCTATGTCTTACTAGCATAGGAATTTTAATTCTATGCTACAGTTTCAAATATATTCCATAAAAGAGGACTTCCTATTTGTGAAGTTATCAGTGAAAATGGAATTATCTGATTAGTGAATTACATACAATTTAAAACATGGACTGAGAGACCTAGTGCATGTCTAAGACATGGCATTAATTGACTTTAAATAAAATGAGAAATTTGATATTGCCATGTGGTTAACAATATGAAACACTATAGTATGGTGTATATCAGCTGGATAAAATGTGAAAACTTCAATATGAGAAAAAGCATATACCCTCAGGAACACAGCAATGATATACTTCAAGACAGAGGTATAAGCATCCTCAGAGAAAAGTATAATTCCCAATAAAAGTCAGTTACAAAAACCTTCGCTTGTTTTTATAGCAATGTTACTCTCATTTAAGCTTTCTAAATATTAAAAATATCTTATCGTGTGTCTGCTCATTCTTAACTGTTGTGTCGCTAGATACTTCTGTGAATTGCTTGCATTTGTCGCATTGTGTGTTGAACAGACTTTAGGTTTTGCAATCCAAAAGGAAAGAAAAATAGTGCTGTTCATCAACTTGAACTTCTTTTTTCTTTTATGGCAATACTGGGAGTTACTTTGTTAATGGAGTGATATTTAAGGCCGAAGTATTTGGAAAATTGAAATTCTGCTAAAATGTGACTTGGTTTCTCTCATGTGGTTTTTCCATCACAATATCTGAAAGCATGTCACAGCTGCTGCATTCATCACAAGCTAGGCACAAGACTTGCTCAGGCACTGCTACAGTGAAAGTGATCTCTTCTGGGGGCTTTGCCATAAATTTCACTGCTATTCAGACATTCAGTTCAATTCACTTGCTCAGTTGTGTCTGGCTCTTTGCAACCCCATAGACTGTGGCATGCCAGTCTTCCCTGTTCTTCACCAACTCCTGGAGCTTGCTCAAACTTATGTCCATCCAGTCGGTGATGTCTCATCCCATTGTTCCCTTCTCCTCCCACCTTCAATCTTTCCCAGCATCAGGGTCTTTTTCAGTGACTCAGCTCTTCACATCAGGTGGCTAAAGTATTGACGTTTCAGCTTCAGCATTAGTCCTTCCAGTGAATATTCAGGACTTATTTCCTTTAGGGTTGACTGGTTGGATCTGCTTGCAGTCCAAGGGACTCTCAAGAGTCTTCTCCAACACCACAGTTCTAAAGTATCGATTCTTTGGCACTCAGATTTCTTTTACTCCAACTCTTTCATCCATACATGACTACTGGAAAAGCCATGGCTTTGACTAGATAGACCTTTGATGGCAAAGTAATGTCTCTACTTTTAATGTGCTGTCTAGGTTGGTCATAGCTTTTCTTCCAAGGAAGAAGCGTCTTCTAATTTCATGGGAGCAATCACTATTTGCAGTGATTTTGGAGTCTCCCAAAATAGTCTCTCACTCTTTCAATTTCCCCATCTATTTGCCATGAAGTGATGGATCCAGATGCCATGATCTTAGTTTTCTAAATGCTGAGTTTTAAGCCAACTTTTTCACTCTCTTCTTTCACTTTCATCAAAAGACTCTTTAGTTCTTCTTTGCTTTCTGCCATAAGAGTGGTGTCATCTGCATATCTGAGGTTATTGTTATTTCTCCCAGCAATCTTGATTCCAGCTTGTGCATCATCCAGACCAGCATTTCTCATGATGTACTCTGCATGTAAGTTAAATAAGCAAAGTAAAGTAACAGTATACAGTCTTGGCATACTCCTTTCCCCTTTGGAAAGGAGTCTGTTGTTCTATGTCCAGTTTTAACTGTTGCTTCTTGACCTGCATACAGATTTCTCAGGAGGCAGTAAGGGGGTCTGGTACTTCCACTTCCTCAAGAGTTTTCCACAGTTTGTCATGATCCACATAGTAAGGCTTTGGCGTAGTCAATAAAGCAGAAGTAGATGTTTTTCTGAAACTCTCGTGCTTTTTCTGTGATCCAACAGATGTGGCAATTTGATCTCTGGATCCTCTCCCTTTTCTAAATCCAGTTTGAACATCTGGAAGTTCATGGATCACGTATTGTTGAAGTCTGGCTTGGAGAATTTTGAGCGTTACTTTGCTAGCTTGTGAGATGAGTGCAGTTGTGTAGTAGTTTGAGCATTCTTTGGCATTGCCTTTCTTTGGGATTGGAATGAAAACCCACATTTCCAGTCCTGTGGCCACTGCTGAGTTTTCCCAATTTGCTGGCATATTGAGTGCAGCACTTTCACGACATCATCTTTTAGGATTTGAAACAGCTCAACTGGAATTCTATCACCTCCACTAGCTTTGTTCATAATGATGCTTCCTAAGGCCCACTTGACTTGCATTCCAGGATGTCTGCCTCTAGGTGAGCAATCAATTATCTGGATCATGATCCTTTTTGTATAGTACTTCTGTACATTCTTGCCACCTTTTCTTAATAGCTTCTGCTTCTGTTAGGTCCATACCATTTCTATTCTTTATTGTGCCCATCTTTGCATGAAATCTTCCCTTGGTATATTTAATTTACCTGAAGAGATCTCTAGTCTTTCCCATTCTGTTGTTTTCCTCTATTTCTTTGCATTGATCACTGAGGAAGGGTTTCTTATCTCTCCTTGCTATTCTTTGGAACTCTGCATTCAGATGGGTATATCTTTCCTATTCTCTTCTGCCTTTACCTTCTCTTCTTTTCTCTGCTATTTGTAAGGCCTCCTCAGAAAACCATTTTGCCTTCTTGCATTTCTTTTTCTTTGGGATGGTCTTGATCTCTGCCTCCTGTAAAATGTCACAAACATCCTTCCATAGTTCTTCAGGGACTTTATCAGATTCTAATCCCTTGAATCTATTTGTCACTTCCACTGTATAATCGTAATGGATTTGATTTAGGTCATACCTGAATGGTCTAGTGGTTTTCTCTATGTTCTTCAGTTTAAGTCTGAATTATGCAATAAGGAGTTCAAGATCTGAGCCACAGTGAGCTCCTGGTCTTGCTTTTGCTGACTGTATAGAGCTTCTCCATCTTTGGCTGCTAAGAATACAATCAGTCTGATTTTTGTATTGCCCATCTGGTGATGTCCATGTGTAGAGTCTTCTCTTGCGTTGTTGGAAGAGAGTATTTGCTATGACCAGTGAGCTCTCTTGTCAAAACTCTGTTACCCTTTGACCTGCTTCATTTAGTACTGCAAGGCCAAATTTGCCTGTTACTCCAGGTATCTCTTGACTTCCTACTTTGCATTCTAGTCCCCTATAATGAAAAGGACATCTTTTTTTGGTGTCAGTTCTAGTGGGTCTTGTAGGTTTTCATAGAACTGTTCAACTTCAGCATCTTCGGCATTACTCATTGGGGCATAGTCTTGGATTATTGTGATATTGATTGCTTTGCCTTGGAAATGAACAGAGATCATTCTGTCGTTTTTGAGACTGCACCCAAGAACTGCATTTTGGACTCTTACTATGAGGGCTACTCCGTTTCTTCTAATGGATTCCTGCCCACAGTAGTAGATATAATGGTCATCTGAGTTAAATTCACCCATTCCAGTCCATTTTAGTTCACCGATTCCCAAAATGTCCATGTTCACTCTGGCCAATTCCTGTTTTACCACTTCCAATTTCCCTGATTCATGGGCCTAACATTGCAGGTTCCTATGCAATATTGTTTGTTTCAGCTTCAGAATTTACTTCCATTACCAATCACATCAACAAATGGGCGTTGTTTTTTCTTTGATTCTGTCTCCTCATTCTTTCTGTCCACTCTTCTCCAGTAGTGTATTGGGCACTTACTGGCCTGGGGAATTCATCTTTCAGTATCCTATCTTTTTGCCTTTTCATACTGTTCATGAGGTTCTCAAGGCAAGAGTACCTAAGTATTGGTTTGCCATTCCCTTCTCCAGTGGACCACATTTTGTCAGAACTCTCAACTATGAACCGTCCATCTTTGGTGGCCCTACCCAGCATGGCTCATATTTTCATTGACTTAGAGTGGTCCATGTGATCAGCTTGATAGCATTACAAATATCTTTTTTTTTGTAATGGCTCTCCAGGTTTCAGTTCAGGGGAGTTTATTACGCATCAGTTGAAAAGTCCTATCTCATGCCCATAAACAGACATACACAATCTAGTTGCCTCCAAAAACAAATAATGTGCCATTTTCACTATTTTTTAAATCTAATTTTATTTTTTGTTTGTACCAAATGGTTTGTGGGCTCTTAGTCCCCTTACCGAGGATTGAACCCATGCCCTCTGTCATCTAAGTGTCAAGTTGTAACCCCTGAACCAACAAGGAATTCCCAGTAATCTTTTTTTTTTAATCTATTTGTATGGTTAATAGGAAAAGAATGTTTAAATCATTTATTAGAGAGACCATGCCCTCTGTGACATGTGCTGGTGGGCCTTGACTCATGGTGTCAGCATCTTGCTGTGTGATACGGGTTGCTATTTGCCTTTTAGTTCCCAGCATCCTTTCCTTTTTTCTGTATTTTCCTATCTACATGTTCCTATCTGCTGACCTTTTTTGATGAAAAGAATTGCTACCACACTGAAGAGACACCAACCACTCTTCTTACTTTCACACACTCACCCACGTCGAGGTGTGACCCTGCAATGGAAAAGTGTCAAGTGAATAAAACTGGAGCAGAAATCAAGTCCAGAAGACTTAGGAACTTAATTTCTCTGGACTTCAATTTCCTTATTGGCTATATAAATCACAGAACTATCTCTTTTCAGATCTAGAATGGGCCTTGGGTATAGCTTATCCAATATACCTCCTGAGTTAACCAGGAAACCTTGGACTCTGAGACGCAACCCTCCTGAAGCACTGATTTCCTCACACCTGCTCTCTCATCACTGTATGTTTGAAGGACATTTCTATTTTGTAATGTCAAATGCACTCAACAAGTGTCATAGTATAATTGGCATCTAGGCAACCATGATGCAATTTATGCATCCTGTTAATATTATTAACATACTATTAATATTGCTTAACTGGCAGAGCCTTTTTTTTTTTTCCTATTTATCTCTTTTTAAGCCCTTAAAAATGTTAACCATTTGCAATGGATTTTCATCATCAAAGTAAAATATTAATATTTACCAATTTAGGGCTTCCTGGTAGTCAGATGGTAAATAATCTGCCTGCAATACAGGGGACCTGGGTTAGATCCCTTTGTCAGGGAGATCCCCTGGAGAAGGGAATTGCTACCCACTCTAGCATTCTTGCCTGGAGAATTCCATGGACAGAGGAGCCTGGCGGGCTACCGTCCATGGGATCACAAAGAGTCAGACATGACTGAGCAACTAACAGATACACCAATTTAGGTGTATTTGAATAACATTTTCCCTCTTTATATTTATCCTGTCATCCTAAGTGTCAGTAGCATTAGAAAGAGAATGTGTTCTCTTTCTTCAAATGAGATGTTTCTGTGACTGATAATTCAATAGCACAGAAGTAATACCTTAGAGCAAAGGGAAACTGAACCTCTGCAAAACCAGCCTTTACCCCCATTTCTACAGAACCAGTTTATCATGTTAATTTCAGTTCCTTTCTCCTTCCTACCACCCCACCTTTCCTCTAGGCTCACCTCTGCGGCTTTGTTAACCACATGTTATTCTAGACGCAGTGTGAAGATACTCCGAAGACTCTGTGAGCATAAAACCCTGGTTTTCTCATTGGTTTGCCTGCAGTGCCATTGGTGGGCGTCTGCTGATCATCCTCTTTTCCTCGCTTTACCTCATGTTTGTCTCTGTCAGTCATTCTGGAAGCCAGTACGATGTCTAGTATGAACTTCATACACATCTGTATAAATGCCCAACTGAAAAATCTCATCTTTGATTTCTCATGCATGTCAAGACATCTTAAATTAAAAGTAGATCATTCAAACCTTCGATGGGCTAAAGTCGAGATTCTTGGTGGTGGGTTTTTTCTGGAACAAATCACAGCAGTTGCTAAAACTTCCTTTTTGCTTGTCCTTCCTCAAGGAAGAAATATAAGCATAGTTTTCGGTTTCTTTCGGACACTCCGCATTTGCTTTGTATGTGGAGTTGTTGCTAAGTTCTGTGTCTCCTAGTTGCTCACTCTGTTTTTGCCTGTGGCCACTGAGTCCCTCTTTACCTTCTTCACATTGCTCTCCCAGCTCTCCATGCTTGGGGCCTCCCAGTCCTTACAAAAAGCCTTCTTGGCACCTTAACTGGGACCCCCAGAGCTTTCCAGGTGTCAGTGGCCCTGGAATCAAGTAACACCAGTATTTATGACAAGCTGTCCCTCTGATTTTGCTCAGGAAAATCATTAACCATTCTTAAATAAATCCCGGCTCCTACTCACCATACAGTTTTGAACTTGTGTCTTTGTGATATTTGACACTGGGGATCACATTTCAAACCACTGTTTTTTTTTCTCTGCCCACTGCATCATCATACGGATGATTCTTCTGGATCTTGGTTTCAGTCTCTGTAAATGCCTATCTTTCTGAGACATCTTTCAAAACTCTCTAAACAGAATTTCATATATAACACATCATCCGGCATTTAAGCTGATTTCTTTCCAAGCAAATCATCTATCAAAACAGGGGGAATAAAATCCCCCCAGGGGTGTGTGTGCATATCATTTATACTGAGGAGACAGCAACTTGTGTTTATATAGATAACACCTTCAGTCTGGGTTGGCCTTTGTATCTTGTATGATTAATTGATGTACCAAGCTGAGCCTTTTAACTAGTTGCTGCCTCTTTCAAAATTCCTTTACCCAGACATGCTTAGATGACCCTTCTCTGGCTTCCTGTAATTATATTTATAAGGGTTGTTGTTGTTCAGTCACTCAGTCATGTCTGATTCCTTGGGATCCCGTGGTCTGCAGCAAACCAGGTTCCCCTGTCCTTTACCATCTCCCAGAGTTTGCTCAAACTCTTGTCCATTGGGTCAGTGATGCCATCCAACCATCTAATCCTCTGTCATCAGCTTCTCCTCCTGTCTTCAATATTTCTCAACATCAGAATCTTTCTTTTCCAATGAGTCGACTCTTCGCATCAGGTGGCCAAAGTATTAGAGCTTCAGTTTCTGCATCAGTCCTAATGATGCAGAATATTCAGGGCTGATTTCCTTTAGGATTAATTGGTTTGATCTCCTTGCAGTCCAAGGGACTCTCAAGAGTCTTCTCCAGCACCACAGTTCAAAGGCATTATTGTATTTATAAGGCACATTAGACAATCACCTCTAATTCTTTGAATTTTGCATTTATCATCTTCACAGTGGTGATTGCTTAAGAACTGGAAGATACACCCTCTTCATATACAACTAGGAACTCCAGTGCTAGTTCACTCTAAGCCTGGGAGAGCATGATGAATCTAGCCATCTTCTTAAGGGAAAGAACAGTGAATGAGTGTGTAAATTTTTTCCTGAATGTCCCATAAGCCCTGAATATAGAAGGACAGTGATCCAAAAAGCATTGAGCTTCCCTGATGTGGCAATATTCTGTCCTGTAAGGACAGAGTTACTGGCAGCTACACACCTGATCAGGAATTCTACTCTTTTGAGGGATGCTGCTTGTTTGTGGCTGTCTCTTTGGCTTCCATTACGCTTCTGTGCATCTGGCCAATTAGCATGGGACTTGACCCAGTCTACGCTGTGTTTGTACATTGGTATCAGTTCTCCAATAAGGCATACATACCGCCCCTAACTCTTCACTGAGACCCACTTTTCTGTATACTAAAGTGTTTGTTTTTTTTTTTTTGTCCACACATCCCCATCTTTAAAAGATATGCTTAGAGCGAGCACCATGATTATTCATCTTAATGATTATCCACCTCTTGTAAAGGTTGATGCATAGTGGGGCCTCCAATATTTAACTGAATAGAGAAACAAAGCAGTTGTATAAACACTTTATGCTTTAAAGTACTTAGTATTTCTTATTTTATTTAGCTCTTCAGCCAGTGCATTTTAAACTATGATATCAAGGCATGATATTGTCCTTGAGCTGAATTGAGGGCCTTTGCATCTGAAATTTAATGAGTCTTATCTCAATTAGTTGAAAATCACCAATGAGCGGTACTTCTTTTGCACTTTTGAAATTCCTTTTCACCTCAACTTTTTTTTCTTAAAAGCTTAAATTTCTTTCATAAGGCTATACCTGTTTTTGCACAGAATTATGTTTTACTATTTTCATTTACATAGTATTCCAAGCAAATTCACTTGACTACTGGGAGTTGAGCTTTTCAAGCAGATAAGGCAACGTTACTCACAAGAGCAAGTGCTGTACCCTTCTTTCCCTCATGTGTGTCTATGTGGGGAGGAGGCTGATTCCTGCTGCTGCTGCGAAGTCGCTTCAGTCGTGTCCGACTCTGTGCGACCCCATAGACGGCAGCCCACCAGGCTCCACCATTCCTGCGATTCTCCAGGCAAGAACACTGGAGTGGGTTGCCATTTCCTTATGGCAAAACCAATACAGTATTGTAAAGTAAAATAAAGTAAAAATAAAAATTTTTTTTAAATTTTTTTAAAAAAGTGAAAGTGAAGTCACTGAGTTTTGTCCGACTCTCAGCGACCCCATGGACTGCAGCCTACCAGGCTCCTTCATCCGTGGGATTTTCCAGGCAAGAGTACTGGAGTGGGGTGCCATTGCCTTCTCTGACATGTATTTACCATACAAATTTTATAATGAAGTAAATTCTTAATCATAACATACATATTAATCAACAATTACCCCAATCATCAATTTACCTCTCAATATTCTAGTTTAAATGATATAGTTATTGCTTCCATATTATGAGTATTAATGTCCAAAATACCTAAAAACCACTGTTTCTTTTAAGTAGTCTCTCATTTTCTGAGCCTATTAACTCATCCTTAAAATGAAAAGGTTGAACTAAATGAAGGGTTGAACTAAATTATCTCTAAGAGAGATTCTAGCATTTGAAGACTGAGATGTCAACATGCTTTAAAAGGGTGAGTATTGTATGTTTCAGTTAATGTGCATATCATATGAAGCAACGTTTTCTCTTATTCTTATGTTTACAGATTTACCAATTAGAATTCACATTAATTACCCCATTACCTAGAAGTTCTTCAAGCGTTTTAACTGCAACACACAGACTCCATATATAAGTTTTGTACCTTTATTGTTCCAAACACTTCATCTTTAATGTGGCCACCTCCAAACTCCTTTCTCAGAGTTGCTCTTGTTGCTGCACACATTTTTTGACGAACATGAGAATGTAAAAATTATTTGTCAGACAGTGGTGTGTCTCATACATGCCCTATTCGACTTCGGCTTTCCATCAGCTCTGTGATGCAGTGTTATCACCAGGTGTTAAATGAAGAACCTATGTCACAGGGCAGTCCAGTGTCACAGAGCCAGGAGAGGTGAAGTTCAGTTTGTTTGATTCCAAAGCCCGGGTCCTCTCCACTGTCTTCACACTGTAGTTTTTTAGAGTCTAATCTTTACTAAACTCCTTCAAGCAGATGTTATATTTTAAACTCTGCACCACTCCCCCCGCCCCCCGCCACCCCACCACAGGAGTTTACATAAAACTGAATATAGTTGACTCTCCCTCATTTTAGCTTGG
Source organism: Capricornis sumatraensis (assembly GCF_032405125.1). Lineage (NCBI taxonomy): Eukaryota > Metazoa > Chordata > Mammalia > Artiodactyla > Bovidae > Capricornis > Capricornis sumatraensis. Next base: position 137,822,269 of record NC_091071.1, read on the forward strand.
CTTACAAGGTCTGCCTTCTACCCTATTATATACATTCAAAAAGTGTGTTAGTTGCTTAGTCATGTCTGATTCTTTGTGACCCCATGGACTGTAGCCTGCCAGTCTCCTCTATCCATGGAATTCTCCAGGCAAGAATACTGGAGTGGATAGCCATTCCCTTTTTTCAGGGAATTTTCCCGACCCAGTGATTGAACCCATGTCTCCTACATTGCAGGCAGATTCTTTACCATCTGCTGCCGCTGCTGCTGCTGCTAAGTCGCTTCAGTCGTGTCCGACTCTGTGCGACCCCATAGATGGCAGCCCACTGAGCTCCCCCATCCCTGGGATTCGCCAGGCAAGAACACTGGAGTGGGTTGCCATTTCCTTCTCCAATGGAGGAAACTGAAAAGTGAAAGTGAAGTCGCTCAGTCGTGTCTGACTCTTCGCGACCCCATGGACTGCAGCCCACCAGGCTCCTCCATCCATGGGATTTTCCAGGCAAGAGTACAGGAGTGGGGTGCCATCGCCTTCTCCGTTACCATCTGAGCCACCAGCAAAGCTCCATATGCATCCAAGGATTTGCTCAAATCATCTTCAGTGCTTCTGATTACTTGCATACTCTTATACTCTGGAATGTGTCTTCCCTTGTTTTTAAACTGTAACTCTCTCTCTTCCAGACAATCACCTTTGAATGGGGTTGAGAATTTAAAAATTAAATTTTAAATTGCCAAGTGAAAGATTGTTTAAAACTCTGTCACTTTCCTATTTAAAAATATTCATTGGAGACAGCAAAGGAGAAATTAGGTGACTTAACAGGAGGTGTTTAGTTGTGGGATACTGAAAAGTGGAGAACAAAGCTTATTCCTGTAGAGTTGACAGTGAATTTAAGAAAGACCTAGTTGTTTTAAAGTTTGTTTGTTATCTTTCCAAATAGTTGGTACAAAATTGAACTATCTTCTGCGAGCCATGCTACAGTACCGTGGCATATTGATTGATCATAGAAATCCAAATACGTTATTATAAAATATGTTTTAAATAATTTATTATTTTTGTTATTAAAACAGCAAATATTAAGACAGGAAGACTAAACAACAACAACAAAAGAGATCAGTCATGTATTTTAAGTTGAAGGAAAACTATATGGTGTAGCTTAAGGAAAATATATTTATTACCCAAGAAGAATCATGTTTTTCTTTTTCCCTTCTTCCCACTCTCTTCTTTTCACCAGCATAAATACACATTCTGTATATGTGTGTGTGTACATATATATATATATATAGGTATGGGTCTTAGCTGAAAATCTGTGTAACTGAAATTGTCAGTCACTGAAATATTCATCTCTGTGCCTCTAAATCAATTTATTTTGTGACCTTGGTGTCATGTACTGTGCATGCATGCATGCTAAGTTGCTTCAGTTGTGTCCCACTCTTTGCAACTCATGGACTGTAGCCCTGCCAGGCTCCTCTGTCCATGGGATTCTGCAGGAAAGAATACTGGAGTGGGTTGCAACGCCCTCCTCCAGGGGATCTTCCCGAACTAGGGATCGAACCCGAGACACACATCTCCTGTGTTGGTGGGTTCTTTACCAAGAGGGCCACCTGGAAAGCCCGTCATGTACTAGTTAGACACATTTTTTTTTTAAATTTTTGTTTGCTTGTTTTCTAATTTGAGATCATTGATGTACTAGTTTGGGTTAAATGCTTAGAAACAAACCAGAGTTTCACGAAATTAGCTCCATTCTCTTCTTAATTTTAAAGATAATGGATTACTTCTGAGGATATTACATTTAGACTAACTTGTTCACTTGGCATTAATGGTAATTCAGGGGCATAACCTGAGAGGCTTAGTCTTCAGATCAACTGACAGAGAGAAAAGCATCCTGGTGTGAAACTGGGACTCTGTTGTCTAAATGTTATGGAAGTTTCTCTTTTTCTTCTTTTTTTTTATGGTTTTGTTTTTGGTTAGTTTCTTGCAGAGAATAATTGCCAACCGTAGAACTGTTAGTGTGTCACTGCTTAAGAAATGTTTCATACAATTGATTGTACATGCAAAGCAGAATCAGACTCACAGACAACAAAGCAAACCTATGGTAACCCCAGGGGAAAGGGAAGAGGGGAGCCACCAGTTAGGGGCGCATGACTGACCAATTCATGCAGAACTCTATATTAAATAGGTAAACAGCAAGGATATACTGCACAGAACAGAGACTTATACCCATTGACTTATAATAACCTGTAATAGAAGAGAATCTGCAAAAATGCTGAGTCACTCTGCTCTCCACCTAAAACTCACACAGTGTTGTAAATCAACTATACTTGAAAAAATGTTTAAGATGGAGGTAGAGAATAATGTAGTGAAGTATACCTATTAGCAAAAAATAAATAATGGAACATGAACTTGAACTTTATTATACCTTTTGGCATAGTGTTTCATCCTCAGTAGCACATTGATTTCTTATTATAAAATAAGTTTTGTTTGTTTTTTTTTTTAAAGCAAATTCTAAGTGAATAAGGGTGAAAGGTGTTAGAAATTCTATGTTTTGTACACAAAATAAGGATATTTTATAGCACATAGAAAAATCAGATTTGTAAATACCTTCAAAATGGATTGACTTTTTATAACTGTACCATATAGAATGAAGTATGAAAAATGTTATTTTAAACAGTGATAGCTTGAATTACTTTCAGAATATTGATAAACAGAGAATTGCATTTCTACTATTTTTTCCCAGAGGCACACAAATATAAAATTTTTATAAGAGCAATTTTTAAGTCACAGATTTTTGGAGAGTTTCCTATATAGTGGTCAATTGTGTATGAAACAAATTATTTTTAGCCTAATTGCAGGCAGAGTAGTTAGGCCACTCACTCTGTTAAGGTTGAATTTCATTTGAATTTTCTAATAGTATGATTTGTTTTCAGAATTTAATAACTGACTCAAATATTTAATAGTGGAAGCTTTCATTAAATTTAAAAGAAATCAGGATATATTTTTAGAAGAGCTAACTTATTTTCCTTATCAGTTTTATCTACTTTAGAAGAAAAGAAAGAGAATGAAGCCCATCTCTTTGTGGACTTAAATAGACATTAATGCTATAACCCCAGCAAATAATTTATTTCAGTATAGATCATCATTCAGAAGAGCTGAGAAGCACCAAATGGCAGTAATAGCTATATTTCCAGCTCTCCTGAATAGCAAATTGCACTGACTCTGTGAAACTCTTCACTTGTCTGCTGGATAATCATTCTTTTTAAGACTCAAATATAGTTTTCTAGACCAGTTTTCAATTGCACATTGTCTACTTTTGCATTGCCTAACCGTTTTCTGTTGAGTACAATGACTTATTTTGAAATGCGAGTGGGGCAAGCTAAGAGTTGAAAGATTTTGTTTCCATGTGTCATCCTAGAAATAGATGACAGGAAGATCATTAAATGGATTAATTTACAGGCATCCTTAGCATAGAATGTTTTTACATTAAAGCCCGTTATAAGCCTTTTAAATTAAATTGCATTGTACCATGCTTTCTGCTCCCCCCACCCTTTCACCTCTTATTTTGTCCTGTAGGCACTCCACTGCTGGTGAGGAGAAGCAGTGACCCAGCGCCAAGCCCACCTGCTGATGCCCAGTCAAGCGCTTCACACCCCGGTGGTCAGAGTCTGAAACCTGTGATTCCAGTAGGTATACTGTTGTTTGCATGTCTAGTAAAAGATCAAAGCGCCTTATACATAAACTAACTGGGACATTACAGTCTTAAGTAAGCGGATAATTAGAGACCTTTTAATAGGATATGTAATATTACTTATAAGATTAATAATAACTAATATGAGCTATTGCTAGTATACAGTTATAGTGAGAGCTATTATTTATAGAGCACCAATTGTGTGCCTAGGACTGTTTAAAGGGCTTTACATTGTCATCTACGCTTCCACCTCAAAGTACCAACTTGCTTTTGTCTCCATTTTACTGATGATATAACTGAAGCAGGAGGAGGTCTACTGATTTATCAAAGGTCACAGCTAGTAAGTGGCCAAGTCAAGACTTTAACCCAGGTGGTTGGCTGCAGAACCCGTGCCCTTAACTAGTGCACCGTACAGTTGGATCCCTCATCCTCTTGCTCCATGATGCTCCGAGAGAGAGTTTATCTGTCTGTGGTGTGTTCATGCAGTGCTGTGTGAAGTCATATAATGGTGAGTGGTTTCACACTGCTGGTGTCATAGACATGTGGTACCAATACCCAGTTTCTACATCTCAACATTCAAACGAAGGCAAAGTAAAATTAGATACGGAAGTGCTTACACCTAATAAAGCTTACAACTGCTTTACTTCTAACTGAGAAGTGAAGTGGAGAATAGTTTACTAAGAGACCATGTCCTCTTTCCATATGAAACTGTGGAATTTTTCTGCTAAATCCCAATCTTCTTTGAAGAGTTGTAATTGTGGTTCATCCTCTGAAATCACCTAAGGGTTAGGTTTTCGATGACGGCTGTATATCATTGCAATAGGTGATCTTCAATAATGGCACCCTCTTTTAAAATTTTTCTGAAAGTGAATCTCTTCTCCATTTTAAGTCTCACTGTGTATGATGCCTTCAGAAAAAAAGGCAGTGTTTTTGGTATTTAGAGATGCTGAATGAACTAAATGGATTCTCCCAGGGTGAAATAAAATATTCTTAGTAAGAAACTGGTAATGTGTAGGATGGCTTCCCTGGTGGCTCAGTGGGAAAGAATCGAATCCGCCTGCCAGTGCAGGAGATGTGGGTTTGATCCCTGGGTTGGGAAGATCCCTGGAGAAGAAAATGGCAACCCACTCCAGTATTCTTGCCTGGGGAGTGTCATGGACAGAGAAGCCTGATGTTCATGGGGTTGCAGAGTCGGACTTCACTTAGCAACTAAACAACAATAGTATGTATGAGAAGGAAATGGCAACCCACTCCAGTGTTCTTGCCTGGAGAATCCCAGGGACAGAGGAGCCTGGTGGGCTGCCGTCTATGGGGTCGCACAGAGTCGGACACGACTGAAGCGACTTAGCAGCAGCGGCAGCAGCAGGAGTCACCATACTAACTCATGGGGTAATTAAATAGGTTTACAGCAATATTTTGCATGTTTCTTTTTGTAAGCCTGGAAGTGTCCTGAAAGTATTTTAGAGGTAATATTTTCTCACTTTCCATCCTTATAAGGAAACATATTTAATAGAACATTATTTTAATAAAAATCAGGTGTAAATGTTCTGCTCTAATGATGAGTATAAACAGAACCAGTATGTGGTGTGGCATTTGTATGTGTGCTTAATGCCCACTGATTGAGCCCACGTTAAGCCTAAATATATTGGACTGGAGGAAGAGAAGAACCATAAAAAAGAGAGAATTACATAAAAGAGAAAAACAATAATTTACTGCTTATTTTTATGATGTTAATATACCCCCAAAGTAAAGTGTGATCTGTGTTACCATGATTTACATGCAGAAACCCCACCAATATTAGGTCCATGTTTCTATCACTTACGCTCTGTGTTGAGATCAACTGAAAGTACAACAGTAAAGCTTTCCCTAGACAAAATGAGGGCTACTATCTTTCTGCTACATTCTATATCCTTAACAAAATATGATACCACTGTGTTCCAAGCTGGGGTAATCGGAGAGGACTGTTCAGGACTGGTTTCCTTTATGATTGACTGGTTTGCTTTCCCTGCAGTCCAAGGGACTCTCAAGAGTCTTCTTCAACACCACAGTTAAAAACTATCAATGCTTCAGCGCTCAGTTTTCTTTATGGTCCAACTCTCACATCCATACATGACCACTGGAAAAACCATAGCTTTGACTAGACGGACCTTTGTTGGCAAAGTAATGTCTCTGCTTCTTAATATGCTGTCTAGGTTTGTCTTGGCTTTTCTTCCAAGGAGCAAGTGTCTTTTAATTTCAAGGCTGTAGTCACCATCTGCAGTGATTTTGGAACCCAAGAAAATAAAGTCACCAGGTGTCTAAAAAAGACATTTATGTGTTTTTGTTTTTACCAGGAAGAAAAATGCATTTGTATGTGTGAAAGTGCACACACTTTGTGTATTATAGCTATCTCCCTTTATCTCTGTACATCCTAACTCACATGCTAGTTACATCTGCTTGTCCAGTATCATAACCACTGGCCACATGTGGATACTGATCACTAGAAATGTATTTCAAGTGTGACATACACACTGGATGTCAAAGATTGAAATATGAAAAAAGTAATATAAAAAATGTTATTGATAATTTTTTATTGACTCCACATCAAAATGATACTAGGTTTGGTAAATTCAGTTGAATAAAGTATATTTAAATGGTGTTCACCTGTTTCTTTGTACTTTACAAAAAGACACAGCTACTGAAAAATTAAAAATTACATCCATGGTTCACATTGTATTCCTATTGGACAGAGCAGCTCAGCCCTAAGTAAAATTGGATATAGCGCTAATGAAATGGTTTGAGACCCTTGAGAGAAAGTTCTTTGAGTTGCACATCATCTCTGGGGTAACAGTATGATTAGGTTTGCCTGGGGCAGTCTGAGTTCATGTGGCATATTTATTAATAGTGTCCTTGCTAACTCTCAGAGGTGTCCATGTATGGATGATAAATTATGTGGCACCCTACACATAGCCCTGTAGTCACTTGTAGTGTTTGCTCAGTGACCAGAGGAGCAGTCTTCGAAGGAAACCATGGGAACATAACAACCACAACTCTTACATGGGAGCACACTGCCCAGAGGGTTCTGTGTGTCTCAGACCTGAGCCCAGGTGGTACAGAATTGGAGACTACACATTCACCGTCTCTCGGACTCTGTAATTCTATCTGATGCTTCCTCTACCACTTCAGCTGCACTATAGTTGGTTTCTATGGTTTAATAAGGGATGATGAAAGTGGGGAGCATGTGATAATGTACCCACTGATATGAAAAATAATTGCTTAAAAAGCCCCATTCTATTGCATTTTATTTCAATATCCAAGAAGAAAAGCAACTACAACAAAATCCCCACTCTTAAACAGTGTTCATATGTAAGTAATTCACAGCTGGCAGAGCCCCAAGTGGGTTATATTCAATCATTCCCAAGAAATGAAACTTACTTAAAACCCACAGCATAAGAAGCTATAGGAATGAATATTTGACACGTTTGATTATGTTGAAATATTGCCTCTAAAACCACAGTTGATGATTGTTATTTTTAGTTGTACTTCGTTAGACTTGCTCTAGAAGGGAGATTTTTCTTTGATGTCCAGAGATATGTGTTTTGAAATGCTGGAAAAGTCACACTTGTTTTCTGGCTGGTGAAGTTTTTACAGATTGGTTATTTAAGATGTATAGCCTCGAACAAGTTGGAGGTTTTAAAAGGGTTTAAAGTAGAAAAATCATATCTTCTGTAAATTTCTAATTCTGTGAATATTACAAAGCCACTAAACCTCAGTATTTGTCTCTAAGAGTACAACCAGATAAATTTATTTCCTTCCTTCCTCTTTTCATAAACCTATCCAGTTAATCAGAATAGCATGATTATTAATGTGCAAATATTATATGACTATTTATCTTTCAAGGAATAGAAAATTCAATTCGACTGACTGCTTGTGAATCAAAGAAAGAGAATCCTGGGGGCAAGATAGTGTAGTAAGAACCTCGTTATGGGCCTCTTGCCTTCCTTGCCTTGATTGTAACCTGGTGTCTTTGGCTTAAGGGCATGCCATAAAGCCAGGTTCTTGAAATTGATGTTCCTGAATTTGCCGATGGAAGAGAACTCTAAAACAGATGTGATTTTTTTTTCCTCTTAATATCCGGTTAACTACCACGGTTGTTTTGTGTTTTAATGACTGTTTATGGTTTCATGTTTAACCCTAGGGCAAAATGATCCTGCAGGGTGAGTAAATTAAAAAGTGGATTCCTGAAAACGATAATGCTGTGGTGGTTCTCTTCGTTTGTTCTAAAACTATTATTTGTCTTGATTCACCAAAGTAAATTAAGAAAATACTGGTCTGTTTTTCAGGCTATATCTAAAATATATGCATTTTATTTCAAAAAATAACATGGTCGTCTTTGAAGTTGTTAAATTGAAAGTCCATGCATGGGTTACAGAGGGTCTGTTAAGTCCCTGAAGTTTTACTCATGGCATTGTGTGTGTGTGCGTGTGCATGCGTGCCTGTGTGTGCGTGCCTATGTGTGTGTGTGCCTGTGTGTGTGTCTGTGTATGTGTGTCTGTGTGTGTATGTATGTCCTGTGGAGAAGGTAGTGGCACCCCACTCCAGTGTTCTTGCCTGGAAAATCCCATGGACAGAGGAGCCTGGTGGGCTGCAGTCCATGGGGTTGCAGAGAGTCGGACACGACTGAGCGGCTTCACTTTCACTTTTCACTGTCATGCATTGGAGAAGGAAATGGCAACCCACTCCAGTGTTCTTGCCTGGAGAATCCCAGGGACGGGGGAGCCTGGTGGGCTGCCGTCTATAGGGTCGCACAGAGTCGGACACGACTGGAGCGGCTTAGCAGCAGCAGCAGCAGCATGTGTGTCCTGAAGGTGCTTTATCACTCTTGTCAGATGTTACAAGGAATGCAAAAGACCAAGAACCGCTTGTTTTCAGGTTAGGATGAAATAATGTGGGGAAGCCACTAATTCTGAGAGTATGATGAAAGATAAAGAAGTGGAAATTACTGCTGTCCTCCAAATGTGTATTAAATAATTAAGGTTATTTCCTCATATTATTGGGCTTCCCTCATGGCTCAGTCGATAAGGAATCCACCTGCAATGCGGGAGACCTGGGTTCGATTCCTGGCTTGGGAAGATTCCCTGGAGGAGGGCATGGCAACCCACTCAAGTATTCTTGTCTGGAGAATCCCCATGGACAGAGGAGCCTAGTAGGCTACAGTCCATGGAGTCACAAAGAGTTGAAAATGTGTATTAAATAATTGAGGTCATTTCATATATTATTACCTTTCCTCCCGAGCACATAATATATTAATATGTAAATCCAAGATGTGCAGTTAAATGGGGGTTTTTGAATTGCCTCATTGAGAGGTCAAAAATAGCTCCTAAGTCAGTAGCAACACAATTCATAGCAACAGTAAGATTGAGGGTAAGGGGAACCAATCCCTTTGGGAAGACACCCTGAAGGAAGTGTTTCCAGTGGTCCTGCTTTCTCAATAGGATTGAGAAGGGAAAATATAATATCAGTTCTTCGGAGGTTTTGATATTTCATCGGCAAAGATGACAGGTAGCTTCCAGTGAGAGAAAATCTTTCCGGTGAGTAGAAGCACTGTCTTTGTGTCTTGCATATATATATATATATATATACATATTAGAAATTTATATATTAGAAAAATTTCCCTTGGATGTCACATACATTGAAGTTATTATAGCCAATGTTGCTCTTAGATTAAAAATTTTCAAATCCATGAAAGGAATTAATGAAATATTACAGAGAAAGTTAAATAGCTTTTAGGATTAAAATCATCAAATTGTCACTGACATGTCAGAGGACTTTTGGTTGTGGGTTGCTGACTGTCGACACCCAACATAGAAACAATGAAAATTCTGAATGTCCAAATCATTTTTCTATCCATTAGATATGTAATTAAGTAGCCATAGAAACAAGGGAACAAAATAATTCTTGTAGACACTGATGTAAATTAGAAAGAAAACTCTAGCCATTGTCTTCCCAGGAGGAGAGATGGATACTGAAGAGTGAAAGGGAGGGAGAAATAGTGTGTAATATATAATCATATTATTTAGAGATACTGAAGCCTACAAAAGGTTTTCCTTTTTTTTTTTTCTCTCCTGACACAGTGATTTAATAATAGTCCTGGTGTTTGTAACTCCAGCTGTTCACGCTGTGTGCTGATAAGACCAGAGCTTGGAGACACATTTCAACGATGGTTTTCATATGGCTTTGTTTTTAAGAGATAAAACTGCCATCCAATATTTCATGGGGCCAAATGTTTACTTAGTTTGGCAAGTTTAGGCAGCTTAGTTTCTGAAACAGTTATGTTTGTTAGACTCACGTTCAGGTGGGGGAAATCTAGAAGCCCAGTGTATTCTGCAGAAGAGTTTTTCATCAAACCTTTCAGGAGTAGATGAAACAGATTTAGACTGTGTTAATGTCTATGCCATGACTAACGAAGGAACCTGGGGATTGTGCCCCTGTTTATGAGGTGCTCCCCCCTCATTCTTTTTGGGTCTAGTCCAGAAAATCTAAAAGAAGTATCCCTATTCAGAGTTCAGTCTCAGAAATTACAGAGGTAACTAGGACATGCCGTCTCTAGCTGTCAAAGTTGATCTGCACATAATGAAAATTGAATGGATTTGCCTTTATGTCAACATAAATTGGTTAATCCCTTAGGTGTCCATGACCTCTGCCATGTGCCATCCAGAAAGCATAAGGCATGGTCCCTGTCCTCAGGAAACTTACAACCTCATTATGAAGACTAGAGCTAAAGCAATTAACCCTAGCAATCTGCCAGCAAGTATCAGATCATTGAAGTGAAAGTGAAGTCGCTCAGTCGTGTCCGACTCTTTGCGACCCATGGACTGTAGCCCACCAAGCTCCTCCGTCCATGGGATTCTCCGGGCAAGAATACTGGAGTGGGTTGCCATTTCCTTCTCCAATCAAATCATTAAGTCATACATTTTTAACCATAGAACCAGTGTCCTTTGCTTTCGGTCTATACTCTTCTTGGCCTCTCAAGAGAATTACCACGTGTACTATCTCTATTAGCTCTTATGTCACTCAAATATAACTGCTTGTTTACATGTCTGTTACAAGACGAGGCTCCTTAGAGGCATGAGCTGATGTATTCATTTTTGTGAATGAAAGCCCCCAGGCACAGTGCCTGACACATTAATATGATTTAGATGATTAAAACTTTTACTTCCAAGAAGGGCAAAATGAATTCCATTCAGCAGCTTTTAACTATTTTGTAAAGATGTTTGTATTTGTGTGTTTGTATGTGTATACATAGGTATGTATATACACACACATATGTATGAATGAATTAGAATGTGCAAATTATGAAATTACCTATATAGCATACTGTTTTGCTCTCTAAATAGCTTAGGTTAGGATTTTCTGCTTTAGGACAGTGTGTTAACCTATGTTTTTCAGTGTTGTCAAGGGGAGAGAGATGTTTAAACACAAGTTCTCCTCTTGGAATTTAAAATGTGGTTGGGTGGCTGAAGTCAGAAATTTCAAGTGAGATCCAATTTATCTTCCTACCATTCTAGCAATGACTCCATCAGAGAAATTGATTCTGAGAAAGAATAGAATTTAAAGGAAAGAACAAACCTTGATAATTCTAGAGGTGAACAGTTTATAAAGCCTGATTTTGTTAGTGTCTATGAAATGTGAACAAAGGAAATAATTTAGTATGCAATCAATGGAGTTACTTATCTGAGTTCTACCTTTTTGTCAATAAAACTATGAGTTCTATAATCTGAAAGTTAGTAATCTCTGTAGTTATAGCTTTTTAATTTTCTAATAATTGTTCAAAGAGCTTACAAAATCCTTCAAAAGACTAGAAATGTCTGGATGAGATAGCGCTCTTATACCCATCACATTTAAAGAGTTCCCCTTCTAAATTTTTCTCATATTGCATCTTCAAGAAGTTCTTCTAATTTCAAGTGATTTGGAAGAAAATAAAAACCACAATCTTGATATATGAATTAGTTCAAGAGCATGAGAACATTTATAAGGTGTTTCATAGCAAAAATCTCATCAACATCTCATGTGAACAGCATGACCATGTTGTTTGATATTTAGTAAAGGTGATGTTTAAGGTAGCTTTATTCCAAAGGTCAAGATTGTGTGTCCTGACTGCATCAATAACTCTCTAATCCTGAGAAAATTATTTAAATCATGGATGACTTCCACAGAAATTTTGTATAATTGAAAGGAAATAATAAATAAAAATCCTATATGAACTACTGTTAAGGACTCAGACACCCAAAGTAGCATCTGCACAGTTCCAGATATAAATTATTACCTTGAATGGTATGAATTCATCTTTAAATTTCCTTTTCATGTCTCAATATTCGTAAGTGCTCATAGAATGAGGCTATGTTTCTATGTAAAACACCAAGCTTTATTTTTATTTCTCAAGGTAATAATATCTATATCTCTATATCTATCTATCTATCTATAAAGCTAAGTACACACACAAAGGCAGCAGCATAGAAACATACATACATCTACATATGCACATTTAAATTCCAGAGACTAACGTGCAAGGAGATCGTATTACTTTAAAGTGAAAGCTCAAGGGTATGGATTGTGTCTCTTGTAAGTTCTGATCTGCTGTGTGTCCCTTCCATGTTTTGGACATTTACTGAAGATTGATGGCAAGGAAGAAAAGGGTTAATGAGTGTTCACCTTGAGAAGTAACAAGACAATCAGTATTAAAAGGAAGGAAGGATTTTTTTTTTCCCTGAGCATGGTGCAATTCTTAGAAATCTCTTCTGATGGGAGTTGGTTTTTTTTTTTTTCCCCCCTCATAACCTAAACTCTTCTGAAGAGCAGGTTTCATTTTTTTTTTTCTTTCAAAATCTATTCGTCGAATGACACTGTACAGACATTTAAAAGAGTTTTCTCTTTCTCAGGAGGGTGGCCCCTTTCCTGATAGCTCTGTACTTTAAAACAGAGGTATGATTTAGATGAATCACACTTTAAAAGTAGCTACTGTGTGTGTTTCATGCTTGTGGAAACTTACAGCGTCCTCGTAAGCAGCGTGTGAGCTTGTCACCATACAGCTTTTGATGTCTGATTAGATGATCTTAGGGACATCTGGAGGGAGTTAGTTTTGAAGTTACTGGTGTGAGGCACTAGAGAATCCAGAGCCTTCTGACAGACTTGAACCAGTGAAAACACCACTACTTTTAGCAAATCTTTTTTAACCTGCAACCTAGCTGACAATTTTCTGACTGACATAGCCCTGATATTTCCCAACTGACTTTCCAGCCCCCTTTCTCTACAGAACTCCCCACCTTTCAAGCAAAGAATGGGTAAGTGGCATCTGTTGTAAAAATCATAAAGGATTATTCCCCTTTGAAAGGAAAAGGTAGATTCTTCAGTATCACAAGTCAGAATTGATGAACTTGCTTAAAGAAATTGTATTGTCTAATTTTTCATTGCCTTTAATTTCAGTCACTGTGTCAATCATGCATGCTTCCTTAATTTTTAAATAAAATATATTTGACACTCAGCTGTGTTCTATGAAGATTCAAAGATAAATAGGCATCCAAAGCAATTGATATTGTTGCAGTGTAATACCACAGTTTTAGAACATCTATTAAAAGTTCATACATTTATCTTGTCAAAATGTTATTTGAATAGTCTCATTAAATACAAACATTGTTTAGTTAGAAGTTGTATAATTTTTCCAATGAGGTTTTACTGGTATGAGAGATTTCTCACTATTTCCTGAATAAAATTATTATATACCTATAAATATCTGACTATATTTACAAAATTTGATCATGTCCCTTTCCTTCCCTGAAACAGCTGACCACTTCCCAGGATATATTTTTAAATTTCTTGGTGTGGCTTTTTTTTTTAATTGTAGTGAAATACATAGCATTTAGTATTTACCATCTTAGTCATTTTTAAATATATGGTTAAATTTCGCTAAGTACATTCATATTATTGTGCAACCATTACACCGTGAATCTCCAGAGCTCTTTTCATCTATTACAGCAAAACTGAAACTCTATACTTACTAAACAATAAATCCCAATTCCCCCCTCTCCCCCACCCTTGGCAGTTACCATTATACTTTCCATATCTATGATTTTGACTACTCTAGGTATCTCATATAAGTGAAATCATAAATATTTGGTTTTTGTGATGGCTTATTTAATTTAGCATAGTATCCTCAAGGTCTATTCATGTAGCCTGTACCAGAATTTCCTTTTTTAAGGGTGAATAATATATATGTGAAACATTTTGCTTATCTGTTCATTCATTGATACACATTTGCGTCACCTCTGTTTTAGCTGTTGTGAATAATGCTGCTGTGGACATGAGTGTACAAGTATTGTTCTTAGACCCTATTTTCAATTATTTTGAGTATATACCCAGGAGTAGAAATTCTGGATCAATGATTATTATATATTATATAATATGTATACATAGCACACCATAATGTTTTCCATAGTTTTTGTAGCACTTTATATTATCACCAACAGAACACAGGGGCTCCAATTTCTCTACATCCTTGCCAACACTTGTAATTTTCTGCTTTTTAAAAAATAGCCATCCTGATGGATACGAGGTGTCATCTTGTGGTCTTGATTTGCATGTCCCTAATGATTAGTGATGTTGAGCATCTTTTCATGTGCTGGTTCGTCATTCATATATTTTCCTTGGAGAAATGTCCATTCACATCCTTTGTGCATTTTTTAATTGGGTTGTATGTTTTCGCTGTTGTTGTTGAGTTTGGGGATTTCTGTATATAATCTGGATATTAATCCCGTTATTCAGGTGCTTTGCAAATGTTTTCTTCCATTCTGTAGGTTGCCTTTTTACTCGACAGTGTCCTTTAATATCTCTGAACTATTCATTTTCATGAAGTTCCGTTTGTCTGCTTTGTTGTTGCCTGTTTGTTTGTGGCTGTGTCCAAGAAAGCATTGCCAACCTTGGGGTTGTGAAGTTTTTGCCCTATGTTTTCTTCTAAGGGTTTTATAGGTTTAGTTCTTATGTGTAGAGTTAAATTTTACATATGGTCTTGGTGAAGGCCCAACTTCATTCTTTGGCAGGTGACTATCCAGTTTTCCCAGAACTGTTTGTTGAAAATACTATTCTTTCCTTGCATCCTTGTTGAAAATCATTGACCATATGAGTAAGGGTTTATTTTTGCCTTCTCGGCCTTACTTTTTACAACCTAACCTCAGCCTAGATGTTTAGCTTCATCTCCAGCCCCAGCACATTAGGTACTCCATGTGTGCTGCGTGGAGTTTCTCACATGTGCACAAAACGACCCTGTGTTTTGCCCAGCTGTTATCTTCTGCCAGGCAAGGGACAAATCTCATTCATGCCCACTCCCCCGAGTGAATGTGCAGTTTCCTTCCAAAACCCAGTACAGTGGTCTTTTTCTTTTACTCATCCCCCCTCCCCCCAACCTCTCTCTGTTGTGTACAGAATTAACCATGTCCTGCCCATGGTGCACTGATATCTTTATTATAATTCTTTCTACCCCATGGTATAATTTCCCACATTTTATATCTCCCTTACAAGACTAAACTCCTTGTGAGTAGATCAAATTTTCTTTCACATACCCAAAATGAAATATCTTTCCTAAAGAACAGGGGGCACTTACAAAAGATTTATATAAAGAACAGAATGAAATACATTTTCCTAATAGCCTATTTAAACCACAAAGCATTTTAATTGCAATTTTAATAGCATTAATCTGCATGCTAGGTCTGCCAACAGATGGCCACGTAACACTACCCAGGATGTCAAGGAAGGAGGGCCTTTCTTTGCTCAGTTCCAAGTTCATGTCAGATGTGGACACTTCATTATTTATATTTAAATATGGTATTTCATCTCATAAAAATCTGCAAGTTCCACTTTATTTACTCTGTTTCATAGATGAAGAAGCTAGGAGCTAGAAGCTCAAATAAGTCAATTCATTTTCCCCAGATTATATAACTAATTAATAGCAGGGCTAGGATTTTCAAATATATTTCCATCCAAAGTATAACCTCTTTTCATTCTACCAAAGATTAGCCTTGGAAGTAGCACCCTAGAGTCCATACCTTTGTCCCATTGATGCTATCTATCATTGTTCAAATGCTTAGGGCAATCTTCATTTGAAACTGCCTTAAAGCCAGTTTATGAGCTGCTTCCTTAAAAAACGTCATTTCACTATTTTATACTCATGGACCATTTTTCTCCCATAAATGGTATTATATTTGATGCCAAAATTTATATTATAAAGTTTGTCTCAAGTAACTTGACTGTTTATACAATTTAGGTATCTCTATGCAGCAGAAAGATGTGCTACCGTAAAACAAAAAGAAAAGTAAAAACAAAAAATCTGATTTAGGCATAAAGAACATTTATAGAAGAATAGATTCAGATGTGGTTTAGAAGCAGAGTACAGAGTTTTATAGCCATTCTTTGTTTATCCAGTTGTCTAGTGGTTAAGACAACCAGTTTTTATCCCTGAACCATCCACTGGCTCTCTGTCAATGCAGGCAAGTATAATTTTGTTCTCTGTCTGGAAAAGAAGATTGTCTTCTCTCATGCTCACAGTGGAATTGTGAAGTTAATACCTTTTATCTGGAGTATAGCATTTAGGAGAATGAGGGTGCTTAATATATGTTAATAATAGTGATAATAATGAATGTTGATAATTAGAGGTCTTTTATAATTACCAAATTTCTAATGTGTGTTAAATATAATTAAAGGGGAATGATTTAAATTAATATGCACACATGCAAAAACTAGAGCTAGCCACAATTTTTTTTTTTAGCTTCTTAACATCGTGAATGTGAATCAAGTATTAAGAAATCCAGTTATGATTAGTGTTTCACTCTGGTCATGATGGAAAACCCAAGCAGGATCTGGAAACTAGAATGGCCTCTGTTTGAGTTGAAAAATATAGTCATGAATGGGGATTTACAAAGAAATATTGTGATTGGAGCTTGGCCACATGAAATTGTGAATCAGACATTATTATTTTAATCTATCACTATAACACTGAGTTCCATGAGAGAAAGGTACTTTTCCTAGAAACTGGACACCATTCCAGGAGTAGGTAACAAACAAATGCCTGGAAGGGCCCTAGAAAATGTAGGTGGAATAGAGGAAACAATAATCACAAATAATTTCCCATCAAATTCATCTGGAGATTCATTCTTCAAACTCAATTATTTCATAAGGTACAAGAATGGTAGGTGAGCTGAGGATTGTGAGAGGCAGCAAGCTGAAATGATTGAGAGCATGGACTTTTAAGTTTGAATGCCTTGTTCAAATCTGCTTCTGCCACTGAGTAGGGGGTTGATTTTTAAGTATGTACCTTCTTTTGGCCTGTCTTTTCTCATCAGTAACATGATAATAGCAGTATTTACCTTACAGCAGGGATACCCAACCTCCAGGATATAATTGCTTGATGATCTGAGATGGAGCTGATGTAGTAATACTAGAAATAAAGTGCACAATAAATGTAATATGTTTGAATCATCATGAAACCATCCCCCCTCACCCCCAGTCTGTGGAAAAATTGTCTTCCATGAAACTGGTCCCTAGTGCCAAAAAGGCTGGGAAATGCTGCCTTACAGGTTCGTCTTGAGAAATAAATGAGTGGATATTTGTAAAATTTCTTACAATATATAGTAAATTATTTGCACTTCTTAAGTAAATATATGTGTTGGATTTGAGTCATGCATGAAGGAGAAATGGGTGGTAGGGTAGGTAGACTCTAGAAGCAATTCTGAGTTTTATTTTTATTTTTTTAAGCTGACTTTCATAAGATTTAGCTTTAATTTAAGGAAGGAATTTCACACAGAGCTAGGAAAACTAAAAAAAACTAATTTCAAAGTTGAACTTTAAATGTATGTGAATAGTAAATATATGTTGAGTGCCTTTTGTTTACAGAAACTCTTCCAATTTCTTTTCTTTTGGGTGGGGTAAAGGAAAAGGAAAAGAAAAAGAACAAAATAAAGACCTCCAAAGACCAATTCAATTCTTAAAGCAGTATTGCAACTGCATCGATGAATTCAGCCCTAGTTTTCCTCCCTTGATGTGAAATTGTTCTCTTCCTTGTAAACATTTTGCTAAAACTGAAGACCTAGAATGAAACAGGAAAGGAGGGGTTATTAAGAAATGGGGCAGTTTCAAATGGTTCAAACTTGTCGTTCATCTCCTGTGCTTTTCTGAAAGTCCTGTCCTCTGGTGTTTCCCTTACTTGCTCTTCTGCCTGTCTATCTTGAAATCACCTTTCTCATTTGTCTGCATGGCAGACACTTTCTCATCTGTTAAGGCCAGTCTAAAACATCACCTCCTTTTAAAATTTCTTTTTAAAACCCTACTCCCTGGCAGAAATTCGGTGCCATTTCAGCAATAATTTTTAAAGTGCTATATGACATAGCATTTGTTGAGATCATGATGATAATAATTTTTTGTAGGAGGCAGTATTTAATATAGGACCAAAATATCAGCGGCCAAACAAAAGCTACCTGGAGAGCACAGTATGGATGCTTGTCATATCACACGCTGGTTCCTGGACTCAGGCGTGCTCTGCTGTACTTGGAGTTGAGCAAACTCTTTCTTCCTGGTTCCACTGCCGCCTCCCTTCTGTGAAAATGAGCCATACTTCTGCCGTGAACAGTGCCAGGAACCCTTATTTTATTGTATGTCTTCCTCCTTCCTTTGCAGTGGAGGTGTTCTGAGGGCAGATGATGTACTTTTTATCTTGGTAGTCTAGCACTTATCTTATGGTAGGTATTTAATAACTGACTGACTAAATAAATGGAGTGGTAAAATAGTGGACAAGCAACCGGAAAGAATGAAAACTGAACAGATTCACAGATTCTGATTAATGTTTTTTAAAAAATAAAATATTTTAAAGGCAGTGTTGAAAGAATATAGTATTTTAAATGGTAATATACATATATTATAAAGGTATATAAAATACTATACATATATAGTATTTTTTGGTGTGTCTTTTGCATTCACTGTTAAGTGATGAACAAATTTTCAGTCAGCATGAAAATTGTTTATCTCTATATCACGAAATCAAACAGAACACGCATAGAGCTCTAAGAACATGAAGCCATTTCTGCATTTTTAATACAGTTCAAAGTCAGTCTCTCCAAGTCACTTTCAGCTTCTTTCATTTTAAATATGTTGGCAGTGGTGGGGGAGTGAGTTTGTTTGGAAGTGATTAGGGTCATTTAAGTTCAGCCTCTGATCATTGTTTTTTTAAAAATTTGAAAAATATATAATTTAATTTAATTATCTGTGTATATTTGGGGAAGTAATTACAAAACCTACCAAAATAACCATTTAATGTCAAATTTTGAGGTTTTCTGGATTTCTAAATGTTTTTTGGTGGATAGATAAAGTATAAATTGGAGACTTTGTGGAAGTATTTCTACTTCTATCAGGAAATTTTTGATCTGGGATTAGATATGATTTATTGAATATCCGTACATTACTTTCCATAAAATATCAAGTAGTTCCTGCTTCTAATATTAGTCAGCTTTAGTACTTTCACAGGATAATTGTTTTACTATCCTATAGCCATTTCTTGTGTGGCTACACCCCATGTGATAGAAAATCTCTGGGTAAATTCTGTTTTATTTTGCTTCTACCACATATAGTTAAACTGACTTATTGCATCACATAGCCTCAAAAAATGTACCTTAGGAATTGCCAAACTAATTTTTTAAGTTCTGGCTAATTTTCAAATAAGTGAGCCAAAGATAACATGTAAAACTAAATATTTTAAGGCAATGAATCTAGGCATCAATTTTAAGATAAAATTCTTCTGGCCTAATTTGGCTAAAAAAAAGAATTGTATGCTTTTAGCTCATTGCATTCCTAACCAATATGAAGAGAAATGAAAAGCAAAGGAGAAAAAGAAGCATTTGAATGCAGAGTTCCAAAGAATAGCAAGGAGAGATAAAAGACCCTTCCTCAGCGATCAATGCAAAGAAATAGAGGAAAACAACAAAATGGGAAAGACTAGAGATTTCTTCAAGAAAATTAGAGATACCAAGGGAACATTTCATGCAAAGATGAGCTAATTAAAGGACAGAAATGGTATGGACATAACAGAAGCAGATGGTATTAAGAAGAGGTGGCAAGAATACACAGAAGAACTGTACAAAAAAGATCTTCATGACCCAGATAATCACGATGGAGTGATCACTCACACTCACCTTGAACCAGACGTCCTGGAATGTGAAATCAAGTCAGCCTTAGGAAGCATCACTATGAACAAAGCTAGTGGAGGTGATGGAATTCCAGTTGAGCTATTTCAAATCCTAAAAGATGTTGCTGTAAAGGTGCTGCACTCAATATGTCAGCAAATTGGGAAAACTCAGCAGTGGCCACAGGACTGGAAAAGGTCAGTTTTCATTCCAATCCCAAAGAAACGCAGTGCCAAAGAATGCTCAAACTACCGTACAATTGCCCTCATCTCACACGCTAGTAAAGTAATGCGCAAAATTCCTCACACCATTCTTCAAAGGAACTTGAACTATGGAATTCTAGATGTTCAAACTGGATTTAGAAAAGGCAGAGGAACCAGAGATCAAATTGCCAACATCTGCTGGATCATTGAAAAAGCAAAAGAGTTTCAGAAAAATATCTATTTCTGCTTTATTGACTATTCCAAAGCCTTTGTTTGTGTGGATCACAACAAACTGTGAAAAATTCTTAAGGAGATGGGAATACCAGACCACCTGTCCTGCCTCTTGAGAAACCTGTATGCAGGTCAGGAAGCAACAGTTAGAACTGGACATGGAACAACAGACTGGTTCCAAATAGGAAAAGGAGTATGTCAAGGCTGTATATTGTCACCCAGCTTATTTAACTTCTGTGCAGAGTACATCATGAGAAACGCTGGGCTGGAGGAAGCACAAGCTGGAATCAAGATTGCCAGGAGAAATATCAATAACCTCAGATATGCAGATGACACTACCCTCATGGCAGAAAGCGAAGAGGAACTAAAAAGCCTCTTAATGAAAGTAAAAGAGGAGAGTGAAAATGTTGGCTTAAAGCTCAACATTCAGAAAACTAAAATCATGCCATCCGGTCCCATCACTTCATGCAAATAGATGGGGAAATAGTGGAAACAGTGGCTGACGTTATTTTGGGGGGCTCCAAAATCACTGTAGATTGTGATTGCAGCCATGAAATTAAAAGATGCTTATTCCTTAGAAGGAAAGTTATGACCAATCTAGGCAGCATATTAAAAAGCAGAGACATTACTTTGCCAACAAAGGTCCATCAAGTCAAAGCTATAATTTTTCCAGTAGTCATGTATGGATATGAGATTTGGATGGTAAAGAAAGCTGAGCACCAAAGAATTGATGCTTTTGAACTGTGGTGTTGGAGAAGACTCTTGAGACTCCCTTGGACTGCAAGGAGATCAGTCCTGGGTGTGCATTGAAAGGACTGATGTTGAAGCTTAAACTCCAATACTTTGGGCACCTGATGTGAAGATCTGACTCATTTGAAAAGACCCTGATGCTGGAAAAGATTGAAGGCACCAGGAGAAGTGGACAACAGAGGATGATATGGTTGGAGGGCATCACCGACTCCGTGGACGTGGATTTGGGTAGACTCTGGCAGTTGGTGATGGATAGGGAGGCCTGGCGTGCTGCAGTTCATGGGGTTTTAAGAGTCAGATATGACTGAGCTATAGAACTGAGCTGAACATCTGGAGACTGCTATGAAAGATACAGAGTTTGTCAAACTCTCATAATATTTTCCCACTTTTGACTATGTGAACTTTCTGGGATCTTTCATTCATAAGTTTGGGCCAATTCCACAAATGGTTCATAATGCCTTCCTTCAGTTAACAAACATTGTGCAGGGTACCGTGGTTTGGCTGAGGTTTAAAGCACAAGTAAAACACAGGGCCCTCCCCGGGGAGTTCTCATTTATGTGTCTTTCTCCCTCATACACTGAGAAGCACAGACATATAAATAGAAATTATGATACAATGCAGGTGCAATAACTTTCTTATGCACAAGGAAAATTGATGGAAAACTGACAGGAGAATTTGAAAATAGCTCTTGAAGCTGCAAGTTTCATGGAAATATTGAATCTTAAAGGATTGTTAGGAGACAACCAAGCCAAATCATAAAAAAAATATGTTTTAGCCAGAGGGTTACAAAAATAAGTACAGAGATGCAAGAAATAGTTTTCCCAAGGTTTTCTGGAGGAATTGCCTTGTTGAGGGACTTTGGAGAGATGAGAAGCCAAATCATGAAAGACTATATCTGTCATATTAGAGGAACTTGACTATTATGTATTATATGATAGTAGTGATGAATTTGAAGTAGAAGTGTTACAGGTTCAACTTGCAAAAATCAGAGTATAGGGAAGAAAATATTTAGGAGTTTGTTATTGTCTGATTGAGGACAGAGCTGACAAAGACCTGAATCACACCATGATTCTTTTGTAGACGGGACCCAGGGATTGATTGATTCAGTAATAATTCAAAACATCCACCACCACACTTTGTTTGTGCCAGTCAGTGTTTTAAGTGCTGTAAATATATTATTCTCTGCAATCCTCATAACAAACCACAGAACAATGATAGCTCTATTGATAAGGAAATTATGCACATAGAGACTAATGATAGATCAAATTGCTAGTCATAAAGCGAAGAAGTCACAGAAATATTTAGGAAATAAAATTCGCAGATCTTGGATTAGGGGATAGAACATATAAGACATGTCAAGAATTCCCAGGGTACACTTTTGTGTAGTGAGGCAAAGGAGTGTTCTACCATCTAACATATGGAACTCAAAATTAGTATGTGGGCAAGGATACAAACAAGTAGATGTGATTGGAAATCAAAAATAGGTGTTCATACCTTAAGTCCTTGATGATCTTATTAAGAGCAGTTCCAGTAGCATAAAGTAGGGTGGGGACATCTATCTGTATTGTTGGCTGAGAAGGAAATTGGAGACAAAGAAGTGGAAATATCTCTTGCAGAATTTATGACATTTGGGAGAACACATCAAGATTTAAATGTTATATGCCAGTAGCCATTTAAGGACCCTTTTAATTTCAAGCAACAAAAATACAATGTAAAATGGCTCAGTCAAAAAATGAGACATACTTATTTTTCTGAGAATTCTGCACATAATCTGTGAGCGTGCTGAATAGCTGTATCTTGGTAAGCCAGAGATACAGCTGGGCTTCAGGGAAAACTGGAATCAAAGATTTAAGTAGTTGTCTCTGTTTTATTATTTCATAGATTTCACCGAGTTTATATGTATACTAGCTTCCTCAACAAAGGGGAACATGTCTGCTAATAATGCCAGTTTTCCCATATCCAGAGAGGCAATAATTCTTTTTCTGGGCTCCAGGAGAGAAGTCTGGCAACTTTCAGCCATGGCCACTTTAAATCAGCCATAGCTATGGTGGGTGGCAGGAGTAGTCTGTAGCCACATGACATTTGGTACAAGGTCCGTAGAGGAAAGAGCAGTTTCTAGCCTGGGGAGGACTCAGCAGATATTCCTATTGATACAGACTCAGAACCAAGGCCAGGTGTGAACAATAATGACAGTACTCTAAGTTCAAGAAGAGCTCTGTCCCAGAATGACCAAGGTGGATTCAGGGAGAAAGATAGCTTGATGTGGATCTTAAAGGAAGGGTGAGTATTAGCCATAGATCGTTCAGTGAGCAAATTCAATTTAACAAAGATATGTAAGTAGTATTTGGAGAGAAGTCGACCTTACTGAGCAGAGTAGCTGCAACTCACCTTTTCCTGAGGATCTTCCTGACCCATGAATTGAACCTACTTCTCTTGCATCTCCGGCATTGGCAGGAGATTCTTTACCACTAGCACCACCTGGGAAGTCAGAAATAGCTGAGGAGTTTGCAAAAACACCTGTTCCTGAGCTACTTCTGAGTCTGATGAATCAGAATTTTGAGAGTAGAGTCCAGGGAATCTGCATTGTGAATCAGTAGTGTTTATGAAATTCCATTTCCAGTGAGACAGGGCAATGCCATCATTTTTTTTTTTTTCCTGGTGAGGAGAAATAGGACCTGGTCTATCGAGGACAAGCTGCTTGAGCGCCAGGAGATGTGGTCAGCTGGTTCAGACATGGAAGAAGCACTTGAAAGCATAATTGTCATGAATTATTCAAAGATTTGGCAGATAGAGTGAAACAATCACAGTATATTTGACAAATTAATACATACTGGAGTTGTGAAAAACTAATTAACTGTTAGATTTTGCATGAAATTGTGAAGTTGTAGAAAGCAAAAAAGAAAAAAACAGGAGGAAAGTGGGACAGACATTCTGTTGAGGAAGAAAGAAGTGGTGAAACACAAAGGAGTTTTTTTTTTTTTTTTTTAAATAGGGTAATTTGATGGGACCATAAAGGTACCCTGATGTGACATGTTATTTAAGACACAAATGTATATTTTTATTCAGTCCCCATTTAACAAATTATTTTAGTATCGTTAGAATCAGTGAACAGCAGACAAGAAGGGAGAATAAAAAAGCACCTATCTCCCCCAAAAGAGGAGTTTTGTCTCAGGCACAGAAGCAATAATTTAGGACCCAGACTCCTTTGGGTCTGGAAAAGTTAATGTATCTCAAGTAGCTAACAGACATTCACTGAATGTTAGAGTTGATAAAGTTCCCCCCAAAGATCCTGTGCACATTCTTCTGTTCCTGTTTGGCTGAGGCACTAATCCTAGATCTGATTGTGTTGAACAGAATAACCCACGCTTTTAGCATTTCTCTCTCTGGCAGAATTCTGATACTTGGTTGCATGGTTAACATCACACATGAAGAGAAAATGGTTTCTGGTAAAGCAGTTAAAAAAACCTGAGACATTACTTTGCTGATAAAAGTTGGTCTAGTCAAAGCTATGGTTTTTCCAGTAGTCATGTATGGACGTGAGAGCTGGACTATAAGGAAAGCTGAGCGTTGATACTTTTGAACTGTGGTGTTGGAGGAGACTCTTGAGAGTCCCTTGTACTGCAAGGAGATCAAACCAGTCAATCCTAAAGGAAATCAGTCCTGAATATTCATTGGAAGGACTGATGCTGAAGCTGAAGCTCCAATACTTTGGCCACCTGATGCAAAGAACTGACTCACTGGAAGAGACCCTGATGCTAGGAAAGATTGAAGGCCAGAGGAAAAGGGGATGACAGAGAATGAGATGGTTGAATGACATCACTGACTGGATGGACATGAGTTTGAGCAAGCTCCACGATGATGGACAGGGAAGCCTGGCATGCTGCAGTCCATGGGATCACAAAGGACTTGACATGACTGAGCAACTGAACTGAACTGAGAGCAGTTATGATAGGTTTTCTGACTCATGAAAGGCTATGCTGATGGAGAAATCAATAAAGCAGATAATTTTATTTTTTCTACTTGAGTTGAGAATCCAAGTTTAAGTTGCACATAGCAGCAAATGTGTGTGGACCAGGAATTGGGAGACCCACCTTCCGGTCTCAGCTGAGAGACTGAATTGCAGAACCTTAGAGAAGATACTTAACTTCCTTGGAACAGTTTCTTCAGCTGTAAAATGAGAAAGATTAAATGTAAAACAGTATCTCCCATCAGGAAGCTTCCATAAGCCTCTTATCCTTATCCATCAGAGGGCAGACAGAATGAAAACCGCAATCACAGAAAACTAATCAAACTGATCACAAGGACCACAGCCTTGTCTAACTCAATGAGACCGTGAGCCATGCCATGTAGGGCCACCCAAGAAGGATTGGTCATTGTGGAGAGTTCTGGCAAAACGTGTTCAACTGGAGAAGGGAATGGCAAGTCACTTCAGTATTCTTGCCTTGAGAACACCATGAATAGTATGAAAAGGTAAAAAGATAGGACACTGAACTTTGAACTCCCCAGGTTAGTAGGTGCCCAATATGCTACTGGAGAACAGTGGAGAAATAATTCCAGAAAGAATGAAGAGACGGAGCCAAAGCAAACACAGTGCCCAGTTGTGGATGTGACTGGTGATGGAAGTAAAGTCCAATGCTGTAGAGAGCAATATTGCATAGGAACCTGGATTGTCAGGTCCATGAATCAGGGAAATTGGAAGTGGTCAAACAGGAGATGGCCAGAATGAACATGGACATTTTAGGAATCAGTGAACTAAAACGGACTGGAATGGGTGAACTTGACTTAGATAGCCATTATATCTACTACTGTGGGCAAGAATCCCTTAGAAGAAATGGAGTAGCCATCATGGTCAACAAGAGTCTGAAATGCACTACTTGGGTACACTCTCAAAAACAACAGAATGATCTCTGTTCATTTTCAAGGCAAACCTTTCAGTATCACAGTAATCTAAGCCTATGCTCCAACCACTAATGCTGAAGAAGCTGAAGTTGAATGGTTCTATGAAGATCTATAAGATCTCCCTAGAACTAACACCCAAAAAAAGATGTCCTTTTCATTATAGGGTACTAAAATGCAAAAGTAGGAAGTCAAGAGATACCTGGAGTAACAGGCAAATTTGGCCTTTGAATACAGAATGAAGCAGGGAAAAGGCTAATGGAGTTTTGCGAATTGAACACACTGGTCATAGCAAACACCCTCTTCCAACAACACAAGAAAAGACTCTACACATGGACATCACCAGATGGGCAATACAAAAATCAGATTGATTATATTCTTAGCAGCCAAATATGGAGACGCTCTATACAGTAAGGAAAAACAAGACCGGGAGCTGACCATAGCTGAAATCCTAAACTCCTTTTTGCCAAATTCAGCCTTAAATTGAAGAAAGTAGGGAAAACCAATAGACTATTCAGGTATTACTTAAATCCCTTACTATTATGCAGTAAAAGTGACAAATGGATTCAAGAGATTAGATCTGATAGACAGTGCCTGAAGAACTATGCAAGGAGGTTCACGACATTGTATAGGAGGCAGTGATCAACACCATCCCCAAGAAAAAGTACTGCAAAAAAGCAAAATGGTTGTCTAAGGAGGCCTTACAAATAGCTGAGAAGAAGAGAAGGTAAAGGCAAAGGAGAAAAGGAAATATATACCCATTTGAATGCAGAGTTCCAAAGAATAGCAAGGAGAGATAAGAAAGACTTCCTCAGTGATCAGTGCAAAGAAATAGAGGAAAACAGTAGCGTGGGAAAGACTAGAGATCTCTTCAAGAAAATTAGAGATACCAAAGGAGGGAACATTTCATGCAAAGATGGGTATTATAAAGGACAGAAATGATATGTACCTAACAGAAGCAGAAGATATTAAGAAAAGGTGGCAAGAATACACAGAAGAACTATGCAAAAGAGATCTTCATGATCTAGATAACCATGATGGTGATATCACTCACCTAGAGCCAGACATCTTGGAATGCGAAGAGTGGGCCTTAGGAAACATCACTAGAAATAAAGCTAGTGAAGGTGATGGAATTCTAGCTGAGCTGTTTCAAATCCTGAAAGATGATGCTGTGAAAGTGTTGCACTCAATATCCCAGCAAATTGGAAAAACTCAGCAGTGGCCACAGGACTGGAAAAGGTCAGTTTTAATTCCAATACCAAAGGAAAGCTGTGTCAAAGAATATTCAAACTACTGCACAATTGCAATCATCTCGCACACTAGCAAAGTAATGCTCACAGTTCTCCAAGCGAAACTTCAGCAGTACGTGAACCATGAACTTCCAGATGTTCAAACTGGATTTAGAAAAGTCAGAGGGACCAGCCAACATCTGTTGGATCATCGAAAAAGCAAGAGAGTTCCAGAAAAACATCTGCTTTATTGACTTTGCCAAAACCTTTGACTGTGTAGATCACAACAAACTGTGAAAAATTCTTAAGGAGATGAGAGTACCAGATCACCTGACCTGCTTCCTGAGAAATTTGTATGCAGATCAAGAAGCAACAGTTAGAAGTGGACGTGGAACAACAGACTGGTTCCAAATCAGAAAAGGAGTACTTTAAGTCTGGATATTGTCACCCTGCTTATTTAACTTGTATGCAGAATACATCATGTGAAATGCTGGCCTGAAGCACAAGCTAGAATCAAGATTTCCGGGAGAAATATCAATAACCTCAGATATGCAGATGACACCACCCTTATGGTAGAAAGTGCAAAAAAAAAAAAAAACTGAAGAATCTCTTGAAAGTGAAAGAGGAGAATGAAAAAGTTGACTGAAATGTCAACATTCCGGAAACTAAGATCATGGCATACGGTCCCATCACTTCATAGCAAAGAGACAAAACATTGGAAACAGTGAGAGACTTATTTTTTAGGGCTCCAAATCACTGCAGATGGTGATTGCAGCCATGAAATTAAAAGACGCTTGCTCCTTGGAAGAAAAGCTGTGACCAGCCTAGACAGCATATTAAAAAACAGAGACTTGACTTTACCAACAAAGGTCCATAGAAGTCAAAGCTATGGTTTTCCAGTAGTCACATATGGATGTGAGATTTGGAATATAAAAAAATCTGAGTGCCGAAGAATGGATGCTTTTGAACTGAGGTGCTGGAGAAGACTCTTGAGAGTCCCTTGTACTGCAAGGAGATCAAACCAGTCAACCCTAAAGGAAATCAATCCTGAATGTTCATTGAAAGGTCTGATGCTGAAGTTCAAGCTCCAATACTTTGGCCACCTGGTGCAAAGAACTGAGTCATTGGAAAAGACCCTGATGCTAGGAAAGATTGAAGGCGAGAGGAGAAGGGAATGACAGAGGATGAGATGGTTGGATGGCATCACTGATTCGATGGGCATGAGTTTGAGTGAGCTCCAGGAGTTGGTGATGGACAGGGAAGCCTGGCATGCTGCAGTTCATGGGGTCACAAAGAGTCGGACATGACTTAGTTGACTGAACTGAAATGTAAAATGAAAAATGATTAAAATGAGACTTCTCGTCTAATACTGGTAGAGACATAAATTGGTGTAACACATGAGAAAACTATCAATGATCTTAATTCTCAGTTTATGTATTTGTAATAAGCGAAGCTTTTACTACCTCCCGCCACTTCTTTAGTTTTACAATTTTTCTTTAGTTCATAAATTATCTGATTTCAAGGAGTGTCTAACTTTTACATTCATTTTTCATTATCTCTCATAAGTAGCCAAGATGACACTGAAAGATTTCAAAGTGGCTTGATTGGCTTTCTCTAAACCCCATGTGCTGGTTGAAGTTATATACCGGAGCAAAACTGGTGATTCTAAAGGAAGGGAAATTAGATGCAGTGATCTTAGTGGAAACAAACACTTCTCTCTCTGGTCACCAAATATTCTTTGCATTCATTTTTTCTATTCTATTTTCTTATTCTGAATAGTGAGTTTTTAAAAATTTTTAGACATTAGAAATATCTTTCCCAGTGTGACCTTTTTGCTTTGCCTTTTTTTTTTTTTTTTTTGCTGAGTTCAACTTATTTATATTTTATTTAGGATGTTATCATCTGTGTCAGTGGTCCCCAGACTTTTTGCTGCCAGGGACAGGTTTTCTGAAAGACAACTTTTCCATGGACTGAGGAGCAGGAATGGTTTCAGGATGATTAAAGCACATTACATTTATTGTGTACTTTATTTCTATTATTATTACATCAGCTCCACCTCAGATCTTCAGGCATTCGATCCCAGAGTTTGAAGACCCTGATCTGTGTAACTGAGAAGATTCTTTGTTTTTGTTTATGTTTGGTTTTGGCACTGTGCCTTCCATACCTTATGTAAGCTTCAGGAAATGACTAGGGAAGCTTTCATTGTCTTTTCCCCCCATTATCTGAAACAGTTTTGTGATTTAGTATTGTGAGCAGTTTTGTGAAATCGTATTGTGAGCAGTTTTGTGAAATAGTGTTGTGAGCAGTTTTGTGAAATAATGTTGTTGAGCAGTTTTGTGAAATAGTATTGTGATTGTGTTTTTATAAACTCATCTGTTCAGTTTGGGACTATGTATGTGTATTGCTTATTTGTGGGTAAGGTAGGGCATAGAAGGAGGTGTGTTATTCAGATTTTCTGTTTTGTCTCCTTGCATTTCTGATACGCTGCCAATTTTTAAAATTTCCAGAAAATTATCTGTATCATCTTAGATATTCAAATTTATCTGTGTAGATAATCATAGAACTTTAAAATAGTATCTGCTCTTTGTGAAGTTACATTCTACATCATCCCTAATATTATTAATATTTACATTTTTAAATTTTTCCCTTGATTAGCCTCAGTGGAGATTTGTCAGTATTATTATTTTTAAATTGGTTTCAGAGAAACAACTTTTGGTTTGTTTATCTGTCTTTTTCTGTTTTATTAACTTCTGCTCTTAGTTCCTTTTTTCTGTTCTAGTTTCAAGGATGGTAGAGTAGAGAAACAATAACTCTAAGTTCTTTCCTAATTTTTTATTTTGTTACATAGTTCACTCTATTGCTTTAAGTATATTTATAATATAAATTTGCTTCTCTCCAAAGTACAGCTGCAATTGTAGCTACATTCTTTAATTTTTGCCTCACGGCACCTTCATTTGTCATTCATTTCAGAACACTTTGATTTCCATTGTGATTTCCCCTTTACCATGTGAGATATTTCATAGTACACTTTAAAGTCAACGCACATAACACTCTAGACTAATTGCTAATTTATTCTTGGTGTTTATAAAGAGACTTATATGGTACTGATTTCTTGAATTTTGTGGTGATATTTTATAATCTGGTATATGGTCATTTTTTGTAAAAAAAAAAAAAGTGTAATTACATAGATTTGTCAAATTATACTTCCGACTTTGTGAAACTTTGCCTTTTGGATCCTGAGGCTGTTCACAACTTATGATTGTCACATCTTCTTGATGAGTTCTTCCTTTTGTTTGAAGTTTCTGTCTTCATCCACAGTAGTGATTTTATGGTAACTACTATTTTATGTAAGAGGTTTGTAACCACCAGCTTATTTTGGTTATAGTCTTCCTGATGTATTTTTCATTCTTTTATTTTCAGTCTCTTGTGGTTTTACCTTAGGCATGTAGATAGAGGCATAAGAGACATATAGAGTGCCTTGAAGTCCATTCTATGCATTTAGATAGTCTAATACATTTAAAGTTACTGAGATTTGAGCTCTGCTTGGTCCTATTTCTGCTTACCATTGGACTAATAGCTCCCCCCCCCTTTCTTTCTTTGTTTCAAACCTTTGCACTTTTTTGTGTTCTTTACTTGTTGCTCATAAATTTTAAAATCTCAAAATGCTAAAGAATTTTGAAGTAGATTTTAAGCACTGTGATACAACAGGCAGAATTAGCTGAAATGGCAATGGGGTCTCCCTCTGGGTTGCCTGAAGAATAAGCTGGCTAGAACCAGGGCCCTGCCCCTCACCCTGAGAGGAAAAGACTGCCCTTGAACTCATCTTCAGTGGTGTCAGTGGCTCCCTGGAACCAGCAGCAGCACATGCAGCTAATTCCCACATGTGTCAAGCTCTCCAGGCTCAAGGCAGCTGGCCTCTGCAGAGCACCTCAGTAAACAGCTGGTATCCACGTGCTGCACTGCCTAAGATACCAAGCTTATTGTTTATTCCTGCCACTGACAAGTCTACATTCATACTCTTCCTATAAAAAGTAAGAGTAATGGAGAATGTTCCGTGACACCTAACCGTGGTATGTCCCGCAGAACACGCTGATCTCTGCTCAACTTTGAGCAGAGTGGAAAAATAAAGGAATCTGTGTCCTCTCTTCCTGCTATCCTCCACCCTTATTCATCCCTACTTCAGTTTCCTCAACTAGTTCTGTGTTCTTTATGAGGTTGTTAAATCATTCTGAGCCCTGTTACCCAGGAGGTGGTGACTGCTAAAATATCTGCTTGCAAAACTGAAAAACCCACTGGTATATCTGCAAAAACTTACAGATATATCCCAAAAAGCAAAAATCTTTTCCTACATTATAAATATAACATGATCATACTTTATGAAATTAATCATTTAAATATCATGTAATACCTAATCCATATTAAAATTCCTTTAATGGTCCTCCAAAGATTCTTTTAAGTTAGGATTTAACCCAAGACCACACATTTCATCCAGAACCTTACATCTGACTGCTGTCTTTTATTGCATCTCTGTAATTTAGAATAATCTCTATTATACTGACTTGCAGAAAAACCAACCAGTTGTCCTTTAGTAGATCATTTTTTATGGGTTTGATTTCTTCTTTGTGAAGTAATTTGATTTCTCCAGTCCCCTGTGGGGTTTCTCTGGTGGCTCATATGGTAAAAAATCTGCCTGCAATGCAGGAGATGTTGGTTCAATCCTTGAGTTGGGAAGATCCCCTGGAGAAGGGAATGGCAACCCACTCCAGTATCCTTGCCTGGAGAAATCCGTGGACAGAGAAGCCTGGTGGGCTATAGACTATGGAGTTGCAAAGAATCAGACACATAGGTTCTCTTAACTGAAAGTTGGATCTGAGGGCTTGATTATATTTAAGTTAAATATCTTTAGCGAGATTACATCATAGGTGATATGCACTTCTTATGTATCTGATCAAAAAAGACATATTATGTATTTTGTTTCATTTTTCACCATTACTAACTTAAATTTTGTTATTAGCTTAAAGTGATAACCTCATTCCTCATTGCAAACCTGAATCTGTTTCACTTGCAATCAGAAATAATCATTTATGGACCAGTTTTGGTACTATGTCTAGTTACTATCAATAGTTTTTACAATACTCTGTGATTTTATCCTGAAACAATAAGTTAAGTACTACAGTATGATGCTTTTAAAGTGTTTTCATTTATTTCTACACTTTCTGGCATTCTTTTATAATATAGTGATTTCCCCAGCTTTCAAATGGAACTGTCTTATTACTCTGAAATACAGTTCATACTATTAATGTAGGGGAAAAAATGCCTAATTTTGTGCTTTATATGACTAATTTTCAAAGTAAGCAATTTGATTCATTGAAGTGCCAAATGGTGACAAGGAAGTTTTTTATGGCTTTGTCTTTCTTGAATACACTAGGGACTCAGCATTCTATAGGTATAGTATATTTCAATCAATTGCAATAATTATTTCTGATACATTAGCTTTGGTGAGTGGGAAACCCCTTCAGACTAACTTCTGGATTTTGACATCAAGCTTGCTTTCTGAAACAGAAAATGTGTTATTTCTGCATAATTTTCTGGCCAGAGTTAGAAAATATATGAATATATGTATTCAAAATCTTGAGTTCAAATCAATATCTCTAATTTAGTTTTGGCACTGAGTTTGCTCTCCTTAATCTTCTCCTTTTTAAAATTTCTTTGATTTGCTAATTACTTCTCTTTCACTCTGAAAGTCATAGTTGCTGTTAACTTTAACATAACTACTCATTTGATTTATTCTACAATTTTTTAAAAATCCAATAACAGTATTGATATTAATGTAAATTACAAAAGATGTACCATCAGAATGTGTTAATCTAAAATCATTTGCAGTACATTTTTTTCTTTCTATAGTTTGTCACATGTATGTGTATATAGAGATACATTCATATACATAATTTTTAAATGAATTTTTTAATTCAGAATTTCTATCTTTCTAAATATGACTGTCACTTCTACACATTCCATTTACTGATAATATTGTCATGCTTCCAATTACTGTTTTGTCTATAGATTTAAGTTTTAACTTTAAGTTCAAAACACTGGCCATTAGCATTTTCAAGTCAATAATTCATTGGATTTAGCAGCCTGTTTCAGCAGTTGTACTTGTATGATTCATGATTTCTCATAATTTTTTTTAATTATGGAGTACTTCATGATTATTTCTACAAAGAGGATATGTGAAATACCAACTATGAATTTTCAAGATGACTTTAATTTACTGTAACTCTTGGATGATAGCTTAGTTGGTTATGTAATTCTAGGTTCCCAGTTATTTTCTTTAAAGATTTAAAGATCTTATTCATTGTCTGCTGGCATCTATTGTTGCTGATAAAGTTTGTCATTCTTTGGTGGATTTTATGCACTTTCTCTTTGTTCTTGGTGGTGTTTTTCATTTGGCGCTTGAAATACAATATCAACCTCCGAGTACTAATGTTTTCCTTCTATTCTGAAAATGTATTGGCTGTTGTCATTAAATTATAATGATTCTTCATCATTTCCTCCATTTTCTTCTTCCATTCTTTTAGACAGTCACTGGGATCTCTCAACATTTTCTTCTCAGTTCAGTCACTCAGTCATGTCCAACTCTTTGCGACCCCATGGACTGCAGCAAGCCAGGCTTCCCTGTCCATCACCAACTCCCAGAACTTACTCAAACATGTCCATCGAGTCAGTGATGCCATCCAACCATCTCATCCTCTGTTGTCCCCTTCTCCTCCTGCCTTCAATCCTTCCTAGCATCAGAGTCTTTTCCAGAGACTCAATTCTTCACATCAGGTGGCCAAAGTATTAGAGTTTCACCTTTAGCATCAGTCCTTCCTATGAATATTTAGGACTGATTTCCTTTAGGATTGACTGGTTTGATCTCCTTGCAGTCCAAGGGACTCTCAAGAGTCTTCTCCACACCACAGTTCAAAAGCATCAATTCTTTGGCACTCAGCTTTCTTTATAGTTCAAGTCTCACATCCATACATGATTACTGGAAAAACCATAGCATTCACTGGACAGACCTTTAGTGCAGCAAGGTCAGGGTTTGGGCCCTACTCACCGTTTGCTTTTATTCAGTTCAGATGTATTGTGCTGTTTCTCTTACTGGATCAGGCTTACCTTTTAGGATTTTTTAAAGTGTATATTTAATCTATTTTTTTCTATGTGTTTTGATGAGGTTGTATCAGATCGTTACTATTTGTTATGAAGACTGTGTTTGTATCATTAGTAAATCATGCACATTGAACAATATGTTCAAAAAGTCTACATTTAAAAATGCTTACAATTTTGTAAACTTTGAGTTTAATAAGTAATACAATGCAGGCTACTTATTAAAGGATAAGAAGATATATTGAAATTCTGTTTCCTAACACTGGCTCACAATTATAGTTTACAGTCTAGATATTTTGAATTCTAAATATTATTTTTCTAATTTAAAAAATATTTTAAATAGAATTGAATATGTAAAAAAATAACATCCTTCTCAGTGACTGTATTTACTGTTAAAGAATAACATTACTTACTATGGCCACATTTCTTAGTTTAATTATATATATTTTAATATATATATTTTATCTTATTGATTTATTTATTGACTGGGCTGGGTCTTCATGCTATGTGGGTCTTTCTCTAATTTTGTCCAGTGGGGGCTATTCTCTCATTGCAGCGTGTAGGCTTCTTATTTTGGTGGCTCGTCCTGTTGCTGAGCACAAATTCTAGGCATGCAGGCTGCAGCAGTTGCAGTATGTAAGTCTATAGTTGTGGCTCAAGGGCCAAGAGCATGGGCTAAGTAGTTGTGGCCCATGGGCTCAGTTGCCCTACAGCATGTGGGGTCTTCCCAGACCAGGAATCGAACTGGTGTCCCTTGCATTGCAAGGCAGATTCTTAACCACTGGACCACCAGAGAAGCCCCAGTTTAATTATATTTGGTAGCAGGAATGATATCAGTTTTTGAAAAACAATATCAAATCAGATATATTAAAATTTAAATTTTATTTATGCAGTTAAACTTAATTCATTGAGGATAGAAATGTTGCCATGTTCTTTGATTTGCTTAATAAATGGTATATAGTAACTGCTTAGTAAATATTGAGTTGCAGATAGTAAGTTTCAGAGGGATTAAATGCTTTTACCAAGTTCTGAGCACTTTTATAAACATGAAGATGTATCTCCTAAATATTTCAAACGTTGTCCTTGAAATTTAACACAGATATTAGTAAGAAGCTAATTAGTTGAAAATCAAAAATCAAGATTTAGTGTTCTTGGATACAATTCCAGTTATCTCTCATTGACCTAGAGTTGAATAAATGGTTATTTTTATAGATGAAGATTGGCTACTTTTGAAAACAATTTTAAAGTGTGAAGTAAAGATACTACTTCATTCCATTCCTACATACACAGCTTTTTAATCAATGAATATGTGTTCATCTAAAAATCATTATCTTATAGTTTAAAGTTATGTTGTTCTATTAAAAAAAAATGATTGGCTCTGGCATTGTCCTACTGTGGTAAATTTTGAAAAAAGTAAAAAAAAATTATTTGCTTTGAAGTTAGATATCAAGACAAAACTGAAATAAAATTAAAAGAAGCTTAGACAACATTTCATCTCATGTTATTTTTGAGGGTGGAAAAAAAAAGTCCAAATGTATATAGTAACCTTGTGTCTTGGTAGTAATTCTGTAGACATTATCAGATCAATCTAAATTGAGTTAGTGTATATGTGGTAGACAGAAACTGGTAGAAATTAGTTTATCGTCCCCAGACTCTTTCTGTTTTCTTTGTACAAAATAGGATAAACTCATTTTTAGACCTGATTAGGTTTCTTTGTTGCCCCCCCCACTTTTTCCTAAAAGGACAAGGATTGTCCATACTTTGTTTAGATTCACACCAACTATTAAAACCAGAAACCATTTAAAAGCCCTAGTCACATGTATGATATGTTTGAGTATAAAACCTGAACCATTTCCAAATGAAGAATAAAAATACTTATCCTTAATGCTTTTTAGTTTCATTGATTATAAACAACATATTGAAGCTATAACGTATGATTCACATGGTAGCCATATATGCAAGTGATTTAAGTTGTGAATATTCCTCTTTATCAGTAGGGTCTATAGAAAATGCATTTCAGTCTCATCAAACTGAAAAGCTGTTGCATGGCTAATTTTAGTGGACATTTTAGGAGCTTGTTTGTTTTAAATACCCACTGTTTCCTTAATTTAAATGTGGACTTCTTTTTCCTTATTGGAGCCATTTACCTATGGGACTTCTTACTTATAAGCTTAGATTGTATTCAGAATGCTTGTGTCAAAAATGCTTGACTTATACACTGCTTTTTGCAATACTTTTCCTAATCTGTAAATTGTCTATTTGAATAAAAGCAAAAACTTATTAATTACAAAGAAATATTTTTGAAAGGACTTAATTGACTTTCATGCCAAGAATTAAGTATATTGTGTAACATATTTGCATTTATCAAGGGTTGACTACTCACTTGAGCTCTTAAATGCTCCTAATTTGTGAGGGAATTTCTATCTTGAGGAATTTGAAAGCAGAGATTTATATTGTTTATGTAACTAAGAGAAAATATCATGTGTTACCTATTCCATCCAGAATGATCAGCAACTTGCCTTTATAGAAAATGGTGCTGATTTGGTTGTTCTGCCTTCTGTATCATTTCTGGTGAAAATGCTGGTTAGGTACACTCCTAGTGATCATAGGTATCTGATGTGTCCAAGAGGTTTATTTAAACTCGGCAACAGCTGTTACTTAGTAGTGTCCTCTAACTCATTGTACATCACAAAATGTAGACATATTCAGAGCTTGGCTCCTCTTTAAGCTGTAACTGATGACACTCAGACTCAGACTGCCCTTTTATTTCATACACCCTCAAAAAATAAATAAAACGCCAGCTCTCCAATTTATTCCTTAATAATAGCAATCTTCCAAGACTCCATATTTTTCTAGGTCATTTAGACAAATGTTGCTCTATATCAAAATATAATTAAATGATACATTATCAGTTTAAATTGCATTTTTGGTGTATTGTTTCAGAATAACTGTGATTTATGGAGCTGCTGACTGCTTTTATAATTGTTAAGTGCTCTGTAGCTCACTGAATGTTTTTAACTTTATTCCAGTGCCCACAGGCAAAATTTGCAATGGGTACAATTTTATAAATCAAACTCATTAATAAATAATTTTTCCATTATGACTCTGGCATAAAGAGAATTATATGGGATGGTCTTTTAAAAACATTACTACTTATAATTTGATGTGGCTTTAAATGGGGCATTGAACATAATATATTGTAATGAAACAATCACTTCTAGCCCTAAAAGTATTTTAGATCAAATTTCACTTTGAAGAACTGTTCAAGAGCTTCAAGAAAATCAGAAAATGAACTTTATCTTTTACTGTTTTTTTGTCATTATTATTAAATTTAGAAACTCTGTACTAGTAAGCTTTTGTTTACATATTTGTAAACTTTTCTTCTCACTGATTATGATGGAAAGATGAATTATCGAATAAAATGACTAAACATTCTTGGAAGGAAAAAAAGTTTTAAATTTATATATAGAAATTATAAGTTAGCTCAATAACATTTTACTCTACCCTTAAAAAGGAAAGAAAAGTCCTGAAACATGTACTAAGAAACATTCCTATGCCTCTGGGAATTTGTTCAACCTCTCTCCAAGAAAATCAGAAACTACCTCTTTCTTAGGTTACAAAATTATCTCTATATTTACTATTTTTTTAACAAGAAATACACGAATGATTGTTTGCCTTAACTGCCTTACCAATTTGAGAGTGCTGTATAGACAGTTTTTCTGATATAATGGTGAAATACCCAAGAGGCTATCCAAAAGTAACATTTTACTTGACCAACTTTTTAAATAAGTACAAAATAAATACACATGCTTTTGCTTTGAATGGTTTTGAACTAAGGATCAAATTTTTATCATGATTGCAGTCTTCTTACGTAAAAAATGTAAAAGCTAATATTTATCTACAATACATGTTAACAAGATAACCCATGACAACAATGAACAGCTACTTATATTTTTTTAAACTACAAAGTTATATAGTTTGTTATATATAATTTGTCAATGTTTTAATATAATTAGCAGTGAATAACACAGCAATTAATTTTAAAGTAGCCTGGTTTTTTTTAGAGAATTTTTTTTAAACCATTGTTGCTGCTGCTGCTGCTGCTGCTGCTAAGTCACTTCAGTCATGTCCGACTCTGTGTGACCCCATAGACAGCAGCCCACCAGGCTCCCCCGTTCCTGAGATTCTCCAGGCAAGAGTACTGGAATGGGGTGCCATTGCCTTCTCCATTAAACCTTTAATTTTACCTAATTTTGTGACACAGGATGGTTCTGTTTGTAATTGTCTTACAACATTTTTAAAAGGGTAACAAAGAAGCTAAAAATTTTAAATATGACCTTCAAATTAGACTCTGAGTGACCCTGTTATGCAGTATAGATGTAAAGCTGTATGGTTAATAGCAGTCTTAGAGGGCTAATTCGTGTAGCATATAAACAGAATCAGGCAACTAACAAAGGAAGTTAATCAAAAGAATTGGTCACTAGTGCATTAGCAATTCCAAGTTACTGACTGGCATCAAGAACATATAAAACTATTGGCTAATAAATTGCTGCTGTTGTTCAGTCACCCCATCATGTCCAGCTCTTTGTGACTCCATGGTCTGCAGCACACCAGGCCTCTCTGTCCCTCACCATCTCCCGAAGTTTGCCCAAGTTCATGCCTGTTGCATCCTTGATGCCATCTAGCCATCTGATCCTTGATACCCTCTTCTTCTGCCCTCAACCTTTCCCAGCATCAGGAAATTTTCCAATGAGTTGGCTGTTTGCATCAGATGACCAAAATACTGGAGCTTCAGGTTCAGCATCAATCCTTCCAGTGAGTATTCAGGGTTGATTTCTCTCAAGATTACTGATTTGATTGCCATGCTATTCAAGGGACTTTCAGGAGTCTTCTTCAGCACTACAATCCAAAGGCAACAATTCTTTGGCACCCTGCCTTCTTTACACTCCAGTTAACACAACTGTATGTGACAACTGGGTAGACCATAGCCTTGACTATACAGACCTTTGTCACCAGAGTAATGCCTCTGCTTTTCAACACACTGTCTAGGTTTGTCATAGCTTTCTTGCCAAGAAGCAGTTGTCTTCTTATTTCATGGCTGCCGTCACCATCCACAGTGATTTTAGAACCCAAAAAGAGAAAATCTGTCATACTTCCACCTTTTACCTTTCTATTTGCCATAGAGTAAGAATGCTCAAACTACCGCACAATTGCACTCATCTCACATGCTAGTAAACTGTAATGCTCAAAATTCTCCAAGCCAGGCTTCAGCAGTATGTGAACCATGAACTTCCAGATGTTCAACCTGGTTTTAGAAAAGGCATAGGAACCAGAGATCAAATTGCCAACATCCGCTGGATCATGGAAAAAGCAAGAGAGTTCAAGAAAAATATCTATTTCTGCTTTATTAACTATGCCAAAGCCTTTGACTGTGTGGATCACAATAA
This sequence comes from Capricornis sumatraensis, assembly GCF_032405125.1. Taxonomy (NCBI): domain Eukaryota; kingdom Metazoa; phylum Chordata; class Mammalia; order Artiodactyla; family Bovidae; genus Capricornis; species Capricornis sumatraensis. The sequence continues at coordinate 137,862,028 of NC_091071.1, forward strand.
ACTGTGGAAAATTCTGAAAGAGATGGGAATACCAGACCGCCTGACCTGCCTCTTGAGAAACCTATATGCAGGTCAGGAAGCAACAGTTAGAACTGGACATGGAACAACAGACTGGTTCCAAATAGGAAAAGGAGTACGTCAAGGCTGTATATTGTCACCTTGCTCTTTTAACTAATATGCAGAGTACATCATGAGAAACGCTGGGCTGGGAGAAGCACAAGCTGGAATCAAGATTGCTGGGAGAAATATCAATAACCTCAGATATGCAGATAACACCACCCTTATGGCAGAAAGTGAAGAGGAACTAAAAAGCCTCTTGATGAAAGTGAAAGAGGAGAGTGAAAAAGTTGGCTTAAGCCAACATTCAGAAAACGAAGATCATGGCATCTGGTCCCATCACTTCATGGGAAATAGATGGGGAAACAGTGGAAAAAGTGTCAGACTTTATTTTTGGGGGGCTCCAAAATCACTGCAGATGGTGACTGCACCCATGAAATTAAAAGATGCTTACTCCTTGGAAGGAGGGTTATGACCAACCTAGATAGCATATTAAAAAGCAGAGACATTACTTTGCCAACTAAGGTCCGTCTAGTCAAGGCTATGGTTTATTCAGTGGTCATGTATCGATGTGAGAGTTGGACTGTGAAGAAAGCTGAGTGCTGAAGAATTGATACTTTTGAACTGTGGTGTTGGAGAAGACTCTTGAGAGTCCCTTGGTCTGCAAGGAGATCCAACTAGTCCATTCTAAAGGAGATCAGCCATGGGATTTCTTTGGAAGGAATGATGCTAAAGCTGAAACTCCAGTACTTTGGCCACCTCATGTGAAGAGTTGACTCATTGGAAAAGACTCTGATGCTGGGAGGGATTGGGGGCAGGAGGAAAAGGAGACGACCAAGGATGAGATGGCTGGATGGCATCACTGACTCAATGGATGTGAGTTTGAGTGTACTCTGGGAGTTGGTGATGGACAGGGAGGCCTGCTGCGATTCATAGGGTCGCAAAGAGTCGGACATGACTGAGCAACTGAACTTAACTGAACTGAATGGCACTGGATGCCATGATCTTAGTTTTTTCAATATTTAGTTTTAAGCCAGCTCTTTCACTCTCCTCCTTCACCCTCATCAAGAGACTCTTTAGTTCCTCTTTGCTTTCTGCCTTTAGATAAAGGCCACATATCTGAGATTGTTGATGTTCCTCCTGCCTATCTTGATCCTACCTTGTAACTCATCCAGCCCGGCATTTTTCATGAGGTGCTCAGCATATAAGTAATACAAGCAGGGTGACCGCAGACAGCCCTGTTGTACTCCTTTCTCAGTCTTGAACCAGTCAGTTGTTCCATGCAGGATTCTAATTGTTTCTTCTTAATTGGATACAGGTTTCTCAGGAGACAGGCAAGATGGTGTGGTATTCCAGTCTCCTGAAGAGCTTTCCACACTTTGGTTTTATCCACATGAAAGTGAAAGTGAAGGTCACTCAATCATGTCCAACTCTTTGCGACCCCACGGACTACAGAGTCCATGGGATTCCCCAGACCAGAATACTGGAGTAGGTAGCCTTTCCCTTCTCCAAGGGATCTTCCCAACCCAGGGATCAAACTATATAGTCAAAGGCTTTAGCGTAGTCGATGGAACAGAGGTAGATGTTTTGCTGGAATTTTCTTGCTTTCTCTATGATCCAGCAAATGTAGGCAATTTGATCTCTCGTTCCTCTTCCTTTTCCAGCTTGGACATCTGGATGTTCTTGGTCTTCATAATGCTGAAGCCTAGCATGCAAGATTTTAAGCATTTTACAATTTAATTTTAATAAGTTATATCATATTAATTTTCAATTTTACAATTTAATTGCATTTTGCAATTTAAATTTAATAAATTGTATCTTATGTTAATTTACCCTTTACTTATTTGGAACCATAATCTAAGAGAACTCTAGATTGGATTCTGTACTATTTTCAGTTCAATAATTGTTATACTTCAGATATAACAATATCTAAACTAAAAACAAATGTAGTTTAGGTTTTCCCAAACTGTGTTCCACATATTTCTAGTCTTCTTGTTCAATCGCCAAGTCATGTCCAACTGTTTGCAATCCCATGGACTGCCGCACGCCAGGCCTCCCTGCCCCTCATCATCTCCTGGAGTTTTTCCAAATTCATATTCATTAAATTGGTGATGCCATCCAACCATCTCATCCTCTGTCATCCCCTTCTCCTCCTGCCTTCCATCTTTCCTAGCATCAGGGTCTTTTCCAGTGAGTCAGTTCTTCCCGTCTGGTTGCAAAAGCATTGGAGCTTCAACTTTAGCATCAGTCCCTCCAATGAATATTCAGGGTTGATTTCTTTTAGGATTGACTGGTTTGATCTTCTTGCTGTCCAAGAGACTCTCAAGAGTCTTTCCTAGCACCACAATTCAAAAGCATTGATTCTTCAGTGCTCATACTTTATGGTCCAACTCTTACATCTATACATGACTACTGGAAAGACTGTAGCCTTGACTACATGGATCTCTTTTTGGCAAAGTACTGTCTCTGCTTGTACATCTGGGAGTCTTCTAGATAATGCCAAGTTAAGCACGACTGGGAAATGATATATACTGTATCCTCTCTATGCATGCTTAAAATATAGCAAATTAAAGTTTCTGAGAGACACAATGTAAATAATTTTGTGTAATTTAGTGTTTGTCAAGTTTATTTTACCACAGAACTCTGTTGCAAGCACTGTCTACTAATAACCCACAGAAGACATTGTGAGGAATATTAGAAATACCAATCTTATAGCAACAGAAGTAAATGCTAAATCTAGCCTGACAATTGCACATGATTTAATTAAGTTTACTAAGAATTTAATTAAAAATTACTAAATTTTTGTTTGCTCGGTTTAAAATACCTAGATTTAGTTGACACAGTAGGAAGAAAGGGAAGAAAGCGTATGTTATTTCTGAGAAATGTCTAAAATCATTGTGCCTAAAAAGGCATAGGAAGCTGGAGTTTGGCTTCTTTTGGGACCTGGAGCAAATTGCAATATGTTTTTTGGTCTTGTGTTGCTTCTTTTTTAGTTTAGGATGTCAGGCAACCTCCTTTTGAATTCTGAAATTCCATGTCTAAAGACTAAATTTTTATGTCTCTTCTGCCTACTGAACCCTTTCTTATAAGAACCAAAATTAAAAGATATACCATATTGTATAATACTCTTAATATTTTGGTAGCAGTTTGTAGGCAGTCTTAAATTAGAGGCAGCCAGTGAAGTGCCTTTGTTTACCATTCTCTAGTTGTGTGATTTCTCTTATTTGAAGAAGCCAAGACAGAGGAAACATCCCCTCTATCATTCAAATCTTTTTCTTAATCAAATGTTAAATGATTTCCAAATAAATTGAAATCACCTCTAAGATCTCTTAGAGGATGAATGTTAGAGGTGATTGAGAAATAATAGTACGAGAAAAGCTTGGGAATTCCCTTGGGAATTCTTCATTTATAGAAAGTAGTATTAAGTAATAACATTTACTAAAAGACTTTGTTCCGTTGAATACCCATGTTGTTACTAACCATCTTCACAGCTTCCTGTATTCTTATTTAAACAATGAAAGACAGTTGGCCATAGAAATTTTAGTGGTGGGAATTCAGATGTACCTAACTAGTAGGACGTATAATTTGCTCCAATGTCTCTTTTAATGGAATGTATTTATTTGCATTTCTCACAAATCAAGCTCATCTAATCATTAACGTTCTACCCTCTGATACTTGGCTTAACAATTATAAATAACCTCACTGAGATTTTAATCCCAGAGAATTAGTTAATATCTGTATAACATACATGACTTTCCAAAAAGGGATTTTATGTAATTCAGAATGACGTATAATTTATATAGGAAATAATGCTTTTTCTATGGCTAAATGCTTAACTTAAACTAATTAGAAGCCATGAGAATCTTAGTAAGCAAGTTAAGGCATCAAAAATTCTGATCTTGTCTTCATAATTTAACTTCGCTTCTTTTATTCAATGTGACAGGGCAGTTTAGTATTTTTAAGTTCAGTGGCTACTGCCGCATCATTCTCCGTGATTTTTATTGATTACACAATTTTCCTTTTATGTTTTCAGATGAGAGTATTTCTTGTCTAAAGATGTGTCAAGGAGCCACTTTTTCTTAGTAATTCTCCTTACTCCTTCATCCAATGAATATCATTTAATCTATATGGTTCATACAAGTATTCTGCTAAGGTAGAAATTCAAAATGAATGTGACTTCATTACATTCAAATTGTATTATTTTGCTGAAATATATATTTTTAGTCCATTGAATAGTGTGGTGATTGTAAAACATGTATATCAAGTCTTTGACACTCCTTCCATCCAGAGCAGGGGTCTGTCTGCCCTCTCTATGAATCTGTACTGACATTAGTGACTCAGTTGTAACTAAGAGCATCAGCAGCCTTTGTGTGGCTTCTGAGACTAGGTCATAAAAGGCCTCACAGCTTCCACCTATTTCCTTATGATAACTCACTCTAGAGGAAGCTAACTGCCATGTGAGAAGTTTTATTATTCCAGTTCCACTGATGACTGAATACCAGACCACCTGACCTTCCTCTTGAGAAATCTGTATGCAGGTCAGGAAGCAACAATTAGAACTGTACATGGAACAACAGACGGGTTCCAAATAGGAAAAGGAGTACCTCAAGGCTGTATATTGTCACTCTGCTTATTTAAATTATATGCAGAGTACATCATGAGAAACGCTGGGCTGGAGGAAGCGCAAGCTGGAATCAAGATTGCCAGGAGGAATATCAATAACCTCAGATATGCAGATGACCCCACCTTTATGGCAGAAAGTGAAGAACTAAAGAGCCTCTTGATGCAAGTGAAAGAGGAGAGTGAAAAAATTGGCTTAAAGCTCAACATTCAGCAAACTAAGATCATGGCATCCAGTCCCATCACTTTATGGCAAATAGATAGGGAAACAGTGGCTAACTTTATTTTTCTGGGCTCCAAAATCCCTGCAGATGGTGACTGCAGCCATGAAGTTAAAAGACGCTTACTCCTTGGGAGGAAAGTTATGACCAACCTAGATAGCATATTAAAAAGCAGAGACATTACTTTGTCAATGAAGGTCTGTGTAGTCAAGGCTATGATTTTTCCAGTGGTCATGTATGAATGTGAGAGTTGGACTATAAAGAAAGCTGAGCACCGAAAAATTGATGCTTTTGAACTGTGGTGTTGGAGAAGACTCTTGAGAGTCCCATGGACTGCAAGGAGATCCAACCAGTCCATCCTAAAGGAGATCAGTCCTGGGTGTGCATTGGAAGGACTGATGAAGCTGCAACTCCAGTACTTTGGCCACCTGATGCAAAGAGCTGAGTCATTTGAAAAGACCCTTGATGCTGGGAAAGATTGAGGGCAGGAGGAGAAAGGGACGGCAGAGGATGAGATGGTTGGATGGCATCACCGACTCAGTGGACATGGGTTTGGGTGGACTCCGGGAGTTGGTGATGGACACGGAGGCCTGGCGTGCTGTGGTTCATGGGGTCGCAAAGAGTCGGACACAACTGAGTGACTAAACTGAACTGATGACTGAAAAAATGTGCCACTTGAAAGTTGAGAATTATACTTTATTTGGTGGACATTCTGAAGACTTAACCCTCAGATACAGATTCTCAAATGGCTCTGAAGGGTTGTTTTGAAGGAGTTAGGGTGGAGTCAGTGTTTGTAGGAATTTCTGCAAATTTTAGTAATAAAAAAATGCAGATAGAACATCAAAAGATTACTCTTAATAAAATCAGACACATCATGTAAATGTATTTAGCACTTTTATGTGTATGAGAAGATACAAGAGTCTAGACTCATTGAAATAAACCCTTTGATATGTTTTTTTTTTAATTTAATTTTATTTATTTATTTATTGCTGCAGGGGGTCTTTGTTGTTCCGTGTTTTCTCTAGTTGCGGTGAGTGGGTGTTGCTCTTCCTTACAGTGAGCTGGTTTCTCAATTTCAATGGCTTCTCTTGTTGTGAAACACAGGCCATAGGCACACAAGCTTCATTAGTTGTGGTGTGACGGCTCAGTTGAGACTTGTGTAATTGTGGCTCTAACGTGCAGAATCAGTCGTTGTGGTGCCTGGGCCCAGCTGCGCTGCAGCACGTGGAATCTTCCTGGACCAGGAAATCAAATCTGTGTCCCCTACATTGGCAGGCAGATTTCTATCAACTGTACCACCATGGTAGTCCGATATTTTTTTAACTTTTATTTTATTTTCGAATATAGTTGATTAACAATGTTGTGATAGTTTCAGGTATACAGAAAAGTGATTCAGTCATACATATACGTGTATCTATTCTTTTTCAACTTCTTTTCCCATGGTTGTTACAGAATATTAAGTACATTTCCTGCACTTATAGTAGGTCCTTGTTGGTTATCCATTTTAAATATACCATTTTTAATAAATACATGTCAATCCTAAACTCCCTAATTAGCCTTTATCCATTCCTCTGTTGATGAATATTTAAGTTGCTTCCATATCTTGGCTAATGTAAACAGTGCTGCAATGAATTTGGGGATGTATTCAGACCATGTTTCTTTTTCTGGATATATGCCTAGGAGTGGAATTGCAAGATCATAAGATAGATCTGTTTTTAGTTTTTTTTTAAGGAGCTTCCATGCTGTTCTCCATTGTCATTGTACCAATTTGCATTCCCACCACAAATCAATCTGTGTGAAATACCACATCAACAGTTTGAAGAATAAAAATTGTATGATTGTCTCAGTAGATGCAGAAAAAGCTTTTGAGTAAATCATTCCTTTGATATTCACGTTACCTGTCTGGAGCTAGTATCCTGCTTTTCTCCATCCTGAATCCACTCCGAGTACACCCCTAGGGTGGCTACAGTTGCTAATGGCTTGATGGGTACAGGATCCTGTTTACTGATATGATGGGCAACATTCTTTATCCATACCACCTAAGCTGGAAAGACCATATGTAGGCACTCTGGTTCAAACTCATAGCAGAGCTTCCAGTGCCCAGGTCACATCATCACCAGCCAGTGAGTGTGCCGTCTTGAATGGCTACAGACTTGTGCAGCTTTGACAGCCCCCTTTGCCTAGATCTGACAGCGGACTTGCAAGAGACCTCATGTGAGAGGTGACAGCTTCACCCTTCAGAATTCCTGACCTAGGGACCTGTGAAACATACATATGTAAACAAGTGTATGTATTGTTTTATAGCATTCAATTTTGGTATACTTTGTCATGCAATAATAGTAACCAGAAAAGTGAATTCATTAAGTTACTTAAATCTCTTCTTACACCATATTATATATTCCAAAAGATAATCATGCTTTTTAAAAATTATTTTGCCTCAGAACTAAACCCATTATATGAATACCTCATGAGTCAATCTTTACAAATTAGTAATATATTCTTCTAATTAAACATTGGTTATTATGTGTTGAAAATATAAATCATAAATTCATATTTCAAAACAAAAACACTTAATTGGATTATGCTAGAGAAAGTTAATGTGCTATAGAGTTCAATTCTCATCAAATTATAAAATCACAGGCAGTTGTCTTAAGTTTATATTCTAGTATTCTGTGAGGTTTTGTACCTTGCTGCCACATTTACCAGTAAGCTCAACTTGCTGAGTTGTATCAAGAGAGCTAGAACTCCTCAAGCCTTTGCTCAGAGGCCTTTTCTTTGTTTATATTTCCTGGAATTTATATTATAAAAGTAACACATGCATGTGCTTAAAATTTAATATAAAAAAATAAAGTAAAATGAAATAGTGGCCTCCTGCCTCATATTCAGTCCCAATCACCACAAGAAACATTTAAATTAAATAGAATAGATATAGCTCCCTCTTCATTATATATAATTGATTATGTATACATTCCCCTCTATTGATTTGTCGGTGTTACATAATGTCTGCTCTTGACTACTTACCATCACAGATGAAGGCTTTCATATACTACATTCACATACCACTTATTCACTTCCTCTACTGCCTGCTGGTTACATATAATTTTCAGGTTAATGGTGATTTTTTGACTAATAGTTGCCTTTATTGCTTTAAATAGTACACTTAAACATCAGTTTCTTGATTTATCTACCCTAGGCAATATTCTAATCCTTATGACAAATGAAGGAATTCGAAGTTTTCCTCTTACTTAAATTTTCCTTGATTCATCATTCTGACTCCATATTATTTTTCTCTGAAAATTCTCTGTCCATCCTACTGTTGATAGATATTTTGATTATGTCCACTTTTGAGACTATTATTAACAATGCTTCTATGAGCATTCTTGTATTGCCATACTGAGCATGGTGGGCTACAGTCCGTAGGGTCGCAAAGAGTCTGACAAGACGGAAGCAACTGAGCTGGAACACAGACATGCATATATTCCCCTCCTTCTTGAGCATCCCTCTAACCCCACGTCCATCCATCCCTCTAGGTCATTACAGAGGACTGAGCTGAGCTCATTGTGCGATAGAGCAGCTTCCCACTAGCTATCTATTTTACACATGGATATATATGTTTTCTGTATTCACTTTTTAAGAGCCCTTTTATTGAAAATGAGTGTTGCAAATATCTATTTATAGACTGCTTTTTTCACTCTGTGTAGTGTCTTTTGATGAAGTTATTTTTAATGTAGTCCAACTTACCTGTATTTCCCATTATGGATATTGCTTTTGTGTCATGTTTAATATGTCTTTCTCTATCCCCAAAATGTGGACATATTCTTTTTTGTTCTTTTTGAGAAGCTTTATTTTTGTCATTCAGTTTTAAATTTATATGAAGTGCTTGAAATTTATTTTTTCTGTGGTATAAATCAGAGGCACATTTTCATCTATTTCTATAGATTTTACCCAGAATCATTTATCATTTTTAAAGAAAAATGATAATTTTACTCCTTTCCAGTGTCTGTGCTTTTATGTCCTTTTCTTGCCTGACTGCGTTGGCTGCAACATTAAATAGAAGTGAGAACAGATACTTCTGCCATATTCCTAATCTTTGGTAGAAAGCATTCAGTCTTTTGATATTAAATATGATGTTACACCTAAGTTTTTCTTAGGTACACTTTAAAGTTAAAGAAGGTTCCTTCTGTTCTTAATGTTCTAAGAGGTTTTAATCCCAAAACTACTTCTTTTTTAAAATCTCTTTTGTTCTCTTAACATGGTGAATTACATTGAAGGCTTTGTGAATGTTAAATCAAGCTTGCATTTTCAGGAGAACTTCATTTGACCAAGATACATTATCCTTTGTATATTCTGCTAGATTTAATCCTCATATTTTATTAAATATTTTAACATCTCTGTTCATGAGGGATATTGGTCTCTAGTTTCTTTTGGGGGGAAATGTCTTTATATGATCTGAGTTTCAGAAAAATGCTTTGAAATGAACTAGGAAGAATTCCCTGCTTCTCTCTTTCTAAAAGGGACTTTATAGGATTGGTGTTATTTTCTTTTAAAATGTTTCATGTATATAGTCCTCTGGGCCTGAAGTTGTCTTTGTGAAAAGGTTTATAATTATAGATTGAATTTCTTTACAAAGCTCTCTGAGTTCCATCTTTCTTACTGAGTCAGTATTTGCAATTTGCATCATTAAAGAAATTTCAGTTTTATTGAAGTAGATGGTTATATTGTCATAAGTAATATTGTCCTTTTATTTTTCTTTTACCATCTGTGGGATCTGAAGTGGTGTTCCCTCTTTCATTCCTGACATTAGTAATCTATATCTTCTCACCACTTTCTAAATCATTCTGGTTAGAGATAACCTTTATTCATCTTTTCAAAGTATCAGCTTTTTATTTAGTTGATTTTTCTGTATCATATGTCATTTTCTGTTTCATCAGTGTCCACTTTTATTTATAGTCTTCTCTTTCTTATACTAACTTTACTCTTCTTTCGGTTTTTAAAATGGAAGCTTAGATAATTTATTTTAGAAATGATTATTATAAACAACTTCAGACCAATACTTTGAAATCTTTGCTCTAATGGACAATATATTTCTTAAGCTTTTTCAAGAGAAAATAAACTCCCAAATTAGATACATAAGTATACAAGAAATTATAAAGAAAAAGGCAAAATATATCCACTTTTTAAATGGGTTGGGGAGGACCTCATAGACTGTTGTATAGTAATATACTTCAAGATCCTGAAAGGGCAGATAACCTCAGTGGTATGGAACATGGCTCCAAAGAATGGAAGAAAGAAGAGAAATACTTCTCTACTCATTCTGATGTTAATACCAAAATGAGGTAAGAATGGTATAAAATGGGAAAGTTACATGTCAATTTCACCATGATAGAAAAAAGGGCAAATTATGGTTATAGAAACCTGAATAGGTTCATAACCAGGCCACCTCTTCCATTCTTCATACTATTTATTGTGCCTGCTCTCCTTCATTTTTTTCCTCTTGCTCAGTCTTATCATTGACTTTTCTATTTCCTTTTTCTTCTTATAAAGAATCAATTTTTGGCTCTGATGCTTTGAGCTGTAGCTTTCTTTATATATATATAAATATATATTTTATATATATATATTATATTATATATATAAATATATATAATCTATTATATATATAAATATATATTTGTTTTATATTTATGTCTCATTTTTCTTATTTAATTTTCAGGCTCATTATTCACTATTTAAAAACGTTTTTAAGCTCTTTATTAAAATTTTTAAGCGTACATAAATTGGATTGGTGTAATGAACCCCATGTAACTGTAAACTTTTTCCATAAACAGCAATATATCATATCTTGTTTCGTATTCTCTCCCTTTTTAAAATTTTACATTAATACAACAAAGCAGTTTTCAGACATCATGCCATTTCATATGGAAATATTTCAATGTCATTTCTGACTGATAACAACTGTTTAGCAAAATCACCATTCTGTCATCACACCGAACAAAGTTAATAAATAAGTATCTAAATATTACCTGATACCCTGTCCATATCAAAACTTACTCAGATAGCTAAAACATTCTTATAGTCAGTTTGTTTACAGTAGGATCTAAGTTGTGCCCTCATGTTGCATTAATTTACTATGAATCTTTAGGGTTATTTTCTAACTCTCATTTATCTCATTTTTTACTTTCTATAAATTTAGTGAGAAACCAGGTCTTTTTTTTTTTTTTTTTACTGTTCAGTTCAGTCGCTCAGTTGCGTATGACCCTTTGCGACCCCATGAACCATAGCACACCAGGCCTCCTTGTCCATCAACAACTCCTGGAGTCTATCCAAACTTATGTCCATTGAGTTGATGATGCCATCCAACCATCCTGCCCTCAATCTTCCCAGCATCACGGTCTTTTCAGATGAGCCAACTCTTCGCATGAGGTGGCCAAAGTATTGGAGTTTCGGCTTCAACATCATTAATTCCAATGCACACCCAAGACTGATCTCCTTTAGGATGGACCAGTTGGATCTCCTTGCAGTCCAAGGGACTCTCAAGAGTCTTCTCCAACACCACAGTTCAAAAGCATCAATTCTTCGATGCTTAGCTTTCTTTATAGTTCAACTCTCACATCCATACATGACTACTGGAAAAGTCATAGCCTTGACTAGACGAACCTTCGTTGACGAAGTAATGTCTCTGCTTTTTAATATGCTATCTAGGTTGGTCATAACTTTCCTCCCAAGGAGTAAGCATTTTTTAATTTCATGGCTGCAGTCACCATCTGCAGTGATTTTGGAGCCCCCAAAATTAAAGTCTGACACTGTTTCCCCATCTATTTGCCATGAAGTGATGGGACCGGATGCCATGATCTCAAGTTTCCTGAATGTTAAGTTTTAAGCCAACATTTTCACTCTCCTTTTTCACTTTCATCAAGAGGCTCTTTAGTTCTTCTTCACTTTCTGCCATAAGGGTGGTGTCATCTGCATATCTGAGGTTATTGATATTTCTCCTGGCAATCTTGATTCAAGCTTGTGCTTCCTCCAACCCAGCGTTTTTCATGATGTTCTCCCCACATAAGTTAAATAAGCAGGGTGGCAACATACAGCCTTGACGTACTCCTTTTGCTATTGGGAACCCATCTGTTGTTCCATGTCCAGTTCTAACTTGCTTCGTGACCTGCATATAGGTTTCTCAAGAGGCAGGTCAGGTGTTATGGTATTCACATCTCTCTGAGAATTTGCCACAGTTTATTGTGATCCATGTAGTCAAAGGCTTTGGCACAGTCAATAAAGCAGAAATAGATGTTTTTCTGGAACTCTCTTGCTTTTTTGATGATCCAGAAGATGTTGGCAACTTGATTTCTGGTTCCTCTGCCTTTTCTAAAACCAGCTTGAACATCTGGATGTTCGTGGTTCACTTATTGCTAAAACCTGGCTTGGAGAATTTTGAGCATTACTAGCGTGGGAGATGGGTGCAATTGTGTGCTAGTTTGAGCATTCTTTGGCAGTGCCTTTCTTTGGGATTGGAATGAAAACTGACCTTTTCCAGTCCTGTGGCCACTGCTGAATTTTTCAAATTTGTTGGCATTTTGAGTGCAACACTTTCACAGCATCATCTTTCAGGATTTGAAATAGCTCCACTGGAATTCCATCACCTCCACTAGCTTTGTTCGTAGTGTTGCTTCCTAAGGCCCACTTGACTTCACATTCCAGGATGTCTGGCTCACAGTGTGTGATCACACATGGTGATTATCTGGGTCGGGAAGATCTTTTTTGTACAGTTCTGTGTATTCTTGCCACTTCTTCTTAATATCTTCTGTTTGTTTTCAGTCCATACCATTTCTGTCCTTTATTGAGCCCATCTTTGCATGAAATGTTCCCTTAGTATCTCTAATTTCCTTGAAGAGATCTCTAGTCTTTCCCATTCTGTTGTTTTTCCTCTATTTCTTTTTATTGATCGCTGTAGATTTGTATATTCTGGAAGTAGCAGATTGCTGCCTTGTAGATTCATTTAGGTTGTTTTTTCATTCCTTGAGTTTTATGTGGTTAAATGTGATGATTAGATTCAGGATCAGTCATTTTGACAACAATACTCCATAAGCGGGGTTGTAAACGTACTACCTACTTGAATCACTTTGTCGGGAACATGGCATCTAGGCTGTACAATGTCCTTATCTCTTCTCTGTAAAATCTTCCATTATCTTTTCACGTGATATTTTTACCGTCTTTCTTGGACTTCCTTTTTTAAAATAAATGCTCAAGTTATTCAAAATTATGTACTTTTTAGAAATCATATGATTGTACATGAAATTTCCGTTGTGATTTGTGGTTTGATTTATGTGTTATTTAGATAGAGCTTTTTAAAAGTTCTTTTCCTAATACATGGGTAGAGATTTTTTGTTTGTTTTTAGTTTTCTTATACTTTGTTTTTCTTTTTCTGATTGTTGTTTCTGTTTTAACTCATTAGTCACACTATGGTCAGAAAATAAGGTGTGTTTTTATCACCTTTTTGGATTTATTTAGGTTATACTATGTCATGGAAAATTTCAGACTTTTTTTCCTTTGTATGCTGCTTTACATATATGTTCTTTATATGTCTTTGTTTCCTTAAAAAAAAAAAAAATTGTCAGATGCCCGTTTATGTCCATTTGTACCTGATACCAAACTTTCCAGTTGTCATATTTAAATATCATTTATCCTCTCATTTGCAATGGCCATCAGTTATTGAGAAAAGTGAACTAATTTCTCATTATAATAGTAGATTTGTGAATTTCTCTCCATCTTTTATATAAGGACGCTATATTGTTGAGTACATAGGTTGATAATTATTACATTTTTTCTGGATTGTTCTTTTTGTGATTATGTAATTAATCGCTTTTTAACTCCCTAATATTTGTTAGCTTATTCCATTTTGTATTTAAGACAGCTGTATTACAAGTTACTGCTTTTTGTTTGTTTTAACTGAGTACCTACCAATATATATTTCTGCCATTTTATTTTAAATATTTTAGTTTTTTTCATGTTTTGGATATTTCTCTTCTGGAAGATTATAGTTGGATTTTATTTTTTAAATCAAGACTCTCCACTTTGATTTATTCTTTCATTTAAAAAAAATCTTTAGAAGTTTTATCCTAAAGTTGACGAATATATTGTTATTGAAACAAAGTATTTTAGCCACAGATTAAGTAAGTCTTTTCTATATAAAAACGTATTGCTAGTAGAAAAGATTATTTCATATATCTTGTAAATTATCCATAACATGATTCTTTTTCACTTTAAATTACTAGTGTTTGCATTTATCATTCGTTTCTTCCCTTGACATTTACATATTTTAAACAATAGTCATTGGTATTTTCACATCTTTGAGTTTTCTGTCTTAAATTTCATGTCAAGCCTAACGCACACTTTATTTGAAGTGTTTTCTATCAAATTATTGACTCTAAAATCTTTACTGCTTTTTCAATAGTGAGTTTATTTTTCCATGTTCTATTTGTACTATATTTGGTCAGAATTGTTCATTGCAAAAAAGAATGTAGAATTCTGAAAAACAGTAGAAGGTAAAATGTAATAACTGTACAACTTGTGATGATGCTGTTTTAACACAGAACATACTGCTTTATTAGCCATAAAGCTTTATTGGTAAGGGCAGGTTACTATCAGTTGTTGGTAATGGTTCTGGACTTCAAGTAAAGAAGAGCTAGTCTAATTAATTATGGCATTTCTAACCTCAGTTAATTTGCTATTTTAGTGAAGGCTTCAATAAGACCTACTAATGTTTTCCCCCAGGTGACAATAAATATTACAGAAAGAATACATTTTACCAAATAGGTTTTGAATTATAGCTCTTTAGAAACCCACATAGTGCAGGCATGTTTGCAAGACAGGAGCATTCTATGTGGGCTCTCTTGTGACCTTTTAATTTTCCATGAAAAATGCACACAGAATATGAAAGAACGGGCAATAAAAACATGGTCTGCATGGGAGCAATCACAGAGGCTTCTCTTTATATTTCCTCAGAGACCAAGATATCCAGTGGCACCTAGTTCTACATGGTTTGAATTGCCTTGGCAGCAATTTTGTTCCAGTTTTGAAAACTTTAGTTGCTATAACTGTAATTTGACTATCATATATTTTTCTCATGTTTTAAAATGCTACTTTATTTCACTATATTGGAGAGGATCTTTGGGGGCATTCCTAAAGTGTTGAGAGAGATTAGTCTTGATTCAGAGTAGAGTTTGTTGCAGTTACAGAAGAGAAGCAACAACTTAAGATCAGCCCCTGGTTCTACTATTAGTGTGAAAGGCCCGGGATGGATAAGTCCACAGGGATTGTTGTGACTTGTCTGTATATCCAGCCCCTACAAGGACTGGGAGTGAATTAAATGATGTAATTCAAGGAACAAAGAGCCGGACATGACTGAGCAACTGAATTGAACTGAATTCAAGAACACAGCAATTCAAAACCAGATGCTTAGACCACTAAGCCATCCCTTCTGGCATGTTGTAAAACATGACGTTGTAAATATAGCAGGTAATTGAAATTAAGATTTTGGATAGGGGCATTGTTAGCAGCCCTCCTCTAGCTTTCACTGCTTAAAGACTTTTAGAAGTTTATTTAACAGTTCATTTTAATGCAGTTGCTGTCAGAATTAATTAGGGCTTTTCATGTTGTTTTTTTTTCTTTTTCTTGTATTTTTTAACTCTTCTTTGATGAGACTGTTAATAATAAAATGTGTCTGAACTTAAAAGTGCATCCAAACTGAAGATGGAAAATATTCCCTATTTTGGGACATGATATTTTGAGCTCTCTTTTTAGTTTCCGTTAAATTTTAGTTTAAAAAAAAAAAGAAAAATACACAACTTGTTCCTTCACTGATTAAACTGCCATTCTTTGTCTATCAAACAATATACCTTCTGTAAACTAGATGCTCCATTTATTATTTTTTTTCAGTGCTAATTAAATAACAGAGGTTCTTAGTCTGAACTGAGGCATGGAACGTGACTTTTTTTAAGCCTGGCATCCCATAACTAGCTTTTTTTAAAAAGTCATTGACCATAACCATTTGATGAGTAAATTGTCTCTACTTTTTCTTCCTGTCTTTAGTACTATGGTCAAAAATGGTCATATTTTAACAGCTTCTCATTTCATAAAATGGCATTTGTAGTGAGAATATTTGAAAATGAAAGAGATAAAGAATCTATGGAAACATTGCTTTATCCAATGGTGGGTATAGGAAAAAGTAAAAGTCTGTGAAAAGTAGTATTTTGAAAAGCCATCAATGTGAAATGAATGTCATCATTTCATCAGTTTTAATGTTAAAAGAGTTTCAGATGGAAAATATCACCAATGAAAACATCATTAAAAAGCAAAGAAACTCCACCAGGTTTAAAGTGTTGCTAATCACAACAGCTTTACAGGTTGCAATAAGAAAAATAGGTCTAGACTCATTCCATGTGGTGGTATCATCTGTTGACTAGATGCCCTACCTAGTTCAGTTCAGGTGCTCAGTCGTGTCCAACTCTTTGCGACCGCATGAATTGCAGCACGCCAGGCCTCCCTGTCCATCACCAACTCCCAGAGTTCACTCAGACTCACGTCCACCGAGTCAGTGATGCCATCCAGCCATCTCATCCTTGGTCATCCTCTTCTCCTCCTGCCCCCAATCCCTCCCAGCATCAGAGTCTTTTCCAACGAGTCAACTCTTTGCATGAGATGGCCAAAGTACTGGAGTTTCAGCTTTAGCATCATTCCTTCCAAAGAAATCCCATGGCTGATTGCCTTCAGAATGGACTGGTTGGATCTCCTTACAGTCCAAGGAACTCTCAGAAGTCTTCTCCAACACCACAGTTCAAAAGCATCAATTCTTCGGCGCTCAGCCTTCTTCACAGTCCAACTCTCACATCCATACATGACCACTGGAAAAACCATAGCCTTGACTAGATGGACCTTAGTTGGCAAAGTGATGTCTCTATTTTTGAATATGCTGTCTAGGTTGGTCATAACTTTCCTCCCAAGGAGTAAGCGTCTTTTAATTTCATGGCTGCAGTCACCATTTGCAGTGATTTTGGAGCCCAAAAAACTAAAGTCTGACACTGTTTCCCCATCTATTTGCCATGAAGTGATGGGACCGGATGCCATGATCTTTGTTTCCTGAATGTTGAGCTTTAAGCCAACTTTTTCACTCTCCTCTTTCACTTTCATCAAGAGGCTTTTTAGTTCCTCTTCACTTTCTGCCATAAGGGTGGTGTTATCTGCATATCTGAGGTTATTGGTATTTCTCCCAGCAATCTTGATTCCAGCTTGTGTTTCTTCCAGTCCAGCGTTTCTCATGATGTACTGTGCATAGAAGTTAAATAAGCAGGGTGACAATATACAGCCTTGATGTACTCCTTTTCCTATTTGGAAACCGTCTGTTGTTCCATGTACAGTTCTAACTGTTGCTTCCTGGCCTGCATACAGATTTCTCAAGAGGCAGGTCAGGTGGTCTGGTATTCCCATCTCTTTCAGAATTTTCCACAGTTTATTGTGATCCACACAGTCAAAGCTTCTGGCATAGTCAATAAAGCAGAAGTAGATGTTTTTCTGGAACTCTCTTGCTTTTTCCATGATCCAGCAGATGTTGGCAATTTGATCTCTGGTTCCTCTGCCTTTTCTAAAACCAGCTTGAACATCAGGGAGTTCACGGTTCACGTATTGCTGAACCCAGGCTAGGAGAATTTTGAGCATTACTTTATAGCTTGTGAGATGAGTGCAATTGTGCGGTAGTTTGAGCATTCTCTGGCATTGCCTTTCTTTGGAATTGGAATGAAAACGGACTTTTTCCAGTCCTGTGGCCACTGCTGAGTTTTCCCAATTTGCTGGCATATTGAGTGCAGCATTTTCACAGCATCATCTTTCAGGATTTGAAATAGCTCCACTGGAATTCCCATCACCTCCACTAGCTTTGTTCGTAGTGATGCTTTCTAAGGCCCACTTGACTTCACATTCCAGGATGTCTGGCTCTAGATGAGTGATCACACCATCGTGATTATCTGGGTCATGAAGATCTTTTTTGTACAGTTCTTCTGTGTATTCTTGCCACCTCTTCTTAATATCTTCTGCTTCTGTTAGGTCCATATCATTTCTGTCCTTTATTGAGCCCATCTTTGTATGAAATGTTCCCTTGGTATCTCTAATTTTTCTGGAGAGATCTCTAGTCTTTCCCATTCTGTTGTCTAGCCCTACGTAGGAAACTGCTAAAGAATGACTTCAAATCTGGCAGTGAGATTACAGGGGAGGATAAAATTAAGGGGTTCCCTTGTGGCCATTTCCCACCAGCCACCAAACTGCTATACATTTCTCTTTGGGGTGCGAAGACAAATCTGAACCTAAAGGCTCATGGAGTCTCTTCTGTATTTACTGGAGCAGAGGGTAAGACTGCGTCTGTTATTTTGTTCATACTCTCTTTTTCATCCATTGAGCATCCTAACCATTATGCTTTCTGCATGCATGCATTTCTGTCTTTAAGAATGAATTAACACCAAGCTTTTTCTTTATCACTGTATTTGTGATCTGACCATTCCTTAGAAGGTGATCCACAGAAAAACAATCAATAATTTAATTATATAAGCCTATTATTTTTGTTTCCTGTTGCCATTCCCTTCTGAAGAGCTATTAAATACTGTGATTTTAATCTACTGTGATTGCCTCACAAGTGGATAGGCCATTTGCTGTATTTTGTAGAGACAGATCACCTGAGGGTCCTCAGCTACTGCAGAAGTATTTCCCTTGTAATAAGAAGAGCAGAGAGAGGTTTACATCACCACTCAGTTTAAAAACTCTCATCTGTCAGGAAGCATGCACTTCTCTATGCCACCCTGGTTGTTCATTAAAAGTGAGGTTTCATCACTGATTAGGCATGGCTGAGGGCTGGGGTGATGGTGTTGTGACAGACATCTTAACAAAAATTGGATTAGAAGAAACTATTTTGTTAAAGTCCAGGGAATCTTTCATTAGAAAACTTCTTCTTTCTTGTTTGGGGCTCTGTTTTGTTGTTTTACATGGAATCGAGTAAGTGATCTGTAATATATAGAAAAATAACTGCTTGTTCCTTTTCAAACCATTCTTTTCTATTGTACGTATCACGGTAGAAAAATATAGTTCAAGGAACATTCAAATATTACAACTATTTATAAATTTATATTTTGTTAAGACGTCACTCAGCAGAAAGGTACAGTTTTTCTTTGGCTTGTTATTTCTGCATACAGTTATGAAAAAGTGCACTGGCCTATGTTTCTTTGGGAGGAGACATGAGAATACGATCTGGCTCACAATCAGACAATGGGGTGGGTGCACTGCCTTGTTCACTGATTCATTTGTTCACTAAATATAAACACTCATGATAAGCTAATAAAAATAAATATCACAGTAATCCAAGTCTATGCCCTGATCAGTAGCACTGAAGAAGCTGAAGTTGAATGGTTATATGAAGACCTTCAAGACCTTCTAGAACTATCACCCCAAAAAGATGTCCTTTTCATTATAGGCAACTGGAATGCAAAAGGAGGAAGTTAGGAGATACCTGGAGTAACAAGCAAATTTGGCCTTGGAGTACAGAAGGAAGCAGGGCAAAGGCTAATAGAGTTTTGCCAAGAGAACGCATTGGTCATAGCAAACACCCTCTTCCAACAACACAAGAGAAGACTCTACACATGGACATCACCAGATGGTCAATACCAAAATCAGACTGATGATATTCTTTGCAGCCAAAGATGGAAAAGCTGTATACAGTCAGCAAAAAGAAGACCAGTAGCTGACTGTAGCTCAAATCATGAACTCCTTATTGCCAAATTCAGACTTATATTGAAGAAAGTAGGGAAAAACACTAGACCATTCAGGAATAACCTAAATCAAATCCATTACAATTATACAGTGGAAGTGACAAGTAGATTCAAGGGATTAGATTTGGTAGAGTACATGAAGAGCTATGGACAGAGGCTCATGACATTGTACAGGAGGCAGAGATCAAGACCATACCCAAGAAAAAGAAATGCAAGAAAGCAAAATGGTTGTCTGATGAGGCCTTACATATAGCTGTGAAAAGAAGAGAAGCAAAAGGCAAAGGAGAAAAGGAAAGATATACCCATTTGAATGAAGTGTTCCAAAGAATAGCATGGAGAGATAAGAAAGCCTTCCTCAGGATCAGTGCAAAGAAATAGAGGAAAACAATGGAATGGGAAAGAATAGAGACCTCTTTAAGAAAATTAGAGATACCAAGGAAATATTTCCTGCAAAGATGGACTCAAGAAAGGACAGAAATGATATGGACCTAACACAAACAGATGATATTAAGAAGCGGTGTCAACAATACACAGAAGAACTATACAAAAAAGATCTTCATGACCCAGATAACCACGACGGTGTGATCACTCACTTAGACCCAGACATCCTGAAATGCGAAGTCAAGTGGGCTTTAGGAAGCATCACTGTGAGCAAAGCTAGTGGAGGTAATGGAATTTCAGCTGAGCTATTTCAAATCCTAAAAGATGATGCTGTGAAAGTGCCGCACTCAATATGTCAGCAAATTTGGAAAACTCAGCAGTGGCCACAGGACTGAAAAATATCAGTTTCCATTCTAATCCAAAAGAAGGGCAATGCCAAAGAATGTTCCAACTACTGCACAATAACAGTCATCTCACATGCTAGCAAAGTAATGCTTACAGTTCTCCAAGCCAGGCTTCCACAGCATGTGAACTGTGAACTTCCAGATGTTCAAGCTGCATTTCGAAAAGCCACAGAAACCAGAGATCAAATTGTCAACATTTGTTGGATCATAGAAAAAGCAAGAGAGTTCCAGAAAAATATCTACTTCTGCTTTATTGACTATACCAAAGTCTTTGACTGTGTGGATCACAACAGACTGTGGAAAATTCTGAAAGAGATGGGAATACTAGACCACCTGACCTGACTCCTGAGAAATCTGTATGCAAGTCAGAAAACAACAGTTAGAACTGAACATGGAACAACAGACTGGTTCCAAATTAGGAAAGGAATACATCAAGTCTGTATATTGTCACCCTACTTATTTAACTTATATGCAGAGTATATCTTGTGAAATACCTTGCTGGATAAAGCACAAGCTGGAATCAAGGTTGCCAGGAGAAATATCAATAACCTCAGATACGCAAATGATACCACACTTATGGCAGAAAGTGAAGAAGAACTAAAGAGCCTCTTGATGAAAGTGAAAGAGGAGAGTTAAAAAGTTGGCTTAAAGCTCAACATTCAGAAAACAAAGATCATGGTATCTGGTCCCATCACTTCATGGCAAATAGATGGGGAAACAGTGGAAACAGTAGCAGACTTTATTTTGGGGGCTCCAAAATCACTGCAGATTGTGGCTGCAGCCACGAAACAGAAATGCTTGCTGCTTGGAAGAAAAGCTATGACCAACCCAGACAACATAAGAAAAAGTAGAGACGTTACTCTGCCAAACAAGGTCCATCTAGTCAAAGCTATGGTTTTTCCAGTAGTCATGTATGGGTGAGAGATGGACTATAAAGAAAGCTAAGCACTGAAGAATTGATGCTTTTGAACTGTGGTGCTGGGAAAAACTCTTGAGAGTCCCTTGGACTGCAAGGATTTCAAACCAGTCAATCCTAAAGGAATCAGTCCTGAATATTCATTGGAAGGACTGATGCTGAAACTGAAACTCCAGTACTTTCACTGCCTTATGCAAATAACTGACTCATTGGAAAAGACCCTGATGCTGAGAAAGATTGAAGTCAAAAGAATAGGATGACAGAGGATGAGATGGTTGAATGGCATCACTGACTCAATGCACGTGAGTTTGAGCAATCTCTGGGAGTTGGCGATAAACAGTGTAGCCTGGCATGCTGCAGTCCATGGGGTGGCAAAGAGTCGGACACAACTGAGCAACTGAACTGAATAAAAATCAAGCAGAGACCAACATGAACTGACTGGCTTGCTTTCTTCCAACTTTGTATGATGGGAGCCATGTTAGCTTCATGAGGATTTCAGGTGACATTTATTATACAGTGTTTCCTGAGCCTGTGTACCATGTTCTTGAAGCCTAGTGAATGCAGAGATGGGAGAGTTGGTAGTGATGCACATGCTGTGCTGAAAGAATTGTTCTGTGTCTTCAGTTCAGTCACTCAGTCGTGTCTGACTCTTTGCGACCCCCTGGACTGCAGCACGCCAGTCTTTCCTGTGACTTGGGGGAAAACTTTATGAAAGTGGTTTATGGCTCTTATGTTAGAGGAATCAGAATTTTTAAGCGATCTAACAGTTCATCCTCTAGCAGTTTTCATTGCTTAAATTTCTCATCCTGCAGAATTGTTCCACTAACTATGCCCATTTGGTGAATCTGAATGGGTTTCAAAGATTAATCCAGATACGGTGTTTGGATTAAATAATCACCATCTAATACGAGCAGTTTTAAGAATGTGAATTAAGAAATCTAATTAGAATGTAACCTTGCCCCATACTTGTAGTAATTTTCTCGATCAGAGGTTGGAGGAAGAGATTTAAGCTGAGAGGCTGAAACTTGTCAGTCCCAGAATAGACGGCAGATGAACTAGTACTCGTCAGAACATTGGACCTTTAGCCCTCACATATTCAGCAGTTGAAATTTCGTACATACTGCATGTAAGCCAAAGGTCCAGAGCATGTGATAATTTGTAATTTTGCCACAGCACGATGTGACCAAGAAGTTCATGTGTAGGACTGACTTAGCTTGTCAAGGAGGCTTCAGAAAAGATCACAGTATTTGCTGACAGATTTTGAAGGGATGTCTGTACTGCACCTCTCCCCTCCCTGGAGGATCTCAGGAAAGTGATGAGCAGTGTGGTTGGTAATATATCCCTCTACGTCCACTCTGGTTTTCTGTCTGTAGCAGCCACGTCCTTCCCTATTCAGTTATTGTCCCTTATACATGGCAATCACTGTTTAAAGATGTGTCTGTGAAAATATGTATTATCATTTCTGTGGGACCAATCTCTTATGATTCTGTCAAAGATATGGGCTTGGATTAACAGCTGAATATCAGTTCTTAACCTTGAGATTATATCAAGACTGAGGAATGTAGAAAGCCTGGACGTTTTGTGCAGAATTCTGTCTGTGTGTGCAAGTATACATCTATATTGGGAGGGGAACCATTATTGTCATTAGTTTTGTAGGTGACTGTGACTTGGTCACCAATGATCAAACAGTTTTAGAAACACGGTTTTAGATGGAGCAGAGCTAATTTCTGTTAGTCTGTTGGCTTATACCTGCTGTTGAACATGGAATGGGGCTGAGGTTGGAGAAAGACTAGCAGCGCAATTGGGATCTGTCTGGTGTTCAGTGGAGTTCAATTATGGAGCATGTAAAAGGGAACAGTGCCGAGAACAGTCACTATCAACTCCTCTCCAGCCTCTCTGTTCTTCCCTCTGCAGAATAAGCTCTTTAAGGTGAAGAATATATATTTTACCCCTGGCATTTGACACAGTGCCTGGAACAAAGGGGACTTAAATAAGTGTTTGTGAACTGAATTATTACCATTTTATCCATGGGTTCACTAGTCCTGAGCAACCATATCATTTAGTATATTTTGATTCTCAAGAACATCTCTTTGGCAAATAATAAGGACTTAGCTTAGAACCCTTCCTTAGCTGCTTGTGTTTGCATTTGCTTTTGGTTAGCTTCTGAAACAGAAGCACGAAGGGACTGAGTAAAGTCAAGGTGTAAAAGGGAGTCAGCTGGGATGAGAGTGAGCATAGAGAGGAAAAGTTATATGAAGTGACATGATGGGGCAAGAGGAAAGGATGGAGGACCAGCCTGGAGATTGGTGGCTGAAGGCAGTGAGCAGGGGATAGGGAAGCAGAATGCTGTGGCAGTTTCCAAAGGAGGAAGCATTGCTTCTCTATCTAGAAGCAACTGCAGGATGGGGTTTGGCAGCATGAAGAAAATGATCATGTCCTGCTTCTGAGGACTCCTGAGGAGGTGGTTTCACTGGGCAAAGTCAATTTTCATTTAAATCAAAGTGGCAGAGTGAATACTAGAAGAAATTTCTGAATTTGTGAAAGAATTTCAGAGCATTCTTGAAAATAGTGGAGAAGGAAGGGTTGGAGGCATTTAGGAAGGGATATACTCTTAAAGGATAAAGGATGCACAAAGAGGAAAAAACAGGGCAAAAGACAATTGATCCAAGAAATTTTATTACCGTGACCCAAGTTTGGATATAAAGAAATGAGAAAGCGCAAAGAAAAGAATATTGAGCAAAAGTTTCAAAACAGCTTTGCTGCAATGATGGGCCTTTGCTCCCAGTCCTGCCTCAGGTGGAAGGTCCCCACCATGATCAGAACTCTCCAGTCTGGAGGTCCAGGATGTTGGGGTTTCAATAGGACAGGGTTCCTTTCTCAGCTGACCAAAGCCTGACAAACTCAAGCTTCTAGCCACTGTAGAACTTAAATGGTTTTAAATATTGGTTTAAATATATTTTACAAATAACAAGTCATTCTAAATTATATTATAAGAAATAAAATATAAAAGCTCATATTGGAGGAAAAAATGGCAACCCGCTCCAGGACTCTTGCCTGGAAAATTCCATGGGTAGAGGAACCTGGCAGGCTACAGTCCATGGGGTCGCAAAGAGTCAGCCACGACTGAGCACATCAGTACATAAAAGCACAAACAAAGAAACATAAACACCAGGTACAAATTGGTGCCTCCTCTTTTACTTCTGTTATTTCAATCCATGAATAAAGATTAGCTTTCAATTCTGCTTTAATTTCTCTTGCCAGAGATGGCTCTGGTGATGATTTGAGCTAGCTTACAGCTTTGAATGCAAAGACTGTGTCATATTCATCTTTGATTTCTAATCTCCATTCCTCTTTCCCTCAAAGCCCAGAGTCATGCATAATGACTCAGCACATTTTACAGGATTCATTAATGTTAGGATTTATATATATATATATATATATATATATATATATATGTAGGAGAAGGAAATGGCAACCCACTCCAGTACTCTTGCCTGGAAAATTCCATGGATGGAGGAGTCTGGTAGGCTACAGTCCATGGGGTCGCAAAGAGTTGGACACCACTGAGTGACTTCACTTTCTTTCTTTCTATAGTTTCTTTTGGAGAAGGAAATGGCAATCCACTCCAGTGTTTTTGCCTGGAGAATCCCACGGATGGAGGAGCCTGGTAGGCTGCAGTCTATGGGGGTGCAAAAAGTCAGACACGACTAAGCAACTCTCACACACACACACACACACACACACACACACACACACACACACGTATATATATTTGTCTACCAAATGTTCCCTAAGAGCTGTTAAGGGAAAGAATTTCTAGGGAAATGGTTTCTTATTCCAGTGAACTCCTCTCTGAAGTGGAATATTTGTCATATTTCAGTCCTGTGATAGGTATACAAAGATGGAGAAGACACCTTCCACATTCCTCATCTCAATAAGGGAGACACACCTGTAACGGAGCCATCACTTACCCTGAGATGAATGCCGCTGTAGAGTGTCTGTGTGGCACACAAGTGGCCTGAGGAGGGAGACTAAGTCTGTGCACAGTGTTCTAGGGAAGAGCGCCCACTCTGCTAGAGGATTTTCAAGGATGGATGGAGGTTTGCCAGGCAAGCAGTGGTCTAGACAGCTATTAATGGCTCAGTCGGTGAAATGTTGTTAATCAAGACAGTGGTTTCCACCCACTCCTCAAAGTCTGTAAGCAGTTTTAAGAGGAAGACATCTGTGTTCGAATAGAAATGTATGTTGGTTTCCTCACATGACTTGAGGAGGTTCTGGTTTGGTTATAGCTACTTCTGCAGCTTTCTTCTGCTGAGAAAGATTGAAGGCAAAAGGAGGAGGGAGGAGCAGAGGATGAGATGGTTAGATAGCATCACTGACTCAATGGGCCTGAGTTTAAGCGAACTCCAGAAGATAGTAGAGGACCGAGAAGCCTGGCAGGCTACTCTGCCAGGTCTCAAAGTGTTGGGCATGACGTAGCAACTGAACAACAACTTCTGCAGCATCTCTTCCAAATCTCTGTTGTGTCACCACACCTAGAAGCACAAAATATAAAACAAACCTTTTGCAGACTGCTGCCCATGACTATGGCTATCCTTCGTGGGTCATACCCCCACACTATTTAGAGCTGCTTCTACATTCTGTTAAAACCCAAGGTGTTGCATTCTACTCCAGATTACCCCACTTCTTCTCTCTGTACAGGACTTCTGTCTCTCCTGGTGTTCTTCATCCTTCACACACATTATGGTAAGGATTGCTTCAAGGGCATCTCAGGTTGTCTGAGAAAAATCCTTCCCCACATTGTTGATTTTCAGGAGGTCTTATAAGCTAGTGAGATAGTTTTTGAAACCAAAGGCTTCCAACAAAAGTGTCACAAAGTGAAATGCAAGAATGGCAAAGTGAATGGGAAAATGATTGTGTGGAAAGACATATGGAGGTCACAGGAGAGAAACCAGTACACATGGCAGTGTGGGGGGACTTTGATGAGGGGCTAGATGAGAAGAGAGTGAAATGTCTATAGAAAGATAAAGACCTAGGAGGCGTGTTAAAGACTGTTGGGGAAAAAAAAAAAGAGTCCTCGAACATGCCTTATTCATGGACCAAGATAAGTTATAAACTTAGTTTTCCATCTGATAATTGTAAAAGATTTTTCAACACAGAACTTTGACTTGCTACGTTTTGAGAATTTGGGGGAAAGTTCTTACTAAACAAAGTATACATGCAAATCCCTGTGCTTTTATCCCTCTCCCTACCTCTTTCCTGTAGTTCAGATGGTAAGAATCTACCTGCAATGCAGAAGGCCCAGGTTCGATCCCTGGGTAGGGAAGATCCTCTGAAGAAGGGAATGGCAATCCACTTCATTATTCTTACCTGAAGAATCCCATGGACAGAGGAGCCTGGCAGGAGTGGCAAAGAGTCAGACATGACTGAGAGACTAACACTACTACTACCCACCTCCTAAAACAAGTCTCCATGGACTTGGTTGTGGATTCAACGTATTCTGCAGCCTATTTTCGTAGGAAAGACTTGTAATGCAGACTGGCAGAGGAGTGTGCCTGTACTGGCATTAGTGAAATGCATGTGCAGATGAAAAAATATTCCTTTAATAATATGTTCTTTTATCTTTACACTCTCCTAACCAAGCCTGGAATTTGTGTAGCTTTGCTTCATTGCATAAGGTACATGTACTAGAATCAAACTTGATTGAAATATATTTCAGCCACAAGAAAAACAGTTAAGGTAGAATTTTTTTGTAATTGCTGAATTATCCCAACTCCCTCAAGTCTTTTTATATTTGCCAGCTGTAGGTGATGGTTTGTAGTTACAAATGAAACCCTAGTGCCATCAAACTGTCCGTTTGGACAGATTTGTATTCTAAATATTTGAGAAGGTGCTATAGTTTCAAGAGGGAGATTAAATGGAAGAGAAGCAGATATTTATAATAACCTCGATCTTGTTTTATGATGAGACCATGATCTGAAGCAGACCTTCTTGGGAGAGTGTGCTGTATTGTTCAAGATCTTCACCTTTTCATGAGTAAACAGTACTGTCTTAGTGTACCTAAGCATTTGACTGAAGAGGTTTTGATGGATTCAATAATACAGAAAGCTAGGGGGAAATTAGTTGTAACTGAGTTGTGGAAGTAATCCAATTATAAACTGAAAGTGAAAGTCACTCAGTCGTGTCCAACTCTTTGCAACCCCATGGACTACACAGTCCATGGAATTCTTCAGGCCAAAACACTGGAGTGGGTAGCCTTTCCCTTCTCCAGGGGATCTTCCCAACCCAGGGATCGAACCCAGGTCTCCTGCATTGCAGGCGAATTCTTTACCAGCAGAGCTACAAGGGAAACCCAATTATAAACTGAAGCAATCATTATAATCATGTTTGTGTCAGTCTTATATTTGAAATATATATATATATATATATATATACGCACGTGTGTGTGTTTTCCAGTTTTCTTTCTATCACTTTTGGAATGTGTTATTTAAGTCTGAGTAAGAAACAGTGGATCTTAAAACAGCGGTTCTAGGATTGCCTTGTTGAACTTCTGAACTTTCACAGTTCTAAGGTTTTTAAAGCAGCCTTTTCAATGAATATATTTGCTTGGGAAGCAGCACAGCCATAGGTGTTGGCATTAGGTAGAAAAATCAACAGATGCTGATCTTGACATCAGTAATGATTTTCTTTTTTGATACCTAAATAAGACTGATCAACCTGGCTGGTCAACTCAGATCTCACAAACAGAACACAATTCCTCTCCTCTTCCCACTTTTTTTTTTTAAAGTATAACAGTGTGTTTTAACTGCCTGATGTCAGGTTTAGTCATGGGCACCATATAGTTTTGTAAAATAACAAACAAACAAAATACAAATGAACAACAATAACAACAAAATCCAAGCAGGTAAAATGTGTAAGTTATGCATTAAAAAAAAATTTTTTTTAATTATCTTCTCAAATCTAAGTCAGAATCCTGGAAAATCTTAGCAATGAACTCTTAATTCTGCTAGTTGTTAATGGTAAGGAGGAAAGGGAATAGCCAGGAAAAAATCATAGAGGAAGATAGAGAATGAGGTATGGAGGGAGCATTTTAGTTTTATTTTAAGTAGACTTTACCTCATGTCATATATTTGTCCCCCGAAAGTTATTCAGAATCAGTATGTGAGGAAAGTATGTAATGTCTCCTTGAGGGTTGCTTCTCAAGGGAAGCTTTCCGAATAAATTTGTTCAAATGAATAATCACCCCTTATTTTATCTGTTGAAATATTTTCTTATTTTTCTTCAGTGAGAACTACTTGGTGTCCCTTTACTAAGTTCTGGGATATTTTGTACCTGGAATAGACCTTAGAAACCTTCTTATCTTTATTTTACAGATAATGAAGGAGAGGGCCAGGAGATTAGGTGACATCACCAGTCAAAACTATGAGAGAACTTCTGTTGGAACCTATGTCTCCTTTGTTTCAGAGCAGAGCTTCATTTTACTATAATACATTATTTGATCTGTCTTACTTTCATTAAAGCAATTAAAACCAGGCAGTATCTCTTGAACACAAGCCAGATGAGGAGAAAGTGTGACTAACTCCGAATGTGCAGAGAGTCAGTGGGAATGCACCCATGCAGTGCGTCATCTCATGTATCACAACTGCATGAGATGGTCAGCTGGAATATTATTGACTTCCAGCATATTGTATTCACCCGGGCTTCCCAGGTGGTACTAGTGGTAAACTGCCTGCCAACGCAGGAGACGCAGGAGACTCAGGTTCCATCCCTGGGTCGGGAAGATGCCCTTGAGGCAGGCATGGTAACCCCCTCCAGTATTCTTGCATGGAGAATCCCATGGACAGAAGAGACTGATGGGCTAAGTCCATGGGGTCACAAAGAGTTGGACACTACTGCAGTGACTTAGCACATCACTGTGTTGTACAAAATCCAGAATTGTTTAAACTCAGTCTAGTGTTTCCCCTATGAGCATTAAGGTAACTCCTGTTGCTTAGCAGTGAGTGTATATATATATGTATATCTGTGCATATGTACCTCAGAAGCCAAAGCTTTGAGATTAGTTAGTAGATTGATTTACTTTAATTGTGTTCTCAAAAAATAACTTTATCTTAAAATGCAGTTATTAGAGCTCATCTCTAGATTAGTGAAATGCTTGACAGTTTTTCACATAAAATCCTTTTTTTTTGCTTCATAATATTGTTTGCTCACAACATTTGTCTAAAATCAGCAGCTAAGAGACATCACAAGATAAATACGTTTAGCATGCTTGCCTACAAACTTCAATCTTAGGACATGCGAGTTCTAAATATTCTTGGTTCTTTTTTTTGACCCTTAGTTTCACTTTGAACAAGACATTAAGCTTTTTCCCCTTCAATATGCCCATGTATAGAATTGGATAGGAATGCCTACAGATTATTTAGGGTTGTCATGAATATGCCTCTGGTTATACAGAAAATGTTGTGAGATCTTTGAAAGATGGGTGAAGTATATCCAAGACATTATTAGAATTTTTGTTTGTCATTGAAACAAAAAAGGAAAAAAAAAATACTAAGAGCAGCACTCATTAAGTCAACAACTATTTACCATGTTACACAGAAAGAGCACTGAATTATGAATCAAGAGTCCTGGATTCTGCCTCTACCCTTAGTACTGTTAAGTTGAAATACTTGCCACTTTATCCTTCTGGGTCTCAGTTTCTTAGCAATAAAATGAGTGGACTAGACTAACTTGTCAGCACCATTCTTTCCAGGGCTTTCTTAATGTTGTATAGGATTTCTGAAGATCTACACTACTTACTATAAGGCAGTGCCAGTTTCTATTAATATGCATATATATGGATATACAGTCTAATATACATTGTATATAATATTTGCATTTGTTTTACATATAGAATGAATAAACACATGTATTATTTATATGCAGGTATATTAAATTGCTAGAACTGAAATATTTTGGGGTGGGATCTATGAAGTCAGCTGAGATATTTCCCATGGCAAGGCATTGCCTAAGGCATGAAGAAAATGGATTAGGTCAAGCTTCAGTAACAGTGTTTGACTACCAAAATGCATGTTCATCTCATATGTGTGCGTATCAAATACAACTTGTTTTTACTCTAGCACAGATATTCTTGTTCTAAAAAGTCAAAACAAATATTCTGAAATTATGCCCAGAATTTTAATTTTAAAATTTACATGATGTTTATGTATGAGCACCAGGCACGTAACCTGGCATTCAAATCTTCTCTGTATAATTTTTCTATTACTCTCTAAAATTCATGTGCAATTTCAAAAGAAACTTGCATTTGGCTTTTCAGAATGCAAATCTTGTTATAAAATACACCTGAGCTTTGGATAACTGCAGTTAAAATTTTGTGGGCAAATGGTTTCATATGTGGTTAAAATGCATGGGGGGGGGCAAAAATCAAGGCCATATATTCTCACCTGTAAGTCAAAGGAAGCCATCTGTAGATTATGAGACATCTATTTCAGTTCTCATCTGAGAGATGAAAAGCTGAGCTATAAAGCTGTTTTTAATATTGTTTTATAGCTGTGGTTGACTAGGGAGAAGTGATGAGAATGTGGGTAACATTTTCTTCCAAAAAGTTTTATCAATAATGTTAAGTTTATTTGGAGATGTATATCTTAATGAGGCTACATCATGAATACACTTTCCTGTATGGAATCAGTGATTTATGCCCACCAGGAACTGCTAAAAGATAGCCTGGTGCCAACACCAGGATCACCCTGGAGAGAGGAGTGTCCCGCCTGGTACATGGCCCCTTCCGCACAGCCTGTGAGCACTCGCCATCGTGAGCACTGGTGCTAAGTAAAGTAAACACCTTTACTTTCCAGCTGCTGCTAATTGGTTTGGGAATATTTATGTAAGTGTTGATTTTAAAGTTAAAAATAGCACAGTGATGTTTAAATCCAGCTCATTCTGGCTGTCAGAAATGCTCCTGTGATCCTGAAAGTGTTGCTAAAAATGTTCGCTTTTTAAAAATTGTACTAATTAAACTTGTCTGTTGTGAGAGCCACATATGATACGTTCCCTGCTCTGATAATCAAAGAAGTAAAGAACACATTTCTTAAAGGTCTTTGCCTGGCTAGCAAGACAAAACCTCCTGCTAAACTGTATGAGGGAGCAAAGGATTGTAATGTGAACAAAAGAAAGAGATCGGGTAAATTTCAACATAGCTTTATTCCCTTATAATGCCACTGATCATATCTATTTTAACATTAAAAATAAATATTATAATCATTTTACCAATAAGATTAAGTGTAGAGCTTCGCAGACCATTGTGTTTTCTGGAGGCAAGTTTGAGGATTTGAAGTCACATAATTAAAATTTCTCAAGCCTGAAGTTGAAGAAATAGAGTGGCTATTCAACACTCATTGTTTATTCCCTAGCTCTTCATCATCAGATTATTTTTGCCCCTTTCTTTCCAAATTTAAAAGTCATGATTTTACAGATTTGTCTCAAAGTTATTCAAATAAGCTGTGAGGAAAAAAATATATCAATTTTAAATGTGTGATTTTGGGACTCTTCATTTCGTTATGTTATTTAGTGTAGGAAAAGTCTAAGTGCTCTTAAGTCATTGCTTGTTATTCATTTGGTAATTTAAAAAAATGGCTTTATAGACTCTGTCAAGAAATAAGCTGCCTTTGTCTCAGTCTTGAAGCAGTGCACTGCTGCAGTGTTGCTGAAGTCAGTTTGAAACTGGCTTTGTTTCCTTATAGGACGCCCTAAGCATCTGTCTGCTGGTCCCATCTCTAGAGAATATGAAAGAATTCTTCCACTGCAATATGTAGAAATGATTTTGGCAAGTGACAAGCACGGCCTGTTAGTTGAGATGATAAACTATAATTACTATCTTCTTGATAGCTGTGGCCAGGCGGAGTTTCTGCTGCTACTTTTAAAATAGTAGAACTCTTGTCTTAGACATATGTCTGTGAATGTTGTTCCTTAAGTCTGTAGTGATTGACGTGATTGCTATAAAACTGTAGTCAGTTCAGAATTACCCTTGAGCAGATTATCACATTGCAATTGGCCCAATATTGCTTTCAAATTCTAACTGACATTTTCATATACTTGGAGCATCAAGTACTTTGTTGACATAAATAAAACCTTTACTTACTATCTAAGTAGAACTAGAAAAAAGTCCTTTGAACCTTGCAGAATGTTGATTTGAACCGGAAAATATGTTATTTTCTTACCTTGGCATGGGATCAACAAGAAAATTATATAGGAGCAAAGAGTCAAAAATAGTTAAAACCGTATTACACACATCCCAGTTTTTCCATTGACATTCTGAGGATATATGTTTATATAGAATTACAAAGCCAAAGTGGATATTTATTTTAATAACTGCCACTGTTAATTGTTCATAGATTAGACTTCATTTTAAGATGGCAATACTCTCTAAATTGAGCTACAGGTCCAAAACCCAGCTGCCATTTTTGCCAAAAAAAAAGAGATGATGCTCAGATTCTAAAATTCATATGAAAAGGCAAGACACCCAGAATAGTCAAAACAAACATTTTTTAAAAAGCCAGAATTTAGTACAAAGCTACAATATGCAAGACTCTGTAGTACTGACGTAGAATACAGATCAATGGGATAAAATTGAGAGTCAAGAAATCAACCGTGCATTTTTGGTCAAATGAGTTTTGATAAGGGCATTAACACAGCTAATGCTGGCATAACTTAATATCTTCATGCAAAGAAGAAATTGTATCCCCTACCTCACACCATGTACGAAAATTAACTCAAAATGGTAATAGACCTAAAAACAAGAGCTAACACTACAAAACTCTTAGGAAAAAATACAGGAATAAATCTTTGTGACCTTGAATTAGGCACAATTTCTTAGATACAACACCAAACACAGTAACAGAAGAAAATGTAAATTGCACTCATTAAAATTCTAAACTTTTGTGCTTCAAAGGGGCCATCAAGAAAGTGAAGTCAGAGCGTATAGAATGGGAGTAATTTTGGATATCTGGCTTCCCTGGTGGGTCAGGTGGTAAGGAATCAGCCTGCAATGGCAGGAGACCCAGGTTCCATCACTGGGTTGGGAAGATCCCCTGGAGAAGGGAATAGCAACCCACTCCGATATTATTGCCTGGAGAATTCCATGGACAGAGGAGCCTGGTGAGCTACAGTCCACGGGGTTGCAAAGAATCAGACAGAACTGAGTGACTAATATTTCACTTTTGCTTTCTTTTCAAGGAATTTGTACACAGAATATTTAGAAAAATCTTACAATTCAACAATAAATATACAAATAACTAGGCATTTCCTCAAAGAAGATACACAAATGTCTTACAGTCATGTGCAAAGATGCTCACCATCATTTATCATTAAGGAAATGAAAATCATTAGTTTTTAGGTATACACAAACAAAAGCTTCAACACCCACTATGATGGCTAATTTTTGTTTAAAGGAAAGCAACAAATGTTGGCAAGGATTTGGAGAATTTGGAACCCTCAGATATTACTGATGGGAATCCAAAATTGTGCAGATATTTTAGAAATACTATAGTTGTCCTCAAAATGTTAATCATTTAGTTACTATCTGACCCAACAATTCCACTCCTTAGTATATATCTGAGAGAAGTGAAACATATTGGCATACCCAAGATCTTCTCATTCTTAGCATTATTTTAGAATTGAACACTATTTCAAACTGTCACAGCAACATAATTCATAATCATAAGCAAGTGTGGAAACAACTGAAATCAATTCAGTTCAATTGTGCAGTTGTGTCTGACTCTTTGCCACCCCATGGACTGCAGCATGCCAGGCTTCCCTGTCCATCACCAATTCCTAGAGCTTGCTCAAACTCATGTCTATCCAGTTGGTGATGCCATCCAACCATCTCATCTTCTGTCGTCCCCTACTTCTCCTCCCTTCAATCTTTCCCAGCATCAGCATCTTTTCCAATGAGTCAGTTCTTTGCATCAGGTGGCCAAAGTACTGGAGCTTCAGCTTCAGCATCAGTCCTTCCAGTGAATATTCAGGACTGATTTCCTTTGGGATGGGCTGGTTTGATCTCCTTGAAGTCCAAGGGACTCTCAAGAGTCTTCTCCAACACCAAAAGCATCAATTCTTTGGTCCTCAGCTTTCTTTATAGTCCAGCTCTCACTACTGGAAGAACCATAGCTTTGACCATATGGACCTTTGTTGGCAAAGTAATGTCTCTACTTTTTAATATGCTGTCTAAGTTGGTCATAGCTTTTCTTCCAAGGAGCAAGTGTCTTTTAATTTCATGGCTGGAGTCACCATCTACAGTGATTTTGGAGCCCAAAATAATAAAGTCTCTCACTGTTTCTGTTGTTTCCTCATCTATTTGCTCTGAAGTGATGGAACTGGATACCATGATCTTCGTTTTCTGACTGCTGAGTTTTAAGCTAGCTTTTTCACTCTCCTCTTTCACTGTCATCAAGAGTCTCTTTAGTTCGTCTTTGCTTTCTGCCATAAGGGTGATTTCATCTGCATATCTGAAGTTATTGCTATTTCTCCCAGCAATCTTGATTCCAGCTTGTGCTTCATCCAACACAGAATTTTGCATGATTTACTCTGCATATAAGTTAAATAAGTAGGGTGACAGTATACAGACTTGATGTACTCCTTTCCCGATATGGAACCAATCTGTTATTCATGTACAGTTCTAGATGTTGTTTCTTGACCTACATACAGATTTCTCAGGAGGTAGGTCAGGTGGTCTGGTATTCCCATCTCTTTAAGAATTTTCCACAGTTTGTTGTGATCCACTCAAAGGCTTTGGCATAGTCAATAAAGCATATGTTTTTCTGGAACTTTCTTGCTTTTTTGATGATCTGACAGGTGTTGGCAATGTGATCTCTTGTTTCTCTGCCTTTTCTAAATCCACCTTGAACATCTGAAAGTTCATGGTTCACATACTGTTGAAGACTGGCTTGGAGAATTTTGAGCATTGCTTTGCTAGCATGAGAGATGAGTGCAACTCAAATGCTCATCGAGTAATAAAGGGGTAGACAGAATGTGCTACATACATACAGTGGAATATTACTTAACCAAATAAGGGGATGAAATATTGATACATGCCACAACATGGGAGGGTTTTAAGGACATCATGCTAAATGATAGAAGCCACATATCTTATGATTCTGTTTATAAAACATTGTTCAGAACTGATAAATCCTTAGTGACAGACAGTAGCTTAAGGATTGCAATGGGCTCTGGTAAGCAGAAAGGATGCGCTATTCTGACTAATGAGTATGAGGTTATTTTGTGGAATTTTGAAATTACTCTAAAATTAGATATTGGCGATGGTTGCAAAACTCTGTGAATAAGTTTAAAAGGACTGGATTGTACTATTTTAAAAGGGTGAATTTAATGTTATGTACATCATATCTTAATAAAGCTTTTATTAAGAAAAAATAAGTGAAAGTGAAAGAGTTAGTCACTTAGTTGTTTCTGACTCTTCGTGACTCCATGTACTATAACCTAACATGCTCCTTGGTCCATAGGATTCTCCAGGCAAGAATACTGGAGTGGGTTGCCATTTCCTTCTCCAGGGGATCTTCCCAACCTAGGGATCCAACCCTGGTCTCCCACACGGCAGGTAGATTCTTTATCTTGGCTCTTAAAACTTCAGTCAAGCCTTTGCTGCTGCTGCTAAGTCACTTCAGTCGTGTCCAACTCTGTGCAACCCCATAGATGGCAGCCCACCCGGCTCCCCCGTCCCTGGGATTCTCCAGGCAAGAACACTGGAGTGGGTTGCCATTCCCTTCTCCAATGCATGAAAGTGAAAAGTGAAAGTGAAGTCACTCAGCCGTGTATGACTCTTAGCAGCTGCATGGACTGCACCCTACAAGGCACCTTCACCCATGGGATTTCCCAGGCAAGAGTACTGGAGTGGGTTGCCATTGCCTTCTCCAAGTCAAGTCTTTAGATGACTGTAATTGCAGCCCTGCTGACACCTAAATTCAACCTCAATGAGAGATTCTACCCCAGAACTGCCCAGCCAAGTTAATTCTAAGTCTCTCACAGACACTGTGGGAGATACACAGATAACACCACCCTTTTGGTAGAATGCTAAGAACAAAAGAGCCTCTTGATGAAAGTGAAATAGGAGAGTGAAAGTTCAGTTCAGTTCAGTCGCTCAGTCGTGTCCGACTCTTTGCAACCCCATGAATCGCAGCACATAAGGCCTCCCTGTCCATCATCAACTCCCGGAGTTCACTCAGACTCACGTCCGTCGAGTCTGTGATGCCATCCAGCCATCTCATCCTCAGTCGTCCCCTTCTCCTCCTGCCCCCAATCCCTCCCAGCATCAGAGTCTTTTCCAATGAGTCAACTCTTTGCATGAGGTGTCCAAAGTACTGGAGTTTCAGCTTTAGCATCATTCCTTCCAAAGAAATCCCAGGGTTGATCTCCTTCAGAATGGACTGGTTGGATCTCCTTGCAGTCCAAGGGACTCTCAAGAGTCTTCTCCAACACCACAGTTCGAAAGCATCAATTCTTTGGCTCTCAGCCTACTTCACAGTCCAACTCTCACATCCATGTTTAAAAATTTAGTGCAGATCAAATCCTTCACAAAACTCTCAACCCCTAAGTTTGAGATGTTGGTTTTCAATCTAAAAATGAAATACATTTTTAGAAAAATCAATACATAGTGACACACTGCTTGATTTGTGCCTCCATGTCTTGTTTTCTTCCAAATGTTATCCTTATTCCTTTATGTCCAACCTTTTAACTCATCCCTTGTGTTTTTTTTAATTGAAATTGCATCTTTAGACCCATGAACGCTCCATGTGATTGTTCATTAAAACTCAAGTCCTTAACATGTGCTATCTGTGGCTGGGATTCTGAAGAGCAGTGTGTCTGCAAAATTACTCTTGTTAGAGTTCAGTTCCAAAGCGTAACAGAGAACTAATGTCTTACTTAAATGAAACTCTAAAGTGGGCTTGCTTTCTAGAATCTATTCTCTCCTCTCTGTAACATCCAATTCAATTTTGCCACCGTCCTGGAGTGCAGGACCTCTCTCACTCTCTTCCTTCTCTGTAGTAGAAGACTGTTTACCATTTTAGAAGTAAAATGGTAAATTTTAGTTTCTCTGTGCTGAAGAGCATCCTCAGAATGAAAGTCTTAAGTCAAGTGAGAACTCCAGATTTCTTATCCTGCACTTTTCCTGCTACACTTTTGATAGAAGTGACCTTGCCAGGCAAATTTTTTTTTTTCATGGATTTTGCTTTCTTTATATTTTGTGTCACTGAGGAGGGTGCAAGCAAGTACATTACATTAAAGCTAATACATCACCCCCTGTCAGTGGCACCTTCCCTCTGGTACCCCTTTTCCTTGCTGATTTAAAACACTCAGTCCCCAGTGCTTATGGTTGAGTAGCAGGAAGCTAAATGATGTATTCCAAAGCTCTTAACATACTGCCTTGTGTAAATGGTCCATGTGAGTATTACAGAAACCAAACGGAAGGGAAAAGAACATTGAAAACACTGAAAAGATTAACACCTTTTTCCAGCCTTCGAAGAAATTGGAGTGCACTGTATATATCCAGAATAAAACCATTTATTCTCTCCCATTGAGACTTTTTATTCAGATTTTCAGTTCTATGTGCATAGCATCCACATGCTTATGGTTTGTTTCACTACAGAATTCCACAGAGGAATTAGAAGATGGAGAAGTTATGAATGGTATGCAGGCAGAACTACTGACATCACCAAAAACTATGGATGCATTGAGGTATTCTATTTACGTGAATAAGAATATTTTATTTCAATTGAATGTTTTTTTTTAATTTATAGTTGTTTTTGTTTTACAGAAAAGATCAAGATAAGAATACTTGAGTGAAACCTAAATCTAAAATTAATTGCTAAATTACTTCTCTTTTTTAGATGAGAAATTCCTGACAAACATGTACAAATGAGCCTCAATCCTTCCAACTTTTTTCTGCAACCTAGATTTCTTAATTGTTTGTTTCTTCTCTTTGAGCTACAGCTTAAAGTGAACATTTCAGAGTTCATTGTGGTGTGGTATTCTACTTTGACATTAGCTCTTTGAATACTACTTTGCACTGTATTTTAACAATCTTGCACTATTTACTCTATGTATATAAAATGAACCTAGCCTATCAACCCAGATTTTTATGTTTTTAATGTAAGTAATTTTTATACAAAGTCCGTTGTTCTCGTGGTTATGGGCACTTGCTTTGCTCTGTGATAATTTTTAGTTCATTCCTAGCAACTGCCTGGGTTCAAATTCCAGCTCTGCGGCTTATTCTAGGAGCTTAGGCAAGTTGTTCATCAATCTTTGCCTTAGTTTCTGTTATGTAAAATGGAAATAATACTAAAACCTTCCATCAGAGTTAACTGTTAACTAAACTGTCACCTAAAGACAAATTTAGTTAATAGATATAAAGTGCTATGAACAGTGCCTGAGGCAGAGTAAGCCCTGTTGTTGTTACCAATTTCAACAGCATCATCATCTCTATTTTCATCATTGTCATCATCATTTTTAAAGTTGCTTCAAATTTTGCATGAATAATTTCATGTCTAATAG
This sequence comes from Capricornis sumatraensis, assembly GCF_032405125.1. Classification (NCBI taxonomy): domain Eukaryota; kingdom Metazoa; phylum Chordata; class Mammalia; order Artiodactyla; family Bovidae; genus Capricornis; species Capricornis sumatraensis. The sequence continues at coordinate 137,900,984 of NC_091071.1, forward strand.
ATTGTTGACTTTAACACTGGAAAGTGATGCTTCTGAGATTGGTGGTCATTCATTCATTCATTTAGTCAACATACTTCTTTCATTCAATCCAGTTAGTTATAAATGCCAAGCATGTTACCTGGAATTCATGTAAGAAAAAAAAATGTGTGATCATCATTTATCCCACTGCTTTACTGTGTAGATTTTCCTCAAGCTGATAATTTATGGCCATATGACAGTTATTCTTTATTTAGATTGTGTTTCTTTGATTAATGAGTTGCACAATATTAAAAACTTGATTTAGAAAATCTCTAGGGCCCTGTCTTTTTAGATGCTTGATAAGATTATTTTTGGAGGTAGGCATAATGAATGCAATACTCTTATTCTGTTTGCCTTTAATTTCATTTTTCTTTACATGTTAGCTTTTTGGAAAGTTTACTAAAGTCCCTACTAAGTATTTATAAAGTGAACAATTGTTTGGTTTATGGCTGCATGAAAAAATTAGCTAAGCTTTCTCTAGATACAAGGGATTCAGAGGAATGGAGTACAGGGTTTAAAAAAAATAATATTTAATTAAAATATGTATTTGATTATCCCAACGGACTTTTTGTATGAGTTTTACTATCACTTCTGGCAGGCTAAGGAATTGTAGTCCATAGCAATTAACTTCTAGGGACCCAGTCTACACCCACCACTCTTGTCTCCAAATCCTTTGACTCTAATGTTACATGTTGTGTGTGCCTTCTCTGATTCCTGGGTGTTTTATTTCACTTTGCCTAACCAAGACTAGGAAACTTCACGTTGTGAGCACCAGTGTAGGAAAAGTCGCCAAGTTCAGAAAGTAGAGTGAGTGCAAACTCCATTAAAGACTCTTGAATGGAGGGAGGATGAGCAGAAATGCGAAACTAAGGGTGGGGTCAGGAAGCAGGGGGTGGGCAGGTGACTGCAGCAGGAAGCCTAGAGATTAAATTGTAGGGCAGAATTCTTTATGATGTATTTGTATAATGTTCTCTCTTTGTTTCTTTAATGCCAACAACTCTATTAGAAACTTATCTTAATTCCATTGTTCAAATGAGGAAACATACTTTGGTGCTTAGTTTAAATGATTTACTCAGACACCTGCCTCAAAGCCACCAAAAGGATGCACTTTCTCTGTAATTTCATAAGTTAATATTTCCTTCCAAAACAAAGCATCTCCCTCTTCCTGCCCTCAGTTCTGTCTCTTCCTTACTTTAAACTAGTGGCTGATCACTGGATTGACTAATCTTAAAGACACTATCCATTTGTCTTCTGTGGAGAAGTTAGACTTACAGCCATTCATCTGCAGCCCCTGTTGTATTCTCTTTCTCAGGCTTCATGCCTTTCTTCTGGAAGGAACCAAATGAAGCACTTTCTATCTAATTCGTGCCATAGCCATTCAAAACAAACTCATTTTAAGCCACTGATTCTGTACTTTCACTCATGAAAGTGAAAGTCGCTGAGTCATGTCCGACTCTTTGCAGCCCCATTCACTCTCCATGGAATTCTCCAGGCCAGAATACTGGAGTGGGTAGTCTTTCCCTTCTCCAGGGGATCTTCCCAACCCAGGGATCAAACCCAGGTTTCCAGCATTGCAGGAGGATTCTTTACCAACTGAGCTATCAGGGAAGCACTAGGTAGCCACTGGTTCCAGTAACTATTCAAATCAGTTTTGTCAGTCAGACCTTAGAACATGTAACTTGCTTAACACTATTTGACCTAATGCTTGATGACTATCTGCATTTGTGTTGGTAGATCTTAGAAAGTTTATAGAGTTAGCTATTGAGTTTAGTGAACGTTTCCAACTTTTCTTTTTGTAACTGAAATATTTTTTTTTCCTTTGCCCTAGAGTTCATTTTTTGTCTCTTTTTCATAAGTCCTGCCAATCTCTTTTTTCTTTCCACTGCTCAAATAGCCTTCTCACCTCATTCTCTACATTTTCCATTTTCAGTCCACCTCTGAAACATAAGTAAATGTGTATATACCCTGCTCACTGGTCCTTGAACTCTATTCTTTAACAAATAACTTTAATAGCGTATTTTCACATCTTAGTAAAATCTCATTTTATGAGATGTGTATTCAGGTAACTGCGTCTAGCCCTCCTTGCTTTGTTTATCTTCCATGAGGGTCTTTATACAGAGATTTCCATAGAACACCACCGAGTATAAATAACACTGAGTGATTTTATTTTTCCCCTTTTAAAATAAACTTAAAACATAGACTTGTCTATGATGTTTCCTTTTTTCATATGGCTTTCCTTACCATCTTGAAACAAATAATGGATAGCAATTTATAAAGATCTGGTAAAAGATAGTCTGTAAAACTTGTAATGGTTGTCTATAGCACTAATAGATCTAATTCTCTAAGTATCTACATATTACAATCAACAAAATTGAAAGTCTTTTATGCTCCTTTTTTGGGGATAGTAATATTTTTGTGATAGTAATTTAACATGTATCAAATATTATGCCAGCCAAAATAATTGTGACTGTCACATATAAAGAGAACATAAATGTTTATTCTGAAATATTGAAAAAGAGAATCTTACAAAGTTGAAATGAACCTTAGTACTGCATCCCCCAAAAAAGTTTTAGTGTTTTGAAATAAGATTGATTACTTTAACAAATTATAGGATTTGCTTTTAAGTGAATGTGAAAATGCAAGGTTGATGATTACTAAAGAGTAGGTATCAGTCTGATACATAGAATTTATTATGTCTTACAGGAGAGGTTATAAGTGGGCTAAAGAAATACTTGCAAACTAGAAAAAAAAATCCATAAAGCCATCCTAATTTTTTTAAGCTGAAATCTTGTCTAGACTAAACATTTATATTCCCAAACCCTCTGTATAAAACATATGATGCTATCTATCAGCATGTGAATATTTAATGCATTTATTAAGATTTGTATTATGCTCTAAGTACAAAACTGTAAAAATATAAAAGATAGAGATAATAAAGTTTCAATGGTTAAACAAGGTTTTAGTCTGTTTTTAAAAGTCTTTGCAACATCATAGTAACCCTAGAATGTGAATGCTTTGGGTTTAGTGTTCCTCACATACCTAAAAATGCACTATAAATCTGTTATTATATAAAAGTTATTTCTTTATGGTCCATTGAAAGGTACAGAGCCTTCTCTTCCCACCAGACATTTTATATTCAGGACCTATAATGCTTACCTATATATATTCAATAGTATTTCATATGCATATATTCATATAGTGTCTATGCTCACACAGGAAGTATAGTGAATATATTTTATTCCATGATACTAGCACTCTAAGATTTATTTTTTTCCTAACTTTTATTCTAGGGTTCTGTTATAACCTGCTTGACTGAACAAATTTTAAATATATCAGCAATATCTGAGCAAAACTCATTTGAAATTTATTATCAATTTTGAAATTCCATCATATTCCATAAATGTTGGAAGCTAACAGGCTCTTTTTTGCAGTTTTTAATGATAATAGGTTTGCAATGAAAACACATGAAAAATAAGCCTAATCCACTGATGAGAATATATTTAATGTATTTATTTTAGATTGCTGATAATTTAGGGAGTACTTCATGCAGAGTGAATTCATCAGACACTTTGCGTTCTTAATGCTGTTCTCAACTTTCCAGCAAGGAGCCGAAATTTCCCCATTTTCAGTTTGGAGCAGAAAAGTATTTGTAGCAGCTGTAGCTCTTAATTTGACATCTAGTTTCAGGTCATTTTCATGGAAATAGGAAACAATAGAGACCTGCTCACAATTTCCATAATGGGGATGTTTGCTTCAACTGTATCGTTTTCCTCTGGCAATTTTATTTTCTCTCTCTGGGATTACAGGAGCCAATAATTGTTCACGGTTATTATTTTTCATCTTTATAAATACTTGTTAGTTCCACTTTCTATTACTCAAAAGCTCACAATGCCTTGTATATTTCAGTCATATACACTGTCTATTAATGTTTCTGGCTCATCCTTTCCTTAATCTGTAGTAGGTTAGGCAGGTCAGGCTTTCTATTTCTTTCTGTAATACATTTTCTCCAGGCTTTGCAACTTCTTTTTATACCTCTAAAAAAAAAAAGTAGGAGGTGAAAATTTGGAATTGTTCTATTGAATACAACTGATGCCTTCTTGAAAGGCTAGTTCAAGTTTTGATTTATAATGCTTTGCACATGCCAATATGTATTACCAACTGTGGCTTCACAGTTGTTTAAAATGTAATTTTGTGCTTTTTCTAATAAATACATATTTTATTTCATTTTCCCTCTGTTCTGTAGGAAAAGCCATACTTTATATTTAGGCATAGATATGCTTGATTCCGTGTATTTTATCCTCTATACAGTAATTTTCAAATGTGTCTCAATAGGGAGAAATTTCATTTTTGCGTACATCTTTTTAAATATGTTGATTTATGCAGATTAAGTTAAGTAGGAAGTTATTTTTGTAGGTAGTCATTTCCATTTGTTCCTCTTCTAGGAGAAAAAATAAGAAATCAGATAGCCTTTTAAGCATTTTATTTCCTGGATCTTCTGAACATTCCAGCAAATCATGTACTCCTTTGATTTCATCTCTGCTGTTAAATTTACAGTAGTTGTTAAAATCTGAAGTTTTTTTGGTTTTCTTTTTAACATGCCACATCTGCTGTTTTGTTTTTGTTTTAGCAAAGACTCATTTGTACTTTCTTTTTCTTTTTGTCTGTCCCAGTGATATGACAAGAACGGTGGAGATTTCCGGGGAAGGAGGCCCCTTGGGAATACATGTAGTGCCTTTCTTTTCATCTCTGAGTGGAAGGTGAGATGTTTTCCTTATATCAGAAGCTCATGCTAATGAAAAACTTGACTTGAGCTCATTTTCCCAAACATTTTTTAGGAGAGGATTAAGTGTATGTCTCTGTTGTTTAGATGGACACCTCAGTACATTGGCCACTTATTTGTTAGAAACAAAATAATATTGCTTACTTCTAGGATACAATGGAAAAGAAATCATGTTTTCTGTATTTACAATTAAGTAAGAAGTACTTTCTAAAAGTATTCTTATCAGTAACACATATAAACAGAAATCATGGAAAGACTTTAACATGTGGTTAGACAAACTGAATTTTTTAATGTTCAAAAATGCACTTAAAAGAAATATAACAATTCCAAATTGACATTTCTTGATCTTCTTCATGTTTATGGAACGTCTAATAATAAATATTTTAATAAGTATATATCAGAAATTTAATATATTCTGATTTAGCTAAGTAGCAAAATGCCTTTATTCTGTTTATTTTGTTCTAAAATATAATATAATCAATCAAAAATAATTTGACACATCCTTTTGAAATTTAGTAAGTGGTAATATTATTGTGTCACCATTTCTTGAAATTCATGTCTTCTTAACTGGATGTATGGAGAAGGAAATGGCAACCCACTCCATTATTCTTGCCTGAAGAATTCCATGGACAGAGGAGCCTGGCAGACTACAGTCCATGGGGTTGCAAAGAGTCAGACACAACTGAATGACTATCACTCACTCCTCACTAAGGATGTAAAACTTGTTTTACTGATGAGAATTAAAATGTGTGCCTGAGAGTTAATGTTAGTACCATTTTAACAACCTTATGAAACTAGTATTAGATATTGTATTATTTTTCTAGAAGATGGCTACCTTGAGGACTAGATTGATACAGACAAAGGCTGTCAGAAACTTAAAGAAAATCAGTTTCTCCCTGTTTGACATGATTTAAATTATTTTGTTAAATTTATTTTCTTAAATGTATCATTAAAAAGGCACAGTACCTGATTTTAGTTTAAGTGATCAAAAACCAGAAAAGTCAGTTGATTTTCCTCAAAGTCATATAAAATTCAAATCTCCTGACTTGTCCTCACTCCATTGTTCTTTCTAGAACAAAACTTTCCCCAAAGGTTGTATGTATTAATTTACTGGCTCTGAATATTTATTCAATTTGGTCTGCCGAATAGTGGCAAGAGCAGATTTAGTCATGATATTTTGGTTGGCATCATTTTCAGCAGGTAGCCATCTGCCACCTGTAATTGCAAAGTCATCACCTTTTTTAGCAAATAACATCTGATGCCAAGCTCTTGCTGGAATGAATGTCCCCTAAAAAGAAATGAACTGAAAAGCTAGTGGCTCTTATTATCTCATTTCCTGTATGTGTTAATAAGCGTGTTTATAAATGTTATGGGTTATGGCACAGGACAAGCTGAGGTTGTTTTTGATAGACAGAGCAAGTATTTACCCAGTTGTCACAAGAAATTCTAATGGCTTTTGGCAGAAGTGTACTGATAGAGCTTTGTGAAATACCAGCATGGCTAAATTACTAGGCCCCTTTAGCTTAATGAAGCTGGAATAGAACACAAGATCATCCCAATTTTCAAACCATGAAGAAATATACAACATGACAGTCACCCTACTTCAATTTCAGTCATTCGGAAAACAACTTGTCCCTCTAGACTAGAAATCACCTTCTCTCACTTCAGATGAGGAAAACGCACTACAGTGTATTGATTTGCTCCCTGCTCCTTCGTGGTTCTGATTTCTAGCATAAGCGTTGTAGAACAGGAAGAAGAATATTGGACTTGGACTTGAAACAATTGGATTTGAATATCAGTGTTCTCTTTTGAATAACCTTGAGCAAGTCCCCTAAACTTGCCTCTTGTGAATACCTACTTCACATCAAGATTGTGAGGATTAAATGGCATTAAAAATATGAACACTCCTTGTAAAACACACAACCTATGGATGTGTAAATTATTAGGATTATTACTGTTTTGTCTAAAACAGAACAGCCTGGTTCAGAAATGAACTTTTATAAGTTCATGGTCAACTTTTCAGTAACTCTGTGAAATGATTGTATAATTTTTTTTTTTTTTTGCTATTCACTAGTATTACAGAAAGGAAATTTAATTAAAAAACATAAAAAAATAATATGGAAGTGGAGACATGAGCCAATAAAAGTTAAGAAGTAATGAGTACAGGCTGAAACAGCACACTTAACTCAACCCATGTGTCTAGAAGCAACTGCATATAGAGCGTGTCAGACAAGTGTCTGACTTCATCATGCCATATGGTCACCCTGTGTGAGCACAGAGGGTGGGGGGAGTTAAGGTCATAGTGGTAACTTAGTTCTTAATTTCCTTCCATTTATTGGTTTGTGTCATTATTTTAAATTGGAATTTACATTTAATTATTTACTAAGACTACTGTAATTGGCTTTGCCTTTAGTTTCTTTTTTATTTTTTTTTCTTCTACAAAAATAGAGCCACACCTGTTGTAGAATAATATCCCTAATCAAAGTTAGAACACCCTGAGTATAACATACTGACTGTTATACTAGACAAGGCCTCATTGGATTCATTGGGATACAGAATGCTGCTTAAATGGAGAAAAATTGGCTTGCACAATAAAAACAAAAAAAATAAAAAGAAATATATATATATAGTTTTATTTTAGAATTAAAAGCATGAAATCTAATTGTCTGTCAGTAAATAAAGGTAGCATAGTATACCTGCTTCACAGTAAAAACAGCTAAATGTGAAACAGAAGAAGGAAGGAATGGATGAAGAGGGACATATGAAGTGAGGAGATGTGCTCAGGTAAAAAGTCTAAGCTGGTGAGCAACCAAGGTGGTGTGATACTGTGGGGAGAAAGGAGGAGGTAAGCAGTGGGTAGGTTTGTGCCTACGTGGTTATTAGAAGCACAAGAAGCAATTGTTACACCTCTCATTCTGCTGGGCTGTGGATTTCAGCCTCCTTTATCAGTGCTCCTTAATGCAAATTAGTTTGTTCATTTCAGCCTGTAACTCTTCCACAGCATTAATTTTGAAGTCTCAAAAAGTCTTGGTCCCAAAGGAGATAGCTCCCCACAGCCCACCCATCAGGGACAAAGAGGAAGAAGAGAGCCTCTCTTCTGCGCCTTTTCATACCGGTCTGGATGAAATCAAACTGGAGGGAATCCACCCCTTCCATCGAATAAAGAAGGCAGGAGTGGTTCGTTGCCAGGGACCAAACTAATAAAATCAGTCAGTTTTACATTTTACCAAAATTACCTCTGACACATGGGTTTTACAGTTGGGCTTATTCTGTCAATAAATTTTTCATGGAAAGTTAGGTTATTTAGATGAGTGAGGTTCACATAGCATACTCCAGCTGTAATATGCCAGCTAAATTGCAACCCAGTGGCCTGAAAGAATTAATTCATCTCCCAAAATGTGAAATTAAATCCTAGGGAGCAACATTACATGACTGATGATGTACTGAATTAAATTAAAGGAAGACTTGAATGCTTGTTAAAAAAATATCGCTTACATAAACTAGTTTATAACCACATGTGAGCCTCCTAATGGATCGTGTTATTGTGAATCCACCATAACAAAAATCCAGAATGTGAACTATTATAGAGAGTTGTTTAATTTAGGAGAGAAACACTATTTTGTTCTATTTCTTTCTTTCCTTTTTTCTTTGACATGTCAAATAGTTCAATTCTTAATATTATGTTACAAGATTAAGGTGGGATTAGTACCTTACAAATATTAATTTAAATCCCAGATTCTTTATCACATAGTAGTGTTGTCCCCTATTCTCCTCCACACAGAATATGACTAGTTCACTAACCTACTAGAATTCGGAAATGAAGCGTCAGTGCATGCTTGGCTTGTGACCCAGAGCCTTCCCCTCAGTAGGAGATGGCGTGACTATTTGCTCTCTCATGTATCAGCCTACAGTGTTCATTTAACTGTTATGCAGTAGAAATCTAAACAGCCCTGCATTTGCCTCTCCTCTGGCCTTCTTGAGATGACTGCGGGCTCATCAGATGAACTGAATTCCTGGAGGCAGAGGCCCCACCCTGTGGCAGCTCCAAACAGGAAGATGGTTTCCTCCTCCATTCTCATTAAAGACTCCTCTTTTTCCATGGCGGACCTGACTATTCACGCATAAAATGTGCTCATGGTTTCTTTAGATTTGGCTTAATGCAAAGGGGATGCGTAATAGCACGTAAGACACCTGTATGGAAGAGTGTGACAAAGTAGGAAGACGAGAGGAGGAGGGAAGAAGAGGCTGGGGGTTTTCTGCATCTAGCAGACTCCTCATGGAGGATGTGTCTGTCTGTCTTATCCTGAGAAACCTGGGACCCTTACATGCCACAAGGAACAGAGAAATCCCTCACATGAGAAATGGCTAAAAAATACACAAGTTTGGTTTCTTTCAGTTTTCAGTTCAAATACTACCAGTATGTAATAGGTACATCCAAGTACACACATATACACACAGAATTCTTTCTTGTTATTGCTGTAGTTTTCTTTTCTCCTGTTCTTTTTCTCCAACTCCCTTCTCCTTCCTCCTATTTTAAGCCACAGTTGCGAGGCACCAGTAGGCATGGGGAATCCTCTCTGCATGCAGATTCTTCCTGGTTGAAATTTTAGACAACTCCCTCCAAACTCCTGCTTTCATCTGGCCACTGTGTCAGGAGTGTGGACTACTCCAGCCTCATCAGATAAGTCCATCAGCTAGCATTCAAGGCCCCTCCACGTGGCACTGGCCTCCCCATCCAGCATGGGCTCCCACCCTGCTCCACTTCCACAGACACACCCAGTCAACCCCGTCTCCATGTGTTCTCTGTCTCCTCCGATCCAAATCCCACTCATTCTCCTGATCCAGTTTATATCCTACTTTCTTCCCAGATTCTTCCATGAAGACTCAGCCTACTGATAGCCCCAGATTTCTTTCTTGTTTAGTTTCCCCTGTACTCCAGGCTGGTACTGAGCTGTCATCCTGGTCCTATAGCCCTGTTTCATATCCCTCCATCCCAAGTGCGTAGAGAACACTCAACACACACTTAATTCAGTGGCTTGAACATATGGGACCAAACTTCTTTCTAAATTGAGTAATGTGGCCTGTGCTAAATGTTTTCTTCTTAAAATGCATATTATTAAAAGAGGCAGGAAGATTGCAAAAAGACTATTGTGAAACCTAATCCTCTCCTGTTATCAAATGTCAAGTGCTCCCTTGACACCAACTCAAACTTACTTATTACAGTCAGCCCTTCTGTGATGCCCTCTCTAAACCACGAATCCCGTGTGTCCTCAGCTCCACTAAGCGACAGTAGCCTTTTCTAAGTTTAGTAAAAGCATGAGGAATGGAGCTATTGATCAATGTGCTCTGGGTTGGTGTTTATGTATATTTGTCTTAGGAGGATAGTTTCTTCTTTTAGTGAGTTGTGAGGGTAGGTGTGTTTTTCTGATTTTGTTTTGTGTTTTACTAAAGATTTTAAATAACAAACAGTTGCCTGGATGTAAACCATGATTTCTTTCATAAGGAGGAGTTAGTACTCATTTCTGAACAGCTGCAAGTGGAGAAACAACTTGCATATTATTATTCAGTCATTCTCTTCCATTTAAATGTTGCATTCAGGATTCTAGGACTCTTCATTCGTGGCATTGAAGAAAACAGCAGGTCCAAACGGGAGGGACTGTTTCACGAAAATGAATGTATTGTAAAAATCAACAACGTGGACCTCGTAGACAAAACCTTTGCTCAGTAAGCACTTTTTTTCTTTTTTTTTTATTTTACTTTATTGCTTCCTAAAATGCTTATTATAATCATTACTGTACTCATTAGGATCAAAACTGTAGGTATAATTTCTGGTTAGTTCCCTTTGACTCCAGACCATCCATTTTCAAATGCATCCTGGGTTTGAGCATACTCAGGGGTGGCCTGCACAAGTCCCTGACAGCCCAGAGAAGGACGAAGTATAGAACGAAGCAAGCCTTCTGCCTGGCTGTCTTTCTGTGACATCGATAGACGGGTTTGTTTTTCTTGGGATACGGGTCAGTTAGACTGGTATTTAATGACTCTTTTCACAGACTGTTAGTTCGGCTTATTAATTAACTTCCTTGGTGTCAGCAGTCTTCCTTAAACTAAATATCTATGAGAGATGTCTATGAGGACTCACTGAATAATAGAAACAAATGAAAAAAATGTAAAATACCCTCCTTCAAGAAATTATTTATCTGCATGTGAAGTGTTATAGGAATAGGTCTTTATACCTAAGAATTAGACTATGCAGCAGTGTACATATACTTTTTAAAATGTATATTGGCATTGCAATGGAATAAGGGACTAATTACTAATACCCTTTAGTAATCATCATCGAACTCTACTGTTTCAAACAAAAACAACTCAGTCTTCTCTGTGACCATTAGTTGCCAATATTATGTTGGGTAGAAAGGGTGAGTAGTTGTGGATGGAGTGGCCGTGGGCACTGGCTGCTTCAGTGTAGGAAAAAAATGAAGCCTCTAGAGACTATTTCTGAAAATAATGAATAATAGGCAAAATTATAATTATTATCAATAATATTATTTTTATATGTCACTGTGCTTTTTACCAAGACTTAATAGTAATGCAAGGCAGACATTACTCCCTGTATTACTGAGGTGGAAATGAAGGCTTATAAAATTTCAATATGAACTAGAAATTGAATCCTAGTCAAAAATCTACCAGAGGAGATGGGCTGTGTATATGAAATCTTCTCTTTTCTCCACTAGCAACGTAAGCTCTTCATTAATAAGGTGAGGAGGAGCTTAGATAGCAGTTGGAATTGTGATTAATTTTTATTTGGTATGGCTGCTAGTAACAAAGACCTGAATTAAAGGTATCTTAAACAAACTTTACCTTTTTTAAGGACAAATAAGTGTGGAGGTGGCAGTCTAAACTTAGTTTGGAGGGCTCACCATCATCAGTGAATTAAGCATCTTCCATCTTTCTGCTTGGCCATCCTTCTTATGTGGCTACTATCTTTAAGCTATCTCATGGTCACAAGGTAATTGCTTGAGTTCCCTCCATCACTTCTGAGTTTCAAGAAATAGGAAAGAGAAATGGAACAAAAAAGTTCCTGCCTTCCAACTGAACCAGATTCCCTATTGCCCTTCATCTCATTGATAAGAAAGCTGGGAAAGATTGTTGTTTTACCTGGTCGTTAGGTATAAGGAGGCATAAGAAGAAGGAAAGAAAAAGTAATAGGAAATTTGAAGAAAAGCACAAAGTGCTAAAACAAAAAAAGTAAAAAATGCAGGTACTCTTTAGTGAAATAAATAAGAGAAAGTATGCATTTTGGGTTGACAGTCCACTGTGATATTTGGCACAACCAACATACCTACTAAATGTCACCATGGAGAACTGTCTGTGTCAAAATTGAGCTTCTTAAAACAACCCACATTAGAAAAGACCTGTCCTGCAGAATAAAGTCCTAAAAGGAAACCAAATGATAATCTGATGACCACTATCAAAGACTGTTTTTCTTTCCATTTAAAATTAGAGCTTCCTTTTATGTTGAGTTCAGTAAACACTTCTGGATAGAATTTCAGATTTAGAAATGCTTAAAAGCTGTGGGTCGTTAGACCAGTTAATCTCTCTGAGCCTCAGTTTCTTCATTTTGCAAAATAAGACCTAAGTATACCTACCTAACATCGTTGTTTAAAAAACTGAATGAGAGCATCACGCATGTTGCTAGTGCACACGTACATAGCCCAGTGCAGTGGCACCTCATGAGCAGGCCATACGTGGTGACCAGCACTTAGTTAGCAAAGTCATATCAGTGGTAACAGAGAGAGCGCCTCCTGTGCGTGCGCTCCCAAGCTGCCCCCATAGCTGTGACTCTGGGTGCCGGGACATAGGATCACTATACATTCACTGTCTTTCAAGGGCTCAAGACCTCTTCCGTCAGGCAATGAAATCTCCAAGTGTGCTCCTCCACGTGCTTCCACCTCAGAACCGGGAACAGTATGAAAAAGCAGTCATTGGACCTCTTAACATTTTTGGCAACAATGATCGCATGTTGAGAACAAAGGAGCCGCCTCCTGTCCAAGGAAAATCAGGAATAAAGACAATAAATCTCACAGGAACAAGCAGTCCTGAAGAAGATGCATCAACTTCTCTGCAACAGAGCAAGAGCCCCCGAGTACCAAGACTAGGTAGAAAACCATCCTCTCCCTCACTCTCCCCACTCATGGGGTTTGGCAGCAAGAAGAATGCGAAGAAAATTAAGATTGACCTAAAGAAAGGTAATTATTAAATTATGCTTAATTCCATTCTATGGTTGTAACATGTAAAATTGGTTAAGAGAAATACATTAAGGCTAATTTTGTTAATTCTCCTTTCATTTAATTGAATTAGAGAATAAATTGAAGTGTATACTGCAGTAACTTAAATTTCTTGAATTTTTTTTTTCTGGAGAGTATAGATTATTTGAAACAAGAAAGTGATAAAGACATGCTGGGAAATAAAACCATGACAAACTTGATAGGAGCAGAGTGATACTGCATCACAACTTAGACTAAATAGGCGCTGAAATTCAGTTGTCTCTGTTTTGAGCATGGCTAGGCTTCCCTGATGGCTCAGTGGTAAAGACCTGCAATGCAGGAGTCCCCGGTTCAATTCCTGGGTCAGAAACATCTGCTAGAGAAGGGATAGGCTACCCACTCCACTATTCTTGGGCTTCCCTGCTGGCTCAGCTGGTAAAGAATCCTCCTGCAGTGTGGGAGACCTGGGTTCGATCCCTGGGTTGGGAAGATCCCCTGGAGAAGGGAAAGGCTACCTATTCAGGTATTCTGTCCTGGAGAATTCCATGGACTCTAGTCCATGGGGTCACAAAGAGTCAGGCACAACTCAGCACCTTTCCTCACTCACTCAGTGATATTTGAAGCATCCTTTAGTCCAAGCAGAAAAGCCAGTATTATTGTTTCTGGTTCTCAAAGATAGTTTTATACCAGCAAAAATTATTCCTCAGCAAATACGGGGTAATTAGTGATTTCACAAATTCAACAATGCAAATAATGTTTCAAATATTCTTAATTTCAAAAGCATATATAACCTTTTATTTCTTCATCTTTTTAAAAGTTTGTTATCCATTTCAAGCCCAGATCAATGACTAGATCATGTGTGTTCATCCATATTTATACAGTATTATACATACACACATACACATTTATGTATTTCTGTGCTTTTATTTTGTGACTTCTCCTCATAGTCCCTTCACCCACTGAACCTTCTGCAATCCGCTGGGATTTTCAGGGCTTCATTCAAAAGAAACCAATATTTTATGGATTCCTGTTGGAATTAATAGAAAATATAATGATACTAAGGTAGTTTTTGAATACATATTAACATATATTTAAAGCATGTAACATATGCCTTTAATCAGGATATAGAGATTATTCTGAAGCATTCTCTAGTCAAAATTTTGTCCTTCTATAAGAATTTTATACTGGGAAGAAAATGTATTGACTAGGATGCACAATTAGGCTTTTTATATAAATGCATCACTCGTACTTTTCATACAAATTATGCAGCTATGTATAAGGCATGGGGTTGAGTGCTTTGAGGACAGATAAATTAGACATGGAACGTGACCTTAAAAATCCATCAGAAAGCTTTGGATGCAAAAATAAAGGATATTACATCCCAGAGCTGTGTTTTAAGAAGATTAATCTGACAGCAAAAAGATATACTAAAGGAGAGAGCAGATAACAAGGGATCAGTGAAGGGTGTCCAGTGTAATATTTATGCCTAAATCACTGAGTGGGTATAGATGGAAACAGAAAGGAATTACAGTTATTGTTGGTTTTCAGCCAAGGTAGCTTGCATGATGGGGATGCCATTACAAGAAATTAGAATTTTAAGTGTAAAAGGCCAGGATCTGGGATGGAGAAGGAAGTTTGCAGTGAAGTTTAAAGTGCTGGTCATAGCCTGGAAACTGACACCAGAGAGATTAGAGCCAAACAAAGAGATGTCGGTGTCATCTATAGAGAGATGGTGTTTGGAGACAGGAGCCAGGCAAGGCAGAGTCTAGAGGACAAGTTGTTCCAGATCCTTGGGGAACATCTGTGTTTACATAGGACATCAACGAGTAAGAGAAAGAGTGACAGGTGTGTTGTGATCAGAGATGTAGAAAACTAGAAAGTTAAAGAAAACCAAGTATATGAACTATATGGAAACTAAGAGGGGAGTTAATTTCAAGAAAATGGTTGGTGAGAAGTGTCAAAGCTAGAGAAGGGGAAAGATCAGGATAGGAAAAATGACTGATACAGTCACAGATAGGTCATTGGTAATGGAAGAGTGAAGAAGCAGTAGGACTGAAGTAAGGAGTCTTTAGGGTAAAGAAAAATCTAAGCATTCACACAGAGTGAAAAAGACAAAACTCAAAAGAGATTGGCGATGTGAGAGAACAGAATAGGAGCAGCAGGAACCAGTGATGTGGCCATGTGATGCAGTACACAGAAATGGAGATGCAGGTGGAGAGTGAGCTGTGGGCTGGCTAGTTGATTGAAGGCCAGCATGTCAGATGGCCTCTTGCTTCTCAGGAAAGTGTGAAGTCAAGTGATGGTTTATTAAGAAGTCAGTCTCCCAGGTGTATGGATAATACGTGGCCTTTTTTGTAAGACCTTAATAACACATCTACGTTGGCCCTAAATTCATGGTAATATAATCATGGCCTGTCAAGAACTGTAATCTGTATTTAAAACTAGAAACTCAAACATATTTAAGATATTTGATAGAATGTCAGTATTTCACTTTTGCTATGTTAGTCTAAATTAGGTCTGTTTAACTAGAAGATTGAATATAACATTTCTCCAGCTAAAGGTGATCATGCATTTTCTTGGTCTTATACACTAGGGCCTGAAGGACTTGGTTTCACTGTGGTTACCAGAGATTCTTCCATACATGGTCCAGGTCCCATTTTTGTAAAAAACATTTTACCAAAGGGAGCAGCAATAAAAGATGGCCGCCTGCAATCAGGGGACAGAATTTTGGAGGTAAGAATTAGAATGAATATCTTCAATAAAATATTTCTTTATGTTTAAATAAATGAAATGTATGAAATTTTAAATTAATTATATTGAAAAGTGTACTTGTAGACAAGATAAGCACTTTAATTAGAAAAGTGGTTAATCAATAGCCGACTTTGTAAGTCCTCAATAAGGGCAGTGATATGGAGTCAAATATTGAAAAGGTTTTCCTATCTCCTCTTTCTTACTTCCACCTCTTAGAGTCCCTGGGGGATTTGAGTCATATCCATGAGTTCATCATATAGTCAGTTAGGGCTAAGAATTATAGAGTTGCACCCAATTACTTGTAATAGTTTCTTTAAACTTCTCTAAGAATGGGCCAGTCTGTGTTAGTTCAGTCTATGCATATAGAGAAGTATTTGGAATACTCAAAGGAAGAGGCTTTTTTTCCCCATTTATTTTTGTTTAATAGTATTATCTTCTTGTCTACCTATATTGTCAATTTACCTTTCAAGAAATCATCTTCATGGAAACTGACTGGTTCCACTTAACTTGCCCATGGCATGGAAGCAACACCAGAGCTTTGTATATAGTTCTAGATCATGAAAGAAAATGGTTCAAATGATTAATGTAGCCCCAAATTAGAATCTCCAATAATGTATGGTAACCTAGTGACTATAACTTTCTAACATAGAGAACACTGTAGAATTATAACAAAAACTCATGTCTGCAAGAATTGACCATGTGATAAAAATCCATTTCTCCTGTTTATATTCAGTGGAGAATGGTACCAGTTAAGCATTTGAAATCAGCTTCCTCCCTACTTGAGGAATGATTCTCTGGTATCTGTCAGTTTGATCTGTCTTTCCTAAGAATGTGATGTCTTAGGGAAAAACTGCTGATGCCAATTACTGAATGTCTGAGACTGTCCAGCGCCATGGTAATGATGGCTGGCACATTGCTAGTATCATAAACATGATTGGTTTGGACTCGCATACTCAGTTTTCAGCTTCCCAGAATTTCCTTGATCATGAGAGCCCATTTGCTGCAGGCTTTTAAAAACCATCTAGGGCGGACAGGGCTGGCAGTGTTGTAATTTGGCTGCTTATATGCTTGTCTGCATTAGGTCAATGGCAGAGATGTCACTGGACGAACTCAGGAAGAGCTTGTGGCCATGCTAAGGAGCACTAAGCAGGGAGAGACTGCATCGCTGGTCATAGCCCGCCAAGAAGGAACTTTCCTACCCCGAGAGCTGGTAATGTTCAGATCACAGTCATACTGAGTTTTCAGCAAAGCACATCATACACTTACCGAATTCATAATAGCTGAGAAATGAGTTCTAAGTCATAGGCTTAATTTGTTGGGAAAAAAAAGAGTGAATCACACTGAGAGAGTTTTGCCCCATTTGGAGTATCACTGTTTTAGAAAGATGATGCAGTGAGATGGGTAAATGCAAACAGTGCTTCAAGTATATGAATACAAAAACACCCTTCAAGGAAGCAATTTAACAATATTCAACTGAATAAAATGGACATTGAGTATATGCTATGGGCTAGGCTCCATGCAAAACACCACCAGCAGAAATGTTCATGGTCCTACCTCAGTGCAGTTTGCAGTCTAAAGGGAAATTAAAATATAACCAAATATTTTAAATGGTGATGAAGATTATGAAAGCAAGTTGCAGAGTGCTACAGTAATACCTTACAAAGGAATTAAGAACTCATCTTGAAGCCTGGGAAAGACATCTCAAGAAAGAGAACTTCAAGTCTTATTAAAAACGTGTATCCTTTGACCTAATAACTACGATTTTAGTAATTTGTCCTAAACTAATCATCAAAGATGAGGGAAAAATTCTTCTACATTGATTTTTTTTCTCCAGTCGTATTTATTGCAGTGATGTATTGAGCTCAGTACAACCAGGAGGTATTGGTTAAATAAATAACTGGATAGCTTTCCAATGAAATTTAATAAGTACTTAAATCATCTCTGTGAAGAATTAATAAGAATATGAGAGAATGTACAGGATATATTATTAAGTAAAAAGTTGGGCATGAAGTGATATATGCAGTATGACAATCACATTAAGAATCTTTATAAAATATCTGGAAGGAGATGCACCCAGATTGTCAGTGCATTATGCCAGATTTTCTTTTTCTCATTTTTTTTTTACTGCTGATACATAATATTTATTGTTGAAATATTTAAGAATGATTTAGAAAATTCAGAGGATTTTTATGACTAATAATAAAGAAGAAGAAGATATGAGGAAAAGGAATTTTAATTATCTTTTAATTTTTATTTTCTTTGAATCTATGTAAGAAATGGCAAAGGCACATATGGGTAATATGATAGGTTTTCCTTGAGTTAGATCATCAGAACAGAGTGTCAGTTGACAAAATTGAGTATAGTTAACTTGAAAAAAAAATTTAGGACTGATAATTGCTATCACATATATAAAGAATTATTATACAGATTAGAAGTAAATTTTAACCTGTTGCCTCAGATAGTTTATGTCCATTAATTTACTTACCTTTTAATCCAACAAACAAGTGGTTGAGCATGCATTGTGCACTAATTTTGAGGTTCTGGGGATAAAAAAATAATTATTAAGACTAATTTCCCGCCCTATGTGAGCCTGTTCCAAAATAAATGGTTGGAAGTGATAATGTTACAAGCGCTTTCTAGCTGTTGGAACTGTCCAAGAAGGAAATAGATTATTCAGCAGACTGAAACAGAACCTGCCTCACCATCTGTCAAAGATGCTCTAGAAACAGTTCTCCCATTGGTAAGATGATAAGACTAGACAATCTCTAAGACACCTGCTCTGGGTCTAATATTCTGTTGCTGCTGCTGCTAAGTCACTTCAGTCATGTCCGACTCAGTGAGACCCCATAGACGGCAGCCCACCAGGCTCCCCCATCCCTGGGATTCTCCAGGCAAGAACACTGGAGTGGGTTGCCATTTCCTTTTCCAATGCATGAACGTGAAAAGTGAAAGTGAAGTCACTCAGTCGTGTCCGACTCTTAGCAACCCCATGGAGCCTACCAGGCTCCTCCGCCCATTGGGATTTTCCAGGCAAGAGTACTGGAGTGGGTTGCCATTGCCTTCTCTGAATATTCTGTTATATGTGTTTAAATACAAGTTTGAATAGATAGCCTTCCTGAATCAATGCTTATGTATTAACTCTCTTTAGTACTAGCCAAAGGCACCTCTTCTTTCTATGTTCCTGTACCATGGAGTTTCTTTTCAATCTTCCTTCTCTTTCCCATCATCTTACCCGTTTTCCCTTGTATCCTATTTTATGCTTTGAGAAGATCCATGATAAAATAGGGAAGGGTAGATGCACTTACCATCTCCTTTCTGCTAGTTGACCCAGCCACTTTGGAAGGCAGAATCTTGAGTTTCTGCCTCATCTCGCTGAAGTGCCTTACAGTTCCTAAAGAGATATGGTGTCAAAATGTTGAAGTCTAGTAGACTTTTAAAAATCTAAATCCAGATAGATTATTTTCTTTCATCTTTTATTTATCCAAAGATCTTGATCTTTTTTCTACAAGGGTCAAAGTGAAAAGGAACAATATTAAAAGGGGCTTCCCTGATAGCTCAAGTGGTAAAGAATCTGCCTGCAATACAGGAGACTCTGGTTCAATGCCTGGATCAGGAATATCTGCTAGAGGAGTAAATGGCAATGCACTCTGGTATTCTTGCCTGGAAAATCTCATGGACAGAGGAACCTGGCAGACCCCAGCCCATAGGGTCACAAAGAGTCAGACATGACCGAGCACGCATGCAAGCCAAAGGAGGCAGCCTGGATATATAGCAGGAAGCCCTTATGCTGCTTGTTCAGTTTTTGGTTGCTGGTGATAAAAACTCAAAACAAAACAAAACACCTCAGTAGGACTATATACTTGTTTCAGGGATAGGAGAACAAGGAAGGAACTTTTGACTTTTCATTCTGATGAGCTATGGTCCTGGGAGGAGTAAAATCCTGAATATAAAGAGAAATATCCCAGGCGGTCCATAGGCATGAAGAAGAACCCAACAGCAGAATTCCAACTAGAAACTCAAGCCCTAATGAGTCCCCTCATTCCCAATTGAACAGTTCTTTATACCCCTTTTCCATATATCCTTTAGAATTCCCAGTGCACTAATTCCTTCTTCCTAGAAGCTCTCCCCATCCCTCAAATCCCTACTCTCCCCATCCCAATAAGGGGGAAAAGGATGGTGATCTTAGTCCAGTTTGGAACTCTGAATACATTTTTAGTCAAACACACTTAAATCTAGAAGTTAGCAAATGGAATAATAGAATTTTTGGACTAAAGGGAGCTGAAAGACACACACAATACTCAGTGTGTTAGCTATGTTCATTTCTTCTAGTACGTTACCACTTCTGTAGTATTGTAAACACAGTACTATATAGGTATTATGGGGTAAATAGATGTGGGCAGGCTTACCTGGGACTAACAACTACTTTGAACATTGTTTTCTTTTTCATTATTTTAAAATGTACTCTGGTACAAAATACTGAATTACAGACAAAACTTGTATAACCAACCAAATGTACAAGCCAGGCAGCCTGTATATATTCTTTCACTCTTATTTAATATAATTTAGTGAAATTGGGCTTCTATTCCAGAAAATGACATTGTAGCCCAAGCCCACCAGGGAGCATATTAAATTAATTGTGCAACTATGAGATTATGAGTGAAAATAAATTCTCTGTTCTCATCCTTCTCCATGTTACACAAAATTTGGAGGGCATGTGGTTAGTATCCGTTCTCTTAGAATCCCCTGGCAAATAGTCTTTTTAAAAATAATGTGACTTCTAACTATCCAAATATGTGGAGTATGTAACCACAGCAAAGCAAGTGCCTTTGAGGCTTACTTAAGTAATGGGGACCCAGAATCTTTGTTTTGGAAAAATATGGACTAATATTTTTTTAGCCCAAATACCTGTCTTGAATGCTAAATAGCAGGAACTCTGCAGGAAGTTTATAAAGCGGTCACGTGTGGCATGTATGGGGCTCTTTCAGTGGGAAATATTCAGGGTGTGGAATTGGACTCTTTGAAAGCACAGAATGAAGAGTGTGTGACGTGATGCATCTTTGTGTTTCTCTTTAAAAAAAAGCAAAGGTGGTATCATTTCGGTCTCTTCTCCCTTGTTTTGAATGATGCACCCACTTGACTTTCCATTAAAAACCTGGCAGGATGAAGGAAGGACAGCACTTCCTGCTTTTGTCGGATTCTGTCTCCTTTGAAGAAAACAAACTGTTTATTGGTTTCCTGTTGTGAGAAACTGTCCTCTCCCTTTTGTTAAGCCGTGCTATTTCGTGAGCTCTGTACCCTCTTAACAGCACTGCTCTGCCTGTTTTCTGACAGTTAAATCTTCCTTACTTCCTTGTTATCATTAACTTCCTGTGAAGTCTTAACACTCACCGCCAAGGGA
This sequence comes from Capricornis sumatraensis, assembly GCF_032405125.1. NCBI lineage: Eukaryota > Metazoa > Chordata > Mammalia > Artiodactyla > Bovidae > Capricornis > Capricornis sumatraensis. The sequence continues at coordinate 137,922,195 of NC_091071.1, forward strand.
GCGTGTGGTCAGCAGTTTCACAGGAAGGCCCAATATAGGATGGTCTCTCAGATGTGACCCTCTCTCATTCCAAAGGCCTCAGCGTCCATTTCCTGGTCATTTCTCCTGACTTGCCACATAAGAGAACAGTGCTGAATTCCTGTATTTTCTGGTCCAAGCCTTCCTTCCTGAGCAATTTGGTCAGTATCACAAGTATGATGGCTCATTTAGCCAACTTTCCAACTGCCGCAGGCTGGGTTGAAAATCAAATGAAGGGACTGTATACAATAGCATCATCAGTATTTAGCTCTCTCTAGTATCTTTGCCAAAAGAACTGTGCTTCAAAGGTGATCTCGCTAGAATCCTAGTCCAGAAGATCCTTTGATGTTCTCATCCCCTGACTGGGTGAGAGTTTATTAAAGAAATGTTCACACAAGGAACATTTTTGCAAAAGGGACTTTGAGATTAGTGTTGGTAATAGAATCAGAAGGTAAATCTGCTGTGTTTGTGATTGTACTTGAAAACTATGCTACTTACTCGGTGGTCTGTTTGGTCTGTTCTGTGAGAGACATGGTCTGCAAATTTTTTTCCATCCTTGATACCTAAAATTCTTTTTGTCTTTTGCCAAGTGTCAAATAAAGCTATCATTCCATTTAGAAAAAATCCTGAAAATGAAAACTTTTTGTGTATTCCATGACTTTGTTTTTAAGGACTTCAGAGAAAGAGGCATTGGATTATTTGCCATGTATGTATCATGTATGTGGCTGTCTCCTTTCATTTACTGGGGGGAAAAGAACTATTCTGCCATTTCATTGTTAACCTCTTTAACATTTCATGTTCTGACCTGCTGCCTTATCTTTAAATTATCCTGAAATCACAGCAACTCCTGGTGGGTAAAACAAGCTGAGAAAATTTCAAATGTATTTATAATTTCTACCTGCCAAGTTTGCCTGCTTTTAAGCACTGGCCTCTGCAAGGGGGATTAACTGTATTTCAAGCAAGCAAGTTGTTCCTGCTTGGAATGATTGAGATCCCAAAGTTAGCAATGTTTGTCATGCTGATCTGACCTTCACTTAGGAACATTGCTTTTGCTGAGAAAAAAAATGATGCAGGCATATGTGGAGGCTCCCTGAATAGCTGCTGAAATTCCAGCGCTACAGTATTTACCAGTCCCTGTATCTACCTTAGCAAATGACACATGGCCTAAACTTCTTCATGGTTCTTCTTCCTAAGTAAAAACTTCATATCTCAAATGTCAAATTATTTAACATCATGAATCATACAAGAATTTCAGTTTGAAATTTTAGATGAGCCTCATTTAACTGATACATTATTTTATTCCCTTTGGCTATTTGATTCAAAATGACCCCATGCTTAATTAACCAAGGTACTTAAGGAAGAATGAATATTATAGTGGTTATTTGTGGAAAAATTGAAGGATGGTTTCAGAATGATTTTTCTACCCAAACCAAAGTGCATGAGTTATGTTTTAGAATTTAAATAATTACGCAGAAACCAAAATGCATTGCTATATTTTATAGATTCTCCAAGTAACTCAGTTCTGTGACTTCAGATGGAGTCCTGGCTAAGACAGTCTCCATTTCTGCCTCTTTCTGCAGTAATTTCTGTTTACTTCTTCCTACATGTCCACTGAACCAGTAGTCCAGACTCTGAAAGATGAACTTCAGAGTCAATAAAATGTGTTCCTGTCCTCAAGAAGGGTCTAGCCCATAAAGAAAAAAAGAGTGGGTTCATCAGATTATACAACTGAAGTGTCTGGATTCAAAGTCGGGGACCAAAAATACCTATAAAAACATAATCGTCCTTGAGAAGAATTTTGATGATTGAGTAGGATTTCAAAATGCAGAGCCATAAGAGAGAAGGAAAAAGCACGTTAAAATACTGAGATTGAAAAATACAAAATATATCAAGGAGATACTAAACAGCCCACCCTAGTAGATTACTGATCAAGGAGCTAACATGATAAACAGTGTTTGGAAGGGGCAAAGAGGTGTTAGATTCCTGCTTAAAGCTATTGCAGTTCACTAGAATGTAATGGTTAGGAGCTTGGGATCTGATACTAGCCAGACCTGGGTTGGATCCTGATTGACTGAGTGGCCTTGGGTAAGTTACTTCCCTGTGCTCCCACTCCTTATTAAAAAAAGGGAGATCAGATTATTATCTACTTAAGAGATTGTCTATTAGCATTAAATGAGATATGTATGTAGTACTTAGAACCAGGCACATGCAATGGGATTCAGCAAATGTTACTTGTTATCAACATTGCCCATCTCAATGAGAGATATTTAAGTGCACAGTTAGGACACCCCAGTCATTGGGAATGGAGAGGGAAGTGAGGATAGAAAACTTCGGCTTTGGCATCTGATAGATGTTGGGGTAATAGAATGAGGTATATCAGAAACTCCCAAGTTTTGAATTTGGGTGGCTATAAATAGAAGATATATAAACAGGTTTGGAGAAGAAACAATTATTTTTGGCCTAAAATTGTATTCCTTTCATGCCTCCCAAGCTGATCTATGAGCCAGTAATTATCACCGTTTTTCCTTCTCTCTACTCTCAAGCCATACCAGGCTCTTTTTCACTTGTTTAAGATGTTACCAGAGCCCTCTCCACGCCAAATATTTCCTGTGAGACTTCCCTCTGCTTAGAACACCCCCTCCCTTTTCTTTCACCATTCAATTCGTTAAGATGTTTACTTACAGAACCTGCTTGAACCCCCTAAGTCTGCAATATGGGGCTCCAGTTAGTTTTCCATTTATATTCAGAACTCCCCTTACCATGTCTCTGAATCACCTTAAGAACAAATAGCAATTAAGAGTCCAGGTTTGGGGATCTCATGGCCTCAATGTGAACCCCTCTCTCACAATCTTAATCTCTCAGTGCCTTAATTTCTTCATTTGTTAAATAAGGACAATGATAGTACCCACTTTGTAGGGTTGTTATGAGAATTAATTGAACACTGATGCTAACACACGGTCCAATAACATTGACTCCTGTTGTTATTTCCTGTGTCTGGTGGACACTGTGTGCTCAGTGAATATTTGTTGACTGAATAACTGAAAGCTATGCATTATTAAAGTAGATGATGCAGAAAGCTAGAAAAGGTATCACTGAAAGAGCTATCACCCCTAATCTATACCTAATCTGTATTTAATGCATTATCCATCCTACTACAGTCATTTTAAACCAAACAAAAAATATTCAGAGATTTCCTTAGATATCAGAGCAGAGCTCTAGCAACTTCTAACTACACATAAGACAATGGGGGTAGGGATAGTTAGTATTAAATGTAAGTGACAGTTTAGGTCGTTTAAATGGTCATGAAGACATTTGCATGATCTAGTTGTACAGTTTATTTGTAAAGGCATATAAAAATAATAAGTAGCAGTATCTTTTATTTTAAAATATTAAAGTCATTTTTGAAATATTAATGTAGTTTAAAGCACCTTCAAAATGTTTCAATCTTGGATACCATAATTTGTTGGAACAGTGGTCCTCAAAGCATGGTCTCAGACCAGCAGTGTAGCACCACCTGAGAATTTGTTAAACATGCAAATTCTCAGGCTCCCTGAAGACTTAAGAAATCAGTAACTCTCAGGGTGGAGCCCAAAGATGGATTTTATCATACACTCCAGATGGTTCCGATGCTCCTTCAAATTTGAAAACCATTAGTTATAAAGAGTGTCATAAGGCCTGTGGGATGACTTAGTACCCATAGCTGACTAGCTCCAATAATCACATTTTCAACTTTATTTTTTTTATTCTACAAACAATTTCTTGCTCTGTGAAAAGTATTCAATGAAAATTTGAGGCCCAGTTGAGTTGCGTCCCTTTGGCCATGTGCCCCTCATTTTGGCAAAGGGCCAGTGTTCAGCACAATCCAGTTACTCAACTCAATTACACCTGATCCATTTAGGCAAACTCAATTGTACTTGACTTTTTCAGGCCCAACTCGATTGTGCTTTAAAATTTCCACACTCAATTTGATTGTGCTCAAAATGTGTTGTGTGCCATCTTGTAACTTGTAGATTTAGACAGATACCAAAGGGAGGTACTTTTAGAGAAGCTTAGAAGATTGGGTTATTGGCATTTGTTTGCAGTTACACTTAGTTTTCCCCATCTATTTGCCATGAAGTGATGGGACCAGATACCATGATCTTAGTTTTTTGAATGTTGGTTTTTAAAATAGCTTTATTACTTTCCTCTTCCACCCTCATCAAGAGACTCTTTAGCTCCTCCTTGAGATAGGCAAAAAGTGGGAACAGTGACAGCTTTATTTTGGGGGGGGCTCCAAAAGCACTGTGGATGGTGACTGCAGCCTAAAAATTAAGACACTTGCTCCTTGGAAGAAAAGCTATGGCAAACCTAGCCAGTGTGTTAAAAAGCAGAGACATCACTTTGCCGACAAAGGCCCTTTAGTCAATCCTGCGGTTTTTCCAGTAGTCATGTACAGATGTGAGAGTTGCACCATAAAAAAGGCTGAGCAATGAAGAACTGATGCTTTCAAATTGTGGTGCTGGAGATGACTCTTGAGAGTCCCTTGGATTGCAAGGAAATCAAACCAGTCAATCCTAAAGGAAATCAATCTTACATATTCATTGGAAGGACTGCTGATGAAGCTGAAGCTCCAGTACTCTGGCCACCTGATGCGAAGAGTTGACTCACTGGAAAAGACCCTGATGCTGGGAAATATTGAAGGCAGGAAGAGAAGGAGATGACAGAGGATGAGGTGGTTGGATGGCTTCACCAACTCAATGGACATGAGTTTGAACAAACTCTGGGAAAGAGTGAAGGACAGGGAAGCCTGGTGTGCTGCAGTTCCTGGGGTCACAAAGAGTCAGACATGACTTAGGGACTGAACAACAACAAGCTTACTTTATCTCCAACATGAAATGCTACAGGAAAGGTGTCCTATACTTGGCCCAGTGCATGGGCCATACTCTACCATCCCCATTCTGCTCTGTTGAACACAGGTCAAAGTTTACAAAGCTCCTAAGAAAGTGATCCTCAGGTACTGTCACAAAGCCACCATGCTTAGTTGTTCCCATTCATTTCATTTTAAAGATGGCAGAAAATGAGTCATAGAGATTTCTCCTTACCAAAAGATGTTTGTTTGTGAAAATCAGAAATATTTTTAAAGGAAGACTTCCACCTCACTGAGATAAGCATAACACCTTCTCACTCATGCTATGTACTAAAAGACCAGGCTGTTAATCTCTGCCAGTTTTTAAAATGTGTTCAAGAACCCACAAACCTGAGGGATTAATAGTCATCAGCTACTCCCTGGGCAATACTCAAACCTAAAAGAATTTTGCTGAACCCTTGTCAGCAAAATCTAGTCTTGATAAAATAGATGATGATAAATGCTCTGGTTCAGCATTATTAAAACAGATGGAGGAAGTGCTGGCCATTTTGCCTGGTTGTATGACTTCCAGGTGTCAGAGTGAAAATACTTAATGGGTTTTATCACAAGGCTGGTTTTGTTGGAGTTTAGAAGATGGTGGAAAGAGGAGCATTCTGTGCTGAAAAGAAGCTCTCCTGACATTTCGGAGGACCAGGGCCTAATTACATTCTCTTGCAAAGTTAAGAATGAAGAGCCATAAGATCCAGCTGTACTCTCAGGGCATAAGACATATGTCTTATTAGTGGCCACTGCAGCCATGATTAGGCTTCTGGAGGCTAGAAAAAAGAAGCATTTTCTGAATATACATGTTTAAACAGCACAGAAAAAGGAATCTTGTGACCAACCACGGACTATATCCTTATTATTATCCAGTTAGCCAAATGTTACCAGTAATTCATGCCAGCTGTTGATATGGAGCAGCTGGATAAGAAGGTGGTTACAAAGCTCGGGGGATGACCTTGATTTGCCTAATTACCCCAATGCCTGTGATCTGTACATTCGTTAAGGTACACTCAGTGTAAGATAAGGAAACGCGTTCATTTTGTAAAGGATATTTAAAGATTAAGGGGGAAATATGTACTGCCTTAATTGATTGTGGTTGACTTTTCCAGCTGTTATCAAAGTAAATACCACACATGTGAAACTGCCACAAGAGTCCCTTTCGCTTTGAAAGTATACTGAGAGGTTTGAACACATTTCATCTGCATGTTTTTCAAGAAATTGTGTGATCTTTATCGTTAAAAAAAAATATCAGCTTAAGATTGTTACTTTTTTTTTCTCTTCCTAAGGGCTGATAAAACAGAGATAGATGCTTAAATAACAATCTGTTGCCTCTTAGCTCTTCCCATGCCCCGTCCCCAAAGATTCTCTGGGCAATGACTTTTAAATACGTTCTCATTATTTTTAATGAGTACACAGAATGTATGACGCATAATGCACCAGCAGATAAGTGCCCTTTAACTGAGCTTGTCAGATATAATAAAACGTTGAAGGAGTTAAGATGCGCTTTTCTTTAAGATATTATAATTATTTAAATTAAGATTCCCAAGTACAAATCATGTACTATTCAATACCTGTTGCTGCCTTAAGAGAGACCCAGCTCCAGTCTTGGTTCCCTCTGTAAAAAAGAATGTTTTATCACAGCAGTAAGAAGACAAATGAAAATTTAATATTGTTATGTCTCTTTAAGTTTACCCTTCTTTAAATCTGCCCCAATGGCAGGATATTCAATTATAAACGAGTTCAATTATGTTTCCTGGCCACTTATTGAGTTATATGAAGGACTTTTATCACCGAGTCTTTCTGTAATTAATTCTTTGCATTTCTTAGAGGCTTAGGACCTAAGGAAGGATTGTTTAACAGCTTCAAATGTGTTTCCATTTTCTTATACTTTTTCTTTTCTTTTCCTTCCTATCTTTTCTTTCTTGCTCTAACCTATCATTCTGCCTTTCTAGAAGCAAATAACATTTAGTATGGTATCCCTTAATTGCAGAATATTTTTATTTCTACATTACATTAAAACACCAGGTGGTGACGAAGAGGAAGATAATAGTACATTACATTCAGTTACATTAAAATGCCAGCAGTAGATGAAGATGATGGTAGAATGGAGAAATATATCATCCCCAAGAACAGCAAAGCATCCCCTTGCTAATCTTTGTTGCAGAAATATCAGTACCTTTGGCTCCTGGTTTATGGAACTGTCAGCTTTAGCACCCTGCTTGTGAGTTACAGAGTTTCAACCTGACTCAAAAGAGCTCCCTTATCTCCTTTCTAGAAAATACATATTTCATCTGTAGACTCTTGACTTCCCATTGGAGGGGAAAACACATAGAAACAAACAAGCAAAAACATAGAAAGTGATAAAATACAAAAACACCCAACCACAACATCTTGCCCTTGACTTGCTTACACTCCATCTCCCTGAGATCAGATGCTTCTCATGCATGATACACAAAGAGAGACTGATGTTCGGGAGATCCATCTTTTTACACCTCCATTTCTCTCTATTTCTGGGTCCACTTTGATTGTTTTTGTTGTTATTGTTGTTTAGTGGCTAAGTCATGTCCGACTCTTTTGTGGCCCTATGGACTGTAGACCACCAAACTCCTCTGTCCATGGAATTTCCCAAGCAAGAATACTTCAGTGGGTTTCCATTTTCTTCTCCAGGGGATCTTCCTGAGCTAAGGATTGAGGACACATCTCCTGCATTGGCAGGTGGATTCTTTACCACTGAGCCACCTGGGAAGCCCCCACATTGATGATCAGTTCAGTTCAGTTCAGTCGCTCAGTTATGTCTGACTCTTCGCGACCCCATGGACCACAGCACACCAGGCCTCCCTGTCCATCACCAACTGCCGGAGTCTACTCAAACTCATCTCCATTGAGTCGGTGATGCTATCCAACCATCTCATCCTCTGTCATCCCCTTCTGCCCTCAATCTTTCCCAGCATCAGGGTCTTTTCAAATAAGTCAGCTTTTCATATCAGGTGACCAAAGTATTGGAGTTTCAGCTTCAACATCAGTCCTTCCAATGAACACTCAGGACTGACTTCCTTTAGGATGGACTGGTAGGATCTCCTTGTAGTCCAAGGGACTCTCAAGAGTCTTCTCCAACACCACAGTTCAAAAGCATCAGTTCTTCAGTGCTCAGCTTTCTTTATAGTCGAATTCACATCCATACATGACTACTGGAAAAACAATAGCCTTGACGAGACAGACATTTGTTGGTAAAGTAATGTCTCTGCTTTTGAATATGCTGTCTAGGTTGGTCATAACTTTCCTTCCAAGGAGTAAGCGTCTTTACCATCTCCAGTGATTTTGGAGCTCCCCAAAATAATGTCAGCCATTGTTTGCAGTGTTTCCCCATCTATTCACATAAAGTGATGGGACCGGATGCCATGATCTTACTTTCCTGAAAGTTGAGCTGTAAGCTAACTTTTTCACTCTCCTCTTTCACTTTCATCAAGAGGCTTTTTAGTTCCCCTTCACTTTCTGCCATAAGGGTGGTATCATCTGCATATCTGAGGTTATTGATATTTCTCCCAGCAGTCTTGATTCCAGCTTGTGTTTCTTCCAGCCCAGCATTTCTCATGATGTACTCTGCATAGAAGTTAAATAAGCAGGGTGACAATATACAGCCTTGACGTACTCCTTCCCCTATTTGGAACCCATCTGTCGTTCCATGTCCAGTTCTAACTGTTGCTTCATGATCTGCATACAGGTTTCTCAAGAGGCAGGTCAGGTGGTCTGGTATTCCCATCTCTTTCAGAATTTTCCACAGTTTATTGTGATCCACACAGTCAAAGGCTTTGGCATAGTCAATAAAGCAGAAATAGATGTTTTTCTGGAACTCTCTTGCTTTTTTGATGATCCAGCGGATGTTGGCAATTTGATCTCTGGTTCCTCTGCATTTTCTAGGACATTGATCCTAACAGGACCCAATTGTTCAGTGAATATTTACTGAATATCTGTTTCCAGTTCATGTGATCAAATACTCATTGTTTATTTGGGCGAGATGTTGTGCCAGGCACTGGATATTTTCAGATGTACTTTGTTGTGATCCCTGAACTACATGAGTTTATTGAGTGCCATCAGAGAAAAAGGATAAGAATATGGCATGATGCCTACCATCTGTGTGGAAAGCTAGTGGAAGGGAAATTTAAGGAAGAAGCTGAGAGATTAATAGTGAACTAGAAGTTATAAAAAGAAAAAATGTTAATCAGGATTAAAAGTTATACAGAGAAAGTTAAAGTCATGAAACATTTCATATACGAGGTAGGACGTGGACTGGACCATGGATGAATTCATAGAACTGAAGAGAGAGAAACTAACAGTAATATGGAGAAGCATGAGCCAAAGACAGAAAGGAAAACTGAGGAAAAGGAAGGAGAAAAGAAGCATCTTGATTATAGTGATATTATTGTTGGCCAGTAATGCTATCACATGAGCAAAATTTGCAAGTCTATAATAAGACCAGTTCTAAGGATAGAAAATCCATCAAATATGAACTTAATATCTCTTTTATTGCCTCTTTTATAAGGTCTCTTTTTAGAAGTTCTATATTTAGGCTTATTCATTCAACTTGCATTCAGCTGGAGCATCTACTGGACTGGAAAGTCCAAGAAGGCCTCCCTTACAAGGTTTTCAGTTGTTGCTGGCTGTTGGGTGGAGCACCTTGGTTCTCCTTCTTGTGCCTTCTCATCCTCCAGAAGGTAGTACATCTTCTTACATGACATTCTCAAGACAGCAAAAGTAGATGATTAAGGCCCAATGTCAAAAGTTGCATAATGTTACTTCTACCTCATTCTCTTGGTCAGAGCAAGTTACACAGTCAATCAAAGTTCAAGAGCGAGGTGAATAGATTCTACATTTGGACAGAAAGAGCAGTACTCACGTTTCAAAGAATTCACTGGGGCCAATACTACAATCTCTCACATTAACTTAGGAAAGTTTGAAAACACTATTCTGTAGCAGAGTGAGTATTGGATGTAAGATTCAGTTACTGACTCAGGGCTTCATAGCATGGTAGAGTTTTTAGAAAAGCCATTTAACTTCTTGGGTCTTATCTTTCTAAATTCCATTCACAAACATTTTTATTGTGTTCCTTCTCAATGCAAATAGAATGCAACAGATAGAAAAGCAAATAAGTCATTCCCCTTTCCTCACTTTGTTTAGCAATGTTTTAACCATGACATAAATTTACTAAACATAAATTCATGTCCCTATTCTGGATACTTTTCTCCCTGAATGAGGGATATGCTTTTCCTTCTTTTCTCCCATCCCTTATAGAGTTTAACTTTTCTATAGTAGATGCCCACTACCTGGCTTGGGGGCCATGAATCAAAGGTGGGCCATGTAGACAGTGAAAAACTATTAAGTACTAAAATTAAATTATCAGAATAAAAAGTAATTTGTCAGAAAAATGAGTGATTTTTCTTATCTATAAAATGAGAAGACTAAACTACATGGCTTCTTAGATTGCTTCCTACTGGAAAATTCTATTCTATGAATTTCTGTGCATCAAATCTTGGCATGACACTCCATACAGATAGTGCCTGAATTATGTATGATCTGCATATATAAATGGACAGCAAGAGTTCTCTGAGTGGCTGTTCCACAGTTATGAATGCCATGGGAGCTTTTGACCTAAAGAATACCTTCTCTTAAGTAAATGTAGAGCTAACAATTTGCCAACAGATGTCTCTCTTCTGGCTATCTTTTCAACCCCCAGCCATGTGGTGCCATCGTATTTAGTAGATACAGAGGGATCCCCTCTTTCAAAACTCTCTTGACACCACCATGTGGGTACCACCACAGCCAGTTCAAAAGAGAATGTGTTCCTTCTTTCCTAAATATGAAATTCAGATATATTTTCCTACAGAACATCCTTAAATACGGTCTATCCAGTGGAATGTAAAATTACTATATACTATTTTGGAGATACCAAGGAGTGAGCAAACCATGCTGGCTAGTTGAAGCCTACACACAGTCTACCAGCGTTTCTTTTGAGAAAAAAAAAAAAAATTGAATTCCAAGAAACAAATTTACAAACAGGCTTATAGCATAAAACCTTTTTTCTAACTAGAAATTGCCTTGTCTGTACCCACCATCACAATTTATTTAAAGCTTATTTCCATTATACATAGAGAAAAGTGAATGAGCTACAAACACTATTCATTACTGTTTTGGATAATATTCATCCTTAATGCAATAAAAAAAAATATCTGGGTTCTGGATTCTTCTATTAGAAAAATATGACTGTGTCAACAATAACAACTTGTTGAAAACTTGGCAGATATTTTCAATGTAATTATTAATGCAAGGCACCTTAGTTCCTCTTGGGTACTAGATAGATTTTAAATAAATTATATAAATATTAATGTAATTATTAACTTGATAATTTTATGTGCTATCTCAGCACACAAGAAAATTAAACAAAGAAGAAGGTTGCTGTACTTGTTCATGTGTGAGAACATACATAACAGTGACTTATTTCCAATATTGTAAGGAGATAGAAATTCGCTAGATCGAGCCTTGTCTGCAGCTGCATAACTGAGTATGATTGTAAAATATATGTATGCAATTTTTCATGTTGGTTAAGTTAATAACATGCCACTATAATTTGTGTACCTCTGAAATAGGAACCAAATCATGTACATCCTAGCTGGAAAGTAAAGGCAAAATGCCTATAAACAAGCTAGAGGCTTATTTTTTTTTTTTTTTTTTCTTTTTTAAGCCCAGTCTCTGCAGTCAATAGCATTTCAGAGGTTCCTCTTTAACCTGTAGGGTTTCTTCAGAAAAGAATACCGATAGCATGTAAATGTCTTACTTCCTTCACAAACCTTTGAAAACGTAACCCTACGATCACATTGCCTCTCACCCTCAGCTCTCAATAGCTCTCGAGGGAGTGGACACTTCTTATCAGACAGGAGCAGCCCGGCAAGGGCAGCCAGCACATTGAGAGGCCAGGGCAGTGAAGTGGTCAAGGCCACTGGGCAGGTAGTGAAAGGCCTCTCGCTATGTTAAACAAATGTGGTTTCCTTCCTGTCTTCTGCAGGAGCTAATTTTGTTTTTCACTTCTCTTCTGGTATAAGAACAATAAGGATTCATAAGGCCATTCAGCCTGTGAGGAGATGTGCATTAGATTATCATAAATCGGTAGATAAAAAGTGCAGTGGTCAATGAGAACAGACATTCTTGGATGAAATAAAAGGTTTAATTGAAAGTACTGTCCCAAGGGAGATAGATGATTGAGCGTAGTATTGAGTCGACATTAATTACCATAGACCAGAGCATGAAGAAAATAAAAGACCACTCTATATATTTTTTCAAGTTCCCAAATCTGTTTCTCTTTAAGAGGACTTAGGAGAGTCTCCTAATAGAATACTAAGGGGAAAAGGTGAGTTTTTGTTCATACACAGTGTCCTTAGAACACTGTTAAAGTTTCTTAGGAAGTTGCAGCTGAATTCTGTGCTAGTACAAATAGTTTTTGTTAGAAGTTGGAGATCTAGACAGAGTACAAAGTGAACTGATGATGAATAATGGTTAAAATTGATCAATATCTATTATGAGCTATGATACTAGTAAATGATTTGCACTTATTCATAATTATAGAAAATTTTTTTGATTCTTTGATTATGTCTCTCAGCTTATTTTTTTTTTTTAGTAGGTTGGGTTTCTATTCTACAATGTAACGGAAAAAATAAATAAATAAATTGAAGAGGCCTCTGAACATAAGGTCCCCATTAAACACTAGATGACTCTCTTTGTATCACTAAAATATGGCTGCCTTTGTAAATCATGCATATTTGTTTAGCCAATGCCCTACTCTTGATGTGGTTAAAACAATGAGATGAACTCTCCATTCACAGAGACAAAGGCTGGGATCAAGGATTGCCTTAACCAGAAAATAATTGGTCAGGTGTCTCTTTTACCAGTCATTAACGTTTTAGAATTATGACTTTGAGTCTCCCTTTAGGTCAAGTAGAGTATAAAAAATCTTCTGGATTATTCATGCCTTGTGTGCAATGCATTTGAAAGAACAAAGACAGGGAGATACCAAATATATTTTAGTGTTTTACTTGGTGTTTTACACAATGCTGCCAATTTAGTTAAAAAAAAAAAAAGGTTAAAGCAGCTTTAAGTTTGTTTGCTTTTCAGTTCTATTTAGAACAAATGAATTCACTCAGTAAGAGCATTTAAACTTCTTAGCCAATTGTTTGGGAGTGGACATAGGCACAGTCTTAGTTTGAATGTGAAAAAATTGCTTTTTTAGGGTTAATTTGAACAGGGTAGTTGCCAAATAGTACCAGCTGTCATAATAAAGGAGAAGTGAGTGACAGGTTTACTCCACCCCATATCAAAACTCAAGAGCGGATATGCTGATCAGATGAGCCAAAATAAATGGAAGTTCTTAGAAACATTTGCAAGCTATTTTCTTGCAAAGCTAAGCCCTTCACAGGCATCAAAGTACAAACGGGTCGTGATTAAGCTTAGCACTATTATAGAAATGAGAAAGTGGGATCACTCTGTTGCAGAAGGGATCCCAAATGCACTGCCTAATACTCTAAAATTTCCTATGATGGCAATGGTGATAGTGGTCTGTATCACAAAGTATTGGAACTTGAATAGCAGTTTTTAAACTACATTTTAATATTAATGAAAATATGGCCCATTCAAGCTACAATTGAAGAACTGATGCAGCACTTGTCAGCAATGTTGTTTTACATTCACGGACCCTTATTCTCAGGCGTGCACTTTTTTTGCTAATGGCAAAAAAAGAAGTGGAATGGTTCTTGTTTCCCTTAAAGATTTATATAGTAACAAATAAGCATAATATAAAGTGATTAGTGCTATAATTTAATTAGGTAAGGAAATACAGGTGAGGTCTCAGCCACAGAGCAGGTGACAGTTGAGATGGATATGGAGGAGTTTGATGGATAATGTAAGAGTTTGCAGCGTCAAGTGGGGAGGAGAGGAGAGAATGATTTTTAGACAATGAATCCTACCTAAAAAGTAAGAGAATCTCTTCCTAATATTTAATTAATTAACTTCAGTGCTATGTAACAAACATGTTAGAAAGTTTAGGGCAGAAGTATTAAAACTGTATTTTTATAGATAAGATGCAACACGTAGCTAATACTTTTCTTTTTGGCCTTTTAGTGCCGTTATTTCAAGAAGGGCATTATGGCAGAGAAGAGACAACAAATTAATTTATGAAGGCGTCCTCTAACAATTATTTTTATACATATGCATTCTATCAGATTTAAACTGAATTTAAACTTGAATTAAATGTAAATCTTGCCTTTCATGAGATTATAGTGGTATACTGGAGTCAAAACAGGCACACAAACAAAGAATTATAAGAATAGAAAGAAAGGAATAGGGGGGAAAAAAAAAACCAGAAGAATAGGAAGGCCAGTTGTTTCCCCACTGATAGAATCAGAGAGAGAGAGAGGGTGGGATGATTTTGGAGAATGGCATTCTATCACGTATACTATCATGTAAGAATTGAATTGCCAGTCTATGTCTGACGCAGGATACAGCATGCTTGGGGTTGGTGCATGGGGATGACCCACTGAGATATTATGGGGAGGGAGGTGGGAGGGGGGTTCATGTTTGGGAACACATGTAAGAATTAAAGATTTTAAAATTAAAAAAAAATAAAAAATAAAAAAAATAAACAAATCTAGTAACAGAAAAAAAAAAAGAATCAGAGAAAGAAGAGGCAGCTTATATGCTGAGACATAAAACCTGGGTGTTTGGAAATATCAAATAAGGGGACTTTGATTCCATTTTATCTTTGCAAGAAAATTTCTTTTGAGATGAAAGTAATTCCTACACTATATATATATATATATATATATATATGAAATAGATCTATTTCCCTATGAATGATTTCATTAAGTATCATGAAGTGTAGGTTAGTACTGTCAGGAAAATGCTTAACTTAAAAGATTCATTCACTCTTTATGCTTAGATGATTCATTTTTCCATGTATCAACAAGTAAAAATGGACTTGTGATGGATTAATTTAAAAAAAAATTCCGTAGGAATGAACTAAAACTGAGAGAGTTCTTGTTTATTCTTTGAAGCATACTTTGTTGGAAAATGAAGATCCATTAGTTCAGGGAAGAAAGAAGTCCTGCTAAACCTACATCTAGGGAAATATTGATTGGAAGTATGCTGAACTTTTAAACTTCTTTTAATTACACACTGATTTTACAGGAATTAAGGCCGTAGAAATTGCTCCCTTACCCTTGGCCTGCTTTCCTGTATATATATAGCAAAGGAGGAGAACATATAAGTTAAGGGCAATATTTGGCAACCCAAGCCTAGGCCTCTGGGGCCACTTGAAGAGTCCCTCTGAAGATCCTGGCAGAAACAGTGGCAGATGTAAGAGGAGGAGTCTTCCCAGATCTAGACTGGCTACTTCCTCTGTCTTGGAGACATCTCACAGATCCAGAAGCCACTCTGAAGTCCAGACTGTAGGATGACTGTAGGATGCTGTCTTAGTCTGGTAGGGATGCTGTAACAGTACCATACCTTGGATGACTTGTAAACAGCAAAAATGTATTTCTCACAGTTCTGGAGGCTGGAAGTCCAAGGTCAGGATTCCCACGTGGTCGAGTGAGGGTCCTCTTCTGGGTCACAGTCTTCTTATTGTGCCTCTATATGGTAGAAGGGCTAGGGAGCTCCGTGGGGTCTCTTTTATAAAGTCATCAGTCCCACTCAATAGGGTGCCACCTTCATGACCTCATCACCTTCCAAAGGCCCCACCTCTTAAAACTGTCACCTTGTGCATTAGGATTTCAACATATGAAATTTGGACAGACAAAACATTCGAATAGCAGATGCATATATGTGTCAAACAGAAGATGTGATACCAAAAGAAGAGAAAGACATGATTAACAGTGATATAAACCTGATGATATATCATTAACCCGGGAGGATATCTCCCGTGTGTGTGTGTGTGTGTGTGTGTGTGTGTTTGTGTTTGTGTGTGTGTATGATACATATAGTATCATCCAGTTGGTGGATGGGTGTATTGATCTCAATTCTTCACTTCCAAATAGTAGCATTAAATATCTATATTCTGATTATGGTCTCATGATGTGTGGAGAGTATTTTCCAACCTTAGCTTGTAGACTTGCACATATGAATTCATTTGGCCAAAGAGATGTCAGTAGATGTTTTGTGGGCAAAGGCCTTAAAGTTAATTTAATTTTCACATTCCTGCCTTTCATCATATGAGAAACGTGTTTCAGATATGCAGAGGTCTAAAGAAGTTGAGAGATCTGGGGAGCAGACATGTACCTCATCCATAGCTTGGAGGCCAGCCTACCTGAATCCAACCAAGATTAGCCAGATACCAGTCAATGTGAGAGACATGAGCTGGAAATAAATGCTTTACAGTTCATATCACAATTTTGGGATGATTTGTTATGCAATATTTGGGAGGCATCAGCTGACTGATACATTCTTTCACTTTTCCCCATTAATTAACTTCTGGGTAGATTTCCCTCCCTTCTCCCATCAATTTATTTGTAGTAGTGAGGACAGGTAGATACATCTATATTTTAAATTTAATGGGTTTCATACTCTACAGAACCCAGATGACTTCTTATTTTATAGCTATTTTTATCTGAAAATTAATGTTGACAGGATAATTGATTTAATTATTAAGATAAGAGGCAAATTATATGTCTTTATCTATAAATGACATATTATATATATGGTAAGAACATTCTCATTACAACAGCAAACATGTACTGAGAATTTAAAACGGTGTTTCCCACTGAGATTTCTCAATCTCCATTTGGAATTTAGGATTATTTATCATTAATAATATACTAAAAGGGATCGGTTTCCAGTTGGAGTCTCATTAGATGCAACTCAGACCTCAGACAAAAGGGGAGGGTTAAAATGGTTGTATTTCTATTATGTAATTTTCTTATAAGTCTTAACCAACAAATAAACTCTGCCTTCCACAGCCCTTGTGAAAATATTACTTTCTTGAGGTCATGGTGGTACTGTTACTTCATTACAACATGATTTAATAAACATGATCTGCTTTGTCTTAAAGTGAAGGAACATCCACTGGGTCCTCTAGGGAGAATGTAGGCACCTGAGATATAATCCCTACGTTTAGAATTCTTAAATTGGGAGGAAAGCTTTATTACCTTTGTGCTTAGTCACTCCGTCATGTCCGATTCTCTGAAACCCCATGGGCTGTAGCCTGCCAGGCTCCTTTGTCCGTGGGGATTCTCCAGGCAAGAACACTAGAGTGGATTACTATGCCCTCCTCCAGGGGATCTCCCCCACCCCAGGATCGAGCCAAGATCTCCCACATTGCAGGCGGATTCTTTACCAGCTGAGGGAAAGCCTATCTTTATTAAAAGCATTTGTACCCTAAACAATGACACACAGATTAAGAATGCAGGGTGTAGGTAGAACATTCTTATATACTTACTCTGATAAAAGATTTTATTCGGTGACTTCACAGTTTCTAAGAGCCCAGTGAAAACCACCTATAATTCGTTGTCTTTACACTATCTTCAGAGATCTCCCAATCTCAAACAAATGTAATTTTTTTTTTTTAATTTCACATCTGGAAACTAAATGTCATTTATTTCCCTTTTTGGAATAAGGACTCCCTCATTCTAAGAGCTTCAGAATGTACTTGTTGTCCTGCATCATTTGAAGCCTGTCATGAGACTATACTTTCCTTCCACGAGTCTTTGTTGTTGATGATGGTAATTATGACATATGACACGTACCCAGAATGTGATGCAGCAATAATAGAGCTGGAAGTCTGAACCATGAGCTTGCGTGGCATGTCTAGGACCTTGTTTCTGACCTACAAGATTTCTCTCTGGAACCTTCTCTGTTTTCTGCTCCATTCCTTTCCAGCCTAATCTTCTCTGTGTTCTTTAAGTGTACGCTAGGGAAGTGTACTTTCCTATAATACCCTTCTTGCAAAGATGTGTTCCGTGATCAAGTAAATTAGGGAATATGTATTAACTTTTAAGAACACTGAAAAGACCTAGCATAAACCATTTCCTTGGATTTTTCATCATGGAAACTTTTTTTTCCCCTCATATGCACTGATTGTGCCCTTGTGTATTAGACCTTAGAATGATCCAAGTCTTAGAAGAGATCAGTTTGTTGGTTACTGAAGCAAGCCCTAATTGGACATGGCCTTGGGCCAGACATCCTCAGGAGGCTCCAATAGCCTGTAGACTGATAGTGTTATGGGGTCAGGGGGCACTTTCAATTCAGTCAGTGCCACCCTTTTCCTGAGTGGTGGGCTGGGCTGAGCTGTGGGTGGAACAGGTACCATAACCAGGCATTCACCTCCTGAAGTACTGTGTACTTTTATTGATGTTTAGCTTTTGTCCTTGATAGTTGTGTTGTCTTTTGAAGGCATTAAGTGCAGGTAGCCTGGTGTGCAATGTATCTGTGATAGCAAAATCCTGTTAGAAGTGTGTCACCCAGGAGCCCAGTTTCTTACATGGCTCTACTCCTCTTAGAATCAGGCCCATTCTGCTTCCTTTTAGATCACTGGATTATTACAATCATAACATTTGTTCTTAAATCTTATATTCATATAAAATCATGTATTCTTATATGTTAGCTACTGAATTATTGACTTTAAATTCTTTAGACTTTTAACAGGAAAGAGTAAATACAAAACAAAAAGATCGATTGTTTCTGATACACGTACCAGAAACAGTAGACAGGTGTATATATATGGCTGAGTCCCTTTGCTGTCCACCTGAAAGTGCCACATTGTTAACTATATTCCAATATAAAATAAAGTTTTTAAAAATAAATAAAGTATTATTATAAAAAAAGATCTATTGTTTCTTGATATTAATAAAGCAACTTCTAGTTTTATAAAACTATGCTATCTGAATTATAAAATATTATTTATATTACCTTTCATTACACAAAATATTATTTTTACTTCTTTAATCTATGTCCGAATAGGGAAAAAAACATGATTCCCAGTGTTCTTAAACTGTTACATTTGCTGATCTTTCAAGGATATGTATTGTGAGTAGGAGGAAAACAAGGTTGCTATAGGAATGTTAACTCTAACTTACTTTACTTTTGTTAGTTTTAATCTCTGACTTAGTATTACATTAAGGTACTTTTATATTGAACAAGCAATAAAGAACGGGTATTTTTTTGACATTTGTTTTCTGGCATTAGATGAATCTTATACTTAAAACTGTTTTTGGATAAGTTCAATCAGAGATCAGCTCTTGATTTCAGTTTTCCCCTTCTACCTCCTTTCTGAGGAATGGACTTCAAAAAACATGAAAATGTGTCTCAATTACAAATACTTTATAGTATTTTCTTCTTGTAGGTCTTTGGTTTAAAATTATTTTGAAATGAATGACTATGTACTTTAAAAGATCACATAAGAACATATATTTTAGATATTGATTACTGAGCTAACTATGTGAATATGATTTAAAATTTTTTCTTTCATTAAAAGTAAAGAGCAGTGTTGCTTATGTGTAGTTTTGTGAAGCTTTACCCTACTTACTGCAACATTAAGTTACATTTTCCTCTTCTATATGATTAATATATAATATTGAGTTTGGGGTTAATTTCAACCACCTGTAGTATAATTCAGAATTTTAAAAAATTATCTGTTCTATTATCTCTGATGCTTTTTGGTGATGTGTCAATGTCATTCAGAGGGCAAAAGACTTTAAAAGGTCATCTGTCTACTTGTAAATCACCAAGTTCTTCTGATTTAGCAGCAGTGGTGGGAAAGATCACTATTTATCACAGTGATCATCCTTAGATCACACTTACCTATGCACATGCCAGCTCATGTGGTTGTCATCTTTTCTTGACTCTCTGAAAAGTACAGTCCAAAATAAAGTGCCTCCCAGCTGTTGGAATGAGTCTCTGATCTCCACTCCAGGGCAATATTCACATTTTGAATTCTGTATAATCCAGTTGGCCAAAAACCTTTCATGATTATAATAGCTACCTATGCTTTTTTCAGAAGATTAAAATTTTTCAGAAAATTAAGTGTCTTGCAGGTGTCTTGTCCTTTCATTGCTGTGAAAATTTACTTAGCTATAACAAAAGTCTTATCACCTTAAATTCCTTAGAATTTATTTAGGTAAATTTATCGGTGGTTAAGCTAGTTATAAAATATCCTGGCAGAATTGCCAGGTCTGGCTTTTCCTATATATATTATATGAAAAAAGTGACTTTTTTTTTCATTTTTTGCCTTAAAGCTCCTTTGTTTGAGTTTTAGGTTTGGGGTAACTGACAAAATGATTGCATGTAAAACATAACTCTTGCATAAAGTAAGCTGCTCTCAACACAGACTAATTACACATTTGGGAGGCAAGGCAAAGACATCCAGAACTTGCTCATGCTGAGCTAAGAGCGCAGCATTTAATGAAATGAGGGCCATAAAAGGTTCAGCATGGATGCTTTCAGGTCTGACCTGGGCTTCTGGGAAATTGAACATTGGTTCTGTGGACTGATAAATTCCCCAGGGTTTGAAAGGCTGGGTTATTACCACTTGTGTGTGTGAATCAAAACTGCTTTGCAGTACAAGAACATTTGTGATGTCAGAGATGGCCCCATTTGGAACACTCTTAAGCTAATAATAAGGATACCTACCTAGTCATCCATCTTCTTGCCTCTCTTTCCTCCTCTCAAGTAATTACTTTTGATATTTGTTTCATAAAAATGGTTGTATATCTATCAAGATCAGACTGTGTAAATTCCTATTTCCTCTTTGCTGTTGTTAGACTCTATTCCTTTCTGTCAGATAATACTGTGTATGAAACAGAAAGGCACTCTTACGTTGTTCAGTAACCTTTTAACAATTATGTTCTGTGTAGACTGGCTATTTCACATTGCAGTGTTTGTACTTAGTAGATGCTTGATAAAAATGTGTTAATTGACTCTTGTCACTCAGGCCAAGATGGGATAGTCTCATATCTGCATTCCAACTGTGAGAGGTAATCCATTATGCTTAAAAACAGAAATAGAATTGCAGGGAACAAAATGAGAGAACAGAGAAATAGAAGATGAAATGGTTGAATGGGAAGGAGAGGGAAGAGATATATAATTAGAATGATAACAGAACAACATCTGTAAGAACTTGAAGAAAGTTTGTGTAAATGAGAATAAAAGGTTAGAGAAGGCTGGAGATAGGCAGGATAAAGCTACCATTATCTAGTAAATAACCATTAAAATGGCTTATGACAATTAGGAAAGAAAAGCAGTTAGCATTTTACTCACATTTGGTTCTGTGTTTCATTTCTTTTTAATTAATAAAAATAATGCCTTTATATATCACTGTGGTGTTTTCCAAGTTGAAAACTATGATGCTTTATTGGATTATGAAATTAATGCAGTGGGTTGTGACAATTTTTAAAAAATAATGAAACAGAATAGAAAACATTAGAATGTGTTGCCCTCTTGGTAAGTATTGTCTCATGAAATTTTTATTTATCATCAATCATCAAAGAAGCTCAGTCGTATCTGACTCTTTGCAACCCCATGGACTGTAGCCTAGCAGGCTCCTCCCTCTATGGGATTCTCCAGGCAAGAGTACTGGAGTGGGTTGCCATTGCCTTCTCCAGGGGATCTTCCCAACCCAGGGATTGAACCCTGGTCTCCCGCATTCCAGGCAGACACTTTAACCTCTGAACCACCAGGGAAGCGTATAGCTGCACACATATATGTATATATGGACAGATAAGGAGATGGACACATAATGTAATTCTGGGTACTTAATCACAGTGCTTCTCAAACTTGGTGAAATGTACAATGAATATCACCATTTGCAGTGTTCATTTATGATTTGAGGTGAATGATGCAATTTTAAATCATGCACAGTCCATTCTGCTTTACAGATTGGTAGCTATAACACATCATGCTGCCTTCATTGAGAATATGATGCTGAAGTTGAGCTGGGTTATCATCTCTCCTAGTAGGAAGTATGGCATGAAAAGGGAAATTGGACTAGGTTACTTTAAGGTTTCTTATAACTGTGATACTTTATACTTTTTACAATTATTTTTAATGTCAAAACTAATTTTGTAAACACTTAAAGTAATAAAATCCAGAATAATAGGAACCAAATGAAGTACCAGCAGTTTATTCATTTTCTTATATATAAATGTGTATATATAACCCCAGAAATACACATTCACAGATACACATATATACATATACACAATCATGTATTATTGGACACTTATTCATTTTTATTAATTCAGTCATTCAACAAATACTTATCCAGGGCTTATTTTTGAGTCTGGCATTGTTTTAAGCATCAGTGATTCACTGATGGGGAAAAAAAAAAAATAGAGCAGTATTCCTGCATTCAAAAGACACTATCAAAAAATAAAAACATAAGCAAGCAAAAATATGGTATGTGATAAATGCTATGGAGAAAAAGTAAATCAGGATAATAGACAAAGGTAGGATGGTATTGCCTTAAAATAATTTTAAACCGAGTGATCAGGGAAGGGGCTTCCCTGGGGGTTCAGAAGGTAAAGAACCCACCTGCAATGTAGTAGACCCAGGTTCTACTACAGGTTCTATTCTGGCTACACTCTCCAGTACTCTTACCTGGAGAATCCCATGGACAGAGGAGCCTGGTTGGCTACAGTCCATGAGGTTGCAAAGAGTCAGACATGACTGAACAATCAAAGAAGACCTCACTAGTAAACTGGCATTTAAACACAAAGTTGAAGGCAGTGAGGGAAGAAAGTCTGTAGGAATCTAAGGAAGGAACATTCAGAGCAGAGGGAGGAGGTGATGCAAAGGATTGAGGGCAGAAGTTAGATAAGGTAACTTAGAGAGTGAGGATGGGAGAGAAAAGTCAGATGATTGATTCTTAGGACACTAGTATTTTGGGAGAACATGAGGAAGAGTCTGCAAAGGGGATTGGAAAGGAGTAGAGAGTGAAGTAGGAGATGAATACTTAAAAGTGGTGTGCTGGAACCAAGGGAAGAAAGTGTTTCAGGACATAGGGCTCGATAAATGAGGTCTCGTGCTACTTGGACCAAGTCAGATGAAAACTAAGAACTGACCATCACACTTACCAACCTGATTTCCCAGGCAAGAATACTGGAGTGGCTTGCCATTTTCTTCTCTAGGGGCTCCTCCTGACCCGGGGATTGAACCCACAGCTCCTGTTGCATCTCCTTGCATTGCAGCCAGATTCTTTACTACTATAGGTCATATAAATACCGTATCTAGTTTACATGATATTAGTTACATTTGTGTATATGTGTGTGTGTGTGTGTGTACGTGTACATGTGTTTCATTAGAGATGTGCTTATAGAGTTACTCTCAGGGGCTTTCCTGGTAGGTTAGTTGGTAAAAAATCTGCCTGCAATGCAGGAAACCTCGGTTTGATTCCTGGGTTGGGAAGATTCTCTGGAAAAGGGATAGGCTACCCACTCCAGTATTCTTGGGCTTCCTTTGTGGCTCAGCTGGTAAAGAATCTGCCTGCAGTGCGTGAGACCTAGGTTTAATCCCTGGGTTGGGAAGCTCCCCTGGAGAAGGGAACAGCTACCCACTCCAGTATTCTGGCCTGGAGAATTCTGTGGACTGCATAGGGCTGCAAGGAGTCGAACACGTCTGAGTGACTTTCACTTCACTTCACTTACTTACAGGCACTCTACATGATAGTATGACACTACAACAAATGGTTCTTATCTCTTCATAAATTCATTTTAAAAACATTTATTGTTTTATAATTTAGAAGTGTCCAAAAACAAAAACATTATAGAGAAGAAAAAATAGTCCATATTGCAGTGGAAGAATATAACCAAGTTTTCTTTTAGCAAATAGATGGAGTAGGGGTGGAAGACAGGCGGGTAATAGGTAGATGAGTAGGTGTCTGAATTGTGTATAAATTATATGTTATATATTGAGATGTACTGTATAATAAGCTTGTATACATAATATTATGTCACAGTCTCGCATGATTAAAAGTCTTTGTGTCCACACTATTTTATATAATTCTGTGATTCTTAATAAGCAAAAAAGTATAAAAACATCTTATATATAAGCATATTTAATCTAACAAATATGACTTGGTAGCTGCATTTTTTCCTTGTAGGTCCTTACATAAGACAAACAGCATGAGGCTCCTATGTCCATGCAATTCTCCAAGCAAGCATTCTGGAGTCGGTAGCCCTCCCCTTCTCCAGAGGATCTTCCTGACCCAAGGATCGGACCTGGTTCTCATACATTGCAGGCAGATTCTTTACCATCTGAGCCACCAAGGAAGCCCATACATATATATTTAAATAGATAGACACGCCAGTAACTCAGTATTTGTCATTTTATACTGTTTTCCAGAGAAGGCAATGGCACCCCACTCCAGCACTCTTGCCTGGAAAATCCCGTGGACAGAGGAGCCTGGGAGGTTGCAGTCCATGGGGTCGCTAAGAGTTGGACACGACTGAGTGACTTCATGTTCACTTTTCACTTTCATTGGAGAAGGAAATGGCAACCCACTCCAGTGTTCTTGCCTGGAGAATCCCAGGGACGGGGGAGCCTGGTGGGCTGCTGTCTATGGGATTGCACAGAGTTGGACATGACTGAAGCGACTTAGCAGCAGCAGCATACTGTTTTCATCCCATGAAGTTCTCATTCCTACCTCTGGAAAATCAGTGCCAT
Source organism: Capricornis sumatraensis (assembly GCF_032405125.1). NCBI lineage: Eukaryota > Metazoa > Chordata > Mammalia > Artiodactyla > Bovidae > Capricornis > Capricornis sumatraensis. Next base: position 137,946,790 of record NC_091071.1, read on the forward strand.
ATAACCAGAGACATAGCTAAGACATCACAGACTTCCCTAGGAGTTCATTCTGGTCATCTCCAGGGTCAGTCACAAGTCTTTAAGCATGAGACCCAAACAATTGCAGGGACTGTTACTGCCACCACTTCCTGGTACTTAGGAACATGTCATCAGGCAGTGCTGTAGTCCCAAATGACTCTCTACTCCCTGGTTACCTAGAACTTGACTGCATTTGCCAATTGGTGATTCAGGGCAGTGATGTTCACCTAAAGGTGATTTTGACCCCTGGGGCCTCACAATAAACTGGAAAATTCTGAAAGAGATGGGAATACCAGACCACCTGACCTGCCTCTTGAGAAATCTGTATGCAGGTCAGGAAGCAACAGTTAGAACTGGACATGGAACAACAGACTGGTTCCAAATAGGAAAAGGAGTACGTCAAGGCTGTATATTGTCACCCTGCTTATTTAACTTCTTTGCAGAGTACATCATGAGAAACGCTAGACTGGAAGAAACAAAAGCTGGAATCAAGATTGTCGGGAGAAACATCAATAACCTCAGATATGCAGATGACACCACCCTTATGGCAGAAAGTGAAGAGAAGCTAAAAAGCCTCTTGATGAAAGTGAAAGAGGAGAGTTAAAAAGTTGGCTTAAAGCTTAACATTCAGAAAACGAAGATCTTGGCATCCGGTCCCATCACTTCATGGCAAATAGATGGGGAAACAGTGGAAACAGTGTCAGACTTTATTTCGGGGGGCTCCAAAATCACTGCAGATGGTGACTGCATCCATGAAATTAAAAGATGCTTACTCCTTGGAAGAAAAGTTATGACCAACCTAGATAGCATATTCAAAAGCAGAGACATTACTTTGCCAACTAAGGTCCATCTAGTCAAGGCTATGGTTTTTCCTGTGGTTATGTATGGATGTGAGAGTTGGACTGTGAAGAAGGCTGAGTGCCGAAGAATTGATGTTTTTGAACTGTGGTGTTGGAGAAGACTCTTGAGAGTCCCTTGGACTGCAAGGAGATCCAACCAGTCCATTCTGAAGGAGATCAACCCTGGGATTTCTTTGGAAGGAATGATGCTAAAGCTGAAGCTCCAGTACTTTGGCCACCTCATGTGAAGTGTTGACTCATTGGAAAAGACTCTGATGCTGGGAGGGATTGGGGGCAGGAGGAGAAGGGGACGACCGAGGATGAGATGGCTGGATGGCATCACTGACTCGATGGACGTGAGTCTGAGTGAACTCTGGGAGTTGGTGATGGACAGGGAGGCCTGGCGTGCTGCAACTCATGGGGTCGCAAAGAATCAGACTCTTTTGGTTGTCACAACTGGGAAAAGAGATACCACTGGCATTTAATAGGTAGTAGCCAGGGATTCTGATAATATCCTCCTGTTCAGTGCATAGCCCCTGTATGGAATTATCAGGCCCCAGTCATCAGTGGTGCTGAGGTTAAGAAAGCCTGAGTTGATCCTGTATGGCTGGCCCTGGGCAGGTTCAGAGGCATTAGACCTGGACACAGGCAGTAGGGCATCTGAGCATCCATCCTGGGCCTGACTCTAGGGACCTCAAGGACTTGGTATCTAGAAACATAGCATCTGGTAACAAAAATAATGGAAAGACAAAAATTAATGAAGTTTACACGATTTCTCTTCCTGTGTCAGCCTCTGGATTTTTCCCTTTCTGGAAATTTGTAGGTAGAAAAAGCAAGGGATACACCTGCCATGGGCTTCCCTGGTGTTTCAGATGATAAGGAGTCTGCGTGCAATGCAGTAGACCTAGGTTCAATCCCTGGGTCAGGAAGATCCCCTGCAGGAGGGAATGGCAACCCACTGCGGTATTCTTGCCTGGGAAATCCCATGGACAGAGGAGCCTGGTGGGCTACAGTCCATGGGGTCACAAAGAGTGGGACGCAATAGCGAGTGACACACCTGGCACAGTGAGGAAAGAGCTCTTGTCCTAAAGACAGGAAGACAGGGAGAGTCCAGGGTAGGGATGTGCTGCTGCCTTTGGGCTCATGCTCTCCCTCACTAAGGGCCTTCATTCGGGGCCCTTACAAGGGCTTTATTCCTCTGCCCATCCTGCTATAAAGTGCTGTGGTCTTCCCTGGTAGCTCAGTCAGTAAAGAAACTTCCTGCAGTGCCGGAGACTCGGGTCCCTGGGTTGGGAAGATCCCCTGGAGAAGGGAATGGCAAACCACTCCAGTATCCTTGCCTGGAGAACCCCGTGAACAGAGTAGCTTGGCGGGCTACAGCCCATGAGGTCGCAAGAGTCGGACACGACTTAGTGACGAAACCACCACCACAACAAAGTGTTGTATGGCAAGATTTGAGTTTAATTGTAAGAGATACTAGTCGAACCAATGTTATCAGAGGCATTACAGCATATTGATTTTTTTTTTGTACATTAGATAAAGGGAACTGTTATTTCTAACAGAGGAAATGGCTGTGATAACTGCTATAATGGCTTCCCTCACCATTGAGAAGTTTGCTATTATTAGAGACCAATAATTATGACTTGCACTTCATACAACATAAGAAAGATATGAAGCGCAAGTGTAGTTGAGTGGAGAGTGTGAGACTGAATGGCGTCTTACTGCCATTGTAGAAATATATCTTGGGATTCCATGTGCCTGGGTCTAGTCACAGTGGCCTGCAGACGCTGAGAAAATTACAGCAGCTAAGAGTCTATCACAGGCACCATACTGCCTGGACTCCACAAAGTTCCAACATGGATAGGTCTTTTGAACTATAAGCTTAATACTTATATAGTGCATACCTCCGTTTCCTCATCTGTAAAATGGGCCTCACAATAAACCTCACAGGATTGTTCTGGAGAGAAAGTGTATTGCTGTGTGTAAAGCACTTGGCACAGAACCACTCAAACATTTTTAGCCACTAGTTTGTTTTTGTAGTTATAATTCCAGCTCTCAGACATCAGAGACTTTAAAAGAATAAATTGTTTCACATGAAGAGATAACCATAATACCACCTAATTTCTATTTTGTTTTTACCACTTATGTAATAAATGAAAGGCATTAGTACAGAGTGGCCCTCAGTCTTATTGCGAATGAAATACAATCACCAAAAGAAAGCTGATTATAGAATAGAGTGGTTTGAAGTTGTTACTCAAGTGAAACTTTTCCTCATGTCACTTTTTGGCTCGATGAAAACCAGAGAAACTCTCTAGTTTTGCTCTAAAACAGTGTTCACAGACTTCTAGTGAGAAGCCGTTCTTTAATTTATACTTTAATTCAGCAAAACTTGATTAGATTGAAATTAACCAAATTCCAGAGAGACCTGTATACATAAATGATTTTGAAAATGTTATGGATTCTAAACTGGACGTTTTGGGAGGCACAGATAAAGGCTAATAGTTTACATTTAGTATTTAACTCTGGCATTCCAATGGAAAAAAGACAGTTACTTGGTATTGAATAATGGGATTTGGGTTTGTGGTTTTTTTTTTTTAAGATAGTAATATAATGAGTTAGTTAAAAGAGCTAACTTGTAATAGGTTTATTAAATTAAACAATAAAGTTTCATTTCTTGGAAACTACCCATTGTCAAAATCTTAATAGTTAACTTCATTTACAATGAAATTAAATGAACAAACTATTTCTCTAAAGCTAGACATGGGATTTCTCTTCATTGGGAGGAGTTAGAGATGTCATGTCAGTAGATCTGGCTATGATCAGACCTCTTAATCCTGTTTTAATTGTGGGTTCTTTGCTACTTCTGATTTTATAGTTGTTATTTTGTGACTGACATTCAGACATTCATGGTAATTTTTAAAATATATAATCCTACATAAGCATCCCTCAAAGTGACCTTAAGATGAGAGTCTCTAAACATAATTATAGAGAGTAAGGAACTACCGACCTAGAATGAGCTGATGGTTTCCAGGGCTATCTCATTTTCAGATTTTTCATTTAAACGCTGGGGCAGAATTTGATATTTCTGCAAGCTTGGGAGGAATGCAAAAGGAGGCCCTATACTCTTTGTCTTGTGGACAGCACTTTTCTATCCCTACTCTTGTATATTTGAAAACACTATGGACCAAGTATGATAAAGTGTGTGTTTCTCTCTGGAGACCTGACCCCTGATTATGCCTTTTGCCACCATACTATGTGTGTGTGTATATATGTATATATATATATATATATATATATATATATTTTTAGAAAGGCTAGGCTTGTGGCTGGGTGTCATTTGTCAAAGAGAACATGGATATTTCTGTGCATTATCGTTTTTGTTTAGGTTCCAAAACCAGATGCCAACAAGTTATTTTATCCAAAGAAGCAAGCTTAAGGCATGAGTTTTGACAAAGTGAAATTCAATTCAGTGATATCTATTAAGAATCACATCTTGAACTTTAAAATTAACATTTTTTTCAGTGCTCTGTGTCTTATTGACAATCTCTATCAATAGGATTGCTTCCATGGTAAATGATATGTTTTAAATTATATAAGCCAAATAGTCCCCTGAATTGTAGCAGGTTTCTACACTAAGCTCTTGTTTCTTCATCTGTAAAATGAAGGTACTGAGATTACATTATCTCTAATGTCTATTCTAATACTTAAGATTCCCTGGGTAATATCCAGTCTCTTTAATTATTGAGAATATTCTACTGAATTTCCAAATGCTTTTGGAATGTTTCAAATTGCCTTGACCAAAGATCCTGTCTGTTGACCATCACCAAATAATTATTCCCAAGTATTATCTTCTCCACTCCATCCATGTGATGGAGGCTCCTGCAGAGAGAGAAGACTGCCCTTTGTCTACTGGGGGCAGGATTACAGCTGTTAAGCAGAGACCCAGTCATCTTGTCTTGGCCAGTTGCATCTGTGTTTGACCATCTGAGAATGTGAATATTGATATTCAGCTGCTTTCTCCTCCTTCATTCTTTTCGTGTATACTTCCAACAGAAAGGAGAACCTGACTGTTGTGCATTCTCCCTGGAAACAACTGAGCAACTTACCTTTGAGATCCCATTGAATGATTCCGGTTCTGCTGGTCTTGGGGTGAGCTTGAAAGGGAACAAATCTCGAGAAACTGGAACAGACTTGGGGATTTTTATCAAGTCCATCATCCACGGAGGTGCTGCTTTTAAGGTAGGTAGAAATGCTGTTTGCCTATCAGTGTAAAGATACTTAGAAACGTTAACTGTTCTGCTTGGGGACTCGATAAAGAAAATTTCTGAAGGCTTGAGACCACTGAGGCTTTCTTGCCAGATTCAGGAAATGTATATGTGAACAGATCTGGGTAACAGTTTGTTTTCATACTTTATATTATTTTTATTACTGTTAGGATTCTTTTGAATTTATAACCTAACAGTACACAATTAGAAAAGCAAAACTGAAAGCTAGTCAATATCAAAGCAACAAATAAGAAACTCTATTCCTTGTGCTTGCAAGAATGAAAGCTCAGTGGAGTCTGAGAGACAGTAGCATAAATTAAAGGTCATTTATCACATTTTATACACTAGAAGATCCATGTTGCTGGGGATGCATATTTGCCTTTGAACTTAGAGAAGCTTATAAATTTCCAGATAAAAAGAGAAGAATATGATTCTGCCCTTTCATACTGGGGTGGGCAACATGAACATAGCTGTTACCATAATTTAATGGTTAACTAGATTTGCCTGAGTTCAAATGCAACCCTACCACCATATGCTCCAACTAGTGCTCCATTAATAATAATACCTAGCATATAGGGTTCTAAGGATTGAATAAAGTAATATACACAATGTGTTCAATGCAGTTAAGTGATTACAGAGAGAGGGAAAACAAGCTTGTTCTTATTGTCAGCAACCCTGACCATCATCTTTATCATCTCATGCCATGCCGAGACTTCCTGAGCTTAAATCATGCCTTCATTGCTCTCACCCCTCAGTGAGGCAGGCAAATCAATTGTCTTTAACGTGCCTCAGTTTCCTTATATATAAAATGAATAAAATTAGTAGTGCCTGCCCCCGGCACTCTTGTGAGTACAAAAAGAGACAATGGGTATAAAATGCCTAGCACCATGCCTATGATAAACTTTGAATAAATGTTAGCCATTTAAAAATCATCTTGATATTACTCACGTGTGCCCTCTCCCACTCAAAAGCCAAGAAGGCATAATTAGAATTTATAAGAGCCCCCCTGGTCCTAGGATCCTGGCTTTATTAAAACATTTGTCTCCTCAAACTTATCATTTCACTTTTGCTTCGGACCTAGACACTGAGCTAGTGTCTTTTTCTTTGGAGAAGAAGAAATGCACTGGGGATAGACAACCTTTAATGCACTCCTGGATCAGTTAGCTTCTGTTGCATAATAAGCAATGACAACACTGCAGTAACATACCTCTATAAGCCTTCATTTCCCCGATGGCTCTGCACGTTAACTAAAAGGGCTCTGATTGAGGCTGACCTGTCTTTATCACACAGTACATCTACAGATCTGAGTGTGCTCCACGTATAATAACTACACCTTGGGCTACCAGCCTAGCTGATGTCCAAGACCCATGAAGCTTCCTTACATCTGGTTTCCAAGCTGGCCTACTGTCACTTCCCATACATAGTGGAGGCTAAAACAAGTCCTATGACTGAATCCATGGTCAATCCAAGGTGTAGAAAAGTACAGGCCACCTACGGTAAGCCTATGACAAAGGTGTGGGTCTAGAGAAGTCTAGAGAATTGGGGCCATTCATCCAGTCTGTGACTCTCTCCATCAGGCTCAGAAATGCAGAACTGGGAGCAGAAGGGTAGTTGTTGTTCAGTCATTCAGTCGTGTCCAGCTTTTTGAGACCGCATGGACTGTAGCACACTAGGCTTCCCTGTCCTTCACCATTTCCCAGAGTTTGCTCAAACTCATGTCCATTGAGTTGGAGATGCCACCCAACAATCTCATTCTCTGTCGCCCCCTTCTCCTTCTGCCCTCAATCTTTCCCAACATCAGGGTCTTTCCCAATGAGTCAGCTCTTCACATCAGGTGGCTAAAGCATTGCAGCTTCAGCATCAGTCCTTCCAGTGAATATTCAGGGTAGATTCCCTTTTGGATTGACTGATTTGATCTCTTTGCTGTCCAAGGGAACCTTTAAGGATTCTTGTCCAGCAGTACAGTTGGAAAGCATCAGTTTTTCAGCCGTCAGCCTTCTTTATGGAGCAGAATGAAAATGATAATAATAGTTACAGTAATCTTATCAACCAACATTCATTCTGTTTTATGCTTAATATCTGTTGGACCATATAATAAGTATTTTAGGTGGATTCCCTAAATTTATTCTGCACATCCATACTGCATTGTTATTGTACCATCTTGTCAAAAATTACAGTTTTCAATGGTTAGTGCCTCTCCTTTGTTCACAAGGCCAGAAATCACTTAAAGCAGCGTGTGAACCTGGGCAATCCGACTTCAGAGTCTGTGCTTTGCTGTCCTGTGATGAAGGCTCTTTGATCTCATCTGTTCATATTTCCAGAGATCAGGGGCTGTTGTCCTGGACTTGTCTTATATCACGTGTATCATCCTTAGCCAGGCCATCTAAACATGTGCTGTATTTAAGAATGAGTCTTGGTCATGTTTGTGGATACCAGTTCGGCATTATTCTTATTCCTTATGGCAGCTCTATTTACAGAATTTATTCCAAGTAAAATTGAAACTGAAATGAATATTTGGAAATTAAAAGCAAACATCTTAGCTTTTTTATGGGCAATAACTTCAGCTCAAGCAGATATTGGAGAGCAGGTTTAATATGTATATCCATGTTTGTGTAAGTGAGCATCTCCTTACCTAAGCAATTTCTAACAGGCCTGTTTCTCGCAGGAAGATTTCAATTTCCATTTATGTAAATTTCTTTCCTGACACTGGTCTGCTGAGTCAGACAATCACACCATTAAAAACTACTGGACAGCATATTTATAGCTGATCTTAAATAGTAAGAGTCATCCATCATGAATTTAGCCTTATTGTGAATGTTTAGTATCCATTTGTCCTGTTTACTTTCTTCAGTGCAGAGGGTAGAGGCCTAAAGCTTTGCTCACAAGAAATCTGATTAACCAGGAAAGAGGAAAGTATATTTCGGTTCTCCTTCTGCTGTTCCAATAATCCACTGTTGCTCCTCAGAAAATTGCCACCTGTTCTGTGATTCAGGATTAGGTCTTGGAGACTTTGTTCCCACCTCTGTTCAGAAGATACACGTGTATCAGACCGCTCTGTCCCTGGGGCAAAGAGGAGATTAGTATGGGGAACATCTACTTTAGCATCTGGCCCAAAGTTTTTTAGGTGAAATCAACGAAAGAATCTTTCCACTAGAGCACACTCTTTTTCTCCTGGCCCTTCCTGCCACTAATTGGCTCTCAAGGTGTTTTCCCCTTTAGGGAAGGTGGAAACGAAACTACTTTGAAAAGTATGACAAAATTCTTCCTGTGGCTTCTCTATGCTAAATTCTCCTAGGGATTTCCGTTGGTGTAAGAAACAAAGATAGGCTACTTCTAACCAGATGTAAAACCCCTGGATAACTGTGACTATAATTAAGGACCTTCTTTTTTTCCCTTAACTTTTTGTTTTATCCTAGATGGCTCTAGTTGTAAAGAACCCACCTGCTAATGCAGGAGCATAAGAGACATGGGTTCAATCCCTGGTTAGGGAAGAACCCCTGGAGAAGGGCATGACAACCCACTCCAGTGTTCTTGCCTAGAGAATCCCATGGACAGAGGAGCATGGTGGGCTACAGTCCATAGGGGGTCACAGAGTCAAACACGACTGAAGTGACTTAGTACGCAGCACAATAGCTGGTTAACAATGTTGTGACAGTATCAGGTGACCTGCAAAGGGGCTCAGCCATGCATATACAAGAGCCTCTTTCTTTTTACCCTCTGGCTTTTGCTTTCTACCATTCCATCTCTCATTTGTGTCATTTCTAAGAGATGTAGTCTGTGGAGTCACTTGTAGACCCCTCGGAAGCATCCTTTTGAGCTATACTTTTCAAAGTATAGCCAAAGTGACCACTGAGCATAGCAGCCAAACACAGCTTAGAGTGTTGCTACTGAACTGCTTAAACAGTGAAAGTGAAAATATTAGGCGCTCAGTCGTGTCTGACTCTTTTGTGACCCCATGGACTATGGCCCACCAAGTTCCTCTGCTGCTGCTAAGTCACTTCAGTCGTGTCCGACCCTGTGTGACCCCATAGACGGCAGCCCACAGGCTCCCCCGTCCTTGTGATTCTCCAGGCAAGAACACGAGTGGGCTGCCATTTCCTTCTCCAATGCATGAATGTGAAAAGTGAAAGGGTCTATCCATGGAATTTTCAAGGCAAGAATACTGAAGTGGGTAGCCATTCCCTTCTATAAGGGATCTTTCCGACCCAGGGATAAAAGCCAGGTCACCTGCATTGCAGGCAAATTTTTTACCATCTGAGCCACCAGTAACATGCCTTAAATATTTGAAATTTAATTTTAGTTTCTGTCATTCTTCCTGGGCATTTGCCCCTGAAGTGTAGTATAATTGCTTCCAGAGCCAAATATATACTAGATACAACTTTGCATGTTGTATGTTTTATATAAACATACATTTATACATACATACATACATATATAGTATACATACATCTCATGAACTGAGAACTGTGAGTGGAATGTAATTAGGATTTCATGAAGATGCTTTTCTAAAATTTCATTCTTATGACTGGAATTTGAATATGGTGTTATTATTACTGGTAAATGAAACAAAATATTATCTTTGTACAGTTAGAAAAATTAATAACTTGAGAAAAAGACTCTCCCAAAATCTACATAAAAATGAGCTTTTCCTTTTTCCAAAGAAGCACATATAAAGTCTGTATAATCAGTTTGAAGACCTCACATACATTCACCCTCATTTGCTAAATATTTTGAATTCAGAGATGAGTTTTCTTTTCCTTTGCTTTTGATATACTCTGTTAACTGAGTTTTTTTAGAGAAAATGCATTTTTAAGTCTATTAAGTTAGGCTATACTAAATCTGCTTAGTTTTCTTCTATTTCTATCATAAAAATGAATTACTTTTAGAAAATATATAACTAGAATGGTGATATTTTTAAAAATTCATGTAGAATATTAAAATCCTTTATTAGAAAGAATAAAAATTCCATACAGTCTGTTCTAGCAATACTAATTATGAAAGATTTCTTTTTATTTGAATATACTCACTTTGGAAGTATAATGTGTTCTATTGAAATTTTGAAACCATAAATACAAAAATTAAAATTTAAAGGCAGCTTTTGCTAAGGGAAAAATGTCATATATCAGGTAGATTATTTAAGGGCTCTTAAAGAGAACAAATTTAAGAATACCTGTTATTCTCTAGAAAATTAATTAGCCAGGTTTGTGCTTAATAAATACTACTTGATGATGATGAAATTAAATGAAAGAAAAATGCCTGACATAGCTAATTGCAAATGCATGCACTCAGAATATGAAATAGACATAATTTAAGTAATTTGATTCTTGTGTGGTTAGGAAATCTGGAATACAACCTCTGCAGAGGTTGCCTGATGCAGAATTGCAAGATCTATACCATTTCATAATAGGTTAAAAAATTTAACTAATACAAGCAATCCCTCTATTCTAAAATGACCTAATTATGAATTTTGGGGAGATAATATGCATAGTTCTAGAATTTATGGGAATACAATGTTTGATCCTGAATATCCATGTCTCTTTGTAATGGGGAATGTTGGTTGAATAGTATCTAACCTACTTAAAAGGAGTCCGGTAGGGGTTCCTAGCAGAAGTAATTTCCACCTCCATTTCTGCTTGTATCTATAAATCATGTGGTGTATCTATAATTAATGAATTCAAAGGAAGATTAAAAAGGACAGCATTTTAAGGAACACGAATGTTAAATGATTTCTTCAGCTATCCATTTTTCTTAAAATTGATAGTGTTTTCTACTGGAAGAGAACTGTTAAGATCACCATGTCTTCCACGTTTTTACCTCTTACCAAAAACACCATACAATCTGGGTATAAACAGCTTCCTTGCAAATCCTCAACTGTTAGAAGCCAAACTCTAATATTTCATACTCACCACAAAAATGTGATATTCTGTAAACAACTAAAAGCAGGAATTCTGCCTGGAAAAATTCACCATCACTATAAGAACTCTGCTTTAAAAATTAAAACAAGTAATTTAAACAAACAAAAAAGAATTATCAACTATGTTATGCCATATATTTTAAATACATTTCCTTTTTTAGGAAAAAAATGCCCAAAATGTTAATACATGTTAATTAATATACTCAGGCTTATCACGTATGGGTTTTCTGCAGTAGTAACTATTTTATAGAGATATAACATTACTTAAAAATTTTCATAATAGCAATATCGTTCATTGTTTTTCTTGCTAAGTTTTATCATTTTATTTTATTTATGGAAATGCAAATACATTTGTATCATGCTGGATAAACTTTTAGAACTCTAAGTCTTTTTGATGTATACTTTTAATTCTATTATTGTCTTCAGAGGCTTAAAAATATATGTTTTTAGACCTAATCAAAAATAAAATTATTATCTACAAAAGTTGGTATAACATGATCATGTTTCTTTGACTCTGAAAATAGTATCTTTTACCTGAAAACCTATATTCACCTATATTGTGGGTATTTATAAGAGATATTGAGTTCATAATGTGGTCAGAGTTTTGGTCTAAGCATTCTGCTCTGGGTCCATTTCTTTAAGAAGCCAGATTTTTAGCAATCTTAGCACAAGCAAGAACAGAGCTTTCTTCTTCTTCTTCTTCAAGTGAATAAATAAAATCCTTTCGTTAAGTTGAAAAGGCTTCTGAGATTCTAATCTAGTTAGGCATTCATGCAGAATCTTCTTGATGCATACAACCCATGCACCTTAATGAGCTTCTATTATCCAGTTTTCTAGGCCAAACTAAACTGAAAACAGAAAATCAGGAAGGAGATGGGAAGGGATAGAGAAGAAGCTGAAAGGACAAGAAACAGAAAATATGTAAAACAAGCACAGATTGCTGTTGCTGCAAAGTAGACCAAGGGATGCTGGTGATGACTCTTCAGTCAGTGCTTCTGAAACTTCTTGCTAAGGAAACTGTAAAATTCACTCATGATTACAGTGAAAGCTGTAAATTGCAATATGTTTATTTATATCCCATATGTTTCCAGTAGGTCTTTAAAAGAAAAGAATTGTAATACATTATATCAAAATGGTTGATTATGTATGTTCTGAGGTTCTAAAAGTACTCTTCAGTTATCTTTAATTAGAAAAAGAAGTCTCACATGACACAGATGATGAATAAATGGTACATTGCTGGAACTTCACTCATTTGCTACATAAAATGGAGTGAGACTCTTAAGATAATAACTGAATTAGATAAACTTAAAATTTTGCAATAGCTGAATAAGAGGATACTGAGCCAGTACACCAGAGAAGGGAATGGCGCCCCACTCCAGTACTCTTGCCTGGAAAATCCATGGATGGAGGAGCCTGGTAGGCTGCGGTCCATGGGATCGCTAAGAGTTGGACACAACTGAGTGACTTCACTTTTGCTTTTTACTTTCATGCATTGGAGAAGGAAATGGCAACCCACTCCAGTATTCTTGCCTGGAGAATCCCAGGGATGGTGGAGCCTGGTGGGCTGCCTTCTATGGGGTCGCACAAAGTCGGACACGACTGAAGCGACTTGGCAGCAGCCGCAGCAGAGCCAGTACACAGACAGTAATCAAGCTTCACTTTTAGAATTATAAAGTTTCTCTGAGCATGTGCCGGTATATCCAAGGCAGCCTGGCCTCAGGAATAGCTCATAATTACAGTTCGTATATTTTTTAATTTGTCCATTGGAGATGAAACTTAAACCAGGTCAAAGCACCTGATGAAAGATGTTTCTAGTGATTCCATTTAGCAAGGATTTCTACAACATCTAGAGCTACCATAAGTTATTCAATATGTAATAGAATGGATACAGGAAACAAAAAGACTCATTCCATATTACAGGAATCTGGTAGCATAATAAACACATAAAAAACTCAAATACGGTAAGGACTATGGTAGACCTTCCATCAAAGAATGTTCAAACTACTGCACAATTACACTCATTTCAATTGCTAGCAAGGTAATGCTCAAAATCTTCCAAGGCAGGCTTCAGTAGTTCTTGAACAAAGAACTTCCAGATGTACAAGCTGGATTTAGCAAAGGCAGAAAAGCCAGAGATCAAATTGCCAATATCCATTAGATCATAGAAAAAGCAAGAGAATTTCAGAACAACATCTACTTCTGCCTCATTGACTACACCAAAGCTTGTGACTGTGTGAATTACCACAAACTGTGTAAAATGCTTCAAAAGATAGAAATACCAGACCACCTTACCTGCCTCCAGAGAAACCTGTATGCAGGTCAAGAAGCAACAGTTAGAACCAGACATGGAATAACAGACTGGTTCAAAATCAGGAAAGAAGTAATTCAAGTCTGTATATTGTCACCCTGCTTATTTAACTTATATGCAGAGTACCTCATGTGAAATGCAAGGCTGGATGAATCACAAGCTGGAATCAAGATTGCTGGAAGAAATATCAATAACCTCAGATATGCAGATGATACCACCCTATGCCAGAAAGCTTAGAGGAACTAAAGAGCCTCTTGATGAAGGTGAGAGGAGAGTGAAAAAGATGGCTTAAAACTCAACATTCAAAATACGAAGATCATGGCATCTGGTCCTGTTACTTCATGGCAAATAGATAGGGGAACAATGGAAACAGTGACGGACTTTATTTTCTTGGGCTCCAAAATCACTGCAGATGGTGACTGCAGCCATGCAATTAAAATACACTGGCTCCTTGCGAAAAAAGCTATGACAAAACTAGACAGCGTACTAAAAAGCAGAGACATTACCGTCTAAGGTCCATATAGTTAAAACTATGGTTTGTCCTGTAGTCATGTATGGAAGTGAGAGTTGGACCAAAAAGAAGGCTGAGCACTGAAGACTTGGAGCATTCAAACTTGGACAAGACTCTTAAGGGTTCCTTGGACTGATAGGAGATCAAACCAGTCAGTCCTAAAGGAAATCAACCCTGAATATTCATTGGAAGGACTGATGCTGAAGCTAAGGCTCCAATACACTTTGGCTACCTGATGCAAAGAGCCAACTCATTGGAAAAGACCCTGATGCTGGGAAAGATTGAAGTCAGGAGGTAAAGAGGGTGATAGAGGATGAGATGGTTTGATGGCATCACCAACTCAATGGACATGAATTTGAGCAACTTTGGGAAATGGTGGAAGACAGGGAAAACTGGCAAGCTGCAGTCCATGGAATCACAGAGAGTTGGACACAATTGAGGAACTGAGCAACAACAAATGGTAGACAAATATAAAGGTAATCATAGGTGTTGAGATGGAGCAATTCTGCCTGAAGGGAAGAAAATGGAAGGCAGTTGCTGAGCCTTATTTTGAAGGATTGATATAGAACCGGTGAGCAGAAATGCAAAGGGCATTTTGGAGCAAAGGAAAAGTTTGGGCCGCATCACCATAGTGTGTACACCAGAGTGCAATGTATTGCATCTGGAAAATAGAGCTCTTATTTTTGAAGACTGGTGCCATTTGTATTGGTTGAAATTGTGTTAGGACAGGTGAAGTAAAACATTGACTAATGTACATAGGTGCCCTTCAAGACAAGAATTGACATGCTTCTGGTCTTACCAACTGTATTGCTTTTCTTTACTTTAAAAACTATACTTTAAAATCTTGATTTATTCTTTTCCTTTCATTGTTATTGTTTGAAAGTGAAATTAAATTATTTCAGTCTGGAATACAAGGCTCTTTCTAGGTTGGATTTTTTTCCAAAAAATACAGTAAGCAGATGGAGTGATTTTAGGATCTTGGGAAATATTTGTTCAGGACAGCCCTTTCCCTCAGTCAGGTGCCATCTTGCCTGGAGTCCCAGTCTACTCCAAGAAAATACTGCTGTGTAGCCTGAAGTCAGGGTTTGGGATTTGGGCCCTGAGTGTTGATGTCCCTGAAGGCTTCACCAAGGACCCTTTTAGAATCAGGCAGAGGAAGGAGTCAACATCTGCTCATGATTAATCCTCTGAACACCCTGGCCTAGTGTAGACTGGCCTTGGGCCCCAGCCAGCTGCCCTTGGGTTAGCCAGCCTACTCCTTCATGCTTGACTCATGTTTTTCAGAGGCTCATTCTGTGCCATGGCTTTCTTCTCTTCCCTCTGTGTTCATCAGAACTTTCGAGGTCAAGGAACCTACAAAATATTGGCCCCAAGAGGTGGATTAAGGCTTGCACTGTCACTGCTAATCATAGCGGAGGCAGAGCATGGACTAAACTACAAGGCCACTGGCCCACCAGAAATCACGGATGTGCTTCAGCGGGCACATGCAACATCCTGAAAGTACATAAGTGCTCTCTATTACAAAGAAGTGTCTGGTCCAGATGTACAGCTGTGGAGGAACCATCATGTAAATATTTATTTTTAAGAGTTGACAATCCTTTTGCTTTTATGGGATTCTCAAAGGAGTCTAAGAAGAGCCCAGAAAGGTCAAGAATCACTAGCAAAGTGGTTGAAAATATGGACTTCAGAGTAACCCAGACCTAGTTCAAATTTGCTTCTGGTCATATGACTTGTAACAATGCACTGAACTCTCCTGATCCTTGGTTTCTTCTTTTCTAAAAGGGGACCTATAGTCCCCAGTGTACAGGCCAGTTATAAGTATTAAATTGTCTAGTGCATACAGACAAAGGGTTTAGCAAAAGAACTGCACAAAGGAGTAACTCATTAAATAATTATATTCATTAATCACTGTAGTGAAAGAAAGTGAAAGTGAAGTCGCTCAGTCATATCCGATTGTTTGCAACCCATGGACTGTAACCTGCACCAGGCTCCTCCGTCCGTGGCATTTTCCAGGCAAGAGTACTGGAGTGGGTTGCCATTTCCTCCTCCAGGGGCTCTTCCTGACCCAGGGATCAAACCTGGGTCTCCAGCATTGCAGGCAGATGCTTTACCCTCTGAGCCACCAGGGAAGCTATCGGGCTTTCCCAATCACTGTAGTACCTTTAATCATCTCTAGAAGCAACATCAATTCAGTTCAGTTCAGTTCAGTTCAGTCGCTCAGTCGTGTCCAACCCATGAATTGCAGCACGCCAGGCCTCCCTGTCCATACCAACTCCCGGAGTTCACTCAGACTCAGGTCCATCGAGTCAGTGATGCCATCCAGCCATCTCATACTTTATTTCTATCACCGGTCACATCCACAGCTGGGTATTGTTTTTGCTTTGGCTCTATCCTTTCTTTCTTTCTGGAGTTATTTCTCCACTGATCTCCAGTAGCATATTGGACACCTACTGACCAAGCAACATAGCACAATGGAAATGTATCTGACTCAGACAGGTAGGCCTGGCAGTGACAGTATTCTTTAACAGTCACTTAGTTTCCCTGAGCCTCCATTATTATATCTCTAAGTGGAGTGTGGTGCTTGTATCACAGGTTTGTTTTGAGAAATGAGAACATATGCAAGATATCTGCACAAGGACTGCCCTGTATCAGGTGTTCAATAAAAAGAGATAGGGACTTCCTAGGCGGCGCTAGTGTAAAGACCTGCGTGCTAATACAGGAGACATAAGAGACACAGGTTCAAAACCGTGTCGGGAAGATCCCTGGAGTAGGAAATGGCAGTCCACTCCAGTACTCTTGCCTGGAGAATCCCATGGACAGAGGAGCCTGGGAGGCTATAGTTGATAGGGTCGCTATGAGTCGGACATGACTTGAAGCAATTTAGCACAGCGTAGCTGAGTCAAGTCAGACGTGACTGAAGCAACTTAGCAGCAGCAGCAGCTAAGAGTTGGACGCGACTGAGCGACTTCACTTTGACTTTTCACTTCCATGCATTGGAGAAGGACATGGCAACCCACTTCAGTGTTCTTGCCTGGAGAATCCCAGGGATGGGGGAGCCTGGTGGGCTGCTGTCTATGGGACTGCATGGAGTCGGATGCAACTGAAGCGACTTAGCAGCAGCAGCAGCAGCACAGAAAGGGGATATAACACTCAAACATCTTGTCTCCCAGTCCGGTCTCCCTCCCCCTGCATTCAGTTCAGTCGCTCAGTCGCATCCGACTCGTTGCAACCCCATGAATCGCAGCATGCTAGGCCTCCCTGTCCATCACCATCTCCTGGAGTTCACTCAAACTCACGTCTGTCAAGTCAGTGATGCCATCCAGCCATCTCATCCTCTATCAGACCCTTCTCCTCCTGCCCCCAATCCCTCCCAGCATCAGGGTCTTTTCCCATGAGTCAGCTCTTTGCATGAGGTGGCCAAAGTATTGGAGTTTCAGCTTCAGCATCATTCCTTCCAAAGAACACCCAGGGCTGATCATTAGAATGGACTGGTTGGATCTCCTTGCAGTCCAAGGGACTCTCAAGAGTCTTCTCCAACACCACAGTTCAAAAGCATCAATTCTTTGGTGCTCAGCTTTCTTCACAGTCCAACTCTCGCATCCATATGACCACACTGGAACCTGGTTAGGGCTGATGAGACTTGAAATCACCCCAGGACATGGAGAAGACCTAAATCTTATACCAGTTTTTATTTGTCCTAATGTGCCCAGAGGAAGTTTTTGTCTATTTTTATTCTGTTCTCTTTTCTCTTTTTCTTCCTCTTTGGGAACTTTCTTTACTTCCTCCTAGCTTAAGGATAGATAAGAGTTGATTCCAGGGGTTGCAAAAAGTAAGAGATGTAATTGTGGTCTTTTGGTTAGGGGTCTGATGGTCAAAAAAGTAGAAAGAAAAGTGTCTGTGTTCAGGCTGCTTAAAGAAAATTCCATAACTTGGGTAGCTTTTAAATGGCAGCAGTTTATCCCTCATAGTTCTTGAGTCTGAAGTTCAAGATCAAGATGCTGCAGAATCCATCTGGTGAGAGGTGCTTAATAGTCAGCTGTCTTTTTCTTGCTGTAACCCATATGGCAGAGAGGACAGGACATCTGTCTCAGGACTCTTTTATAAGGGCGCTAATTACCTTCCAAATGCCCCCTAATATCTTCATGTTAGGGGTTAGGATTTCAACATATGAATTTGAGGAAAACACATTCAGTCCATAGCAGAAAGGGCATTGGTTTTTCCTTCAACGAATGAAAGAGTGATCTAGATTAGGATAAGATAAATATCCTAGAATTACTGGGTAACATACCTGGATAGTTGAAATCACTCATGTAAAATCAGTTGAGGAGAGTCACTATTCTCCTGCTGAAGTACATACTTAAACATAATACTGAAAGAAAAAAATAAAACCATAAAAAGCTACCTTTCTTGGTAAAAAACTGTTGCAAAGTGGAATTGTCACTGTTGTTGTTTAGTCTCTAAGTGGTGCCTAACTCTTTCGTGACCCCATAGACTGTTGCCTGCCAGGCTCCTCTGTCCATGGGATTTCCCAGGCAAGAATACTGGAGTGGATTGCCAGTTCCTTCTCCAGGAGATTTTCCCAATTCAGGAACTGAACCCACATCTCCTGCATTGGCAGGCAGATTCTTTACCACCAAGCCACCGGGGAAGTCCCACAGAGCAGAACAGTCATACGCAGTTGTGATCTTTGCTGAGTTTGAGTAATGAGCTCTTAACTAAATTGACTTCATTTTAAATGAAGACTAGACATGGATACAGTGTGTGTGTGTGTGTGTGTGTGTGTGTGTGTGTGTGTGTGTGTGTGTGTGTAGGAGACATCTGGTGTCATATGGTTCTCTCTGGATTTGAAAGTCTTTTTTCTTGAAGCATGACCCCTTGAGGGACTAGTCATTGTCATCTATTAGAACACAGAATGGGTAGTGAATAGGGAATGCTGAGAAGTCAGGACTTGGACTATTTAATCCAGCTCTGACCTTAACTAGCTGAGCAAGTTCGAATCTATGTGGAAGTACCTTCTCTTTAGAAGAGGAATTCAGTAAATGGTTTCTTATCCTCTGTGTACATCACATTATCTATAAACGGAAGCATTTGGACAAGATAATCTCTAAGGACCCTTCCAGTTCTTAATTCTAAGATTATCTTCTCAATGTTAGGACAATGTGGTGCTTACTGGCACCACCATTAATGAATTTACCCATCATTTATCTTATAAAGGGAAAGCAAAAACCAATAGCAACGAGCCAGCTAAGCCTTAAAAGGAGAGTATGTGGATTTTTTTATCATACCTGCAGCTCTGCAGTGATGCTTGCAATGAATGTGAATGTCTTAAAAAAAAAAAAAAAAGAGTTGCCCTGGGCTGACCTGACCTGCCTTATTGTTTGGACTTGCATACAGCAAACACGGTCTACTTTAATGTAGCTATGTATGCTTGAGACTCGGAATATAGCTAAAAATAGAAGTCTGTACTTAATACTTGTTGGTAAGAGATTATCCTACATAAAAATCATTTTTTTTCTATCTCCTTATCTCTTATTTACTTCTTCACTCAGACCTTGCCTCATACTCCACAGAGAAGGTTTACAGGAAGTTACCAGGTGGCTCTCACTCAGATTTCATTCCCTCAATTCTGCAAGTGCCCATTAAGTTTCAATCTTTATCTTTCTTCTTCCTCTCATAGAGGATGAGGTGTCCTGCCAAGACTAAGCGTCTACAGGTCCAGCACTCGACCTCATTTCCTGTTCACAGGGCTAGGATCCTGATCCAACTTTTGTGCTTCCTCCCCATCTTTAAAAACCACACATCTGTTTCCAGTCCTCCCCAAAACATTTTTAGTGACCCTCCCAACTGCCTGTGAAAGGTCCAGCCCAGGAGTCCTGCTTCCATTAAATGCCACAATAGAAGAGCATAATTCCTAAAGTGTCTCACTTCATTTGTACACAGCCATTAAAGTGGCTTCCATTTGACCCCATTTCATGTAGCCTTAATCTTATCCTTTACGTGCCTCTCTCACCATTAGATAACAGAAATGAAGCGATTTCTTTTGTGTTTGGCCTTTCCTGTAAATCTCATTTCCAGATTTGCTCCAAATTATGGGAAAGATTAAGTGGAGTGGGAAAACGAGAGGAAGGCAGAAGACATTAGGCTCTGTTGAGGCAGGGCAGTCAAGTTTTACAGCTTGATTTTACCCCTGTCGAATTCGAGAGGGCATGGCCTCCACCACCATGGGCTGACACCCTCTGCAACAGGAGGCATGGGCAGTGCATCCCCACGAGGGCATCCGTGCCCCAGAACAGCTCTCATCACTCTCCCCCTTTCCCCAGCTGTCAGCAGAGGAACTTCCTCTGACCACTGCTGCTGCATTAGTCAAAATTCATCAACTTGTCCACAGGATTTCTCTCCCAAATCTGTATGGCTGTCCTATTGTTCATTATATGTCTGGTTTTCTCATTTCTTAGGAAAGTTCTTTTTTCATTTTACATTTCATTCTGTTCCTTTGAACTTGGGTCCCAGATACTTCTAACTGCAAAAAGTTGAATACTCCCCTCTACCTGTTTTAGAGTGTACAACTGTAGTCTAGAGATGAAGAGCCAAGGAAACCCTAGCACAGAAACTAAGAAGAACCAAGGTTCATGAAAACTGAACTTAGGTCGATTATCTCTGACTCTCTTTTGTGACCTGCGGCACCTAACATCACTTTCCTGCCTCAGTTTCCTTATTTGTAAAATGTGAGCAAAAGCATTAATCTGTCTAGCTTCTTGAGTTCTATAAGAGCTATAGATAATTCATGGAAGAACTACCGTGCTCACTAACTGTTATTTCTGCTAAATGTATTAGCAGCAGCACCAGCATCATGACATTCCTAAAATTGCATCTGTGCCTCACAGCAAGAACTTCCTACCCTAGAAACAGGTATAACCCATGTCCCTAATCAGACTATCAGTATTTAAGCATATTTTCTCCCGATTGTCTGTTGAGGGAGAAGTGTGTACTGTGATCCCCAGAAGTTATTTTGTAGGTAGAGATGGTGATCCCCAGAACTTATTTTATAGGTAGAGATGGTGGTAGCTACCACCATCGACTCCAGGGACATTTCTAGCTGAAGATGACTAGTGCCTAGAGGTGATTTGGACTGCAAGGAGATCCAACCAGTCCATTCTAAAGGAGATCAGCCCTGGGATTTCTTTGGAAGGAATGATGCTAAAGCTGAAACTCCAGTACTTTGGCCACCTCATGAGAAGAGTTGACTCACTGGAAAAGACTCTGATGCTGGGAGGGATTGGGGGCAGGAGGAAGAGGGGACGACAGAGGATGAGATGGCTGGATGGCATCACCGACTCGATGGACGTGAGTTTGAGTGAACTCCGGGAGATGGTGATGGACAGGGAGGCCTGGCGTGGTGCAATTCATGGGGTTGCAAAGAGTTGGACACGACTGAGAGACTGAACTGAACTGAGAGGTGATTTAGACTAGAATCTGGGCCGCTTATCCACGTGCCAGAGTTCCCAGTTCTCTGTGGTATGTGTTGTTTCTTCCTGAAGGTTCTGGGTGAAAGTGCTTATCAGCCAGAGACTCCTCACAAAAGGCTTGACAGTCCCCTTTGTCAAGACTTTCCTGTAGAAAACATAGTACCAGATTGGACCTGCATTACACACTTCTGCGTTCTTTTGCAGACTAGCAACTTTTTGTTGCATTAGAGAAAATAACATGACAATTTTCTTTTCACAGCACTATTCAATAGAGCTAGCTATGAGATCCATTACTGTTGCCAAGCATGCAACATTTAAGTGTGGTGTCTCTCTGTGCCTGAAAATGCAAGCAGTATGGCCACTGTCTTTTGCTTCTAAACCCTCTTTCCTTGAGTCAGTAACGTGGTAGCTTCCAGAGCTAATGGCAAAATCAGGTTAGCCTAGCACACTTGCCAAAGGTTTAGGTAAGAGATATTATACAAGTGTCTAAGTTATCGTAGTTCCGGACTCTAAGATTTCTAAAGGTCACTTTCACACAATTCATTATTAATATTTGTGACTATTTGATAAAATCCAGAACCTTTTTCTTCTGTGGAAAATAAATCATCCCTAATAGCTGAATTTTTTTCTTTATTTTAAACTTGAACTTTTGCCTGACAGTCACATGTCATCACCATGCTTTTCTCTGCTTAATACTGTTTTTCTTACCTCCACCCTAGGATGGCCGTCTGCGGATGAATGACCAGCTGATTGCGGTTAATGGGGAATCTCTTCTGGGAAAGTCCAACCACGAAGCTATGGAAACACTTCGACGATCCATGTCCATGGAAGGAAACATCCGAGGGATGATCCAGTTGGTGATTCTGAGGAGGCCAGAGAGGCCAATGGAGGTGATGCAGATTGTTATTTCCCTGTGCAAACTGCCCAAATGGCCACCAGGAAACTCACACGTCACTAGTATGGTAGCTAAGCTCA
Organism: Capricornis sumatraensis; assembly: GCF_032405125.1. Classification (NCBI taxonomy): domain Eukaryota; kingdom Metazoa; phylum Chordata; class Mammalia; order Artiodactyla; family Bovidae; genus Capricornis; species Capricornis sumatraensis. Next base: position 137,969,086 of record NC_091071.1, read on the forward strand.
TACTGGTTTCTGAAATTAGAAACATATGCACCTAGAGGTGCTCTGATGGGATTATGTGGCAAATAGATGGTTATATATTTTAGGTGTAACTAGAAGGTATAAAAATGTACATATAAATTAAGTCATTTATCCAGTATAACAGGTCCATAATTTCTAATTTTTCCTCAGAAATTCCTAGAGCTCTGGACGTTATGAATTACACTTTATTCATATTAGGATCATTAAAGCATATAACATGCTTATATACTTTTTGGATGATGTGCTAGCATTGTCCATACCTTATTAGGTTCCTAATAAGATGTCTATCATGCTTACTGTGAAGATCATTATAATGCAATTAACTCTCTATATTCTTCCCTACAATGTGTGCTTGGGTAATACAAATCTGGGGCTTCCCTTGTGGCTCAGTGGTAAGAATCTGCCTGCCAGTGCAGGAGCAATGGGTTCAGTCCCTGGGTTGGGAAGATCCCATGGAGAACATGGCAACCCACTCCAGTATTCTTGTCAGGAAAGTTCCATGAACAGGGAAGCCTGGTGGGCTGCAGTCCATGGGGTCTCAAAATAGTCAGATACAACTTAGCCACTAAACAACAACAAATACAGATCTGCAACTTAACTAATTTAAAATTTGATCTATGAAACAAACTTCTTGTTTCATATTATTACATATACTTTAATTAAATATTTTTGAAATCTATTTATTTAAATCTATTATTTATGGAGTTTTTAATGTAAGAAATATTTTTATGTATGCATGAAGTATAAACAAAGTATTATTGAATGCTGATATTGCTAAGTATTTCACTTACATACAGTTATATTTATATAATATTATATTTTACAATTATATATTATATCAATTATATTTATCATAAAGTATTCCTAAAACATTATTTTTGCTAATATACAGGTAATAGTTATTAAATTCTCTTACAAATTATTTTAAGAAAAGATAAGAAACAAGTTGATAATAGTTAAGAGTTGAGAAAAACATCAGAAAATCACATATATATTCTCTAAGGACAAATAATGTTTGTGTGATATATTAATACAAGAAGTTAAAATAGAATCCTATTAAAACACTTAGTTTTAATAATAAATTCAACTTAAAAATTGTGAAAGATTTTCAGATTAAGAATAGAAGGTAGTTGGGACTCATAGTGGTTAAAAGTTTGGACTCATAGTGGTTAAAAGATTGAGCTGGGTCATTTCCTGGCTATGTAAAGACATACATAGTTGAATGCTCAGGACCTGTAGATAGCGATATTCTTGTCTGTCTTATCCTTTCATATATCTTCATTTACTAGCACCTAGGTGCTCTTGCTTGGACAATCCCATGGATGGAGGGGCCTGGTGGGCTGCCATCTATGGGGTCACACAGAGTCGGACACGACTGAAGTGACTTAGTAGTAGTAGCAGTAGAAAGCTGGGCTTCCCTGGTGACTCAGATGGTAAAAAAAATCTGCCTGCAATGCAGGAGGCCCAGGTTCGATCCCTGGGTCAGGAAGATCCCTTTGAAAAGGAAACAGCAACCCACTCCAGTATTCTTCCCTGGAGAATTCCATGGACAGAGGAGCCTGCCAGGCTGCAGTCCATGGGGTCACAAATAGGTGGACATGAGTGAATGACTAACACTTTCACTTTCAGTAGACAGTTATTATACATTGTGTAATAAATGAATAAAAGTTTCATATAAGGCCTACTTCATCTGAGAGGATAAACTGAAGTAAACTTAGCTGTGTCTTCTGTGTTAGTCACTCAGTCATGTCCAGCTCTTTGCGACCCCATAGACGGCAGCCCACCAGGCTCTGCCGTCCCTAGGATTTTCCAGGCCAGAATACTGGAGTGGGTCACCATTTCCTTCTCCAGGCTGTATCTTACTTTGTTACATTATCGGCTATTGGAAAGAAGGAACTGTACCTTTTTACTCTTCTATACATAACCTTGTAAATGTTAAATAAATGTAAATTGGCAATTACTGAAGACTATATATAATGAGCCAACTCATTTTCAACATTTGTGTCTGCGTAAGTGACACAGAGGTTTCCATGAATATTTAATAGATTTTACTTATGTACACAGTCATAATACCCTTATCTCTTGCTTCCTACTATGAGAGAATCAGCTCCTTTTTAGTTGAATTTCATTCTTACTCTGGAGCCCTAGACCTCCATGGAACCCAGCTGTTGGAGGCAGGTACGGAGTATGGTCTGTGGGCCCCACCCCTTCCATGCGTCTGTGTTTTAAATCTCCCTTAAGATGTCTTGGAGCAAAGAATTCTCAACCAAAAGAAAATACACTCCTCAAGATTTCCATATCTGTGCAGAAGTAAAAGATAGCAAATGAAAAAAAGAAAAAGAGAAATGAACACTGCTAAAAGAGTTCACTCCCCACTTTTCATCTTCCCTAGCTTCCTGTCTTTCTCTCCCATATATGAATGCCTAGTGGATAAATGCTCGTTGTTTTGAGTCAACAAGTTGACATTTTGTTATTTGCGTTCTCCTTTACCACAGGTGTTTTCATTGTAATTCTCATGCTCTGGGCTGGGCTGACAATTATTCCCTCAGGAGCAAGTGCTAAGCCTTCGGTTTGTTGCCCATCTTCAGAAGTGTCCTGTTGATATGGTTCACTAGGAAATCAATTAGGAATAAGAAATGGGACAAAAAGCAATTTTTATGAGGACATTTAAACAAGATTCATTTTTGGTTTCCCTAATATTTACATGCTTTCCATGGGGGATGAGCAGGCACTTGGCTCTCTCAGCTAGTGAGAATCTCTGTGGTACCCATGAAGAGTAAAGAGTCTTACTTTTTTTTTTCATATAGTGACAGCCGCCTAATGTACAGCTAATCTTTACTAAATTTAAAAAAAAGCTGTGGCTATTTGATCTCCCAAATCTGTTTTACTGTGTCAGAGCATATGCTGTGTGCTCATGTGTTTGGAAGATTGTCCTCTGGAGCCGCAATCACCCTCAGGTATAATAAAAAAGAATCAGTAACCTAGAAAAAGGCCTCAGCACTGCTCATATATTCAGGAAAATCAATTAGGTTTGGAAAGAACACCAAAATGGTTACTTGAACATGATGTTGATATTTAAAAAAAGAAAAAAAAGAAGATGCTACTTAAGAAAAGTCAAAATATATAGTCTTTATGGTATTTTCCCACATTACCCAGATGTACAAGATACGTAAACAGTTTTGATGAGAACCTTGTGAAGAATACATAATGAGCCCTTGATTGAATCAAAATTGTTTTAAACAGAAACATGTTTTTCAAAGGATGAGCTTGAGGTTCAATTGTAATTCTATTTGAGCCTAGAGACTTGGTATTAAAAAATGGGTTATGACCTGTTTTTTCCTTTTTCCTTCCCTCAAACATTTCCCTCCCCTGAGTTGTAAACTCAGCTTGGTAGAAGCAGAATATGTTTAAAAATCCATTATATTTTTTATTGGCCGGGACACTAATGGAAGGCTCCTCGACAGCTCTATTTTACAGGCTGAATACTTTAATTAGGCTGGTTACTGATCAGTTGTTGGGATATTGATTGTGTCATTTATCAAAGAGCCAGGAAAGCAGCAAAAAAAATTTGTTGTTGTTGTTCTTGTTGTTAAAGCCCTTGCCAATATAAGGTAGATCCTACCTCACCTACCTGCCAGGGCTCTAGCTTAAATTTAGGAGTAGTTTGCCCCAGGGTTGGTTGACTAGTGGTACAGTGGCAAAGGGCACCCCTGGGGTGTGGAAAAAGTGTTATAAACCTTGACAAAAAGCAAAGGGCCTGCAGCAGCTGAAAACATCTTAATTATGAAGAATGTATGTGTTGAATGCTATGACTATTTTAACTAGCAGGATACCGAGCTATTGTAACTAAAAGAGAGGAGTATAAATCAATGCATTGTTTGGGTCAAATGCTCTTTTTCAGAAGGAAAGAGCTTTGGAAGATCAATTTTATGTTTCTGTTTAGGAGCATGTTCTTCTCACCAATGGTCAAGGGAATGGTCCTGAGATGGCTTTCAGTTTCCTTCTGTGAATCTATTAGAATGACATGTTATATGAACTCAAGCAAAACCCAGTTCTCTGTGCCTTGTTCCTCTGGAATAGCGGCTAGAACTCCTTGCAGTCAGCCCCTTCTAATGCCTCGGGGGCAGCTGGAGCACATGCCCTATGGGGGCATGATTATGAAGACAGCAGTTTTAAGGAAACTGAATTTGTTTACAGACGGTCAAAATAGACGGGGGGAAATGTGGTAAAAGAGAAAACTCTCAGGAGAACCACTGTCTGGCATTGTCACAGAAGTTTGTTATAGTTCCTGGCTGAGAAGCCTAGTGTCTGCAGTGGGGCTCTCCCGTGGCTTTTCAGTGGTAAACCTGTCTGGGTTCTGACTTGTCCTAAAGCATATGCACTTAGTCGCCCAGCGGGGAAGAGAGAGAGAGGAGAACCATCTGGTTGGCAGAGAAACACCCTTGGCATGAACTGTATTCTTATGTTGACATTACCACAAGCTGCACTCCCAGATGGAAGAAAATGTGAAAGAAGACAGTTTTAAGTGGCGGGAAAGAATCATAAAGTTAATCCCCTTTCATACTGGCTATCAGCACTCCTAAGCCTTAACACCACAATGTCAGTAGTTTTTATTTCCTACTCAAAGCTGTTTTAACTGATAGGAACATTTTGATTTTCCACTGTCCAGGATTTCCATGCCAGAGAATCTTGAAATTTGAAAGTTGATCATTCTTTGACTTTGCTTTCATTGACAAAGTTGGGACATGTTACAAAAGTGAATGTAATTCTTGTTTTCATTCCTTAGGAGCCTGCAGAATGTGGGGCATTTTCTAAGCCCTGCTTTGAGAACTGTCAAAATGCTGTATCCACCTCCAGGAGAAATGATAATAGTACATTGCATCCATTTGGCACGTACAGTCCACAAGACAAACAGAAAGGTAAGGTTCTCTACTGAAAATTATCTACTGCAAGTGGTGTGAGAAAACACGAGAGTGTTTATTAAAAAAAAAAAAAATAAGAACAAAGGGGAATTAATTAGACCAAGTGCAGACTTCGTTACTCTGAGTCGTGAGCACTGAGAGATGGGTGGGGGAGCTGACTCACAAGTTGTGAAGCAGATTCCTGGCATTGCCTCCAGTTTAAGTGACAGTTTCTGTGCTCGCTGCCCCAAACATGGAGGGTTATGTATAAAACAAACCATGCCTGCAGAAACAAAATGACAAACCATTATTTTTGTTTAAAAATCTTTAATATATTGGAAGTTACCAAGTGTAAATAACAATTCAACTCAGAATATATACGGACTGGTATTAAACCATGGAGTGATCATAGCACAATTTGCAGATTTCTGCTTATTTTTGAGTGGTAAATGCCATGAGCCATGACCAGGATTATCTTGTCCATGTCACATTTCTAGTGGAGTTTTACATGTAGAAGCCTTAGATTTTCCTCTTTCTGTTTTCAAAAATTATGCTTTAGGCCACCAAGAAATTTATTTCCCTGCTTCTCCTTTCAGTTTAGTAACTTTAATTTTTTTGGTACTACAAAAGCAATAGATATTCATGACAGAATATTAAGAGAAAGGCAAGAAAGAGAAGATTTAATATTTCTCGTGTGTATGTGTGCTAAGTTGCTTCAATTGTGTCTGACTCTTTGTGACTCTATGGACTGTAGCCTGCCAGCCTCCTCTGTCCATGGGACTCTTCAGGCAAGAATACCAGGGTTGGTTGCCATGCCCTCCTCCAGGGGATCTTCCCAACCCAGGGATTGGACCCACATCTCTTAGGAGAAACTGACTTGACTTTCTGTCAAATCAAGAAACACTCAGTATGTCTTTTCCCATCTTAATACAATTAAATTTTTTTTTTGACAAAGCAGGCTCTCCTTCTGAGTCCTTCTGTCACAAAGGCAGGAAGAATCTAGGTAAGGAACAGCAGGTTCCCCTCACACCAGAAGTGCCTTCTCTTGACCATGTCCAAATAATGATCAAGAATGTTTCCAGCCCTTATATAACTTGACTGGCATTTAATTCTCAAGCATCACGTGGTCTAGTAACAATCCAAATTCAGGGTTTTATTCCTTGTTGCACCAGTGATGTTCAAAGGAACTTTGGACACATTCCCTCCTATCTTGTTTCATTTTCAGTGCTTATAAAATATCAATGTTGAAGTGATAATTATGTGGTACATTTTTAGAGGACATTGAGATACTCAAGGAAATGGGATAATATCTCTAGGAAGGCTGGCAAAGGCAAACATAATGAAACTATAAAACTAGTTAAAGTGTAAGGATACACCCAGAAAAAAAATTTTTTTAAATAATAAAATCCATTCAAAACACATGCTGAAAATAAGATGCAGTAATACTTTGGAACTTCAGTAGAATGTTCTGAGTTTGTATTTCCCTGAATAATGAGAGTCCTTTAGGCACAGAACCACTGGAAGGCTCTTCCTCCTGAGACGTGGATCCATGGTCCACCAGGTACCTGCTATACTTCCTCCTCCTACCTCAACTTTTCAAGGTAACATCAAAAATCCAGTTCTTTTAAAATTCCATTGGACATTATTTCTTAAGAAAGCACAGAAAATCCAAGTGAAAGTGAAGTCACTCAGTCGTGTCCGACCCTTAGCAACCCCATGGGCTGCAGCCTACCAGGCTCCTCCATCCATGGGATTTTCCAGGCAAGAGTACTGGAGTGGGGTGCCATTGCCTTCTCCATATCAAAGCATAGACTTGTTAAATTTTAACTGTAATAGGCCAGTAGATGGAATGCTGTTACTTTTTATAGCTTATTGACTGAAAGAGGATGCTGTAGAAGAATATTGTGCTCATCACTTCTTTGTAGTATTAATAACATTTTCAGTTTTGAGAACCATTGAGAGTTCCTGAGTTTCAGATGCACATGAGGTGGTCATAGGCCACTGAGACTCATGAAACATGAGTGATGTTGACTTGCCACCACCCATGTTTCTAAGGAGCTCCTTTAGAAAAACAAGATTGACTTGACAAAATGTAATGTCTAGTGAGGAGAGGAACTGTTACAGCCAAAACATTCACTTTTTTTTTCTTCCCTTCCTCCTTTCCTTTGTATATTTAAAAGTCCAATGTTGATATGCTGTGTTCCATCTATTTTTGTAATAATAGTACGTACCACCCACTGTTCTACTGTTATTTTATATATATACACATAATCCTGTCAAGCTGTTAGAGAGAAAAGGCATTCTTAGAACTAACATTTGTAGAAATTATAACACCAGAAAATTCACATTTGTATTGGAGAATTGCTTGCAGTGCCTGCAGCGGAATGAGTGTGGGACTCCAGGACGGGAATAATGATGGAGGTTGTCTCCCAGGGGTTCACTATAAAATCCGATTAGGCATTTGAATGGTAATGAAGTGCACACACACTACCTTTTCTGAAGACTCTTTCTGGCAAATCTCACCCTGGGCCAAGTAATAGCCGAAGTGCAGTTTACCTCTGGTTTGTTCTTTCCTCTCCTTCCGTTGTTCTCATCTCCCTTTTGTGCTCTCTTCCTGCTTTTAGCTCATGAGAGCTCCAGCCCTTACCCCAGGCACTTGTGGCCCCAAGTCGGCCAGGATCACCCACTGAGGTCTTCTCAGGCCTTTCACCCATACTCCAAACCAGATGTTTTAATTCTGTATCCTGTCCCACTGAATCCATGTGCCTCGGGGTCCTTTGAAGAGACACATAATAGTGTGATTATGTACAATATGTCCCCTCCTGGGAACTTGCATGTATCCACCCGCCAGTAGCATGTAAGGCACTGCCTCTGCAGTGATGATCAGAAATTGAATTATACTTTTCAACTTGACTGATGATTATGGGATAACTTCATTGTGTAGAATGTGCTAGGCTGCAACAATGAACACAATGTTGTTATTGTTCTCGAGAATAGTCTAAAGCAGAGGTCAGCAGACTTCGTCTGTAAAGGGCCAGATAATACATTTTAGACTTTGTGGACCATAGGATCTCTGTTGTAGCTCCTCACCTCTGCCACAGAGGTGCACGAGCAGCCATAGACAGTACGTTCATGAACGTGTTCAGTGAAAGTTTATGTACAAAACCAGTTGGTAGGCTGGTTTGAGGCCAAGGCCATAGCTTGCTGCTGCTCCTGCTGCTGCTGGCATGAACTCTTATGTCCTTCTTTTCTGATTTGGCCCTTGCAGAATGGATCCTATAAAACGAGTCACAACAATAAAAGATAGAGATTAAAATAAGGGTCATTTGGTCATAAATGAAGTAGTAACTAGATGTACAGTGTTTTACAGGCAATACGTAAAATATCCATCAAGACTTACCATGTATATTCAGTGGGATCCAGAAATACTGTTTTTAGGAGACAAGAATTCTAGATTTTCATGATGATAAAGAGCTTAACAAAGGTGTTTGGATGAAGAGGAAAAAAAAAATTCTTTCTTTACAGCAAGTGGATCTTTTGTTAAAAAGTACCAAGGATAATCACAACATTGTTGATCAACTATGCTCCCATATAAAGTAAAAAGTTAAAAACAAAAAAACTACCAAGGATAAAGAGTCATCAAAGAAAACACATCTGCACCTATCATTACTTTAAAAACACGTAGATTATTCAAGTGAATAAAATAAAAATTGAAGTTAATGATCATAATCAACTTGAAGTAGCCAGAGGAGATGCTAAAGAAGAAGAATGAGAGGCGAAAGAGGAGGACGTGGATGAATTTATCTGTGGTGCAGGAAGAGAAATAAATATAGACAAGTAGATGATAGATTGATAGCTCATTGCAAAAGCAGCACATGGTAAATGTTACACAAGAATTAGTTTCTGCAATATTAACAGAGAAACTGAAAGTGTCAGTGGATAAAGATAGTGAAGATGTATTTCTTGCTCATATCACAGCCCAGCGAGAATTGAGGGACCTGGGCTCTTTCCATTGGAAGCTGGCCATCTTCCAGTGCCTCATCCACTTATGGTTGCAGCAGGCACATGGGAAAGGGGGAGAAGTTTCATGTACCCTTTCTTAAGCATTGAAACTGGACACAACATTGACCATAGTAACTTACTTTCTATTGTCCAGAACTGGTCTAGTTATAAAGAGGGGTGGAAAATGGGGTTGATGCTCTAGATGTGTGCGAGGAAGAAAGGAAGACCATAGATGCTGGGAGCACTAGAATTCTCTGCCACTGTTGTAAAAATACCAACAGATCCCAGAAACCAACAGTGAAGGTTTCATAGAAAAGGTGATATTTGAGGTGGACCTGGGGAGAAGGGTGGGACTTTTAATGGATGAAATGGGTTTTGCAATTATATGAGCAAGTACACTGGGGTAGAAAAGCCTGGCCTTGGAGTCTAGAATTGTAAATGGTCTCTAGTGGCTGATGTGTAATAGATAAAGTTAACTGCCAGGGACGGAGACTTTTATACTCTAGGCAATTGTGTGCAACTGAAAATTTTTTTAGCAGGCAATTACATGATCACAGCTATGTTTGCCACTAGTAAAAAAATGAACTGAGAAGTTGAGGATAAAAGATTAGAACTAATAGAAAAGATGTGGTCCCCGTATGTCCTTTATTCCAATTTACCTTGTAGACCTTCTGCTCTGTGTGCATGTGTGCTAAGTTGCTTCAATCGTGCCCAATTCTTTGTGACCCTATGGACTATAGTCTGCCAGGCTCCTCTGTCCATGGGATTCTCCAGGCAAGAATACTGGAGTGGGTTGCCATGCCCTCCTTCAAGGGATCTTCCCGACCCAGGAATCAAACCTGAGTCTCTTATATCTCCTGCATTGGCAGGTGTGTTTTTTTTGTTTTTTTTGTTTTTCGCTTTTTTTACCACTAGCACCATCTCTCAAAAAATCTTTGACTGCCTGACTGCTGCATATTACCAGGTCACTGGAGGTGGAGGATAGTGCTGACTGCTTTGTTCTTTGCACTTGTGTACTCTGATCATCTGACTTATCAGATTCCTGCTTCAAGTCTCATTTTCAGGGATATTTCAGCAGTGCTAGAACTGCCTCCATTTTATACTAGTCTGTGATGCAGAGCTTTGAACAAGTCCTTCCCCGGTGTATTCACAGGGTTCTCCAGAGAAACAGAACCAGTGGAATGTATCTGTGAGCATATGTTATGTCTCTCTGTGTGTGTATTACATACACATACATATGTAGAGATTTATTGTAAGAGATTGGGTAACATGATTATAGAGGACGGTAAGTCCCAAGCCCTGCAGGGTGAGTGGGCAAGCTGAGACCTAGAAGAAAGAGCCAGTGGTGTAGCCCTGTCTGAAGGCCGGCAGGATCAAGAACCAGGAAGAGCCAGGGGTTCAGTTTGAATCCAAGGGCAGGAAAAAGCCAGTGTCTCAGTTTGAAGGCAGTCAGGCAGGAAGAATTCTCTCCTACTTAGAGGAAGGTCAGCCTTTTTGTTTAGGCCATCAACAGATTGGATGAGGCCCACCCACATAGGGGCAGTTGCTCAGTGGTAAAGAATCCACCTGCACTTCAGGAGCTGCAGGAGACTCAGATTCAATCCCTGGGTTGGGAAGATGCCCTGGAGGAGGACATGGCAACCCATTCCATAGTCTTGCCTGGAGAGTCCCTTGGACAGAGAACCCTGGTGGGATGCAGTCCATACGTTCACAGACTCAGACATGACTGAAGCGACTGAGCATGCGTGCAAACCCACATACAGGAGGGGTGCAATCTACTTTGTCTGCTGATTTCAATGTTACTATCACTCCAAAACAACTTCACAGAATACCGAGTGTCATGGCACCCTGAGCCCAGTCAAGTTTACACATAAAATTAACCATCAGACCTGGTGTGCGGGCAGGTCAAAGCAGATTGCTACCAGCAGCATTTCTCAAGGACAAAGAGATTATTTCCTTGTTCCATCAATAGAGTCAACTTTCTACTAGTATCTCACTATAACAGATCCATAGCAAGTTTATGGTGTACAGATTAATAATCCTTTTTTTTTTTACTTATTGGTACTTGTTTTTAAATCACTGTTTGAATATGCACTGTCTTATATAATCCTTGTGCTCTTCCAATGAAAGTATTCGTATGCCTACTATGTAGATTTAAAAACCAAAGTTTATAGAAGTTGAGTAGTTTTCCCAAGTTCATACAGCATAACAGGCCATGATTGGAAATATGCAGTTTTGCTTCACAAACCATACTCTTAACCATTATGCATACAATTTTTTCATACATTATTTAATCATTTCTTTGTTGATAAGGGTTAAATAATACTTAAGGCTAAGCTCAATGTGTGATACACAGGAAGATCTCAAAAATCCTCACTTGTTATTAGTTGTAGTATTCTATTTACTTTTCATATAAAATGGACTGAGAAGTAAACAGTTTTTATGGGTAGGAAAACCAGGATTCAGACCCCAGTCTTTTGCTCCCTAGGCCCCAAACTCAGGGTTTTCCAATACAATGGAGATGCAAGAATTTTTTTTTTAAACCTCTACAGTGTCTAAACGGTGAGTAGATATACTGTATCTCATGATTTTTTTAAGTACTTTTTGTCACTGAGGCCAATGCTTAAATCACCATCTAATCCACAGCATTCATTACAGAGTCTTGTTTACAAAAATGTTAAGTCATTTTAAAAAATGGCTTGTTAATCTTCTACAAATCACAAGTAATGAATATGTGTCAGCCTTCTTGAGATGGGAAAACGTAGTTAAGATGCACAGACTTCCCTTGCCAGGGGTTCCCAGCGGGTCACCAGCGTAAAAGCATATTAGCAGGCTACGATTTCTTCATACAGGCTGTATTAGTGCACATATGAGTCCTTCAGTTCTGTATGAGGACTTATTTATTTCATGGTTGGCTTCTGTGTTGGTGAAAATTATGTCTGAGAGATGGACTGAAACAAAACCAGGCACCAAACAGTTCTGCCTCCAGTTCCCTGCAGCTTTACTTGTTCTCTGTTTATAGACCTAGTGCCTCCCACTGACGGATGGGCTGAGAGCGAAGTGCCACCTTCTCCCCAGCCACACCCCGCTCTGGAACTGGGCCTTGAAGATTACAGCCACAGGTACCGATAAAATGATATAGCGTAAATGTGCCCTGTTATGGTTTTTCTGGGAAAACCCAGCAACCTTATTTTACCTCTGTTTCTTTCCAGAATGGAAAGCTCATAGTATCTATAATTCCTTTCCAGTGAAAACTTCTTATAGCTAATATTGACACCTCAGATGGTTCATTTTCACTTCCTGAAATTTGAGATTCCTCATATGTTATTAAAATATATGGGGAAATTGTTGAATCTTTTTTTACCAAGTTAAAAAACTAGAGAGATGGAACTCAAAAAAAAAGTTATATGCGAGGGTATAAAACAAAACTGAGAAGACATAAAGCTCCTTTTTTTAAAATTCGTAATTGGCAAATTCTAAAGGTATCTTAAAAATATATGTTCCAAGAAAGTTAATGGAATCTAAAAATTAAGGCAACAGCATATGTAATCTAAACTATTGAAAAGAATGCCCAATATTATATCCATTCTGTAATAGAAACAAAAAAAATCAATAATGTTTAGACTCACACAAGCATGAGAAAAAGAGATTTACTAAGCATACACACCATTTGACTACTAGAATTCAGAGATTTTGTTCTTCTGATGAGTTTAAAAATCATTAACTTGTCCCTTTGCTATTTGCTATATTTATTATGGCTGTTAAAAATTGGATATTTTATTCCATTGTTGCCCCATGGTAATCCTGTGAGATTTTTTTCATTTATCTTGCAGCAAGGCTGGTTTCATCACTATTATGTTTTTTATTACAATCTGAGAAAAATAAAACAATGCAAGAGTATGGCTACCTCTATTAGCCAAAAGCTTACCTATATTTAGCTATCTCCTATTCCTACATTTCTGAAGTCAAGTATCTTACTCAGACACAATTTCTTGAACTAGACTGATAATCATAATAATGTTCTTCTAGATCAATATCTCTGGGGGTTTCTTGAGCAAAAATCTGGACATATTTGATTTTGCTTGTTTATTTCCATTGCCTGCCTTTAGTCTGAATCAACAATAACAGTTTGGTAGCATTAAAAAGTCCCCTGATGAAAATAATTTCACTCACCTACCTTACTGTTTATCCAGGGTATATGCACAAAACTGCTAGAACAATGCAGAGATAAATCCCATACAAACCTGTCATGATATATTTATAATAAATATTTATTTGGTCTTAGTCCCATTTCTGGCACTGACCCCTAAAAACCTTGAAATTTCCTAAGTATTGAGAGTGATAAAGGTGTCTTATATAAATGAAGTGGCTTTTGGAAGCATCTAAGGAAGGAGACTGGTTGCCAGTGGAGCCAGTCTTGTGCTGAGAGGGTTGGAACTTCAATCCCATCTAGAGAAATGGGCCTTGAATCAGTTGACCATGGCCAATGATTGAATCAGTCTTGCCTTTGTAATGGGGGCTTCCCAGGTGGCACTTGTGGTAAGGAACATACCTCCCACCGCAGAAGACCTAAGAGATGAGGGTTCGATCCTTGAATCAGGAAGATGCCCTGGAGAAGGAAATATCAACCCACTCCAGTATTCTTGCCTGGAGAATCCCATGGACAGAGGAGTCTGGCGGGCTGTGGTTCATAGGGTTGCAGAGAGTCAGACACAACTAAAGTGACTTAGTGTGTAGGCACTCATGTTTTATGAAACCTCCATAAAACCCCAGAATGGCAGGGTTTGGAGACCTTCTGAGCTGGTAAATATGTGGAGATGTGAGGAGAGGGGTGCACTTAAGAGCACAGAAGCTAGGAGCCCCTTCCCAGATACTTTGCCTCCCACAGCTCTACATGAGGCAGTTCCTAAGTTTTATCCTTAAATAAGAAACCAGTGAGCTAGGAAGTAACATGTTTCTCTGAGTTCTGTAAAGTGAAAGTGAAGTCGCTTAGTTCAGTTTAGTCGCTCAGTCGTGTCTGACTCTTTACGGCCTCATGGACTGTAGCCTACCAGGCTCCTCTATCCATGGGATTTTCCAGGCATGAATACCGGAGTGGGTTGCCATTTCCTTCTCCAGGAGCTCTTCCCAACCCAGGGATTGAACCCAGATCTCCCGCATTGTAGGAAGACGCTTTACCATCTGAGCCACCACAGAAGATAGAGTTCTGTAAGCCACACTCAAGTTCTGATCAAACCCAAGGATAGAAAGGAAAGAGGTAGGATGGGCAGTTTAGGTTAGGAAAACCAAATGAGGAGAGAGGGAAAATGCAGTGTGTTCAGTGTCGTGAAACATATAGTATCTGGGAAAGAAGTTATGGCAAGGGCATGGCCAGCCATTCTCCATGAGCACCGTGCTTCTCCAGAGAGCAGTGGAGAAGAACTGAAGGGTTTGAAGGTGGGAGGTGACGATATCACGATACATGAGTACAGTCGTGGAGGATAAATGGATAAGGGAAGCCATAGACAGGGATACTAGTCTGAAACCACCAGCAAGAGAAGAGAGGGGCTTGAAAAAAAGAAAGAGCAGCATAGCTGGAGAAGAAGGGACAAAGTCAAAGAGATTTTTGAAATGGAATGAACAAATCTAAAGCTTTGAATCACTCAATCTCTCTTTCTCTCTCTCTCGCTCTCTCTCTCTCTCTCTCTCTCTCTCTCTCTCTCTCTCTCTCTTTCTCTCTCTCTCTCCCCACCCCCCTGGGATTCTGTGACCTGTACCATCCTACAAGCTGCTGTGTTGCCTAGGTGACCAGCAGCCATGGGGATTTGGATGTGTGAAACTTAGAGTGAAGGAAGCCTTGGAAGGGAGCCAGGAGGGTTCAGCAAATAAGGCTGTCCTATCTTTTAAAAAAAAAAAGAAAAAAGGTAAAAACCCTCTGAAAGGGAAAAGTAGTGCTTTAAGGGATGGAACCAGTCTTATGAAAGAGAAAGCTTCTAATTCGCAAGGAGTGAAAAATTTCATCAGGCTAAATTTGTGCCTGTACTCTGAACCAAAATGAAATCAGGAATTTAAGTAACTTGTTTTTAGTGATATGGGCTTCCCAGGTGGCACTAGTGGTAAAGAACTCACCTGCCAATGCAAGAGATGTAAGAGATGTGGGTTCATTCCCTGGGTTGGAAAGATTCCCTGGAGGAGGGCATGGCAACCCATGTCAATAATTATTTGACAAAAATTGAGAATGTGTCTAAATTAAAATCATATGTGTGTGGGTGTGTATGTATGTATGTATGTACATATATCGGAGAAGGCAATGGCACCCCACTCTAGTACTCTTGCCTGGAAAATCCCATGGACGGAGAAGCCTGGTAGGCTGCAGTCCATGGGGCCACTAAGAGTCGGACACAACTGAGCAACTTCACTTTCACTTTTCACTTTCATGCTTTGGAGAAGGAAATGGCAACCCACTCCAGTGTTCTTGCCTGGAGAATCCCGGGGAGGGGGGAGCCTGGTGGGCTGCCATCTATGGGGTCGCACAGAGTCGGACACGACTGAAGCGACTTAGCAGCAGCAGCATGTACATATATATGAAAGAAATATATTATCTGCCATGATGTCTCAGAAAGAGATTAAGGCAAATCAACAGCAGACAGAATATATTGAATGTGATTAGCTGTTCAGAAAGCACTTGGTTATTCCCTATGTGTTCACAGTTCCTCTCCCTCTTGGTTCTCTCTCAGTTCTGTCTCTCCTTCTGTCTCTCTTCCCATACACGTGACCTACGTCTGCTCCTACTCATAGTAACCAGACACTGAAGATAATCCATGGCCCCCTGAGACTTTAGACACAATTATTTTGGCATGCCCTTCGAAACCTTCCCTTGCCTTTTAATTTCAGATAGTTCCCCTTGAACATTCATGGCAGGTCTTATAGGTCTTTCACATTCCTGATTCGTCACCATGTTTGGGACACTGGTGTATGTTTCATGCTACCCTTATTTATTCATTATGCGGCATCATCTGACATTGACTATCATTTCTCTTTGATAGATTCCCTGGTTGTTCATGCTGAAAACACAGTCTTTATCTAGGATATGCCTTTCGCCTGCTGTCAACTTGCGTCTTCCACTGCAGCCCACTCAGCCATGAGCACATGCTAACTGCTTTCAGAATTAAAATATGTCATATTTTATAGTTAATCATTATGTCACTGTCTCACACCAAAAAATTCCAATATGTAGCATAAAATTACAAACTGTTTTACTATTCTAATGTTATTTTACTAGTCTAAGTTATTTTCCCATTAGTCAATTCAATACTACACACATTCAAGTACAAGTTCATATTAGCTCTAACCCTACCGTGCCTCATATTACACCTCCTTCCTTCCTTCCTTACATATATGCCAATCTGATACCGGCCTAATTTCCATTTTGTACCATGGCAAGAGAGGTCCTTTTATTGAAGGCTTTCAAAGTGTATACTTGTCCATGTTCAAAACAGTGGTAACAGAAGTATATATCATCATGACTAATGTAATGGACATATCCAGGTTTGCCTGTGTTTATGTACATATAGATATATACATGCACATATATGTGAATATATGTTGTATTCATATGTACAAAGCAGCTTTTTATTTCTTTGATCCTCTTTGATGGTATCTCTGCATCTGTACAAAAAATTCACTTTATTTAGACTGATCCTTACTTGATGTTACTATATTGCTGTCTTGTGTTTTCAGTGGAGATGGGGTTAATTGTTTCCCAAGAGTTTGGGAAAATTTGAGTTCTTATTCTTAATTTGACAGATAATGCCTAGCTTGGTAAAGCATTCTAAAACAGTAAAGTGAATTAACCAAAACATTACACAGTTGGGTAGATTCCCATAGTCTGCCTTGAGCAGAGCTCTTTAAATGCAGCGTGATTTCTTTTAATGAGGAATATTCATGTTGTTCTAAATTTCCTCCCAAAAGGTTTTCATTATAACATGTGGCATATGTTTTGATTAACCCTTTAATTTTCTTTTATTTCACAACATGCACCACTCTGTTGAAATTAAAAAAAAAAAAAACTAACCTAAAATGCAAGCTGCATAAGAGTGTGTGTGAAATTGTACTAAGAGGTAAAGGAGGCAGTTCTGTGGAAGCAGGATCAGCAACAACCTGCATCCCAGGCTGGCCACCATTTTAGCCAAAGATCTTGCGGCTCTGGGAAATGTTCAAGTAGCCACAAGCTGGTCCTGACTTCGCCAGTGGCCAGCTGTTGTGACCTTGGAATGTCAGTCTCCTCTTTGGGCCTCAGTGTCTTACCTACAAGATGAAGAATTAGATGAGGTGACTTTAATGACTTCCAACTCTTCAATTCTCTGGTTGCATGAAGGCCATGAGTCTCTCTGACACTAAAACCGTATCATCACAAGAGATCAAAGGATGAAAAACTAAGTGCAAATAAATGTCGGATAACACATTTAAAGGCAAGTGCTTCCAAAACATCAAGGTTCAAAGGAAAGCTCATATTCACCATGGCGTCTCAGAATTCCTCTTTAAAGTGAACTAAAACAATTAAAATATTCTATTATGCCAGGCCAGTCAATAGCACAAATGGATCAGGATTTATGTTTACAGTTAACATGTTTGCCACCATCACTAGATACCCCATCTAATATGTTTGACATCAGTAGCTTTCTTGGCTGAGAATGTAGCCAGACACCAAGAAAGAAGCCAAAGTGGGGAGGCGGGGGAGAAGAAAAGAAAAATCTTTCATAATTCTAAAGAGTAGCTTTAAATTTCTTGAGCAGTTTTCATGAAAAATATACAGTTGTCTCTTGGTATCCATGAGGAATTTGTTCCAGGACTCCCAGGGGTACTAAAATCTGCAGGTGCTCAAGTCCCTGGTATAAAACGGTATTCTGTTTGTATATAGCATCCTCCCATATGCTTCAAACCACTTAATACAATGTAGATGCTATGTAAATAGTTGTCAGAGCATGGGAAGTTCAAATTTTGCTTTTTGAAACTTTCCAGAATATTTTCTTTTCTGAATATTGTTGGTCCCAGGTTGGATGATCCTTACATGCCATGCTGAGGATACAGAGGATAGACTGTAATTTTTTCGCTGAAGAGTTCCTTAGACCCTCATTCAAAGACCAGACGAAGCTACAGAAACAAATGAAATGATTAAAGTTTACTTTTGTAAGCTTTTGTTGAGCTCTTGCTGTATATTAGGCACTATTGTCAGTATTTAATGTATCATCATTTATTTCACCCTTATAACAACTTTATTAAGTAAATTCTATTACGGTCCACTTCTTAAAAAGATTATTTTCTGTTATGGTTGGCTACAGGTTATTGAATATAGTTTCCTGTGCTGTATACACTGTCCATTTTATGCATTAGGCCACCCACCCTGGCATCTCACTCCCAAGCCCATGGCCCTAAACCACCTTACTGTGTGTGTGTGTGTGTGTTAGTTGTCACTCATGTCCGACTCTTTGCAACCCCATGGACTGTAACCCACCAGTCTCCTCTGTCCATGGAATTTTCCAAGCAGGAATACTGGAGTGGGTTGGCATGTCCTTCTCCAGGGGATCTTCCTGACCCAGGGATAGAACTTGGGTCTCCCACATTGCAAGCAGATTCTTGACCATCTAAGCCACCAGGAAAGTCCATAAATCTTATACCACAGTCCTTCTAAATAGGAGAGAAGGGCTTTTAGTTACAAGCCCACAGAAAGTCTGACAAAAACAGAGAAGCCAAAAAAAAAAAAACCAAACTGTAAAAAAAATTAACTTGTAAAACCAAAATTTACAGTCATTTGAAAAGCAAAAGCAGGTCTATTTATTTATCTGAGTATTTCCTAAATGCTCCTACTGTACTTAGTCTGGCCCAGGCCCTAGTCTCCTTATTTTACAAATCGTTTGTAAAATAATCATTTGTAACTCATTTTATCTGATGGCAAAGCGTCTGCTTACAATGCGGCAGACCTGGATTCGATCCCTGGGTCGGGAAGATCCCCTGGAGAAGGGAATGGCAACTCACTCCAGTATTCATGCCTGGAAAATCCCATGGACCAAGGAGCCAGCTGGGCTACAGTCCATGGGGTCACAAAGAGTCAGACACGACTGAGTGACTTCACTTCACTTCACCCATGGGAGATAAGGAGTGTAATTATACCCATTTTATACACACTTAAAAAATTGAAGCACAGAGAGGTTCAGTAACTTGGCTGGGTTCCACAGCTAGTAAGGAACAGAGCCAGGATTTTAAAGCCAGACCTGCTCTGGACTTTGTGCTTTTGAATGCTCTGCTGTGTTACACTACATTACGATAGCAGAGGCTCATTCATTCAGCAGTATTATTATTGCTGCAAGGCAGCATTAAATATGCATGACTAATAAGTTTCAAGAAAGATTGAACCTTTTTTGATATATTTGGTTAAGAAATTGAGATTTCCCAGTACATTTTAAGATTCTCATTCATAATGGTTGAGTTTTTTAGTTGTTATTTTATTGTTTACAGTGTCAAATCCCAACTGTTTGAAAAAATTCAAACTTAGTCCTTTCTGATTTACCAAGAAGACTTCATTTTATTTTTTCCTGTATTTAAGATTAAAGTTGTGTTGAAATGAACTGCCATATTTACTTTCTAAATATATGTACCAAGGGAGAAAGGGCTCTAAGTTAATGTATGAAAAGTATATAAATATAAATTATTTCTAGATCAGGAAATGAGCTATTGTCTGTAATTCCCTTATATAATGCCCTCCATCCTCAAGCAAATAAATAAAATATTCAGCAGAAATAAAATTCTTTGAGATTGAATACAAGTACTAGGAAGTCTATAATGGGCATTTGATGTATCTTGTGTCTAAATTGTCAGCTGTGCTTTTCCTGTTATTTCCTGTTGGTATTATTGATGAGCAGACTATTTGGTCAGCATTAACATTACTTTTAGAAAATAGACCTAAATAAAGTAGAAAACCCAACTACCACAGCCATTAGTCATTCAACAGGATGGTTTTCTCAAAAGGATACAGCCCTTTCACTTGTTTTTTTAAAGGAAGGGTATGCTTAGCCCACAGACCTCTCTTAACCTACATTTAGGCTCAGCTAATATCTAGTGACATCCTTTGAAGCACTAGTGGTTCCCAGGTTCACTTTACCCACTTAAAGTTATATATTGTACAGCAGGATCCCAATTAGCAGAAATCAGTGAAGAGGAAAACATGATATTAGCCAGAGAATACTATGTAAATTGCAGAAGGTGATAAAATGCAGGAAAACAGAGTTGCTACATCTCATAAGAGATACCTGCGGTTCACCAACTGGTTGAAAATGCCTGGTTGGGAGCCACAGAGGGAGTGATGAAGAGCTCTGTTCAAAATGAGAACTGCTGCCTGTAATTTTTTATTTTTTTTTTAAATTCTAAACCTAAATCTGGCGTATGGCTTCTTTCTGCAGCTCTGGGGTGGACTCGGCAGTGTATTTTCCAGATCAGCATATCAACTTTAGATCTGTGACACCAGCCAGGCAGCCTGAATCAATGAATCTGAAAGCCTCAAAGAGCATGGACCTCGGTAAGTGAGGGTGAGGTGATGTCCAGGTCAGCTGTCTAGCCTCAGCCCATCTGTCTTCCTGAATGTCCTGCCTTTGTTTCTTCAACTCCAACCTTAGGGGGCAAGGTCTGCTGAAGCATGGTAAAAGGGATAATAGTCATCCTATCTTTCTGTCTCTTACCACACATTTAACCCTAATTACTCCTTTTTAAAAGAGAGATAAGTGACATTTTTATCAAGTGGGCCATATAGGTCAGAAAAGTAGGAGTATTCCTTCTGGAAGATCTGAATGCAAAGCGTCTTTAACTCACCTGCCTTTGCGTTTGTACTTTCATGTCTGAGGTACCTTTCCATTTCTCGAGTACATCCATGTTGCGGGGCCTGGGAAGATCATGAAGTTCAATGAATCCTCTCCCATAGAGCATCCCATCTCTGTGTGCAGTGTTTGGGGACAGTGGCAGTGAAGAAACTTTATCTCTTTAAATGCCCATCTTCAAATCCATCACCAGGTTTGCCAGATTGAGGGTATCTAAGAACCCAGTTTCATGCCCAGACAACCTCAGTGAGGTTCTGAGTCCTACAGAGAATTTCTGGGAGAGTGTTTGAATCCTACAGAGAATATCTGGGTTAGGTGTTGGTTGCCAGGGCAATCAAGAACTGCTGAAAACTGTATTCCCAGGCTCTAGAATGTGAAACCTTGGAAGATATCTCAGACACCTAAGCACATTACTGCCTTCCCATGGGCCCTTAGAGAGAGAATGATTAGAATAGGGTGCTAGTGCAAAATAAATTTTCAGCAACATATTCACTGATTCCTGAATGCTCAGAGACCAAGCCCTGCCAATTTCCTACCACCCCCACCCCGATGCACATTACATATTTCATTAGTAGCACCAAGAAAATGGAATAATCAAAACTGTGTGTTCCATTTAACAATCTGATAAATAGTGCTTATCTGTTACTCATTTACAAGAGTTCAGAAAAATGTTCAGTCATGATGAAACAAGAAAAATTGATTCTGTTTTCTATAAATGAACTAGATCACTAGGATACATTTGCTCTAATCATCTATAGCAAGACTGATAGAAACCTTAATAAGGAAGCTGTCTTGAGCACTGGTACAAAAGGGATATTTTCTCTCTAGTGTGAACCCCTGACAGACCAAAGGAATAATGCATGACAGTGTCATAGGTTATTACTAATTATGAAAGGAGCAATTTGTTTTTATAGAATGCTTGATAAATATTTCCTGTTCTGTCTTCCCAACTTCTCTATAAAGAAGATGAATGGATAAAAACTGCTCTTAATTTGGGATAAGAAATATATTACTGTTTTCCTCACTTAGTTTAAAAAAAGGAAAAAAGGCCAGTAGTACGGTTTTTAAAAGTCTCTGCAAAAGAAAAAAAAAAAAAAAAAGCAGCCATTTATTTTAAAAAAAAGATATCAGATCTATAAAAATAAAACCTAAACCATGTCCAGAAACTGCATTTCTGTTCAATTTTTTTGTTACTGAAAGCTTTGTTTTTAAACAGTTTTCTCTTTTAGATTGAAATAGCCCTTGCAAAATATGAACAGTTAGCAGCGACCCATTGCATTTTAGAGTACTTATCCCATACATGACAATAATGTTTGTTCAATTTTACATAGTAGGGCAAAGGTTATGAGTTATTTTCTTTAGGACATGGGTATCAAATTAAAGGCATTGACTTAAATGCACTATACAGCACAAGTGGCAAACTATGCTATGAAAACATTTTTAAACTAATTATGAAAGTTTGGTCCCTTCCAGGAAATGCCAAATCAAACCTAACAGTCTCTCAGCGAGCTCTGAGGTCAATATTCTAGGGCCATTCTGAACCCCTATTCCCAGAACAATTGAGTGAGCTCAATAAATATGTGATTTTTCTCAATGAATAAACTTAGATGATACCAGAAAGGTAAACATTTGGAAGTGCCTTCCTTGTTTGATTAGATGAAAAAGATACTGTAAGTAGTTTAGCTTTCCATATATAGCACTGGGCCAATGTAAAGAATTCATGTATTTGCTAAAAAGGTTGGTGACTGTACTTAGAGGGATAATCCTCCGAGCAGGGTCAAGATCCATTCTTCAGTTTTTCTTTTTTTTTTTTTTAATTGAGGTATTTAGGCTGAATAGCAAATTAGTGCTATTTGATTATATTTGACCTAGAAAAACAGCAATTTTATATGACTCAAAATAGAAGATAAACCTCCTACTTATTGCATAATTTATGTTGAATATTCCTCCTTTAGAAAATCTTTAAACATCTTCAAAGACTAATAGACCTCATTGGTACCTTCCTTTTTTTTTTTTTTTTTGGTTTCACTTTTGCTAGTGAGTCTAATCCAGTTTTTTAATTTGCATATTATGTTCAAATTATTTTAAAGGTGAATGACTTCCATTTGTTTATTTTCACTTATGTTTTTAAAGACAGTTCTTACTGTGAAAAATAAAACCACCTCATTCCCATCTCTTTCTTTTTTCACAAGATACAAACATATTTTAAAATACTTTGCTAGCTATTTACTATCCATCTATGTTCAAACATCTCTGTCACACATTGTGTTTCTTTATGCTAATTGTATGGAACCAAAGCAAAAACAATACCCAGCTGTGGATGTGGCTGGTGATAGAGCAAGGTCCAATCTGTAAAGAGCAATATTGCATAGGAACCTGGAATGTCACGTCCATGAATCAAGGCAAATTGGAAGTGGTCAAACAAGAGATGGCAAGAGTGAACGTCAACATTCTAGGAATCAGCGAACTAAAATGGACTGGAATGGGTGAATTTAACTCAGATGACCATTATATCTACTATTGCGGGCAGGAATCCCTCAGAAGAAATGGAGTAGCCATCATGGTCAACAAAAGAGTCCAAAATGCAGTACTTGGATGCAATCTCAAAAACGACAGAATGACCTCTGTTCATTTCCAAGGCAAACCATTCAATATCACAGTAATCCAAGTCTAAGCCCCAACCAGTAATGCTGAAGAAGCTGAAGTTGAATGGTTCTATGAAGACCTACAAGACCTTTTAGAACTAACACCCAAGAAAAGGGGACTGGAATGCAAAAGTAGGAAGTCAGAAACACCTGGAGTAACAGGCAAATTGGGCCTTGGAATGTGGAATGAAGAAGGGCAAAGACTAATAGAGTTTTGCCAAGAAAATGTGCTGGTCATAGCAAACACCCTCTTCCAACAACACAAGAGAAGACTCTACACATGGACATCACCAGATGGTCAACACCAAAATCAGATTGATTATATTCTTTGCAGCCAAAGATGGAGAAGCTCTATACAGTCAACAAAAACAAGACCAGGAGCTGACTGTGACTTAGATCATGAACTCCTTATTATCAAATTCAGACTTAAATTGAAGAAAGTAGGGAAAACCGCTAGACCATTCAGGTATGACCTAAATCAAATCCCTTATGATTATACAGTGGAAGTGAGAAATAGATTGAAGGGCCTAGATCTGATAGATAGAGTGCCTGATGACCTATGGAATGAGGTTCGTGACATTGTACAGAAGACAGGGATCAAGACCATCCCCATGGGAAAAAAATGCAAAAAAGCAAAATGGCTGTCTGAGGAGCCCTTACAAATAGCTGTGAAAAGAAGAGAAGTGAAAAGCAAAGGAGAAAGGGAAAGATATAAGCATCTAAATGCAGAGTTCCAAAGAATAGCAAGAAGAGATAAGAAAGCCTTCTTCAGCAATCAGTGCAAAGAAATAGAGGAAAAGAACAGAATGGGAAAGACTAGAGATCTCTTCAAGAAAATTAGAGATACCAAGGGAACATTTCTTGCAAAGGTGGGCTCAATAAAGGACAGAAATGGTATGGACCAAACAGAAGCAGAAGATATTAAGAAGAGGTGGCAAGAATACACAGAACTGTACTAAAAAGATCTTCAAGACCAAGATAATCACGATGGTATGATCACTCATCTAGAGCCACACATCCTGGAATGTGAAGTCAAGTGGGCCTTAGAAAGCATCACTACGAACAAAGCTAGTGGAGGTGATGAAATTCCAGTTGAGCTATTTCAAATCCTGAAAGATGATGCTGTGAAAGTGCTGCACTCAATATGCCAGCAAATTTGGAAGACTCAGCAGTGGCCACAGGACTGGAAAAGGGCAGTTTTCATTCCAATTCCAAAGAAAGGCAATGCCAAAGAATGCTCAAACTACTGTACAATTGCACTCATCTCACATGCTAGTAAAGTAATGCTCAAAATTCTCCAAGCCAGGCTTCAGCAATATGTGAACTTCCTGATGTTCAAGCTGGTTTTAGAAAAGGCAGAGGAACCAGAGATCAAATTGCCAACATCCACTGGATCATGGAAAAAGCAAGAGAGTTCCAGAAAAACATCGATTTCTGCTTTATTGTCTATGCCAGCAGCTTTGACTGTGTGGATCACAATAAACTGTGGAAAATTCTTCAAGAGATGGGAATACTAGACCACCTGACCTGCCTCTTGAGAAATCTGTATGCAGGCCAGGAAGCAACAGTTAGAACTGGATATGGAACAACAGACTGGTTCCAAATAGGAAAAGGAGTACGTCAAGGCTGTATATCGTCACCCTGCTTATTTAACTTCTATGCAGAGTACATTATGAGAGACACTGGACTGGAAGAAACACAAGCTGGAATCAAGACTGCCGGGAGAAATATCAATAACCTCAGATACGCAGATGACACCACCCTTATGGCAGAAAGTGAAGAGGATCTAAAATCCTCTTGATGAAAGTGGAAGAGGAGAGTGAAAAATTTGGCTTAAAACTCAAAATTCATAAAACGAAGATCATGGCATCCGGTCCCATCACTTCATGGGAAATAGATGGGGAAACAGTGGAAACAGTGTCAGACTTTCTTTTTTTGGGCTCCAAAATCACTGCAGATGGTGATTGCAGCCATGAAATTAAAAGACACCTACTCCTTGGAAGAAAAGTTATGACCAACCTAGATAGTATATTCAAAAGCAGAGACATTACTTTGCCAACTAAGGTCCGTCTAGTCAAGGCTATGGTTTTTCCAGTGGTCATGTATGGATGTGAGAGCTGGACTGTGAAGAAGGCTGAGCGCCGAAGAATTGATGCTTTTGAACTGTGGTGTTGGAGAAGACTCTTGAGAGTCCCTTGGACTTCAAGGAGATCCAACCGGTCCATTCTAAAGATCAGCCCTGGGATTTCTTTGGAAGGAATGATGCTAAAGCTGAAACTCCAGTACTTTGGCCACCTCTTGTGAAGAGTTGACTCATTAGAAAAGACTCTGATGCTGGGAGGGATTGGGGGCAGGAGGAGAAGGGGACAACAGAGGATGAGATGGCTGGATGGCATCACTGACTCGATGGACGTGAGTCTGTGTGAACTCCAGGAGTTGGTGATGGACAAGGAGGCCTGGCGTGCTGTGATTCATGGGGTCGCAAAGAGTCGGACACGACTGAGCAACTGAACTGAACTGGTGTTGTATGAAGGACTCTTACTTTTCCCTTTTTGATTAAATTTGGGCTTAATTTATAGTTGGGATTTTTGGTTTGGGTGAGCAGGCTTGGTTCATTTGAATTTCTTATTCTGTGATATGTTTATTCATATTCTTTGCCAAAAATGTTTGCATTTGTTAATTTTTTTCATCTTTTAGAATATTATTATATATGTTGTAAATAACTTTTTCCAATCTATTATTCGTCTTCTTAGTTTGATCATGGTATCCTTTACTATAAAAGATGTTTTATTCTTATATAGTCAGACACGACTCTATAGGCTCTATACAAGAGTCTATAAGAGTCTCTACCTTTTGAAGGTAGAAATGAGTGACTTCACTTTCACTTTTCACTTTCATGAATTGGAAAAGGAAATGCCAACCCACTCCAGTGTTCTTGCCTGGAAAATCCCAGGGACTGGGGAGCCTGGTGGGCTGCCGTCTATGGGGTCGCACAGAGTCGGACATGACTGAAGCGACATCGCAGTGCAGTAGCAGCTCATCAAAAAATTAAAGAGGAGTGCTTCTATTGTGTTCGTGTGCCCATTAATTATGAAGTTTGCTATTGGTTCCTGGTAGAAATGTTTTTATCAGTTTGAATGTTTCTTTGTATTCCTAGCTTCTTGAAAAGTTCTTTATTTGCTCACGTTGTTTAATCAGGAATGGATATTGAATTTTATTAAGTGATTTTAAGGATCTATATCGGATGATTGTGTGTAGTTCATTCTTTATGACTATAGTGAGTTATAATAATAGATTTCCCAATATTAAATCTTTGATTTTTCTGAATGACTACATTTTTCTCTGTATTTGAAGAAGGTAGAAATGAGTAACACATTTTATCTATGTGATCTAAAATGTAGGTGTAAGACCCTGATTATAATTTTATTCGGTGGTGTTAATTCCTATATACTTAAAGGTATAGTTTTTTTTTTTTTTTTAGGCCATTCTCCCTCAGTATTTGTGGATACTTTTCTGGCATGCATGTGGCCACATTTAAGTCAGATCAGAAAGGATTCAAATGATGAATAAAAGGAATTTATTTTTAAGTAATTAGTTGTAACTATGCTTATTCAAAGGGGTTAGGGTGTCATTTTCTGGGTTTTCCAGAAAATCAATCTTTTTCTACTAATTGTAGACTTTCCTCTATTTATTTAAATTACCAGAATTACTATGTTCAGTCTGGATCCCTTTAATTTGTTCGTAATTGAGCTTGTGTGGGTGTTGAGTTGGAAGCTCTCAGGAGCTGAATAACACAGCTGCCTCTTTGGCCTTTGGCATAGGGTTTTCCCCCCGAAGAGCTGCCCTCATTGGCAGGGCGCCAGAGAGTCATATTCAAAGACTTTTTGATGAAGTACAAACATCTTTCACATCCAGGCCTGGTGTTTTATGACCCTGTAATAGTATTGAAGAATTAGTCTAAATTATTCAAGGAATAATTTTTGTTCCACTCCCTGACCGACTCTACAGCCCAATTCAAAGTTAAGTTTCAAATGCTATTTCCCACAAGATTTTCTTTTTCCTAAGCATTTTCTCTCCTGTTTCAAATTGGCCTCCTCCTCCCATTTCAGAGGAGTGTTCTGTAACACAGTAAGAGGAAGGCTGAGGGCAGTGCAGATGGAAGATACTGACCAGCTGTCCTGCCTCTGTTCAATGAGAGGAAATGAGCTTCAAGTGATGCATGAGGCATTCAAATGAAATTTTAGGAAGTTTCCTGACAATGAAGGTTGTTAACATTCCATGTCTCACAGTCTCTTAAAACAGTGCAAGTGTCTTGAATGACTTGTCCCTAAAATCAAGACGATAGATAAATCGGCTGATTTTCTTTCAAGAGCTGTGATTCAGAATTTAATTTTCTGTTACTTGCTTGCTGGAAATTTGTATTAAGGTAGAAGTACTGGTAGACATTCACAGTCAAAGTAAATTCTTAATCGACTGATTTCTCAAATCAACAAAAGATTTGGGTCAACTTTTGAATATAACCCTTGCATACACAAAAGACATTCCTCTCAGAACAGTCCGGTATCTCTAATATCCAATGGAAAGGGGGCATGAAAAAAGTTAATTAAACCCATTCCACTGTTCTAATACTTTCTTTTTAATTTTTTTGTACATTAAGGAACTTTCATATGCATTCCCAGAAATAAGACAAAAATCCTGAACATTGAATATATAGAAGAATTTTCATAAAACTACACTCTGATAACTGAGACTGATTTATCAATTAATATATATCATATAATACCATATGATATTTTAACATTTTTAATATGTTTTTATTTATATCAATGGATCTTCTTTATTGTTCATCAATAAGTGATACCTCTGAATTTGGTGAAAGCTGAATTGAGTACCACTATTTAAAATATAACGTTGACTTATTAAAAACAACAACAACCACCTGGTTGGTAAAGAAAAATTAATGGTAATACTAAAAGAATCTACTATCTGTAATAAATGAGGAAGAGCTCAAGGACATAATCAGATATATTCCCTAAGCTTTAGGAAATCAAAATGAAGGAATTACAGAGAAAATTTGCTTATTCATTGCACAAATGTTTCTTGAGTGCCTCCTGTGTGCCAGGAAGTGCATTAAATACTGAGGATTCGGCAGTGAGAAAAATGGAACTTGATGTGGGCACCCATGAAAACCCTAACAAGAAAGGGAAACTGAAGAGCGGAGATTCCCAGAAAGAAGTACTGACATGATGATGATGACTTATCTCAGGGAGAAGAAATGAGAGAGGCACCTGAAGCGCTCGTGTGGCTGCTCTAAGAGTTAACTGAAAGCCTTGGCCAGGTGGAGAAGAGAAAAGTGAAAAAGCGAAAGTCACTCAGTTGTGTCCGACTCTTTGTGACCCCATGGACAGTTCATGGAACTCTCCAGGCCAGAATACTGGAGTGATAGCCTTTCCCTTCTCCAGGGGATCTTCCCAACCCAGGGATCAAACCCAGGTCTCCCACATTGCAGGCAGATTCTTTACCAGCTGAGCCACAAGGGAAGCCCAGAGAAGAGAAAGAGAGAAGCAAATGGTGTGGGGGAAAAAAAAAAGGTGACAACAGTCTTAAAAGAAGCAATGTAGAAAGAGCTAAACAGCTGCACACAATGAGGCTTGCAAAACCTTTAGGAGTTAGACAGCTATTTTTAGAACACGAAAAACGAATTGTGGTGGCCCATTGTTTAGAGCAGGTAACAGCTGTCAGGTAGAAAGCAGAGCTACCCAGTTCCTGTGTTAATTTTATCTTCATGCACACAGAGTATGATGTTCAAACATAGCTGCCAGCATGCAGAAGTCTGGATGGTTTGCCTCCCTGTGCACTAAGGGGCTTGGGATTATAGAGCCACCATCCCTTATCATTAGAAAGGAAGAGTGGGCCTCACACTGGAGGGCAGGAAGCAAATTACCAATTTTCGACAAAGATGATGAATTCCAGAAACAACTGGTGAAACTAGTGATCTCAATGCTAATTCTCGGAGGATTTCTCTTTGTAAAACAAAAAGAAAGAAAACAAGAAGTGGCCATTAGCCACCTGCAGAGGAGTCTCTGAAGCAACTGGTGTCTCCTTTCCCTTTTGATGGGATTTCTAGATTGATAATCATGGGAATAGTATGAATACAGTTTACATTGATTTTAGTAAAAGTATTTCCATTTGTTTTCTGATTAAGACTTTTACCAAATTACACACTAAGGTAATAGCATTAGGATGCCCCCTTCCCAAAATGTGCTAATTGAGACTCATTATCACTCTGAAAGGAATTAAATAATGTATCCTATAAGACTCTGTACTTGGCCCTTCTTGTTATATTCTAACAAAACAACAGAATTTGATGAAGATTGGGTAGATATAACTTGGATGAAGACATGAAAGGCATTCTTATCAAATTGTTAATAAATGTTGTCTCAGAGAATTAAGTAATATGTTAGATTGACAGAATGAGCATTCAAGTGATTTATTTAGAATTGAAGATGGGATTTATCTAATAATGATTAATTAATTGAATAGGCATTGTTGGATGCTTTCTATGTGCCAGGCAATCAGCTAGGTGAAGACGATAAAGTCTCTACTCTTATGGTATTGCCATTCTTGTTGGGTAAATAGGTGATAAAGTTGCATAGCAGTAAATAATAAAATTTCAGATAGAGATGATTTCTCTGAAGCCAAATTCAAGTACTGATGAAGACTGAGAGAGAAGCCTATTTTAGACACAGTGGTGAAAGATAAAGGCAATGTCTTGAAGTTGGGTTAAAAGAAATCAGCTGTACAAGTATAGAGTTTAGGAGACCTGGGATAATAGCAGTGACTGAAGATGTTCCTGGATTTTGTCTCTTACCGGACATGACCACCTCCAAAGCTCCTTCCATGTTATCAGGTCAAGGACAATAGCAGACCCACTATACACCGGCTTGGCCATAACCCACCTAGAGTGCTGTATTTAATTCTGGCAACAATATTTTAATAGAGACGAAAACAGTGTAGAACACATCCAGATACTGATGAGAGGCCTCGAAATTTTTCATGTCTGATGAAAAATAGTTGAAAGAAATAAAACTACTTTGCCTAAAAGGTAGGTGACTTAAGAGACATATGAGACTTCTCCTTAGATATTTTAATGACTAACATTAAAAAAACTCAAATCTGTTTAAAATTTGAATCTGCCCCTGAAATGTATCAAACAATGATAGCGACAATCAGTTACATCAAGTTTACAAGCTTTGAAATCTAGAAAGCTAATAATGATGGAAAATTAATTCTGGTTTGTGGCATGTTTGGTATGCAAGGAAAGAATAGATATTTAAATTGAAATGACTCACAAAGACTGAGAATCAAAATTCATCAGGAAAATGGAAAAGGAATCACTATGTATTTTTCATTTTTAGATAGAAGTTTTTTTTTGTTTGTTTAAGTTAGTCTACCTTAATATGTTTATATAATTAAAGTAACCACACAGGTTATAACTGAAGTAGGGTGACTAGATGAAAACAAGCTAAATGAGTTTAGAGAAATTATGTATCAGGACTCACTCAGGCTGAATTCTTCTCTGATAAAAAAAGAGAAATAGGTAAAACTTTGAATAACTGACCTTGCACATCCAAACACAGGCCTCTTTCAAAACATTAAGGAAAACCAACATTTATTGACTAAAACACATAAGTAAATTTTAGACAATTGCACATTTAAAACTGAAAATAAATTGTGGAATAGTATAAATATTAACTAAATTATAGTGATATAGATCCATTTTCTTTACCTTTAATTGAACTAGATCATTATATTTGATGTAGCAGAATCATGCAGAGTCTGTTTTAAATTAACTAGAAAAACTATTGCAGTTGGAAGTGAAGGTACAAAAATACTTCTCTCTGTGAAGGACCTTTTTCCTTGCCCTGTAATTCCATAGATAGCTCTTCTTAAATTGAAGGGGTTAATTTACAATGTTGTACTAGTTTCAAGGGTATAGCAGAGTAATTCAGTTATATATAGATACATATATATTCTTTTACAGATTCTTTTCCATATGGATTCTTTTTTTTCTTGCCTTTTAAATTTATGAATCCTAAGAAATATGTTTTCAAGAACTGCATTTTCAAGACAAATTTAATTTCATGTCCATTATTACTATTAACTGCCAAAGAATGTCTTTTGTGTAGAAATTGTATGCGTATACTACTTTGTATGTTGTAGGCTTGTCTGGAAGTTGGGGCACTTTCCACAACTTTCCATTCTCATACTCTGTCTGATGAATGAATGCTGGTGAATACCTTAAACACAGTTGCTTTCATTTACCACTTATTGAATGAATAAGAGGCACGAGTCTCTCATAACTCCCCATCTGGGAACGAAAACCAGCCTTCAAAGCAAGGACCATCCGTTGTATGTAAGAACAGTTAACATAGTGCCTAGAAAATCAGACATTCAGTGATGTTGTTAGTCATAGCAGCAGTCATGGAGAGGGTAATTTTGGTAGTGGGATTAGAGGTGAGCCTCTTCATCTTCTATGCATATTTTTTGTAATTGGTAACTCACTTCAGCTGTCAGTATAAGTAAATTCTCCACAAGTCAATATTGTGAAATACTGCAGGAAAGGTTGTATATAATCTTGTATCAGTTCAGTTCAGTTCAGTCGCTCAGTCATGTCTGACTCTTTGCAACCCCATGAATCGCAGCACGCCAGGCCTCCCTGTCCATCACCAACTCCCGGAGTTCACTCAGACTCACGTCCATTGAGTCAGTGATGCCATCCAGCCATCTCATTCTCTGTCATCCCCTTTTCCTCCTGTCCCCGATCCCTCCCAGCATCAGAGTCTCTTCCAACGAGTCAACTCTTCGCATGAGGTTGCCAAAGTACTGGAGTATAGATTCTTAATTCAGTCTTTGAATCACACATGGTTTCAATTATTACCATGGTTTTCCACTAAGATTAGGTTTTCTTAAGCTGGGGTATTGTGTAATAGCATATATAGATAGAATAAAAATTTAGTGTCAGAAAGAGAAACCCATGTCTTTGTTTTCCTACAAGAAATATGAAGAAAACTATAAAATTTGTAAATGTTTCTAAATGAACCTTAACCAGTGACGTTAGGCCAGTAACAAACCCATGTAGATCATTCTTACATTAGACTCTGTATATTTAGAGCATTATTTATGCTCTGATGGGAAATCCTGATCAGTGTAGAAACTGCCTCATCCTTTAGACCAGAAATATTCTGCGTGTATGTGAAAGTCATTCAGTTGCGTCCAACCCCTTGTGACCCCATGGACTTTTTCAGGCAAAAGTACTGGAGTGGGTTGCCATTTCCTTCTCTAGAGGATCTTTCAAACCCAGGGATCGAACCCAAGTCTCCTGCATCGCGAGTAGATCCTTTACTAACTGGGCGACAAGGGAAGCCCAAGGATGCCAGAGTGGGTAGCCTATCTCTTCGCCAGGAGATCTTCCTGACCCAGGAATTAAACTGGGGTCTCCTGCATTGCAGGCAGATTCTTTACCAGCTGAACTTCCAGGGAACTACCTTCAAAAGGTAGCTACCTTCCTACCGTAAGTGAGGAAACTGAGGCATTCATGCTAAGTCACTTCAGTCATGTCCAACTCTTTGCATCCTATGGACTGTAGCCCACCAGGCTCCTCTGTCCATGGGATTTTTCAGGCAAGAACCTGGAGTGGATTGCTATTCCCTTCTCCAGGGGACCTTCCCAACCCAGAAATCGAACGCAGGCCTCTTATGTTTCCTGCATTAGCAGATGGATTCTTTACCACTAGCACCTTCTGGGCCAATCTTAAAAATTGGATTAATACATGAAGTACTTTCTTCTTTATATTTTGCACCTCGGTTGAGGCTCTACATCTCAGATACTAAGCATTTTAAATAAGGCCAAATATAAGCCTTTCTTTCCCACTTGCTTTTGTTTACTAAACCATTGTTCACATTTAAATGAAATTCTGTGTTCCTTTTTAAAAGAGCTTTTGTACTAATATAAGAGCATCTTCATAAAATATGAAGCCAAGGAAGCTATTCAAGGCTAAATGAAATACTTAAATTTTCTTTGCAAATATAGACCATTTTAGTTGTTTTGAAGTGAGAGTTCCATTATCCAAAAATATATGTCAATATATAAATATAGCATAATAAAATATATGATATAATAAGTACATGTTCATGAAGTTTGACAATTTTATAGTTGTCTCTTCCAAATGATATTATATTTAGATAAGTGTAAGATTCATGATATCTATAATGATAAATAGTTGTTATTGGCACTACTTTATACATAGATTAAAACTACTGTAGGAAGGTACAGCTATCTCATTTTTTTTAATTTACTCAAATTTAGGCTTATTTTATTTTACTTATTTATTTTAATTGGAGGTTTAGCTATCTCATTTTTAAGTGCAGAAGTTTCAGTTTGTTCTTTAAAAAGTGAAATTTCTTTGGTCTTGCTTATTTCTTTTCTTATACATAGATATTCATATTTTTATATTTCAGTTTTTCCCTAAAGTGATTGTACTCAGCATATGCTTTTAAATGTGGGTCCTGTAAGAATAATCTAGCGTAAATATTATTCTCTGTGTCTTTGCTTCTATAATATATCTTTT
The DNA here is from genome assembly GCF_032405125.1 of Capricornis sumatraensis. Classification (NCBI taxonomy): domain Eukaryota; kingdom Metazoa; phylum Chordata; class Mammalia; order Artiodactyla; family Bovidae; genus Capricornis; species Capricornis sumatraensis. Next base: position 138,003,128 of record NC_091071.1, read on the forward strand.
AATTTTAAATCTTGCTGTTGAATAAATGTAGCCTGATTTATTTGCCTGATATTGTTTCATTTGGTCACAAGAGTTGTTTCTAATTTTTTGCTCTTATAAATGGCAATGCATTGACCATACCACTGCATAAACCTTTATAAGTAATCATAATTGTTTTATCATTGTAAATTTTGATATGTATAATCCTTTGGCCAAATTTGTATAAAGACTTAAGGTTTTTTGGTATATGTGACCAGCTACCCTCCATAAAGGAAATTTCACTCTTACATGAAAGAATCTGAATATCATCATTTTTATTTCATTTTGCCAATTTTATAGGCTCAACAGGAGTATTTTTATTTCACTTTTAAAATTACCACTGTGGCTAAACATTTTTCATAGATTTATTTATTGGATATTTTCTATTGTGAATCATCTGAGCATTTCCTCTGTAAGGCTGAAAATTTCTGAATTAAATATCACTTTTTGAAAGTAAAATGTTATTCTGCATTAAAGGCCAAATCTCAACTCTTGCTTGAGGCAGGAAATAGATATTTTGTTTTTGCTTCCCTAAAGCTAAGAATGTTTCTGGCTCCAAAGTACACATTAATTACTTCATGTGTATCTTTCATTAAATGACTAGAAAATATCTAGATAAACACAAATCAGAGGCAGAGTCAGAACTTGGACTTACTTATGGCAAGAACTTAATCTAGGGTTTGTCAGTTAATCTTACTAAAATAATTTATTTTTGGCCCTCCACTGGAACACTAAAACTTCTGTACCTTGTATATAGTAGCTTTGGATGCTTTAGAAATCATTAGTACAAGGGTTGTGCCACCAGAAACACCTATTGTGTTTTTATAAGACAAAGAAGTTATCCGGTGCTTGAAAATATAATTTCAGTCCCATGAAAACTTTATCCATCCATCTCTTCCTTCCTTCAACAAATATTTATCAAGTGCTTTCTCTGTGCCACGTACTATTCTAAATAATTGAGACTTATCAATGACAACAGACAACAATATCTTATTTCTGTAGATTACCCTTAGAGAAAATAATCTCATGAACACAGTTTGAGAGATTAAGGATATAAACAGTAATAATAAGTGAACACGGGCTTCCCAGGTAGCACTAATGGTAAAGAACCTACCTGCCAATGCAGGAGACTTAAGAGACATGGGTTTGATCCCTGGGTCAGAAAGATCCCCTGGAGGAGGGCATAACAGCTCACTTCAGTATTCTTGCCTGAAGAATCCCATGGACAGAGGAGCTTGGAGGGCTACAGCCTGTAGGGTTGCAAAGAGTCAGACATGATTGAAGAAACTTAGCATGCAAACATGATAAGTGAATATACACCAGAAAGATATACAGTATAAAAACATAGACATCTACAAATTGTGGAGAGAAGGAATATGACTGGAAAGGCTAATGTTTCAATCCCCACTTGGTTTCTAGTGTTCATAAGAAAAGGTTACTAGGAGCTCTACCCAATGAAAGTATTAAAATTAAAGCAAAAATTGAAATAGAAATCAAATTGGAAATTGACTAATCATGAGTGATGATTTCAAGTGAGCTGAGAATAGCTAATCTACTCTCTGCTGATCAAAGAACTAACTGACATAATCCCCAAGCACATCAGAACTGTCCTGAAAGAACTGTGAAACCTGCAAAGGTTCCAGCTGATGGGTTAAAAGTAGAACAAGCGTATACCAAGGAATTGGAAAACATTTAGCCCTTTTTCTAAATTTGGAAAGAAATACAGTAACACCCAAATTGAGTGAAAAATTAGTTACAGCAAAGATTTCCTATTTCCCTCTTTCATAAATCAGTAGATTCCAGGTAAATAATCTTAGTGTTTTCTGTTTTTCTTCCCCCTCTAGAGGAAAATATTTAGTGGAAAGGTCCTCGAACTATAGACAAATAATGAAGCCATATTAAAGATTAAAGAATGTGTTTGTCAATATAAAAATAAGGGAACATAAAATTTAATCGAAACTGGATGTGTTGAATGTCTTAGTAGTGACTTGAATGATATATTAAAGAATGACCAAACAGGTTTAGAAAATTCTGAGTTAAGCAGCTTTCTAAAATACACAATTGTTCACAACCTTAATGTGATTGATACACATTGCTGGGCACTGAAGGGTCCCCACAATTCTTCCGTGGTAACTCAGATGGTAAAGAATCTGCCTGCAATATGGGAGACTCAGGTTTGATTCCTGGGTTGGTAAGATCCCCCGGAGAAAGGAATGGCAACCCATTCCAGTGTTCTTGCCTGGAGAGCTACAGTCCATTGGGTCACAAAGAATCGGACCTGACTGAGTAACTAACACACACACCCACACACACACACACACACACACACACATACCCTTTCAAGATTTAATAATGTGCAAGAATCGGACATGACTGAGTGACTAACACACACACACACACAGACACACACACACCCCTTCAAGATTTAATAATATGCAAGAATCGGACATGACTGAGTGACTAACACACACACACACACACACACCCCTTCAAGATTTAATAATGTGCAAGAATCGGACATGACTGAGTGACTAACACATACACACACACACACACCCCTTCAAGATTTAATAATGTGCAGCATCTTCCAAACTCATTGGATCACAGAAACCTTGGGTACAGACCATCTCACAGGACTAGATCTCTGTCTAATGTTCTTTGGCAGAAGAGTTGTGTTTGTGAGGTTGAAAGGTGATGTGCAAGACCCAGAGTAGAGTGAGGAAAGAAAGAATTGCCAAGAAGCTTGGACGTGTGATCAGTGCTGTGAAGCAGTATGCAATCTAGGAGAGAATCTCCAGGGTAGAGAAGTGTCTTCAGTTACTAAGCAAGCAGGAATTAACTGCAGAGCAGCATGAAAGAACAGGCTATAACTAAGCACGAATTAATAATGAATTCTGATGACAGGATGTGGCTGACTGCATGCAATGTACCTCAGAAGGAATAACACATGTTTGCTAAAATAACATCTCATACATTGCTGGAGGCCTGTCTATCCAGTTGCCAGAAGGTGTTGACTTTCCTTTAGTCCTAGTAGAAAGACCACATTCTTCAGCCTGATATTCAGGGTTGTGATTAATACCTATTAATCTCAAATATAAGGACAAAAAAAAAAAAACAGTAATATCTGTTATGGTAATGGTAGTAACTAATGTTTTTGAGTACTTGCTCTATGCAAGGCATGTTTTTTTTCATGGCAGTTCTATAGCCATTTTATAGACGAGTGTAACAGGCCTTAGAATGATCAACTTCTGTAAGGTGTCACAGCTGGTAAGCAATGAAGCCAGGATTTGAACTCGGTCACACTTAACTTGGATGCCTGGGCTCTAAACCATTAGGCCTTTCTTTGCAAGTGAGACTTATTAATTTTCCATTCTCAATTCTAAAAATAGAAGACTCATCATTCTCTCTTCTTTCCTATTTAAAATTTAACTTTCATTCAGGACCCACTCAACTCTCGCCTGCTCCAGAGAGCTGTCATTTTTTCCCCTAACTCTTTCTCTGAATTCTTAAAGCAATTACTTTTGGTATCACCAGTTTTAGCACAGAATCATATACCCTTTTGGGTACCTAGTGAGTAACACCAGTCCATTCTAAAGGAGATCATCCCGGGGATTTCTTTGAAAGGAATGATGCTAAAGCTGAAACTCCAGTACTTTGGCCACCTCATGCGAAGAGTTGACTCATTGGAGAAGACTTTGATGCTGGGAGGGATTGGGGGCAGGAAGAGAAGGGGACGACCGAGGATGAGATGGCTGGAGGGCATCACTGACTCCATGGACGCGAGTCTGAGTGAACTCCGGGAGTTGGTGATAGACAGGGAGGCCTGGTGTGCTGCGATTCATGGGGTCACAAAGAGTCGGACACGACTGAGCAACTGAACTGAACTGAACTGAGTAAAAACTTTTTCCCACTCTAATCAGATTGCAAGCCTTTGAAGGGTCATAGCTTATACATCTTTGGCTTCCTCCTCACCACTTAGAGCATGTAGTTGTGGAGTAAATCCAAGATGGATGATGTAGATGGATAGCATTAGAGAAATCTGGCTGCAACCTCAGAAACACATTGATCTCCATGATTGATTTGACTGATCTTACAAAATAGGCAGGTTCACCTTTCCTACATCAAAAGATTGAATGAATGGATGAATGAAAGTACAAATGAATACTTCAAGTATAAATGAATAAAAGTGCAAATAAATGTTTGATTTGAGTAGCACAATAGAATAGGGATAAAAATATTTTAGGAGAGTGTAGAATATAGCATTCTATATTCACTTTCACTTACCCAAACTAGTCTTTCTCACTCGAAAGTGCTTGGAGAAGTTTCATTATAATGAACAGATTTAAGAAAAAGAGTCAAATGCAGAAAATACAGAAGGGCCAAGGGCTTTAATTTCATTACATAGAAGACTGAAAGCAGTTGTTTAAAACTTGAAGAAAAGGGCTGTGTGCTTTATTTCCTAATTGGAGGAATCTATGAATAAATTAGGCAGTCACTTGACATAATTGATTTAGATCATGTGAATTCCCCTGCTCTGCCAGAGAGGGTTAATTAGATCAGATTGTATGGCCCTTCCTAGTCTTCTATCACTGACATTTTCCCCCCTTTGTATTTTTCTATCATTTCCCTTTGTTATTTTCTTTTTCATCTCAAGAAGTACATCCTTTATCTATATTTTAATTTATAAAAAGTTTTTTCCTTTTGTTTGTTAGATTAGAAAAGTTGAAGATAAATATTTCCCTAACAAAAAACTGTTCTTATTTATGGATCCCCTTTTCATTTTCCATAAATTTATCTGCAAAGAGTAGTGTCATCTGTGCGTGAACTTCGTGCCACGGGAATTATATTCAAAACACATTTGAACTGCTTTCTTTTACCTGCAGCAACACAAAATTGAATTGCAGTAGTATAGAGCAATTTAAGAGAAGGCAATGGCACCCCATTCCAGTACTCTTGCCTGGAAAATCCCATGGATGGAGGGGCCTGGTGGGCTGCAGTCCATGGGGTCGCTAAGAGTCGGACAGGACTGAGCGACTTCACTTTAACTTTTCACTTTCATGCTTTGGAGAAGGAAAAGGCAACCCACTCCAGTGTTCTTGTCTGGAGAATCCCAGGGACAGCAGAGCCTGGTGGGCTGCTGTCGATGGGGTCACACAGAGTTGGACACGACTGAAGCCACTTAGCAGCAGCAGCAGCAGCAGCAGAGCAATTTGATTGCATGTGAGTTGTCACAAATGTTGTATAAGCTGAATATTGAGAGATTTTGCTCACCTAGTATTAGTTTTTGCTCATATAGTATTAGTCATTGTGACAAATACTTCAAAGTAATACCAAAAAAAAAATTGAACCAAAGAATATGATTGACTTAGAATAAATTGAAAATATTCTACATAGTTTTAACACTTGGTACAGGCTCACCCAATACAGCTTCATAAATTATGCCCATTTTTACAAATTATCCAAAGCAGATTGTGTATTTAGGTTTAATCAAAGACTTTATTAATACAAGTGCAATCTTCTACAGCTTTATATGTTAAGACAATTGAGGAGCCTTAAAGTGTTCTATAGTCACGTAACCTAATGTAGACAGTATCCAGCATAGCTACTTGGTAGTGTTAGATGTATTAATTAACACACTTCAATGGGCTAAATTAACTAACCTCTTAGATATCTAAATCTATATCCATGTTAAAAAAATATATACATAAAGGGCTTATCTATGACCTTGCAATAATTTAGAGGTGATATTATATTGAAAATGTGGTCACAAAGTCATTAAGGGAAAGAATTTCTAAAGACAGCTCAGCCTAATTGTCTACCCTGTTGGACAACAATGATGATAGGCCTCATCATTAATGGAGTGGGAAGATTATATTTGAAAAAGAATGCAATAGTCTTAAACAAGTGTTCAATATATTGTTACCATGTACTTTTCTAAGCATGTTGCAGAAGGTTCACTTTGAAAATAAAATGCTAGTATTAAGAGAAATATGTAGAGAAGATTATTTGAGTGGAAAGAAACCCTTTTTTTCCCTTTGCTGGAGAAGAGATTTACTATGGATAATATGTGTGAAACTAGGATGTTCATTTTGGATTGCATACATGCTAGGTCATGTCTGACTCTTTGTGACCATTTGGACTGTAGCCTGCCAGGCTCTTCTGTCCATGGGACTCTCTAGGCAAGAAAACTGGAATATGTTGCCATTTCCTTCTCCACAGGATCTTCCCAACCCAGAGCTTGAACCAGCAACTCCTGTATTGGCAGATAGACTACCATTGAGCCACTGGGAAAGCCCCTCATTTTGGGTTGCATTATTCTTTTTTTAATCTAACATCATGAAAAGTTAATTAATTTAGAAAATCCAGCATTCTTCCAGTTCCAGTTCCAGCTCAGTCACTCAGTCGTGTCCAACTCTTTGTGACCTCACGAACTGCAGCACACCAGGCCTCCCTGTCCATCACCAACTCCCGGAGTTCACTCAAACTCATGTCCATCAAGTTGGTGATGCCATCCAGCCATCTCATCCTCTGTCGTCCCCTTCTCCTCCTGCCCCCAATCCCTCCCACCATCAGAGTCTTTTCCAGTGAGTCAACTCTTCGCATGAGGTGGCCAAAGTACTGGAGTTTCAGCTTCAGAATCAGTCCTTCCAATGAACACCCAGGACTGATCGCCTTTAGGATGGACTGGTTGGATCTCCTTGCAGTCCAAGGGACTCTCAAGAGTCTTCTCCAACACCACAGTTCAAAAGCATCAGTTCTTCAGTGCTCAGCTTTCTTCACAATCCAACTCTCACATCCATACATGACCAATGCAAAAAACATAGCTTTGACTAGATGGATCTTTGTTGGCAAAGTAATATCTCTGCTTTTCAATATGCTATCTAGGTTGGTGATAACTTTAACTTTCCTTCCAAGGAGTAAGCGTCTTTTAATTTCATGGCTGCAGTCACCATCTGCAGTGATTTTGGAGCCCAAAGAAATAAAGTCTGACAGTGTTTCCACTGTTTCCCCATCTATTTCCCATGAAGTGATGGGATCGGATGCCATGATCTTCGTTTTCTGAATGTTGAGCTTTAAGCCAACTTTTCCACTCTCCTCTTTCACTTTCATCAAGAGGCCTTTTTGTTCCTCTTCACTTTCTGCCATAAGGGTGGTGTCATCTGCATATCTGAGGTTATTGATATTTCTCCGAGCAATCTTGATTCCAGCTGTGCTTCCTCCAGCCCAGCATTTATCATGATGTACTCTGCATAGAAGTTAAATAAGCAGGGTGACAATATACAGCCTTGACGTACTCCTTTTCCTATTTGGAACCAGTCTGTTCCATGTCCAGTTCTAACTGTTGCTTCCTGACCTGCATATAGGTTTCTCAAGAGGCAGGTTAGGTGGTCTGGTATTCCCATCTCTTTCAGAATTGTCCACAGTTTCTTGTGATCCACACAGTCAAAGGCTTTGGCATAGTCAGTAAAGCAGAAATAGATGTTTTTCTGGAATTCTCTTGCTTTTTTGATGATCCAGCGGATGTTGGCAATTTGATCTCTTGTTCCTCTGCCTTTCCTAAAACCAGCTTGAACACCTGGAAGTTCACAGTTCATGTACTGCTGAATCCTGGCTTAGAGAATTTTGAGCATTACAGTTTACTAGCGTGTGAGATGAGTGCAATTGTACAGTAGTTTGAGCATTCTTTGGCATTGCCTTTCTTTGGAATTGGAATGAAAACTGCCCTTTTCCAGTCCTGTGGCCACTGCTGAGTTTTCCAAATTTGCTGGCATATTGAGTGCAGCACTTTCACAGCATCATCTTTCAGGATTTGAAATAGCTCCACTGGAATTCCATCACCTCCACTAGCTTTGTTCGTAGTGATGCTTTCTAAGGCCCACTTGACTTCACATTCTAGGATGTCTGGCTCTAGGTGAGTGATCACACCATTGTGATTATCTGGGTTGTGAAGATATTTTTTGTACAGTTCTTCTGTGTATTCTTGCCACCTCTTCTTAATATCTTCTGCTTCTGTTAGTCCATACCATTTCTGTCCTTTATCGAGCCCATCTTTGCATGAAATGTTCCCTTGGTATCTCTAATTTTCTTGAAGAGATCTTTAGTCTTTCCCATTCTGTTGTTTTTCTCTATTTCTTTGCATTGATATCTCTGGAACTCTGCATTCAGATACTTGTATCTTTCCTTTTCTCCTTTGCTTATTGCTTCTCTTCTTTTCACAGCTATTTTAATCTTTTATCCAGTAGTTCCATTTTGAAGAACTATCCTACAAATAAATAAACAAAGATTTGAGCAAGAATTAAGTTCAGGGATTTTTCACTGTTGTTTTTGTTCAGTCGCTTCCTCATGTCTGACGCTTTGTGACGCCTTGTACTGGAGTATGCCAGGCTTCCCTGTCCTTTACTACCTCCCTGAGCTTGCTCAAACTCATGTCCATTGAGTCAGTGATGCTGTCCAACCATCTCATCCTCTGTCATTCCCTTCTCCTTCTGCCCTCAATCTTTCCGAGCGTCAGGGTCCTTTCCAGTGAGTCAGCTCTTCACAGCTGGTGGTCAAAATATTGAAGTTTCAGCTTCAGGATCATCCTTCCAGTGAATATTCAGAGAGAATTTCATTGAGGATTAACTGGTTTGATTTCCTTGCAGTCTAAGGGACTCTCAAGAGTCTTCTCCAGCACCACAGTTCAAAAGCTCCATTTCTTCAGTGCTGAGCCTTCTCAATGTTCCAAGTCTCACATCTGTACATAACTACTGGAAAGACCATACCTTTGACTATATGGACCTTTGTAGAGAAAATGATGTCTCTGCTTTTTAATATGCTGTCTGGGTTTATTATAGTTTTTCTTCCAAGGAGCAAGCGTCTTTTAATTTTGTGACTCTGATCACCATCTGCAGTGATTTTGGAGCCCAAGAAGATAAAATCTGTCACTGTCTCCACTGTTTCCCCATCTATTTCCCACTTTCCCATGAAGTCATGGGACTGGATGCCATGATCTTAGGTTTTTGAATGTTGAGTTTTAATGCAGCTTTTTCACTCTCTTCTTTCACCTTCATCAAGAGACTCTTTAGTTTCTCTTCACTTTCTCCCATAAGAGTCGTGTCATCTGCATATCTGAGGTTGTGGATATTACTCACAGTAATCTTAATTCCAACTTGTGTGTCATCCAGCTCAGCATTTTGCATGTGTACACTGCATCTAAGTTAAATAAGCAGGGTGACAATATACAATCTTGATGTACTCCTCCCCCAATTTGGAACCTGTCTGTTGTTCCATGTCTAGTTCTAACTATTGCTTCTTGACCTGCATAAAGGTTTTGCAGGAGGCAGGTAAGGTGGTCTGATATTCCCATCTCTTTAAGATATTTTCACAGTTTGTTGTGATCCACACAGTCAAAGTCTTTAGCATAGTCAATGAAGCAGAAGTAATTTTTTTAATTCCCTTGCTTTTTATATGATTGAGCAGATGTTGGCTATTTGATCTCTGGTTCCTCTGCCTTTTATGAATCCCCCTTGCACATCTGGAAGTTCTCGGTTCATGCACTGGTGAAGCCTGGCTTGAAGAATTTGGGGCATAATCTTGCTAGTGTATGAAATGAGTGCAATTGTTCAGTAATTTTTAAGTTCACTAGTGAACTTAGTTTTCCAGCAATAAGAGGTTTAGTAAAAATATATGCTGATAGATACAATAGACTATTATGCAACCAATAAAAATCTTCACACTGATGACATGAGATGTTAATGATAAAATATTTGAAGAACACAATGTACAGTTTTGTATGTGTATGCTTATAAATATGTGTGCATCTATGCATACATAAATAATGCAAGGATATTTGTCAAAATGTGAACATTGATTTTTCTCCTATTGGAAATTTCAGGGATCATTTTTATCTTATTGATATATTTCTGCATATTTTAAATCTTCAAATATGTATTATTCTTACAATTAGAATAAAATAAATTGGCATCATTAAAATAATTTAAAAATAGAATTTAAAAAGCAGATAATAGTGTCCATGATAGAAATGGGGATTTTAATTAGGAAAAGGATGAAAAAGATGCAAGGTGTGTTGGCTGACCTCACATCACTGAGGACTCTCATGTGAAATGGAAGATAAAAAATATTATGAACAGAGTGATATTTATTAACAGATTTTTGGTTGACACAAAAAGCTATTTCCTGTCAGTTAAAATGGTACTTGAAAGAGCACATTCTATTGCAACGCTCATAAAACTCTACCAGCAGTGATTTTATATATATATACATATATATATGTATATATATGTATATTTATATGTATATATACATATGTATATATATGTGTGTGTGTATATATATATATATATTTTTTTTTAGTCATATATAACATGAAATTTGGATGGAGTAATTCAGTGTCCCAGGAAAGCCATCAGAGACCCAGACTCCTTCTCTTTTTCCATTCTTTCATTCTCGATTTTTTGGCCTTTGTCATCATATTTGTTACTGCGGTGTCCAGATGTCCACTGTATCTTCAGAAATATTATCCATGTTCCAGGCCCCTACCCCTGCCCCGCCCCAAAAAAGATGAAGAATGGGGAAAAGGCAAAAGAGTGTACCACCTTTCTTTATATCAGGATATCCAATATTGTCTAAGAAGTGCTGCCCAGAAAGCTTCCACTTTTAGCTCATTGACCAGGCTATAACATGTCACAGAAAGTATACCTAGCAACCAGAAAGTAGCTGGTGAGGACAAGGTTGTCAGGGAGACTGGGTCAGCCAGCCTACAGGGTCTGCCTTAGCCATCCTGTAAGGCCATATGCTTCTGCTCACTCTTGCATACAGAAATGCAAGGAAGCCTCATGTGAGTTGACAGAAGTTCCAAGTTCTTTTAGATTTTAGTCTTTAGAGAATATTATTCCAATCTTACTCTGGTAGAATTGTAGAGTCAGTAAAAAAAAAAGTAGTAAGAGAGCAGTGACCTGATTCCCTACCTACGGTCAAAGTCAAGTCTGACCAACTATTTTGAAGCTGAAGCAGAGGATGAGGAGTCAGAGTTGCCTGGGACAATGATGGTGCCATTTTCAAACTGAAAAGTCTAGTGAAGGCACAACATATGGACGGGAGATGCCTGTCACTGAATATCAGTACATCATTTTTTTTCATTTTAGTTGTTCTAAGACGATGTATTTTAAGTTTACAGTTTCCTGTCCTGAATTGTTGAAACAGTTCCTCTGATTAAAACCGGCAATAGTTTTGTTTTGCTTTGTTTTTTCCTGTCAGCCATTCTAGGCACAAGGCTTAGAGCCTGTGTGTTTTACAAAGACCTGCCAAAGTATCCTGGACACTGTCTTTAAACTATAAGAATAAAACCAGAAGTTTGAAGTTGTTAAAGACTGTCTCTGGAATGTAAAATTATGCCAGTGTTATTAATTATTACATTTATAATTTATTTTAAAATATCAGTAATTGCATTTGTATTGGAGGATTTTTTCCCCAGTTGACAAGAAATTCTTGGTATTCACAAAGCTTGCTTAAAAGAAAATCAGCCAGTTGTTACTAAATGAGAAACTGACACCCAAATAATTTTAAATCAGTTTTTCTAAATCTCTTCCGAAGTTGTATAACAAGAAGCTGCATTTACTATAAGAACTGAGGTAGCAACAGCAGGGAGGGGAATGATATACCATAAATTAAGTCCACTGCTTTTCCTTTTTCCCTTCATTGGTTGGTGGCCACTGAAGCCTCCAAAGAAACCCCTGGTCTAAGGGAAAGAGGTTAAAAAATCACTTTCTGTGAAGTCACTTTGGAGTGTGGGTCTGGTGACTTTCTATTTTTCCTATTAATGTTTTCTATTAGCTCAACCTTGTTCAGGATTCTTAATAAATTTCAATATCTTCCAAAAGATAGTGGATGTTTAATATGTATGTATAATCACCCATTCTGCAAAGAGGAGCCTGATTTAAATAAGCTCATCTAATAGACCAGTATAAAATACCAGATCATTTGACTAGAGTGCATGCAGAACTTTGTGATCTATTTAAGTGAATGGTAGTATGCTCTGAATTGGAGACACAGCACATAAACCCACAAATTAATATCCTCTAATAAACAATGAGTCTGGATGACAACTTTTCAAAATCTATTACATACTAGTAGCCTTGGTTTTGCACAGTTTGCATATTAAACAGATGATAGTAGCGTCTGGGCAGAAATATATTTCTGTTCATGCCAGAACAGAAATCTTTTGATAGTACTTATTGCAGCCAAGAACAGAAGCAACTATGCCATCCCCAGCAAGAAGTCACATGCCAACATTAATTCATGCACAAATAAATTGAGTTTCTGTCCTAATGTGAAGTCCATAAGCTCTAGGGGAAATGCACATGAAAATCCTAGGTAGCTCAGGTTACTAAATCTTGAGGGTTATGTTTCAATTCTGGGCTGGCCAGTGAACTTTACAAGAAGAGACATTGCCTAGAGATGGGAGAGTAAGCCAACCCACAAGCACCTAAAGAGAACAGGGATGGTGTTCAGTAATGTAAGCTCTGAGCATGACTCAGATGTAGAAGGCTGACTTATCAGATGTATAAGTGACACACAGCTCAGTGGGTTAGCTAATGTGTGGATGACAGAATAGGGATTCAAAAAGATCTCAACAGGGAGAACTGATGAGCTGCAATTCAGAAGATTAAATTTAATAGGGATAAATGTAAATTCCTGAAGCAACTTCCTTCTCCTGTCTTACTCTCATCCAATTCATTTTCCACGCTGCAGCCTGAGTGATCGTTTTAAAACATAAATCTGATCATGTCACTTTCTTGCTGAAAATCCCTTAGCAGTGTCCCATTGCCTTGAGGATAAAGACAAAACTCATTAACGTGGCTTCTGAGATTCTCCATGACTGACTCATTTCTTCTCCTACACTCCATCTCTCACTAGTCACCCTCTGTACAGAGGAGTTTTAAGTTCTATGTGTGGGATCCTGTTTTGGCGTTTTCATATTTCCTCTGTCCAAACACTAGCTTCATCCATCCCGGTATATCTCCGGGTCTCAACTTAAAGCCATCAGGAAGACTCAGTCTATAAACTAGGTCCAGTGTCTGCATGTTCCATTGCTCCAAATCCCTGAGCATCCTTTCATTCAACAGATATTTATCAAGTGCCTACCACGCACCAATGGGCTTCCCTCATAGCTCAGTTGGTAAAGAATCTGCCTGCAATGCAGGAGACCCCGGTTTGATTCCTGGGTTGGGAAGATCTGCTGGAGAAGGAATAGGCTACCCACTCCAGTATTCTTGGGCTTGCTTCTGTTGTGGCTCAGCTGGTAAAGAATCCACCTGCAATGTGGGAGACCTGGGTTCAATCCCTGGGTTGGAAAGATCCCTGGGTTGGAGAAGGGAAAGTCTACCGACTCCAGTATTCTGGCCTGGAGAATTCCATGGACTGTATACTCCATGGGTTCGCAAAGAGTCAGACACGACTGAGCAACTTTCACTTTCACATGTACCAGGCACTGTTCTAGACCCTAAAGACAAAACAGTGAACAAAGCAAAGCCCACATCCACCCGGAACTTTGGTTCTAATTAGGGAAGATGTGAGTGATGAGTGCTTTTAGAAAAATGAACCAAGGTGAAGAAATAGTAACAGAGTTGGGGTTTGTAACAGTTAGGGGCCTCCTACCTTAGTAGCCAGGGAACAGCTCTGTGATGATCCTTTGACTGTAGAGATGCGCGTGAAGGAAGGCATTGAACTACATGGGGGAAGACCCCCCTGATGAGGGCCACACTTGGCATATTTGTGAAACTGCAGTGAGGCCAGGATGAGTGAAATACACTGAGCAAGGAGAGGGCCATGCAGAACAAGGTTGGAAAGACCCCTGCGGACCAGGTCTTGGAGAGTCTAGCAAGTTTTCAGATTTTCTTCTAAATGTGATCAGATTGGGAGGCTTTGAGTCAAGAGACTGTCATGATAAGCTTTTCGTTTTGTCTTTTATCTTATAAAGATTATAATAATTTCTATGTGAAATAGAGACAACAGAGACTGAGTACAGAATCCCAGAGTTCAGTCAGGGGTTATTACATCTGCCAAGGTGAGAGCTGAAGGTAGCTTTGATGAGGAAGGTTTGCAAAATACTGCATGCCTTATCTGTGGTTAGTTGTGTGGTAGAAACCCTACTGGTGCAGGGCTCAGGACTACCTTGTTCACTTCCACAGTCCACATGCCCAGCACGATGGCTGGCATACCACTGACTCTCTATAAATATCTGTTGGACAAAGATAACAAGAGTTAATGTAAAAAGGACTTCAGGATTTTTGTTAACTGTACATGTGATGAACTAACAATTGTCCAGTTTGGCTGCCAAAATCTAATACTGTCTGAGGTTGCATCAAAAAGTTGGCAGGGGGAGGTGAAAAAGAGATGTGAGTCCCAGAAGACACCATGCTGCTTCTGCTTTATCCATACTATTGACCTGATCCTACCCCATTTTTCCCTCTCTGTCTTCTAATAATGGTGGCCCTCAGTTGCAAGACCACACACATGATTCATGTGTGGTTCCCTCTTTTGCTTCAAGCAATAAATTCTCTGTGATGTCACTCTGATTTTTCTTCATTCCTCCCTTTTCTACTGCTGACATTATCAGAACAATAGTCTGTGCCTCTCTTTGGTAGCAATTTCCAGGTGTACAAGACTTGAGACGACTTATGACAGCTCTATTTCTTTCTTTTGAGAGCATCCACAACCATTCTTAAGAGACACCATGTGCTCTTTCTCCGGGTTTGTTATGAAATTCTACTTTAGGTGATAGTGGTGGCTACTGAAATGTGTAGTTCTTGGTGGTAAAACTATTAGTAAAATCTTACCTCTCAGACTCACATAGTAGAAGGAATGTGTGCTTTGAAGTCAGGAACCTTCAGATCCTGGCCATCCCACTTGCTCACTTTATGACACAACTCCTCTGAGCCTCAGATTCCTCCTCTGTAAAGTGAAGGTAATAGTGTTTACATGGTTTTTATGATGATTAAACAGGATAACATGTATTGAAATGCTTGGCATGATTTCTGATACATATAAGTAGGTAGTAAGTTTTCGTTTCTTTCCTCCTTATCCCTGTTAAAGATAGAATCACTCTATGGAAACATACATTATAAATAGTGGAATGAGAAGTGTGTTTTTCCACTGGTTAATAGTTAATAATGGCCATTTATTGTGTGACTTAAACGGTAGTGTCTGCCCTTTTTTTCCCTATGGTTTAATCAATATTGATTTCTTGCTGAAAACAGAAAAACTTTTCAAGGTTCTAGGAAACCTGAGAGTTTCCATAGTCTGAGTAGTGGAAGTAGTCCAACCCTAGGGTAGATCCTGAGAATTCATAGGAAAGGAAGTTTCCTGGGAGGGATCCCACACAGCCATCTTTTTTCTGTCATAGATTAACAAATGAGAGAGAGTGACTTCATACAACTAACTTGAGGACCTTTGTAACTTGTAAAGATGAGTAAAATAATATCTTTGCCTTCATTCAGGTTGCCCACAAATCAACTTAACACCATGTAGAAAGTGGTACATTTTCTTGGAGGCAAACCTAAAGTGTTTTAGGGAGGACAGAAATAGGATATCCTACAAAGAAGTGGACATGGTAGGGAGCTGGACCCAGGAGAAATATAGTATTTACAAATGAGAGGTTTAAGGCATTTCCAGGTAAGGATAAAGACAGTGGGCAGAAACAAGGAATCATTCTAGAGAAAGTGAATAAAAAGTGAATAGAGGAAAATACAAGGAGAAGAGTTAAAAAAAAAAAAGAGTCCAAACTTGAATTTAAAGACTAAGGAGACTTATTTTCTAGGCAGTTGAATTTAGTGAAAGTCTAGTTATGAGGACTCTTGGAAGGTGCTTCTGTGACAGTTGCTCATGAAGGTCGTGTGTGTGCTATCAGGACAGGGGAATAGCCTGGGCCTAGATATGGTTTCCTTTTAGTCTACCAGCTTAGAGGCATTCTGTTCATGGTCCTGTATTTCAAAAAAAAATATTGTTTTTAATTCCTTATATTCAGCATTGATTCCATGATATCTTTATATAGGAGACAAATGGGTAAACAGATTTTCAAAGGATTATAGTGAAATACTTTCCCACAAAGAAAACTCTCACTCCATATGGCTTTTTTGGTGAATTCTGCTAAGCATTTTGTAGGAGGAAATAATGGGAATTCTATAGAGACATTTCCAGATAAATAAAAAGAAAGGAATGCTTTCCCAACTATGATACCAAAGCCAGACAGGGACATAGAAGAAAGAAAACTTTAGATTGATGTTCTTCATAAACTGGTATAAAATTCTTTTAAAAAATTTGGCAAGTTGAACTTAACAATGTGTAAAAGAAGATTATGATCAAGTAGAGTTTATCTAGGAATGTAAGGTTGGTTTAACATTTGAAATCAGTCAGTGTAAGCCACATACTAACAAACTAAAAAAGAAAAATTGTATGATCACATCAGTATACACAGAAAAGTGTGTAACAGAATTCAGTATCATTTAATGAAGGATACAATTTAAATTATGTTATTTGGGGATGAATTTTTGATAATTTTTTTAAAGTAAGAAAAGTATAAAGGGCAAAATTCAGTATCGTGGTTACATCTGAGTGAGGGTAAGGAGCAAGATTGGAGTGGAGCAGCCACAAACCTTCAAAGTAAAATAATATTCTTTTCTCAAACTCACTGATTAATAGACTGTGTTTGCTTTATTGTTGTTCTTTGCATCTTAAACATATAAAGATTTTGATGAGTCCGTATTTCATAAAAGCAGTTTTTAAAGTTAGGTTTTCTGTTTTTGTCTGAAATTTTGATGTAGCAAAAATACATCTATTTACTCTATTTACAGCTTTGGAAATTCATAGTTGTGTACTGAAAGGAGTATCCTCTGTGCTAAGTACTCAGTGTTTTTGTTAATGTAATGTGAAATTTTCTGTAAACACAATGAACTTCTCTTTCCAGTGTCATTACCACATGAAGAACAATGGAGAAATTAGTGCCAGCAAGCCCAAAACTAAATACAAAAGCACTAATAGCACATTTATTAAAAATGCAAAATGAGTTGTGATTAGACTACCAATTATATTTTTTCTACACTTCACTACTCAAAATTTAAGTAAGTTTGTATTTATTCTAAACATTTCTACTATGTTGTGGTCATTTTTTAGATCTATCCCAGAATCTAACTCCAGTCACCTTCTTCTGACCTTTCCTTGCTAAGAACATGTCTACAAATTGCACCATAAGAATTTTACTAGGTGTCTATACAGTTTTGTCACAACATTTATATAACCATGTGTATATCTTGATAAACATATTTCACATTCATTGGTCTAGAAGCTTTTGCTGAAAAGATATATCCAAATTGCTGCTTCCTTTCCTTTATCTTTACAAATGATACATTTGTTCACTCAGCAAACATTAAGAATACCTACTAGAGACTGGACATGATTCCATGCTAACAAGGGTAAAAACAAGACACACCCCTTCCTTAAGGTGTTCACAGTTTAATGTGAAACAGAATCATACACAAATAATTGAGGTATGTATAAATTTAGTCCCTAAGTTCAAACTGGAGATGTGAGAAGATGATGTGGAAAAGATGACATTTGAGTGGAGTCTTAAAGCATGTTTTCCTAGCAGGATAATGGAAGCATTTTTATTATGAGTCAGAGGAAATTGCATGTGCTGTTCATGCATTGTACAGATGCATGAAGTTACGCAGCCTGTTCAAAAACATACCTGTGATATGGTAGCGTGCAGAGCACTAGCAGAAGTGGTAGGGTGTGAAAGACAGGCTTTATCCATCTTTGAGTACTTGCTGCTTCTGGTGTCCGTGATAAGTTTTTGTGTTCTCTAAGTTGTCTCATATTCTCTGGTAGGGAGCATTATCTGCATTTTACAGGTAAGTTCAGTAAGATTGAAAAAGACTGAATCATTAGTCCCTGGACACACATGTAATTATGGGCTTCCCTGGTAACTAGAGACACGAGTTTGATTCCTATGTTGAGAAGATCCCCTCAGGAGGGAAATGGAAACCCACTCCAGTATTCTGGAAGTTGCCCTATAACATTAGAAGAAAACTTCAGTTGTTGTGTTCTGATTAGCTTATTGTCAGAGTAGCAACACAGCTAAGGATGAACAGGGTGCTTTGCAGGCAGCTAACTAAGAGAGACGATGAGAATATTTGTGTCATTATCCCCTACTGATCACCTAGCCCATTTTTCAGCAGATGCCTTACTTTGTTTTTCTATTTCACTTTTTTTTTCAAGAATTGGAAGAATTTTTCAACACATAGGAATTTATAGTGCTGAAAACCCAAAAAAGTCTCCCTAAGGAGAAGCAGTATGCCAAATAGTCATCGACATAAGAAAACAGTATAAATTAATGCAGCAATACTTCATGGTTGTGAAGGAGGGAACTTAATTTACAACTTGAAACAGCTTTGTGTTCCTTAGAAATTCTGGAAGTCAATCAGTGGCACAGAAATTGATCTGCTGAAGGAGAAGAAATTGTATTCTTAATATTAGCAACTACATCATTTTTTTTTAATTCTGAAGGAACAACTTTTAGAAACAAGTTTATTAGCTATTAAGAAATTATTTGATATTTAGTTACCTAGTAAACTATCCCAAAAAACATATTTATGGCCTCATTAGAAGATGGATTTTTATTGTGCCAAACATCATCTTCAAAACAGCAGTCTCTATTATGTCAAAGACAGGGAAATCCAAAGTTAAACGAAATAGAGCTGTCTGTGTGAAAGACAAGCATTGCATCATGTTATAGAACTCTGCTTTGCATCAAAGTCTCTCGATATGAAGTAGTGGGAATCTGAACACATTTGCATGTTCCCCATTTGTGACATAGTGTTGGCATTCTCAAAAAGAATAACTGTAGCTGATGGCAATTTTTATCTGAAAAGATTTGTGCATGTTAGCAATATACCATCTTCTGTCAGCATAAGAAGAGCATATGGGGTCCATTAGCTCACCAAATCTGCCACTGTTCTGCAAATTTTTATTAAGCAAGTGAAGTCCCTAATAGTCACTTATGTTATAAAATGCGTATCAAATACTATCAATAAGCAAGGAGATTATTTTCCCCCAGTGAGAATGCATTTGAAATGTATAAGAAGGCTTGACAAAAGAATAAAACACTTTAAGTGATCACCATATTAATATAAATATGTCCTACTGGGAAGCCAATGTATGTCTTACATGTACTTTAATGTTTGCCACTAAGGTCTCAAAGCACCATATTTTTCACAGATTTTCTTCCCATATTTTCTTTCTTTATGGTTTCTCTCAACTTTAACAGTGAACCTGGTTGAAATTAACCAAGAGACACTGTGCGTTTATCCACATTTTAAAATAAGGTTCCATTAGTGATGGGTAGCTGGTAGACCTTTGATTGGCTTCAAAGGTCCACAACCAAAATAACTGGAGACATAGGCTGTCAGATTGCTGTTTCCTAGGCAAGTCTTCCTGAACCAGAGGACATGCCAGGAAATTAACAGGCATCCAAACCAAAGAGTGCCTGCCTTATGAAAACCCTTATAACAATTAAATCAAATGGTGTCCATTGATCCTGAGTCGAATGCCAGGAAGCAGGAGCTTAATATAGAAATCCCATTATCTAGAGAAATCTCAAGAGAGGCAAGTCCACAGTGCCCTCTAAATATAAAATAGCAGTTATAATAAAAATATCTGTGAATTTCATCTTCACAAGGACTCAGCATTTCACTGGTACTTCTTCAACCACTATAGTAACTGTTTAGAGTCAGCTCAGCTCAGTTCAGTTCAGTTCAGATCAGTCGCTCAGTCGTGTGACTCTTTGCAACCCCATGAATCGCAGCACATAAGGCCTCCCTGTCCATCACCAACTTCCAGAGTTCACTCAGACTCACGTCCATCGAGTCAGTGATGCCATCCAGCCATCTCATCCTCTGTCGTCCCCTTCTCCTCCTGCCCCCAATCCCTCCCACCATCAGAGTCTTTTCCAATGAGTCAACTCTTCGCATGAGGTGGCCAAAGTACTGGAGTTTCAGCTTTAGCATCATTCCTTCCAAAGAAATCCCGGGGTTAATCTCCTTCAGAATGGACTGGTTGGATCTCCTTGCAGTCCAAGGGACTCTCAAGAGTCTTCTCCAACATCACAGTTCAAAAGCATCAATTCTTCAGTGCTCAGCTTTCTTCACAGTCCAACTCTCACATCCATACATGACCACTGGAAAAACCATAGCCTTAACTAGACGGACCTTTGTTGGCAAAGTAATGTCTCTGCTTTTCAATATGCTTTGATTATGCTTTTACTTTCAGTTATGCTTTAGTCATAACTTTTCTTCCAAGGAGTAAGTGTCTTTTAATTTCATGGCTGGAATCACCATCTGCAGTGATTTTGGAACCCATAGAAATAAAGACTGACACTGTTTCCACTGTTTCCCCATCTATTTCCCATGAAGTGATGGGACCGGATGCCATGATCTTCGTTTTCTGAATGTTGAGCTTTAAGCCAACTTTTTCACTCTCCGCTTTCACTTTCATCAAGAGGCTTTTCAGTTCCTCTTCACTTTCTGCCATAAGGGTGGTGTCATCTGCATATCCGAGGTTATTGATATTTCTCCCGGAAATCTTGATTCTAGCTTGTGCTTCTTCCAGTCCAGCATTTCTCATGATGTACTCTGCAAAGAAGTTAAATAAGCAGGGTGACAATATACAGCCTTGACGTACTCCTTTTCCTATTTGGAACCAGTCTGTTGTTCCATGTCCAGTTCTAACTGTTGCTTCCTGACCTGCTTATAGGTTTCTCAAGAGGCAGGGCAGGTGGTCTGGTATTCCTATCTCTTTCAGAATTTTCCACAGTTTATTGTGATCCACACAGTCAAAGGCTTTGGCATAGTCAGTAAAGTAGATGTTTTTCTGGAACTCTCTTGCTTTTTGATGATCCAGTGGATGTTGGCAATTTGATCTCTGGTTCCTCTGCCTTTTCTAAAACCAGCTTGAACATCAGGAAGTTCACAATTCACATATTGCTGAAGCCTGGCTTGGAGAATTTTGAGCATTACTTTACTAGCATGTGAAATGAGTGCAATTGTGCGGTAGTGTGAGCATTCTCTGGCATTGCCTTTCTTTGGAATTGGAATGAAAACTGACCTTTTCCAGTCCTGTGGCCACTGCTGAGTTTTCCAAATTTGCTGGCATATTGAGTGTAGCACTTTCACAGCATCATCTTTCAGGATTTAAAATATCTCAACTGGAATTCCATCACCTCCACTAGCTTTGTTCGTGGTGATGCTCTCTAAGGCCCACTTGACTTCACATTCCAGGATGTCTGGCTCTAGATGAGTGATTACACCGTTAGTGATTATCTGGGTCATGAAGATCTTTTTTGTGCAGTTCTTCTATGTATTCTTGCCACCTCTTCTTAATATCTTCTGCTTCTGTTAGGTCCATACCGTTTCTGTCCTTTATCGAGCCCATCTTTGCATGAAATAGTCCCTTGGTATCTCTAATTTTCTTGAAGAGATCTCTAGTCTTTCCCATTCTGGTGTTTTCCTCTATTTCTTTGCATTGATCATTGAGGAAGGCTTTCTTATCTCTTCTTGCTATTATTTGGAACTCTGCATTCAGATGCTTATATCTTTCCTTTTCTCCTTTGTTTTTCACCTCTTTTCTTTTCACAGCTATTTGTAAGGCCTCCCCAGACAGCCATTTTGCTTCTTTGCATTTCTTTTCCATGGGGATGGTCTTGATCCCTGTCTCCTGTACAGTGTCACGAACTTCAGTCCATAGTTCATCAGGCACTCTATCTATCAGATCTAGGCCCTTAAATCTATTTCTCACTTCCACTGTATGATCATATGGGATTGGATTTAGGTCATACCTGAATGGTCTAGTGGTTTTCCCTACTTTCTTCAATTTAAGTCTGATTTTGGCAATAAGAAGTTCATGATCTGAGCCACAGTCAGCTCCTGGTCTTGTTTCTGTTGACTGTATAGAGCTTCTCCATCTTTGGCTGCAAAGAATATAATCAATCTGATTTCGGTGTTGACCATCTGGTGATGTCCATGTGTAGAGTCTTCTCTTGTGTTGTTGGAAGAGGGTGTTTGCTATGACCAGCACATTTTCTTGGCAAAACTCTATTAGTCTTTGCCCTGCTTCATTCCACATTCCAAGGGCAAATTTTCCTGTTACTCCAGGTGTTTCTTGACTTCCTACTTTTGCATTCCAGTCCCCTATAATGAAAAGGATATCTTTTTGGGGTGTTAGTTCTAAAAGGTCTTGTAGGTCTTCATAGAACCGTTCAACTTCAGCTTCTTCAGCGTTACTGGCTGGGGCATAGATTTGGATTACTGTGATATTGAATGGTTTGCCTTGGAAACGAATAGAGATCATTCTGTCGTTTTTGAGATTGCATCCAAGTAGTGCATTTCGGACTCTCTTGTTGACCATGATGGCTACTCCATTTCTTCTGAGGGATTCCTGCCCACAATAGTAGATATAATAGTCATCTGAGTTAAATTCACCCATTCCAGTCCATTTTAGTTCGCTGATTCCTAGAATGTTGACGTTCACTCTTGCCATCTCTTGTTTGACCACTTCCAATTTGCCTTGATTCATGGACCTGACATTCCAGGTTCCTATGCAATATTGCTCTTTACAGCATCGGACCTTGCTTCTATCACCAGTCACATCCACAGCTGGGTATTGTTTTTGCTTTGGCTCCACCCCTTCATTCTTTCTGGAGTTATTTCTCCACTGATCTCCAGTAGCATATTGGGTACCTGCTGACCTGGGGAGCTCCTCTTTCAGTATCCTGTCATTTTGCCAAAGAGCAAATAGTACCAGTCCTTGGGTAAAAGTGAAGGATAAGAGAGGGAGCATAATATGCTCGAGAAACTTCAAGGAAGGAAGAAAGGAAGAGGAGAGGGAGGAAGGGAGGCAGGCTGAGGAGAAGGGAAAAGGAGAGGTAGGGAAAGAAAAAGAAAGGGAGGAAGAGAAAGCAATCTGTTATTAGAACAAGACAAAAAAATTTGGCACCTGTTCCATCACCACCCTCTTCCTTGATACTTTTGGTACCTTACTTGCCATTTTGGAATGGAAGACTTTTCCACCACCAGGCTCACGCATTTTCAGCCTCTTGTAAATAGGCTCTTTGTTTAAAATGACATACCTGTCATATTAATATGGTAACTAATTTTATTCCCATTGCTATGCTATCTAAATAATATGCAAGAAATGACTAGACTTAACCTTCTGCTCTGAGAGAGAACTTTTTAGTAGCTTTAAGGTGGTGTGAGTGATAAAGGAAGTTGAGTATTAATTATAACACTTGTCATTAAAAAAAAAAAGCTTGGTGGTGTATGTAATTTTACCTCATTTTCTCATTTGCTACTGTTATTTAAATCACTTCCCAGCACTAAGCATGTGCATAAAAGATGATTGTTCCCAATTTAACCTTTTAAATAAAATGTATTCTATTAATTAAGTCATTACAGTTCCCTCCATTTTCTATTATGTTTATTCATTTATCTTCTGTCCTAAAGATAGACATCTGTGTCAGTGAATATTTGGAGAAAGACCCCTAATTTTTATGCCTATCACCCATTTGGATGTTCTACACCATTTTTTGAAATAGTTTGTTAGTGTTCTAAAGAATTTCAAATTGTCAATTAAAATAATAAGTATTCCTACTAAAAATAGTAGATAGTATTCAGCCAAAAAGTTATCATGTTCAGCCTAACGTGGCTGGGGAACTTGCAGTACTTATATTGGCTTAGATTTAATGGTATAACTTATGGCTGTTTTAAAAAGATAAAAACAAAAAATAAGATCCTATCCTTGTGTGAATTCCTGATACAGGATGCTCGGGGCTGATGCACTGGGATGACCCAGAGGGATGATATGGGGAGGGAGGTGCTAGGGGGGTTCAGGATGGGGAACACGTGTATACCTCTGGTGGATTCATGTTGATGTATGGCAAAACCAATACAATATTGTAAAGTAATTAGCCTCCAATTAAAATAAATAAATTTATATTAAGAGAAAAGAATAGCTGCATAAAATGAAACCATATATATATTGCCTTTCTTCAACTACAAAATAAACTCAGAGCCAGGTAAACTGAAAGGTGAAACCTGTTGTGAGTGTTGGATTATCGATGAAATGCAGCTGAAAATATCCTGTGCACTGTCTTTTCCTTAATAATCCTAGGCAGGTTAAGTCATACACACCACCAGCATCATCAAGTTCACCACCCTTCCCACTCTCACAGTTCCCATTTATCAAAGGTTTTCATTTGTTGAGAAATACGTACCTGGAACTGTGCTAAGTGATTTTGTAAATGTTTTTCACTCAGTCTTCACAGCTCTTTGTATAGTGTTTTATATTATTTTTCACACTGAGTAAGTGAAGTTTAAAGGAACTTACTAACTTGCCTGGTAAATCTGGAATTTAAGTCACATTTGTTCCATTATAAGCTATCATGTTATTATGTAACATTATGTAAATTTTTCTATTTAGTTTATCGTTACTGATGATTTAATAACTAATATTTATGAAGCAGTTACTATGGGCTGCCCTCGTGGCTCAGATGGTAAAGAATCTGCCTGCAGTGCAGGAGACCTGGATTCGATCCCTGAGTTGGGAAGATCCCCTAGAGGAGGGCATGGCAACCCTCTCCGGTATTCTTGCCTGAAGAATCCCCATGGACAGAAGAGCATGGCAGCCTACAGTCCATGGGGTCACAAAGAGTCAGACATGACTGAGAGTGAGTGACTAAGCACACGTGATCTTCTACATATTCTGCATAAACTTATACATGTAATATATAATGTTTATTCTAAGCATACCTGGAAAGCAGTGTCATCTTCATTTTATAGATGATGAGATTGAGGCACAGATAGGTAAAACAAATTTACCTATGATGCTCTGGTTTTACATTTATTAATAAATTTAATAAATATATTAGAATAATAAGTCAAGATTTTTATCTCAGATGATTTCTCATCTGTGTAGTGGAAGTGAATTATTTCAGCTTGAATCCATTAAAACTGTAGAATTCTGAACATGTTAAACAAAATTATAGCTAACACTGTTAATATTGATCATGATAGAAACTTTCTATTCATAAGATGTATTCTAATTAAAAAGGTAATAGAATTCTAACATAAGAGTGTTTGTCAGGGCTTTTCTTACATTTAATTTAGATTGTCAATAATTTGGAAAATATAACTCTTCTATGATTCATCACAAGTCTAACAGAGTGATTAAAAGTGCTTTGTTTAAGCCTTGGCTCCTCCACTGATGAGGTGTGCCTCAGTTTCTTTATCTGTAAAGGTAATGACAACAATCGTCAAAGGTTACTGTGAGCATTAAATAAATTAATAGATATAAAAGGTAGAGGGTAGAACTTGTAAATCATAAGTGCTAAGTATTAGCTACTAGTAGTATTTTTTTAATCATCATCCTTGCTTTCCACTATTTGTTCCATTTATACAATAGATTCCACTGTAAGTTTTTTCAGAAGTGGGTAAGACAGAATTTGGCCCACAATTGGAGCCTGATACATAGGGATTGGCATCTCCTACTGGAAGCATGAAGTCTAACACGATTTTTAAGCAAGTTAATACCAGGGTAATCACAAACATGTAATGTTTTTATCTAGAAAATAAAGAAATGCTTAGGAAAAGAGGACCAGGTGGGTGTGGGAAGATTTATGAAAATTTTTGTGTAGTGACTGGATCAGTGAAATAGACTGAATGTTATAGGTAAAGGAAGGAGAAGCCTATTACTCTGAGACCAATCAAATGTTTGGGGAAATGAAGGAGATCTTTCTGTTAGCAAATTCACCCTTGCTTTGCATCTACCCTTGAGCCACCAGAGTTTCACAGACTAATGTAGACTACAACACATGGTGAATACTGAATGGCTGTTGTTGAATATTGAGATGATAATCCATGCAGAGTTGCCTAAGGATTAAGAACACTTTGATTCTATGTTCATGACAGATACTGGTTAGTAGCTTTCATAGACTTCCTTTGCTTGATATTATATCAGGGTAATGCCAGCCTCACAATGAGTTAGGTAATGTTCCCTCCTGTGAATTTTCTGAAAGAATTTCTAGAGAATTGGTAGTATTTCTTCCTAAATTTTTGGTTGAATTCATCAAGGCAGTCATCTGGGTCTAGAGGTTTCTTTCTCAGAAAGTTTGAACTATAAATCCAGTAAAAAAAAAAAAAAAACCCAACAAGCTATGGAGCTATTAGATTATCTCTTCCTATATAAGCTTTGGTAATTTGTGTCTTTCAAAATCATATCATTTCATGAGAGCTATGTTCACTTACATTTTTACTCACTGCTGAAGCAATATCCTTCTTCCTATTCTAATGGATGCCCCTAAATTATGAAGTTTTTCACTCTGGGTATTGGGAAGGGGAACTTTATTCCTAGCCTTATGAGAACTGCAGGCACTGTGTTCTTTCCCCTTTGGGTAGTTCTCGCCCAGGTGTTGGGTAGTTTCCTCATATCATGTGATCATTCAGTTCAGTTGCTCAGTCATGTCCAACTCTTTGCGACCCCATGAATTGCAGCACACCAGGCCTCCCTGTCCATCATCAACTCCCAGAGTTCACTCAAACGTCCATCAAGTCGATGATGCCATCCAGCCATCTCATCCTCTGTCATCCCCTTTTCCTCTTGCCCCCAATCCATCCCAGCATCAGAGTCTTTTCCAATGAGTCAACTCTTCATATGAGGTGGCCAGAATACTGCAGTTTCAGCTTTAGCATCAGTCCTTCCAAAGAACACCCAGGACTGATCTCCTTTAGGATGGACTGGTTGGATCTCCTTACAGTCCAAGGGACTCTCAAGAGTCTTCTCCAACACCACAGTTCAAAAGCATCAATTCTTCGGCGCTCACCTTTCTGCACAGTCCAACTCTCACATCCATACATGACCACTGGAAAAACCATAGCCTTGACTAGACAGACCTTTGTTGGCAAAGTAATGTCTCTGCTTTTGAATATGCTATCTAGGTTGGTCATAACTTTCCTTCTAAGGAGCAAGTGTCTTTTAATTTCATGGCTGCAGTCACCATCTTCAGTGATTTTGGAGGCCCCAAAAATAAAGTCTGACACTGTATCAAGACCATCCCCATGGAAAATAAATGCAAAAAAGCAAAATGGCTCTCTGGGGAGGCCTTACAAATAGCTGTGAAAAGAAGGGAAACAAAAAGCAAAGGGAGTAAAGGAAAGATATAAGCATCTGAATGCAGAGTTCCAAAGAATAGTGAGAAGAGATAAGAAAGCCTTCCTCAATGATCAATGCAAAGAAATAGAGGAAAACAACAGAATGGGAAAGACTAGAGATCTCTTCAAGAAAATTAGAGATACCCAAGGAATATTTTATGCAAAGATGGGCTCGATAAAGGACAGAAATGGTATGGACCTAACAGAAGCAGAAGATATTAAGAAGAGGTGGCAAGAATACAGAGACGAACTGTATAAAAAAGATCTTCACGACCTGGATAATCACGATGGTGTGATCACTCACCTAGAGCCAGACATCCTGGAATGTGAAGTCAAGTGGGCCTTAGAAAGCATCACTACGAACAAAGCTAGTGGAGGTGATGGAATTCCAGTGGAGCTATTTCAAATCCTGAAAGATGATGCTGTGAAAGTGCTACACTCAATATGCCAGCAAATTTGGAAAACTCAGCAGTGGCCACAGGACTGGAAAAGGTCAGTTTTCATTCCAATTCCAAAGAAAGGCAATGCCAGAGAATGCTCACACTACCGCACAATTGCACTCATCTCACATGCTAGTAAAGTAATGCTCAAAATTCTCCAAGCCAGGCTTCAGCAATATGTGAACCATGAACTTCCTGACGTCCAAGCTGGTTTTAGAAAAGGCAGAGGAACCAGAGATCATGTGATCATTAGCAATTAATTAAATACCTGCAGGGATCCTCTGCAGATCTCAGAAAGAATTCTGTATACCTCTCTTCTTTCTAATTCTCTGACCTAAACTCTGTCTGCCCTGGTTTTCTCTGGATTTCCAGCTTCGCATCCACAGACTGATATATGCCTGGGCTCTGCCTGTGTCTCCCTTCCTACACCACAACCTGAAGACTTTCTCCAGACAGTAAACTGGAGCAATTTTAGGAATCACCCTACTTGTTTTCCATCTCTAGAGACTCACTGTCCTCTGTTGCCTGATGAAGATCTTATCTTTTGAATGCCATTGTTTCATGGTATATTTATTTTTAAATACATTTTTCAGAAGGAATTGTAACTTTGCTCCCTTTCGTCCACTTTGACCAGATACAGAAATTTGATCCTTGGGGATTGAACGTATATATTGCTGTTATGCGCAAAGAGTCTTATTATATATTATACAGCTCCAGATCCTTGAGTTTAATTTCTGTTTTTGTGGCTACAGAAACAACAGTCCAGTTAAAATAAGTGAAAATATTAAAACAATTCAAAAGAATGAAATTCTATTCACAGAAGATTTAATGAACATATATTTCTTCATAACTGTCTTTGAAATACCAACCAGTAGAAATGAGATGCCCTAGGCAGGCTGGGGAAACTTTTTTCTCAAATCTTTGCCAGTAAAAGATTTCACATATTACTAATCTATATTAATTTATTGTTCAAAAACTGGCTGATTTACAAGCCGATCTGATCCTCATCTCTCTTATTTCTTTGCAGTGCCAGATGAAAGCAAAGTCCATTCATTGGCTGGACACAAATCGGGTAAGAAATTCCTTGTCACTGACTTTATGTTCTCCTTCCTGGAAATCTCTGGCTGTGTTTGAGTAGTAGTTGGAACCTGTTTCCATCAACTTGTCACTGAAAGGCTTGCTCATTAATACATGAGATGTCTCTGACTTCCACAAAGATGAATTATTGCTTGGCTGTCTCAATAGTAGCATAATGTATGCTGACTCAAATGTTTAAGAAGGAAGAAAGGTTTCCAAAAAATAATTATAAAACCAAAATCTTTAACCTGTACACCAGCTGAACACTTGCAGTCACAAAAAATTACGAAGTAAACTCAAGAAAGTTTGAATTTTTTTTTTCTGCGATGATTATCACATTTTTAAAGTAGCAGGACAAAGACGTTCCAGAATAAGGAAAATGTGGCCATTTCTTCCTTCTCAAAAAGGAATCATCTTTCTACCTGTCATCAAACGGGACTGGGCCTGAGATGATTGTATTCTCTTTCTTTTGATTCATGTATGAGCTCCCTGGGGGTGCCTTAACAAGTCCATAAGGATCTCTGAGGGTCTTCAGGCTCTTTCTATATTTTGTGTGAGATACCTTCAGGTCTAAAATCCAAGCTTTCCCTTCATTGCCAAGTGACCTACCTTCTATTCCTTTGCACTGCCTTTAGCATCATTTATTCACATTATTTGAAAACACTTTGAGCTAGTAAGTACAGCAGTAATCCCTTTCCTATAAGGGTGCATTATTTGTGGGGATAGTATCCATTTTACTCTTCGAAATACCGCACTAAACAACAGGAGGGTTATGATGTGTTGGCATCCCTTCGTTTTTGAAACAAAGAAGTTGTTCCCGTCACCAAGTATCTCCTGTGTTTATGGGCCAATTATGTTCTCAGCAGTAAGTGGCCTTGATGCCTCATTACTTCCATCATGTTCCAGGGCAAGATTATGATTTTTTTTTCCCTTTTCTTCTTTCTCTA
Source organism: Capricornis sumatraensis (assembly GCF_032405125.1). Classification (NCBI taxonomy): domain Eukaryota; kingdom Metazoa; phylum Chordata; class Mammalia; order Artiodactyla; family Bovidae; genus Capricornis; species Capricornis sumatraensis. The sequence continues at coordinate 138,032,861 of NC_091071.1, forward strand.
AGTTCACTAGTGGTAACAGCAGGAAAGGGCTGGTTTGCAACTGTTAGATCTTTTCTTTTCTGCCCCTTCTAATAAAGAGCCTAAGAGGTTAGATCACTGTGAAAGAAAAGATTTCTGTAGGAGTGATAAATCGCCACATGCCGCTTGTTCCCATCTTCTTCGTCCATTAAACTCTCTACCACGGGAAATATTTTTAGGAGTCCAAGAAAGAAGTTCCCATGACCAAGGAACTCCCAAGGATAGTCTACATTTTGTTCATTTTAAATGTCTGTTACTACTTGTCCTTGGGCTTCCCTGCTGGCCCAGTGATAAAGAATCCATCTGCCAATGCAGGAGATGCAGGTTCGATCCTGGGTTGGGAAGATTCCCTGAAGAAGGAAATGGCAACCCACTCCAGTATTCTTGCCTGGGAATTCCCATGGACAGAGGAGCCTGGCAGGCAACAGTCTATGGGGTTGCAGAGAGACAGATACAACTTAGCAACTAAACAACTACTTGTCCTTAGTTCTCTTACGCATATTAATACTTGAAGATATAAACTCTTCTGTGAACTGAGATGCACTTCAGTGTAAGAAGAGGAAGCATTTTTTAAAGAATGTTTATCAACTTGATTTTTGAAAACAACTGAATAATAAATGTTCTGCTCTTTTTCCAGGAAATCAAATATTATTCTAATCTTACTTTGTTTCCAAACAAATTACTGTTAGCTAATAACTAAAAATTATTGTCACAATAATTTTATGTGCAAACATTAATTTTAAATGCAAACATTATCTGAGTATATTGCTATAGTATTTTAAGTAAATTTAATGGTATTTTTTATGTAGTACGAAATAAAGATATTAGTAAAGAAGTACTCTAAACATGGAATAATCTTCCAAATTGAAAGAAAATGGCAAAAAAGGCATAATTTTAAAACTCTCAGTCAGATTAATTATGAGCTTCACATGGCAGCTTTATTTTAGCTGATAATAGAAATATTACTAATGATCTTCATCTCCCATGAAGCAAACTGTTTTAAAGAAGATTTTCATTACTGATGAGCTATTATTACAATATCCACTATTCTTATAGTTTAAGTACTTTTTTATCCTGTCACAGCATCATCAGTTCTTTCATTGGCTCTCTGTGGAACCTGGGCAACTGCTGAAAACAACCAGAAACTTGATAATTTTGAATGCAAAGTGGCATACAAATAAACACAATAAAGAGAGCTAACCAATCACCTAAAATTGTGTGCTGTAGAGTTCCATTAAATGAGAGCACTCTATAAAACATTAGAGACAGTACTGAGAGAACAAAAAGCAGCCTTAAAGAAAAAGATGCTACTGAAGTCTTGAATTATAGTAATCCTCAAGAATTCATCCTTCCCATAAAGAGCAGCTCTCTTCATCGGCTGCACTTGGGTAGAACATTTCCCATGAGGCCCTGGTGGTAGCAGCAGTAACAAGAGTGAAAGAGAATTAAGGGTCCTTTTGGTTCTGGCAACTTCTTTCTGTCATTTTTAACATTCTCCAAATACAGAGCTGTATTCTCCATCTGCTACAGTCTAGACTACTAAGCAAGTTGCCAGTTTGGATTGTAATGTATAATGTTGCCTAATCATTTACACTTATCTTGCCAATGTCAGCTTCTTTTTGTTTTATCTTTCCCTTCCCCTAATCCTTCCTCCAGAATTTTTGGGTGACAAAGTAGTGTCTCTTTTACTAAGAAGAAAGAATATCTCTCTCTCTGTCTCTTTTTAATTATAGAAATGTGGACAGCTTTCATACTGTCCAAGACCATCAGGAAGTTAAATTGTATGTGCTGACCTAAATCTATCATCCATCCTCTTATTTGGGATGATATTCAACATTCTAATTAATTCATCTGAGTTAAAATTTCTTCTGAGTCAGCTACTTAGTGGGTAGAGAGCCGTTTCGTGCCAAGTTCCATCTGTTGGCCTGGCTTGGGTACCTCCCAAGTTTGTGACAGTATTTTTGGCACCCTTTCCTTGGCTTATGCTTTAAATGGTTGATCCCTCAGAGCTCAGATCAAATCAAAGTCTTAGGTAAGATAAATCTTTCTAACATTTTTGGCCCAAAATACAGTATTCCCTCACCTCTTCTGGAGTCAATCCAGTATTCTAGAGACCTCTCTAATAATCTACCTCAGGGGCTTTCCCTTGGCAGTGCCTTGTATCTCACACCTTGGCAAGGAAAATGCCAGGCTGGTACTTCTGTTTATAATCTTATGAGATCCTCCTCCACATATGAGAGGCATTAATACTTATGGGATGGTGAGACTTACTCAGAGAAGTTAGGAACAAAATGCTTTTTGTTTGGTTCCCTTAATAAAAAAGTCATAAGTTTTAGAGAGTCTTAGAAAACCAAAAAGCTGTCTTTCACCTTTTCCCTTAACTGTCTCACTGATTTAATTCTGACAAAACTCAAGTCCTAGCAATGCGGGGAGGGATATAACTTCAGCAAAATGTATATTTTAAATAATAAAACCATTTTTTTTAAATGACAAACATTCAGAGGGAACATTAGAATCCAGAGAAAATGGCATCAAATTGGTTATAGCTTTAAAAAAAAAATTGTGCTTTGATTTTGGCTATACACAGACTCGGACAGTGTGTCTGAGAAGGAATCCTTTTTTTTGCCCAATTTACTGAAGTGACACTGAAACCAATAGTTCAGTGCTCCTCAGCATGCAGACAGAAAGCGCTTATAAATTTTACTTTTTTTAAACTGTGCCTTCATATTATTTTGTTTTGATTTACTGCTTAGAATGGTTTTAATATGTATTGACTGTCTGCAGAGATCCTTGCTGACCCAGCTCTTTAAGATGATGCAGTGCTGAAGAAGGCCGATGAGTCCTTCTTTATGGGCTCTGACATGTTAATTAGCAAAATGGACTAAAAAGCTTTCCTATTTCTATTTTAATTTCTTATAGTCTCAAACACCTGTCTATACAGCTGTAAAACAGGCAAGTCTGTAAAAGTAATGGTTGGCAGCTAGTGCAGACCTTTTCTGAGCTGAGTTTATCAATTAATGAGCAAGTATTCATTAACAATCTAGGGGGAATATTTCCAGATGAGATGCCTTGCAACCACTAAGGACAGTTGGTACACACATTGCTGTTGAAGAAGCTGAAGCTCAATACATAAGTCCTTGTTCTTCCAGTTGGTAACTCTTGGGGTTAAGATATAAATCCAGGTATGGTATGGAAGATGCCATGCATTGGCCATTTTATTTTCCACCAGCTTATGCCTAATACCTCACCATCTCAAGAACTGAGAAAAATACAGGAGTAAGGCACAGTCTAGTTGGAAGGCATGACACATATGTCAAAATACCTATAAATCCTTACTTTACCTTTTTTAACTTCAACTAGCTGAACTAGGAACACAACAGGTATAACTTCTCTATGGCAATTCATTGAGCAGAAGAATATCTAATCTTGATAATTTGTGCACTCTTTTTTCTGCATGTATGTATACATGTGAATGTGTGCGTGAAGTGAAGAGATATGTGAGAGAAAATATGCATGTCATGTACATGCATTATGCATATTTATAGCAAATGTGTGTGTGATATATCTTATAGCAGATGCTGAGAGCTTAATATGCAAGTTGCTAACTTGATAGATCATACATTCTGCTTTAAATGCATTATGTGTAAACTTCAAATCTAGAATGTTCGAATATAGCTAAAGAAATTGCTGGATCTTTGTGAAAGAACAGATAAAACATAAGATGACTGGATAGTTATTTTAATATGAGTAGTGGGCTATTAAATGACACTCCATAAATTATGTTTAGTCTTATAGGATTTCATACTTTTATTGAATATCTAAATTAAAATATGCATTTAAAATTTGTAACACCAACCGTGGTCATTTTTCATGTTTGAGTCTTCTAATTGAATTACTTCTTTTTATTACTTTTCATTGCTATTGTTGATGAGGAAATAAAATCTTGGAGTAAGTGGGCAGTGGACTTGAACTATCTTTCTTTCCTCATCAGTTGGTTGAAGTAATATTGCATGCTTATTTGGGGCATTTATTTCTAAGCTTTTGTCATGTGCTATGTTGGATAACTATAGCTTTAGACAAAGAAATGTATATATTTCCTACATGTGTCTGCTTTGGTTTGCATTTCCATGGGATATAGGATGTTATCATTAAGGAAAATAATGATAGCATCTAGGATCTTTTTCTATGGAAACTTGATTATGGAGCAACAGTGTATCTCCTATATTGCAAACTGTTAGTGGATTATCTCTAAAATTCAATGAATCAAAGCAAATTATAAAGAAATATATCATGAGATAAGATGATTTACCGTTTGAATATGGTGTTGCTGCTGCTAAGTCACTTCAGTCTATGCAACCCCATAGACAGCAAACCACCACATCCCCTGTCCCTCAGATTCTCCAGGCAAGAATACCAGAGTGTGTTGCCATTCACTTCTCCAATGCATGAAAGTGAGAAGTGAAAGTGAAGTCGCTCAGTCATGTCCTACCCTCAGTGACCGCATGGACTGCAACCTACCAGGCTCCTCCGTCCATGGGATTTTCCAGGCAAGAGTACTGGAGTGGGGTGATATTGCCTTCTCCGGAATATGGTTTATGTATGTACAACTAAGATGGTAGGTGTTGCAAGAGGGTATCAGAGGGCAGACACACTGAAACCATACTCACAGAAAACTAGTCAATCTCATCACACTAGGACCACAGCCTTGTCTAACTCAATGAAACTAAGCCACGCCCATGGGACAACCCAAAACGGGTGGGTAATGGTGGAGAGGTCTGACAGAATGTGGTCCACTGGAGAAGGGAATAGCAAAGCACTTCAGTATTCTTGCCTTCAGAACCCCATGAACCATATGAAAAGGCAAAATGATAGGATACTTAAAGAGGAACTCCCCAGGTCAGTAGGTTCCCAATATGCTACTGGAGGTCAGTGGAGAAATAACTCCAGAAAGAATGAAGGGATGGAGCCAAAGCAAAAACAATACCCAGCTGTGGATGTGACTGGTGATAGAAGCAAGGTCCGATGCTGTAAAGAGCAATATTGCATAGGAACCTGGAATGTCAGGTCCTTGAATCAAGGCAAATTGGAAGTGATCAAACAAGAGATGGCAAGAGTGAACGTCGACATTCTAGGAATCAGCGAACTAAAATGGACTGGAATGGGTGAATTTAACTCAGATGACCATTATATCTACTACTGTGGGCAGGAATCCCTCAGAAGAAATGGAGTAGCCATCATGGTCAACAAAAGAGTCCAAAATGCACTACTTGTGAAATGCACTACTTGGATGCAATCTCAAAAACAACAGAATGATCTCTATTCGTTTCCAAGGCAAACCATTCAACATCATGGTAATCCAAGTCTATGCCCCAACCAGTAATGCTGAAGAAGCTGAAGTTGAACGGTTCTATGAAGACCTATAAGACCTTTTAGAACTAACACCCCAAAAGATGTCCTTTTCATTATAGGGGACTGGAATGCAAAAGTAGGAAGTCAAGAAACACCTGGAGTAACAGGAAAATTTGCCCTTGGAATATAGAATGAAGCAGGGCAAAGATTAATCGAGTTTTGCCAAGAAAATGCACTGATCATAGCAAACACCCTCTTCCAACAACACAAGAGAAGACTCTACACATGGACATCACCAGATGGTCAACACCGAAATCAGATTGACTATATTCTTTGCAGCCAAAGATGGAGAAGCTCTATACAGTCAACAGAAACAAGACCAGGAGCTGACTGTGGCTCAGATCATGAACTCCTTATTACCAAATTCAGACTCAAATTGAAGGAAGTAGGGAAAACCGCTAGACCTTTCAGGTATGACCTAAATCAAATCCCTTATGATTATACAGTGGAAGTGAGAAATAGATTTAAGGGACTAGATCTGATAGCATGCCTGATGAACTATGGAATGAGGTTCATGACATTGTACAGAAGACAGGGATCAAGACCATCCCCATGGGAAAGAAATGCAAAGAAGCAAAATGGCTGTCTGGGGAGGCCTTACAAATAGGTGTGAAAAGAAGAGAAGCAAAAAGCAAAGGAGAAAAGGAAAGATATAAGCATCTGAATGCAGAGTTCCAAAGAATAGCAAGAAGAGATAAGAAAGCCTTCTTCAGTGATCAATGCAAAGAAATAGAGGAAAACAACAGAATGGGAAAGACTAGAGATCTCTTCAAGAAAATTAGAGATACCAAGAAAACATTTCATGCAAAGATGGGCTCGATAAAGGACAGAAATGGTATGGACATAACAGAAGCAGAAGATATTAAGAAGAGGTGGCAGGAATCCACAGAAGAACTGTACTAAAAAGATCTTCAAGACCAAGATAATCACAATGGTGTGATCACTCACCTAGAGCCAGACATCTTGGAAAGTGAAGTCAAGTGGGCCTTAGAAAGCATCACTATAAACAAAGCTAGTGGAGGTGATGGCATTCCAGTTGAGCTATTTCAAATCCTGAAAGATGATGCTGTGAAAGTGCTACACTCAATATGCCAGCAAATTTGGAAAACTCAGCAGTGGCCACAGGACTGGAAAAGGTCAGTTTTCATTCCAATCCCAAAGAAAGGCAATGCCAAAGAATGCTCAAACTACCACACAATTGCACTCATCTCACATGCTAGTAAAATAATGCTCAAAATTCTCCTAGCCAGGCTTCAGCAGTACGTGAACCGTGAACTCCCTGATGTTCATGCTGGTTTTAGAAAAGCAGAGGAACCAGAGATCAAATTGCCAGCATCCACTGGATCATCAAAAAGCAAGAGTGTTCCAGAAAAACATCTATTTCTGCTTTACTGACTATGCCAAAGCCTTTGACTATGTCGATCACAATAAATTGTGGAAAATTTGAAAGAGATGGGAATACCAGACCACCTGACCTGCCTCTTGAGAAATCTGTATGCAGGTCAGGAAGCAACAGTTAGAACTGGACATGGAACAACAGACTGGTTCCAAATAGGAAGAGGAGTACATCAAGGCTGTATATTGTCACCTTGCTTATTTAACTTCTATGCAGAGGACATCATGAGAAATGCTGAACTGGGACAAACACAAGCTGAATCAAGATTTCCGGGAGAAATATCAATAACCCCAGATATGCAGATGACACCAACCTTATGGCAGAATGTGAAGAGGAACAAAAAGGCTCTTGATGAAAGTGAAAGAGGAGAGTGAAAAAGTTGGCCTAAAGCTCAACATTCAGGAAACGAAGATCATGGCATCCGGTCCCATCACTTCATGGGAAATAGATGGGGAAACAGTGGAAACAGTGTCAGACTTTATTTTTTTGGACTCCAAAATCACTGCAGATGGTGACTGTAGCCATGAAATTAAAAGACGCTTACTCCTTGGAGGGAAAGTTATGACCAACCTAGATAGCATATTCAAAAGCAGAGACATTACTTTGCCGACTAAGGTCTGTCTAGTCAAGGCTATGGTTTTTCCAGTGGTCATGTATGGATGTGAGATTTGGACTGCAAAGAAGGCTGAGCACCCAAGAATTGATGCTTTTGAACTATGGTGTTGGAGAAGACTCTTGAGAGTCCCTTGGACGGCAAGGAGATTCAACCAGTCCATTCTGAAGGAGATTAACCCTGGGATTTCTTTGGAAGGAATGATGCTAAAGCTGAAACTCCAGTACTTTGGGCACCTCATGCAAAGAGTTGACTCATTGGAAAAGACTCTGATGCTGGGAGGGATTAGGGGCAGGAGGAGAAGGGGACGACAGAGGATGAGATGGCTGGGTGGCATCACTGACTCAATAGACGTGAGTCTGAGTGAACTCCAGGAGTTGGTGATGGACAGGGAGGCCTGGCGTGCTGCGATTCATGGAGCCTCAAAGAGTCGGACTCGACTGAGCGACTGAACTGAACTGAACTGAAATAGAGACTACATTTTTTTTTTTTTTTATTAATGACATTTCAAAATTATTTCTGTTCCACTCACGGTTTTTTTTTTTTTTCCTGCAAAAAGCTTTTTTGTTTCCATTTGGTCCAAGGCTTGAGAGAGGGCTCCAGGGTGTTAAAAAGCTGCCTAGTGGCTGCAGAGAGGGGCTTCAGGCAGCCCTTGATGTTAGGTGGGTTCTTCAATGGCCACTGGTCTCCAGAAGCTCCTAGTCGTGCTTGAGGGTAAGCCTTTCGAAGAGATACTCGCCCAACCCAGCCTGGGGACCAGCCAGCCTGCGGAGGTTGGTCAGGTGGTCACCCATCTTCTTGATGAGTTTCACTTCCTCATCTAGGAAGTGGTTCTCCAGGAAGTCACAGATGTGGGGGTCTCCGCGGGCAGAAGCCAGGCCATGCAGATCCAGCAGGGCTTGATTCAGGTTCTTCTCTACGAGAAGGGCGGCTTCCATAGCGTCCTGGGTTTTACCCCACTCATCTTGAGATGGCTTCTGCACGTCCAGAAGAGGGCGCGGCCGCCACGCTGGTTTTGCAGTTTCAAGAGACGCTCCGCGCCCTCGCGCTTCTCCTTGGCCAATTCGCGAAAAAAGTGACCCACTCATTCCAGGGCCACATCGTCGTGGTCGAAATAGAAGCCCAGAGAGAGGTAGGTGTAGGAGGCCCGCAGTTGCATGTTAACCAGGCGGTTGACGGCGGCCTCCACCTCGGTAGAATAATTCGGACGAATCTGGGAGCTCATGATTGGTCGGTAATAATAAGGAGTTAAAAAATGGTGGCTGGTCCCGGTGATCGCGGACAGCTGAGTGGCTGACTCCGGAGGTTGCGACTGGAAAAAAGGTTGGAGGGTGGTCGGAGGCTGGAGCAAGGGGCGTCCCTGGGTCTGTTCTGTCCAAGCACTGTTGAAGCAAGAGACAGATCCGCGGGGCGGCCGAGCGCACTTCTCCACTCATGTTTTTTAAACACCCACTCTGTAACAGGTATTCTGTTGTGTGCTGGAGATACAAAGTGACATATGTCACAAAAGAACTGCTTCCATAGTAAGATCTGAAAGATAAATAGAAATTGGGGAATAGATAAAGTCAGTGAACTAACACATTTCAGGCACATGGAAGGTTATGAAAACGTGAAACATCATGATGTGTTCAAGAAACTGTAAGCAGTGGCATGGCAGGAGTGCCCAGGGGAGAGGGACAAGCTAGGAGGTAAAGAAGCTGGCAGAGATTAGATCACAGGGAACTCCTACCAAATGGAAGTGTGAATTTGACTCTGCAGGCTAAATAGATTAAAGGAGGGGAGCGGTCAGTTTTATAGCATAATGATATCACTCTGTTGGTTGTGGGGACTTGAAAGGATTTTAAAAAGGGGGAGAGTCAAGAATAGTAGGAGACCATTTCAATAGTCCAGGTAAGAGATGATGTGGGTATAAAGTTAAGTGATTAAATGGAGGAAAGAAAAGTAAGAAATATTTACAGAATAAAACCTAGAATTCTGATTGTTTTTATTTGTTTGTTTCTGGTGTTTGTTTTGTTTTTAATCAAACTGAGAAAGAGGGTCCAATGAGATACTGAATGTGTCAGTTGTTGCTACAACCACGCTGTGTAATACCAGCTGAGCCACAAGGGAAGCCCAAGAATACTGGAGTGGGTACTCCATCCCTTCTCCAGGGGATCTTCCCAACCCAGGAATCAAACCCAGGTATCCTGCATTGCAGGCAGATTCTTTACCAGCTAAGCTACCAGGAAAGCCCATAACACCAACAGGAAACATTTATTTCTTCATCATGTATCTTCAGGTGGACTAGGAGTTACAGATCTCAGAGTGTTTGACTGGGTTTGGCTCCAGTCTGTAGTTCAGGTCCAGGTTTACTTCCTGTGTCTCTTATCCTCCTTGGACCGGTGGTTTCCTGAGACAGGTACTTTTGATAACGGTGGTAAGATGTAAATAGAGTAGACAGAGAGGGAACCCATAGGCTCTGTGCCAGTGTTCATGTATTAATGATGAGAGAGTGAAGGTGATGGAGAGAATGATAAGAAGAGTAGAGGGGGGAAAAAAGCAGGATGCATGAGCTCCCAAGGAGACAGGATATTATATAAGGGTACAGGGAAAAGGCAATGGCACCCTACTCCAGTACATGGAGAAGGCAATGGCACCCCACTCCAGTACTCTTGCCTGGAAAATCCCACGGACGGAGAAGCCTGGTAGGCTGTGGTCCAAGGGGTCGCAAAGAGTCGGACACAACTGAGCAACTTCACTTTCACGTTTCACTTTCCTGCACTGGAGAAGGAAATGGCAACCCACTCCAGTGTTCTTACCTGGAGAATCCCAGGGACAGGGGAGCCTCTTGGGCTGCCATCTATGGGGTCGCACAGAGTTGGACACTACTGAAGTGACTTAGCAGAGGGAAAATGTACCTGAAAATGTAAACAAGAAATAAGGAGACAGCTGAGTCTCTTCTCAGCCCTGACTTGTATAATATGGGTGAGAAAGAACAGTTGCAAATAAGGCCTGCAGGAGAGGCAGAATCCTTAGTGGAAAGCTAGATGTCAATGAAGGCTAAAATCAGGGGTATTCCCATGGGGTAAAGGTGGAAACAGTACAGATTTTATTTTCTTGGGCTCCAAAATGTCGACTATAAAAAAAGATGTACAACTTGAGAGTTGCTAGTTAAGTTTTATCTGGGGCAAAATGAGGACTACAGCCCATGCGGCAGCATCTCAGATAGCTCTGAGAGACTGTCCCAAAGTGGAAATGGGGGAAAGTCAATGTATACGGTTTTGTTGAAAGGGGAGTTCAGTGCCATGAAGCACTCATTTTACAAAAGTTTTCTGTTAGTCATGAGGATCTGCTGTCACCATGAAAGGATTTCAGTTCAGTACAGTTTAGTCGCTCAGTCGTGTCCGACTCTTTGCGACCCCATGAATCGCAGCACGCCACGCCTCCCTGTCCATCACCAACTCCTGGAGTTCACTCAAACTCAGGTCCATCTAATCAGTGATGCCATCCAGCTATCTCATCCTTTATTGTCCCCTCTCCTCCTGCCCCCCATCCATCCCAGCATCAGGGTCTTTTCCAATGAGTCAACTCTTTGCATGAGGTGCCCAAAGTACTGGAGTTTCAACTTTAGCATCATTCCTTCCAAAGAACATCCAGGACTGATCTCCTTCAGAATGGACTGGTTGGATCTCCTTGCAGTCCAAGGGACTCTCAAGAGTCTTCTCCAACACCACAGTTCAAAAGCATCAATTATTCAGCGCTCAGCTTTCTTCACAGTCCAACTCTCACATCCATACATGACTACTGGAAAAACCATAGCCTTGACTAGATGGACCTTTGTTGGCAAAGTAATGTCTCTGCTTTTGAATAAGCTATCTAGGTTGGTCATAACTTTCCCTCCAAGGAGTAAGCGTCTTTTAATTTCATGGCTACAGTCACCATCTGCAGTGATTTTGGAGCGCAAAGAAATAAAGTTTGACACTGTTTCTGCTGTTTCCCCATCTATTTCCCATGAAGTGATGGGACCAGATGCCATGATCTTAGTTTTCTGAATGTTGAGCTTTAAGCCAACTTTTCCACTCTCCTCTTTCACTTTCATCAAGAAACCTTTTTGTTCCTCTTCACTTTCTGTCATAAGGGTGGTGTCATCTGCATATCTGAGGTTACTGATATTCTCCTGGCAATCTTGATTCCAGCTTGTGTTTCTTCCAGTCCAGCGTTTCTCATGATGTACTCTGCATAGAAGTTAAATAAGCAGGGTGACAATATATAGCCTTGACGTATTCTTTTTCCTATTTGGAACCAGTCTGTTGTTCCATGTCCAGTTCTAACTGTTGCTTCCTGACCTGCTTATAGGTTTCTCAAGAGGCAGGTCAGGTGGTCTGGTATTCCCATCTCTTTCAGAATTTTCCACAATTTATTGTGATCGACACAGTCAGAGGCTTTGGCATAATCAATAAAGCAGAAATAGATGGTTTTCTGGAACTCTCTTGCTTTTTCGATGATCCAGTGGATGTTGGCAATTTGATCTCTGGTTCCTCTGCTTTTCTAAAACCAGCATGAACATCAGGAAGTTCACAGTGCAGGTATTGCTGAAGCCTGGCTTGTAGAATTTTGAGCATTACTTTACTAGCATGTGAGATGAATGCAATTGTGTGGTAGTTTGAGCATTCTTTGGCATTTCCTTTCTTTGGGATTGGAATGAAAATTGCCCTTTTCCAGTCCTGTGGCCACTGCTGAGTTTCCCAAATTTGCTGGCATATTGAGTGCAGCACTTTCACAGCATCATCTTTCAGGATTTGAAAGGATTTCGTGCTTCTCTGGTGGCTCAGATGGTAAAGCGTCTGCCTGCAATGCGGGAGACCCAGGTTCGATTCCTGGGTTTGGGAAGATCCCCTGGAGAAGGAAATGGCAACCCACTCCAGCACTCTTGCCTGGAAAATACCATGGACGGAGGAGCCTGATAGGCTATAGTCCATGGGGTCACAAAGAGTCAGACACGACTGAGTGAATTCACTTCACTTCACTTCAGTGCTTCTCTAAATATGAGGAGAGGCAAGGTTTAAGATCATAAAATCTGTTCCTAAAAACATTCAACTATCTAAAGACCTGTCCCACCAGATTCCCTGGAGCACAGAGTGCCTCAGTCCACCCTGAACTCCCTCAGGGGTTGTTGAAGGTCAACAGCTGTAGGGGCAAGGCATTCCATCTCCATAGAGGCAGATGTCAAATGCCTTTGTTGTTCAGTCGTTGGCAATGCTCTTGGTAACTGCCAATTTACAGGTGGCAAAAATCACTGCAGACAGTGATTCCAGCCCTGAAATAAAAAGACACTCGCTCCTTGGAAGAAAGGTTATGACAAACATAGACAGCATATTAAAAAGCAGATATATCGCTTTACCTACAAAGGTCCATATAGTCAAAGCTGTGGTTTTTCCAATAGTCATGTACAGATGTGAGAGTTGGACCATAAAGAAGGCTCAATGCTGAAGAATTAATGCTTTTGAATTGTGGTACTGGAAAAGACTTTTGAGAATCCATTGGACTGCAAGGAGATCAAACCAGTCAATCCTAAAGGAGATCAACCCTGAATATTCATTGAAAGGACTAATGCTGAAGCTGAAACTCCAATACTTTGACAACCTGATGCGAAGATTCGACTCATTGGAAAAGATCCTGATGTTGGGAAAGATTGAGGGCAGGAGGAGAAGAGGATGGCAGAGGATGAGATGGTTGTATAGCATCGCTGACTCAGTGGACTTGCGCTTGAGCAAACTCCGGGAGATGGTAAAGGATAGGGAAGCCTGGTGTGCTGCTGTCCATGGGGTCACAAAGAGTTGGACACAAACTTAGCAACTGAACAACAAAAGGCAGGGGAATTTTCAGAGAAGAGGTTAGAAGTGAACAGCATTTTGTCAACCATGGAAGGATAGTGGAGACTCGAGAAGACAAAATGAAGGAGTTTGAGATGGAGGAGAGAGTTGGATGATGAGTCACAGATGAACAGAGGGTGTAAGGTGACAGCACAGGAAAGAAATAGATGACCAGAAAGCTCACACCTTGGAAAGTGACTAAAGATGGCAGGAGTGATGCACCTGGTTTATTTAGATGGCTCTCTGCATTTGCCAAAGAATCAGTTTTCACTCTTTGGTAAACAGGGAAAAAAAGTCTGGAGCCAATTTAGACTCACTGGTAGCCTGGATGTTTTATTTCCTGTAAAGAGATCTTATCTTGAAGGATGAGGAGATAACGATTTTCCCAGAGGAAACAGTCCCAAGGTTACAAGTTTTGAGAAGATGCTTACCTTTCACTAGGTTTGGAGGCTGAGAAATGGCCATGAGTAATCACTTCTGCTGGACAGGAGATAGGATAGCCAGATCAAAATGGAGTGAGGAGAAATGGGAGGTAGAAATAAGCATAGCTGATCTTTCTAGAAGTTTAATATTAACAGAAAAGAGAGAGGTGTATCTAGAGAAGAAATTATCATTGTTGTTCCATTTCATGTCATTAATGAGAAACACTGGACCAAGTTTGTGGACTGAGAAGAAAGAGACATTTGTAAGAGAGTAAAGAAAGAGGAAATTGTTAAAGGGATAAGAATGAGTGTAGTTTTATAGCAGTTGGCTTTGAAGAAGATGAGCCAAGATCATGGGGAAAGTAGCAAGGATACATGTGTTATAGATAAATATGTAGGTAGAGGGGTAAAGAATTAACGATGTTAATGGTCTCAATTTCCTGATGATGTCAAAGTCTATACACAGTTGCATTATAGAGTTGTTCAATAGGCTGGCCAAGAATATAAGAAACACTATAAATAATAGGTAGCCTATGTTGGGATGTGTTTAAGTCACTGAAACAAAATTGGATGGGAAACTATATAAAAATATAGTTATATATACACATACTGCATTCAAGAGTTCATTTGCAAAACAGCTGTGATTTTTCCCTGGAATAAAATGTTCTTACCTTTTGCAGTTATATTCTCAATTCTTTATTTATGGTGAAATTATAGAAAGATAGGACTAAGTGGATCATTATATATGTCTAGTACAGTCAACTTATTTTAAAGAGTGTTACCTAGAGAGGGAAAATCACCGCCCACCAAAGGCCCAGGTAGTCAGACCTATTGACTTCTCTTCCGCAAACTCTTGCTTTGTGAATTCATATGTCACTGATACCAGTTATGCCTGATTTAATAACCTGAACTATCATTAAAATCCTCAAAATTTCCCCAAACCTGCATGGATAACAGAAAGATAGAATAATTTAGCACAGCACTAGTCTTTTTTCCTTTTCATTTTCTCTCACTGAAACCTACCAGAATGAATAAGCTTTTGTATACAAAAAGTCTGTATTTTTTTCAAAGTTAATTGCAGACTTTGCACACAATTTGTATCTCCTTATAGTTGCTATTCATTATACTTTATATTTGTATTATGGTGTTCTATTTATTTTCCGCTAAATATGAATGTACAAGACAAATTATTCTATTCTGAGCTCCAGTAGGCATTTGTTGATATGGTATAGTTGGTACATATTTTTTCCCCTATGCCTTTATATATTGATATTTACATTATTAAATTCTCAGCAGTGAAAATCTTTATTATCCTATCTTTCTTAAAATTTATCTAAACTAAAGACAGTTTATCTATGCAGATAAAATTTACTATGATTAAGTGTGCATTGATTTATAAAATCTATTGTTTCTTAAGTTTAAGCTTTTTGAACAAATTAAAAATTATTTTAGTAAAAGAGCCTATTCTGTGTTTGCCAAGTTCTTCAGATGTGACTGCACTCTCAAGCTTCATCTTCCATGGGGATATGGATCTTGTATACTTGGAAAACAGTGGTTTGGAACTGAGAATTCTAATAGGGTTTCTAAATGCCAGAGTGAGCATCTGCAGTGAAAAATAGTATTAAATGACGACATGTAATAGCAAATGGTTGATAAACATAAGTTAAATGTTTGACATCAGAACTTTACTGTAGGCTGAGCTATCTGTACCTAGTTCAGTTCAGTTGCTCAGTCGTGTCTGACTCTTTGCAACCCCATGAATCGCAGCACGCCAGGCCTCCCTGTCCATCACCAACTCCCATAGTTCACTCAGACTCACATCCATGGAGTCAGTGATGCCATCCAGCCATCTCATCCTCTGTCGTCCTCTTCTTCTCCTGCCCCCAATCCCTCCCAGCATCAGAGTCTTTTCCAATGAGTCAACTCTTAGCATGAGGTGGCCAGAGTACTGGAGTTTCAGCTTTAGCATCAGTCCTTCCAAAGAACACCCAGGACTGATCTCCTTTAGGATGGACTGGTTGGATCTCCTTACAGTCCAAGGGACTCTCAAGAGTCTTCTCCAACACCACAGTTCAAAAGCATCAATTCTTCGGTGCTCAGCCTTCTTCACAGTCCATCTCTCACATCCATACATGACCACTGGAAAAACCATAGCCTTGACTAGACGGACCTTTGTTGGCAAAGTAATGTCTCTGCTTTTGAATATGCCATCTAGGTTGGTCATAACTTTCCTTCCAAGGAGTAAGTGACTTTGTACTTATTCTGCAACTGGAGAGGAACAGCAGTAGGAGCCACAGGAAACAAGTGACTTAAAAATTACACAGCGATGCCATCATCAGTCAGACTATCACTGACTTGGTTGTGTTATGGGTAAAAACAAATCACATTCTTGAAAACATTAGAACTATAAATGTTAAGTTCCATTTATGTTAAGAGCCCCAATTCTGTTCTCTTTCCTTTGTATTTAGCTTTAGGATGTTTTAAGTAAACTTTTTGCAGTGAAACTATTTCAGTAACGTTATTGGACACTATAACTAAATGATGACAATCCTTTATCCAGAGTAGATTTGGCAGGGGCTAGAAAGCTTTTCTGTTTCTATATAATTATTTCAGAAAGGTTTACACTGAGACCCGGAATTTAACACCACTCTTCTAAGGAAGGTGTGTTACATGTAAATCTGTGTGGAGAGAGAAAACAGAGACACTCTGATTCCGATGACCGAGACGGGTTATAGCTACCTGTTTGTAAGGCCTTTTATTTTAAACTTTTATGGATAATCTAAGTGCCAGTGTTAAGTGAATGGATCTTTAGTAGTTCTGGTAATGCTTTTAATTCTGAAATTTTCTCAGCTAAAAAATTAGCCAACATATGATATTCAAAGGACAAATTTAAAATCCAACCTGAGACATCTGAAAATCAGTCCTTACATAACAGATTCCCTATCTGTGTTGAATAACATAAAATGTCTCAAAGCCTAATTTTGTTTTAATGTTTGATGAGTGATAAAAAAAAATCCACCTGCAATGCAGGAGACATGGGTTCAATCCCTGGGTCAAGAAGATCCCCTGGAGGAGGAAATGGCAACCCACTCCATTATTCTTGCCTGGGAAATTCCATGAACAGAGGATCCTGGTGGGCTCCAGTCCATGGGGTTGAACGAGTCAGACACAACTGAGCTTGCATGCACAGAGATATGACATTGCAAAGTAATGGTGAAAAAATATTTAGAATATATTGGCTTTGATAATGTTGCTATTACTTTAGATAAGTTCTGTCTGTGTACACACATATGAATTTCATAAATGAATACTGGATTGGGAGAAGGAAGCATTAAAAGACATGTGTATTTCAAGAAAGTTTTTTGCCTACTTAAAAAACATTCATATGCTCCTGTATTTCGGCTCTATCAGCAGGGATACATTTTAATACCATTAACAAATCATAGCATGTCCTTTAACCCTTGTCTTGCCCTGCCCTTGCGCCTGTCTCATGGCACCATCACCCTCCATTCCACCCTATCGGCCTCATTGCACTTGTTCCCAATTCACAGAGCTACTCAGCATCAGATCTTGTTCTTTCACATCTCTAAGCCCCAGTGGAACTCCTTGAAGGCCAACCTCCCTGAGCAACACTCCCAAGCTTCTTCAGACTGGGGTCTCCTCTGGTATCTAGCTTTGTTTAACGTCAGGTGTCTTTGGGCTCTGTCTTTATACTTTTGAATTTCTCTCACCCTTTCCTGCCCTAGCTCATGCTTCTGCTCCAGAGCCAGTTAGTCCCCGAGGAATTCCACAGGCTGCTTCTCAATCTCCTTTGATCAATAGTCATGACTTCCTTAGACTATCAGTAATCCCAAGTCCTACCTTTTCCCCATATAGCTGGAGGACTCTGTTATCTACATTCTAAAAGTTTACATGCTGAATCTAATCATTGAAACGTTGCATAAATGAGGTGATTTACCACAGGGACTGGCACAGAATATGCACAGAAGAACCACAGGAAAGAGGATAGTTTCTGGGAAGGAAATGAGAGGGCCGAATCCCACAGTCACACTGGGAACTATCTGGGGCCCAAAAGTATTTCAGGAGGAAGGGAATAGAGAGAGACTTAACCATGAGACACCTCATTTATGGGTTGCTGGAAAATGTGCCAATGAGAAACATATTTAGGGTATGTTAAACTCCCCTGTCAATTTTTGGTATCCTAGAGGGCAGGAACTTAGTTGTTGAAATTGATTCAGTAAGGCATCCACTTCATGCTAGGTACAAAAAGTTTCTTTTTTCTTTTAGAGATTCATGGTGCCCAACTGTGTCCAATAAAAGCTGAATTATAAAGAGGGCTCATGATGAATATGTAAAAATTAAAAAGAAAAAGCAACCTAGATTACTCCTTCTAGCTAAAATAAGCAAATGCAAGTTCATTCTCACTCTGTTGATAATTAGAAACCACACACCTACAGAAAACAAGTTACGTATTCCACCCCATTAGAACAAAGCTGTTCAGAGTTACCTTTTGAATAAAAACCCTTTTATTAACCAATCCGATTTTTTAAACGTACCTGCCTTTTCAACCCGGAAAACTACAACTGCAAAGAGGGAAGGAAAAAGGCAGATAGTTTTCTAAAATATCATGATATTGCCATCAGGAATTTGTTAGAGGAATTAAAAATGTTGCTGTCAGATTGGTTATGAAGGCTTCTCACTTGTACTGTGCTGTGCTTAGTTGCTCAGTTGTGTCTGACTCTTTGTGACCCAGTGGACTGCAGCCCACCAGGCTCCTCTGTTCATGGGGATTCTCCAGGCGAGAATACTGGAGTAGGTTGGCATGCCCTCCTCCAGGGGATCTTCCCAACCCAGGGACTGAACCAAGGTCTCCCACATTGCAAGTAGATTCTTTACCGTCTGAGCCACCAGAGAAGCCCAAGAATACTGGAGTGAAGTTGTTATTCTAACAGACCTCAGAGAAAAGGTTACTATTGGTTTGGATTACTAAGCTAGTGGTTCATGAACTATTTCCAGTGATTTATATGAACAAACACTTTTTGTTTTTTAAAGTGTGCATCTATATTAATGGGTATTAATAAATGAGATTTTAAAGAATATTGACTATGCCAGAGCCTTTGACTGTGTGGATCACAATAAACTGTGGAAAATTCTGAAAGAGATGGGAATACCAACCACCTGACCTGCCTCTTGAGAAACCTGTATACAGGTCAGGAAGCAACAGTTAGAACTGGACATGGAACAACAGACTGGTTCCAAATAGGAAAAAGAGTACGTCAAGGCTGTATATTGTTACCCTGCTTATTTAACTCATATGCAAAGTGCATCATGAGAAACGCTGGGCTGGAAGAAACACAAGCTAGAATCAAGATTTCCAGGAGGAATATCAATAACCTCAGATATGCAGATGACACCACCCTTGTGGCAGAAAATGAAGAAGAACTAAAGAGCCTCTTGATGAAAGTGAAAGAAGAGAGTGAAAAAGTTGGCTTAAAGCTCAACATTCAGAAAACTAAGGTCATGGCATCCTGTCCCATCACTTCATGGCAAATAGATGGGAAAACAATGGAAACAGTGGCTGACTTTATTTCTTTGGGCTCCAAAATCACTGCAGATGGTGAATGCAGCCATGAAATTAAAAGACACTTGCTCCTTGGAGGTAAATTTATGACCAACCTAGACAGCATATTAAAAAGCAGAGATATTACTTTGGCAACAAAAGTCCATCTAGTCAAGGCTATGGTTTTTCCCGTAGTCATGTATGGATGTGAGAGTTGGACTATAAAGAAAGCTGACCACAGAAGAATTGATGCTTTTGAACTGTGGTATTGGAGAAGACTCTTGAGAATCCCTTGGACTGCAAGGAGATCCAACCAGTCCATCCTAAAGGAAATTAGTCCTGAATATTCATTGGAAGGGCTGATGCTGAAGCTGAAGCTCCAGTACTTTGGCCACCTGATGTGGAGAGCTGACTCATTTGAAAAGACCCTGATGCTGGAAAGATTGAGGGCAGGAGGAGAAGGGGACGACAGAGGATGAGATGGTTGGATGGCATCACTGACACAATGGACATGGGTTTGGGTGAACTCTGGAAGTTGGTAATGGACAGAGAGGCCTGGCATGCTGCAATTCATGGGGTTGCAAAGAGTCGGATACAACTGAGTGACTGAACTGAACTGAGTGAGAAAATTTCATATAAAATGATATGTGAAAATGGCAAGATATCCTGAAGTTGACAGAGATTGCCGGAGTTTGGTAGACAGTGATGAATTTTGTAAGGTTCCATCAGCATGTACAGAATCATCATCATTATTATTTTTTGCAAAGCTCAGAAAATCTTAGTTTGATAGTTTGAGATATGTGCCTCCACTCTGAGGTTTTGGGCTTTGTAATACTCATACCCTTGTCCCCATTTACTGTCCATGGACCAATGCCTTCAATTCTGGTTGAAGGCCCTTTCAGTTCAGTTCAGTTACTCAGTCGTGTCCAACTCTGCAACCCAATGGACCACAGCATGCCAGGCTTCCCTGTCATTAATCAACTCCTGGAGCTTGCTCAAACTCATGTCCATTGAATCAGTGATGCCATCCAACAATCTCATCCTTTGTCATCCTCTGTCAGCTCCTTTAGCAAAGAATTTTCCAAATTGTCAGCTATTTCTTACTATGAACTGTCTCCATCAAGTTTAACTCGGGTTACATTTTGATGTACATTCCAATTAGAGGCCATCTTCATCTAGAAGGAAGCATAACAGATACAATGATACCCTTCTTTGTGAGCATAGAAAGTTTTACAAATGCAGAATCAGCCTTCATGTGTCACCTTTCTTTACCTATCCCATAAATCCAGCAGGAAATCAGGTTGGTCTCATGGAAATACAATCCAGAGCTTTACTCTCCCATCCTTGCCCAAGCCTCCATCACGTCATGCCTTCAGTAGCCTCTGAACTTCTTGACTCTACAGTTTCCATTTTCCCCACAAAACCCAGAGGGACATCTGGAAAACATGAATCAAATAATGTCCTCAAATGGTCAAAACCGTCTCATGGCTTCCCATCATTCACAGAAAATGATCTTCACTTCTTACTGTGACCCTCCAAGGCCCAGCCTCATCTTCTTGCCTACCTTGCTGAATTTGCCCCCACCACTTTTTCTCTTTCAGAGCCCTTTGCCCATACCTTCCCTCTGTTCAGAATGATCTGCCAAACCTTCATGTGGCTGATTCCTTCTGATTCAGTTCTTAGGTCAAGTATTATTTTTTCAAAAATACCTTACCTGACCACCCCATCTAAAGCAGACAAAATAAGTCAGATTCTGTCACTTACTCTGTTCACTTCCTGATAGTCCTTATCACAGTCTGTAGTCTGCATGTGTTTATACGTATTTAACCTACTGTCTATCTCCTCCACCTATGGAACATGAGCTCCAGACACGGAGAGCCCTTGGGCCCCAGCCCAGGAGCTATAGTCAGCATTTGCTTACTCTTTTTCTTTTTTTGCATATTTTTACTTTCAAACTCTCCTTGTATTTATGTTTTTTGTTTGTGTCTTAATTTTTTCGTTGTTGCTGTGTTCGGCCTGACAGTCTGAATTGTAACTGAAAATTTGGCACATTTACATGTATTGAGATTACTAACATATTTAGATTTATGGTTATCATCCTATTTTATGGGCTTCCCTTGTGGCTCAGACGGTAAAGAATCTGCCTGTAATGTTCGATTCCTGGATTGGGAAGATCCCCTAGAGAAGGGAGAGGCTAGCTACTCCAGTATTCTTGCCTGAAGAATACTTTGGACAGAGGAACCCGGCAGGCTACAGTCCATGGGGTCACAGAGAGTCGAACATGACTGAGCGACTTTCATTTCACCCTATTTTATACACAAGCCACTTTTTATTAGGATAAATTCCTATTTCTTTTTGTCTTTAAATCCAGTTTTTTTCTTAGTGTAATTTGAAGATTATATACTTCACTTTTATCAAATATACTTAACAAAATATGAAATTAATTCATACTTAATTCTTTTTCTAAACAACACAAGGAACTTTCATTCTCTTTCATTCTCCTTACTCTCTCCTAATTTCTATACTGTGTTCCATTTTTTTCTTATTTTTTGATCCCACAGATTATATACTAATTTTAATGTTTTATGTATTTATTATTTGTTCAAACTTACGGGTGTATAATAAGTTTATTTTATCATTCTTTCTTCTATCTCAGATCTTCCTTCTGGGGTCGTTTTCCTCCTTTCTCAAGTATATTCTTCAGACATTCCTCTAATGATGGTCTATTGATTATACTGCATATTGTTTATCAGAGAACATCTTGTTCTTGACAACTAGTTTTGCTGAGTGTACAGTGTTAAGCTGGTAGCACACCAAAGATATTTCTTCTGCTGTCTTCTGGCTTTTCCCATGAAAAGTCCACTGTTAGTCTATTTGGCCTCTCTGGACCAGTGGTCAGTCTGTTCTCTGGATAATTTTAAATTCTCTTTGTCTTTGATAAGCACTTTCACTACAGTCTAGGTCTTGCTGTAGGTTTCTTTATATTGGGTTCATTCGAGTTTTCCTGTCGCATCTTATGGAAAAACTCAAACGAACTTTTTAGCCAACTTAAGACTCTTGAGAGTCCCTCAGACTGCAAGGAGATCCAACCAGTCCATTCTGAAGGAGATCAGCCCTGGGATTTCTTTGGAGGGAACAATGCTGAAACTGAAACTCCGGTACTTTGGCCACCTCATGCAGAGAGTTGACTCATTGGAAAAGACTCTGATGCTGGGAGGGATGGGGGGCAGGAGGAGAAGGGGACGACAGAGGATGAGATGGCTGGATGGCATCACGGACTCGATGGACGTGAGTCTGAGTGAACTCCGGGAGTTGGCAATGGACAGGGAGGCCTGGCGTGCTGCGATTCATGGGGTCGCAGAGACTCAGACACGACTGAGCGACTGAACTGAACTGAACTGAATATTATCTTTCTTCATGTGTCGCCTATGGTTGTATATTACTGTTTTCCATTCCCTCTGGGAAAGTGTGTTAATGCTGCTGTTCCCCAGTAGAACTCTTATTAGGTGTGTGTTCGATCTCACTCTTCAGTCATGTCTCTTTGAGGTCTTTCATACTTTTCTGTCTCCTTGATTCTGAATTTCATTCTGAGTAATTTCTCCAGATCTGTCTATTAATTCCAACATTAGAATTTCATGTTTCATGTTTCTGCTGATTCCATCCATGATGACTTTCTTCATAATTTCTCTGGGATGTCATATTTGGTTGGATTTAATGTGTGAACATTTGGGGGAGCCCGATTAGCATGTACTTTTCTCCATAGAATATTTAGATTTGCTTCCTTTGGGGTACAAGCAGAGTATGACTAACTTGGAACCACTTTTGTTTAATTTCTTGGCTGACAGCTTATTTAACTGGGAGAAAATATGCTTGATTACATACCTCCAAGAGTTCTGTGGTTAAAAATTCTCAGAGTTAATGATTTTTTTTTTTCGTTGTCATTTCCCTTTCTAGAGTCAGAGTTAAGAGACATTTTCTTGAATTCTTTTTCCTGAGGAAAGTGTATTTGAGGATTGAGGTTTCTTAGTCCCACTTCTACTAAGGTTGTAGGTCCTTTTGAGGGTTACTTTGCTTCAGAATTTCCTTTGATTTCCTATGAGCTAAGCAATGCATTTGAATGAATACTCTTTTAAAATTAATCCAGGATCTATTTCTGTTTTATTATCAGGATTTTGAGAATTAATACATAGCTGAAAACAGACATCTCAAGTCTAATAATTGCTGAATGAATGAAGGGTTATCCTTTGTAAATGTCTAAGTTCAAATAAACCACTGGGCTCAATGCAGATTAGAGCACATGCTCACCAGATATGGCTTTATCTCCCTGGATCTAGATTACTTTTAACAAAATACTCTTTAGAAATATATAGAAACCCACTCGACATAGGAAGAAAGTTGAGAATGCTGTCCCTAATATGCTGAGAAAGTTTAAAATGGAAAATTAACTTCATAAGAAACCATGTAATAAAAAGTTCTGGTTATATTTGTAATTACAAGTAAAAGTCGCTCAGTCATGTCTGACTCTTTGTGACCCCATGGACTATACAGTCCATGGAATTTGCTAGGCTAGAATACTGGAGTGGGTAGCTGTCCTCTTCTCCAGGGGATCTTCCCAACCCAGGGATCGAACCCAGGTCTCCCACATTGCAGGTAGATTCTTTACCAGCTGAACTACCAGGGAGGCTTGAAATGACAAGCTATGGTTTATTACACTCTCTAGAGATTATTATAATGATTCATTGGAAGAAATAAAATAGAGTTTACAAAAAAGATTTTATCAGATTATCATGTGTGTCAAGTAGGAAAGAAGAGTCTTATCTGGCTACTTATTGACACTACCTATGTGGGCCATGGATCAGATGCTAATTAGATTTTTTTTTCCCTGAACTCCTAGCACACTCTTCAAAGTGAATTCATTGTCATAACCATACCCAAAGAGTATCTTATGGAAAGGCTGTTTGATAAATCCTTTAGGTACTAAAACAAATCAAAACCAGTCCTGTTCATTCCAGCAAATGCTATCCTTCCACGTGTTCTCCTTTTTGTACCAAATGCTCTTTGGTTTTTCTCTTTCTGAAGTCCAGAAATTCTCATACTTTTTAAAGAATTTTTGTGCAATTTATCATTTATGTAAGACTCGTGTTACCATAGAATAGGAGCTGAGATTGGGCAAAGGAAATGACGTGGGAATGTGGATTACATCAGCTCACAGATCTGTTACTAAAGAGCTATCTTTGCTATTGGAGTCTACTAGGATTACGGATACCCCATTATTTCTCTGGAATGAAAATACTAGCTTGGTCAGCTTTAGTAGAACAGATAATGGGCTAGTTACCTGTCATGGATAAATAAATTAGTAGACTTTTTCTTTTTCTGTGCCATTTAATCCTTTGTTTCTATGATTTCGAATTTCTGGATATAGCATCCAGGGCTGACATCACACACACAATACCCTTGGCTCCAAGGAGGTCATGAATTTGGATCATTTCCCAGGTAATACATCTGCCCCTCTAGCTTGTATTTCAGAGCATATGGCTGTGGCAGAGGGGGCAAATTAGAAATCATCCCTGCATTGCTTCTGAAGTGTGAGAAAGAGGAAGCATGTTTTCATCTGGTCATGAAGTTGTTACTTGAGTGTTAGAGGGTATGGGTAAAGTTGTTTTCTTGTAAATTCCCTTTAATAAGTTTAAATGCACTCAATGTGTTGCACTCATAGAAGTCATATAGAGTACCATATAGTAGAAACACAGAACACACACACATACTCCAAAAAAAAAAAAAAAATACTGAATTTTGTTAAGGAACTCTGATGAAATGTGTACAGCAGTGCCTACAAGAAAGGACAGCTTGAAATGGTCCATTTATTGCTTTACCTTGTATTCACTTCTCAAGTGCTAACAAATAATTTTTCATAAAATATTTATTTCTACATGCAGGTACTTATTAGAGTAGTCAATTTATTTCCAGGGATATCAACCATTAGAGCTTGTTTTGAAATTGCAAACGTTTAAGATTCTGCAGACTAGGTATAGAAGGCTACCAAAAGGCAAGTTACAGCTAATTTGAGGCCCAGGGTTACTGGTGAGCTGCTGTGAGGATAATACTTTGTGTATCTAGAGAAAGAAATAACAAGAGTAAGAAGGTAAAGAGGTGGATGTTGGAAGAGGTGCATCATTCCCTCTCCTAAGCTAATCAGTCACTTGTGTGCTGAATTCATTTCTTCCAAGGTCTTCTCCAATCAATGAATAGCTTTCTCTTCCATCTTCATTTTCTCCCTCATCTTTGGCTCCTGCCTTTCATCCAGGGAGGAGTAATCTAGGTGAAAAAGGAGTAGTGGATGGAAACAGTAGCAGTATATGAAAGTAGGGAGTAACAAAAGGAAGGAGAATCTAAGTGAAAGCGATGGATAGTAGTACGTGCAGATAGGGACTATGCCTTAGAAATTTGTTCTCCTTGCTGTATGTCTCACAATATCATTTAAATGGCAGACTGAATGACCACCTTAAAATGAAACCTGAAAGTGAAAGTGAAAGTCGCTCAGTCGTGTTTGACTCTTTGTGACCCCATGAACTATACAGTCCATGGAATTCTCCAGGCCAGAATACAGGAGTGGGTAGCCTTTCCCTTCTCCGGGGGATCTCCCCAACCCAAGTCTCCTGCACTGCAGGCAGATTCTTTGCCAGCTGAGCCGCAAGGGAAGCCCAAAACTGAAACCTAGTTAGATCATGTCATTTTTCTTCTTTGAAGCCTTCGAGGAGGAATAGCTTGATAACCAGATAAGGACCTATACCTATGCTTTACATTTGATAAGAAATCTATTCAGAATGGCTTATAGATCTAAATGTAAAAGCTAAAACTATAAAACCTCTAGAAAAAAAAAATAGAAGAAATGTTAATGTTAGTTGAGTAAGCACTATTTCTTTTTGGACCAACTAGATTACTGGGTTATTTTATGTAAGCACTAATGGGAGGTTGAAGACAATTGTTAAAGTAGGATAATCAATAAATGTGTTATTAAAAGATGTTGCAGACATAGGGTATATAGGCCTTGAGAATTTCCTATATTTGTGTACAAGAGTTGGTGAGGTACTCAACACTTACTGAGACTTTTAAACTTGAAGATCAGGAAGAAGGTTGGTGCCTTTGATCAAAAGAAAGGAACCATGAAGAAAATCCAAATTATGAGGAAGAGGCATTTGAAATAAGCATTTGAAACGAGAGAGAGAGGTCAAGGTTAGCAATACAGATTTAGAAGTCATCTGCTTATATGAGATATTGAAGCTTGGATTTGTCCACAAGATTGCACAGATTAAATTAAGTAATAATTCTTTAAAAGAGTTAGCAAGTATTAATTCATTTGGTTAACTAAAAGCTTAAGATGAAGGGAAAGGCAGTTGCTAGTTAATGATCAATCTCATTTTTGCTATTATCATGTTCAATGGCTTGAAACGACTAGAATTTTTCTCTGAAAACTAGCAGCTGTATGGACATGCAAAATTTTTAGCAGTTACAAATTCTGTATCAAGTTAAATCAATTTATATATTTGTAATTTTAAGGGATCTTAAACACAAAAATGAGATTTCTGTTTAAGTTTTTGAATATTAGTTTGATATGAGTACATAGAAGTCATTATGGAATGAAATTTGCACTGACTTTCCCATATAGTCTTGTGTTTTCTTTGAAAATGCAATTTTATGCTTGTTTATCATATTAGTTGTCTGTTTTGATCAGTTGACAAAAGTCAGTGCATACACATATTTCCACTTAGTAAAAATAAATGTTGAATGAATGATGATATGTTCTTCCTAAAGTAGTTAGTTATAGAAATACACTGTTTTCTCTTTTTTCTACTTTTCATCTTCAGAGATTAATAGACACATTTTCTTATTACTTCAAAATACTTTTTTACACACATACAAAATGTGAAGATTTTCAAAGAATGACTTTATTATATCTATAGTTAATTAGTAACTCATTACATAGGTATATAATCTTATTTTAATTTGCATAATCTTTATGTGTGTGTTTGCCCGTATTAATGCTGAAATTTTCACAAAAATTGTTCTAAACTTTCTTTACTGCCCTCAGAGCAAGCAGGGGAAAAACATCAATACCGAAACTGGTTGAAAGTAGCACCAGTGACTTACTCTGACTAACGTAATTAATATTTCTTTTTTTTTTTAAGCTTAGACAAAGAAAAGACTTCCAAGGGTGAAAATAAAATATCTATTTACATGCTGGCCTTTGGGAACTGTTGGAGTGGTATGCACTTTCAAGAGTAAAAATCTGATATTCAGTCTCTAAATGTTAGAAACATTATGGGATATTTACTTTTAAAATTATATGAAAAGCTCTGCAGCTCCTTTTTCCTCATTGAGTTTTGATATACTTATGTATTGATGGCAGTGTTTTTCTATGTACAAGTGAGATAATTTCTTATATGTGTGGATTAGGATGGCCTCTCAGGTGCTTTTTAATATGTTACTTTCAATAGTGCTGCTGACATATTGAAACTTCACAGAAGAGAGATTAAATTCAGTGTAGTTATGTAGATGTCACTTTTCATTGTTTTATTCTCATAAATGAGACAAGCTCTCTTCTAGAAAAACATCGGTAACAAGTGAAATATTTTTAGTTTTTAAATTAATATTCAGTGCTCTTTTTAAAACTTGATATTCATTAATTATAGTAGTTGCAAGTCACATGCTAGTATAGAAAATTAAGAGAGATTCAATAGTTGGATTTTTCAGAAGTGAATTTTATCAGATACATATTGATTAAATTAAATAGGCTATCAGCTTAGAGCCTAGAAATTCTCTATTCGTATAGATTTTTATCATCTTGGAACTTTGGTGACATAAAGTGTAAATCTTGAGAGAAAGGCTTTTGATTTTTATTAAAAGTAACTTGCATATCACATAAGGCATCAATCAGAAGACTCATTAGAAACATCTTACCAAAAATTTAAAATATTTCTCCTACTAAAATCATATTACTATATCCTTGAAAAATACATAGCTCCTTATCTGAATATGCTTTGCCTTTTAGACTTCCATTTCAAGGAAAGAAAAGTAAATTTTTATAAAATATCTATTGATTTACTATTCCCAAACCTACCGAATAGTTTCTCTGAGACTGAAGTGTCAATCCACTCCAGTACTATTGCCTGGAAAATTCCATGGACTGAAGAGCCTGGTAGGCTACAGTCTATGGGATCGCAAAGAGTCGGACACAACTGAGCGACCTCACTTTCACTTTCACTTTCAAAGTGCAGTTACTTCTACAATAAATTTTAGCATCTTTAATAGAATTTGGAAACTGTGTAACTAGACACAGAGAATCCAGTGAACTTAGAACAAAAATATGCTGAACACTGTCTTATCTCATTCAAGATGTAGTGGTATTTTAAGGAAGGATAATAATGATATGGTAACCCAATATATTAATAATAATGAAAATAATTTGGTTTTATGGCTTATAACTTCATGCAGCATTATAGATCGAAAATACAATTATTAGAGTCTGTTGGTGTCATAAGCAACTGTTGCTTGGTAATTTCCCTTGAGGCACATGTGCTAACATCCAACACTGAGAGTTAGGTCAAAGGAAGTACTTAGTGTAGCACCTAGAAAGTATTCAATAAATGTTACCAGGCAGTATGCTTTTGTTGCTATTTTCTGTACCAGCCTTTGTCTCTCTTCACTTTTCTCCTTTCACTGTGACTAATTTCACAGAGGATTTTGGCTTTCCTAGGTTTGAACTAGTGATTCTGTCCTTTTGACAATGTGTATATGTGTTAAGGGCTCAGTTGTGTCCAACTCTTTGTGACCTTATGGACTTTAGCCCATCAGAAGCCCCTGTCCATGGAATTTCACAGGCAAGAATGCTGACCCAAGGATAGAACTCACATCTCTTGTGTCTCCTGCATTGCGGGCAGATTCTTTACTGCTGAGCCACAGGGGAAGCACCTCTTTTGACAATAAAAGGATTATTTTCAGTATCTTGCCCTGTGTCATCCATCACTGAGGAAAGAGGAAGAGGTGAGCTATGGTAGGGGGCTTTCCCCTTGGACTTAGCTAGTGCATGTGGTTTTCAGAGTTGGGTTGAAGGAATATAAGTGATTATCAGTGAGACATGCCACTTTTCAGACTTGTTATTGAATTACCCTTTCAGTCCAGGCTATTAGGAGCATTCTCAACAAAAAGAATCTTGTCTTCAATCTTAAGGATGCTAAAGAAAAAGTAGGAAAAGGGGCATTTCTTGCACAAAATTTAGAATATCTGCTGTTATTTTCCAAGAGGTTTTTATTTATTTAATTTTTTTGCTAAAATTGAAGCTAAGCTGACTCATTTTGAAATTTTACTTTGGATTTTTAAAGATGAGAATTCACTGTATGTTCCCTTTTCTTATTTTTCTTTTATAGTCCCAGTAATATTTCTCCATTTCAGCCAATACTGATAACAGAACTTCTTTAACATTCATACACTCATACAAATTATAACATTTTATAACTTCTTGCTGTGTCTTGATATTGCATGAAATACTGTGAGAACCCAAAAGAAGTAAAAAGCATAGGGAGCCAATTTTCAGAGAAAGTAAAACTTATACATATGAAACCATTAAGAACAACTGATTTATAAATACTAGACTGAAATAGAAAGTGCCAGACTGTGTGACACAAACAAGAGGGCAACAGGGTTTAGAGACAGGCAAGAGCAGCGGGGCTGTATTCATCAAGGAAGGATTTAGCCTGAGCTTTGAAGGATTGGCTGGATTTGGATCATGACAGAAGAGAGAGGAAGGCATTCCAGACAACAGAGAAAGCAAAAGCAAGCTCAGAAGCAAAAATGTCATGCAAATGTCATAGTATGCCCTAATTTTAATGATCCTGCAGTCCTCGGAGGTGACTTTGATCTCATTGTAATTTAGGTCAGCAGTAAAATATTCCAGTTTAGTAGCTGGCTTCGTTAGAGAGAAGGAAGATTGAAGAGTGAATACTGAAAAAATCCATTTAACAAATAATGATAGTAAACAAACAAAAAGAATGAAAAGGCTGAAATTTTAGTTTTTAGCAATTCCTAGCATGTTCTTTAGTCCATGGCTTGATTTTAAGAGGACAGAAAATTCCTGTGTATCCTGACGGACCTCAGACATTCAAGATAGCTAATTTAATCTCTAGACTAGAGGAAGGATGTTTTTCTTAATACTGTAAGGAAAAAGGCTGCTGCCATATTTTATATGGCACCAACTCTGTTGGTTATTAATCAAACTCTTAAGGCTAACTGGCAGGGCCGCTCTCATCCCAGGTCTTTTAGTGAGTGAGGCCTAGTGAACATAACCATCATTCTCCTTGCCTTCTCCAGCAAGAAAGAATGCTGACACTGAAATGTTTTAGAGTCAACTCCAAGAACTCATTAATATTGTGCCAGAGTAGGAACTGCTGATCATCAGGGATTTGATCACAGAGTAAATTAGAGGTTGTGCATCACCATGTCTTGTGACAAACATGCATTAGTAAAAGTAAATAAGTATGAAGACAGACTGATTAAGGTCTGCTTGTATAATTGGTTCTTGAAAACACTTTATTCCAATATATTAGGAGAGAAATGAGCATCAACTTGGAAATCAAATTGACTCCATCATAATACTAGGAACAAAAGAATTGTTAGAGATTTGTAGTAAAAGATCCTGGCAGAGGCCAGTATTGATTCAGATTACTGGTCAGCACGCTTAAGATGCTATACTTTTCTGGGTGTTAAGAACACCTTGGGAAAACAAGAGAAAGAAAATTGAGTTTCAAGTGCACAGAAACATTTAATTTGAAATGAAGTGTAAAGAACCTAGTGCTCTAATGTCACTAGTGTTATAAGGCAGTAATTTGTGAATAAAAAAGGAAAAAAGAAGGTCCATACGTAATACTAAAATTTTAATTCTGAAACGTATGCCCAGTCCAAAATAAGCTAAAAAAATTTAAAATATATATATATAGTTTCAGGGAATGTACTAGAAGTTTGGCAAAAGAGACCTCTTAACTGTTTGGAAACATTTTTGAAATGAGTGAAGGTTTAAATATGATCATGACTGGAAAAGAAGTGGAAAAAGAACGAGAAATCATATCACTTTAACAACCTCATTAATGAGATGATAACAAGAGACTCTCTTAGAAGTTATTTCATTTGTGGACTGGAATTGCTCAAAAGGAAGAAAATGTAATGTTCTCATAAAAAAAAAAAAAAAAGGACATGCTCAAGTGCGAATTACCAAGCAAGTGGTTCATCATATTAATAAAATATAAACCATCCCATTTCAGAAAACCTGTGAGATCGAAAGAGTGGGTATTATTCCATTTTATAGATGAGGAAACTTGAGATGTCAATGCAAATAGTAAGGGTTCTAGATTTGAACCTAAGTCAATTTAAACTTTTTAAAATAAATGGCTCAAAGCTTAGAATTAATTGCATTTGACTTCACATGAACAAGGCAGATAAATTCCTACCTAGATAGCCACTTATTTTATTATACTTTCCTAATTCCTCGAATTCAAGTTCTCAATGATTAAAGGTCTCTTGAGTGTTTTTAAAATAGCATTTAGACTTTTGTGCTAAAAACTTTTTGATACTTACTCTTATAAAACTAATGATACCCTAAGTAGACTACTTCCAAGTTATTTTCCAATATCTAGTTTTTGTCATTAGTAGTATAATTCAGACATAAAAAAGGAAGTCTTTCTCAGGTCATGTTTCATGTGTAGGAGAGAGAAATCAATGTTCACATATTGTTAGAGTTTCTGAGAAGTTTTATGTTCAGGAATTTATATTTAGGAATTTCATTGATTGTTTTTAAGTTCCCTCAGGGGCAATTGAGCTCCTGGGCTGCTAATTCTCAATAACCAAACTCATACCTGACAAACAAAAATGCATTAGTCTGTGACAAGGTATAATTAGTAATTTCCCTCTGAACAGTAATAATCATTTTAACTGTGAGAAATATTTTTTTCCTAGTAAAAATATTCCCTTGCAAAAACCAAATTAAGATATGAAAGATACTTACCTAGTTGACCAAGCAAAGTGAATTGGATTACCTGAAAGGAAGCTATATATCTCCACTTTTGGAATGCTTCATAGGCTAAATATTTTCTAGAATTCCTCCTGATACTTTCACCAATCTCCTAATTCACAAACAGCAGTATTATATGTAGTTTTCTTCCTGAAATAAACCAAATAATGGAAGGTTTTAAGAGAATCTTTGGGTCCTTCAGACAGTAATGCTCTAAGTATAGGACTAAATTAATTAATAATGATATTTGTGTCAGTTAGAAATGTTCTAAGCTACAAGTAACAGAAAGCTCTACTAAAGAAGTAGGATTTATATTTCTGACATAATAGGTAAATGCGCCTGCTGGCAGGGAAGAGGAGGAGAGGGCAGTTTCCCTGGATTGATTGTGTCTTTTGCTGTTTTGCTTCTCTCTTTTGACCCTCTCGTGGCAACTCTGGGCATAAACCCCTTGGTGAAGACAAGAAAAGGTTAAAAGGAGTGAAAGGATAGTGCCAAGTTTGTCTTTCTTACTAGGAAAAGCTAAGGCCTTCCCCCAGGAGGCTCCAACCCACTTCTGCACGTAGCTTCTGGCCCAGAGTCGGCTGGGGTATAAGTATTTGATGTTCTAGCCTCTATTCCAGTTGCAAGAAGAAAGAAGTTGGCTGGGAATGGGGTTGGAAAAACCAAACAACACTGACTGTCACACCATTGTTGTTGTTGTGCTTAGTTGCTCTGTTGTGTCCGACTCTTTTTGATTCCATGGACTGTAGCCCACCAGGCTCCTCTATCCTTGGGGGTTCTCTAGGCAAGAATACTGGAGTGGGTTGCCATGTCCTCCTCCAGGGGATCTTCCCAACTCAGGCATCGAACCCAGATTTCCCACACTGCAGGCAGATTCTTTACTATCTGAGCCACCACGGAAGCCCTTCACACCATGAAAAATAATAAATGCTGCCACTAAAATAAATTTTATCATAAATTACATTACTCCATTATACCTTACCTGGATCTAGAAAATAATCACCTGAGATGCATTCCTATATATCCAAAGACAAGTGAAGAAAAATCAGGCTCCAATGGTTTCAGAAGCTGGACTTTGTGCCATGTGCATTTTCTGCAAAGTGATTCAGATTCATGCCTCAGCAAAATATCAGATTGCTTCCAGACAAGGGCCTTCAGAGTCATTTGAGAATATATGAAACTCCAGTGTCAAGCATTCACTGCTGAGGATGATAGCAGGAAACCCTCATAGCCCCGATGTTGGAAGAATTTCCTTCATTAAAAAAAGAACATTGATAAGTAATAGTGATTGACTGGTTGATGATTCAGTCTCTAATTATTGACATATAAGTAAACATGCCAGAAACATATAAGTAAACATGCCAGAAACATATAAGTAAACATGCCAATAACATGTGCATATAATTTTAACCCAAAGAAAAAGTAGTTTCTCTTTTAGGATGTTTCTGAGCTTACTAAAATGTACAGTTGCTAGTCATCATCATATTGATATTTAGAACTAACTCACAAATCCTTATTATTGTTGCCTATTGTTTTCTTAAAGCGACCCAGATATCGACCAGAAACCCCAGGTTGGTTTCCACTGATGCATTCACATTGGTTTTGAAAGAAAATGTTTTATAGTATTAACTAGATTCATTATCTCTTAATGTATACAAAAAAAAGGTCATTATGTTTCACACCTGAAATAATATAATATTATATATCAACTATATTTCAATAAAAAATATTCTATTGGACATATAAATTATTTTATCTTACATTGGTTTCATTTTAACACTGTATTAGCTTCCTCTGTTAAGATTGGTAACAAGATGTTACTATTTTGTCTGATTCCTTGAATGAAAGGCAAGGAGTTTGATACTGGTAAAGTTTTGCTTAATTAGATTTCTCAAAAATGTAACATTGCAATATATATTTATCACCTTGTCACACATTTTCTTAGATAGTCCTGTTTTAGATCATATATCCCCTAATCCCTATGATTATTTTCCTCAAAATTATATTTATATTGGATAGAACATACTTACCATAAAATTTTCCTTTTCTCCTTTGCCTTTCACTTATCTAATTTTTGCAGCTATTTGTAAGGCCTCCTCAGACAACGATTTTGTCTTTTTGCATTTCTTTTTCTTGGGGATAGTCTAGATAACTGCCTCCTGTACAATGTCATGAACCTTCGGCCATAGTAATAGCAAGGAGAGATAAGAAAGCCTTCCTCAGTGATCAATGCAAAGAAATAGGGGAAAACAATAGAATGGGAAAGACTAGAGATCTCTTCAAGAAAAGTAGAGATATCAAGGGAACATTTCATGCAAAGATGGGAACAGTAAAGGACAGAAATGGCATGATCCTAATAGAAGCAGACGATATTAAGAAGAGGTGGCAAGAATACACAGAAGAACTATACAAAAAAGATCTTCACGACCCAGATAATCACGATGGTGTGATCACCCACCTAGAGCCAGACATCCTGGAATGTGAAGTCAAGTGGGCCTTAGAAAGCATCACTATGAACAAAGCTAGTGGAGGTGATGGAATTCCAGTGGAGCTATTTCAAATCCTAAAAGATGATGCTGTGAAAGTGCTGCACTCAATATGCCAGCAAATTAGGAAAACAGTGGCCACAGGACTGGAAAAGGTCAGTTTTCATTCCAATCCCAAAGAAAGGCAATGCCAAAGAATGCTCAAACTACTGTACAATTGCACTCATCTCACGTGCTAGCAAAGTAATCCTCAAAATTCTCCAAGCCAGGCTTCAATAGTATGTGAACCGTGAACTTCCAGATGTTCAAGCTGGATTTAGAAAAGGCAGAGGAACCAGAGATCAAATTGCAAACTGCAAATTGCAAATTGTTGGATTATTGAAAAAGCAAGAGAGTTCCAGGAAAACATCTATTTCTGCTTTGTTGACTATGCCAAAGCCTTTGACTGTGTGCATCACAATAAACTGTGGAAAATTCTGAAAGAGATGGGAATATCAGACCACCTGACCTTGCTGTTGAGAAATCTGTATGCAGGTCAGGAAGCAACAGTTAGAACTGGACATGGAACAACAGACTGGTTCCAAATCAGGAAAGGAATACGTCAAGCCTTTATATTGTCACCCTGCTTATTTAATTTACATGTGGAGTACATCATGTGAAATGCTGGGCTGGATGAAGCACAAGCTAGAATCAAGATTGCTGGGAGAAATATCAATAACCTCAGATATGCAGATGACACCACCCGTATGGCAGAAAGTGAAGAATAACTAGAGAGCCTCTTGATGAAAGTGAAAGAGAGAGTGAAAAAGTTGCCTTAAAGCTCAACATTCAGAAAACGAAGATCATGGCATCTGGTCCCATCATTTCATGGCAAATAGATAGGCAAACAATGGAAACAGTTACAGACTTTATTTTTGGGAGCTCCAAAATCACTGCATATGGTGACTGTAGCCATGAAATTAAAAGACATTTACTCCTTAGAAGAAAAGTTATGACCAGCTCAGACAGCATATTAAAAAGCAGAGACATTACTTTACCAACAAAGATCCGTCTAGTCAAAGCTATGGTTTTTTCAGTAGTTGTGTGAGAGTTGGACTATAAAGAAAGCTGAGTGCCGAAGAATTGATGCTTTTGAACTGTGGGTTTGGAAAAGACTCTTGAGTCCCTTGGACAGCAAGGAGATCCAACCAGTCCATCCTAAGGGAGATCAGTCCTGGCTATTCACTGGAAGGACTGATGCCAAAGCTAAAACTCCAATGCTTCAGCCACCTGATGGGAAGAACTGACTCTTTTGAAAAGACCCTGATTCTGGGAAAGATTGAAGGTGGGATAAGGGGATGACAGAGGATGAGATGGTTGGATGGTGTCACTGACTCAATGGACATGAGTTTGAGTAAGCTCTGGGAGTTGGTGATGGACAGGGAGGCCTGGCATCCTGCAGTCCATGAGGTCGCAAAGAGTCAGACACAACTGAGTGACTGAACTGAACTGTACTGAAGTTATCATAAACAAACAGCACCAGTAGCAGGAAATGTGTAGACTTTATCATATAACATGTAAGGGCCATTACATTTTTGTAATTAGTTGTTTTTACTACAATGTGTTTGTTTCAAGTAGTGGACAGTCAATGACAATGGTTTCACTTTAAAAGTGTTTATTTTTCTTAGGCATCAAGAAGGGCAAAAGCAATCTGGCCAGGATTGGTATAGTTGCTCAAACAAGTCACCGTATCTCCAGGCTCCTTCTGACCTCCTGTTGCTTCATTCATACTGTGTGGCTTTCAACCTCATGTTTGCAAAAAGGCTGCTGTCCTTCCCTGGCAGGATGGAGGATAGATGAAGATGCAAAAGACATAATAGCTGTTTCTGCTCCTTTTATCCAAAAAACAGTAGCTTTCCAGAAATTTAATCTCAGAAGATTTGTTTGCATCTTATTATTCAAAACAATTACATAGTAACCTAGAAGTGCAAGAACACATGGGGAGATGAGTGCTTAGAACTAGTCATATTGCTTCTGCAAGCAAAGTCAGCATTTAAACTTTTAGACATTAGAAAGAAGAAGATGAGAAAGGATTCTGGATAGACAACAGGTAATTGTACTTAAGACAGATGAGTTAACCAATTAAAAATCGTCTGTTTTATTATATATTAGTTTTTCCCCTAAATTTAACTTACGATGTCTAACATAATTGAAAATAAAGGAGTCTTGCAATATAGACAGTAAAAATCACATATAAACTAGTTCAGTGTTCTCTGAACAGCAACTAACACATACATTGCAGGAATGTAATGAATAATAAATTGTGTTGATTGCTTCAGTGATTTTCTTTAACCTAAATTTTCACTTTAACAGTTACAACTAAGTATTTATATATACAATCAACTCTCAATTACTAAAGAGTGAATACTGTGAATTCCCATTAATGTTGGAAAATCGAGCTATCCATTTCTTCTTTGCACTGTTACCTAGTGGAAAGCTTTCATTCCTTTGTTAATCTTAGGGTGAACTCTGCTCCTTCTGACTGTAGCAAAACAGAACTGGAGTGGAAGCAGATGGAAATTCCCTCTATACACTTGGGTCAGCTTCCATAGAGGCTCTTTCCTTCCCCTGACCTTCTCCTGCTTCAGCAAAGATGAAAACCCACAAGCAGTGATCTAAAAAGCTGCTATTTTGAGGCCAGTCTTCTCCATCTTGACTATGAATCAAGGAGAGAAATATTCGGTAAAAGTACAAAATACATTTGCCTAAGAGTTTACCAGTTCCTCCTAGACTATCTACTTTCTTGTTTGAAATGTTGTGAGCTTACAGTTTGGAAAACACTCACTTTGTTCATTCAGTCCATCGTGTATTCTGACCATGTGCTGTGGATCATGCTGAGCCCACAGTGCTTACAGTCACTCTGTATTCTGCAGCCATATCAAATGCTATTTGTAAATGTAGCTTGAAAAGCATTACTTTTGTGAGTTACCTATGTTGTTTAGTTTTAGTTGCTCCGTAGTCTACCATGTTGTCCAGCTCCCTAGTGGGAGTGGGAGGGGGTTATTCATATCAACTACCTATGAGTCAGGTTAGTGGTATACCAAGGGCTACCGAGCACACAAACCCATCTGAGTGTATGAAGTTACCTTGGCTACTTTACTGCTTTTGAGGATTGGTTCCTGGTTTATATTATCCATATTATTAGCTATGATAATTTAGACTTGGACATTTACAGGATTTTTAAAAAGTCAGGCAGTTTTCCCTCATAGATAGATAGATAGATCGAGATCTTAGAAGGCTTCCCTGGTGGCTCAGATGGTCAAGAATCTCCCTGCAATGTGGGGGACCTGGGTTCGATCCCTGGGCTGGGACGATCCCCTGGAGAAGGGAATGGCAATTACTCCAGTATTCTTGGCTGGAGAATTCCGTGGACAGAGGAACCTGGCGGGCTGTAGTCCATGGGGTCATAAAAAGTTGGACACGACTGAATGACTAACTACTGAATGAATAACTACTACTATTTTTTTTGCATTTAATTTGCAATCTTAAATTAATATTGGATTTAATTTACATAAATATTAAATCTTAAAAGAATTTTATATCTACTTTCTTTATTTTCTTACTCTTTTGAAATAGACAGCATGTGCATGTACTTTTTCTATGGCATTTTGGAGTTTAGTATACATCATAAATTTCCAACTTTGTACATTCAGACGTTACCAGCCTACTGATTTCATTCTCTGATGTGTGGAGAAAAATGCTTTATTTTTCAAGCCAACTTAGACACTTATATTGCAATTTCTTTTAATATTACTTCCAAAAACACAGCCTAGCCATCTTCAGAGAAGGCAATGGCACCCCACTCCAGTACTCTTGCCTGGAAAATCCCATGGATGGAGGAGCCTGGTAGGCTGCTCCATGGGGTCGCTGAGTCAGGCATGACTAAGCGACTTCACTTTCACTTTTCATGTTCATGCATTGGAGAAGGAAATGGTAACCCACTCCAGTGTTCTTGCCTGGACAGCAGAGCCTGGTGGGCTGCCATCTATGGGGTCGCACAGAGTCGGACACGACTGAAGCGACTTAGCAGCAGCAGCAGCAGCAGCAGCAGCAGCAGCCATCTTGGTCACTTCAGTGAGAAATATTTATTATTAAACAAATATGATATATAACATTTGCTTTTCTTAATATCTACTTTTTCTATATTCCTTATTTTACATATTTCACTTTTACATTGACAATTTTTTAAAAATTAGTTCTGCTTAAATTTTATCTGCAGTTATTCAGGAAGCTATGTCAGTATCCTTTGACTTTTTCAATATGTCTTTTTATTAAACACAGTATTTGTCTTAATTAGTAACAAATATAGATTTTGGCAACTTTCAAGTCCTCTTCAGAAATCATTATATTACTTTGAAGATGATCCATAGCATTTTCTCTTCTTGGTTTTTCAACAGGTTTTCAATAATCTGTATATCTTAACATTACCTTTGTAATTTAAACTATTAGAAAATCTGTGGTAACATGAGGAAGTACCATTCTGCTAAATATTCTTTTATTATCTTGAAAGCAATTCCCATTGTTACCATGGCCTTGATTTTTATTATCCTTTATTATAGAGTTGTATGCTATTTCAAAGGGCTTTTAATTTTATTCTCCACTCGCATCTAGATTTCTAACTGCTTGTGTATCTTTTGAATACACATTTAGACATGAGAGGAAAAAAATATGAGTAATGCTTGCTAACTATGGAATGATTGCAGACTGTTTGAGAAGAAAGTGAATAAAGAAGTAATGTATAATCATAAATCGACTCCAAGGCCCAGCGTTAGCATCTTTCAGTGCCCTATTGGAAAGGGAAAATCCCTTGAGTTTCACAGATTAGCAAAAATTTCCTTGTATTTACCATCTACTGAAAATACAATTAGCAATGTGTTTGGGGAGAAGAAAGATAATGAAAAGAGAAATTAGTCTCCAAAAGGCACATTCTAATGAGACCATGAAATACAAGTTCGTGTGTCTTCTCTCCACATATTTATTTAGGAGATATAGCAATAGAAGCCAGGAGCTGCCTGCCTGTTTGTTTCACCCAAAACAGGTGATTGTGATTTCACAATAGTATTCCAAAAAAAAAAAAAAATCTAGGGTCAGCTTTGTTTATTTTGATCCTGAATTCTTTTATCAGCAGAAAAGTTGTTGTTTTTCTAGTTGCTAAGTCATGCCCAGCTCTTTGCAACCCCATATACTTCCACTCCAAGCATGGGATTTCCCAGGCAAGCATACTAGAGTGGGTTGCTATTTCCTTCTCCAGGAGATCTTCCCAACCCAGGGATCAAACCCACGTCTCCTGCATTGGCAAGTGAATCATTACCACTGAGCCACCTGGGAAGCGCTAGCAGAAAAGAGCTGTAGACAAAAAGTTCAATTTGATGTCCTTAGGACTTAGCAGTAGCAGCAGCAGGGGAGAGAAGTTTAACACGAATTTTTTTCACATCAGTGCAAATAGAAATGCAAGTGCTCTTAATGCTTGTGAGCGTGGTTTTTACATTCATGGAAGTGGAAGTTATCATCTCAGGTATGTTGGTGAGGTTGTCATTGTTTAGTCTTAGAACTCTTGTTTTCTGAGGGAGTCTTGATACAAGTAACAGAAGCTGTTTCCCTCCATAGGGTGTTATCTCACTGAAAATTTGTAATGTACAGAATAAACTGTGTATAGTTTACATTACCAGAGAAGGCAATGGCACCCCACTCCAGTGCTCTTGCCTGGAAAATCCCATGGGCGAAGGAGCCTGGTGGGCTGCTGTCTATGGGGTTGCATAGAGTCGGACACGACTGAGTGACTTCACTTTCACTCTTCGCTTTCATGCATTGGAGAAGGAAAAGGCAACCCACTCCAGCGTTCTTGCCTGGAGAATCCCAGGGACGGGGGAGCCTGGTGGGTTGCCATCTATGGGGTCACACAGAGTCGGACACAACTGAAGCAACTTAGCAGCAGCAGTGGCAGCAGTTTACATTACTATCTGAGCCCCATGGGAATCCCTAGCTAGTGGTAAAGGACCCGCCTGCCAGTGCGGAAGACATGAGACTTGGGTTTGATTCCTGGGTTGGGAAGATCCCCTGGAGGAGGGTATGGAAATTGCATGGAGAATCCCATGGACAGTGGAGCCTGGAGGGCGATAGTCCCATAGGGTCGCAAGAGTCAGACAGGACTGAAGCTACTTAGCACACATGCACACACTTTAGAGTAATTGCTGACCAAAGGAAATTATATTTGAAAGGAACAGAGGGGCAGAGGAAATTTGGATGGGAGAACATTTCAGCAGCGTCCTTTTCAGGTGAGCCAGCAGGACATGTGCTGCTGGGAGACTTTGGCAAAAACAACAAAGGCCTTCAGCTTCTTCGAATTTATACAGTATTTATGGTAAAATTTTCTTTTTTCTCTGCTTATTCATCTTTAGTAGAAGAAAGGACAAAAAGACCCGGTGAAAAGCTTCACCAAGAAAAGGGCTTTTGCAAGAATTTAAAAGAAGACAAAGGAATCAGAGCTCAGTGTTCCTTGTGGAGGAACTGAGGGAAGAAGGGAGTCGCCAGCAGGGAACCAAGGTGGGGCCTTAGGTAGTGGGAGAGGGGGGCAGCACCCACAGGCACACAGACTGCCCCTCTGGGAAACACGGGGAAGCATTTCTCTTGGGAAGGTAAGAGGGATTCCCAACCGTGGCAGGCAGCAGTTATCAGGAGCAACCACACAGCAACTTGCGCCTCTGAGCTCTGTATGAAACCTCAGAAGGAGAAGCCCAAAGACGTCGGCTGGCAGAAAATGTGCTGTCCTGCGTGGGGGACCTACCTGCAGTCGTCACTCCCAGTTTTGGAGCCCCAGCTCCACAGCTAGTTCACTCTGTGACCCTGAGTCACTCTGAACCACAGCTGCTTTATCTGTAAAACATAAATAGTAATATCAGCCTCATAGGTGAAGAAGGATTTAGATGATTCTTATAGAACACCCAGCACAGTTTCTGGCACACAGGGCAACCTCCCTGTATGTTAATAGTTATATGTGAATGATCCATGTAATTGCAACAACAGGGATGCAGTTAAATAAGAATCCATGCTGTAAGTAATCAAGGAGGGGAAATCTTTAAGACTGCACAGTAAGGAAAGCTCAGTCAACTAGTCCAACAACAAATAATGGTTCATTGTCTGCTCTGCAGGGCAGTGATAAAAAGCTGACCTTGACTCTGTACCTGCCTTCAAAGAGTTTAGTAAGGGAGATAGATACATGCACTGACAGTGTTCAGAAGATGTGTAATTTATCAGAGCTGTGGCATCGTATCATGCTGCTCAGGACACTGATCCTGAAAGTAGATTTCTTGAGTTCAAATCTCACCTCTGTCGCTCATAGCTGTGTGACCTTGGATAAAGTACTCAATCTCTATGTGCCCACGGTTCCCTTTCCCTGGATTGGGAAGATCCCCTGGAGAAGGAAATGGCAACCCACTCCCCTATTCTTGCCTGGAAAACCCCATGGATGGAGGAGCCTGCCTGGCTACAGTGCATGGGGTCGCAAAGAGTCAGACACGACTGAGCGACTTCTCTTTCTTTCCTTCTTTCCCTTTATATAAGTGACAGTAATAATAACACTTGCATCCAAGACTTATGGTGAGGATTAATCTTGTGAATAATGTACAATGCTTAAAGGAATGCTTGACAGTCAATACATACTAGTTTTTATGACATTGTAACAGAAATGAGGAACCCGACTGCTTCCCTGTCTCTTCTTTCTTTTTTTATTTTTTTTGGCATAGAGGCGATTAGAAAAGGCTCCTGCTAGAAGTTGTGTCTAAGAAATCAGGTTGAGGCAGAGCTGTCCGGGGAGGAAAGAAGAGAGTCCTAGAGAGGGAGACGGAATGTACAAAGACCCAAAGGAGAGAGCTAGCATCTTTGAAGTACAGCAATTAGTTCAAAATGGTAAGATTTGGAAAATGGGGAAAAGAGCAAAGGAAGGGGAAGAGAAGTGAGGTGAGAAACCAGATCATGAAGGGCTTTGTAAACCATCCTAAGGAGTTTGGACTTTCTCCCCAAAGCAGTGGGGAGCCTGGAGGAGTAATTTGATCAAATGATCAAAACTCTTGGAAACAGATGCCCAGAAGGTGAACGTGAATACATAAAGACAGCGCTGAGCTGAGGGTTACATCTCGGACAAGGCCCACATTTGGCAAAAGGGGAAAGAAAGGGCACCAGCAAAGGAGACTGAGAAGAAATGGCATCTTATGAGAATAACCAGGTAGCCCTGGGCCTGGACACAGCGGGAGGATAGTATTTCAAGTAGAAAGAGTTAAGCAAAGGATCGAGTGCAGCAGAGAGAT
Source organism: Capricornis sumatraensis (assembly GCF_032405125.1). Classification (NCBI taxonomy): domain Eukaryota; kingdom Metazoa; phylum Chordata; class Mammalia; order Artiodactyla; family Bovidae; genus Capricornis; species Capricornis sumatraensis. Next base: position 138,076,016 of record NC_091071.1, read on the forward strand.
CAAACAAAATGAGGCCTAAGAGAGGTTTATTGGTTCTGGCAATTAGGGGGTAATTGGTGACCTTGGAGCACCGAGGAAGCACTGGAGCTGGATGCCATATGGCAGAGGAAGCAGAGACTGGGAGAAAGTAGACTCTTTGGATGAGGTCTCTGGGTGCACCCAGCCTGGCATTAAAAGAAGGGAAATGAGAGGACTTAGAAGACCCGCAGGAGCTTCTGAATAGGAGAGACCCAAGAGAGAATCTAAGTGAAGAAAAAGAATCTCTAAAGAGATGGAGAGAGCCAGGATGACTGATTGGTCCAGAAAGGAGAGGGAAGGGGGTCTCCTTTAATTGGGCATGTAGTTCAGAAGACAAGATGGAAGCAGAAACAAAGACCATTTCTGAATCTGAGAAAGGAGAGACTCTGAGTTTGTTTTCTGTTTGTTTGTTTGTTTTTAAGTTTTGGGAATGAAGGGAAATATACAGGAATAAGGGGACTTGTTATAATGGCAGGTTTTGAGTCAGCTGTTGTGGGAGAAGCTTTAGCTACTTAATGAGAAATGAGTAAAACACTTGCTGGGCACCCATGAGGCTCAGTGAGACTCTTTCTCAATAAATTTAATAAATTTGATTTTTCTATGAGCTTCCTGCAGTTGCGAGAATGAACAATTGTGGCCATGTTCTTCCTTAAGAAACTTGAATTGAACTCCAATTCAGAACTTCCAGAAGCTACTGAACTTATAAAGTGATAGTCACTGAGATGACCCAGAGAGATGGTATGGGGAGGGAGGTGGGAGGGGGGGTTCAGGATTGGGAACTCATGTACACCCATGGTGGATTCATGTTGATGTACAGCAAAACCAATACAGTATTGTATAGTAAAATAAAGTAAAATATAAAAAAAATAAATAAAGTGATAGTCACTTTCTAACTCCCTTAATTCTACTAACCTTTCCCCAAAATTCATCATCACTTTTGACAAGAACTGCCAAAATAAATAGTGGCAGTGTTGCCAGTCATCCTCTCCTTCCACTTTCAGGATGAACTACATTTTAGTTTTTCTTTTTTAATGATTTATTCAGATTTTCCAAAACATTGGAACCTGTAGTTTCTCTAACTTTCTCAAGTTGTAACTCTACTTTGCTTCCTATTTCTGCCATCCTCACCACCTCCAGTGTTGGAGGCCTCATCCCATTCATGTATTTCCTCTGTTACTGGTTTTCCTCATTGTGGTCTTCCATGTTTTCAGTTTTTTGCTTTGTTAAGTATGTACATCTGCCATAATTTCACATTGGCATTATATAAATATCCAATTCATTGGAAAAGACCCTGATGCTGAAGAAGATTGAAAGCAAAAGGAGAAGGGGGCAGCAGAGGATGAGATAGTTGGATGACATCATCGACTCAGTGGACATAAGTTTGAACAAACTCCAGGAGATGGTGAAAGAGGGGAGACTGGCATGCTGTGGTCCATGGGGTCACAAAGAGTCTAACACGACTTAGCAACTGAACAACAGCAACAAATATCCAGTTATCCGAAGGGCAAGCTAAATGATTGTCTTACCACATGGAACAGAATTTCTCTTTAAATCACTGCTTTTATTTGTTTTGAAGTTTAGACCTTAGAATTTATTGTTGCTGTTCAGTCACTAAGTCATGTCCAACCTTTCTGTGACTCCTTGAACTGTAGCCTACCAGGCTCCTCTCTCCATGGGATTCTCCAGGCAAGAAAACTAGAGTGGGTTGCAATTTCCTTTTCCAGGGGATCTTCCCGACCCAGGGATTGAACCTACATCTCCTGCACTGCCAGGTGGATTCTTTACCACTGAGCCACCAGGGAAGCCCCTTTATCCCAGCATACACACAGCAATTTAAAAGTAGCTGACTGCTGCTAAAAACAAATTTACCATTAGCAACTTCTAGAGTGGCATGTTGTTTTCTATTCAGAAAGACAATTTATAAAACAGTACTTTCAAATCTGATTTTTAAAACAACCAACAAATGTGGAGCCTTCCCCCAAAACTCTGAGAACTTTTGAGTCATTTCACAACGTGCAGGACCCCTCCTAGGATGAAGGCTGCTTTCAGGGGCTCAGCCAGTACCCTTTCAGTAAAAGGACATCGCTTCCCTAAAGTGAACCCCTGCTTAGAGAACATTTCTCATTTCCTGATAGTCGAACCAGACCAGAGAAGACCATTCTGGGAAGTAAGTTCTCCACAGTGTTTCTGACCATAAAGCTGGGTCTCTGCAATCCAAAATTATTCCCAGCAGGGAGTCTAAATACAGCCTGAAGCTACGGAAAAGAAGAGTCCCTTTTTTTACCTGTTATGTTATAAACTGTGATCACTTATTTTCATTCCAGAGCCTTACTTCATGCTGAACCATGAAAAGCAAAAATACATTTAAAATATTAAACCGTAAGCTATTAGAGAAGGGTAAAAGAGTCCCTTTGTGTCAGGATTTCTTCTGTCTGAAGGGATGAATAGCAGTCGCCTCTTTCTGACATAAATAGCTTTCATATAATACCTTCCAGTGCAGGGGGCGGGGGTGGGGATGGCTTTAGGACAAAATACAGTCACCACTTCTCTTCCCCAGCATGAACTTTTGAACAGGAAAATAACATTAACAGATTATTAAGCTACTTGTCACCAAAGGAAAGTAGATGGTATTTTTGTGCCTTAGATAATTTGTAGCAAAAAAGAAAAGTCATCAAAAGGATAGTCTTTTCTTGCCCTGCTTTTAAATTCTCTAGTTGTTTTTTTTTTTTTTCCAACTTAATCTACATTGTCCTAAGCTTTCTGACTTGTTATTTTGTTCATTATTGCACATGGTTTAATTTTTCATTCTAAAAATCTAGACTAGGTTTCAGAGTCCAGAGTGAGAGAAAGGAACTATTGAAAAACACTTTTTTTTTTTTTCCTTCTTTTTTCTTTCCTTCTTTTCCTAAGGGAAGGCTTTGGTTCTCAGGGAATATCAAATTTCAATGTCAGTTTTGTAAATAAGTATCAGGAAATCTGTTGTCTACCCATGCCAGGCTATTTGTCTTATTTGTGTGTTTGGAGTAAACTCATCTACAAGTGTTTCCTTGATAAAGTTAACACTTAGTTAATTACCCAGAGCCTTGACATGTCCTCTAATTACCATTTGGCTAGCAAACGTTTGATACTTGTCTTGGATAGAATTTGTTGAGGCCTAGAGAGGCAAGCTCTTGATGGATGGGGAACAAACCAAATAAATACAGTATTTTATGTTCTTTTAATTCAGGGCCAAGTGGATTTGGATGAAGTGTTTATTTAGTTTGCTGGCTGTTTCAAGATGCTGTGGTGTATTGATTCCTTTTATTACTAGCAGCCGTTTAACCTGACCTCTTCCAGATCCAGTATTTTAAAAGCCATAAATTTTAACTTTACTTATGAGCAAAGGCTGAAATGCTGTGAAAGCCTTTTTATTAGTTGAGCTCCACCATTCTCGATGCTCTCGTGTCACCCGTGGCAACAATATTTAGGGCTTCTTAAATGAGAGTGGCTGCTCAACTGCTAGGGAGGGGTGCGCACAGCTATAAATGAAGTCATAAACATTTCAAGCGTATAGGATTCCATGACGCGAGAGCAGACAGGTGCAGGCCTAAGGAGAAAAGGATTGGGGTTGATCATGTTAAATAAACATTTACTTTAGCATCTCAGATACTAAGCACAACTGGGAAACAAGGAACAGAATACCAGGTAACCCAAGAGCCGGGTGGAGCCGGAGACTGACTGGCAACGCCACTCACACAGCTGCCCTGGTCTGCATGTTCCAAGGTCCGAGGCACAACCTTAATTTCTGGAATTAAACTAAGACTGACTTTCTTCCCTACGCTGTGAAAGTATATGCTTTCCGTCACAGACTGATTTGAACAAGATCTAGGAGAGACTCGAGAATGTCAGTTCTCAACTCTTTGAAGATACCACGACCTATCCTCTGAGGACAGGGAACTGTTTTATGTCATTCCGCAAATCAAAACCATTTCATCTTGAAATAGCCCAGTCATAAGCCTTCTGGCCAGGAGTATACCCTTTAAAGAGTCTAATTTTCCATAAAAAGAAGAAAAGGATAAATTATATATGAGTTTATTCCTGAAATGCATCACTAGGTAAGAATGAATTATATTTGGAGTTGAGGAAGAAACTTAATTCTACTTTGTGGCTTCCTGGTTTTAACTTATGCACACCAGTAGCTTTGGTCTGCTTTGTAGAAAATTTCCCATCAGTTTTCTCATTATCAAAGATGCTTGTTTAAACAAATTTTCTTTTCTCAACCCTTAGACCTCTTTTTATTTGATCATGCAGCAAAACTCTAATACAGCATTAGTGAGGTTATCTAAGCAAAGAATTATCATTTTACCATAGGAAAAAAACTCAAGCTACAAAGAGAAAAACTCATATTGAAATAATTTAAATAAAAACACCTCTGACAAAAGAGAAATGAGATGCCCCTCCATCTTCACTTTATATTTGTTTGCAGAGGAATTTGAACCATAATGATATGTGCTTGGAACATCTTTCTCTGCAGAATTTAATCCAAAATAATATGTGTTTGGGCATGGTTTGTTATTTTACTTTACCAAGCTCTGCCTTTTTTTTCCTTTAATGAGGGTCTTCTTAAGAATCATTATATAACCTCTGGCCAGAGGCTTCTGTCCAAGCATTTTAAGAGGCCAGGTATTTTCAATAATTTGAGTGAAACTTAAACGATAACCCTTAATATTTGTCTCTTCTCTGGATATTTCAGCAACTTAAGGAAGAAAAATGGAATAGATTTAAATGTCTTGTTCTTAAAATTAAGTTGCTTCCCGAAATCATGTTTCTTAAATCTCTAAAATAGGAGAAATGTTCTTGGTAATTAAAAAAATCAGGGTTAAAAGAATATCAGAATTTTACTATCCTTCAGTTTAAGAAATTGCCTAAACTCAGTTGAATAAAGGCCCCATAGTATCCAAAGAATTGTTTGGTTTTCATATTAAAACCAAAAGCCTTCAGAGTGTGGGATCTTTACATGACTGTGGCCAACGACTTCTGCCCTAGCATTATAAGGAGCTAGGCTTTCTTATTAATTCTGTTCCCTAAATGTAATTGAATCCAGTGCACTAAACAGCAGCAAAACTTTTACTGTGTTCTTTTTTTACAACTTTTTTTAATCAATGTATATCTAAACATATTCTTTATCCAAACCGTCATGTGACCAATACCTTTTTTTGATAACTATGCATCGAAATTTTTTTAATTGTAGTAAAATGTACATAACATGAATTTACCATTGCTCTCTCTAAGTGTGCAGTTCAGTAGTATTAAGTACATTGACATCCCTGTGCATCCCACTTCTAGATATTCTAATGAATTTCCCTGCAGTAAGCAGGCCTCCTCTGCAGCCAGACAGCCAGGGTGTATTTAATGATCTGGGTGGACTGTTTTCCCCTACACCCACAAGAGAGAAAGCCGTTGATACCTTGGGGAAGTTACTCAGATTTCTAGAAAAACTTTCCATCGGGTTGGCTGTCATGGTGTGAATTAAAAGGTTATGTCAGAGGTTAAACTATGCAATTAAATCAAGAAAGCAGATTATTTTAGTCACTGACATTAACTTTTGAAAAGAGACAGGATTAGCTGTACTTAGTCACATATAAACTGCACAAAGCAAGCAACAGGAAAAAAAAATTATTTCAGCAGGTACATCCCTTGAAAGAAAACCGTTCCCTCTCGCACCTCTAATTTTTCATCTTAACTCTGTTACTTCATGAGGCTCCTTATCTTTTGCCAGTTCTGCACACAGTGGCTGATGTGTTGTGATGGGTTATTTTTGTTTTTCTGCCTTAAAATCATTCCCGTACTCCCTTGATAATTATCTGCAAATTAACCTTTTCTCTAACTGGAATATTTAGTGGGATACTCCTACAGAAAATAGGAGTATGTAAGTGAGAATCTTTGGACAGGAGATAAATTCTTTGAGGCCACAAGGCTGTCATTTATTAAATGACTGGTACAGTCCACTAAATGGGCCCCTTTTGACCTGAAAGAGTTAATGCTGTATTGAAAGTGTCTGGGTTGTCCCCACCTTTTCTCCCTTGGAAGGCTCTGACCCACTAATGTCGGTAATAATAATAATAGAAAACAATCCCACTTTGCCTCCATTACTCTAAAGCTGTTAATGGTATCCTAATGTTTTCTCTTCTATAAGTCTAACTGAAAACCAACGTTCTGCTCAGCTAAAATTTCTAATGTGGTATTTTCTTCACTGCCGTTTTTTACATCCAGTGCAGGGTGCTGAGTAAGGAATAAGGCAAAGGCTTATAATTGGTCTTTTAAATCACCATAAACACTTATTTCATGCCCCCCCCCCCCATGGCTATATCTAGTGCCCATAACTCAGTCATAAGATGATGAGAAAAACTATTTAATGATGCACCACAAGCTCCTTCCTAAATTCTTCTCCAGAACTAGGCAGGGAATATAAAAATATGACTGTGTGCTCAAAAATTGATTTAAAAATAAGGACAAAAGTGGCTCTTTTTGGTTGTTGTAGTTCCATTATATTATATATTAGCTGTGAACCAAGTAGTGCTTTCTTTTTAGACATAAGCACTTTTTAGAAAAGCCATACTTTTTTGTTTTTATTATAATTAATTATTAAAAGCGGAAAAGGATTCTGTCATGTTTGTGATGTTGGAGAAGAATCTTGAGAGTTCCTTGGACAGCAAGGAGATCAAACCAGTCTGTTTTAAAGGAAATCAACCCTGAATATTCATTGGAAGGACTGATGCTGAGACTGAAGCACTGATACCTGGGCTACCTGATGGAAGAGCCAACTCATTGGAAAAGACTCTGATGCTGGGAAAGATTGAGGACAGGAGGAGAAGGGGACGACAAAGATGGTTGGATAGCATCACTGACTCAATGGATATGAATTTGAGCCAGGTCCAGGAGATGATGAAGGACGGGGAAGCCTGGAGGCCACAGTCCATGGGGTCACAAAGAGTCAGACACAACTGAGCTACGAAGAACAACAATGTTTGGAACAGAACTGGGGCTTCTGGTCTGGAAGACTGACTTTGGTGAAAAGCGAAGAATGATCATACCTCCTTGCTGGGGCATTGTTCAGATGCCAAACATTTGGCACAGAGCCTATCACATAGTAAGCTCTGAATAAAGATTAGCTACTGTTATTGTTGTTGAACCAAAACAAAAAATCCATCCCAGTTTTAGGTCCTTTGGCCATATACACTAAGGGAAAATGAGTCCCACCTAATACGTGATACAGTTTGAAATCCCCTCCTTGTTTATCATCTGTAGCAAAGAACAAGTTTTTTTGAGGAACTATGTTTGGACACAGGGCCTCAGGCTTCAGAGACTTCATGTCTCTGATCCAGTGGGATCCGTCATGCACCTGGTCACCTGCCCGCTTCACTCACTCCGTGCTATCTCTGTCCTTCTTCTCTGTGCTCCCCCAGCCCCTAATGACTTCTCTACAGTAGACAGATCGGTGGGCTTGCCACCCCTCCATGGGCCTCTGTTGTCGTGTCTCTCTCATGTTGTACCCTGGACCACCTCCCAGCCTATCGGACACTGCCCAGTTTTCAGGGCTCCATGACGGGCTAGAATCCTTTTTCTGCCCTGACTCCCACCACTCACTACATGTCTTGATTTACCCCACCTTGTTTCGGGGTGCCTTTGAATTCTGCATTTTGACTCTTCATATAGATTGCTTGTGCCTTAAGAGCAGGTGTTCAGAAAGAGATACCCATCTGTGACTTTATCTGAATAATTCACTCCAGTGTCTCTGAGATGTAGAAGAAAACATATCCCTCTTTCTCTTACTAGACGCAAGTATGATGTCTATATATATATATACAGGGATATGTTGCAGCTTTGCTACTTTCTTGAACATAGGTAATTACATCTGATCACAATAAAAATCCATGAAATTAGCACCACTGTTAACTTAGACAGGTTAACTTCACCAACCTGTGCTTCAGTTTCCTCAACTCTACAGTGGAGATAACCACAGTAGGTACCTCATATAATTAATTAATTATATACCTCATATAATTATTTATACCTCATATAATAATTAATATCTTTGTAAAAGTTCTCAGAACATGCCTAGTATAGTGACAGTGGGTGTTTATACTGTCATCATCATTATCACCCTCAATATAAACTTTTTCATTTTTCCACTTTTACTGATGAAGAAACTGAAGCCCAGAAAGGTTAAATGGCTTGCTGAAACCCAAGGTCTTCCAAGTCCATACCCAAGATGCCTGTTATGTCAAAGTCTTCATTGCTAACCAGACAAGACCATTTGCTTCTAGTCCATCATTTTCTTACTCCATTTACAGAAAGTGAAAGTCACTCAGTTGTGTCTGACTCTTTGTGACACCATGAACTATACAGTCTATGGAATTCTCTATGCCAGAATGCTAGAGTGGGTGGCCTTTCCCTTCTCCAGGGGATCTTCCCAACCCAGGGATCAAATGCAGGTCTCCCACATTGCAGGTGGATTCTTTACTAGCTGAGCCAAAAGGGAAGCCCAAGAATACTGGAGTGGGTAGCCTATCCCTTCTCCAGGGGGGTTTTCCCCACCCAGGAATCAAACCAGGGTCTCCTGCATTGAAGGTGGATTCTTTACCAACTGAGCTATGAGGGAAGACCCACTCAGTTTACAGAGAAGTTCCTAATTCACAGTTCAGACATTCTATGAAAGAGAAGCTTGAGATAAACACACCCATACAGCACATGCCCCACTCCAGAAACAAACACCCTCACCCTGTGGGGCAGTTCTGCCTCTTCCCAAATATGAAGTCTCTGTTGAGTGGCCCCAGGAATACAACAGAAGGACAGGTGCTTAAAAGTGATATCACGTTTACTCTCACATTTGCAAAATCCAGCTGTAGATACGTTGTTTGAACCCTTGGTCAACCATAGTAAGAACTGATTGTATTCAACTTTTGGAAGCCTTTCTTTTTTTTCTAAAGTGTATACCAATTAGTAGTAGGCCTGTAATTATTAGTAATCATCTAGACAGTGGTCCTCTTTTCACAGAGGAGTCAGGGGCCAAGCTGAACAGGTGAACCTAATGCAACTCTTCTCATTGTTGGGGAATTTGTCTCTCATAAAATCCACCCTAGAATATGTCCACCAACAGACATGCTTCTCACTGCTGTTATCAACTCTGTACTAACATTCCCTTCACCAGTGGTATAGCCAAGGAAGAGTTTTCCCTGCTTCCCAAGTATCTGTCAGACCTGATTTAGAGTAACTGGCAGGTGTTTATATGAAGGAAAAATTGGAGAATAGAGTGTTAGATCAAGATTATAGGTTACAATTGAAAGAAACAAATTTCATTTTGGCTCTTGCAAGGAAGCTAATTTGTTGACACAAGTAACTGAAAAGTTCAGAGGAGCATCTACATAAAGATATGGCTGGATTGCCAACAAAGGTCCATCTAGTCAAGGCTATGGTTTTTCCAGTGGTCATGTATGGATGTGAGAGTTGGACTGTGAAGAAAGCTGAGCACCGCAGAATTGATGCTTTTGAACTGTGGTGTTGGAGAAGACTCTTGAGAGTCCCTTGGACTGCAAGGAGATCCAACCAGTCCATCCTAAAGGAGATCAGCCCTGGGATTTCTTTGGAGGGAATGATACTGAAGCTGAAACTGCAGTACTTTGGCCACCTCATGTGAAGAGTTGACTCATTGGAAAAGACCCTGATGCTGGGAGGGATTGGGGGCAGGAGAAGGGGACGACAGAGGATGAGATGGCTGGATGGCATCACTGACTCGATGGACATGAGTCTGAGTGAACTCCGGGAGTTGGTGATGGACGGGGAGGCCTGGCGTGCTGCAATTCATGGGGTCGCAAAGAGTCGGACACGACTGAGCGACTGAACTGAACTGAGGGCCTATATGAACAATACTGTCTCTCTCACACACAGTTTTAGTGCATCTGTCTGTAGAAAAACAAGATGGTTAACAGCAGCTCCAGGTTTATCCTCCCGGTAATCCCAGTAGCAAACAAGATGACTTTTTCCTGATGATTCTTCAAGGATTAGTTCTAAGTATTCCAACAATATACTCCTGAGCACCAGAAGGATGAAATGGCTAGGCATGCCTGGGTTAGAGGCACACTTCTGGGTGAGAGTAGGGGAGGTGTAGTAAACCAAAGAGAATCAGGATACTCCTTCTAGGTGGAATAGTGGATACAGGGTAGGAAAAAAAAAAAGAATGGATATCAATAGTAGGGGGAGGTAGAAAGGACAGATCAGAATAACTGGAGAAAGTGATGCTCTTTCTCCATGAGCCTCTCTGAGTCAGTAAAACAACACTTCCAGGTACTCCTGACATTTCACTCCAACCCAGCAAGAATTTCAGTACAAAATAGATTGATCATAGATTTCCCCAAGAGAGAGTTATTAATGGAAATAAAACCTTCTTGTAACCTTGATTCCTGCTGGCAAGGGCTCCTCAAGCTGAGTTACAGGGAAACGCCAATGTGTTGTCAGATTTCACAACGGTATTAAATGGGACTTCCTTTTCATATTTGCTACCTCATTTATTTTGTGTGTCCCCATGTTATTAGTTTTACTGCCCATTAATCATTATATATTACAAAACACAGGAAAGTGTGCTGAAGGAGAGATAGCACTGAGTCTGACCGTGACAGTCACAGTTTAGCCCTACGAGGAGGAGGCTTAGGGGCGACAGGCGATGCCCCTTCCTACCCATCCCCAGAGGCTCACCCATGAGCACCCCTTACCTCCCAGTGGACGGGTATATGTTTCTTTATCCTTCCCCACTTGGGCAAAGAAAGATCTGAGGACAGTTGTCTGTTCACTGTGAGGACAGATGAGTAACACGCTAAAAATATTTCTGAAGAAATTGTTTCACAAAAGCCTGAAGTTATAATTGTAAAAAGGAAGAAAGTAAACAGAAAGGTATTTTATGAGCAGTGAGTTCTATTACTGTATAATATTTCAATCTTTCCTGTAATTTGTCCTGTAAGCTTCTTCCAAACTATCTTTTCTCAAAATAACAGTATTATCAAGCCATTCCTCTGGTGAAAAATTTTGAAAAGCTTCCGATTGCCCCCTGCTCTGAGTCCAGCCTTCTTAGCCCAGTTTTGCGGCCCTTCTTATCTCACTTCCTCGTTTGTCCCCAGGCTTTCTTCTTGTCAGTTCCCAGTTTCCCCTTGCTGATCATTCATCCTGTGTTCCCACCAACAAGCGGACATGTCAGGACTTTTCCTCATGCCCTTCTCTTGCAGTAGAGTGTCCACATTCTACTTTTCCCATGTATTCGATCCATCTTTGAGGACATGAATGAAGTGAATGAGGACACTTCATTCATGAAGCTTATCCTAAGACTTGAGATCACAGTGTGCTTTCTCTTCTGACTTCCCCAAGTCTAAACTACTCCAGCCCTGAACCCTGCTGTATGTCAGCTCTGTCATTTGTAGAGATGCCTATTGACCAATGATCCCAGAAATCTATAACCTTGTCTGTTTTGCCATTTTGCTCATGGTGTCACAGGTCAGTCTGAGGGAGAGGAATCACTTGGCTGGTAAAAAAGACTTACTGGCTCTTTATTTGCTGTCCCTGACATGGTTCTTTTCATCAAGTGATTTTAACACCTGGCTTCTTTTTGGAAAATGCCTCTTAAGAAATAAGCTTATTTGGGCTGTTGAAAGAGGAAAATAGTTAAGCAATACAAAACAGAAAAGGTAGAAGTTTTGAATAAAGAGTGAAAATTCAAAGCTAATGATGACTCGGACCCACAATGTATGGATATGGAAACAGAAATTTTCCTGGCATCGTGTTGGTTGTAGATAATCCTCCTAATGACTGTAAACATTGCCCATGAAAGAAGGCATATGGTACAAACTAATGTTTACTAAATATTTACTGCATGCCAGGTTTAAGATCTGTATCAGATAACCTAACTACCATGTGCATGCGTGCATGCTAAATGGCTTCATTGTTTCTGAATCTTTGTGACCCTATGGACCGAAGCCCACCAGTCTCCTCGTCCATGGGATTCTCCATGCAAGAATACTAGAGTAGGTTGCCATGCCCCTCCTCCAGGGGATCTTCCTGACCCAAAGGCAAAATGATGTCTCTGCTTTTTAATTCACTGTCTAGATTTTTCATAGCTTTTTTTTCCCAAGGAACAAGTGTCTTTAATTTCATGGCTGCTGTCACAGTCTACAGTGCTTTGGGAGCCCAAGAATATAAAATCAGGAAAGATAAAAATCTTAAAGCCTGAGAATTACACTCTCTCTGATAAGATACTCATAGCAGGAACAGCAAGCAGAGGCCATTACCTCATAGCTGTTAGAATGGCTGGGTGCACTAGTCTGGAAAGCAGTATAGTGGTTTCTCAAAAAATTAAAAATAGAACTGTCATGTGACCCAGCACTTCCACTTATGGATGTATATCCTAAGAAATGAAATCACTATTTTGAAGAAGTATTTATATTCCCACATTTTTTGCAGCTTTATTCAGAATAGCCAAGACATGGAACAACCCAAGTGCCCATCAATGGATGAATGGAAAAAGAAAATGTGATAGAGAAGGAAAGTTATGACCAACCTAGATAGCATATTCAAGAGCAAAGACATTACTTTGCCAACAAAGGTCCGTCTAGTCAAGGCTATGGTTTTTCCAGTGGTATGGATGTGAGAGTTGGACTGTGCAGAAAGCTGAGCACCAAAGAATTGATGCTTTTGAACTGTGGTGTTGGAGAAGACTCCTGACAGTCCCTTGGACTGCAAGGAAATCCAGCCAGTCCATTCTAAAGGAGATCAGTCCTGGGTGTTCTTTGGAAGGACTGATGCTGAAGCTGAAACTCTAATACTTTGGCCACCTCACGCTAAGAGTTGACTCACTGGAGAAGACTCTGATGCTGGGAGGGATTGGGGGCAGGAGGAGAAGGGGACGACAGAGGATGAGATGGCTGGATGGCATCACTGACTCGATGGACGCGAGTCTTAGTGAACTCCGGAAGTTGGTGATGGACAGGGAGGCCTGGTGTGCTGCAATTCATGGGGTCGCACAGAGTCAGGCACGACTGAGTGACTGAACTGAACTGAATACATACACACACATGCACACATACATACATACATTTATGCACACACACATATATACATACACATGCATGCACACACATAAATACCTACACATATAGTGGAATGTTACTTCACCATGAAAAAAGACAGAAATCCTGCCATTTGTGACAACATGGCCTTGAGAGCATTACGCTAACTGAAATAAATCAGAAAGACAAATACTGCATGATCTCACTTATATGTGAATCTGAAAAACTCATACTTATAGACACAAAGAGTAGAATGTTGGTTGCCAAGAGCTGAACTATTGGGAAAATGAGAAAGGATGTTGGTCAAAGGCTACAAACTTAGTTATAAATGCTGGGGATCAATGTACAACATGGTAACTGTAGTTAACAACACTGTATTATATACTTGAAGGTTGCTAAAGAGTAAGTGTTCTCATCATATACACACACACACACACACACACACACAAAGGTGATAATGTGAGGAGATGAAGGTGATAATGTGAGGAGATCAAGGCAATAATGAACTTCATTGTGGCAATCAGTTTTGCAATATATACTTGTATCACATCAAATCAAAATGTAAGTATATATGTATCAAAATCAAATATGTATGTATCAAATATTGGGTTAACCAAAAAGTTTTGTTCAGATTTTTCCTTAAGATGTTAAAGAAGGACCTGGGGCTTCCCAGGTGGTGCTAGTGGTAAAGAATCTGCCTGCCAATGCAGGAGACTTAAGAGATGAGCATTCCATCCCTGGGTTGGGAAGACCCCTGGAGAAGGGCATGGCAACCCACTCCAGTATTCTTATCTGGAGAATCCCATAAACAGATGAGCCTGGAGGGTTACAGTCCAGAGGGTTGCAAAGAGACACAGCTGAAGAAACTTAGCATGCACTTGATACATTGCATCATTAAACTTGCATCATTCTATATCAATTATATCTCGATTAAAAAAATAAAATGTTTACCCAGGGTAAAAAAAAAATAAATCAGAGACTCACAGGAACAATTCATTTCTCTTGACTCCCGCCCTCTCCTAGACACATACTTACTGGGGCATACTCTCATTGAAAGCAATGGTGAGTATATTTTATGCAGCCCTTCCTCCTTCCTCCCCTTCTTTGTAGCTCTCTCTGGACATGAAAAAAACATTTGAATTTGGATAAGATAAATGGTGTAAGATGTGGCTTCATTTTGTACAGGAAAGAACTTTATAAATTATAAAGCAACAGGGAAATGTTAGTTACTATTTCACTTGCCTTCTGTTCCTCTTAGGACTTAGCACAGTTCTGAGTGACAAAAACTATTCAGTAAATACTCATTGATGGCTGACTTGATTTTTAACTTAAAGTTTTACCAGTAGATTGAACCTAGGTTGAAGTGCACCTCTGAAGAGGTTGTTATTCATATTACTGGGGGTTTCCCTTGAGGCTCAGCAGGTAAAGAATCTGCCTGCAATGCGAGAGACTTGAGTTCCATCCTTGGTTTGGGAAGATCCCCTGGAGAAGGTAATGGCTACCCTCTCCAGTATTCTGGCCTGGAGAATTCCATGAACTGTATAGTCCATGGGGTCGGACACAACTGAGCGACTTTCACTCACTCACTCATTTGTATTACTGAATATTCTCATTACATATAATCATATAATTGTTATTCAAAGGTATAAAACCTTACTTTCTATCAGTTCTGGAAATAGTAATTGAAAATTTCAAGTTTTTTTTTTCTTTTTAGTGTAGTCCATTAACTATAAAAAGGGGAGAACTGAATAAAGCAAAAGTATAAAAATAATTTCAGGCCCTCAAAAAATACACGTACCCAGTTTATACAACATCATGTAAAAATATCTTCATGTGGATACCATCCAAGAAATCAATCAGTTTGACCTTTTCGGTATACTAATCGTTTTTTAAGAAACTTATTAGAATTCTTCTTAGTGTACTTTATTTTGAGACTATGGCATTATACAACCCACGTAAGGCATAAACCACTTAACAATCAAAAGCAGAAGAAAGAGGTGCTATTGAAGTAAGCCATACAAAGAATAAGTGGTAAAAAGAATGAGGTGGGGGAAAAAAAATCCCTGAAACCATTTGTGTTCAGAATGAAAAGCCTGTTACCAAGACATACAAGGAGGACTTGGAAGGAGAATAAAGGTATTCTTGGCAGTGGGGAAAAATAAGACTATTCAAAGTGTGCGTAAGGACAGGGAAATAGCAGAAAAGGTTAATATCACAAAGAGAGAAGTTAAGTTGAAAGGAATGACTAATAGAAAAAGACAAAACATAGAGATGAGTGAGTAATTATAAGTAGGGTAGAAATAATTAGATCCTTGAAAATAGGACAAAAAAACCTAGGGTCATGTTAGTAAGAACACGAGGCTGTGAGTGAACTTTGAGGGAGTAAAGCAATCATGGGGTGCACTCCCTCTAGCTTCACAGCACTGGAGTGGAGGGTGGTCACCACGCTCTTACTCCTTTACTTGTACCTTCCTTTCTCCCTACAACAAATGTTTATTCAGTACTTCTCTGCACTGAGGATACCAAGATCAACAAGACAGAAAACGGTAGGTGGCGTTCATCGATCCTACTGATCCCATTCCACAGGCAGGAACGCTGGCCTGTTTAATCAGTTTATTTGCCTCTTAAGTGAGGTTTTTTTAATTTCCCACTTAAATAATAAAAGGTTTTTTTTCTTGAAGTATTCACGTTTCCTTCCAGACAACAATGCTATTCATATAATTTTTAAACTTGTTATTATCTTGAATGCCAGTTCGGGGTTACTGTTGTTGGTTTTAATCTGGCGGAGTTACCCTGACAAGGCAAAGAGAGAGAAAGCAAAAGATTACAACAGCAAGCCAGTGTGTGCGCAGTGGGTTTGACAGAGTTCTCCAGTGCCTTAACAGAATCTCCCCAGATATGGTTTTAAATATATGGGTTTTTTTTTTTTAAGAGTTTGCCTACTAAATTGAACCACAGAATCCATTTTGTTATCCACAATGTTAAAAAATAAAAAGACAGGAGATTGTCATAAGAATATTTTCAGTGTAGTAAATTTACCATTTATTACATTTGTTGGCTATAATTTGAGTCCAGGAAAAAACCCAAAATATGGCATCAGGTTTTGACTTTCCATTTATAAATAAAAGAGGGATTTTTTTAGGGAAGAAAAGTAAAGCATACAGCAACACTTAGCGTAGATGTGGAGTCACTTGGAGGGCCACGCCCACACTTATAATCAAATCAGTTGTTGTATTTGTTCACCTAATCGTCCCATAATTTTCTCTAGATCTTTTCACTTTAAAATAGACAATGTTTAGAGTCAGAGTAGGAGAGATTATGCAAATATATAACTCTTAATGAGAAGTTCATTATTGAATATTTTGACATGAATTTCAGGAAATGATAAGACACCGAGATTTATGAGACTTAAAAGGAAAAATTAAAAAAAAAAAACCCTCTTCTCCTAGAGAACTTGGAAATTGCCAGTAAAAGAACTGAGACCCAAATGTCAGCAGATAACATATAAACCAGATTACATTATGCCCTGTGGTAATGAATAGGAAACAGGGCACTGCGATAAGCTTGGAATGATGATCAATATTTGGAATACTGAGATAGGCAAGAAGGTAATTAGGCCCATTATGGACACAGCACAGATAACATAATTTGGGAAATTATACATTTATATATTATGGGAATTTTTTTTCTGGGCTAATGGATTTGCAGTGATATCTATTAAAGCATATAAAGCATTTAGCCTCCAGGGGAAACTACTTAAAAAAAAAAATTTCAGTAAGTTTAATCTAAAATAAAAAGACAAAGTGAGATGTGTTGGAGAATAAAGTGGTGGTGTGACTTCCTACTTGGAATTTGTAATAATTTTTCATTCAAAGAGTTTTAAGGCTATTAATTTCACATCACAACTCCCCATGAAGCAAGTGAAGCATTTTTATTGTATTTGCCCAAGTTCATTGTTCATAAGACAGCAGAGCCAAATTGTTAATGAAAGCATGCTATCTTGACGAATCATGGCCTTCTCAAATTTCATGCTGAGTCCCCTTGATAACATTGCAATCATTTTGATCCCCAGTTTACTACTGGGCACAATTCCTTTGTTTTAGGGGG
The DNA here is from genome assembly GCF_032405125.1 of Capricornis sumatraensis. Classification (NCBI taxonomy): domain Eukaryota; kingdom Metazoa; phylum Chordata; class Mammalia; order Artiodactyla; family Bovidae; genus Capricornis; species Capricornis sumatraensis. The sequence continues at coordinate 138,093,229 of NC_091071.1, forward strand.
AGGGGCTCAAATGTAATTAATTTTCACTAAATGCCTTGAGGACTATCGATGTTACTGAAATGTGCAGATTAATACATTATTTATTGTTAACTATCATAAGTATCTGTTAATTATAAAGCTCTATCATGGAGGAAAACTTTCCATGTATCTGAAAGTGAATACCTTCCCCTAAATAATTCTTTATGTTTTAATAAGAATGTATTGGAAGCAATTTCATCAATAATGGAAGATCCAATTACTGGTCTTCTGGATTAAGGCATTCTTTTATTGCAAGATTTTAATGCTAGAATGGGAAGTTCAAACATTGCCAATGAAATCTCAGACTAATTAAATGATTATAGCCTAAGGAGAAGGGTATCTAAGACTCCACTATTAATCTTCCCGAGAATAGCCTCTATATGTGATGAACAGATGGAGATACACACACACACACACACACACACACACACACACACACACACACACACCTTATTTCAAAAGAAAAAACTGTAAGTTGTTTGGAGGAAAATTAGTTTAACTTTTGAATAAAAAAAAGGAAGGATGATACTGTATTTCTTTATGGAGCCCTTTTTCAGCTTCTTGCAGGGGGAATAGCTGTATTTTAAAATGCAGTGGTAGACTGAACCAAAGGAATTGTTCTAGAGCACCAACTCAATATTTAGAGTTGATGTAAAAACACCAATGACAATAATCATCACCAATGCTTTATGAGTACCTGTCATGTGCCAAGCACTCTTCCATCCTCATTTTATCCAAATTTTACAGATTAGGAAGCAGGCACAGGAAGGTTAATAACTCAAAAAATGAGTGGCAGAGTGGGGGGTACTGGAATGTCTCACTGCCTCTCCATTTCATCATTCACCGTTAATCACTACTCTCTAGAGTGTTTTATTCTCTATTATCTGTTGCAGCACATGGTCTTAGTTGCTCTGCAGCATGTGGGGTCTTAGTTCTCTAACCAGGAATCAAACCTGTCTCCTGCATTGCAAGATGGATTCTTAACCACTGGACCACCAGGGAATTTCCCTATTCTCTATTCTCCTAATCATCTGCCTTGCAGGGAACCAGCAGCAGTTGTCAGCCATAGGGAAGAGGCAGAAACCTATCCAAACAGTCCTCCAGAAAGGACTTTTTGTTTTACGGTGAGTTGAAGTGAGTGGACTTCCCAGGTGGCTCAGTGGTAAAGAATCTACCTGCCAATGCAGGCGATGGGTCCTTGGGTCCCACTCCAGTACTCTTGCTAAGGAACTCCCACGGACCGAGGATTCTGGGAGGCCACAGTCCATGGGGTCTCAAGTGAAGTGGACACAGCTTAGCAACTGTTGAAATGGGACTCTCTACTTAGAAGACTGGGGCAGTGGTTTCAGTGTTTTAACTCTGTTTTGAAGAGGTACCTCTGCACTTGGACACTAGCTCTCTACTGCCCTTCTCTCCATTTGTTTCATAACTATGGGAGACGTGGTGGCAGAATTCCTTTAAATCTTTAGACTTGGTGTATGTGTTCAGTTTTTTCATAACACTGCATTTTTTCTGGATGGTGAGGAGGAAGGAACAGGGGATATGTCAGGACTGGTGGAGCCAGAAAACATGGCCCTGAAATTTCCCTCTATTCCATATGAGGAAGGCTTCCAGGTTCAAGTCAAGCCCATCCTTCACCTGGAACAAATAAATCTTCAAAAAAGCTATAGTATCTTTTAAAAAATCTTTCTGTGATATTTCTTTTGGAGACATAAGGAAAAATTTAGCACATGGAACTTTAAGAATACTTTTATTATACTACTTTAAGTATAACATTTCTCATGCAAGATCCCTCCCTTAGTACCTTTGATAAACATTGTATCATGTTTCTAGAAATTTGTGAATGTCAAGTTCAAGTTTCTGATGGGAAGATAAGTTTATCAATATCTTAGAGAACATGGTGACTGAACATAAGTTTAAAAAAATAAAGCCTTGCTACTAAAGTTTGGGGAAAGATCTATTTCTTGGCACTTGCAGCTAATCTAAATGGGCCTGGAAATCATTGAAAAATTATATTCAGTTTACATTCAGATACTCAAAATGGGACAAGTAAATGCTCAAATTTGGACGTAGTCCATCTCATGACTGATACCATGTGGTATTCAGAGATCACTGTCTCAAACAGTTGCTTAAAATCAGCCACAGTCAGTATCACGTCAGCTACAGGTGAAAATGTGAGGAGTCCTCACTTTGGAGATGACTTCAGTAGGATGGAACTACTGAGGTATTGATTTTTATTAATTCCTCCCTTCATATCATTCCTTCAAGGAGACCTCTACTTTAAGTGGGAGCCTAGGAAACAGTATGATTTGTATAAATGGTTAGGCTAAAAATACACAGAAAATCTTCCCCTTTTGAAAGCTACAGGATTTCCAGTGCAGTGGCAACCTAAGCTGGAACTGCGGAGAATGGGAGTGGGGAAAGATTGAATGTGACAGTTTATTGTGCTCACATACTATCTTTATGTGCTAAAACCTTTATTCCAAGTGTTTGGTTGGCATTTAGTGCTGATGCCATCAGTGACTTATAATAATCCCTCGTAACCAGTAACCTCAACCTTCCCTCAGAAGTCTTGGACATATAAAGGAAATGAGAACCCTAGCCAAGATCCTTTCACTCAAAGATTCAAGTCAGTCAGTTCAGTGCGCCCATAAGTCCTTGTAAGGACTTTCCTGATTTCAAATTCTCCTCTCTAACATCAGTCTTTTTTTCCCCACCACCATATCCTGTTTATTCCCTAGAAATAAATAAGAAAGTTGTTTTCAAGCCTGAACATCGCTGAGTCCACATTTACAACCAAGACTCAAATGCTTTTCTGCTTTTGTTTTTTTTTTTTAACCACATCCAGTAGAGTTAGGCTATAATTTTGGCCAACATCAGTTGACACTTCTGATTTGTGACTTCTATTTATATAAAGTGAATTAATTGCTGGTTCTATTAATCCTGCAAAACCCATGAATCCTTAATGTTCAGTTTGCTTCAAATGAGTAACAGTGTATTTGTTCCTTCTCAAAGATGACTTCTTGCTGAGCTCCTTTTAGATAACATGCCTTATATCTTGGATGATTTATTCACTTTCATGTTCCCTAGAATTTATTGCTAAAGGTTGACGTGAATACTTACAGTTTGGGCTCTAATATAATCTCCTGAATGGCAATTAATAAATAAAAGATGGTTACTATTGTTGATAGAGGAACTAGGCTTCCTCAGATAGTTTTCATCTTCATGTTTTTCCCAACCTTCATGTCAGATCCCTAGGGAGAGATGGTGTAAAATATTTTCTGTAAACTCCAAAGCTTTTACTGTTGCTTTAATACTCCCACACCTCTCTGTTGCTTTTTGTTTTCTTGTCAGAAACAATCTTATTCAGTTTCTGTTTTTTCCACTTCCTTTCCTTCTTAGGACCATAAGAAATACACCTCTTTGTGAATTTACTAGCAGTGTATTCTTACTATTTACAATTTGCAAAGTAGCCCCTGAAATTTGTCCCTGAAATTTCTTATGATTTTTTTTCTCCTTAATCCCATCTATGTTGCATATCTTAATGATACACTATTACATAAAATGGAATGTTTATTGTCATCATGTATATTGTTAAAGTGCAAAATTGCCTCCTGTAAGCTAATGTGAAGCTGGAAAAACAACATCCAGTTTTTGCATTTTTGTCTGTTTAGGCTCAAGGCTAATCTAGACTAATGGTCTTAGTTAGAGATGAGGAAACTAGAGACCATTTGAAGTAGCTTCACCATAGTCAAGTAGAGGGTGGAGGCCAAGTACAACTTTGGACAATATAGAGCAGAAAAGGCACAGTGAGGCTTGCTGAAAACAGTTCCCAGCTCTGATGCTTATTAAGTGTGTATCTTTAGACCAGGTATTTCTCTGTCCTCTGCCTGAGTTTCCTCATCTGTAAAATGGGAACAATATTGGCAGTAGCACAACTTCCCTGGTGGCTCAGAGGTTAAAGCGTCTGCCTGCAATGTGGGAGACCTGGGTTGGAGACCTGGGTTTGATCCCTGGGTTGGGAAGATCCCCTGGAGAAGGAAATGGCACCTACTCCAGTATTCTTGCCTGGAGAATCCCATGGATGGAGGAGCCTGGTGGGCTACAGTCCACGGGGTCACAAAGAGTCAGACACGACTGAGCGACTTAACTTTCACTTTAATATAGGTAAAGCACTTACAACTGGGCTAAGCCCTCTCTGCCTTGTTAGCTATTAGCATTATTGTCATTATTTTGACTGTTTTTAACATATTTACAGTACATGGGATGGTGTGTTTTGTTTTCTAACTCTATGCATGTCTATACAGGCATGACACCTTTGCTGAACTTCCTTTCTATTCCTTGTACTACCTAGTATTTTCTTAAGCAACTAGTAATAATATTTATGGCAGCAGCATTAGTAGAAGCAAAAATAGTGATCATAGTAAGAAATGATAGAGCTGTTTCCTGAGCTTTACTATATACTAGGCATTGAAGTAGTTACTTTATGTTCACAATCCATAAGATGTAATCTGTCTGTATCTACTAAAAACTGTAAGGTAGTCTGTTTCCAGAAAGGCAAGTGTAGCCCCTTCATGACAGTAATCTTTGTAACTGGAGAGGATCGGGAGCTCTGGCCCTGGTGGAAAAGAGCCCTGCTAGAATTCCCTCCATCTTTAAAATAATCCTTGTGCTGCTGGTATTTATATAGCCTAATCCTGTTACACACAACTGCGAGCCTGACTGTGGGTGGGAATGGAGATCAAGGCATGAGTGAAAAGTGCCAGGTAACAGAAAGACAAACAGTGCAAATGAAAAATACTATACATCGAAACACAAATTATTAAACTCCACCTAGGTTTTTTGTAATATTATATCATGCAAAGAAAATTACCCCATTTCCTAGATAATCAAATAGAAATACATATGGAACAGTAAGCCTTGACACAGAAAAGTTGTTTTCTTTCCTTGCTTTGCTTTGTCTGTGGACTAAATAAATTGCGTTTACCATACAGGAACAGTGCTAGAGTATGATAAAGTGTTTAAGGACAGAAATTAAAATCACTTCAATGCTGTTTGATTTGTGTGCATATTACATTCCTTAATAATTGTAAGAACAATTTTGGAAATAATAAAAGCTACAATGTTTGAGAGGGCTTAGAATGAGAACTGTGAAACACTTAGGTGCTCGGTGTGTGTGTGGCTATTGAGTGTGTGTATACACACTCTCATGCATATAATCTCTAGAGACTGCTACAGCTTTTTGAATTCATGTATATGTGTATGTCCATGTGTATATATGTATATATACATATTTATTCTGTATATAACGTGTATTATCATTTTAAATCTTCCCACAACTTTATAGAAAAGCAACTAAGGCACCAAGAAGTCAAATACTTGCTCAAAGTCACAAAAAGTGGCAAAGCTGAGGTTTAACACCAAGTCCCACCCACTTAACACACCCACCCCTGCCTTTTGAGGTAGAACAACAAGCCTTCCTACTCCATCAGGCTGCCTTAGGGGAAGGGTGACCTTTTGCCCTTTTTTTCTCTTTTTTTTTTTTTTTTCCAGATTCTCCAAGCAAAGATTTTGGTCCAACTCTGGGTTTGAAAAAGTCCAGCTCCTTGGAGAGCCTACAGACCGCAGTTGCCGAGGTCAGGAAGAATGAACTTCCCTTCCACCGGCCTCGGCCACACATGGTCCGTGGCCGGGGCTGCAACGAGAGCTTCCGAGCAGCCATTGACAAATCTTATGATGGACCTGAAGAGTTAGAAGCCGGTAGGGTAACACGCTTGCTGAAATGGTTTCTTCCTCTCGTTATTATCAGCGAATCATAGGCACAAATGGGTGCTTAACTACAGGGAAAAATGATTTAAGGATCACAATTATATTTTTGATATTAAAAGTAATTCATTTTCCTGATATGTTTTGCCCTTTGGCTTAATGAACATGGAATTGGATAACGCAATATGCAATTTATTTTACAGGGCAACCACTGAAGAATTGTTCTCCTTCAATTTCCTACAAGGACCAACTGTCATTTACCCTTAGGGTAGCAGCACTAAGTATGCATTTCTTGACATTCTTATTCAAGTCATTAGATGCAGCCTCAACCCAAGGACTGACTGCATTAATTGCATTAAAACAGCCGGGTTATAGCTGCACTCAGAAACTTCTGGAAATAAACTCACCCTGTTTGTTTCCCAGCATGTCGGCATTCTGAGCTGATCAAGGTTAACAAGCTGCTTTCAGAGAGATCAGCGTTTCAGCCCATATCAAACCTTTTATACTCCTGGCTAAGCAACCAGTGTCCCCCACTCCCAATAGCAAAAGCCTTGCATAACCAGATTTAGGCAGTTGTCTCTGCAAAGGGCACATGTAGCCACGTGGCAGGGTAGAATTCCTGAGTGCTTTGATTTGTTCTTCTATGTTTTAACTTTTCTTGAAATACTGACAGGAGCCCCTGACTATGTGCATTGATTTTTTTTTTTTTTTCCTTTTGTGCAGATGGTCTGTCTGATAGGAGCTCTCACTCTGGCCAAGGAGCTCTGAATTGTGAATCTGCACCTCAGGGGAACTCTGAGCTAGAAAATGCAGAAAATAAAGCCAGGAAAGTCAAAAAAACGAAAGAAAAGGAGAAGAAGAAGGAAAAGGGCAAATTAAAAGTCAAGGAGAAAAAGCAGAAAGAGGGAAATGAAGATCCAGAAAGGAAAATAAAGAAGAAGGGATTTGGTGCCATGCTAAGGTAGGGACCTGCTTTTGAAGGCAAAGTTGGGTTACTTTGCTTTGGTTTGGTTTTTTTCCTCCTGATGAAACTACTCATTTGTGTTCACTCAAAAAAAAAAAAAAAAGCTTTCCTTCCTTTTTAACTAGATGCCTAAAAATCTGTTTTTAATTGAAGTATACTTGATTTACATTGTTGTGTTAATTTCTACTGTACAACAAAGTGATTCAGTTATAAAAGAAGAATGAATATATATATATATATATACACACACACATACACACACAGACATATATACACATTCTTTTCCACTATGGTTTATCACAGGATATTGAATATTATTCCCTCTGCTGTATAGTAGGACATTGTTGTTTATCTGTTCTCTATATAATGGTTTGTATTCACTGACCCCAAACTCCTAGTCCATCTCTTTCCCACCCTCCCTCATCCTTGGCAATAGCAAGGATGTATATGAGTAACAGACTGTACGTATAGGAGTCTGTTTCTGTCCCATAGATGAATTCATTTGTGTCATATTTTAGATTCCACATATGCATGATATCATATATCTGTCTCTCACTTTCTGACATACCCCTCTTAGTATGATAATCTCTAGTTCTAGCCATGTTGCTGCAAATGGCATTCTTTCTTTCTTTTTTTATGGCTGAGTAATGTTCCATTGTGTATACATAACACATCTTTATCCACGCATTTGTCAATGGACATTTTGGTTGTTTTCATTCTTGGCTATTGTGAATAATGCTGCTGTGAACATAGAGGTGCCTATATCTTTTTGAATTATAATTTTGAATAGATATATGCCCAGGAATGGGATTGCTGGATCATACGTAGATGCTTAAAAACCTTAACTGGTGATTTTGCATGCTCCTTTTCTGCAAAGGCAGAAGGAGCCTTCTTAGATGGCTTCTGACACTGGTGATGGCAGGAAGCTGCCATAAAAATGTCAAATACAAGTCAAGACTTGCTGGAGGCATGGGTAGTGCCCAGAGACTTTGATACCAGTGCATTATTTGAGTAAAGAAAATGCTTCTTTGTCAACATAGGGAAAGCAAGAGGTAAAGGAGTCTTTTAACTGTGGCCTCTAGAATACAACCTTTGAATTAGAGACGGCAGGGTAGATGAACCATACCCCACTCCCACTCCATCCCCAGTGATTCCAGGTGTGTCCATGGCCAGGTCTGTGGGCACATCAGCCATCACCTACAGAAGCGCCGTGGTGTAGTGGAGAGGTCATTGCATCTGGAGTCAGAGGGCCTTCATCTGAACCTATCACCTTCCTACACAAACTGCTGGGCATCACACACGTTAAGTACCATCATACACATTAAGGCTCCTTGAGCCTTGCTTTCCTCAGTTTCAGAATAAGACTGGTCCGCTGTCGTCTAACTTGGTGAGACTGTAAGACGAGATGTCATAGGCAACCAGTCTATTGACTAGGCATGGCTCAGCAGGGTGCAATCAGAAAACAACTGTATTTCTTCTCCAACAGCTACCTTCACATATGCCGTGTTTATGCTGTCAAGGTGTCCACAGTTTGATGAAGAAGCACCTCTTTCCATTACTGCCTTTACCTCTATAATTTCCCATCAAAGAAGATCTCAATCTCTACCCTTCTGTTCCATGGGCTGAAGATGAGTCATGGGAGGTGATGGTTGATGGGCCAGTTTTGCATCTCTTATTAAACCCTTAAGAGATGTCTGTCTTAAGAATGCTGAGTGGTATTCGTCATCGGATGCTCTCAGTTAAGGATCTTCAACTGAAATTTTAGTGAAACAGAAAGTTCCATTCCATATCTGTTATTCATATATATATATATATATATATATATATATATATATATATATATATATTCTCTCTCTCCCTCTCTCTCTCCCTGTTTGTGTGTGTACGTGTGTGTGTGTGTGTGTGTGTACGTACGTGTGACCTTGAAACTGCAAAGTGACATTTAGGGACACACATAATCTAGACACCAGTGGACAAATCTCTAAAAATCCCTTGTTTTCCCTGATGGTTTCTATGGTTTTATACATCCATTTACCAATTACAGTGTTAAACTTGCCCTTATTCTGGGTAACTATCATGACTGGTACTAGATAATCATCATTGATAATAATGATAATACAGAACTGTAGTATATTCAGATGAGAATCACCTTTGCAGCTGTGGAGTTCAGAGATTAAAAATGCAGACTGTATTTGTCACTCTGATGCCAACCCTGGCTTCTGTGCTTTCTCTCTAGGTAACATTGGGCAAGTTACTTAATCTCTTTCTGTGTCATCTAAAAAATGGGAATAACAATAAAATCTACTATTGGTGGTGGTGGTTTAGTTGCTAAGTCGTGTCCGACTCTTGCGATCCCGTTGACTGTAGCCTGCCAGGCTTCTCTGTCCATGGGATTTTCCAGGCAAGGATACTGGAGTGGATTACCATTTCCTTCTCTCTAACCCAGGTCTCCTGCATTGCAGGCAGTTATAGCTTCTTAATTATATGTAACTTGCTTGGAACAGTGCCTGGCAAGCAACAAACATTCAATAAATGTTAATTATCACAGTAAGTAAAATAATGGCTTCCCTAAAGATGGTCGTGTCCCAATTTCTAGTACCTGTGAGAATGTTATATTGCCTGGCAAAGGAGAATTGAGGTTGCAGGTAGAATTGAGTTTTCTGTTCAGCTGTTAAGATAAGGAGATTATCCTGAATTTCCCCCAGTGGGCGTATGGCAGGAACAAGGCGTCTTAAAAGTGGAAGAGGAAGGGCTTCCCCAGTGGTACAGTAGATGGGAATCCACCTGCCAGTTCAGGAGACATGGGTTCAATCCGTGTTCTGGGAAGATCCCACGTGCTGCAGAGCATCTCAGCCCACACGCTGAGCCTGAGCTCCAGAGCCCGGGAGCCACAACTACCGAAGCTCAGCACCTAGAGCCCATGCTCTGCGACAAGAGAAGCCGCTGCAATGAGAAGCCCGCATACTGCAACTAGAGAAAATGCCCATGCAGCAACAAAGTTTCAGCACAACCAAAATTAAACAGATAAAAAAAAATTTTTTTTAAGAAGATGTGACTGTAGAAGAAAGATACAGAGAAATGCAACATGTAGCTGGAGGGACTGTGAGCCAAGGACTGTGGGCAGCCTCTAGAAGGTGGGAAGGACAGAGCAATGGATTCTCTCTGGAGAACTTCCAGACGGGAACACAGCCTGCCAACCCATTAATTTTGGCCCATTTTTGTTGTTTAAGCCAGTCAGTACATGGCAGTTTTTGCAGCATCAGTAGAAAAGCATATTGCTATGATCATAATTGTTAATACTTCTACAATATTAATTTATAAGGTTAAAAAATCCTCTTTAAAGTGCTAAAGAAAAATACTATAAAGATTTAACTACAGTAGTCTGTAAATAGAAAAACTATTATAGCTTCACATATCCGATTTTCTAGAATATTACTAAATTAGACTTTAACTCTGTATTTTATTTCACACGATGTGATTTGGCAGGTTCATACTCCATTGCCCAGAATACAGAGCTGGCTCTTCATGTTGTCCAGTGTTTGCTGTGTTTTCCTCTGATAGAAATCACAGGTCCTAGATTCTTGAGACATCTAGCAATTCAGATTTTATTTCCTTGCCCTATTTTAGAAAAATTAAGATCTGAAAGGTGGTGTTTGATTTTATCTCTGGTGTAAAAATAGCAACTGTTTTCCGTAGCCTTTTGCATCCGAGTTTGTGAGCATATTGGAGATGCTGCTACATGCACATTTTCAACAACAAAGAACACAAAAGCTGTTACCATTAGCCAACAGACTTTGCTTTAACTCTCATCTGTTGCTCAGATGCTATTGACTTAGTTACTTATTAAAAAAAAAATTGATTGCTCTAAGAATCTCAAGGAGTTAGATATGTGGTTTAAATATGTATTATTTTTTCCCAGTATCTGCATTTCAGACACCCTCCTGAACATAGGGCTTTAGTATCGATTGTGTAGCTGTGCCATGCACAATGATACTTGGCCAAGGGCGTGAGCAGGGACCAAATTTCTGCCTCCCTGTCCTTTCCTCGCCACATATCACGGAAGTGTAATTGTGGCAGTGGTAGATTTGCTCTTGCTTGTGGAAAGTGAAGTGCCGTGTGCTTTTCTGCTATTCTCTGGTTGCTTTGTGGTGACGCCATGTAATAGCACAGTTTAGCTCAGTTAACTTAACCTATTTCCTATCATTTTGAAAAAATTACGGGCTATCTCATTAACTCATACCTTGATATATATTGTTCGGCTCCAGTACGCTTTGTTGATTTCAGAATCACTTCCTTGCAGATTCACCTATGGCTTTTACATAGGCTATGACTTATTGTGGGAAAATATACAGCTTAAGAAGCTACCAGTTTTGGTAGTTTCCCTCTATACCAAAGAGAGTTTTAGAGGATCAAGCTACTTACATTTTTTTCATTTTGTGTTTCTTGTATTCTTCGTGGCACTTCCCCGCAGAAGAGACCACCAGTGGCTCCTTGCAACAAAAGGGTGAAGTTCAAAACCCCTCAACAAACAGCCTCATAGCTATCAGCCCTATTCCACCTTCCTGGGGTCTAACATATATTTTCTAAGCACTAAAAACATATATATATATCTTTTGGCTAAGAAATCTTGCCCTGTTTATAGTAAAAACCCAAAGTCAGTCCTTGATTTGTTAATTATTTAATAAGCTTGTCAGTCCTTATATTCTTGAAACTGAATTCTGTCAGTTTAATTGTGTTTGAAATCCATTCCTTTACATCATAGCCACTATCATCTCCTCTTGGTATTATAGACCACTCACTTTAAAAGCCTTCAGAAGGTCAGCTTGTTCTGGACCTAAATGAAAAGGTTTAATGTCTATCAAGTACCTTCTTCTATACCGTTGGTGTGCCCAGGAAACTTTTTTGATGGATTAACAAAGAACAAAGAGCAAAACCTGCCACTAAGAATTTCATTTCTGTTTTTTAATATTTTGCCCATATTGATTTGATCAGTAACATTGTTGAATGCCTCCTCTATGTCAAAAGCATTCATAATTATTCTTCACTTACATAACCACCATTTAATAAGGGCCTTCTTTGCATCAGACTTCCCTGATGCAAACAGAGACCTGCAATGCGAGAGACCTGGGTTCCATCCCTGGGTCAGGAAGATCCCTTGGAGAAGGGAATGGCAACCCACTCTAGTATCCTTGCCTGGAGAATTCCATGGACAGAGGAGCCTGGCAGGATACAGTCCATGGGACGCAACTGAGCAACCAGCACTTTCACTTGCATCGGGCACTGTTCTAGGCACTGGGCATACAGCGATAAATCGCTTCTTTAATGGTACTTTTTTTATCTTCACAAGGAAGGGAAGAATCAGAGACTTTTTAATTTCTTGTGGTGAGTTTAAATCAAAACAAACAAAACATCATACAACATGTGAACTGCCTGTAACAGTGAATTTCCCAGGGAGTGATGGGATGTTTGCCTAGGATACATACAACTTGAAGGAATCAGCAGTCAATTTATATGGTGCTGAACAAGATCTCCAGGCCATGGCTCTTGTGGAATTTATATCCCAGTGAGGGAGAGAAGAGTGAACAACTCACTCAAAATCACTGAGATTATTTCAGGCTGTAGTAGGTGCTAAGAAAAAGGTAAAATCAGAGGAAATGGTATCATTGCACCCTCAGCAACTGTCTACTAGCCTGACAGAATGTGCATCTGCCCAGGCCACACTAAATTTCCAGCAGCTACATTATCAGAACTTAGCACACCAGGGTACTCATGCCAGATCACTTATGCCTGTTTTTTTTTTTTTTCTTTCTTTTTTTTTTTTTTTGTAGCATATGAGCATGGGAAGATTATTTTTAAACCAATTTCACATAAAGCTGTAACAGAGAGTCAACCCAAATTGTATCTGTTTTAGTACATATGATACCTGAAGTATCATTTTGAAGGTGATGATACTTCATACCTGATATAAACATTTTAAAGGCACATGGTCTGTGATCTGAATGGTGAACTTGATTTGTAGCTGTTTATATTAACTCTGTTTCTCCCAGCCCACCAGTTGGATATTTTTTTATTATTTCGTCTTAACCCAGCTAATGCAGGTATACACTGGTTTAGTTTCTACAACAAAAAACCTAAATCATGAACCCTAATGACAAAGGTATTTTTTAGAACACAGAGGAAAAACTTTTATTTCTAAGCTTTGCAAATGGCAAAGCGTCAGTTTCATCCATTTTATACCAAAATAGACTACAAGCATGCCTTGTTTTATTGTACTTCACTTATTTTGCTTTGGAGATATTGGAATTTTTACAAATTGAAGGTTTGCGACAACCCTGTATTGAGCAAGTCTATCGGTGCCATTTTTCAAATAGCATTTGCTCAGTTCATTTCTTTGTGTCACATTTTCATCATCTGTGCAATAGTTCAGGCTTTTTCGTTTTTATTTATCTGTTATGGTGATCTCTAATGATCGTTAGCCTATTTTAGCACTTAAGTATATTTTAATTAAGATGTGCATTGTGTCTTAGACATAATGCTATTGTATGCTATAAACAGGGCTTCCCTGATAGCTCAGTTGATAAAGAATCCGCCTGCAATGCAGGAGACCCCGGTTCAGTTCCTAGGTCAGGAAGATCCACTGGAGAAGGGATAGGTTACACACTCCAGTATTTCTGGGCTTCCCTTGTGGCTCAGCTGGTAAAGAATCTGCCTACAGTGTAGGAGACCTGGGTTGGGAAGGATACCCACTCCAATATTCTAGCCTAGAGAATTCCATGGACTGTATACTCCATGGGGTCGCAAAGAGTCAAACACGACTGAGTGACTTTCATTTACTTTCACTTTCATACTATAAACATAACTTTTATATGCCCTGGGAAGCCAAAAAAGTTGTTTGACTTGTTTTAATGTGATATCATTGCCGTAATCTGGAACCAAACCCACAATATCTGCCTGTAAATATCTTATTGAAACTAGGGAAGGTCTATATTGTGACATCTGCTATGAATTATTTAAAAGAGAATGCTCCTACACACATACACACACACACACAAACACACAGACACCCTCATCTATCACCACAAACAACCCAGACATCACCACCATCAAATTAATTCTTAACTGAGTTGAAAATCTGCCAGTTACAAGCTCTGTGGCCTTCATTAATCCCTTGGAGTCTCAGTCTACTCATGAGTAAACTGGGGATAATAATGTATACTCTCTGAATTGTTGTGAAGTTTAAGTTCAGCAGTTTCTGTGAGCAAAACACTCAGTATGGTTCCTGGCCTAGTAGATTCCCTTTCTTGTCTTCCATCAGGGGACCAAACCTCAGACAGCCAACCCTCAGATATTGCCTTTCACTTGTAACCCACTAAATTTTGCTTTGATTTTTCTCTTTCCCTCTAATTGCTGTTGTGTATTTCAGGCGGACATGCCGTCTTAAGCCTGGACAGTTTTGTGTAGGAAACTCTAAGAAGTAATGATAAAACTGAAATCATTCACTCATTTATATTTTATAAACTTTGGGTCACCCCCTTCTAAAAGTAACCATTAACTATTATCAAAGGTTATTTCATCTCTTAATGACGAATAACTTCATACCAAATTAAATCAGCAAAACTTTCTATTGCTAAATACAAATAGAAAATGAACTCGGAGAATAATTTTTTTTGTTGTTTTGCTTTCCTTTTTTTTTTTCTTTGTCCAGTATTTCAGGCCAGAATGTATGGATGGGTTTCAGACTTGATATTCTTAACGCATGGCTCAGAGTTATTTCATTGGACTGCCTTGGAAGTTGTCTTAGAATACATGACCCATAAAGATACATTTTGACGTGATTTTTAAATTAGGTTAGATAGACTGAATACTTAAGTCTCCAGGGAGCATGACATACCTGTCATCCTTTCTTCTCCTTACCTTGATCCCATAATGGCTGTTACAGGTCTCGTGTACAATAACTGTAATGCACTCGTGCCTGTCATTACCTCTTCCCATGTAGTGGTTGTGAAGTGTCTGGTTATCCCTGCAGCTTTATGGGTGTGAAGGGTAACCTAGCTTATGCAGCCAGGCCAGGGAAATTGTTACAGTCATCTCCCCAAAGGCAAAAGGCCCACTACAGACTAGCGTTAAGGGGCTTGGTTTCATGAAGTAGAAGCCAGCTGGAAACAAGAAATTTCAGATGAAAGATGAAAGCCAGAGTAGGTCAAAGTTGATAATTCAGCTTCCAGCCGGATATAGAAATACATTGAAAACGCAGAGATTTGCAGATCAGGGTAAAATGTCTGCATATATTAAATCTGAAAGAAATATAGCACTGTGACAAAAATAAATAAATAATAAATTTGCATGTCTAAGGCTACTCCTGGTGCAGCCATCCATTCTCCTCCAGGGCTGTCTGTGATTGCTGATTGCCGAGGGAAAGAAATAGAAGCTGAAAGCACGTTGGAATGTGGTTAGGCTCACTTTTTGCCTCTTTGGTAACTGAATTTTCTCACCTCACCGTCCATCTTAAATTATTTAAGTTTCTTTTCCACAGTATGAGCCATGAATATTTCGTTTCTTGGTTTGTTAATTTGCCAATTTTCCTTTGAGCTAAGTGCCCCAGTAATTTTAATTTTTCATTCAAGTTGGGAAGACCAATGACCCCTTTTTTTTTCATTATTACTATCACAGGCGTAGACGCAGAATGCTCCTTTTTATGGCCAGCAGTGTTGAGCCCATAATGGAATTGCAAAATAGAGGATATAATATACTGATATTGACTTCCATTAGACCCAGTGGTGTGATAGCTGATAATATTTATATATTTATGTATCATACATCCTAGCTTTTGTTCGTTTGCAACTAAGCACCAGAGGGGGAAATTAGCATCATAAT
Organism: Capricornis sumatraensis; assembly: GCF_032405125.1. Classification (NCBI taxonomy): domain Eukaryota; kingdom Metazoa; phylum Chordata; class Mammalia; order Artiodactyla; family Bovidae; genus Capricornis; species Capricornis sumatraensis. The sequence continues at coordinate 138,108,851 of NC_091071.1, forward strand.
ATGAGTAGATTGTGAACAGGAGAATAGAAAGAATTGGAGAGGGAGTCTTTATGAGTAGGGCAAGTGATATAAGATGATGAAAAGAGATGCAAGCATGGTACCTAAAAACTATAGGTGAAATTTGGATCAAGCACATTTAGGACTGCTTGGTCAGCATTTATTTCTTATCTGAAAGACGACCCAGAGACAGACAGGCTACTCCTCTGATGATAGACTGAGTTCAGACAAATGAATTGCTATGGTACCCAGCATGCAGAGTTTGTTCAGTGTCTTGACTTTAATAATTTTTTTTTGACTGTCAAGTATGTCTGCAAATGTTTGTCATTCTTTTCTTCTGGGGGAGGGGTTGAGTATGTGTTCAGTGGAGGAGTGAGGGGCATTGATGGAGTTCATTAGTATAATAGTGCACTGGTAGCTGGTTTTCAAACTCATTTTAAAAGCTGATTGCTGTTCATCGCCTTCCCCTCCTACCCTATGTAAGTCTGATTACTTAGTAGTTCTGTTTATGGGTGTCCAAGGCAAGATGATTTTCTCATACATATCACAATAAAAAATGATCACGTAGAATGTCAACCAAAAGGCTACTTGTTTAATTAGGGTTCCCTTCTCCTCTTAATGTGCATGCATAGCTCCCATTAACGTTAATGTGAATTACAAAAGAGTACTGAAGAAGAAACGGCTGTTTACCTCCGTCCTTCTCTTGTGTAATGAGGTTTAGATTTGTTAACAGATCCAAACAAAAGTCCAGTGGAAAAAAAACTGGCTTAACTTTTAAAGAAATTGATATGCTAAAAAGAACTTTCACAAGCACTAAAGTGGAAGCTACACATTAATAAACAAACTTCATTAGCATCTAAGGTGAAATATAATCATTTAAAATGCTGGATTAATAAAATGCAAAGGATTTCCTAATGGACTCATTTGCATACTCATATTAAATAACTAATAAAACATATTAACAACAGTTTTATTCATGTATATAAACACTGGTAAGTTCCTCGTTGAGACTGTATTTGCTAATTTGCTTTGTACCACGTCCAGCACAATGTCATGTCCTTGTAGGATGTTTACTTAATACTATTAGATAATGACATGTATAGATTTAATCATTTGCATGGAGGAAAAATGGAATTAGTTCTTTACTTAGCACCTTTTATCTGAGCACCTCAATGTGATTTACTAACATCCATCTTCCAGATGGATGGCAAGCAGTAAAGAATGAGACTGGAGAAGTGAGACAGCCTACCTGGAGACAGACTTTGAACTGATAACAATACCAAGACCCCTCTTGATCACTGCTTCTATTGTATTAGCATTTAAACATTCATTGACACCAGCCATAATTCTGTGTATACTTTCATACACATGAGATATACAAGTATTATTAGGTTCCACATCTAGAACTATCATCTTCAGTTCAGCTCAGTTCAGCTGCTCAGTCGTGTCCGACTCTTTGCGACCCCATGAATCGCAGCACCCCAAGCCTCCCTGTCCATCATCAACTCCCGGAGTTCACTCAGACTCACGTCCATCGAGTCAGTGATGCCATCCAGCCATCTCTTCCTCTGTCGTCCCCTTCTCCTCCTGCCCCCAATCCCTCCCAGCGTCAGAATCTTTTCCAATGAGTCAACTCTTTGCATGAGGTGGCCAAAGTACTGGAGTTTCAGCTTTAGCATCATTCCTTCCAAAGAAATCCCAGGGCTGATCTCCTTCAGAATGGACTGGTTGGATCTCCTTGCAGTCCAAGGGACTCTCAAGAGTCTTCTCCATCACCACAGTTCAAAAGCATCAATTCTTCGGCACTCAGCTTTCTTCACAGTCCAACTCTCACATCCATACAAACCACTGGAAAAACCATAGCCTTGATTAGGTAGACCTTAGTTGGCAAAGTAATGGCTCTGCTTTTGAATATGCTGTCTAGGTTGGTCATAACTTTTCTTCCAAGGAGTAAGCGTCTTTTAATTTCATGGCTGCAGTCACCATCTGCAGTGATTTTGGAGCCCAAAAAAAATAAAGTCTGACACTGTTTGCACTGTTTCCCCATCTATTTCCCATGGAGTGATGGGACCAGATGCCATGATCTTCGTTTTCTAAATGTTGAGCTGCTAAATAGCATCCACCAGAATTTTGGAGACAGTCCAGTTTTGTTTCTCCAGCTAGCTGCCGGTCATTTCTGCACAGTGGCCCAGCCTCACCTCAGCTTTAGCATGTCTGAAATCCATTTCATCATTCACGCATCTAAGTCACAAGTTCATCCTGACTCCCTTGATTCTGTCTGAGATCCTGCCAGGAATCCCATGACATCCGGGATGACTCCCTCTTCCTATTCCCATTCTTCCATCATCCAGCAATCCTGTTGATACTTACAAAATGCTCTCTCTTCCATTTGGGTCTCTTTTTTTTTTTTTCTTTTTCCATGTCTACTGCCATACTCTAATTACCATGTTTGTTTTCTATGACTAGACTGCTTCCATAGATGCCTAACCAATTTGCATGCTTTCTTCCTTTCTTCATTCCAATTCATCCCAGGCATGACCACCAATCAGTCATTCATTCAGTTTTCAGATAGTCAATGAACACCTTGTGCCCTCAAATGTGATATAGAACAGTGGCAAAGAGCAGAGCCTCCAGAATCATTCTGTTTAGGTTCAAATCCCAGCTCCATTTCTTTCAACGACTACCTAACCACTCTGCACTTCAATTTTCTCCTTTGTGTGATGATTCCCAGTTATCCAGTAATTCTCAAAAATCCAGCTGTACTCTAGAGTCATCAGCAGAGCTTGTTAAAGTTATGAATCACTGGACTTCATCATCAGAGATTCTGATTCACTAGGTCTAGACTAGGACCTGGGATTCCCTGATGTTTCTTTTGCATCCAACCCCAGGAACCTCCATTTGGGAACTACTGACTCATTAAAATAAAATTAGTTTGGCATTCAGTAGCCTCTATATTCTTATTCCAATTGCTTTTTTTTCTATTAAAAAATTTTGGCCACCCTGAATGGCCTGGAGTGCAGTGGCAGGGAATAGTCTTAACCACTGGACTGCCAAGGATGTCCCTCCAGTTTATTTTTCTATCATTGATTTTTCTTGTTGCTTTCTGCTAACTCACTCCTCCAGCCAGATTACTCACTATTACCCTCAAACAAGCTTTATGGAGCCCTGAGTTGCCCCCCTCTCTTGAGCTGATCCCTTTTCCTTCTCTCTGAGTCCCCCCAGGCCTCTGAACACACCTTCAGCCCCATTTCCACAGTCCTTCTTTGACCTGCGTGTCTCTCTTTCTCATCAATACTTTTATAGTTCGTGTCTCCTCATTTAGTACTTCCCATAGGCTGACTCGGCTTTTAGTTTGGGTTTTACACATTTGTCTCATGTCCTCAGTGGGATTGTAAATTCCTTTAAACAAACAGACTTTCTCATCATACTTTTCAGTGTTGGCCTTTAATAAGCTTGTGCTGATTGGCTGGCTTATATGATGTGCTAATTAGAGTAGACTTATTTGAATATTAATGTGTAGTGCCCTTTAGTCATTCTAGATAATAGTAGTGAAAATAATGAAAATAGTGGAAGTGGTCCAAAATTAAGAAAGAGGGAAAACTGTATTAGGAGTTTTTGTGTGTTTTTTTTAATTTCTCCTTGAGGTAAAGGTTGAAGGATGAGTTAACTGGTAATAATAACCAGCTGTTCACCATTGCCACTGAGGACAGGGCTCGAGATGTTGAACCAAAATCACTACCAGAAAAAAACATGAGGTTAGATATAAAAAAGAAGATGATCGTTAAGCACTGGAATGAGGTTTCTGAATAGGTTATGGAATTGACCTCCCTAACAGTAGGAAAGATGAATATCCATCTAAAATGGTATGAAAAAATTAGCCAATCAGTTCATTACTTTAGTGTCTATTAAATGTTACTCTGGGGAAATTCAGAAAAAGATATACAACGTGAACCCTTTACTTAAACTTACTATCTAATTAAGATAACCCATAAATATGAAATTACTAGCAATGAAAATAGGATTTAAAATTAAAAGCCAAATTGTGAAGCTAGGATCATAGTTGTGGTTCGAATTCAGATGTATACCCTCGAACCCCTGTCTACCTCTCCATTCCTAAAAAACCAAACCTGAGCCTTTTTTCAATAAATAAGTTTTGAGCATATCTTTCCAAACTGATTTTTTTAGGTTGAGTGGAGCAGTCCCCAATCTTTTTTGAAATAATTTATTCAATGCTATTGACCAAGCAACAATAAGGAACACAACAAACATGTTGAAAGTAAGCAACCAATCTTATTTCTTTTCTTTCCTGAGATTTCTTTCATTCATACAACGAATATTGATTGTCAAATGAGTGTTGTTTTCAGTTTGAAGATAACGACAGTAAACAAGTCAGATATATTCTCTTGCTACACTTTCCTTAAAGTGTGGAAGGGTTTTATTAAAGTGACATAAACTTCACTAAACTCCTTTTAAATAACCAGAGCATCCCTGAATCCCATAAAATTACGGTTAAAACATTTGCAGTGTACTTAGTAAAAATATTGAAAATGAGATGTCTCAATATCTAAGCTTAGCCTTCTTGAATGGAAGTTTTTCTCTGCCTGGGAGATATGTACTTTTTGTTGTTGTTCAGTCACTAAGTCATGTCCAGTTCTTTGTGACCCCATTGACTGAAGCATACCAGGCTTCCCTATCCTTCACCGTTTCCTGGAGTTTGCTCAAACTCATGCCCATCAAATCAGTGAAGCCATCCAACCATCTCATCCTCTGTAGTCTCCTTCTCTGCCTGCCTTCAATCATTCCCAGCATCAGGGTCTATTTGTCATGTATATTTGCAATACATGTATAAATTATCATTGTGATTTTCAACTACTTGACTGTCAGCTGAAAATAATTAAAATATATGTCTGTAGACTTAAACAGATAAAGATGGAAATCTGAAAAGTCGGCTTCACAGGTGAATTGGAGGAAATAGCCCAAGACTGTAAACCTTTACCTTGCTGAAGTAGGAAATCTAATTAGAGGCAAACAGAAAAATTTGGCCTTTAAACATTTTCATGCTCAGTGTGTTATTTGGTCTGTGTTGGGGTGTCCAGGTCATTCTAGTTTGAGCACTGAGAAACCCATCCCAGGGAATCTCCTCATTTTAAGCAAACTGGGTGAGTGGATCACCCTAGTTTGCATTCCCATTAGATCTGGTGATCCTCACTTCCCTCCCTCGCTTTTATTTATGTGCTGCTAGGTAGTCATAACATAGTGAGAGTTGGACCATAAAGAGAGCTGAGCGCTGAAGAATTGATTCTTTTGAAATGTATTGGTGGAGAAGACTATCAAGAGTCCCTTGGACAGCAAGGAGATCAAACTAGTCAATCCTAAAGGAAATCAACCTTGAATATTCATTGGAAGGACTGATGCTGAAGCTGAAGCTGCAATATTTTGGCCACCTGATATGAAGAACTGACTCCTTAGAAAAGACCCTGATGCTGGGAAAGATTGAAGGCAGGAGGAGAATGGGACGACAGAGGATGAGAAGGTTGGATGGTATCACCACCTCGATGGACATGAGTTTGAGCAAGCTCCAGGAGTCGGTGATGGACAGGGAGGCCTGGCATGCTGCAGTCCATGGAGTCACAAAGTCAGACACAACTGAGCGACTGAACTGAACTAAACTGATGTAGTCATAAAAGTTCTTTGAAAAGCAAAACTGAAAAGTAAGTTTAATACTATTAATTTAAAATATTTATGCTACAAATAGAATATGTATATAAGAGCAAAAGCTATAAAAGAAAACTTGAGTGTACTCTTCCATTGTCTTAGTTTTTTTGTGCTTGTCTATATCTGAGCCTCTCTCTAGTCTCCTCAGGCTTTCTTAGTGTCTGAAAAAAAGCCACTTAGCTCCAGAAATCAAAGTAGAAATGTTTCAGCAAAGAATGACTAAAAGAGCTCCCCACGTACCCACAAAAGAATTCTTTAAACTATTATGTAATTCAAGACTCAAGAGAAAGCTGGAGGGTACATCGACCAGAAATAACAGTTTGCAACTGTGATTGCTGACAAAATCACCAGTGAACAGTAAAAACCCTAATTCTGGGGCTTTTGGTATTAGTTCCTCCCATTGATAGGTTTCTTCTCCCCCAGGGACTGTAATTTTCCACTTTAAATTTGAACTCTAGTCAATGCATAGCAGAAAATCAATAACATGGATTTGTTCTGCCTTCCTTTTTGCCTCCTGGAATTTTCAGAGTATGTGAAGCAAGAGGTTTTATGATGAAGATGGACTGTAAAATGAAAACAGTGACTTTGACCAATATTCTAGATTTTTGACCAAGACACACTACCCTAGCCTACCCATCTCCTCCATGCTTCTGCCATTCCCTCTTTATCCCCGCTCTTCCAGGGCATTTAATGTCCACTGTGATATGATTACTGACTCATTTTTGCAAAGACTTTCTAGCAGATTAATTGGAATTTGCTATCTGAATATCTTCCTATTTATTCTTCCTTCTCCATTTACTTTTGTTTTACTACTTTTAGTTGCAACTTTCTCCCCCAAGTTATGACTTGAGTAGAGAGAAGTAAAGGAAGAAACTCAAAACAACACAAGCATAATCCATAAACCTAAGCATTCAGTGTATACAGATGATCGTTTTTGCACTGTTAAAAATTAGCAAGATTGCCAAGGAACCTCGGCAGCAAATATACAGATGTGGGGGCACTGTTAAAAATTAGCAAGATTGCCAAGGAACCTCGGCAGCAAATATAGAGATGTGGGGACCCAGTAGGTTGCCCTCACTTCCTCAGGCAGATTTAGCTCCTTACCTTGACAGTTTGACTCCTTTGGTCAGCCTTCTGAAGCCAGCTCACCCAGCTCCTTTTCAGTCTCAACATGCTCAGGCCACACTTTGTGGAAAAGTCTGATTATTCTGGACTTGCCTTGGAACTGGCCTGGAACATCTTGGTGGTTTCCACTGGTCTTGTATCATCTTGAGCACGAAAGCCTTAAGAATTGTTCTTTTCCCTGTACCTCTGCCTTTACTTCATTCTCCCTCTCTTTGTCTTGCCTTCGTGTCTTCTCATAAAGGTAACCCAGATCTCAGGTCCTTGTCTCCTGAATAAAACCCAGAAATAGGTTATCAGCAGTCTCTCCCCCGATCCTGGTCAGCTTTGTGTAATTGCTCTTCACTTCAGGTTTCCAGTAGCCCCACCACAGAGCTCAGTAAACTATGGAGCTCTGAGGAGCTATGACTTTTAAATGAAGTGCCACCTTCCTACCAACATAACTTTACTCTGGAGTCTGCCTGGTAGCACCGCCTCATACCTGCCTGGTAGCACCGCCTCATAACTTTGGTGCTGTGTAGAGCCCATGGCCTGATGGGATTCCAACCCCATCATCTTAGACATCCCTGGTATAATGAAACTTAGTGTCTCTGACAGGTCACACCCACAACACTAGCTCCTGGCTCCATCTTCAGCCTCATATGTCTAGTTACGCAATATTTTTTCTTTGAATCTTTGGCATCTTATCTGACTTTTGCGAATTCATCTGTCATTTGCTTTCCTCACTGCGATTGTTATGCCAAGCTCGCTCTGCTCGCTGCATGACAGGCCAATGAATCCGAGAGATGAGGTATTGAGGCAAGGAAGAGACTAATCAGGGATCCAGCAGACCGAGAAGATGGCAGGCTGGTGCCTCAAAATCACCATCTTATTGGGGTATGGATGCCAGGTTCTTTTATAGACCAGAAAAGCAATGAGGAACTGAAGTCAAAAGGCAGAATGGAGAGGGAGAGGCCGTGAGGAGGTAAAGTCAAAGGTCTTCAGTCTTGCAAAACATCTCCAAGGGAATGGCCAGCCTTTGGAAGGGGTGTGTTAATCTCTTCTATTCACAGGTGGGCAGGGAAAAACTCTCTCTCCATGAGCTGAACAAAGGCACTGTAGTTTACAGTCAAGCAGAGGGGCAGTTTTTTCCAGGCAGGCCGGTGAGTATGATTATAATAGTAAAACCAACAAAAAGCAAGTCAAAGAAACAGTTTGCAGCATGGAGTCAGAATTGGCTGCCTCGCTGCAACACCATGACCTGTGCTGCTGATGGACTGTGCCTTGATAGACCACTTCTAGACTAGTTGGCTGACCTGTCTAAGGCAGCCTCTGCGCCTTTGTGTCATTCATCCAGCCTTTATTCATCCTGGTTAGTGGGACTGTATCTAATCCCCAGTTAAACAATGACCGTAGGGTATTGGGCGTATCTGACATCAGATTTGCTATTGCTTACTGCCTAGATCATTATACGCATTCAACAATAGGTTCCTGAGTTAATTCTTGACTCTAAGAAATCCATTCTAAAAATAGTAACTAACAGTTTCTTCTTACAGAGGCTTTCATAGGCTGATTTAATTTTGAAATGACAGTTGATACATTTTTCTCTTGTCTTTTTTAAAATCAAAACTTCAGATAGTAATGCTGAAAGAGAGAAACAAATCCTTTGCATACTGGACTCTCTGACAGAAGTAACTCTTCCTTTTGGGGATACAGGTTAAACCTGCTGATAAGCTCTACTCTTAAGTTTTGCATTTTCAGTGTTAAACTTTAAATCTATCATGTTTTATTCCAAAAGAGATGTATCAGCATAAAGAGAAATAGTGGTAGGTTATAGCATGTAATAGAAATTCTAGGAGACTGTTTAACAATAATATGGCAGTCAGAAACTATTTTAATCAGTATTGTCATTAATGACTATCAATAGTGAGGATAAGATGTTCTTTGTGAATTATGATTTATGGCTGGAGCAGTCACACTGAAGTATATTTATTTTATAATATAGAGACATTGATTAAATGCACATAGCATCTCAAATACAATTGACATTTTAAGTCAGAATTATTACAGACACACAGCCATTCATTTAAGCTGTTGCTTTAAAAATGTGTCTCAACTGATTGTTAATGGAGGAAAGTCTAGCTAGGCCAATATTTCAATAAGTTGATCCTTTATTTTACTGACATACATGGCCTGGGGGAGATTTTTCTCCTTTGGGCAATGATATTATTTTGTTTTATCTGGTGGATAGGTCACCAGATGAAAATAGTCCCATATATATATACACATGAGTTCAAGGTTTCTCAGAAAGCTTTTTCTTACTAGGATAAAGTAATTTGGGGTTTTCTTTCCATAATTCTCCCTTCTCTCTCTGAAAAATCTTTCCTTCTAGCCTTACCAACCTGCTTGGGAAGTAAGTCTTAAATAATTGATGACAGCTGAGCTGAAACATTAATATCGTTTAAGGATGATGGTTTTTGTAATGTATATTTCTACATGTTGCCAGTAGACCAGTGATTTTAAACAACATAAGTGTTTGTTTGAGTACTGATTGTTGATTTACAAGATCAAGGCAATAGTGCATGTGTCTCAGAGCATCCTTATATACTGTCTATAAATTCTTTGATCCACTTTCTCATCTTTTTAAATTCAGAAATTACTTACATTTTTAAACTTATTATAAAATAATTTTAGACTTAGAGAAATGTTACAAAATATAAAGGGTTCTTATGTACTTTTCATCTAGATTCCTTTCCTCAGATGTTATTTTTCTCTCTCACTTTTTTTCTCTCTCTCTGTTTGGATATGTGTAGAGACAAGCATGCATTCCTTTTTTTTTTTTTCTGAATAATCTGTAAGTATATGCAAACCTGATACCCTTTTTCCCCTAAAAGACTTGGAAGTTAGTACTGTATCATTCTATCATTTTTATACTGTATTTGAGAAGAGTAAAGAGCTGGCCTTGCTTCAACCTCAAATCAGTGAAATTAGAAGTTATAAAATAAGTAAAGTACTGATTGCAAATAGGATTATAAGTTAAAAAAAAAACTTCATTGTGTGTGTGTGTGTGTGTGTGTGTGTGTGTGTGTGTGTGTGTGTTTTGTGGACACTATCTAATCTCAAAACCTAAATTAAGTGAGTGTCCACTTCTGGTCAATGCATACACATTTCCAAGAGTGAAATGTCTTTTACAATTAAGGAAACTTCAAAAGTAAAACATCTGCAAAAAGGTACAAATATCTCATCCTGATGATGAGGCCTCATTAACTACTGAATTTAGCACAATGTGCGTGAATGAGATGGTAAATAGGAAAATGTCCTGCTGATTATTATTAAAACTGTGCTGCAAAAGGATTCTTAGAAATCCAATACCATCTTTTCCTCAGACTTTTTACCCTTTCATTTTGCTGCAAATAACTTATTGATAAGACTGGAGGGGATCCTGGGGAAGCGATACAGCACCAGTCCTATCACCTAGGGCTTTTCTTACACATATCTGGGTATTTGATTTTGAAAACAAAAATATCCAAAGATAAATGTCATATTGTCACGGGATTGTGTGTTCCTCAGTTCTTTGTCTCGTCACAACAAAGACTTGGAGTGACGGACATTAAAGCCCCTCGGCGTGTCACAGCTCTCAGGTCTTGGATAGACCGTGTTATAGCTCTCAGGTCTCAAATGGACCATGTTATAGCTCTTAGACAAATCAGTGTTACAGCTCAGCGTTACAGCTCTATTTTATTTAGAAGATAGCAGGAAAATCCATCTTCGAGGCGTGAGGGCACATCTATCCAAAGACACGAGGAGAAGAGCGCCCCAGCACACGGGAGAGAGAGAGAAAGAGCGCACGCACGCGGGAGAGAAAGAGAGAGAGCGCGCGCTTTGGCTCCTCCTTTTATATGTGTTTGCCTCCACCTGGGCCTGCGCTATGCAAATTGGGCTTAGCCAGGAGTGCTGTTTGTTCCGCCTGAAGTCTTCACTCTGGTCCTCGGACCTTCCTTTGACCGTCCTTGTTTTTTAGCCACCGCCATTTTGGACCCCTTTTCCCTATTCTACCTACCTAACAGTATGACAGTGATAGTGAAGTTAAATTCATCCATACAGTTTACAATTTGCCTCATGAGGAATTGGCAACTGGAGAAATATGAGGTATTCTTCCAGTCTTTTTAATTACATTTGTTAGGTATTGGGGATCTTTAAATGGGAGAGACCACTCCAGGGGTATCTCACGTTAGTGACGCTCTTGTGTCTTAAAACAGAAAGGGAGGCATAGTAATATCATTGTGGTATAAAATACATATAATACATAATATTGTAGAGAGTATAGTATATAATATAAGTGTAACCGATAGAGGGTATTGGGATATACATCAGTTGAGAATCAGTACTTAAGAAAACTACAATTCCCTGAGCATTCAGTCCAGCTTTTACAGAAAATAAAGGAGCGATACCTGAGTGTGTTCCTTGCCACAGGTCTGTCCCTAAATTATAAGAATGTCATGATAACAGCCCTCCCCTGCACATGGCCACATATGGCCAAGTTTGTCCATATTGCTAAATGAAGACAGCTTGATTCTGGGTAAGACTGTTGCAGGAAGGAAGACGCCTTCCAGGGCCCGAAACTGGGCTCTTGTCTAACACTTGGAAATGAATTGTCTGAGGAAACACATGTGCTGACAAAGCAAGAGATTTTATTGGGAAAGGGCACCCGAGTGGAGAGCAGTAGGGTAAGGAAACCCAGGAAAACAGCTCTGTCACGTGGCTTGCAGTCTCATGTTTTATGGTGATGGGATTAGTTTCTGGTTGTCTTTAGCCAATCATTCTGACTCAGGAGTCCTTCCTGGTGGTGCACGCCTTGTTCAGCCAAGATGAATGCCAGAGAGAAGGATTCTGGAAGGTGGTCAGACATGTGGTGTCTCATTTTGACCTTTCCCGAACTATTCTGGTTGGTGGAGGCTTATTAGTTCCATGTTCCTTACCAGGACCTCCTGTCGTAAAACAATTCATGCACATAGTTACTATGGTGCCTGGCCAGGGTGGGCAGTTTCTATCAGTGTGCTTCCCCTAACAAGACCATAAAGGATCAAATAGTGTAAACACTCTACAGAATCCTCTTTTTCTTTCTGTATGTCAGTCAGGACGTAATTAGAGCAGCTGAAATCTACTGTGTTCTTCTTATATGTCTTCAAATGTCTATGCCCCAAATATCCTACAGGTGAAAGATATTGCAACTTTATGAAGCACTTTTAAACTTTTAGCCAAAAAGTAGTTTGTATCACTAGTATCTTTTTTTTTAAGTTTTTAAAAATAAAATTGGTAGGTTGCATTATAAGTAATTAGCAAAAATTCATATGTCTTATTTTACTCTATAGGTTAACTATATCAAGTTTAATGGGAAAGAATTTCCAGAATGTTAATTAACATGGAGAACCCACATGCCATGACACAGTGTTTGTGAAGCACATATTGAGTGAAACTTCTAAGGCACAGTCCTTCAAGGACTGTGCAAAATTTTTACTATAAATGAGGGACTATAGTTTTGTGGAGGAAGGATCCATATTTTCCTTCTGATTCTCAGACAGGTCTGTTACACAAACAAACAAATAAACAAACAAAAACTGAAAACTACTTTATAATGGAGTCCAGCCTCTGCAGAGCCATCTATATTTCTGCCTGACAAGTGGCTGACAGTCTTACTTCTACTCGCTGACTCCTTTTACTAATATATTCAACACCTAGTTGGATACAACTATCATTGCAATAGGAATGCTACCCTCTGTAAAGAATTATTAGATCGAGAGTGTTCCTCTCAGCACTTTTTCTATCCCAGAGACCTCCTCCAGATGGATCCAGGTTGGAGATGATCACCTAAGTGCACCGTCATGGGAAGCAATACTTCACTATGGAGGGGGGTTTCTTAATGAATTTCTCCTTTCTAGTACTACAGTAGTTCCTCAGTATCTATTAAGGATTGATTCCAGGCCCCATGGGGCTCCCCAGGTGGCACTAGTGGTAAAGAACCTGCCTGCCGACGCAGGAGACGTAGGTCAGTCCCTGGGTCAGGAAGATCCCCTGGAAAAGGCATGGCAGCCCACTCCAATATTCTTGCCTAGAGAATCCCATGGACAGAGGAGCCTGATGGGCTACAGTCCATAGGGTGGCAAAGAGTCGGACATGACTGAAGCGATTTAGCACAGACTCACCAGTCCCCATGCCAAATACCAAAATCTGCAGATGCTCAAGTCCCTTATAGAAAATGGTGCAGTATTTGTACATAACCTATGTGCAATCTCCTTTATACTTTAAATCACCTTTAGATTACTTGAAGGGGTTCCCTGGTAGCTCAGTGTTAAAGAATCTGCTTGCCAATGCAAGAGACATGGGTTCGATACCTGGGTCAGGAAAATCCCCTGGAGAAGGAAATGGCAACCCATTCCAGTATTCTTGCCTGGGAAATTCCACGGACTGAGGAACTTGTTGGGCTACAGTCCAAGGGGTCCCAAAAGAGTTGGACACAACCTAGCAATTAAGCAGCAATAACAAGATTACTTAAAATACCAAAAAACAATGAAAATGCTTTATAAATAGTTGTAACTGAAATGTAAATGCTATGCAAATAGTTACCTGCTTAGCAAATTCTAGTTTTGTTTCTTGATACTTTCTAGAACTTTTTTCCAAATATTTTCCATCCATATCGTTGGATCTGCAAATATGGAACCCATGGATGCAGAGGGTACTCTCTAGCTATGTTCCATTAAGTACAAACCAAATATAGCTCTGCTCAATCTAAGCAAGAAATGACTCTTTTTAGTTAGGATGCTCTATGTTTGTATTTCCCTGTGCTTTTTAGCTGAGTCTCCTCTCTGCTGTCACAACTCAGACCAAGAAAATTTTGATTATGTTTAGGGAGCCCATTGTGGGTCCTACTACTGGGACTGTAGTCCTCCTTTTCTGAGGGTCTTTACAATGTCTGTTAGAACTAGGCTTAAATTCATACTTGGCAATTAGATGTTGCTGTATCACAGAATACACTCCAAACTGAAAAGTGACTATCTGGAGCCCGCAAAGCTACAAAATAAATTTTTCTATCATTGTATTAGTTCTGTACGTTTAAAATCTTTAACATGAATGTGGTTAAAATAAGAAGTGCTTGTGATAAATAGAATGTATAGATAAAGTTTACCAATATAACTTAAATGTTTTTATTTTTCAGTCACTAAGTTGTGTCCCACTGTTTGTGACCCCATGAATTGCAGCATACCAGGCTTCCCTGCCCTTCACTATCTCCTGGAGTTTGCTCAAACTCATGTCCATTGAGTCAGTGATGCTGTCGAACCATATATCCTCTGCTGCTCTCTTCTCCTCTTGCCTTCAATCTTTCCCAATATCAGGGTCTTTTCCAATGAGTTGGCCCTTCACATCAGGTGGCCAAAGTATTGGAGCTTCAGCATCAGCAGCAGTCTTTCCAATGGCTATTCAAGGTTGATTTCCTTTAAGATTGACTGGTTTGATCTCCTTACTGTCCAAGAAACTCTCAAGGGTCTTCTCCAATACCACAGTTCAAAAGCATCAGTTCTTTGGCACTCATTTTTCCTTATGGCTTGACTCTCACATCTGTACATGACTACTGAAAAAACCATAGCGTTGACCATGTATGTGTTCAATCACTTGATCTGTCCAACTCTTTGGGACCCCATTGACTGTAGCTCATCACCCTCCTCTGTTCATGAAATTTTTCAGGCAGAAATACTGGACTGGTTTGCCATGTCCTCCCTCAGGGGATCTCCCCAACCCAGGGATCAAACAACGTCTCCTGCATTGCTGGCAGATTCTTTACCACTGAGCCACATGGCTTTGACTAGAAGGACCTTTGGCAACAAAGTGATATCTCTGCTTATTAATATACTCTTGTTTGTCATAGCTTTTCTTCCAAGGAACAAGCCTCTTTTAATTTTTTGGCTGCAGTCACTGTCCACAGTGATTTTGGAGCCCAGGAAAATAAAATCTGTCACTGTTCCCACTTTTTCCACATCTACTTACCCTGAAGTTATAGGAACAGATGCCATGATCTTTGTTTTTTGAATGTTGAGTTTCAAGCCAGCTTTTTCACTCTCCTCTTTCACCTTCCTCAAGAGGGTCTTTAGTTCCTCTTTGCTTTCTGCCATTAGAGAGGTATCATCTGCATATCTGAAGTTGTTGATATTTCTCCCAGCAGTCTTGATTCCAGCTTGTGCTTCATCCAGCTTAGCATTTTGCATGATGTACTCTAGCTTGGTGGGATACAGTCCATGGGGTCGCAAAGAATTGGACACAGCTGAGGGACTAACAGACACACACACGCGCGCACACACACACACTGCATAGAGTTTAAATAAGTAGGTGACAATATACAGCCTTGATGTACTCCTTTACCAGTTTTGAACCTGTGCATTTTTCCATGTCTAGTTCTAACTGTTGCTTCTTGACCTGCATACAGTTTTCTCAGGAAACAGGTAAGGTGGTCTGGCAGTCCCATCTCTTGAAGAATTTTGCACAGTTTGTTGTGATCTACACAGTCAAAGGCTTTAGCACAGTCAATGAAGCACAAGTAGCTGTTTTTTTGGAATTTCCTTGCTTTTTCTGTGATCCAGTGGATGTTGGCAGTTTGATCTCTGGTTCTTCTGCCTTTTCTAAATCCAGCTTGTGCATCTGGAAGTTCTCAGTTCAGTTCACATACTGTTGAAGCCTAGCTTGAAGGATTTTGAGCATTACCTTGCTAGCATGTGAAATAAGCACAGTTGTACGGTAGTTTGAATTTTCTTTGGCATTGCCTTTCTTTGTGATTGGAATGAAAGGTGACCTTTTTCACTCCTGTGGCCACTGCTGAGTTTTCCAAATTTGCTGGCATATAACTTTAATGTTATAGTCAAATAATTTATAGAGCAATACTCATTTTTATTAAAATTTTTAAAAATTGATACTTCCTCCTAAAACAAAGACACAAATTACTGTTCAAGAAAATAGCTAATTTCTTTTCTTGAAAGGGTAGGCAATGAGCAATATAAGTCAAGTTGCAGTGTAATGTATAAGCCTTCCTTTTAAAATTGGTAAGGTTTAAAAATGAATTGTCTTGGCTCTGCATAGGTCACTTTATTTTTAACTGTATGCTGCTAAGTTGCTTCAGTCGTGTCCAACTCTGTGTGACCTCGTAGATGGCAGCCCACCAGGCTCCCCCGTCCCTGGGATTCTCCAGGCAAGAACACTGGAGGGGGTTGCCATTTCCTTCTCCAATACATGAAAGTGTAAAGTAAAAGTAAAGTCGCTAAGTCATGCCCGACTCTTAGCGACCCCATGGACTGCAGCCTACCAGGCTCCTCCATCCATGGGATTTTCTAGGCAGGAGTACTGAGGTGAGTTGCCATTGCCTTCTCCCTTTAACTGTATACCTATTCCCATATTCTGGAATATTGCTCTCAAGGTACTCCTTTTAGCTTTCTAGCTGCTGCTTCTAGCTCCTCATCCTAGCCTCTTACGGAGAGTTAGCATTCCCTAGTTCTCTATGTTCAGCTCTTTCTTCTTACCCTTCTTCTGTTTTCTCTTTCTCTCCTTCCTCTTTCCCTTTCTACTCACCCCTCCCTACCTCTCCTGGCAATTTCAGCTATAAACCAGACATTTACCCAAACTCTGGTTTCATAGACACAAAACTTATTAAACAATTTTCTCATATGCATCTGTAGGTACCCCAGACTCAACCTGTACATTATGAACTTAGCTTTGCTTGTCTGCCCTTACTGAGGCTATCCAGGAGCTCAAGAGAGTGATGCATTCTTTCCCCTCCCCCTCAAATTCAATCCATTACCAAGTCCCTAAGTATCTAAATTATTTCTTTTACCCTTCATTGTTCTCCCTTAGTTCAGCTTCTCCCCAGATTAAAACAGTGGCTGTGTGAGCAGTCTTAAGTTTCTCTTTCAACCACCCTCTGCAGTCTACCCATATGACCTCCCCAAAGATAAATCTGATCCCCTGCCAAAATGTTCAAAGTAGTTATATACAGTGCCTTGAAATGCTGAAATTTCCAAGATGTCATGCAGTGCCTCACCTTTATTCTGTCCTGCAGCCATAGATAAGTACATGCAAGTGTCGGACTGTACCATGAAGGCATTCAGCCATCAGTATTTTGGGAGTAAAATGTATTACCCAGCCTTGAACCCACTCTATACCAATGGCCACTCTATATCTATGGCCAATTCTTTGTCTTACTTAAGTGTTAAGTTCAAGGATCACCACCTTGGAAATGCTTGCTGACAACCATCCTCCCTTCACTCAAGGCTGGCAAGATAGTTTTCATATCATCCCACTATTTTGAATAGTTAGACATCCTGTATTGAAATGAGAAATTTTTTTCTGTTCCCACTTTGGAGGTATCTGGCTCCCAAGAAGGCTACATGAATGTGGTTAAAATAAGAATTGCCTATAATAAATATAGGTTTATATTTAATTGCCTATAATAAATACAGAGAAGGTTGTTGAATTTCATAGTCCTTTATTATAATTTACCTGTAATTATAAAAGCAAATAAACACAAAAACATACTATTTTAGACTTCATTGCTCATGTATCTAAATGCAAAAATCATGTGGTATTTTATGAAGCTTTAAATCGGAGGAAATAGAATCTGTGAAAACTGCCTAATTTGTTGATTTGCATGTGAAGTGTGTTGTTCCCAGTGGGTGGTGGAAACTGATTTGTCATGTAGCTTACTAGCCCTGAGCAGATAACTGGTGTTAGTTCCCGCTGCTGTAACAAAATAGATTTGGCCTTTATTACAGCTCCTATTTGAAAATTGCTATTAAAAACTGTCTGCTGGAGATAGGAGAGTGCTTTGCAAAGATGGATGCATTTTATGTAGCAAAGCAGGAAACAGTGACACCATGTCTTAATGGCACTTTATAGTCTGCCAATGTATTTAGCACAACTTCCTCAATTGCATAATCTAAAGTAAACAAAAATCATATTCCATTAGAGACACAGCTCATCAATTGAATTTTGGGGGTGAACTTTTGGCATCCATTGAAAGAATTGGCTCCAACCCCAGAGAAGGGGTTAATCTTTTTAGGGCATCATTGCCTGGAAAGTGGAAGAAAGAGATGACCAAGTCAGGGAATAAAAGTAAAAGCATTATCTCTGAGAGCTAGAATGAGGGAACTATTCAATAGTTACCATTCTATGACCATATTTTATTCAATCATAAGCAAAGAGAAAGGATATTATTTTATGGAGGAAAATTGAAAAAAAAAAAAAAACAACGTATAATCCCAGTAGGCTGAGGCTTGGTATAATTAAATAATGTAACCTTTTACCTTTGCATTTTAATAATCCCCTAAGGTCTCAGGCCAAATCTGTACAGAAAAACAGTGAATACCCCAGTGCTGAGAATATTTTCTGTAGCACCTACCTGGCTTGTGGAAATGGCCTCTTCATTCTTATAGAGTAGCAAATACTTAGTGAGATAACTATCATGTAGCAAGACAGAATAAAAATCAATATTAATCAGACCAGAAAAATGCTTCTGTTGTTAGCTGAAAACCCACAAGCCCTACATGTTCTTTTCAGTGCCTTTTTTCTTCTTGCTACAACATTCTCTGCTTCTGACACCAAATGTTTTCCTAATTTAAGATCTTTAACTTTTGATATCTTAGTCTGACTATCAGAACACCCAGCTCTGTCTGTGTGTCTTCACAGAGAGAGTATGAAATGTCTCTTCAAGGATCTTCAACATATACACAGCTGCTATTTCTTACTTAGGTATCCCAAGATTAAGCTGCCTGAGGGGATTGGTAATGCTTTGATCACATCCATCTTTCCAAAACCTTGAATGTTCAGCCCATAATTTGTACCTATATACTTCATTTCCCCACTTTTATGAGGATATGAGCATCTTCTGATTTTTATAACAAATGGAGATATCCCCACTCTTAATACTAATGTTGCACCATCTCTGGTATGGTATAGAGGCAAGTAGTAACAACTAACCCTTATATGTATTATTGGAGGAGGAAATGGCAGCCCACTCCAGTATTCTTGCCTGGAAAACCCCATCGACAAAGGAGCCTGGCAGGTTACACAGTCCATGGGGTCACAAAGAGTCAGACATGACTTAGCGACTAAATAATATGTACTATAGTACTTGCTGCTGTACAAGTATTGATACTGTTCTTAGTTCTTTACATGAATTAATTTATTTAATCTTCACAATGACCCTATGAAGCAGGCTCTGCTTTATACCCATTTTACAGATTTAGAAACCAAGAATAGACAGTGTGACTTGCCCATTGATAACATCAATTCTAAATGGGCGAAACTGCTAAGATTTGACCCAAGCAATCTGGCTCTATAGTCCTTCCTCTTCATACTTTCTGACTCCTTGCTACCTGGGCAACTTTGAGCACCTTAAAGGTATTTGATCACTCAGTTTTCTTTTCTGAAGGTTTAAAAAATGACAAAAATAAGCATTATCTCATAGGATTGTTGTTAGAATTAAATGATACAGCATATCTGAAGTGCTTAACTCAGTGACTGATACATAAGTAATACATATTCATGTTATCTACCCTTATTATTGTTATCATGGATCAATAAATGTCAGATGAAGGAAATAATTAACATAGAGGCAAACTCAGAATCACTAAGATGGTTATTCCAAGTTCCATGATTTCTGTTGAGAAGTTTATTTAGAAAGAATAGATTCAGTTGTCTAGAGAAATAGAGCTTGGGTTCTTTCCTGAAAGTATTGTATGTAGGAATCAAGCACACTCATGGCTTCTTCTTCCAGTTAAAGAAAGAGCTATTATAATAAGAAAAGATTACTTTTTATCATAGCAATTATACCACTAAATTAAAAAAATGTTTAATATATAGGATAATCCATGGGATGTTTTAAGTTGTCAAAACCCCCAGTATTTCCAAAGTATGTAGTATAAGAAGGGTGGAAGACAAACCTATTTTATCATATTCCAGTGCTCATGCTCTGCTTTTCTCTTTATTGCATTATGAGATAGACATTGTATCATTATCTCTCATTGTCACCTTAGCCTTGTGAGCTTTAGATGCTGCTAATGTTATGGTAATAACTGTGACAATTTGCAATTTTCAGTTGTATTAGACCTTGATTCAGTTTTTTTTTAACTACCTTGTATAACCATCACTGATTTTTCTTGCAGATAATAAGCAACTTAATGGTTTTTATAAATGAATACTGGTGTGAAATTATCAGAGCAGGAAAATCAATATTAAGAAAATTTCCTATATGAACAACAACAAAAATAGAGTAGTATTAAAGGAATTGTAAATATCCCAAAATCAAATGAATTCATTATTTTGAAGCTAGTGTTAGAATATTTATAGTTTAAAACCTGCCAGTTCACTATACTTTTTAAATTTCACTATTCTTTAAAAAATTATAGCCTTCCCTCCTCTTTTCTAAATTAAAAATAACACATCTGGGATCATTGCAGAGCTGGTTTTTCCCAATGCTTTTCTATATTTCACACAAACCATCTCTTTCCCTGTGATTGGAAGTTATATAAAATCAGGTTCTTGAAGGGAATCCATTGACTGTCTCCTGAAAGATCAGTATATTTATATTTTCATTTGTTTGTTTTGGCTAAATGGGCCCTGGAGATTCATCAGCTACTAGGAATATAAAGTAGCACAGCAGACCATGAAATGGTACATATACCTTTTCTCAAACCTTTCCCTCTACACATTTCCACTACCAGTCACAATCCTACAGTTTCACCTCCTCTAGGATATTCCATCTTCCCTAAATAATCCTAATGGCACAGCTCCTGTACTTCTTATTCCCCTGCCCCTTCTCTGGCATACCATTCATTCACTTGATAAATATTTGTTGAGCAACAGGTCTGTACAGGCACTGTGTTCAGTGATAAATGAAAGGCAGTCCTACCCTCAGAGAACTTACAACATAGTAGTTTGTCACTAATTACCTTATTTTTGCTACTATTCATCTCATCTGTCTTATAGAGAAAAACTACACAATTATTTTTGCTTTCTGTGTACTTTTCACCTAGCAAGTGCTCAAGGCATATTGAGTTAAAGGAGGGAAGTTACTCTCCATCCATGAGAGAAGAATGATATCTGGGCTTTATCCCACTCATAAGCCAGAAGTAGCACAGATGGGGTTTGTCTACGACTATTATCCTATCCCACTGGGCTAGTTGCTTAGCTCAGACAGTGGATGACTTTGACGTAAGTTATTACATCGCACATCAGGAAGAGTTAAGTGTTAATGTCTAAACTACAGTTATAGTTTTTTCCCTGAAACAGATGTTGGATCCTGGGGTATTGATGGACAAACCTAGACAAAAGCAAGTGACTTCTCTCCGATGATGTTTGATTATTTCTTCCTCTGTCCTCCCCTACCGAGAAGACTTTGGGGAGAAAGAGGTGAGAAGGGATGAACATGCAGTCTGTCCTCGGATTAGAAATGATTAATAATTAACTCATGAATATGGTTTAAATTTTTAGAACAAAACAAAAAGATTTCCTTTAATAAAGGACTTTTATGAAAGCACACACTGCCCCAGTGAAGAGAAAAAATAAGGGGGACTAAGTCCACTGGGTAGGTGAGAGCAAAGTGGAAACATAAATGATCCAATATGGTAATCACTAACCACGTATGGGTTTTGGGCTTAAAATGTGACAGGTCTCAATTTAGGTGTGGTGAAAGTGTAAAATAGACACCTGATTTCAAAAACTTAGTATTAAAAACAAGAGTAAACCATCTTAACATTTTTATATTGATTATATGTTAGAATTATTTTATACATGTTGGGTTAACTTAAATGTATTAATAAAGTAATCTCAGCCACTTCTTTTACTTTTTAAAATGTGGCTCATAGAAAATTTTAAGTTACATATGTAACTCACATCATAGTTCTGTTGGACAGCAGTTTTCTAAACCACAAATTTTCAAACTGGGTTCCTGATGATCCTGGCCTTCTTCCTAGTGTGACAGCCAGAGGCCAAGGAGAAGGTTCATAATCATTTCCGTTAGAGAAACTCCTTGTTTATCAACAGGTTTCTTACTATGAACATCTCTGGAAGAATCTGCAATCAAAATGTTTGCCAGCTCTAGTCTTAGAATATTTCCCATCCACCCTACAGATGCAGAATGAGAAGGACAAACTCAAATACCTTTCTCCATCTCCTATCACTGCACCACATGCGTTAACATGAGGGGGCTACTAGATCTTTGTATGATTCTTGGTTATTTGGGGAGTTCCTCAAAGGTTTATTTGTTAGTGAAATTTTACCCCCTTTCTGTAAGTTACAGAAATTTATTTGCAATGGAATGTCTTTTAAGTATTCCTAATTGATAGCATGGAAGGCCAAGTTACAGATGGTCTTTATTAGGAATTCTTTTTCTTCTGGAAAATGTAGACCCCTTCCCCCTACCCCTTTAGCAAAAGTGATCAGAGGATGATTGAGTGGTCTCTTGTGGAAATATGTATTTACCTATGTAAAGATCAGTTTCAACTCAGCACATTCTTCTGTAACCAGTGAACTAACCTGTAACCTCTAAGGGGTATTGACATCTCTTCAGTTCATATCGTGTGTGTGTGTGTGTACACATGTATTTTTTAAACTACAAATACAGTTGCTAATGTAGTGAAGAGCTTTATAAGCAACTCTGTAAATTTCATTTTCTTAAGGATAAGTAATAATCCTGACAATTTTAATTACCCCCTTTTGCAAATAAAGTTAACACATGGTCACATACCTGCTTGCACACTGTGAATTAAAGCTGAGATTGGTAGAAACAAATAGAGGAAAGAAAAGAACAAGTAGCAAGATTATTTAAAAACAAACACACACACAAAATATTGGTTTCCCTGACACTCACTGGGCTTCCCTTGTGGCTCAGCTGGTAAAGAATACGCCTGCAATCCAGGAGACCTGGGTTTGATCCCTGGGTTGGGAAGATCCCCTGGAGAAGGGAAAGGCTACCCACTTCAGTATTCTGGCCTGGAGAATTCTATGGACTGTATAGTCTATGGGGTCACAAAGACTAGGACACGACTGAGTGACTTTCACTTTCACTTTTCACTTTGACATTCATTATAACCAAAAATAGCCATGGAACCTCAAGGGGTATTTGTATGTGTTTGTGGTCAGAGAATTGATACAGGAACCCAAGAAAAAGAACGGACAATATCCTGGTTAGAATAGACAGTCTCTGCTTTTTGGAAGTTTATGGATTTTCTTCCTCTCTGTGTGACCTTTCCAGTTGGTCCTCAAGAAAGCCCGTTGATTTTGCTCTGATGAGTTTTACACGTTTTATTGAAAGGAGGCATTCTGATGTGAGAAAGTTTGCTTATCAATAGCTGAATTCATGTTCATGTGAAATGTTAATCCATAGATCACACCAGAGGGAAGGACGGAGCATAAGTGAGAACTGTAAATCAAGTAATGTTTTCCTCATGTATCTTTTTTACCTCAGGCAGATGTGCATATTTGGTGGTGTAGCATGATTGACACGTTCCTTCCACAAATGTGGGTTTTATACATTTCCCCATGATCAAAAAGGAAAGAATTCTGTCTTGAAATTACAGATGAACCATTTATTTTCCATCCTTTCAAAGCAAGAATATCAAAAACAAGCCCAAACTTTATGCTCTGCCTGCTTGCCTTCCTCCCTTCCTTCCTTTCCAGAGTGCCAATTGTGCCAGGTGTCATGGGAACTATAGACAAATGAGACCCTCTCATGGACCTTACCTTCTGTGTATTAATCTGAACGTAAGCATCACTAGCTGGTTCCAAATAGGAAAAGGAGTACGTCAAGGCTGTATATTGTCACCCTGCTTATTTAACTTATATGCACAGTACATCTTGCGAAACACTGGGCTGGAAGAAGCACAGACTGGAATCAAGATTGCCGAGAGAAATATCAATAACCTCAGATATGCAGATGACACCACCCTTATGGCAGAAAGTGAAGAGAGGAGAGTGAAGAAGTTGAAGTTATGAAGAAAGTGAAAGAGGAGAGTGAAAAAGTTGGCTTAAAGCTCAACATTCAGAAAACGAAGATCATGGTATCTGGTCCCATCACTTCATGAGAAATAGATGGGGAAACAGTGTCAGACTTTATTTTTTGGGGCTCCAAAATCACTGCAGATGGTGACTGCAGCCATGAAATTAAAAGACGCTTACTCCTTGGAAGGAAAGTTATGACCAACCTAGATAGACTATTGAAAAGCAGAACACATGTACACCCGTGGTGGATTCATGTCAATGTATGGCAAAACCAATACAGTATTGTAAAGTAAAATAAAGTAAAAATAAAAATTTTAAAAAAAAAAAAGCAGAGATATTACTTTGCCAGTGGGGGTCCGTCTAGTCAAGGCTATGGTTTTTCCAGTAGTCATGTATGGATGTGAGAGTTGGGCTGTGAAGAAAGCTGAGCGCCGAAGAATTGATGCTTTTGAACTGTGGTGTTGGAGAAGACTCTTGAGAGTCCCTTGGACTGCAAGAAGATCCAACCAGTCCATTCTAAAGGAGATCAGTCCTGGGTGTTCTTTGGAAGGAATGATGCTAAAGCTGAAACTCCAGTACTTTGGCCACCTCATGCGAAGAGTTGACTCATTGGAAAATACTCTGATGCTGGGAGGGATTGGGAGCAGGAGGAAGAGGGGATGACAGAGGATGAGATGGCTGGATGGCATCACCGACTCGATGGACGTGAGTCTGAGTGAACTCTAGGAGTTGATGATGGACAGGGAGGCCTGGCGTGCTGCGATTCATGGGGTTGCAAAGAGTCGGACACGACTGAGCAACTGAACTGAACTGAAGCCTCAGTAGCCATGCCACAAAATAAGTCAATGCCACATAATCATGTGTGCCCCCGCTTTGGGACATGATAGGAAGCTGCAGAAACAGACAACAGATGCCTCCCATGTCCACTGGCTCTTGTTTATCTTCAGAGTTTACTATCATGCTCTTGAAGGCCTGTAGTCTCAGACACCAAGTATGCTAGGTGTAGAATTGTCACACATGTGAACAGTGCCTTTACTGTGTGTATGTGTTCAGCATATAACATGACTCTCGGTATCATGCCATGTGAACCATGCATTCCTCTGTGTTCCACTGAAGTACAGTGAGATGTCAGGGGAAGAATCTTGGCCCCAAGAAGCAAAAGATATAGGTTCTAAATTTGTCTATTCTACCAACAAATGGGGTCGTCTTGTCAGATAAAAAGTCTCAGAATTAGAGGTATCAGATTTGTAACTAGTTTAGATTGGATTATCATTATGCTTCTTCCAAACTCTAAATATTTAGGGTTCTATGAAAGATGGTGAACAGAGGTTTCACTATCAGAATATATAGCAAGGTGGTGACCTCTGAACCTGACTCCACCTTTAAGACTCAGCTCAGAGCCCTTGTCTTTGGTTAAGAATATTTCTTTAAGAACCAGCATAAGTAGTTAGTTGACAGTTTCACATGAGTGAGAATATATATGAAGTCTGAAACATGGCCATCTTATCATTTGGCCATGTGTTCACTTTCAAACCAGTACCATCAGAGTTCTCCAAAGAAACAGAGCCAGTAGGACACACACACACGTATATGTGAGGAGACTTTTATAGGACTTGGCTCACACAGTTTTGGAGGCTAAGAAGTCCCACAGTCTGCTGTCTGCAAGCTGCAGAGTCAGGAAAGCCTTGATATAATTCATTCTGGGTTTAACGGCCTGTGAATCAAGGAAGCAGATGGTGTAAGTCCCACTTCTGGACCAAAGACCCAAAACCCAGGAGAAAATGGACATCCTAGCTCAAGCAAAAAACCAAACTTGCTCTTCCTCTTTTTCTTCTGTTCAGACCCTCAGTAGATTAGACAGTGCCTACCACATTGGTGAATGCGATCTCTACTGAGGCTCCCAACTAAGAAGCACCCTCAGAGACAGACCCAGGAATGTTTTACCAACCATCTGGGCATTAGCCTTAGCCTAAGATGACAGTTAAAATTAGCCGCCACCATCTGCAAGTCAATGTAGTTATTTCTTGGGTTGTTTTTACTTAACTATAGAAAGCCTGTGCTCAAAATGAGCAGCTCCATTTCCGATTTTTACCCTGGACCTACACTGTCTCCTCTTAGTTCCCCAAAAGGCAACATGTATACTATGTGGCTGAAATTCCTTCCTCTCTCCCTGTCTACATTTCTTCCCTGTGCCCCCTGTAAACTTTCACTTAAACTAATACCCTGTTGTACTATCGCTTCTTCAGCCTCTCATATAAGAGAGCTATCTAGTTGCTGACTTCCGCACCCTGATGAATTTGGGAAGCATTCATTCATTCATTCCCTCATTCACTAAACATTTCCCTAGTGCCTATTATTTCCTAGAAATATTATTTCCTGGGAAATGTTAATTAATAATCCAGTCTTTGCTGTTGAGGAACATATTTTCTACTTGAAAAGGTGAATAATAAGTAATTATGCACCAGTGCATAGTAACCATTAAGAGAAGAACACATGTCTGAAAGCCTCAAATCCATAGTTGAAGGAAGAATGGCCACTTACCAGACCCAAGATGCATATTTAGTCCTAGATGCAGAATTAAGGCCCAGTTCAGCTTACTCTTTCTCCTTTTTGTCAGCATCTTAAGAAATGACTTTAGGGTTGCCTCTTTCTTTAGTGGAACATTTTTGTTAAATGATCTGCTATTAAAAAATTTTAATGTAACCTAACCTTTTATAATTTAACCTAACCCTTGTCATTGAAAGAAAAACGTCATTATTAGCTTCTTTGTGACTCTTTCAGTCTGTGCTCAGACAGTGGTGTCCTAATTAGTTAGCTTGGATTTCCAAGTTTAAAAGAAATCCAACCAGATACATGATTCACAGTGCAAACACTAGTGACGCCTTTCAACAGAGCTTGGTGAAAACATCCCTGTATGACACTGTTGATGTGGCATAAAGCTTTAAGCTAATAAGCTGTAACCATTTGCTGACTCGGAATACGATTCCCAATTTGAGCATACTTGCATCCTTTGTATGCTTCTATGTATTTTAAGTTCCTAAGTGAGTGCTCTTAGAGAAACTGAAACATATTTTCTAGGTATTATCTCAATTCCCATATGATCTTTATGTCTGTTAGAAAGCATGTTCATTTGGAAAAATGTTTTGGTATCAGTTAATGTTTTTGTTGACTATAAAGCATTTATTAGGTGAAGTTTTGTTCAAGTTGAAATGACAAAGTTGATCTTCTCTATCCCTGTTGACTTTCAGTTGTAGAAATGAGAGGTTTGCTAGTTGGGAGTACTAATACTACTTAGATTTTTTATATATATACAATAACTATTTTGTTCATTCTCTCACAATTTTATGGTGTGACCGCTTGAAAATGCCCTACTCTTACTTTCATATTAAGTGTAATGATCTTCTGTGTTGCTGTTTGTGATATATATGAATAAGTTTCTTTTTGTAACTGAGATAAATGGCTCATGACTTCTGTTTTTTTTAATATATATAATTGTCAAATTAGTGTTCTACTTTTTTTTTTTCCCAAATAACAAAAGGCTCTGTGAAGGAGCTTTGGCATATTATATATAGTGAGAAAGATTGTTTATTTCCCTTTTACACATCAATGCATATACCCAGAGTTATAAAGAAGACTCTGACATAGAGATATCATGGACGTAGATCAAAACTTTCCTCCCAATGTGTAGCTGTAGATATTTTAACTCATTTATTTCTTCTTGTCTCCACATTCTCATCTGTTTCATTCTTTTATATTATTTTCATTTTCAGTTAAATTGTTAAACTCCAGTTACATGGAGAATATTATCATGGAAAAGCATAAGTTTAACTTATATCACATCTAGTTCTGGCAATAGCAGTGATATATAACAGTGCTTTCTCAGTGCTTTTAGTCTTGTAATTCAACTAGCTTTTATTTTTACTTATTAAACAATGTACTCTAGATGTCATTTCACTATTTTGTGTATCACTGTTATCATGTAGCAAATCAGTTCATGGTAATTATTCCTGCTTAATTCACAAGAATTCTGAAGGGTGTATAATACTCTACTGTTTGGCCCATGAAATACGTCTCTAAAAAGGAAGTGGCCACAAGCAAGCATTTCCAAGTGGGAATAGAATTCTACAGACCTAACTTTTAAATAATTGATCTTTGTTGAATTGTAGTGAGTTTCCAGATAACTTTAATTCCCAGAGTATGTGGAGTGAAGCTTTACAGCTGAGCCAGTGTTAAAGATCTCATTTCTTTATTTTATGTATTGCACAAGGAAGAAGACTAAAATAAATTGAACAGGTGTTCCTGGGAAAATACGTCTGGAAAGAATCCAGAGATTTGAGAATGGGAAGAATAAAATTTAACAAATGTTCTGGCAAAATGTATATACTACCCTAAACAGTTCTGTATCTCAAATAGCTTCTAACAAATTGCAAAATTTATCAAATTAATTTGAAGTTTATTGAACACCATTTTATTTCAAGCTAATGCGCGGAAATAATCAAAATTGAAGTATTTCTTAGTTCAATAATTTATGCTTATATAGGACAAAAAGCGAAAGGAAAAGAAAGGAGAATAGGAAAGATATACCCATTTGAATGCAGAATTCCAAATTATAGCAGGGAGAAATAAGAAAGCCTTCCTCAGTGATCAGTGCAAAGAAATAGAGGAAAACTATAGAATGGGAAAGACTAGAGATCTCTTCAAGAAAATTAGAGATGCCAGGGGAACATTTCATGCAAAGATGGACACAATAAAGGACAGAAATGGTATGGACCAAACAGAAGCAGAAGCTATGAAGAAGAGGTGGCAAGAATACACAGAGGAACTATACAAAAAAGATCTTCATGACCCAGATAATTGATCACTCACCTAGAGCCAGACATCCTGGAATGCAAAGTCATGTGGGCCTTAGGAAGTATCACTATGAACAAAGCTAGTGGAGGTGATGGAATTCCAGTGGAGCTATTTCAAATCCTAAAAGATGATGCTGTGAAAGTGCTGCACTCAATATGCCAGCAAAGTTGGAAAACACAGAAGTGGCCACAGGACTGGAAAAGGTCAGTTTTCATTCCAATCCCAAAGAAAAGCAATGCCAAAGAATGCTCAAACCACCACACAATTGCACTCATCTCACATGCTAGTAAAGTAATGCTCAAAATTCTTCAAGCCAGGCTTCAATAGTACATGAACCGTAAACTTCCAGATGTTCAAGCTGGATTTAGAAAAGGCAGAGGAACCAGAGATCAAATTGCCAACATCCACTGGATTACTGAAAAAGCAAGAGAGTTCCAGAAAAACATCCACTGCTTTATTGACTATGCCAAAGCCTTTGACTGTGTGGATCACAATAAACTGTGGAAAATTCTGAAAGAGATGGGAATACCAGACCACCTGACCTGCCTCTTGAGAAATCTGTATGCAGGTCAGGAAGCAACAGTTAGAACTGGACATGGAACAACAGACTGGTACCAAATTGGGGAAGGAGTATGTCAAGGCTGTATATTGTCACCCTGCTTATTTAAATTATATGTAGAGTATATTATGCGAAATGCTGGGCTGGATGATACACAAGCTGGAATCAAGATTGCTGGGAGAAATATCAATAACCTCAGATGTGCAGATGACACCACCCTATGGCCAAAAGTGAAGAAGAACTAAAGAGCCTCTTGATGAAAGTGAAAGAAGAGAATGAAAAAGTTGGCTTAAAACTCAACATTCAGAAAACTAAGATCATGACATTTGGTCCTATCACTTCATGGAAAATAGATGGGGAAAGTGCGGAAACAGAGTCAGACTTTATTTTCTTGGGCTCCAAAATCACTACAGATGGTGACTGCATCCATGAAATTAAAAGATGCTT
Source organism: Capricornis sumatraensis (assembly GCF_032405125.1). Taxonomy (NCBI): domain Eukaryota; kingdom Metazoa; phylum Chordata; class Mammalia; order Artiodactyla; family Bovidae; genus Capricornis; species Capricornis sumatraensis. The sequence continues at coordinate 138,138,555 of NC_091071.1, forward strand.
GCTCCTTGGAAGAAAAGTTTTGACCAACCTAGACAGCATATTAAACAGCAGAGACATTACTTTGCCAACAAAGGTCTATCTAGTCAAGGCTATGGTTTTTTCAGTAGTCATGTATGGATGTGAGAGTTGGGCTATAAAGAAAGCTGAGTGCTGAAGAACTGATGATTTGAACTATTGTGTTGGAGAAGACTCTTGAGAGTCACTTGGACTGCAAGGAGATCCAACCAGTCCATCCTAAAGGAAATCAGTCCTGTATAGTCATTGGAAGGACTGATGCTCAAGCTGAAACTCCAACACTTTGGCCACCTGATGTGAAGAACTGACTCATTTGAAAAGACCCTGATGCTGGGAAAGACTGAAGGAGAGAGAAGGGGATGACAGAGGATGAGATGGTTGGATGGCATCACCGACTAAATGGACATGAGTTTGAATAAACTCCGGGAGTTGGTAATGGACAAGGAGGCCTGCCATGCTGCAGTCCTTGGGGTCACAAAGAGTTGGACACAATTGAGCAACAAAACTGAACTGAACTGAGGACATTCTTCACTTAGCATGTCAGTTCATCATCTAAGAGGTATCTTAAGGCAAGTATTAATCCAGTTTGCCGTTAGAGAAAGATAAAGTCACCAGTCATAGAACTATGAGGGATATATTATATGCAGAATTTTCAAATCAAGGTTCAAAAATACAAAACCATGAATAAATTCTATAAAGGAACATTTTAGTAGGATCAAATAATTTCACAAAATTGCAACTTATATATAGGCTTCAGTGGTTTGGCCTTAAATTGTTTAGTTTTCTGCTACTGAAAGTGTATTCTGTGGACCAGCAGCTAAGAGCATCATCAGAGAAGTTGTTAGAATTGATCTCAGGAGCCATCTCAGGCTTATTGAATTAAAATTGGAGTTGTAATCAGTTCTTCAAGTAATCCATGTGCAATTTAAAGTTTGAAAGGTGTTGGTTTGGTAACACGTAAGGTTAATTCTTGCCAATGGGGTGGTATGTCTGCCAAGAAAAATTAAATGAGCATAGACCACATTAATAAATAGATGATATCCAGAGAGAGAAAATGATCAGACTTCCTGTCTTGATTGCTCTGTTCAGTTTTGGGCACTATCCTTTATACTGAAGAATGTATGTCCAGGACACTGACCAGGATGGTGAAGCAGCTCAAAGCAATTTCAAGGCTAAATAAGAAATAATGGAAGAAACTGGAAAAACTGAGCTGGAGAAGAGACATCAGGGGAGATAGAACAGCCATGTTTAAGTGTTCAAAGGGCAGTCCTTTGGGAGAGGGGTGGGAAGGCGGCAGGAATAAAGCAGATAATAGAGTGAATGGGGCAATATATCTTTGCTAAATACAAAATAGAGCTTTGAAACAACCACCTGTGTCCTGAAATGGATCTTCTTTTTTCCGTAAGGAGAGAGATACATTATTGGGGGTTTTCAAGCAGAGACTAGAAAACCACTGACTGTAATAAGTCTGCCTGCCGAATGTTCTCCAAGCATCTTCTACTTCACCCTTTTGACACTTGTCACATTACTTCTGCAATTTCAAAATAATCTTCAGAAGTATTCTCTGTTTGTTCCACCCGGGAAAGGGACAGTGTGTCTTAGTCACAGACTTTCCTGTCCCTAGCCTCAAGCACAGTGTCCGACAAAGTGTTCCTCTGTGATAAAGGGAGGAAGGAATACATGGCAGGGATTGAGAAATGTATTCATTAGTATAGCCAATTAATATTTACTGATCGCCTTTGATAGGTCAGCATTCAGAAAACTTAAGTGAAAAAAACAGATTAATATTCTGGCTCTGAAACTTCATTTCCCAGGACTTCCCTGGTGGTCCAGCGGTTAAGACTCTGCACTCTCAAGGCAGAGTCATGGATTCAATTCCTGGTCAGGGAACTAGGATCCCACATGCCACCCAGCAAGGTCATACATAAACAAGTTAATTAATTCATTTCCCCATGAGATTGTCATCGCAAGAATTTATAGGCAGTTCATACAGAAAGAAGGAAGAAAGCAAATCAGGTGTCTTTGCCAGAGTAGCACATCTTGGAAGAAGTTAACACCTTCAGAATATCTCAAAGACAAACCAGACCACTGTGAAGTGTTTCAAAGTTGAGATAAAATAGAGATCCCGCTTGGTTATTTTGAAATTACCTTGGGATATGAAGTTAAAACTCCTCAGGTGCTATGAGACTGGTGAAAAGCTTGGACAGATTAGAAGACTCCAAATGGGAACAGTATGTCTGTATTACCAGAGTACTTCAGAGAACATGTTCTGTTTCATGAGCAGTGTCTTATTTTGTGATTTGTCTTGATTATAGCATGGCACTATAACTAATACATTAATATTTGCTATTAGAACTATTTTTGACCTAAACATTTTACCTGAAACACATTCTTTTACACAAATTACTCTAAATTCTTTGAGCCTTATTCCATCCAGGTGCCAACATTTTTTTCCTTATCACCCTGCATCTTTGATTTTATAATATAAGTCAGTAGGAAAACAGGATTCATTTAACAGAAAATTGCTTTTCACAATCTTTTCTGGAATCTCTTTTGTCTGTTACCCAGGCGATATCTGAATTATTACTTTGTCCTCAAAAGCTTTTACCAATTTGGCAACACAGAATGACTAAATCTCTTTCTCTCTCTTTTTTTGAATCTAGCTTTTCATTAGGAGAGAAACTCCCCCAATTCATTTCTGTCTGCCTTTGCCTCAGTGCTAAATCTTGGGTGTCTCTAATCTATTTATAATAAATATCCTCATTATGACTGAGGTCATTTCAGTTCTCCCTAGTACTTCTAATGAAAGTGGTGCCAAATGACCAAATGGATAAAGCTCCCCTTCTATATACTCCCGCCACCCCAAGAAAGTGTTCCCATCAAATATCTCCTAATTGCCCTCCATGAATCAGCTTCAGGCATAGCCTTGTCTCTGGTTCCTTCCCTACTCTCTGCTCATAGCCAATAACATGCACTCAGAGCATGAAGGGGATAACGATGGTGTGACTCCCCGAAAGCCAGCCTTCGAGTGGAGTTAGCTGTTTCGATTCTTCCCTTTCATGGCTCTGACCTGATTTATTTTAACCAATTTGCCTCCAGACATGGTTGGCTATCATTGCTTCAAACACTTTAACTTTGGATCCTATGGGGATGCTTGGACTCCTCCCATCATTTCTTCTGCCTTACACGTTGGTCCCTTGTCGGAACATCTTGTATTAATCAGCCTTCAGTGGTAACTGTAGGCAAGTAACATAAGCACTTTCTCTGACCGTCTGTAAAATTAAGAAGTAACTACAAAGCCTCTGACACATTCCTTATGAGAGCACAGTCCGGCCACCCTGGCCTGGCTCACAGCTGTGGCAAACAGCACTTTTGCCTCTCCGCCTCCTGACATCTGGTTTCTTTTCTTTCTGTGTGCCCCTGCTCTCCTGATGGACCCCGTATCTCCTCTCTCTTTCCCTAAGCAGCCCCTCTTCACCCTCACCCCCTGACCTGACCCCACTCCTCACACCTGCTTGGGCCTCAGCTAACACAGGATGTTTAATATGCTATATCCACGGAAGAGAAAGGAAATTGAAGGTGCCAGCCGTGAGCTTTCTTCTCTGCTCTTTTAAACGGGGAAGAATAGCACCAAAGGCAAGGAGGCTCTTTTCTTTGTGGCAGCAGAAGCAAGGAAGGGGTTAGGGAAAGAACACTTAAGGAATTAGAGCTTCCAGCAGATACACAACGTTTGATCTTCTAATGGTGTTGCCACTGGGCCTGATAGATTTTTTTAACGTGGGAGATGGTGAGAAATCAGAGCTTTGGAAGTGGGGAATGTGTTCATTGGTTTTTGTTTTCTGTTGTAACACAGAGGAGCCCACAGAGACCTAAAGCTGTGGAACTGTCAGGAGAAACAGAAATAGGGGTGTGTCGATACAGAGTAAATGAGACGCACAGAGACAGATTCAGTGAGGGCCTACTAGTGACACCCTGAAGAGAGGAGAGGGGCAAACAGGCGTGATGCTAGAAGGAGAATGACAGTGGATCAGTGAAATGATTTCTAGGCAGCTTTCTAGTCCTGCACAGGCTGTGAACAACACACAGGCTGTCAGCTCAAGATGCCTCCTGCTCGGCGTGACTGTCAACAGAGAGCTCACCTGTTGCAGGTGGTCCATGATTTTCTATGTCTGACTTCAGGCTTTCTCCATGGGTATTTCTGAGAAATGCTGAATATAGTCCTCAGTACCTCAACTGACAAATGAACATTTCTGTCCTCACTCAGGGACACGTCCTGGGAGCCACCAGTTCCCTTTCTGCAGTGTTGTCATTATTGTCTTTTCCAGTAGTGTTTGGGTATTTATTTGAAATTTTTAGGACATTTTGCATTCCTTTGAGCTCCTTGGACTATATGTAAAATTCTGTGGGTGTGGTGGGGGAGGAGAATGCCAAGGAGCAAAAATAAAATATTCTAAACTCTAGAAATATATTGCAAAGTTAGTCATCCAAAAGTTGGGTAACTCGGAATTTTATCAGTTAATTCTTTCTCCCCTTTTATAATACATAACAATTGTTTGACTGTCATATTCAAAAGGAAAATGTTTTAAATATATTTTTCAAAACCTTAGTTCTTAAAGGTGTCCTACAAATGAGGGCCAGCATCAACTTAAGAGTTGAAAACAGATGTTTTCATTCAGTGTTTCCGTATGAAGTAAGACATACACCCAACTGCTTGAGAAAGTGTCTCCACATTCTCAGGAGCCTGGAGAATTTGAACTAGAGAGTATTTGGGTTAAGAGACAGTGAGCAAAAAAAAAAAAAAAAAATGTGGAGTGGGACTGAAGCAAAGAAATCATACAGTCTAAGATCTAACATTCTTAATAGATGGGTAAAAAATGGAAACAGTGACAGATTTTATTTTCTTGGGCTCCAAAATCACTGCAGACCATGACTGCAGCCATGAAATTAAAAGATGCTTGCTTCTTGGAGGAAAAGCTATGACCAACCTAGACAGCATATTAAAAACCAGAGACATTACTTGGCGGACAAAGGTCCGTCTAGTCAAAACTTTGACCGTAACGAAATCTGAGTGCCAAAGAACTGATGCTTTTGAACAGTGTTGGAGAAGACTCTTGAGAGTCCCTTGGACAGCAAGGAGATCAAACAAGTCTATTCTAAAGGAAATCAGTCCTGAATATTCATTGGAAGGACTGATGCTGAAGCTGAAGCTCCAGTACTTTGGCCACCTGAAGGAAAGAGCTGACTCATTTAAAAAGCCCCTGATGTTGTGAAAGATTGAAGGTAGGAGGAAAGTGGGGATGACAGAAGATGAGGTGGTTGGATGGCATTACCGACTCACTGGACATGAGTTAGGACAGTAAGCTCCAGGAGTAAGTGATGCAACTGAGCAACTGAACTGAAAGATCTATAGCTCCAGTGTGTTCATTCTAGAGCATTCTTCTGGAGAAATCAAAGAGTCATAGAGAGAAGAGCGACAGATGCTATTAGTGGAAGTTGATCTAACAACAAACCTAACTTGACATTCAGTTAGGCTAATAGATCACCAAGATCCATGTGTATCATAGAAAGTCTGCTTGGCCTTTTAGTGATACATTAACATATTAAACTGCAAGGAGATCCAACCAGTCCATTCTAAAGGAGATCAGTCCTGGGTGTTCTTTGGAAGGAATGATGCTAAAGCTGAAACTCCAGTACTTTGGCCACCTCATGCAAAGAGTTGACTCATTGGAAAAGACTGATGCTGGGAGGGATTGGGGGCAGGAGGAGAAGGGGATGACAGAGGATGAGATGGCTGGATGGCATCACCGACTCGATGGACGTGAGTTTGAGTGAACTCCGGGAATTGGTGATGGACTGGGAGGCCTAGCATGCTGCAATTCGTGGGCTCGCAAAGAGTCAGACACGACTGAGCGAGCAAACTGAACTGAACATATTAAAGAACAACCACAGATCACCAGATATTTGAGGAAGGCTCTCACAGAAAAGATACTGAAATGAAAGACATGTTTAGTCGCTCAGTAGTGTCCAGCTCTTTGTGGTCCTGTGGACTGCAGCCCACCAGCTTCCTCTGTCCATGGGATTTTCCAGGCAAGAATACTGGAGCAGGTTACCATTTTCCACTCCAAGGGATCTTCCTGACCCAAACATCGAACCCATGTCTCTTATACCCCTGGCACTGGCAGGCAGATTCTTTATCACTGTGCCACCTGGGAAGCCGAAATGAAAAATAGATGCATGAATTAAAAGGAAAAAGAGACAATGTGTAAGATCAAAGACATCATCAAATAGTTATAATGTGATCAGAATGAAAAGAAGTTTTGCCTTTGAGGCAAAACCAGATGTACTAATAGAAGAATAGTGATAAATTGTTAAGAAAATTTAGTAGGATTGGAAAATAAAGCGGAGGAATTCTTCTAGAAAGTCGAACAGAAGGTCAGAACATGGACAGTAGTAGGGTGAAGGTTATTAGAAGATCATGCCAAGATGCTCAACCTGTGATAAATTAGGATTTCCAAAAAAAAAAAAAGAAAAAGAGAGTAAAAGAGAATGTGTAGCACAGTAAGGCCATATCCTCAGATAATTTCAGAACATAAAGACTAGAGAAAAGATTCCTAACATTTCTAGAGAAGGGAAAAAAAGAAACATATCCTAAGAAAGATCAGGAATTAAAACAGTGTTGGATTTCACAACAATATGGGAAATAAGAGGGCAACAGGGAAATGCGTTCAAAATTCTGTGAAAATTTTATTTTCAGTGTAGAATGCTTATTTGGCCAAATATCAGTCAAATGTAAGGGTAAAAGCATTATCAGACGAGTAATCAAGCAGTTTTTCTCTCTTGCATTCACTCTCAGGAGGAGGATGTGCTCCCCCAGATTGTTGTTGTTCAGCTGCTAAGTCATGTCCGACTCTTTGAGACCCCATGAACTGCAGCATACCAGGCTTCCTGGTCCTTCACTCTCTGCTAGAGTTTGTGTAAGCTCATGTCCATTGAGTTGGTGATGGCATCCAACCATCTCATTCTCTGTCACCCCCTTTTCCTTTTAAAAAAGAAATAATTCTTTTTAAAAAAAAAATCTTTCTTGAATTAATAACATAAATATAGATACCTGGCTTCCCCTAGAAATTTAAATCACTTGGCCCCCTTGGAGCCATTGTCGACCTCACAGGAAGGTGTGCCCCATTTAGCTGAATCACATACTCTCCAATTTGCCAGCCTCTACCCTGTCCCATTGTCTCCCTGAATCGGAGGCTAAGTGTCAGGGGTTATTTTGCACTGTGATTACGCAGTCATTTTACATGCTTCAGAATTAAGAAAATCAAGGGACCTCATTTTCATCTCATGCCGCCATCAAAAGTGTGACAGTGAAAGAGATTCTGAGAGAGCTTTGGGTTTCCTGGCTTACCGTACTAGGTTATCTGCCCGGCTTCCCAGCCATTCACGTTTTCTGTTAAAAATCCATGATTCTATAGTATAAGCTTGTGTTAGGTCTGAGCATAGACCACCTATCATATGGTCACCTGTTCATAGAAGTTTTCTCAACTTTGTCACCTTGCAGCTATTTCTCTTCCATATTACTGTTTTCAGAGAGCTGTTTTTGTTTTTTTATTTCTCTGATGACATCCACACACTCCATCTTCTTCACATTTTCTTCTGCACGCAGTGAGGGCCTGATCAATGAGGAATGACTATCTGTTGATTACCCCACAGCTTTATTGCAGCCCATGCATCCTGCTGTCCTGCTTCCTTTTGAAACAGCACCATTATCCTGATGGCTCCTGCACAGCGGGTGGCCTTCTGTGACTCCTTGGTATGTTTTTCCCATGGTCGAACACAGTGAATACATTTCCATCTTGTATTTATGCACTGGTGTTTTCCTCCTTAAGTGCATTGCCCTCCATTTATTTCCTTTCAGTTTTGTATTCCTTATTCAAAAACACTTTTCAGATTGGTCAAAGCACATTTTAATTTTTCCACTGCTGTCAAAGGTGCTGGCTACCTCTCTTTGAATTGTTGTAATTATCATACTTTATAATGATGCCATTTTTTATTCAGATCATTGGTTTAAACACGAAATTACATAGACTCTATGGCCAATCTCTACAGAATATTAGGAAATGCCAACTCAAGATTACCCTTGAGTCACTGAAAAATGTTGTACTTTTTTTTTAAACTTTGAGCAATTTAACCAGTTACATAAAGTAGTTAAGTAGCCTGAATTAAGCCTAATCTGTAATTTATTGTTAAGTAAACATGGTTAAAGCCAACTTGTGTAGCAACACCCAGGATGTAAAATTTCACAATGTTTGTTACTGTCAGATACACAAGCTCCAAATAGGGAGGGACAGAAGAGGGACAGTGGATCAGGGCAAAATGCTAAAGGTCTTTTATTTAGAGCCGTTTGTACAGACAGCATTAAAGTAGTAAAATTAATGATACTTACTCTCGTCAAACTTAGCACAGTCTGAGAAGCTGTAAGATTTGCATTTCATTTGATGTCCTATCAAACATACCAATATTTGAGTTGTTTCTGTCTTGTTATATAAAATAAGGTTTTCACGCCCTTTGCCTGGTGATTTAGAAAGAATTGGAAGTTGTGTCTAAGCAAAGGAGCCTTTCCAGAGCTGCAAATGGTCATTAGAGTCTGTCAGTTGGGTCCTCAGAGAAGCAGTAGCTAAGACAAAGTCAGAGTAAATTGAGAAAAAATTTTTAAAAGGGAGGGAGCAGAACTGGGCAGGGAGAGCCTTGACCACCGCACAAATCTGACAAAGTTTTGGCCAGCCCAACATGAGCTCCAGAGCAAAGATGGCCCATTAGCAGAGTTCCTTGCTGGGCAAAAATAGCCAGGCCCTTGAACCCTACCTTCACTGGTGTCTACCATGGAAGGATGTGGCCTTGAGTCCAGTGTTGAAGAGGATCCTAACAACAGGAATAGCTAGAGGCTGTCCACTGTGGCTGAATGACAAGTTCTTTCTTGAAGGAAGATGCTCGCGGTGCATCTTTATCACTGTATGTAGAACATTCCTCTTATTGCTGAACAGCTGCTAGAGATGGTTTTGCCATTCTTCTTCTGTTATTGTCAGTTTTTCAACAGCACATGAAAATTCCACTCTTCTATACCAAAGTAATACTGTCACAGGAGACCCAAGTTCCTAATACCTAAGGAAGCTCCCAAGCATTAGATAAAGGAGTAAGGCGGAGATGGTCAAAAAATAGCACAGAAGTTGGATAGGAAAGACACTCACCAAGCATTGACCCTACCTGAAGATGAAAAAACCATGATAGGCAGATGACCAAGGAGTCAGCCTTGGGTCAGGGTTACCTACAATACTTTTCCCATTCATTTCACAAAATGATTGCATTTGCCTCTTTGAAAATGATTAGCTCCCAACTGAAATGGAAAGTTGATTGGGAATTTTAATCATCCAGAATCAACCCTCATTTTGAAAGATACGTATGCCCTTTTGTTCTTTTAACAATGACTCTTGCCTTTGAATATTGTCCTTTAACTGTGAGACAAAAGCAGTTAGATAGGGAAATTTTCATTTTACAGTAGAAAAGATAGAGAATAGTACAAGCAAAGGATACTAATAATAAAAATAATAAAAATTCTTAGGTGGTGTTATAAAGTGACTTTTTGAATTCTGGGAAATATAAACAAAATGAAGAGGGAAATTCAGGTAAAATAAGAAAAAATACATACAAAGATAGAGAATAATCTTAGTATTGGTATTGTATATATACTGGCTCATTACCCATTGCATCAAAGATCATAATGTGTTTATTATGCCATTTACCAAATGATAGCTATTTCCTGAACAACTGGCCTCTCCTGTCCTTTGTTAATAATGATGCCTGCACTTTAGGGCAGAGAAATTGAAAAAGTTATCTGGAAAGACTCTGCAGGAAATAAGAGAGGAATTGGTAATCTCTTCAGCTTTACTTTTTTTTTTTTTTTTTCAAACACTGTTGCATTGGTTTTGGGGGGAATCTGAAAAGTGTCATGGGGACTACAACTAAATCTTAAAGGTAGAATCCAGGAAAGGAAGAAGCAAACCCTAAAAACAGTCATTTCATATGTAATCACCCTTTATCCTTACTTGGTCTGTCTCTTCAAATTCCACTGGCTTGTAAGAGGTCTGCCAAGGTCAGATAGTAAATATCAACCAATTTGTTGTTTCTTGTTGCAACCATGTTTTCCCTAAAGCAGATAAATAGTGAAGAAAAATCTATTTCCCTGCCTCACACAGCCATCACTGTAACACAGGATTTCTTAAATGAAACAATTCCACAAAAGAAATATGCAGATATTAATTATTCATTTGTATTTAAGAATTTCTTCCATTAGCATTTTACAGAGATAAGAATTGAAGATATAATTAAACTTTGAAATGAAAACTGAGGTTTAATTAGTGAGTAGGTAGCACTCAGATACCTGACATCTTCCCAATCATATAATAAAATGTTATGAAAGAAATATTTTAGCCAAAAGGAGAGAACTGTATCTTTCTTTTTTCTTTTTATTAGAAAAGGAAGAAAGAGGGAAGTGTGATATTGTGTTCTGTGCTATTTTGTTTAATTATGTCATTTGATGGAGTGCAGACCTGTGAGAGTTCATTTCAGCCAGAGTTCTTTTTGCTATGCACCAAGACGCGCCCAAGCCAGCACCAAGCAGCCATGTTTTGTGGTGGTTCATCTGGCTCCCCTTCAACTCTATCCCGACCCCTGGATGTTTCTTGAGTTAGATCAGTAGTCTTTGTACACTGCTGTTTATCAGAAAGCCCTGGGTTTCTGGATTGGCTTATGAAGATTTGGGTTTAGGTTAAAAGCACATCACAGGCAAACATATGTTGAGCATTATTCAGTGTGTGTCGACTTTGAAGAGCCTCCCAGGTATATGTAGGATTTCATATGATGAGGAGATGAATTCACTTCAAGGTACTCAATCTTATTGCCAATCTTCTTCAATAAGAAAGCATCTCTAGCCTCCTTACTTTGCACATCTGTGTTTGATAACATAGGAGAATGTCTTTGATTAGACTTTCAGGGTAATCATTCAAACGCAACTTTCTCCTCTGCTTTGCCACATCTTATAAAGTTAGATTTTGCACATTAGTGATGCAGCTGATTGCACTGAAATAATATTGACTTTATGAGAGACTGTAATCTTGTTCAAAACTTCCTCCCTCCCCCAAAGTGCTGCTATTTTGGTGTCAGGTTCTCCTCCGTCACCACTTTTATGAGCACTTCCCAAAACACTATTTTCTTTTTGTTTCTTTTCCTTTATTGTATTTTTATAACTTTTAATCATGTTTTTATGATACCTTAATAGCCTAAGGCAAAGTGACAAGTGGCATTTTCTCTTCCCTAAATCATTTTTCACTTTTATGTAAACCTAATGGCATTGAAAGAAAAGTGGTCTCTGGATTGTGACCAAAATACTTATTTATAATTTTCCACGATATACTTTACCATTCTAAGCATCAACATCTCTTAAAGCATCTGTACTATTCATTTTTGCTCAATCTCTGTAATGATTTGTTTCTAGCAATTACAAAAGTAAAATTTTGGCCTTTCTCTTTTTTTTATTATACAGTTAATAACATTCCTGTTTTATTAAAAAATTAGTTATGAAAATATTTATTAAAAAACTATTTACATCTTATTTGCAATTAGTACTCCTATTGAAAGTGAAAGTGTTAGTTCCTCAGTTGTGTCCAACTCTTTGTGACCCCATGGACTATAGCCCAGCAGGCTTCTCTGGGAATTTCATGGAATTCTCCAGGCAAGAATAGTAGAGTGGATAGTCATTCTCTTCTCCAGGCGATCTTTCCAACCTAGGAATCAAACCCAGGTCTCCTGGATTGAAGGCAGAATCTGTACCATCTGAGCCATCAGGGAAGTCCTTATTATTTGCACATTGAATCAATAACAAGAGCAGTTTTTTTAAATCTATATTCTTCATTCATCTTCCTGGTTTTCTCTTTAAGTGAAATTGTTCTATTGTCACTTTTCAAAAGGTGAATGTTATTTTGTGAAATAAAATAGAAAGTTGAGTTAGAAACATAGGCAATCAGTGCCTGGACATTATTAAACTATTATTGTCTCTTTTCTCACTTTGTACCCCTGGCTCCCCATTCATGTTGTGAAATTAAATATATCTTTGAAACCAGTGTTTTTGATGAGATCGTTTCTTGGAGGAATTGTATCTGTGGTTAATCTCTTAATCCTAGTTGGTCACAGTCTTTTTTTACCCTCATCTACTAATCTTGATAGATGTAGCCCGAATCATCTCCTTTGGGCAAGGAGTGGTGGATTTGTAACTGTGAAAGGACGACCTCGGGCTGGGTGCTCTGGAGGGGGACAACTTTGACAACTGTGCCAGGTGCTGAGTTAGTGGTAGACTCTGATGCTCTGAAGTTTGGACTGGAGTGAGAAAGAAGAGCAGAAGCTATAGCAGAAGCTTAGTAGGTTTTAAGAAATGAGAATTCAGCTGACCAAAAAAGAAGCTTCTGTAGACAGATGTCTTTGAAGTTCTGTTGCCCATCAGGAGCTTCAGGGAAGAAGTGACTACCTTGGAAACTGAAGGCAATCATTTCATTTCCAGTGATGTTTTCTGATTCTTGACATGGCTTTAACTCTAGAATTCCTAAATGTAACTCTAGGAGTAAGTTGAGTTTACTAGTCTCTCTCAAAGTTAATAAAACAGGTGAAATGAAGGGCAGAAATGAGAGAAAACACTGATTTCCAGAGACCAGAGATTTCCCTTCGAGAAGTGTATGGTGGCTCCTGCTGGATCTGTTTGTACATACAGCATCCCAGTGTCTGTCAAACTACCTACCTCCCAGAAGATACGTGTGGTACAGCGGACATACAACTAAAGCCAACTGTTTACAAGACCACCATTCTTTATGGAGTACTAAGCTCTCTTATAAGACTAATCAGATGTGGGGAATTTTTAGATAAATAGCCTTACAGCTGCTAAATTCTACCCAGTTTTCTCTCATTATGTAGATATCCATAAGAGCCTTGGATTTTGTGTGTCTGTAAAGATAGTGTTTGTAATTGAGCTTTGTACTGTTTGTGGGGTTGGCCTGTGATAGGTTCCCCTCATAACGATAACAGAATCTTACATCTAGTGAACATGTAGAAGTGAATATTTAAACCATGTGTGAGGGAGGGAAAAAAAAACATAGTGGAGCTTTTCTTTGTGCTATACAGTTATGGATTATCTTTGCTGGCTGGATATTTATTTCAGATTTTTGTGGTCTCTCATGTCCTGGATTATAGGGAGTCTTGTAAATGGGTTTCATATGGTAGCTGGTGACTCTGAAGGACTCTATTTTAAGATAATTAACTTCACAGTTTTAAGTTAGGTCTATGCTGCTCCCTGAATGAAGTCACCTTTATTAAATTAGGTATGATTTTATTAAGTTAGTCAATACCTATGGGAACACTAAATATTTGCTTTGATTTACCACTGTATCACCTTCACTTAAATATTGCACAAGAAAAACAAGGAAATAAGAGTAACCCTTCTGGATCAGATGTGCAGGCAGCATTTGGTGTCTGGTGTGGCACCCAGTGACACGTTAAGGTCTGTGATATGAAACAGCAGAGATATACAAGCAGCACCAGACTTCCATAGCCTTGGGTTTCCCTTACTCCCTCATTCTTCATCACCTAAGTGTGCTCATAATTTTGCAGCCATGAGCATCCTTTGTCATGCTCCTGACTTGTTGCCTGTGACTGCTGATTCATCTAGTTTCATTGTTCTCATGAAAACCAGTCTGCATTTTATCATATCATTCAGAAGGGCCCTATTTTGGTAGAAAAGAGTAAATCACACACCCCCAAGCAGTGGTGACATCATACAGGGGGAAAAAAAATTCATTTTTTTCTCTTTCTAGTCTTTAAAAATCTCCCCAGAGTGTATTGAGGCAGGAACCAGAACACAATCTACTTACCTCCAAAGCAATTAACTTTTGTACATACAATATGACAAGGCTTTGTCTAGAGGATTATCTTACAGATTTACAGATTACAGTCTTCCAGATTCCTACAGATTCCCTAAAACCATGGCTATGTCCAGCCTGCCCCACTCTTTTGGGAGCAGTGTGTTCCACAGTCAACTGTAAGTGAAGAAAATTATCAGGACCAGAGAGAACATAAGAAGAAGATGTGTTCTCAACAAGAGCAACATTTGCTGCAATTTATCCAGAAATCCTTCCTTGAATACACCCTTCCCCAGCTCCAGCCCTGCCCTGGTCAAGGTGCCTTTCTTTTCTGCTCTTATGACTTATGAGTAAGCCTCTAAAGAATAAACTATCACAGAATATGGTAATTTTCTATTTATGTGGCTAACTAAGAATGGTGGCAAGAATACACAGAAGAACTGTACCAAAAAGGTCTTAATGACCCGGATAACCATGATGGTGTGGTCATTCATCTAGAACCAGACATCTTTGAATGTGAAGTCAAGTGGGCCTTAGGAAGCATTACTACAAACAAAGCTAGTGGAAGTGATGGAATTCCAGCTGAGCTATTTCAAATCCTAAAAGATGATGCTATGAAAATGCTGCACTCAATATGCCAGGAAATTTGGAAAAGTCAGCAGCAGCTGCAGGACTGGAAAAGGTGAATTTTCATTCCATCCCAAAGAAAGCAATGCCAAAGAATGTTTAAATTACCATATAATTGTGCTCATTTCACATGCTAGTAAGGTAATGCTTAAAATTCTTCAAGCTAATCTTCAACGGTATGTAAACTGAGAAATTCCAGATGTATAAGCTGAATTTAGAAAAGGCAGAGGAACCAGAAATCAAATTGCCAACATCTGTCGGATCATAGAAAAAGCAAGAGAGTTCCAGAAAAACATCCACTTCTGTTTAATTGACTATGTTAAGGCCTTCGACTGTGTGGATCATAACAAACTGTGGAAAATCCTTGAAGAGATGGGAATACCAGACCACCTTACCTGCCTTCTGAGAAAACTGTGTGCAGATCAAGAAGAAACAATTAGAAACAGGAAATGGAACAACAGACTGGATTCAAAATTGGGAAAGGAGTATGTCAAGGCTGTATATTGTCACCCTGCTTATTTAACTTCTATGCAGAGTACATCATGCGAAATGCCAGGCTAAATGAATTACAAGCTGGAATCAAGATTTCCAGGAGAAATATCAACAACCTTAGATAGGCAGATGATACCACCCTAACAGCAGAAAGCAAAGAGTAACTAAAGAGCCTCTTGATGAGGGTAAGAGAGTAGAGTGAAGAAGCTGACTTTAAAATCAGCATTCAAAATCTAAGATCATGGCATCTGGTCCTATCACTTCATGGCAAATAGATGAGGGAAAAATGGAAACAGTGACAGACTTCATTTTCTTGGGCTCCAAAGTCACTGTGAACAGTGACTGCAGCCATGAAATTAAAAGATGTTTTTTTCTTGGGAAAAAAGCTATGACAAACCTAGATAGCATGTTACAAGGAAGAGACATCAGTTTGCTGACAGAGGTCCATATAGTCAAAGCTGTGATTTTTCCAATAGTCAGGTACGGATGTGAGAGTTAGACTATAAAGAATAAGTGCCGAAGAATTGATGCTTTCAAACTGTGGTGCTGGAGAAGGACTCTTGAGCATCCCGTGGACAACAAGGAGATCAAACAAGTCAATCCTAAAGGAAATCAACCTTGAATATTCATTGGAAGAACTGATGCTGAAGCTCCAACACTTTGGCCTCCTGATGCAAAGAGCTGACTCATTATGAAAAAACCCTGATGCTGGCAGAGATTGAGGGTAGGAGGAGAAGGGGACGACAGAGGATGAGAGGATTGAGTGGTATCACCAACTCAATGGACATGAGTTTGAGCAAGCTCCAGGAGATAGTGAAGGACAGGGAAGCCTGGTGTGCTGCAGTCCGTGGGGTGACAAAGAGTCAGACACAACGTAGCACTGAACAACAGCAAACCCCTCTTGAACCCCTTGAGTGTATACAGCAGATCTTCCTTGTCTCTTTTTTCACCAACAGGAAGCCCAGTTGTTGAAACATGACATCAAGTGAACATGGCATCTAGTGAACCCCTTGAAGAAATGGCCTGTTTCCCAAGGACTCTAGGTTATTACTTGATACATGGGAGGAACACAATGAATATTTTGTCCAAAAAGTCAGTTGAATAATATAAAATTACTTTAGAATCATTAACAGTCTTGATGATCTGATTGATGCCTTTTGTTTCATGGATGAGAAGACGGGCCAGGAAAGATGGAGTCTGTCCATCCTCCCGCAACACATTACTAGCAGCTGGAATTACAACCAAGGGCAGTGATTTATAGCTCAATGTTCTTTTCACTGCAAATTGGTGGCTGCCTGGTGTTTACTGGCATTACAGAAACAAACACATAATGAAAATCACCAAAATAATGTCCTATGTGTGCAAAGCACTTCAGAGGTTACAAAGCGTTTCAATAAACACTTTCTCACTTGCTTCTTGCGTTAGCTCAATTAGGTCAATAAGGAAGGTTACATTTATGTTTAATAAATAAGGAAACTTAGATTCAGAGAGGCTTGTGACTTATCCAGAGTTTAGGACTCAAATCCTTACTTTCTGATGGTGGTTCTTTCTCTTATATGGCTGTCTTCTGATGCTCTGAGAACAAATGGAAATTTTCAAGGAGATTTTATCCCAGTGACTTTACCACCCCCAAAAAAATTAGAACTGGGCAAGGACCTTTCCAGCACACTCTAGAAATGACACTTGTATAGGATTGGATTGGCTGTGAATATGGAATGGGAAGGAAAGTAAGTCGTTACAGAATGTTAGTCACCTGGGATAGAGTGAGGATAAGTAAGGTGAGAACTTTTAAAATGGAAAAAAAACAAAACATCAATACAGAGAATAAGCACATGGCTAAGAAGTGATAGGTTTGGGTGATTGGGGTTCAAAAGTGAGAAGACATCTCTGATATAAAATAGTTTTTCTCGGAAGATACTTTTCGGCTTGGTGTGTCTCATTCTTCTCATTGGCTGGGACCTTCACATCTTTTACAGCTAAGAGCAGCAGCATAGGGTCTCACAAATAAAAGGACTGCAGTTGGATTAATGTTCCCCTCCAGAAGGTCTTCATAACTTTTGAACAGTAGGTTCCACATTTTCACTGTAAATGGAACCCCACGAATGATATAGATGGTTCTGGTTAAGAGACTGTTGGCTTTGCCATTTTTTAACAATTATGTGGGCTTCTTTTCCTCCTTTGCAGGTGATTAACTCTTCAGCATAGAGAAATCTTTGAACCATAATGCATACTTTCTATTTAAAAACCAGAGAAGATTGCAAAGGTAATAGCAGAAATGAAAAGTAAGCAAAAAATGATAAGCCTAAAGACATTCTATGACGTCTGTCCTATATGATCAGTTTCTTAATGATCAACAAATGATCAAGGGTCCAGGATCAGTTAAATCCCTCATCTTGAATTATTGTCTGTTGTTGTAGTTATGTGGGGCTTCCCTGGTGGCTCAGACGGTCAAGTGTCTGCCTGCAGTACGGGAGACCCGGGTTTGATCCCTGGGTTGGGAAAATCCCCTGGAGAAGGAAATAGCAACCCACTCCAGTACTCTTGCCTGAAAAATTCCATGGACGGAGGAGCCTGGTAGACTACAGTCCATGGGGTCGCAAAGAGTCAGACACGACTGAGCGACTTCACTTCTCAGTTATGTAGGGTAAGTGATCACTCTTTCAAATTGAGAAAATGATTGTGCCTGAATAATCCTGAGAGCTTGATGTGGGTGAAAGCATCATTTTTCTTCTAAATAACTTGAATCCTTACCCAGAGATTTGGAAGCCAGTAAAAAACCTGTAAGAACCCTTAAGTTAGCACAGCTGCCCCTTCTTGCCTACTGCCTCAAAGTTCCACCTCCTCCCATTCTTCCTACTGTCTCTGGATGATGGATTTTTTTTTTTTCTCAAACTTCATATTACTTCTCAGGTCTCTCTTTAAATGGTTTGACCAAAAAAAGGAAAAAACTTGAAGAAAATTGAAAAGCTGCTTTGTACATCTTTGTGTTTTATCTGTCCTACAGTGTCTATTAGGATGATAATAGGGAGAGTGCTTGGTGAGATTATATCTAATATTGATTTAGATATTATCCTTCATTGGGAGGCTCTGTTGAGTGTACACAGAAAAGAATATCACTTTATTAACAATAAACACAAAAAACTTCTGGGGGAAAAATTTCTGTAGACGCAAATGATAAATAACTGCATTTCTTCTTATTTATTGATTTACTTGGTCATGCCAGGTCTTAGTTCCGTCTTCATTGCAGCATGGCAACTCTTATTTGCAGTATGCAGGATCTAGTTCCCAAACCAGGGATCAAACCCAGACCTCTCACACTGGGAGCGTGATGTCTTAGTCACTGGACCCCCAGGGAAGTCCCAATACTGCATTTCTTCAGTTCAATTCAGTTGCTCAGTCATGTCCGACTCTTTGCAACAGTTCTTAGTTGAATAATAATTATATCCCTGCTTTCCACCTCTTTTCCACCGTAATCTTTTCTCTGCCATATCCTGTAATACCGAATTTGAACCAACGTGTGTTTATCTGCTCACTCATTAGTAAAACAAAGAAAAGTATGCTAAATAGTAGGAATGCTGTGGCAGGGGAAGGAAGGACATATTATACTACTAATCATGATTAGTCTTGATAGCTCTATAGGAGTTTCAGGTATGTGTGTGTTTGAATTTCTTTGACGATGTTGAAGCATTTCAAAACAAAATGTGCTTACACATTTTGGATTGGATGTTGGGAACAGAATACACTCTATTAAAATTTCCTGGGTTGAATTCAATTTGGAAGAGAAGTTGAATTATTTTCTGGCTTATAGACATTAAGAACTCAAAGGATATGCTTTAGGGAAGAAAAAGTGCTGACACGGGTACCGATGTGTGTTTACTAAAACGTGGAGAAACTTGCTTGTTTGAGTGAAATCAGAGGATGGTTTTAGCATGGCCCATAATGCCAGAGAACAAGGAAGAAATATACCTGTAGAGAGAAGAAACCATTATGTGAAATGAGAGATCCTGAAATTTTAAAGGAATGTTTTAGCCAGGAAATTGAAAAAACATTTCAGAGTTCTATGAAAAAACAAATCATAGGTTATAATTATGCAGACTGCTCTAAAGTCAGACAGAGAAGGTAAACGATTATGTTTCCAGTAACTGTGAGATTAAAGATAAAGGAAAAGATTACAGGGATTAACGGTCCTCTTTTGTCAAAATGTTAGAAAGCCTGAAGTAGTCTTGCTGCTAAATCATTTCAGTCGTGTCCGATTCTGTGTGACCCCATAGACGGCAGCCCACGAGGCTCCCCCGTCCCTGGGATTCTCCAGGCAAGAACACTGGAGTGGGTTGCCATTTCCTTCTCCAATGCATGAAAGTGAAAAGTGAAAGTGAAGTTGCTCAGTTGTATCCAACTCCTAGCGACCCCATGGACTGCAGCCTACCAGGCTTCTCCGTCCATGGGATTTTCCAGGCAAGAATACTGGAGTGGGGTGCCATCGCCTTCTCCACAGAAATAAAACAAGAAACCATAATGCAGCAATGTCAGTGGGGAAAAAAAAATCCCACTGTAATTGGATCTTTGGCTTTGGCAGGATCCTAATGCAGTTTAACAACTCTCCTACACCTGGATGAACCACAGAATCATTTGGTGAACTTTTAAGAGAGAGATTCCAACATCCCTCACCTCATATGGTGAATCTTTCAGAGACGGAAACAAGGTGTTACTAGCGAGTCCCTAGCAATTACCCCATTCTCATTATCTTTCTCTTGAGTTTCTATAAAACATCTCTTTGGTTATTTATCCAACAACTTGAAAGGCAATATTCTGCTCTCTTCAATACGTGCATCTCCCTCTACCCCCCTTTTAAAGCCAGGTTGTTTGCCTGGACCTGCTCTCCTGCACCCCTGCATTTTCCAGGTTTGCTGCAAGAACACCACAGAAGTTCTCCAATCACATCTGTGAGTTCCTTCCATGAACTTGGATGAGATTCATTTAGGCCGATAAATATGAACACATATGAAGCAACGTGATGCTCTTTCTTTGGTTTTATCTCCTCTCTCAGGCTTCAGTTCCTTCTGATCTGCTGTTTTGTGGCTCAGTTGGAAGATCCTTCTCACTGATAGGGAAGGTAGGAGCAAACAGAATGCTAACAGTTTCTTGTTCGCTCTTCCTATCATCTGCTAATACTATAATATCAGCCCCAAGGGGGACGTGAATCATTCCTTGCATTCACTCTAGACCATACGTTAACAATTCCTTTTATTATCCTCTGCATTTTTCTCAGGCTTGAGCTCATTCTCAGATTTAACCCCTCCTGACATGATTCTTACCTGATCCTCTTTGGTTTTTGACTGTGCTTTTTTTCCCCTTCTTTTTCGTTGCATTCCTGTTCCATCAGCCACATGCTATTCTTTACATGCCCAGTTCCTCTGCTGCATTTTCATTCATCTGTGTAATTTTCAGTTCTGTTGTCAACATTTTATTGTTGAATACCTCTCTTCTCCATTAAGTCATCTTTTTTCCTTAGACTCTGGTCATGGGACTGTATCATTCTTTCTTCTGATCATTCAGAAATGTGTGTCCCCAAAGTCTTGAGAAGTGTGATTTGTGACATAGTTTTCTTTAAAACTGCAACATTTTCTGGGTCCTCCTTAGGCCTGTGGAATCAGAAATTCTGGGGGCAGCTCCTGGGAATGTGGTGATTGGAAAGTTTAAATGTTTGGGAATGATTCTTCCTCACATTGCTTTCCCTGACTCTTAATGAAAACCAAGGAGCACTTGCTTTCAGGTTTTCCATCACTATAACTTTGCTTTATTGGTCCAGAGTAATAGCTTCTGTCATTAACCCCTCCCATATCTGAAAAATTAAATTGTCAACAAATTAATATTTCATCTGTTGTTCTGCTTTTAAGAGAGTACAACTTTTGAAGATAACTTGTGTTTCTCAAAACACCACTATATCGTCCCTCCATGATAAGATATAACATATAGAAGTGAAATATGCTTGTCCTCTGGCTGGCTAGGTTGTCTGTAATGTATTTCCATTAGAATCATAACATATGAGTTTGGTTTTGGTTTCTTTTTGGACAGAGTGCAAAGAGTTGAGTAAACAATAATCCTTGTTTATAGCTCTATCATCATTTGTCTACAGACAACTCATTCCTTGTTGAGTTTCTCTAGCCTCCTTTTATCCCTAATCGGTGCCCATTTTCCTTTTTCTACTACATATGCTCACTATAAAGTATATGGTATGTATTCATAAATAATTAAAGTTTTTGTGTAGCTATTTTAAATTCACATAAATGGTATTTTGTTCTAAATATCATGCTTTCTTTTTTCCACACAGCATTGTTTTTAATGTCTATTCCACATAATTCTATATCAATCTTTTCCTTTAATTATGTTTTAGACTATGTACATACTATATTTTACTTCTATATTCCCTGGTGCTTCCAACCCCCTTTGTCACACAAAAATGTTAAGAAACATCCTTATACATATCCCCTAATTGATCTGAGGAAATTTCTTTGGCTCAGAAGCATGAGAGTCACTGAATAAATGCACCCTTTCTTTACTAAATGTTGCCAGGTTGCATTCCCAAATCACAGTATTGATACATGTTATGTTTTTATCTCCCAAGGTCTTCACCTATATTTGATATTATATACCTTTCTAATTTTTGTCATTCTAATGCAGCACTCTTGCCTGGAAAATCCCATGGACAAAGGAGCCTGGTAAGCTGCAGTCCATGGGGTCGCTAAGAGTCGGGCACGACTGAAGCGACTTACTTTACTTTCACTTTTCACTTTCATGCATTGGAGAAGGAAACGGCAACCCACTCCAGTGTTCTTGCCTGGAGAATCCCAGGGACAAGGGAGCCTGGTGGGCTGCCGTCTGTGGGGTCGCATAGAGTCGGACACGACTGAAGCGACTTAGCAGCAGCAGCAGCAATGCATATTAAGTTATATTTCATTGTATTTAAATATGGCTTTCATTGCTTGTGAATATGGGCATTGTTTTATATTCTTCTTAACTCATAGGGCTTCTCATTTGGTGATTGCTTTGTTAATATCTTTCGTCCAATTTTTTGTTGGATGGCTCATTTATTCTTTTGGGTTTTCATTTTTCTTATCATTCATAATTTTTTATTGAATTTATCAGTGGCATGCTTCATAAAACAGAAATCCTTAAGTTTATAGTGGTTCAGTTCAGTTTAGTCGCTCAGTTGTGTCCGACTCTTTGTAACCCCATGGACTGTAGCACACCAGGCTTCCCTATCCATCACCAACTCCCAGAGCTTACTCAAACTCATGTCCATCAGGTCGGTGATGCCATCCAGCCGTCTCATCCTCTGTTGTCCCCTTCTCTTCCCACCTTTGATCTTTCCCAGCATCAGGGTCTTTTCCAATGAGTCAGTTCTTCACATCAGCTGGCCAAGATATTGAGTTTCAGCTTCAGCATCAGTCCTTCCAGGTAATATTCAGGACTGATTTCCTTTAGGATGGACTGGAAGGATCTCCTTGCAGTCCAAGGGACTCTCAAGAGTCTTCTCTAACACCACAGTACAAAAGCATCAATTCTTCATCGCTCAGCTTTCTTTATAGTCCAACTCTCACATCTATACATGACTACTGGAAAAACCATGGCTTTGACTAGACAGACCTTTGTTGGTAAAGTAATGTCTCTACTTTTCAATATGCTGTCTAGGTTGGTCATAGCTTTTCTTCCAAGGAGCAAGTGCCTTTTAATTTCATGGCCGCAGTCACCATCTGCAGTGATTTTGGAGCCCCAAAAAATAAAGTATGTCACTGTTTCCAGTATTTCCCCATCGATTTGCCATGAAGTGATGGGACCAGATGCCATGATCTTAGTTTTCTGAATGTTGAGTAGGTGGTGGATGGAAGACCTAATATAGTCAGAGACATATACATACTATAAAATATAATATTCCGTGGTGAAGATATATTTACCTGCCAAGCAGGGCATAAAACTGCAGAGCTATCCAGACCACCCCCTCCTCTGGACAGTGATGAGGACGTGCTGCAGATTCTTCCTTGCCTGCTCCTCTCTCCGCCCCTGCTCTTGCATACAGTTCCGCAGTCACGTTATTTCTCACACATTCAACCTCAGGTTTATCAACACCATTGATTAAGCCTCATCCAACCTCCTACATTCCAGCTACACACACATCTTGGTTAGATTTAGCCCATTACTCATCATAAGGTAGTGTCTTCAAATAGCTAATCTCATCCATGTGGGCGGATTGTACCAGGAACACACACGAGGCTTCTCTCAAGTTCAGGAGATAACCTGTTGTCTGTCCATTTCGATTCTTTCCATGTCATACATTGTGGCCACAGGGTGTTTTACCTGGTTACTTTTCACTCTCTCCTTTAAGGTCCGCTCTGCCAACAAACTTCCCAAATACATTCTTTTTCACGCCTTTTAGTTGCTTCCACCCTAATTCATCTTCCCTAACCCTACTAGGGGATTTCCCTAGTGGCAAAGATGGTAAAGTGTCTGCCTGCAATGTGGGAGACCTGGGTTTGATCCCTGGGTTGGGAAGATCCCCTGGAGAAGGAAATGGCAACTCACTCCAGTACTCTTGCCTGGAAAATTCCATAGACAGAGGATCCTGGTAGGATACAGTCCATGAGATCGCAAAGAGTCAGACACGACTGAGTGACTTCACTCACTTGAACCCCTGTCTTACCAATGCTCCCTCCCCAGGCCTTGAGCCAGTCTTTCTCTATTTTTAATTAGTACCCATCTGCTGGCACTTTAGTGTCTTGGAGGGACAAAGAGTTGTGATCTTTAGAGTAATATATTTCTTTTTTAGATTCAAGCAGCTAGACCTTTCTTTGAATCCATTTAAACCCATTTGTTACTGGCAGCCATTGGCTAACCTATGACCCTGGGCATTTGTACAGTATCAAAATTTATTTCCAAAGATTCTTCTCAGAGGAAGCTAGTGACAATAAGAAGCAGTCCCTACTGATTCAGATATTTTATATCAATTGTTTTTCTGACTTGACACACAAAATTGAGTCATAGCATTAAATATAGGTATTATTATACAATTAATGTCAGAACAAATTAATAGCCTGCTTTATTTTGATTTTCACATTGCCATTGTACTTATAGCTATTTATTTCTGTTGTTCAATCATAACTTACTTTGACTTCATGTTCAATAGGTTCTGTAACAAATTTATGGTTAAATAACATTATATGTCTCATCTCAATCAGTCATAACTGTGACTGTAATAAGTCATGCTGTAACTCAGGTAAGCAAACAGTAATGAAGTAGGCAGAGCACAGAATGTGTGCTCAGAGGGCATCTTGACAAACCGGGTCATAAATGAAAAAACCCTAGCCTCCTTTTTGTTAATTTTCCATACCATCTGAATTTGGAGATTAATAGTCTCTTAGGTAGTCTGTTTAGACACAACCAGGGTCTGTAAGTTTAATCATGTCAGTAGCTTACACTTACATACTTTTAACTTGTCAAAGTGGTCACCTTCATTAGCTCACACTAGCTAGTTTATGCAACATAAATTCAAAAATGAATTATTGTTGTATTTGACATTGGATGGAGGACAGAGGGGAATAAGTGGCCTGCCTAAGGTAGCAGAGCAGGAGAATGAGAAGCCAGTCCTGCCTTCTGCCCCTCCACTGTGCCTCTATACTAGACTCCTGGTGATGGAGCTCTTCTCTCAAGAAATGCTGTGCTTCCCAAGCACTGCAGGACCACATACATGACAGTACTAGAAAGGTCTAAAACAACCTTCCTTGTAGATACATGCGGGGGAAGCAGGTCGGCTTCCACCAGCTACTGACACTGGGAGGTCTCTAACCCTTGCCAGCGCTGTGGTACTTTAGATTCCCTGAGGGCAATCTCCCCTGCTCCGGGTCCTGAAAACTGCTGTCTCAGCACTGTGTTCACTGCCCGCTGAATACAAGGAGCTGTCGGCAACAGCTGACAAGTAACTTTCCTTTAGGCTGTAAGATCACCTCAAGCTCAGCTGAGAACTCAGGGACCAGGAATCAGGAAAGATTTAACACAAGTCAGGGCCATCGCGGAACTTCCGGAACACAGACCTGCCCCAGAAGGGCCACCACAGTGGGATGCCTTGATGGGAAGCCAGGCAGTAGGACTGTGAGCATTGGTGAGAAAGGGGGCCTCACCAGCAAATTTCATGGCTTTTTCCAGACTGGTATCGTTAACTACCAGGATCTACCAAAGTAAAAATGGTAGGAAAGGGTCAATTAGGTCAATTAAAGGAAGGAAGACATGGAAAGCATTTAGTGTGATGCTGTATACACAGTCAATTCTTAGTATCTCTTGGCCAAAGAAAGCAAAGCAGAGGGTATAAGTGCACAAAAATTAGATTTCAGCTTCGGAAAAACAAGCAAAGACAGAGAAGCAAAATCTGCCTCTTTTCTGGAGCCTCTCTCCCTCCTGTCTCCCAGCCCATCTTGTGCACACAGCATAGACACCCTTCCTGGGAGTCAAATGCATCTGTCAGTCCTAAAATGGAGTAGAAATATGGAATTCTTAAAAATCTTCAAGTACATCAACCATTGCCAAAAAAAAAAAAAAACACAAGGAAGAGTATTTTGCATTTGTTCATGGACTTTCAGGAGTTAAGGCACTCGTAGGCATTCAGAGCTAAATAAACTGTAACTTCAGACCAAACCTCATGATTGTAAAGCCCCACAGGTTAGCGATTTCCTGCATGAACTTCCTCGAGAACCATTCATTTCCAGGATCTCCCCGTCTCACTTCTCTTTTTTGTTAGCCATGACGTAAATAAGAGACCTGGCATTCCCCAGAGTACTGTTTTCTTTGTCCCCTATTATTCAAGCCTCGAAATTATTACATCTGAGTCCTCCTTGTTACAGGTGACAAACAGCATTTGTTTTGCATTTTGATGCAGTCAAATTCTCAAGTTCCAACCTGTCAAACAGGCTTGGACCAAGCTGGTAATCTCCCAGACTTTAATCCTCTCCATCTTTTATTTGTGTGGAGGCAGCTCAAGGCATTAGCCCTCTCCAAAGCAAAGCCTCATTTTGTTTGCAACTCTTGAATATCGTATTACAAGGCAGAGTGTGACTTTTATTGTCAAGTGGAGTACGCTTAAATGAAGCATATGGATGCCTCAAGAGGGGCCACGAATTCCCTCAACACTTAACATGGGCTCTGGGAATGAAGACACTTATCGGCTAGGTAAGAATGTCAAGTGGCTGTGGCTACACTGACGGAGGTCTACCTTTAGTTTAATTATAATACCTACTCACATGTACTCATTTCCCAACAAGCATGGAATGCTGTTCACTCTATTGGTAGTTTTTAAATCTTTTTCACCCCAAGACCTCTCATAGAAAGTCTGCTGTAGCCTAGCAGGTCAAGACGTTCTTCTTCGCCACATAGCGTCAAACTATTTTGTAGATAACATGCTCACTTTCCCTTCTTGCTGCGCTCCAGGTATCACATCAGGGCTATGTCTGCTCAAAACCTTTTTCTTTCTAATCTAGAGAAAAGGGAAAAACAAAACGAATATCATTTGGAAAAAAAAAAGAAAGAAAAGAAAAGCTTAATGATAGTTTGCTTTCATTACATGCATCTTCTTTGGGGACTTAATTTTTGTGCCCAGGCATCTTAGAGACAACGAGAAGCATTTATCTTTCCAGAAGGAAAGCCATTCCAAGCGTAGTGTGTTGTTACTCATGTCATTTGTTATTTTCCTCTTATTATTCACACTGATGTATTTAAGATAGTCTTTGGGTGAATAAATTAATAAACTCTGTTGACGAAAAGCGACATTTGGCTCTATTACCGCACACAGTAATCACAGGGTGCTAATTCAGTAGTATTTGAAAACAGGATTTGGAAAGAGGTAGAGGAAAAGTGGACATAACTGAGCAACTAAGCACAGCACAGCACAGAGGGAAAGTGAGTGCACGGACTGGCCAGGACTCAGTGGAAAGGCAGCAACACAATCAGTCCAACAAGTAGAGCAGGAGATTATGCCTCTGTCCCTGTCTGTCTGTCTGTCTGTCTCTCTATCTTTATTCACCTGGAACTCTGCAGAATTCACTTAAATTCCTGCTTTCCTTTCCTCATGATATTCAACTCTGGAAGCACTGAAATTAGTTTTAAATTCCACAAGCACCCATATAGTGATGGAAAGGAGAAGGAACTCATATTTTGGGGTCGGAGGAATTAGAATTTTAAATTTTTCCTGAATAATCCCCATAGGCTAATAATCAAGTGTTGACTCAACTCTTGAATTTGCTGTGCAGTGCTTAAATAGGCAGCGGTGAAGAATTCCCTACTTATATATGATGACAACCTAATGTTTTGTTCTATCAGTGGTTATTACCGCAGCTTATATTTATGAAGTGTCTTTTTCTGAAGAGTTTAAAGGATCCTGTGATCCCCTGCCTTTTACACGTGGGGACCCAGAGGGATGGAAATGTCACAGCATGACTGAGAGGCGGAGCTAATGCCAGAACACAGCGCTGTTAGCTTCCAGGTTATTTCTTTATCTTATCGTGCAGCCTGTCAGCATACAGATGACACTCAAATCTGTTTCCTTTCAGTGCTAAATTCACAGTTTTTCTTTTATAAACTGTGATCCTAAGTGGACAGAGACAACCTGGAGATCTAACACTGAGTCACTAACCATATGGATTCCACATCTTTTTGAAATTTTGTCTGTTCACCTCAAGACATTTGAGGTGGCCCTGGGGCCCTGTGGTTTCCTTGCTAATGACTGGTTGATGGTGTACTGTAATCAACCAGCAATAACTGGATCTAGCTTTTAGTTGCTGTCTCGATCCCTGAGGGTCTGGAAGCTGAACCACCACATTCAGTCTGCGAAGCTGTAACGACAGAACCTATGGTTCCACATAGCCATCCTCCTCTTTATTGTGAACATCCGCCAATATCTTTGTCTACCAGGAAGTCAGAGCTCTCCTAAAACTGCTCGGTGAAAGCAGTGGCTTTTAGAAAAATGATCTCTCTGCCTGTAAAACCTTCACTGATATCTACTTTTAGTGCCTTGTATCTTCATGAATGATTTGAGCTGTGTAAAACTCATAAAATTTGGAGACATTTGAAAAGAGTGCCGTGAGGATGATTCAGTGATTTGTAAATCAGTTAGGACCTACAGTCTTCAAAGACGAAGACATCAGGGTTACATAGTGGAGAGAAGAGAAAGCTAAGAAAAAATATAATAATCCTCTGCTAGTGGTGTTTATGTGATGAGTTTCTCTGTAAACAGTTGTAATCAGATGATTTCCATTCCTCTCCAAACAAGGAGAGAGGAGTGGAAGGAAGCAGATTTAAACTAAAGCATAGGGTATTTAAGCTAGATAAAAGAGAGAATTTTCTGACAATACGACTCTTAAAGCCTGGAATGGTTATCAAAAGAGGTTATGGAATCTTCTTATCTAGAGACCTTTAAAAACAATGTAGATTCCATCTGTCTGAGATGGCTTAGAGCAGGCAGCCCTAAAAGCCTCTCAAAGGATTAGATTAGCTTTTAAGGTGTTTTCTAGCCCTACGATAAACAAGGGGACTTGGAATATTAGTAACTGGCCAATCAGTAAACATTCCAGTGGCAAAAACCATCTTGACCCTCCAAATAACCAACTTCACAATTACCATTTAAGTGGGTTTGTCCTGAGACCTGCCTGAAAGTTTCACAAGAAGTTCAGCATTTCTCCCAGTTCCTTGCTATTTTCCTGGAGTATTTTCTTTATGTACAGAGTGTTTGAGTTTACATAGTTGTCGGTTCATCCTTTACTTCTTTATTCCTTTTGTTACTTTAATATTAAAACTTTCACAACTGAATTATTACAGCTTGGTAAAGTGATTTATAAATAAGGACTGTCATTGAGGTATTTATTTATATTAGTAAAATACTGAAAATAACATAATTATCCAACATGAGGGGATTCATTACAATAATTTGGTATGTCCAAATGATGGACTATTGTGGAGCTGGTAAAATTTTTTAATTTCAGGAATATTTGCTTACCTGAGAAATGCTTTATATGAAAAAAATAAGTATAAAAAAAAACTGTATCCGTAGCATGATTTCAAATGTCTTTATACAAGAAAATAGAATTCTGGAAATGAAATATGCTAGTATTGGTGGGATATTACTTATAAAATAATTAGGGCTTCTATGCTTTCACTTGAAACTTTTTTTTTTAGTCTTTTAAAGTTTCTGTAGCCTATATGGATATCTCTTATTATCAGGTTAAAAATTTAGAACATAAAATAAATCCAAATCTGAAAAATAGACAATCACACACTTCAGTTACAAAGCTGACAAAATCACTATGGTCTTACCTTTAATTACCTCTCAGATTTCTAAAGTACTTACGGAACATTTGACTCTCAGGCTTGTCATCGCCTTTGGAGAGGCGCTGTGTCTGCTTGTAATGCAAATTGCGTGTCATTCTCAATGCAGGAAGCTTGGGTGAATGGAAACAACTACAACAAAACACCCCATAATGTGGAAGAGCTCTCGTAATTCTCCTTTATCACTTGTCTTCCCCTGGACTCAGGGAATGAATCAGAAGTTAGTGTGCTCCATTGCCCATACTTCAGTTCTTTCTCCTGGCAAAACACTCTAAAACATAAGTTCTTGTGTTGTTAAGTTTGATGGGACCCTGTTGCATATTTCAAGGGTAGTCACAGCTTTACCTACTCAAGCACTTGCCCTCTCTTCTGTGGCTGCAAGAGAAATTAGATGGTTTAGAAAGTGTGTAGCTGTCAACTGACAGTGTGAAATATGTTAGCATTAACATGCACTGCCTATGAAGAAATTTAGCATGGACAAATTGTGACTTTGGATTTTATTCAATATCCAGTTCTGACTATATTACATAGGCTGGGTATCTAGCCACCGCTACCAACCACCATTATTCTACTAACTCAATATACTTATCTCACCTGCCCACATCTAGGGTCCCAACTGATCTACCAACACCCAACATATTTCCTCTCTATTCCATCTTCCAGATGACAGTAATAACGATCTTTCTCAATTCCAGCGGTCATGTCACCATCTACTGTAGCTCACCTTCACATACAGGGTGAAATGTAAATTCTTTAGACAGACTGTGAGCTTCTTCATTATCTGATCCCTGTCTTCTTATCTCATCACATCTTCAATTTATTCTGCAGGTGCAAATTCTGTTTCTTCAGTCTGAAACTGTCTCTTGAAAACAGAGTTGAAATAAAAATCATTCTCCTTTTTTAAGACCCGTGTCAAGCCCTCCATTCCACCCTATAAAGGCTTCTTCGGCTTACTCAGTGACACCTAAGTGCTCCTACCTTCCTCTATTCCAGATCACAGTGTATTGATAATTTTTTGTATAACTCTCTCCTTGTGGAAAGAAAGTGAAGTCGCTCAGTCGTGTCTGCTGACTCTTTGCGACCCCATGGACTATAGCCTACCAGGCTCCTCTGTCCATGGGATTTTCCAGGCAAGAATACTGGAGTGGGTTGCCATTTCCTTCACCAGGAGATCTTCCCAATGCAGGGATTGAACCCAGGTCTTCCGCACTGTAGGCAGCCGCTTTACCATCTGAGCCACCAGGAAGTCCATGACTTCCCTTGTGGGGCACTGTGCTATTTAGGGGCTTAACTTTTATATCCTTAGCACCTTGGACAGTGGCTGGAATGTATTCGCTGAGAAGCAAAATTTTTTGTGGCACTAATTCCTCACCTAATGGGGGCAGGAGGAGAAGGGGACGACAGAGGATGAGATAGCTGGATGGCATCACCAGCTCGATGGACATGAGTTTGGGTAAACTCCGGAAGTTGGTGATGGACAGGGAGGCCTGGCGTGCTGCGATTCATGGGGTCACAAAGAGGCGGACATGACTGAGCGACTGAACTGAACTGAATTCCTTACCTAATGAAAAGGCATAGAATAAAATATAGGCATACTGTGTTTTATTGTGCTTTCCTTTATTGCAATTCAAGATGCTGTAGTTTTTTGTTTTGTTTTGTGTTTTACAAATTGAAGGTTTTTGGCAACCCTGAGTTTCCCGATAATGGTTAGCATTTTTTAGCAATAAAGTATTTTTTAGATTAGGGTATGTACATTGTTTCTTAGACATAGTGCTGTTGCATACTTTAAAAACTGGAGTACAGTACAAACAACTTTTATATATATTGGGAAAACAAAAAAATTAATATGGCTTTATTGTGATATTTATGTTATCATGTTGGTCTGGAACAGACCTACAATATCTCCGAGATACGCCTATAGAAATTAGATGCTTTTAAAATAAACAGGCAATAAATGAGCTCTAGTCATTAGCAGCAAGTTATACCATAGACTTAACTTCTCTTGGCTTATGGGAACTCTTAGAGACTTTGTCCCTTGAGTCCTTCCTGCTGGACTGCTCCCAGGAACATCTTTTCTTCAATACCCTGAGGATGTGCCTTCAGAGTGGCATGGAGAACCTTGCAAACAAGGAAGAGGTCTGTAGGGAGAAAAAGACGGAAGACACTTAGTCATTTTTATCTTGCTCTCTAGTTGTCTTAATGATGTGGTGAAATTAAAATGATACGTTATTTTCTAGAGGAGTAGCTCCCAGACTTTCCACAGGCTAATCAATGTTATAAAAATAGAGGTCACCTTAAGGCAAACAAGTTTTTATTTTGTCAAGTAAAAGCATAAACAAAGCTCCCCATTTGCTATAATCAGTGTTTCATAAAGAAAAGCACATTTAAGTATTAACAAAATAGGATAGATGCAATCATAGAATGTGGGAGAATTCTTCAAATTAAACAAATTGTGTTAGACTTTCCTGAAGTGGAGTTGTACTTATTTTTCTCATTGTGTTGCTACTTGGTAAAAACGTATCCTGGACCAGCGTGGAATAATAAGCAATAAGCACTGTTTTTAAGGAAGGGAGGGATGACTGCAAACAGGAGGAAAAAGAGTAGGAGGAGAGCAAGGAGTTACTCCCTGCTGCTCATAACCGACCCTGTGGAATCACCAACTGCCTAGAGGGAGTCTCAGTTCATCCTGTCTTCTCTTGATGCTTCTGCTGCTAAGGATTGCTCTTGGGTTGAGTAGGGGGAACCTATATCTTGAAAACTGAATTCAAGCTGTTACTTAAGAATTTCTGAATATAGTGACAGACAGCAGTAGTACTTTTAACTTTGAGGAAAAGAGCACTTTAAGTGCATTCTGTCATCTTGGTTACTTACTGAAATCTATCAATGGTGAAGTGGGTAATAAGGTATTGTTTGCATTGGCATGGCAACCATCTACCTAAAAATAATTATATCCATGTATGGGTTGTCACGTGTCGCTTCAAGCTTGTGGGTGGTCTGCAGTCCTTATTTCTTACATCATTTCAACCACAGGTACCCCTGGATGAACAGCTGTGAGCACCTTGGTATTGCCAAAGTCCCCCCACCTAACTTTTATCGCACTGCCTAGCTTTCCTGTTGGCACCTTATCCTACCAATATCAAGTGCTTGACATCCTTAATCATAGATCTATGTTCTAGTGATTTTTATTCTTATAATTGAAAATCATCTCAGAAAAATGAAACTCTCCTCCAGCACTCTATTCAGTTCAGTTCAGTTCAGTCGCTCAGTCGTGTCCGACTCTTTGGGACCCCATGAATCACAGCACGCCTGACCTCCCTGTCCATCACCAACTCCTGGAGTTCACTCAGATTCACGTCCATCGAGTCAGTGATGCCATCCAGCCATCTCATCCTCTGTTGTCCCCTTCTCCTCCTGCCCCCAATCCCTCCCAGCATCAGAGCCTTTTCCAATGAGTCACTTCTTTGCATGAGGTGGCCAAAGTACTGGAGTTTCAGCTTCAGCATCATTCCCTCCAAAGAAATACCAGGGCTGATCTCCTTCAGAATGGACTGGTTGGATCTCCTTGCAGTCCAAGGGACTCGCAAGAGTCTTCTCCAACACCATAGTTGAAAAGCATCAATTCTTCGGTGCTCAGATTAACAAGACTATTAGCAAACATCAATGTGTCCAGAAAGAAATGAATATTCAGTTTTAATATCTTACAGGGAGCAAAGCCACAAATAATTCAGCCTTCACCTTGGCATTGTAAATTTAACATGCTAACATAATAAAGTATAAATAACCACACACAGTGAAACTTGCTATGTATAGGGCCAACTCTTTCTGGTGGCTGAATTTACTAAATATGGTAGATGGACAGATTCTTGTGAGTTTTGAGCTATGGTCTGGAGAACTCAAAAGCAACTTGTAGTTGCAGTACAGTCCTTGTTTTTTATTGACTGGCTGCTGTTTCGACATGAAATTTGAAAATCAGAGTCAGGGCTTGATTTAGGTATATATTCACATACTCTAGGATTAGCCTCTGGAGGAAGTAACCATATTGAAAGTTTTTTTGCAGTTTTTTCATTTTAGATCTTAGCTTCTAAAAATCTTAAACTTCACAGTAACCCAGTCATTTAATTTTGGGGAGAATAGTTCTATTAAGATATGAGTCACAGGCCATTCAATTCACCCATTAAAGTGTACAGCTCAGTGGTTTTTAATATATTCACAGAATTGTGCAATCATCACCATAATCAATTTTAGAATATTATATCACCCTCAAAAGAAACCCTGTACCTGTTAGTAGTCATTCCCCATCCTGCTATCCTCCAGCTCCCTCCCCAGCATTGGGCAACCACTAACCTATTTCCTGTCTTTGTCTATCTGCCTGTTCTGGATATTTCATGTAAAGGGAATCATCCACTGCATGGTCTTTTGTGACTGGCTTCTTTCACCTAACACACCATTTTCAAGGTTCATCACAGTTGTAACAGGTATCAGTACTTCGTTCCTTTTTATTGCTGAGTAATATTTCATTGTATGGATAAATACCACATTTTATTGACCCATTCCTCAGTTGATTGGCACTTGGATTGTTTCCACTTTGGGCTATTACAAATAATGCTGCTATGGATATTCATGTGCATATTTTTGTATGAATATATTTTCCTTTCTCTGGATATATACTGAGGAGTGGAATCACTAGGTCATGTGGTAACTCTGTGTTTAACATTTTGAAGAACTACAAAACTGCTCTTCAAAATAACTGCACCTATTTACATTTGTACTCAGAGTCCATTAAAGTTCTAATTTCTTCCCATCGTCACCATTTGTTATTTTCTGTCTTTTTGCCATAGCCATTTTAGTAGGTTTGAAGTGGTGTCATCACTGACTCGATGGACGTGAATCTGAGTGAACTCCGGGAGTTGGTGATGGACAGGGAGGTCTGGCGTGCTGCGATTCATGGGGTCGCAAAGAGTCAGACACGACTGAGCGACTGAACTGAACTGAACTGAATGACTTAATATTCCCGAATAATTTTTTCTTAGATTTACTGGAAAGTTGTATATGTTTTTGAAGGGAACGTCTGTTCACATCCCAGTCATTTAACTGTAAGACCTATTTTCAAATATGAATGAATCTAAAGGGTAAGGAATTGGAAAATGAGGACTATGAGAATAAAAGAGGAAAGACTTGAGTTCCTATAATGTTTTCTCCCTTTTTGTATAGTCTGATCTATTAAATGACTCTTAGAATTTGTTTCTTGCCCATACTGGATAAAATTTAATAGTCTTGTAAATAACATAATTTTCTTCATTTTAAAAAATTTTGTTTTTCTTTCTGAGTGAGATCCTTTGTTAGAAGGACCAAGTTCCTATGTGATAAACAGGCATAGGTGGTCAGTTCTAGATACTAAGATAGAATTCAAGATGCTACATGTTTATCTGATTCTCCAGGGGGAATCAGAAGATGAAAACAAAATCTTCGTCCCACACCATTTCAGAAGCAAGAAAAGATCTGATCAGAAAACCAGCTCACTTCATCACTCTGATCCTGATGTACTCAGCAGAACAGAAGGATGATTCCTTAAGTTGTGAAATATTTTATGGAGAAGAAATATCTCTTAGAACATATTTTTCACAGCAGTAGACTATGATGTGTTTTTTTGCTGTTTCTGCTATTGCCTTTCCCATGTCTCTTCCAGAAGCAAGAGAGAAACCATTAGAATTCAAACGGATTCAGTACAATCTTCCAAGCCATTTCAAATGGAAGGAAAATCAAGTATGAATTAAATAATCAAAAATGTTTAAGTTTTATTACAAAAAAAGTACAGAAATATCAAAAAGGAATAAAGCAGAACTCTTAACTCCTTGGCAATATTTCCGACCCTCAGTTACACTGGATGCTTTTATACTATAAGAAGAATTAATATCTAGGCCTTGAGAGCATTGGTGATTATTCTGATTGATAATTGTGATCCTGTTTAAACCCAATGGCTATCCACTGAGGTTGCCTTCTATCAGTGTGTTAGCTAAATGCCTTCCCCTTAGTTCCATCCCTTAGTTCTTATAGAATCATGTAATGAGATTATTATTTCTGCATGCTCAAAAGATGTAACGTTTAGTCATTTCAATTTTTTGTAGTATTAAATTTTATTTTCAAGTCTATTTTGGTATCTGTTTTCAAGGCTCTATTTTCTTCTTCTGTCTTCTATAAACTTTTCTCATAATGAATATTTACTCAGCATGTCCAGGTAAGAGGCAGAATAACCATTAATAGTGATCTTTATGAGAGTCTTTTATTATTTTAATAATGTTATACTTAGCCAAATATATCCAAAATATTATCATTTTGATATGTGTTACAGTTCCGTTATAGCCACACAATATGTTTATTGAAGCCCAAACTCCCAGAACCTCAGATTGTGACCATATTTGCATGCAGGCTCTTGAAAGAGGTCATTAGGTTGAAAATGAGGCCTCATTTACCCTGTTCAACTTGTGTGTTCACACAGAGAGGAACTTGGAAGACAGCTACACACAGGAGGGTATCATATGATGACAGGAAGACGATAGTCATCTACAGGCCAGTCAGAGGGCCCCAGAAGAACCCAGCCTTGCTGATGCCCTAATCTCAGACTTTAGCTTCCAGAACTGTGAGAAAATTAGTTTCTGTTGTTTAAGCCTTCTAGTCTATGGTACTTTGCTATGACAGCCCTAGGAAAAAAATATAATGTATAATTAATAGAAGAATTATCAATTAGGTGTTTTGTATTTTTTTTAAAAAAAAAACACATTCTTGAACTATACTGTTTATTTTTTGCTTACAGCACATCTCAATTTGGACTAGGCACATTTCCAGTGCTCAGTAACCATATGTGACTAGTGGCTACTTCAGGGGCCAGAAAATATGTTCTATGAGAGTCTTAATGTTGGGAAAAATGTGAAATGAGAAGGCCAGGAAGCTAAAGAGAGATTTAGTGGCAAAAGAGTAAGAAGACAGTTTCAGGGTTTTTTTTTTCTTTTGAAATTAATATAACCACATTACAGAAAACTGGGGGGAAATAAAATAGAAGACACCCCCTTCCCCATAATCCATTCCTATAACAATACCACCTTAATTATTTTTTAGCTTTTCATCCTATATATTGCCTTATTTTGCATGTAAATTTGTTTTCTGCTTTTATTTCATATGATATCATAGCCAAGTTTACACATTGCTATAGTTCTCATATCCATCATTTTTAAATGGCTGTGTAATACTCCATCAAGTGGTGGCAACAGTGTCCTTTACTATGACAGTGTTTAGTTTGTGCAAAGAAAGTAGATTAAAAGTATAAAAGTAAAAAGAATCAGACCATGAAAATTTTAGGGAAGAATTTCTTCTAACTCTTCAAAGGTTGGGTAGATCACCAGGCATGAGCACAAAGCACAAAGAAGACTGAGCAAAAATGATAAATAGGTTATTTTATAAGGGAGTAAAAAATTAAATTAATGTAATACATTTAATTATATGCAAAAATGTAATGGCCCTTTATGGTAATTAGACATGAATAGTTAATGTTGACATAAGCAATCCCATAATATAATTAGGAATACCTTTACATGGCCAAACAGAATTTTCAATTTTCCTCCTCTCTTAGTTTTCTTGTACTTATAATCAGTTTCGGTATTAAGTTTCACCCTAGTATTTGTCTTATCCAACTCTGCTGAATTGTATTTTCCTCAAAGTGAAACTTCATGTATGTATTTATTAGAAATTATTATTTAACACTCACAGTGGGCAAAGCACTGTGGGATATTGGGTTGGGTTTTTCCATAGGATGCTATGCAAAACCCAAATGAACTTTTTGGCCAACCCAGTACAATGTAAGAGACACAGATAATTGAGATATATTCCTGACTCCAAGTGACCTTAGAGATGAAAACCTCATTTATTCATTTACTTATTCATTCATTTATTTCTTGAGAGAGTAATACAAAATAAGGCTAAAGAAGTGAGTTGAAGAAAAGATGAGAAGAGCCTTCTGTGTCAAGGTCAAGTGTTTGAACTTGATTTCAGAGACAGTATGGAGCAAACGGAGAACTTTGATCAAGACTTCAATACTCATACACATTTATAAATATTCTTAGCATGAATTCTCTGAGGGCTGTGTGGTGAATGGACTAGAACAGAAGAGAGTTGTGGCAAGACATCTAGTTAGCAGGAGACTGATGGAAAACCTAAAAGGCATTGGCAAAGAGAGGGAGCCGGGAAGAAATTTCTATGTTTGTAATATAGGAAATTGGGGATGTGCTGTGAAAGTGAAAGTCGCTCAGTTGTATCCAACTCTTTGCAACCCCATGGACTATACAGTCCGTGGGATTCTCCAAGCTAGGATACTGGAGTGTAGGTAGCCTTTCCCTTCACCAGGGGATCTTCCCAACCCAGGGATCAAACCCAGGTCTCCCGCATTGCAGGCGGATTCCTTACCAGCTGAGCCACAAGGGAAGCCCCAAACGTGCTGTGGTAGACTACAAAGGAGGAGGGGAAAGGGCTCAGAGAGAAAGATCATAAATTCTTTTACTAGAGTTTGTGGAGCATCTGGACACACTGGTGGAGATGTCTTGTTTTCGGTCCTAGTTTGACAAGGGAGCTGGGGAGAAAAAAGACGTTATGAACAGTAAGGAGGGAAAGACAGAAACATAGGCATGACAAGAGAACTTTCTCTGTGAGCAATGAGAGACTTTGACAAAGCTTAGAGTGCTGATTTTACAGGGTGAGGTCTGAAAATGTAGCACAGGAGTCCTCTGTGATCTTTGCTGTGCCATGTGCTTAGTTGCTGAGTCGTGTCTGACTCTTTGCAACCCCATGGACTGTAGCCTGCCAGGCTCCTCTGTTCTTATGGGGATTCTCCAGGCAAGAATATTGGAGTGGGTTGCCATGCCCTCATCCAGGGGATCTTCCCATCCCAGAGATCAAACCCAGGTCTCCCACATTTCAGGTTGATTCTTTACTGACTGAGCCATCAGGGAAGCCCGTGATCTTTGCTGCTGCTTCTAAGTGGCTTCAGTCGTGTCTGACTCTGTGTGACCCCATAGACAGCAGCCCACCAGGCTCCCCCATCCCTGGGATTCTCCAGGCAAGAACACTGGAGTGGGTTGCCATTTCCTTCTCCAGTGCATGAAAGTGAAAAGTCAAAGTGAAGTCGCTCAGTCGTGTCCGACTCTTAGCAACTGCATGGACTGCAGCCCACCAGGCTCCTCTGTCCACGGGATTTTCCAGGCAAGAGTATTGGAATGGGTCGCCAGTGCCTTCTCCGGTGATCTTTGCTAGGGGAGTCTATATAAGGAAGTTATACATATACACAATGGAATGTTACTCAGCTATAAAAAAGGAATGCATTTGAGTCAGTTCTAATGAGGTGGATGAACCTAGAGCCTTTATACTTAAACAGAGTAGAGTAAGTCAGAAAGAGAAAGACAATACTGTATACAAACACATATATATGGAATTTAGAAAGGTGATTCTGACCATCCTACATGCAGGACAACAAAGGAGACACAGACATAAGGAACAGACTTTTGGACTCAGTGGGAGAAGGAGAGCCTGGGATGGTTTGAGAGAGTAGCATTGAAACATGCATGTGTAAAACAGATGACCAGTGCACGTTTGATGCATGAAGTAGGGCTCCAAAGCCAGTGCTCTGGGACAACAGAGCGGAATAGGGTGGGGAGGGAGGTGTGAGGGGATTTCAGGATGGGCAGAACATGTATTCCTATGGCCGATTCATGTTGATGTATGGCAGAAACCATCACAATATTGTAATTATCCTACAATTAAAATAATTTTAAAAATTAAAATTAAAAAAATAATCCCCTGAGGTAAAACCCAGAGGTTAGAGCAGATGCTTATTGAGTGTTTTCTATGTGCTGGAGGCTATTGCAAGCACTTAAGCATATATTATCTCATTTAACTTTTTCTGATCCTGTGATGTCTTTTCCTTTTTTTAAATTTATTTTTCATTGGAAGATAATTGCTTTATTGTGGTGGTTTCTGCCATACATCAGTATGAATCAGCTATAGGTATAAATATGTCCCCTCACTTTGGAGCCTCCCCGCCTCCTCCCACCCCATCCCACACCTCTAGGTTGTTACAGAGCACTGGTTTGATAGTTATCTCCACTTGACAAAGGAGAAAGCAGGTTGGAGGGCTGAGTAACATGGAAGGCCCCAGGATAACTAGAGACTGCTGGGGATCCAAGCAGGCAGAGTCCACCGCCCTTGCAAGTCCTCACCGCACTGAGTCGGAGAACACGTGGGAGCTGAGGAAGCAATGAAAGCAGAATTTGACGGGGTTGGGCCACAGAGACTGGGGGAGCTGTTAACACCCCAGGCAACGTGGGAGACACTCGAGTGGCATTGATGTCCACGACCTGGGGACAGCCAAGCAAAGCAAGAGGAGAGAGAACTGATGACAGGAGGGACTGGGAGGGGCAGAGGATGGAGCATCAGCTTGGGTGATCTGCTCGTTGCTGTAGATAAATCTGAGGGTGATAAAGGCACTTTAAGGGAAATCATGGCTGATGCATTCAAGTACCACAGGCCACTGAGAAGAAAGTGGTGTCCATGTCATTTGATAGCAGCATGAAATCTGGATTCACTGCCTCGGAGAAGGTAAATGAGAGCTGAGGAGGGAGAAGTACAATCGGTACTGAGCAGTTCCAAGACAGGGAAGTGAATCGGAGGTGGGTGTGGTCTGTAACTTTGTGGGCGTGGCCTGTAGCTTTATAGATGCGGTGGAGAGCCTAGGGAAATAGGTGGGAGTTCCTGGGAGTCCTGGAGGCAGGAGAGGTCTGCAGTGAAGATGGAGAGGAGGTCTGTTCTCTCTTTGGTTTTGTTCTTTAAAGTCTGGAAGTAGCTGTCTAAGTAGTAGAAGCAGGAAAATGCTGGAACATCCTCCAGGCCCAGAGATGAAAATAGTAGCTAGTATTAATCAAGCATTTAGGACATGTTGGACCTTTTCTGCACACTTTACAACAAGCCTGTGAAATAAGAACACTAGAAGGGTAACTGGGAGAATTCACAGCTCCCATTTGTGAGGGCCACAAGTGAAGCAAAGGTTCAGTTAAGAGAAAAAATGTTTTGGGAAAAGTTTCAGGGAATTAAGAAATTGCTATTTTACAGTAAGAAGAAAAAGTTTAATGGACAGTCCAGAGGTCAGTAGTTCCCATACTTGCTGGGGTTCTTTTTTTTTTTTTTTTTTTTTGCCACATGACTTGGCATGCAGGATCTTAGCTCCACCACCAAAGGTTGAACCTGTGCCCCCTGCAGTAACTGCACAGAGTCTCAACCACTGGACTACCAGGGAAGTCCTAAAATATAGATTCTCATTCTGGAAATTCTGATTCAAAGTGTGTGTGGGTCCTGGAGTCCATTTTTAATAAGCTCTTCATGGTTATAGAAATTTGGAACACTACCAAGGGCTGTGATTGCCAGGGTTAAGAGTGAGATAGGTAGAAGAGGATGTCTGAAGTAAGGATGGGACAGGAGAGAGAGAAGAGAAAGAACCAGTACCTGAGTGAGAAGGCGATGTAGGGGGCCCTCAGTTCACACCCTTTGTTCAGAGGAAAGGGGCTCCAAGTCTCCAATTTGGCAGAAGTCTGCAGAGTACTAAGAATGGGTCTCTATCTCCAACCAACTCCAGTAGCCAGGTGGGGACCCCTGACTCATGTCTTTCACAGATAACCTGGGAACTCACAGAACTCTGGGACCCTTTATTCCCTTTGACCTCAAAGCCAGGGTCACATTAGTGT
Source organism: Capricornis sumatraensis (assembly GCF_032405125.1). Classification (NCBI taxonomy): domain Eukaryota; kingdom Metazoa; phylum Chordata; class Mammalia; order Artiodactyla; family Bovidae; genus Capricornis; species Capricornis sumatraensis. The sequence continues at coordinate 138,179,782 of NC_091071.1, forward strand.
AATTCAATTTTAGAAATAAAATATGTCTTCATCTAGATCACTGTCTCACCGTCCCCACTCTCCCCACTCCCAAACAATTTACACCACTTGCAAACCTCTAAAATCCCTTGCTGAAGGATCAAGGGTTTAGCATTTGTTTATGGTTTTACCATATTTAAAATGTTAACACCAGGAAGAGAGGATGCATTGGAATTCCTTAACAGTACAGCGTAACCCATCAATCAACAAATGTAAAGGTCTTAGTGACCCAAGCAGACCATTTGAACAAAGAGATTGGAGCCTATCAGAGGCCCTGGAGAGAGCCGCCTCCCTTACGGAGGTTTTGAACCTAAGTTTCATTTTTCTTTGTTTTACCAAGAAGGCCCAAGGCTGACCTGTTTGTATTTCAGAATAGGAAAGCTAAATGGGAGTTCCATGCTGGGGTGTTTCTGTGTTTTCAGAGATCATCCAGATGTGGCTTCTGGGGAACAGCTTGCAAGCGCTCAGAGGGCTAGGAGGTAGTAGAAAAGAGACAAGATTTTTTTTTTTTTTTAATAAGAGGATAGGAGAATGATCTCAGCGTACTTCTAAGGCAGCTGCTGATAGGCTGTAGTTAGGAGTTATCAGCGGATCCCTTCAAAGTCTTGAAGCAGGAGGCCATGAAAAAAACATTGCAGGGAAAATACAGAGGAGAGTTTGAGAGGCCAAGTACTGATCCTCGTCGACTTTGATTGAAAAATTGTAGTGAATTTGAAGCATATGAGCAACGGTTGTTCTCAAAGGCTCCATAATTCAGCTAGTTCACTACAAATTCATTGAACCGCCTCTGGTTTTGCTTCAAATCCCTGCCACCACCAAAACTGTTAGAGGCAATCAAATACATGGTTATAATTTACAGCTGCCGTATTGACAGGCAGGCAGATTTCTCCTCCCAGAGCATCATGGTATTGGTCTCCAGTGGGCCTGAGCTTTTGAAAAATGCTATTGAGTGAAGTCTATGTGTGCGTGCAGATCTATACGGATGATTTTAGAATGTACCTAAGCTCTAGGAATATGGCAATGTCTGAAATGATTTTTGGAATTTTTTAAAGCAATCATAGAAACTGATTTTAGCCAGTATTCTGACAAAAAGATACCAGCTATTATATTACTATTTTAAAGTATAATTTCACAAATGACTACTGCATTATTCCATACCCTGTGCAGTTCCTGTGTCAAATTTTAGTAATTGGCAAAGAAAAAAAATGGCAGCTTCTTCAATGATTTGGGCTTCCCAAGTGGTGCTAGTGGTAAAGAACTTGCCTGCCAATGCAGGAGACATAAGAGACATGGGTTCCATCCCTGGATGGGGAAGATCCCCTGGAGGAGGGCGTGACAACTTACTCCAGTGTTCTTGCCTGGAGAATCTCTGTGGACAGAGAAGTCTGATGGGCAACAGTCCATAGGGTCACAAAGAGTTGGATATGACTAAAGTGCTTTAGCACACACTGATATGTTTTACGGAGAAGGCAATGGCACCCCACTCCAGTACTCTTGCCTGGAGAATCCCAGGGATGGAGGAGCCTAGTGGGCTGCCGTCTATGGGGTCGCACAGAGTCGGACGCGACTGAAGCGACTTAGCAGCAGCAGATATGTTTTAATTGAGAAGTATTGAAGTGAGGTCTCATATTTGAGTCCATTTGCTTTTTTAAAAAATATGTGTAAATGGTTATGGCATACTTGTGGCATAGTGGACATAAAAAATTCAAAATCAGCTTTTTTTCAAACTGACAACTGTTAAAAGTTGCCTTTCTTCAATACTTAGTAGTCAAAACTCAAGCTTTTCATTATAGACCTACTAGTTACGGATGGCCTAAATAGTAACTTCCTAAAAGGGCAGTGTTCAAAGTAGACAATGCCAAAGATTTGGGAGGTTGGTAGTTACAGTATATTTATGGCTTGTGTTTATTTAATCATTTATCTCCTTCCATTTTAGCCATTTCTGCTCCTTATCTTCACCATATCTTTGTACTGTTTTAGGTTAATACTCTCTCATCTGGCATTAATGCCAGTATTCCCACCTTCGTTGCTTATGCTTTAGCTTCACTTCCTTTCCATTTTGACTCTAGTAAATTCCCAGCAAAGAAGTCCAAGATGAATCAGCATATTTTAGAAAGGGAGGGAAATAAGTGAACCTGTTTCTGGAAGTTTCAGAAACAGATAGACTATCTACCAATTCCTGTTTAGGGGAGGTCTGCCTTTGATTATAGGAAAGGGATGAATAACAGGTCCCTCAAGAAATAATAGGAACAAAAGAGGATAAAATCAACTACATTTCTTTCTACCCACCCCCCCCCCCACCCCCGCTTTGTTAATCATCCTTTACCTTTTGCTTGTCTTTCATTTTAAAATTGTTTGTTTGGGGGGATTTCCCTGGGAGTCAGTAGTTAGGAATCTGTGCTTCTACTCCAGGGGGCACAGGTTCCATATCTGGTTGATAAAGTAAGATCTCCCAAGATGTGAGGTCAAAAAAAAAAAAAAGAAAGATGCAATTACCATAAGACCCAGCAGTTGCATTCTTGGACATCTATTGCAGAGAAATGAAATTTTATGGGCCTTCCCTGTTCATCCAGTGGTTAAGTCTCTGCTTCTATTAAGACTCTGCTTCTAATGCAGGGGGCACAGGTTCCCACATACCTCTCAGCTTGGCCAAAAAGCAAACAAATCACCCCTCTCTCCCTCCCGAAGAAAAAACTGTTTATTTTAAAATAACTTTAGACTTACAGGAAAGTAAACCTTATTTGAACGTCCACAGTTTTTCCATGTTATTTTTCTGTTTCAGGGTCCAGTCCAGGACTCCACATTGCATTAGTTCTCATGTCTCCTTGGTTTCCTATGTTCTGCATACTTCCTTAGACTTTTGTTGTCTTTCACGACCTAGATGCCTTGAAAAGTATCCGTCCATCATTTTGTAGAACACCCCTCAGTTTGGGTTTGTCTGATGATTGGCATGATTAAACTCAACTTATGTATTTTTGGGCAGAATACTACAGAAGTGACGTGCCCTTCTCAGGGGGTCCATGATGTTGAAATGTCTTATAATTAATGATGTTCATCTTAATCATACCATTAAGGTGGTATCTGTTGGATTTCTAACTGCAAAGTTACTATTTTTTCCCTTTATAATTAACACATCCCTCAGGGATATATTTTGAGACTATGCAAATATTCTATTTCTCCTCATACTTTGACCCACTAATTTTAGCATCCATCCGTGATTCCTATCAGTAACAACTGTTACTTGGTATTCCAGTATTGTTTTCACTTCATTCTTTCCTTCTACATTCACTAGTTAGAATTCCTTTCTCATGAAGAGCTATCCGCTCTCCTTCTACTCTTATTTATTCAGTTATTTATATCATTATAGGTTCATGGATATTTATTTTACCCAGTCCTGTTATAATTTTGTTGCTCAGATTTTTCAACCTTTCACTATTGGGAACTCTTTCGGGTAGCTCCTATTCCCTTTTTATTTGTCCAAGCTTTTCTGAGAACTTTCTTTCTTTTTGGTTCTAAAGAAGCTCTAGAATTATTTCACATTTTCCTTGCCATACCCCAAGAACAAACCACTTTCCCTTGGAGTCTTGATTCCTTTTATTATGGAATCCTACTCAAAAACCAAGATCTGGGCCCTAGGAGTGCTCATTGCTGTAATTTCAGCAGACAGAACTTGGAAATAAATAGATACATAGGTATGTAAATGAATGAATAAATAAATAAGTCTATCTACGTACTTGACTACAGATACCCTGCTTATTTAACTTCTGTGCAGAGTACATCATGAGAAACGCTGGGCTGGAAGAAGCATAAGCTGGAATCAAGATTGCCAGGAGAAATATCAGTAACCTCAGTTATACTGATGACACCACTCTTATGGCAGAAAGTGAAGAGGAACTAAAAAGCCTCTTGATGAAAGTGAAAGAAGAGAGTGAAAAAGTTGGCTTAAAGCTCAACATTCAGAAAACGAAGATCATGGCATCCGGTCCCATCACTTCATGGGAAATAGATGGGGAAACAGAGGAAACAGTGTCAGACTTTGTTTTTTGGGCTCCAGAATCACTGCAGATGGTGACTGCAGCCATGAAATTAAAAGACTCCTACTTCTTCGAAGAAAAGTTATGACCCAGCTAGATAGTATATTGAAAAGCAGAGACATTACTTTGCCGACTAAGGTCTGTCTAGTCAAGGCTATGGTTTTTCCTGTGGTCATGTATGGATGTGAGAGTTGCACTGCAAAGAAGGCTGAGTGCTGAAGAATTGATGTGTTTGAACTGTGGTGTTGGAGAAGACTCTTGAGAGTCCCTTGGACTGCAAGGAGATCCAACCAGTCCATTCTGAAGGAGATCAGCCCTGGGATTTCTTTGGAAGGAATGATGCTAAAGCTGAAACTCCAGTACTTTGGCCACCTCATGCGAAGAGTTGACTCATTGGAAAAGACTCTGATGCTGGGAGGGATTGGGGGCAGGAGAAGAAGGGGACGACAGAGGATGAGATGGCTGGATGGCATCACGGGCTCGATGGAAGTGAGTCTGAGTGAACTCCGGGAGATGGTGATGGACATGGAGGCCTGGCGTGCTGCGATTCCTGGGGTCACAAAGAGTCGGACGCAACTGAGCGACTGAATTGAACCTCTATATTTACTTCCAAATCTGTGTATACATTTTAAAAATGTGTTTATCCTGAACCTCCAGTCCTAATCCAACACCATAGTGTTCACTGTCACCTTCCCTCATCCTTATTTGTAATTATATTTTCATATTGTGGAAAGGCTGGCTTTCATTATCTAGAATATATTTATTTTTTGTTCAACTCTAATATACAGATAAAGTTGTTTCATAATTGCTAATCCCCACCCTTGTAAAACCAGAGATCAAATTGCCAACATCCACTGGATCATCAAAAAAGCAAGAGAGTTCCAGAAAAAAAATCCATTTCTGCTTTATTGACTAGGCCAAAGCCTTTGACTGTATGGATCACAATAAACTGTGGAAAATTCTGAAAGAGATGGGAATACCAGACCACCTGACCTGCCTCTTGAGAAACCTCTATGCAGGGCAGGAAACAACAATTAGAACTGGACATGGAACAATAGACTGATTCCAAATAGGAAAAGGAGTAGGTCAAGGCTGTATATTGTCATCCTGCTTATTTAACTTCTATGCAGAGTACGTCATGAGAAATGCTGGGCTGGAAGAAGCACAAGCTGGAATCAAGATTGGTGGGAAAAATATTAATAACCTCAGATATGCAGATGACACCACCCTTATGGCAGAAAGTGAAGAGGAACTAAAAAGCCTCTTGATGAAAGTGAAAGAGGAGAGTGAAAAAGTTGGCTTAAAGCTCAACATTCAGAAAACTAAGATCATGGCATCTGGTCTCATCACTTCATGGCAAATAGATGGGGAAACAGTGGAAACAGTGGCAGACTTTATTTTGGGGGGCTCCAAAATCACTGCAGATGATAACTGCAGCCATGAAATTAAAAGATGCTTACTCCTTGGAAGGCAATTTATGACCAACCTAGACAGCATATTAAAAATCAGAGACATTACTTTGCCAACAAAGATCTGTCAAGTCAAGGCTATGGTTTTTCCAGTAGTCATGTATGGATGTGAGAGGTGGACTATAAAGAAAGCTGAACACCAAAGAAATGATGGTTTTGAACTGTGGTGTTGGAGAAGACTCTTGAGGGTCCCTTGGACTGCAAGGAGATCCAACCAGTCCATCCTAGAGGAGATAAGTCCTGGGTGTTCATTGGAAGGACTGATGTTGAAGCTGAAACTCCAATACTTTGGCCACCTGATGTGAAGAGCTGACTCATTTGGCAAGACCCTGTTGCTGGGAAAGATTGAGGGCAGGAGGAGAAGGGGACGACAGAGGATGGGATGGTTGGATTGCATCATTGACTCAATGGACATGGGTTTGGGTGGACTCTGGGAGTTGATGATGGACAGGGAGGCCTGGTGTGCTGTGGTTCATGGGGTCCCAAAGAGTCAGACACAACTGAGTGACTGAACTAAACTGAACCCGTGTAAAAAAGCTGGCTTAAAACTGAACATTCAAAAGACTAAGATCATGGCATATAGTCCGATCACTTCATGGCAAGTAGATGGGGAAAAAATAGAAACAGTAACAAACTTTTATCTTCTTGGGCTCCGAAATCACTGTGGACAGTGACTGTAGCCATGAAATTAAAAGATGCTTTCTCTTTGAAAGAAAAGCTATGACAGACCTAGACAGTGTATTAAAAAGCAGAGATATCACTTTGCTGACAAAGGTCCGTCTCGTCAAAGCTCTGGTTTTTTCAGTCGTCATGTATGGATGTGAGTGAGAGTCGAACCATAAAGAAGGACTGAAACTGAAGCTCCAATACTTTGGCCACCTGATGCCAAGAACCAATTTATTGGAAAAGACCCTGATGCTGAGAAAGATGGAAGGCCAGAAGAGAAGGGGTCAATGAGGATGAGATGGTTGGATGGCATCATTGACTCAATGGACATGGGTTTGAGAATACTCCAGGGGACAGTGAAGGACAGGGAAGCCATGGAGTATGCTGTAGTCCATAAGGTAGTAAAGAGTCAGACACGACTGAGCAACCGAACAACAGCAGTCCCTGTACTAATCAGAGTATAGTGTTTATGTACAATATTTTAACATCTACCTGTATTTTTTTTTCAAAGTCTTTTCCCATTTAGGTTATTACAGAATGTTGAGCAGAGTTCCCTGTGTTATACAATAGGTCCTTTTTGGTGTGTACAGTTCTTTTTGTCTTTATCCCTATAGCATACTGTCAAAATATTTTTTACATGGGTTAGTTCCTTTATCCCCCAAGTCCTTCAATGTGTTACGTTAATGTTTTATAACTAGGTTCACATGTTATAGTTGTATTCTTATTTGGAGATCCCCCCACATCTTGGTTGTTGTTTTTAAAATACATACAGTAAAATTCACTCTTTGTTGTATACAGTTCTAGGAGTTTTGGCAAGTGCAAAGAGTCACATATCCATGGTCATGATATACAACAGATTCATAACTTCAGCCCTCTACTCCTGACAATCACCGATCTGTTTTCTATCTCTATCGTTTTGCCTTTTCCAATATGTCATAAATAAAATCAGACAATACTTTTGGATCTGGCTTCTTTCATTTAGCAAAATGCATTTCAAATTCATCTGTATCATTGTGTGAGTAGTATTCCATCATGTGCATATTGTACCTCCTTCTTATGATATAATTTGTGATCCTTGTCCATGCAGCTAATGTTTACATTCATAAATTTACCCAATGGGTTGATGCTTCTAAGGACTCTGAAACTGACTTTGAAAGTATGTTTTTCATCTTTCCTTAGTAATGAATTTACATCACTTCATTTTGTTTACTATGATTATTTCCTACAATCATCAGTCATTTTAACATTCCAAGGAGTGTTAGAACCAGTCCTTAATTATTTTCGGTAAGATTAACAAGGAGAATATGGATAATAGAAATACATAATGTACAAGCCTTGTAATAGCTACGTCTTCTTCCCCCAGCTACTTAAAGGCAGGAAAATTGACTCCTTTTAAGTTTTATATCCTTTCCCTTCCTTTACTCATCCTCTGGTAGAAGCACTAATGAGTCCTCAGGTGACTATAAAAATGGAAAGGCAGAGAAAAAGGGGAAGCACATGTTATGGGTAATCTACATAGTAGATAAAAAGCCTCTGAGTCATTGAGAATTGATTGCACTCTAGTAAAATAGATGAGAGTAGGGATTATGTATCAACAACTTTGACATGTTTTAGATTTCCTTTTAATGCTTGGTACTTGTTGATTCAATGATAGACTCATCAATACAGTTCAGTCACTCAGTAGTGTCCGACTCTATGTGACCCCAGCATGCCAGGTTTCCCTGTCCAGTACCAACTCCCAGAGCTTACTCAAACTCATGTCCATCAAGTCAGTGATACCATTACAACTACCTCATCCTCTGTTGTCCCCTTCTCCTCCTGCCTTCAATCTTTCCCAGCATCAGGGTCTTTTCCAATGAGTCAGTTCTTTGTATGAGGTGGCCAGAGTATTGGAGCTTCAGCTTCAGCATCAGCGCTTCCAGTGAATATTCAGGACTAATTTCCTTTAGGATGGACTGGTTGGCTCCTTGCAGTCCAAGGGACTCTCAAGAGTCTTCTCCAACACCACAGTTCAAAAGCATCAATCCTTTGGCACTCAGCTTTATAGTCCAACTCTCACTTCCATACATATGGAAAACCATAGCTTTGACTAGACTTATGATAGACTTATGGTCAATCCTTAAAGTCTATCTAAAAGAATGTATTTCTACTCAGAAAATATCAGCCTCCCAACTGTGTTGTCTCTTGAAGCTACCTAGGTGTTCTTCACTATTAATACAAAGCATAGCATTCATTCGTGGCACCAAGAAAATCTTAATTGCAATAAAACAGATATATGTGACTGTCTATCCAGGGATAGACACATTGATCGTCTTTTAGGAATCTGTGAGCTTCTAGAAACTATTCTATTGTATGCATATTTTCTGGGAGGGAGGCCCCTGTTTTGAATCAGATTTTCTAACTGCAAAATGAACAAAATTAACATTAACTAGAAAGATCATAATTCCTCTAATATTGATATGGAAACCCTAGAAGCCCTCCATCCTGTCTCTATTAGTCTGAGAGATCTTCATTCTTTCTCAAGAAGTGTTCTCAAGACTACAAATTCCTTGAGAGAAAGTACTGAATTTTTTTTCTTTAATTGGTACTCTAACACCTAGGACAGAGTCTGATATATAATAGGTGTTTGATAAATACTTCTTGGATTAATTCAATATTTTTAGGCTACTAATAGGAGTTTTTAGTTTATTGATGATGTAAGAAATCTGACTAGTCCATGCTATCTGTGAGACATATAATTTAACTAGTTTGCAGGAATTCATTAAGTTTTCATATGTCAGTTAATAAGCTAGAAAATCACTAGTGCTAATAAATCTATGCAGTATGTTTTCCTAATACTGTTAATACTTATAGCATGTGCATTCCTTTCCTAAAGCCCTGTAGCCTTCGTTGGTGACAAATGAGAATATATTTTCCCCTTTCTGTTTGCTACTTTAAGAAGCAAAGGGTTTAACTGATTTTGAAAAGATCATTCTTGAAATCTTGAAAAAAAAAAGTTTTATTTTAGCTTTTTTAAAACTTTGAATACAAGGTCTAAACTGCAAAACTGTATTATACAGAATTTACTGTTCTAGTTCTGTTGATTTGTAACTTCCTGTAGAGAGTTTTCTGAAGAAGCATTGTTAATTCATGTGTTTACTATTCAGAAAAAAAAGTACTTGGCTGAGTTTTGGGAGCCTGGGTGACCCTACCTCATCTACAAAGTGATTGCCAAAAATTCAAGTCCATGGTATTCTCTCTTAATCAAATAATGGTACCAACCATTGAAAAGTATCACATCTTTGTTCTGTGTATGTCAGTTCTGACTACCTTGGTCCAATATTAGTTGAAAGCTGATCAATGGGTCCAATCAATGAAAAGCTCAATGAATTATCTTTATTTAAGGTAAGGTCCGTCTAGTCAAGGCTATGGTTTTTCCACTTCAGTTCAGTTGCTCAGTCGTGTCCGACTCTTTGCGACCCCATGAATCGCAGCACGCCAGGCCTCCCTGTCCATCACCAACTCCCGGAGTTCACTCAGACTCACGTCCATCGAGCCCGTGATGCCATCCAGCCATCTCATCCTCTGTCGTCCCCTTCTTCTCCTGCCCCCAATCCCTCCCAGCATCACAGTCTTTTCCAATGAGTCAACTCTTCGCATGATGTGGCCAAAGTACTGGAGTTTCAGCTTTAGCATCATTCCTTCCAAAGAAATCCCAGGGTTGATCTCCTTCAGAATGGACTGGTTGGATCTCCTTGCAGTCCAAGGGACTCTCAAGAGTCTTCTCCAACACCACAGTTCAAAAGCATCAATTCTTCTGCACTCACTCTTCTTCACAGTCCAACTCTCACATCCATACATGACCACAGGAAAAACCATAGCCTTGACTAGACGGACCTTAGTCAGCAAAGTAATGTCTCTGCATTTGAATATGCTATCTAGGTTGGTCATAACTTTTCTTCCAAGGAGTAAGCATCTTTTAATTTCATGGCTGCAGTTACCATCTGCAGTGATTTTGGAGCCCAAAAAACTAAAGTCTGGCACTGTTTCCACTGTTTCCCCATCTATTTCCCATGAAGTGGTGGGACCAGATGCCATGATCTTCGTTTTCTGAATGTTGAGCTTTAAGCCAACTTTTTCACTTTCTTCTTTCACTTTCATCAAGAGGCTTTTTAGTTCTTCTTCACTTTCTTCCATAAGGGTGGTGTCATCTGCATATCTGAGGTTATTGATATTTCTCCCACCAATCTTGATTCCAGCTTGTGCTTCTTCCAGCTCAGCGTTTCTCATGATGTACTCTGCATAGAAGTTAAATAAGCAGGGTGACAATATACAGCCTTGACGTACTCCTTTTCCTATTTGGAACCAGTCTGTTGTTTCATGTCCAGTTCTAACTGTTGCTTCCTGACCTGCATACAGATTTCTCAAGAGGCAGATTAGGTGGTCTGGTATTCCCATCTCTTTCAGAATTTTCTACAGTTTATTGTGATCCACACAGTGAAAGGCTTTGGCATAGTCAATAAAGCAGAAATAAATATTTTTCTGGAACTCTCTTGCTTTTTCCATGATCCAGTGGATGTTGGCAATTTGATCTCTGGTTCCTCTGCCTGTTCTAAAACCAGCTTGAACATCAGGTGATGTGAGAGGTGGACTATAAAGAAAGCTGAGCACCAAAGAAAGATGGTTTTGAACTGTGGTGTTGGAGAAGACTCTTGAGAGTCCCTTGGACTGCAAGGAGATCCAACCAGTCCATCCTAAAGGAGATAAGTCCTGGGTGTTCATTGGAAGGACTGATGTTGAAGCTGAAACTCCAATACTTTGGCCACCTAATGCAAAGAACTGACTCATTTGAAAAGACCCTGATGCTAGGAAAGATTGAGGGCAGGAGGAGAAGGGGACAACAGAGGATGAGATGGTTGGATCACATCACCAACTCAATGGACACGAGTCTGGGTAAACTCTGGGAGTTGGTGATGGACAGGGAGACCTGGCATGCTGCAGTCCATTGAGTCACCATGCGTTGGACATGACTGAGTGACTGAACTGAACTGAACTGAATTCACGACAACCATTAAAATACATATGTAGATAGATATAAATATATAGATTCTTAGATATACCAGTGTTTTCAAACTAGGGTCCTACTGTATAAGTTTGGCTCAAAGATACCTTATGTTTGAGCCTCAGGCTAATTTTTTAAGAGTCAGTATTTAAAAATCAAGATATTTTACAAACGTAGACCAAATTTGCTAACTTTTTTTAATCTGGTAGAAATCACTGGCTCGTGTTTAAAACACTCACTGCAAATCTCAAATGCTTCCTTAAACTTAAGTTTTACTATAGAATTTCTTGTTTTCTAAAAATTTCTTTTAATATGCTAGGTTTGCAGTTGAGTAGTAGTATAAAATCTGGAACCATGTTCTGTCTTTCACCTGTGAAAATGTTACTATTAACCCACATATATTCAACAAAACTGGCATTGAGCTGTTTTTCTGGGAGAAGTGATGGATTTATGCTGCTCTGTCCACACATTCTTGGCAAGTGCCCTTTGACCACTGGCATGTATTTGTAAGACCGTCTGAGTTAGAAGTAGAGTCTGTGGTTATGGACTAGGTCCAAGTTAACTGGCCCACACAGGGGAGCCAACCCATGACCTTGACCCCATTACCACAGTGTTCTAACCAACTGAGCTAAATAATTGAGTAATTGTTTCTTAGCAACCTGATCAAATCAGCTGGCACATATTTAGAGTCTGTCTGTGTACAAGGGTGAGGATGTCAGTGAACAAGGGAGCTTAAGATAATGAGAAAGTTATCAAGTCCTCATATTGGTTGGCATGTTATATTTGGCCAAGTAGTCACTAAACTGGACTTTGTCATTGGAGTTAATTGCATTTCTGGGCAATTGGAACTCATAAAAAAAAAACAACTAAGTTTTTATTGAGTTGGGTTCCTTTTTAGAATTCAGAGTTTTGGTGAATAATTCATAACATCTGTACAAACAATTGGGGATCATAGCAAGATAGAAAGAACTTTATACTGAATTGATGGGGTCAAGTCTCTGGTTCTAACTGCCAGTATGGCCTTAGGCATGTCACTTGACTTTCTGAGCTCTAAGCAGGATTAGATAAATATTGATATCAAAGAGCCTTCCACCGCAAGAGAGTTTCTATAACTACAATTTTTAAACCAGCAAGAACACTTTGCATACAAAGCTCTTTAAAAATGCAACTGGAATATTTTTCATAAATAGATAAATATTTCAAAAGCACTTACTGAACAAACTTATTTTTTAAATCTATTAGTATTTGCATAAAACCAATATGTAATATACACCTTTCACAAAGAAATCTACTGTAAATTCAGTAAACAAATAAATACATAAGCCATGATTTTATATATTACACGATAGGATTTTAATGGCATTTTACATTTTATAGCACCTATGAATCCCCTTCCCTGGTGGCTCAGAGGTTAAAGTGTCTGCCTGCAATGCCGGAGACCCAGGTTCGATCCCTGGGTTGGGAAGATCCTCTGGAGAAGGAAATGACAGCCCACTCCAGTATTCTTGCCTGGAGAATCCCATGGATGGTGGAGCCTGGTAGGCTATAGTCCACGGGGTCGCGAAGAGTCGGACATGACTGAGCGACTTCACTCACTCACTCACTCACTCACTCACTCACTCACTCATGAATCCCCTTGAAAAATTTGCCCTCTTATCAAATAATTATTATTTTAGATGCAAGTTGTTGATGAATTTCTTTGGGATTATTATTTGTTAATCTCCTGACTTGGAGGTACATTAATGTGGCCCATTTAAAACTATCTTTCCTCCTCCTAACTTGCCAAATTTAGATTAAACATGTTAAGCTCAAGCTTTCCTAACCAAACTATAAATTTTTCTAGTTCTTCTTTCTTTTCTTTCTTACTAACTCACTCAAATACTACATTTATAGAACTGAAATAACGGTAAAATTTTACTGTTCTTTTATCCAAACTGATTCTTCCACTGCCGGATGGGCTGGATCAGAGAATCTATAGCTCTCAGTAGGATGGGTCCTAAAGAATGTTAGGGTTGGTATAAAATGAATGACAACAGCTTAGTCACACTTGAAATAATAATATATTGGCTTGGGTTTCCAAATAACCTTCCAAAATGAAAAACACAAATACTGTGGGTTTCTGCAGAATCAAATATAACTGTAATGTTTGTAAAAAAGATTAGTTATCAGAAGTCACTTTAATATTAGGTGGTGAAGTTTAGAAATACCAAATCTGGGGAGGCCAGAGGCATTAAACCCAAAGTCAAATACAGGTTGCAGATGCGCTGAGTGATGCCAGCTAGTGAGTGATGCTACTGAGCCAGCTCAGCCATCTTTTGCGTGATGCTACTGGTGCCCCTTGTGCCACCATCCAGAGCCACAGTAGCACAGGCTGCCAGTCAGATTATATGACACCTCTGTCAGCTGAGTACATGCAGAGCTGGGCAAAAGTGGGGTTTCCAGTATCACTCCTCCTATGTCATATGATCCAAAATTGATCTGATGTTTTAAAATAGCCCCAAAGATAAGGAAACACCCTCGGGTCAATTCACTTAATTGAATAGCCTATGTTTTTTTAAAGAAATGTTCGTCCAAAATCCCACCTCGTATGTTCTGCTTACAGGTTCAAACCTTGCATTTATCTCATCGTGTACTTTATAGGTGATGTCTTTAATTATACATACACAAAATTTTTAGCATTGATTTATTATTCTGTGAGAATACTGGCAGCCATTTTTAGCCGTATTAGGAATTTATGGGAATTATTCATCTGTGGCATTGAAGAAAGGAAAAATTAGCCATTGGTACAGCAAGGGGAGGAACAAGAAAATATACTTACATTGCAGAATAGTAGTTTCACAGTCTAGTGGACAAGCAAATAAGGGCCTGATGCTTTGGACAGACTATAAATCAATTTCTGATTTCTTTGGTCAAACTGTAAATCACTGCGCTAAGCTACTATGAATTTCCAGGTGAAAGCCTATTTTGTGATTGTATGTTACTAATAATAGCTCTTTCTGAATTATAAGTGATTAGAAAACCTTGTCAGAAATCACATTGTTCTTGTTGTGTAAGCATGGATATATTTTCTTTAGTGATGTTAAATTGCTGGAGAATGAGATTATATTCATTCATATAAAGCTGTATTAAAATCCCATGGGAAACCTATTTCTATGGGTTTTTGTCCAGGCCCCTCTGAACAAAGGGAAACATTATTGATTGATGGCTCTGTAGTGACTGTCACTCTGCCCGATTTCTTTTGGTATAAGGTGTGCTCGACCTGGAAGATGCCTATAATATCCCCTGTGCACTTCAGTGAATAACAGCAACTCTATTTAAAATAATAAATTATTACTCCTCATTTTATTGTTGGCAACCCCATATTATTTATGGATTCCAAGTTTTGAAAATTGAGAAAAGCTAAGGAAAGGGAGTTTTTAGACTTTTAAAGAAAAAGTGCAGACACCTGCAGGCAACACAGGTTTGAATCATTTCAGAGACTTGTGACTTTTCTGGGAGAGTCAGAGTGTGATGTAGACTTTCACTTGAGATATTTAGCATAGATATATTTTTTTCCTCCTAGCCTATTCATAGTTGAGAATCAGTTCAGTTTTATGGTCTTCTGTTAAGGGACTTAGAGAATAAAGAGGGATGCTAACTTTAAATCTAACATAAAAATACTGATCCCTTGCCTTACAAAGTTAGGGCTCAGATTTTTTAAGTTAATTTTTTTTTTTTTTTCCTAAAGAACTCTTCAGTGAGAGAAAGTTACAGACAGAGGTATTGTTATTTGAAATTCTGTTAAGGACAGAGTGAACTAATGACAAAGATGGGTTGTGTCAAGAGAACCCAGTAACTCCCTAACATATATCTTTATTTGAAACCAAAGATTAAAGAGGTCAACACTTCTAAAACTCTGAAATTAAAAGCCTAAGTACAAGATAGACATCATGTTTTTTCTAGATGACATCTTGGAGATTAACCACCTTTAATGACACCTTTGGGTTTAAATTTTATTTTAGGATTTAGTCTGGTATTTGAAAATAGAGTGTTTGCATAACATGAAAGAACTAGTCATCTTGAGATAGAAACCCAAGGTGACTCAGGGCCCCCATGGCCCTCGATAGCCAGGTATTCATTAACTTGACCAGGTGAGTAACTGTCACCTCTTTGGTCTCACTGTGCCTGCAGACATCCAGGGCTGTGACTGGCTTGTAGCCATCACACCTAAATTAGGCTATTTGGGTGATTTGTGCATTCATCGGGAGAGCATCTTCCATGTTGGAGCTTTATGGGGGGATAACATGCTGAGTTATGAGGGACCATGGAGCCCTTCTTCCAGAATAGAGGCCATGAAAATGGGTACAATTGACATAATTCCTGAAATCCTGACCTTTAATTCAGCTCAGCAGTGGTTGTTGAATTTTTGCAATGCATCAGGCATGAAGAATGAGACCATATTTGATGAATCGACTTGTATTCTTAACATCCGCTAGAGGATCTGGCTCAAAGTAGGTGCTGAACAAGCATTTGCTGAGTGAATGCTTGATGGCATGTATACATAAATAAGAGAAACATAGAAGGGCCTAGCCTTAGCCCTAGCCCTTGAGGAGCCCTTGAGAAACCATTTTAAGCAATAGTTAAAATAGTGCCCTACCCCCAGTACCACTGCTCACTTCAGCACAAGCCCTCCATGCCTAGGGATCCCCTCCCCGAATCTACTCTGTACCCTATCTTGGCTAAAGATAAACATGACCATCCAGGTTAGTTTTGTTTAGTGAAAATGTTATGCACATTAAAAAAAAAACCCACACACACACACATGAAATATTCATTCCAGTGAATTGAGACAACCTAGAAATTAATTATCAACAATTCTCCCTTTTTCAAAATTGCTTTCTCTGCTACAGAAAAAGGGAAGAAAAAAAGTCCAAAGTTAAGAGAGCTTCTACCTTTTAAGAGCAGTTTTAAACTTAGTATCACTTATTAAGAATCGATATAATAACTCCTTTCTATTATTTAAGGCTCTCTTACCAGATCCATCGTGCTTTAATTATTTTGCTTCTTTTGTATTTGTACAATAAATGCTTGACAAAGAAAGTGACATAATTTAAATTTTTATGGCACAATGAAAAAGTTTCCCACCCCCAGGAAAAAAAAGAAATTCTATGATGTTCTCTTTTTCTTTTCAGTGAAAATTTTATACATTAAAAAGAATATTGTGAAAAGAAAAAAAAGTCCTAGTTATACTTCATGTGACACACAGAAGGTTTCGAATATAGAGAAAATGAAAAAACAGTACACGAGCTATAGAGGAATAAAACTGTGTTCTTCATTTTCAATTTCAGATAAATATGATTTCAGCTTTGATCCTACATGGACTAAGTCTTTTGTCACTCCACTAATTAATTCAGTATGCTAGAGAAAAGATGCTAATTTGAGCATCAAAGAAGTGATCCTTTTTTTTTGTTTAATCAGATTTATAAAGATAAGTTTCACTCCCATTAGACTGGGTATGGAGCTTAGTTTTATTTTATTTATTTTATTCTTCTTTAGTGCAGATGAAATTCGACTTGTTTCTCTTAACTTCTGAAGATGGAGCAGTAACATCCTGGATTTCCTTTAAAATGGTCCTTTGCATAGTCACTGTGCCAGGAGAAAAAAACACCCAAATCAAACCAAACAAACAAAAAAATCCCACAGTCATTTCTTAATACTCTTGGCCTTTTGTTCTTTCCACGTAATGAGTTAGGCATCGTCATCAGTTCTTTCTGATAATGGACTTTATACAGAGTACATGGATGTGAATTTTTGCCATTGAATAAGTTGTATTTGACATTTTATTAGTGACTCTTAATGAGACCTCCCATTTCCACGGAGCTTTTAGTTAGCCCTCCCTGCATTTCTTTTCATGGATGTGAGTCAGTGTTTCCCTTCCCAGGCAGTTTGCTGAAATGACCCACACCTGCTAGTGAATGGACCTCAGAGATATTTCCTGTGGAGGGAGATTTCCTTCTGCAGGATGAGTCCATTGTCAGCCTGGAGTTAGCCCCAATAGGTTGACCTTAGGAAGGCCACAGGAGCTGGGGAACCGCCTGTAGTTGGTAGAAATTACAACATGAGATATGATGTGGTCTCAGAACAATTTCTTTGCCTAGATTTTGGGTTTCTGGGACAAAAGAGAGAGAGAAAAGGAAGGAATGAGGAGAAAGAAGATACCACGGGCACCCAGATGAGAAAGCATTATCTGGCTGTTGGCCGAAGTCTGAATTCTAGCCGTGTGGTCTCTTGGATCCGTATTAGGGTTTTATGCAGACCATCAGTTGCACTCAAGCAGCCTTCAGAGACATTTAAAGATACACTTAAAAGTAATAAAAATAAAAAGGAAGAAGCCACATATTCTGCTGCTTTGAAATAAGTAAACATTTAATAAAAGAAAAGCCTTTCTAACTATTAAGAAAACATAAAAATGCAAAAAGCTCTATTTCTTTAATGCTCCTGTTAAATATAGTTCCCAGAAATCAGAAGCATTTAAGTCGGAATCACTATGGCTCTTGCCTGAAATGTCTTAAAGCCCGTGAGCGCGTATGAAAGCAATTAATCAAAGTTCAGTGTGCTCCTGAAGAGTGTTTCGTCTTCTGGAAAGCAGAGGAATTGAATAACTTAAAACCCAGTGTGGTCATGACAGTTAATAAGCTTTTTATAGTCCCCGTGTGGATCTGAAAATCATACCTTATTAGTATCTTTATCTTTCTTCCTCACTCATTCACGATTATTTTCATTTAATTTTAATTTCTGGCCCCTTTTTCATATTTTTTTTCCTTTTTTGCTAACCAAGCACTGCTTTAATAATCTCAGAGTTGAGTTTTCAGTCGCTACCAAAGGGTTCTGCAAAAGTTAACTGTCCAATGGCTCACCAACTCCTTCACTGGTTCTCACAAGTCTTGTCTTCCAGAGGCCTTTGTCCCTGGTTTGTGTGTTTATTTCTAGGAAGACGGGTTATTGGTGATATGCATTTTGCTTTGCTTTCTGGACCCTCTAGAATTATTCTGAATGTAGTTGGTGTTTCCAAACCCATTGTGTTTCCTTAGCTCCTCGGTCTGAGAAAGCAAATTATCAATAGTTCAAAGATTCCCAGCTGCTGAATTGAGCCAAAGAACTGCTGAAGACTCTACCGGATGTTTCATCCACTTAGACAGAAATCCTAGAATATTCCAGGACCTCCCTGCTTTTCAATCCTAAAAACAAACATCAACACATCTGAGGTCTGAAGACTCCTCACTTAGGAATGAAGAGTCGTCATGACCACCAGTTTAGGAATCACATCCTGGGAATGAGGAAAGTAGCTGTTTAAGGGGGATGAGGGATGGAAAAGTTGATTTCAAAGGAAGTAGTAGATTTATCCGGAGACGGCAGTGGCACCCCACACCAGTACTCTTGCCTGGAAAATCCCATGGACGGAGGAGCTTGGTAGGCTGCAGTCCATGGGGTCGCAAAGAGTCAGACACTACTGAGCAACTTCACTTTCACTTTTTACTCTCATGTATTGGAGAAGGAAATGGCAACACACTCCAGTGTTCTTGCCTGGAGAATCCCAGGGACGGGGGAGCCTGGTAGGCTGCCGTCTATGGGGTTGCACAGAGTTGAACACTACTGAAGCAACTTAGCAGCAGCAGCAGGTAATGCCCTTAGGTACCCCCCAAAAGAGGGAGGAAGCTCTCTATTTGTTCAATTTCATTGTATTTTTATCAGATTCACTAATTCTTAGGTACGATGGGAACCATCTAAGGTAAACAAGTAAAGACATTTGTGACATACATTTTAGAAGCAATAGTTGAAGTGCAGAAAAATCATATGAGATTGGAATCCATAGAAGTTAATTTCGTAAGCATATGCATATGCTAATTCAGAACCCAATTTGGAATATATCAGACAACAGAAACCTTTTATGGGTGAATTTCAGAGTAAACTATAGAGACATAGTCAAAGGTCTATGAACTTCTCTGCCCCCATATTTTGCTTGAGCTCTTTCAAGCTATATAATTAACACCATGATAAGGCAATATCATGTATAATTTAAAAGTATACTAGTTATAGGGAGAATGAACCATTATCTGAGTCCAGAAAATACTACGACTGTGAGGTTTGTGCATTTTCATATCTGACTCCATTCCACAGATTTTTAATATTATTGATGACTGGGTCTTATAGCCTTTTCCAAATGCATCAATGATATCCAAAGGTATTTCTTAATTATGGGAAAAATATATTAGGTTTCAAACTTTCACCTCTCCTTGGATTCATAGCTCACCACTAATTTGGAATAAGAGTGTCTGAACCTTTCCCTTGCCTGACTTTTTAGTTCTCCTAAGCCATTGCTCAGGATTGTTTTCATATAGTCTGTGCCAAGAGAAAGAAGAGTGGTCACTGATACCTACATAAATTGCCCAGTGGGATCAAGGAAGAAAATTGTAGACCCATACAACTTAGCAGAATGAAAAAGTGAATGAAATATGAGACTAGAGGTAGAAAAAGTCAGAGATAGAGCTATAAATTTGTGAATTTGGATTATTAGGGTGCATAGGAATCTGGGAAGGATTTGAAAGTCATCTTTATCTAGAAAGCTCAAGGAAAGAAATAGAAACAAAATATTTGCTGAGAAATTAGGGAACCAATACTAAGAATTAGGTTAAAATCTTTCTGGTGTGGAAACCAATAGGATGCTGGAACCTTATTTAATTAGTTGGATAGAGGAGTTAGAGATCTACCTAATGACTCACATTATTAATGGTTGAATGCCATGTGCCTAACCCATATGGTATGTAATGGCTGCACAGTAAATGTCTGAATGACTGAATGAACCATTATTAAATTCTGCTTCCCCAGATAGTTATTTAGGACTCCCCTACGTAACGCATGCTTGCATACTCGGTTGCTTCAGTCATGTTTGATCTTTGTGACCCTATGGACTGTAGCCCGCCAGGTTCCTCTCTCCATGGGATTCTCCAGGCAAGAATACTGTAGTGGGTTGCCATGCCCTCCTCCAGGGGATCTTCCCAACCCAGGGATCGAACCCACGTCTCCTGCCTTGCAGGCTGGTTCTTTACCACTGAGCCATCAGGGAAACCCCTTCCCTACATAAGCAAAACAGGAATCCAGGTAAGGTCTGTTTCAGTATTTTTCTACAACCCTCGCTGAGGTTCTTTTCCACCTTGGATATTCTATTTCCTTTGATTTATTAATTTACACCAAGAAATCTCTTTTTATGGATAGGAGTCATTTTTTTATATGTATTGCATCACATTAACTGATAAATTACCCAGGAACGCCTCCACTTCCCTTTTATTAGTTCTATGAAGTTTTATCTCCTAGCTGCTACTTTTTCTGAGTTTCTTGCCATTATCAAGAACTTTGCTCTCCTATACCAAAATCCATAGCAACATTAATCAGGAGAGGAAAATGGTGAGACAACGCCAGTGTCCAGTGACAGATAATGGATAAACAGATACAGTACACTACATACAATGGGATATTTTCCAGCCTTTTTAAAAAGAAGGAAATTCTGATACATGTTACAAAATCAATGAACCTTGAAGACATACTGTTAAGTGAAATAAGCCAGAAACCAAGGGACAAGTATTGTTTGATTACATTTATATAAAGTACCAAGAACAAATTCATAGAGGCAGAGAGTAGAATAGTGGTTACTAAAGGCTAGGGGAGGGAGAAAGGAGGAGTTACTATTGAATAGGTACAAAATTTCACTTTGGGATGATGAAAATGTTCCGGAGAGAGATGGTGGTTAATGGTTGCACAACAGTGTGGATATGCTTAATGCCACTGACCAGTTACTTAAAAAATGATTCAACTAGCAGATTTGTGTTAAGTATATTTTGTCATGCTAAAAGAAAAAAATGGCAGTATTCTCTTCTCTCTTTCATCTATAAATACTCTCTGGCGTTTCTTCTTATCAGCCAACAAAAGTCTTCGGAGAGGAGCCAAATTGAAAACCTCCATCTTCAACATTTCACCCCATTTCCAGAAACCACCTACCAGCCAAACCTCTCGAAATGGTTGTACACACAGAGACACACTTTTGTACTTACCTGCCATTCACTGTTAAGATCACTCCCATCTGGTTTCTGCTCACGTCACACCCTCGAACCTTGCCAGGGTGATGACTGGCTTCAGATTGCCAAACCTAATGAACCTTTTCAAGTCGTCAGCTCATGGACTTCTCAACAGTATTCCCATCTGTTGACCATGTCCTCCTCCTCCCAGCCCTCTTCTCTCAGATGTCTTACACCACATCTTCCTAACTTTCTTCCTGTCTCTCGCAGTGTGCTTGTTCTGTCCACTTGGTATACGATCCAACGTTTAAATGTTAAAGTGCTCGTAGCTCAGTCCTTGTCCTCAGCCTTTCCATCTGGATTTCCCAAAGGCACTAAAATAACTGCTTAGATGTGAACCTCTGATTGTCTCTCCATTGGCCCATCATTTCCAAATCACTGTCTTCTCTTCTCAGCAGCCTCCAGTCATCCAAGCCACCATCATCTTTCACCCACACTCCTATAGCCATTCCCAGGCAGCTTTCCTGCTTTTATATGGTACATTGTTACTTCAGCAACCAGGATGATTTTTTTAAATGTGTATAACTTCGTAGCACTTCTCCTTAAAATGAGTTGATTACTCCTCTGTTGCTCCTCTACCAATTCTTTAAATCAACCAATTTCCTTACTAGCTTCTCTGTTCTTTGAATCACTAAAAAATGATCTACTGTCATTCTTATAATAAACTCTAGGCATCTCTCAGACCTGTACTCCAAGGACCTTGCCATTCTTTCCATCCAAATCTTATACAAAGATCCTTTCTTTTCTCCTTGCTTTGGAGACTGGCCTTCTTTCACTGCTCAGAATGCACCAGGCATCATGCTCGTCATGTCCTCTGCATGTCCATGCTCGTCTGTCTGTTCTCTTCCTTCATCCACAGGCTTATCTCCTATCTCTGCTTGTCTGAAATCTATCCCCCTTATTGTTATGGTTTTAATGTCATTTCTTCATTAAAGACCTCCCCAACCGGTCTCTTTCCTGTTACTCTCTCTCCTAACTCCCTGCATAGCACTTTTCACAACTTATATATTGATACTTGTTTGGTGACTGTCTCCACTATCAGAATGTAATTTTATGAGGGCAGTGTCTGCTTTTGTATCCCAATAAAATATCAGCCTACATCCAGTGCTTATGACAATGTCTGACACAAAAGAGATGCCTAAGAAATATTTTTTAAAACAAATGCGTGAATGAAAGAAGAAGAAAGCAAGCAAACTAGTCTTCCATGAAGCTGATTCATATAACCTCTCTGTAAAAATAAACAAGAACAGGTGTTTGAAGCAAACTTATAATTCATGAAAATCTAAATTTACATAAAGAGTATGTTGAAAGGTGATTTTTCCACTTTACGAAAAGATCCATCACAAGATTCTTTAAACAGGCTTTCCAGGTACATGGAAAGTACGATTTCATTGATTAAAACCATATGCTTGCACAGAATTCTTCAGGAAAATATCTTTTATATAAAGCAAGGTTGACCTATAAGCAATTTCCTTAAGGCACCTAGCCCAGAATGGCCAACTCTCAAATTTCCTAGGTAATAGATAATGGAGGCCTGGAATGCAGTGGATATTTGAAACCTTAGAATGCAAAGCAGTCATTTCAACCATTTAAGGTCTGCATGACTTTTCTCACAAAAATAGCTAATGGAGAGATGAATCAATGTATTTGAATCTCCCCAACTCTTCTCTTTTTATGTTAATGAAAGTAAGAATGGATAGGAAATGACCCCCAAAAGAGGCTGCATGAAAGAACAAGGGCCTGTAAAATTCACTAAATTGATGCTTTTCTCCCAACTCCCACCACCACCACTGCCACCACTGATAATTAAGTTGTCTGACTGCTATACTGGAAAGAAGAATTCAGTGTGTTAATAAATAAAAGGCAATTAACTTCTCTGAGTCTCAATTTCCTCATCTTAACAATGTGGGAGCCCTTTTGAAGATTATTGTCTTATAATTCTGTTTTCGAACCTACCCAGACTTTACAAAATAAGATAATTGGTAATTGTTCTCTCTGTTTAATGAAATAAATTTCACAGCTTTCTGCTCTTCTTACTAGAAACTTTAATAAATGATCATGAACTTTAAATCAAAACATTTATAATATTTATAGAATTGGTTGAGTTGAATATTATTGATGGTTCTTGCTTAGAAGAAAATGCTTGGCAGAATTTACTTACAACTAACTTGGTCACTCCAACAGTAAAGAATCTGCCTGCAATGCAGGAAACCCAAGTTTCATCCATGGATTGAGAAGATCCACTGGAGAAGGGAATGGCTACCCACTCCAGTATTCTTACCTGGAAAATTACATGGACACAGAAGCCTAGTGGGCTACATACAGTCTGTGGGGTCACAGAGTTGGACACGATTGAGTAATTAACACTTTCACTTTTTCAACCTTTTCTTTATCAAACATATCTCACTCTAATGGAAGCATAATAAGCTGTTCTCAAAGTGCAGTACAAATGAATACTTCAGCCACAGGAAGGAAAAAATAATATACTGGTTGTGATACTAAAAATTAAAGTCAACTAGGGTTATGACCAACCTAGATAGGATATTCAAAAGCAGAGACATTATTTTGCTGACTAAGGTCCGTCTAGTCAAGGCTATGGTTTTTCCAGTCATCATGTATGTATGTGAGAGTTGGACTGTGAAGAAGGCTGAGCGCCAAAGAATTGATGCTTTTGAACTGTGGTGTTGGAGAAGACTCTTGAGAGTCCCTTGGATTGCAAGGAGATCCAACCAGTCCATTCTGAAGGAGATCAGCTCTGGGATTTCTTTGGAAGGAATGATGCTAAAGCTGAAACTCCAGTACTTTGGCCACTTCATGTGAAGAGTTGACTCATTGGAAAAGACTTTGATGCTGGGAGGGATTGGGGGCAGGAGGAGAAGGGGATGACAGAGGATGAGATGGCTGGATGGCATCACTGACTCGATGGACATGAATCTGAGTGAACTTTGGGAGTTGGTGATGGACAGGGAGGCCTGGCGTGCTGCGATTCATGGGGTTTGCAAAGAGTCGGACATGACTGAGTGACTGAACTGAACTGAACTGAGGATATAAGTTCGTTTTACCATTCAAAAATGACACTACCTTCATCTCAGAAAATCTTAAAACCTCAAAATTTAGAAGAAAATATTTGAGATGTAGCAGAAAAGCAAGCCTATAATCTATAGAGATCTTGGTGATCTTGGCCTTCATCAACTTCCTGAGGCATTGTTTTACCCTCACTCCCCACAATTTTGATTGTTTTTTTTTTTTTTTTTTGCTTCAATATTACTTTATTTGGTGACATTTTGAGGGAAAACTATTTTACTAAGTGATGTACTAAAGTACTAACTTCTCACATAAAGGAATTTAGAGTAATAATGTTGATCCCTAAGACTCTTCTTCATGGATCCAAAAACCCAAAGAATGTATCCATGGAAACACATTATTTAGATATTCCTGCTTTGTAGGTTAAAGAGAGATCTGAATATATTAACAAATCTGAATGATCTGAAAGTTAATGTTCTTATATCCTGTCTATTTTTTCTCTCTTCTCTATTCACTCCTATGAATGGGATCAGGTCATTTCTTCAGTGAGAACGAGGAATAGATCCAGGAAAGGATGCAAGAAAGAGGAAGAAGCAAAAAAAATAAGGCCGGGAATGATGGAATTAAAGCTGATGGTCAGCCAACCCAAATGCTCAGACTAGACTGGAAGTAGCAAAAGCACTGCAGTAGGAGCAGAGACAGAGATGGCAGTGCGGAGACAGGAAACTCATGAGAGAGAGTGTGCTAATTGAAATGATAGCGAGAAAGTATACAGAGGGGTCAAGGCTGGAAGAGGCTTCTGCAACACCGTGACTGTGAACGTTAGCAGTGCCATCTTCCACGTGTTATACTCAGAGCTGCCACTTGACCAACCATCTCTGCTTTGGTTTGAAACAGAATCCAGAAAGAGACAAATATGAGGCCACTTCTATGAAATTCTGAAGGAAATGAGTTTCTTACAAGTTTATGATTTAGATACTCCTGTGAGGAGATTCTGACTCTCTATGAATGTGTTAAAAGGCTGGGGCACAAGGATGGGAGTGGGGGAGGGGCAGTCAGCCAAGCATGTGTGTAATTTGAAAAGTATCCTCAGGGTATATAGCTGGAAGGATGGATGGATACATAGATACATAGATAGGATGAGTAAGCTAAAGATATGAATGCATACTCACAGAGTTAAACTTTGTAGCTATGTAGTAAGAAACAAGGGACAACTGGGATTCCCCTAGATTTAAGATGAGTCTTTATCTTAGCTGAAGTCTGTGCATAATAGAATGACTTTTATCCTGGTTCTCAGCAGAGCATCAGGTCATTTTCATTTTTCATGTGTGTTAATACCAAAGCTATGGGAGACTGCTTCCAAAGAAAATATCTATCAGGAAAAATGCCTGTCTTTTAAGAATATAAAAGACCAATAATTAATTGTAGCTGGTTTTTTTAATTTAAAATTTGCAGTTTCATTTTCAAAAAAATGCTAAGGAAACACCAATTCTTCTACCATAGTTGCAGGGAACTCTAGTGTACTCTTGTTTGGAGTGTAAATTAGTACAGCCACTATTGAAAACAATGAATGGTTCCTCAAGAAATTAAAACTAGAACTATCATATAATTCAGCAATCTCACTTTTAGATATATATCCAAAAGAATTGAAATTAGGATCTCTCAGAGATATCGGTACTCCTAAATTTGTTGCAGCATTATTCATGATAGGCAAGATACAGAAACAATCTAAGTGTTCATCAACAGATGAATGGATAAAGAAGATAGGCTTGATACACACACACACACATATGGTTGTATGTATTTATACAAACACACAATGGAATATTATTTAGTCATGAGAAAGGAAATCCTACCATTTGTGACAACTTGGATGAATCTTGAGGGCATTATACTAAGTGAAATAAGAGAAAGAAGGACAGCTATATGATGTCACTTATATGTGGAATCTAAAAAAATCAAAACTCAGAGAAATAAGTAAAATAGTGGTTATCAGGGGTTGGGAGATGAGTAAATGTTGCCAAAGGGAACAGACTTCCAGGTGTAAGATTAGCAAGTTTGGGGATCTAATGTACAGCGTGGTGATTATAGCTGATAGTAGTGTATCAGGCAGTTAAAGGTTGCTGAGAAAGCAGATCTTAAATGTTCTCACAACAAAAAAGAAAAGCTAACTATGTGACAGGATATAGGGTGTAGCTAATATTTTGGCTGTAATTCTTTTTAAATTAATATATACCAAATCAATACATTGTAAACTTACACAATGTTATGTGTCAATTATCTCATTAAAGCTGGGGCAAAAAAAAAAAAAAAAAAAGCTGGGGCAGAAAGTAAAATTACCACTGGCCAGTTAACTACACAAATGCCCAGCACCAAGAAGTGTTCAGAGCACGCTGACTCAGGGCTGAATTGGGCATCATGTGGCTACATGGAGAGTGAGTGTAGCCTGAAGACATATATGCAGTGTAGGAGGTGACCCACATGCTAATCCCAGCCCTGCCTTGAACTTGGGTTTGTTTAAGGAACAAGGGCTCTCTGAGGTTTTGGTTCTTCATTTGTAAGGTTAGAACATTGAACTATTTGTTTGGTAAAGTCCTTTATCAGCACCATCACTATATAACCTCATGAGTTTAATCTTCAATGCCAATGCCACCTGAAAGTCTGGAGGCCTCTTTAAGAGATCGATTAGGTTTTAGCTATATATTAATGACAACTTTTCAATTCTTTTAATCACCACTGAATTAATTGTTTGAAATTTTTAGTCTTTAATGACATGATTTTGTACAGATTGTACAATCAGTAGCCAAATAGAAAGAAAGAAGGAAAGAAGGAAGAGAGAAGTGGGAGGGGACTTCAGTAACTGTATTATTTTTCTGCTCTAAGTACCTTATTTTTACTTCCATTGTATGCGAAATGATTTTTTATTGCTTAAAGAATTGTACTTTAATGAGTTCATCTCATAAATATCTACAACTTACCACAGAAAGAACATGCTTATCATTAACAATCATCTTCTCCATGTTTCATTAGATTTGGGAAGAAGAAAGATGATAAGGGTGGAAAGGCAGAGCAAAAAGGTCCTCTGAAGCAGAGTGGCCTGAGAGAAGAGGAACTGGAAAAAATGAAAGAAGAACGTGAGAGGTGAGTAGAAATGCTAAGCCTCTTGTTTTATTTTTGTGCATGGTCTGTGTTTAATTTGGTTATTGTATCAGTCAACTGGAGAAATCTGATTTTAAAATGCATAAGGGTTGACTGATGCAAAAGGAGAGATACCCAATATAAATGAAATCTGCCTTTCTGGGGAATTTTTATTATATTTTGAGAAGAAATTGACTTCAAGTTTTTATTTTATTGGTACTTATAATTCCAAAATGTGCTACCCCTAGTTTTGACTCTATAAATGCATATGTTCCCTATGGTTTAAACATGGTTTAAACAAGGAGGTTTTGGGGTTTTTTTTTAAGTCATTTGAATATTGATGTTTAGAGCTATCAAATTTCCATAGTCTGTTCCTAATTTTTGTCAAGCTGTTGAATGCCTTCTTAATTTTAGTTTGTTAAACCCATTTGGGTACTATAATTTGAAAAGTACATTCCCTTCATTTTTAAAAAGCCAGTGTCTTTTATTATGCCATCAGCAAGTTACAAAGTATGTTGCCCATCTGTGAAAGGGTCGGTTTCATTTACTGAAACAATGACAGTTTGCAAGGGCTGAATTCTCCTTTTTAAGGAGCTTAATGTTCCATTTAGACAAGAAGTCCTTCACATATCTTTGATGTTAACTCTGGCACTTACCCGAAGTAGATGTATAAATGTCTGACTTTGAAATATGTAATTGAATATTCATACTTCTCCTGAAAATTCTTTGCGTTCACAACTAGATGAAGCTTGGAGAAAGACTGAAATTATTCTGCAACTAAGTATTTGATACTGACTTGATCATGCATGACATCAGACTTGTGCAACTTTTTTCCTTGCCTATAGTTGTTGCAGTTTTTAAGAAGTCTGTACTTGTACTTATTTTCATTTTCTAGCATGTGTACTAAGAAAATCATACTTCTTATTCATTGTATTTTCTAGTGCAGCGCATGCTAAGAGTACCAACTGTTAACCTTTGACCCCTATCTTGTGGTCTATTCCCATTGAGAAGGCTCACTTTATCAATAGCAAGAAAAAAGTGCTATTTAGCCCTTTCTCATTTTTGAGAGGTTGATAAGCTCAGTTTCAGGGTCAGTGGAGCAGATAAAAGGAAATCAAGTACTTTCCATTGTTGTTGACTATTCACATGTCAGAGTTGCCCCAAAGAGAAGAAACATGAATTTTCCATCATAATCCAAGATTCAGTAATCCTGTAATGTAAAATGTAATTCAGGCTAAGATTTTAATGTGTTTATTGGCAAAGACACCTGTGTGGTGAGTCCCCATTGTAGATCTTTGCTGCTCCCCTGATTTCACTTACTGAAGCACCACATTCTTTCCTCATCTTCAGGAAACTAAGCTATTTTCTAGAATGCAGACTTTACATTTTTTGCAGCTCAGTACTGGCTTGGGGTTGAAGAGGGGTGTTCCTCTTAGTAGCTAGGGAATCCTGTGCCAGATAGAAAATTGATAACTCATAAAATAAGGTGAGTTGTCTTTAAGCAAAAGTTCATTTCCTTTCTGGTTTTGCCTTTAGGAAACAGGTGCCTGAGGGAGTTTCATTCTTAAATGCAGGACCGTAAATTCACCTCAGCTGGTTATATAGGTTTCAGGTCCAATTTTCTTAAAATATGTCTGGTCAAAATATTTAAAGAGCTATACTATTAGCCCCCACTTAGTCCACTTCCCGCACATGAACACATAAAACACATCTGATATGGGTTTCCTAGAGACAACATTGTCTCAATCATTTATGAGGGGAAGAAGTAGGAGAAGTTGATTTTATGGTTGGGTGCTATAGAATTGATGACCAAGGACATTTCAACAGCTCAGGGCCTGAAGACCATAAAGGGCAAAGGTGAAGGCTGAACATTTGGCATCACTCTCAACCCTGGAGTCCCATTTCTTGGCTCTCTATCATCCATAGGAAACCAATTCACAACTCCTAAAGAACTCAGCAAATGTATCACTCATCATGGCCTGGCCACAGGAAAAATATACAATAAAATAGGAAATAGTGTATTCAAGTTTACAAAGTTCAGTTTTTCCTAATACATTTGAAATTTATTATGTAAAGAAGATTTAAGCCATCCAACTGCTTACTTGCTTCATCCTAGCTGTCATAGATAAAATAACTTTTTACTAACATATCCCTTTTTCAAAGAGTTTAAGTAAAATATATACTGTACATTGCTTAAACCAGCCTGCACCAATTTGTGAAAGACAGTTACTAAGCTTTCAAGAATTATGCGAGCTTCTTGTTAAACCATTGGTAGCTTGAAATTGTTCATGGTGGAAATGTTTACACCACAGAAATTGGCAAATGATGGTAAATTGGGTTTGTTTTCTCAAAGAGCCAGTTGGCTAACACACCCTTGAGGGTCTATACCAATTCTATTTAGTGTATAGCAGGAAGAAATTATCAAAAATAGAGCGAAAAAAAAAAAACAATCATCCAAATCAAAACATGTGACTTCTTATAGATAGCTATGTTTCTCAGATTGGCCCATGGGACACCTGAATCAGAATGAATCACTTGGGGAGCTTGTGGAAAAAATGAGAATTCCTGACACACCAGATTTACAGAATCAGAATCTTGCGAGTTAGAGGCCAGGAATCTAGGTTTAATATTTATGCTCAATGCAATTCTTTAGCAGTCTGAGAAACACTGAGTTTGGGGGACAGGATTTGGCTGGAACGTTAGATTAAGCTCTTCTCATTCTATAAAAAATGATATACAGATTTTTTTTTCTCAAGAGGATTGAATAACTCAGTCTAAAAATGTTGCCGTCTTTCTTACACACCCTCTCTGAGGCATCCTACCTCACTCGCATGCTTTATGCAAACAGAGAGGAACACTTGTCAGTGCTCATTCACCTAAGAGAATATGGATCACTTTCCCCACCCACACCCCCATGCACACAAAACTTACAAAGACAATAAGTTTATTAAGACATTAATTGTTAAAATCGGGCAAAATTCTATCATACTTCCATAACCACTGTTAATAATTCATGATCTTTTTACTATATATTTTTTTATTTGAAAACTTGGTATTCATACCATATATATTTTACTTTTTCCACAGAGTTCCTATTATGTTGAGCATTTCCCAATGTCATTAATGTTTTGAAATTATGTCATCTTGATGACTGCCTAATATCCTGTGAGATCAATATATCAAAATATATTTATCCTCTTTTATCTTGAAATGCACAGACTGTTTCCATGTTTTCAGTGTTCATACCTTGGTGAGCATCCAGGTACAAAGTCCTCATAGATTACCTCTTAAATCATATAATTTGAAGGTTCAATTTCCTTGTAACTATTTGAACCAATGGTTAATCTAAACTAATCAACTCTAAACTTTAGGGTTATGTCATCCTTCTCCATTCCTCTCACTGTTTTTCTTATGATTTCCATATCTTGTTTTAATTTGCCTGTGTATCTAGCTCCTAATATGGAACTGTGTTGGTGATATATATGAATATCTTATTCACAGCTAGAACTGTAAGTGAAATTGAAGTCGCTCAATAGTGTCCAACTCTTTGTGACCCCATGGATTGTAGCCTGCCAGGCCCCTCCATCCATGGGATTTTCCAGGCAAGAATACTGGAGTGGGTTGCCATTTCCTTCTGCAGGGGATCTTCCCAACCCAGGGACTGAACCTGGGTCTCCTGCATTTCAGGCAGAGTCTTTACTGTCTGAGCCACAAGGGAAACTCAGTTGTAGCTATCAAAAGGTCAAAAACCTATAACTGGTGGATTGAATTATTAGATTAAAGAGCCTAGAACAGTGATTCTCAGTTCTTTGGAGGAGGGGTATGAAGGATGGAAATTTGCTTCCCAAGGAACATTTGGCTGTATCTTGAGACATTGTTGATTGCCAAAGCTTTGGAGGGGGCTGTGGGGAGTGAGTTGCTACTGCCATGTACTGGGTAGAAGCCCAGAATATGGCTACATATCGTACAACCGTAAGACAGTTCCCATCCTCAAATGATTAGTTATCTAACTCAAACTGTCAATGGTGTGGAGGCTGAAAACCCGTTTCTACTCCAGAAAGAGTAGTGATACTCTCCTGGACATTAGTATTGCATTGTCTCACAATCTGTGGCTAATACAGAGAGATATACACTAGATCACGTAAGCCTAGAGGATTATTAGCTATTTGAGAAACTACACCCAAAGATTGCTAGGGAATGTTCCAACAACATCAGAGAATGCAATGGAAACCCACTCCAGTACTCTTGCCTGGAAAATCCCGTGGACAGAGAAGCCTGGTAGGCTGTAGTCCATGGGGTTGCGAAGAGTCAGACACAACTGAGCAACTTCACTTTGACTTTTCACTTTCATGCACTGGAGAAGAAAATGGCAATCTACTCCAGTGTTCTTGCCTGGAGAATCCCAGGGACGGTAGAGCCTGGTGGACTGCTTTCTATGGGGTCACACAGAGTCAGACACGACTGAAGTAACTTAGCAGCAGCAGCAGAATTCCAACAATATAAGCTCACAAGAAAAAAGTTTCCCTAAAAATTTATTTTTAACTCTGACTTGCTGAGCA
Organism: Capricornis sumatraensis; assembly: GCF_032405125.1. Lineage (NCBI taxonomy): Eukaryota > Metazoa > Chordata > Mammalia > Artiodactyla > Bovidae > Capricornis > Capricornis sumatraensis. The sequence goes on from NC_091071.1 coordinate 138,211,840, forward strand.
TTGGCATCAGTGATGGTACCTATTGATCAGATTTTAAATTCCAGAAAGCTGCAGGGGTTGACAATGTGTCCGATGACAGAATCATCTGGAACAATGGACTAAATCAAATATAAAGGAACTTAATAGGAATAAATGTAAAGTCTTGTGTTTAGGTCCAAAAATGAGCTGTACAAACACAGGATGTAGAAGGTTTGACTTAATACCGAATATATGAAAAGTTTGCCTGATGGTTTTAGTTGAGGGTAAGCTTTGCAAGAGTCAGTATGGGGATATGCCTGCCAGAAACTTAATCCAGCCTAGGCTACAGAAATTCATGTACGAAAGTGAAGGAAGAAACAATAATTTCTGTTCTACACTGCTCAGATCACACCTGGAATACCCTAAGCCTCTCTCACACACAGAAAATGGCAGTATGAAATCCATGTCTTTTGAAAAATATGGAAGGATCTGGGAACGCACAGCCTGCAGGTTCAGACGTAGTTGACGTCACATGATTAAAGATCATTAACATAAAAGAGGAATTAGATGTATTTTATAGCCTCCATTCTCTTTCCATTCTCTCTCTCTCTACTTATTCATTTATTCATTTATTTTCTTGAAGATTCTAATGAGGAATTATTTTTAGAGAGGTAGCCATCAACTTAATAGAGGGGAAAACATCCTGACAAATTAGAGTGTCTTATGCAGCGGCAAGTGTATTGACACTGGAAATATCTAATGATGATTGCACTGAGAAAGGATGAGTGCACCAGGAAAGGACTGGACTGGAATCACTTTCATAAGCTTTAGTCATTGATATATTATCTTCATTGTCTTATTTGTATCTGTATACATTTAATTAAATAAAAAGTTACATAAATGCAAAACCATGTAAATTAATATAGTTAAATACATCAAGCCACATACCATCAAAACTCTTGTGTGTCATTAATGCTGCTCATGTCCTTAGATGATCTCTGTGGTCTCTCCCAGATCTCAGGGTCTGAGAAATTTATAAACAGATGAGTACAGAAGCATTGACTTTACACTCCCTACAGTGGCCTTTTGTGAATTGGCTATGTACATATGGCAGTATGTGCACTATTTTTATTTGAATGTAAAAGCCCAAGTTTCTTGCTCCTAATTGCATGTTAGGATTTTCTTAGTCTCCTATTCGATTTCCTGAGCTGATCATGTGTCCCCTCTTGACACAAGTCAAACAATCCATGGCAGTGAAGCCCTGTTTTAAATAAACTCATCATTTTTGTTCATGCTCCAGTGAGACTGGCCATAATAAGACATTAGTTCCAAATGCTTATGTCCATTGCTAGAAGGATGAATCCAATATTATATTCAAAGATTATTTCTCCTAGAATTCTTTATCAAGCTAAATTAAATTAGCATTTTCCAAACGTTCAGATTATGTAAATTAGTATGGTGAGCTAAAAGCAAGAGATGATTTTAGCAGGTCAGTAAACCATGTGCTTTTGTTGCTGTTGTTTGATACTTAAGACTTTGAATTTGTAACCTTCTGCAGAGTTTGAAATTAAACAGATTCTCCAGCCTAAAAAGTACCTAACATGCATGCTGGACTTGTATTGTTAATACCTTCTCAAAAATCGGGTGGAGATTTAAGTTAAAGAAAAATATGTTCTCCTCATTTATTTAAGACTGTTGTACTGGGAGGAGAAATCTCCATTGACTAAAGGCTGTCTTTCATTAAAATCCCGTAGTACTGACTCTTGGGAATCTACTGTGTGACTCAGGGAGCTCACACTGGGGCTCTGTGACAACCTAAAGGGGTGGTATGGGGTGAGAGGTGGGAGGGAGACTCACAAGGGAGGGGACATACATATTCCTATGGTTGATCCATGGCAGAAACCATTACAATATTGTAATTATCCTTCATTTGAAAATAAGTAAAATTTTAAAATAAATTAATAAGTTAGTTGAGAACAAAAAATCCCATATTACTAATCCTGAATTAAATTTTCCAAAATGAAACTTCTTACTGCAATTGGGGAGGAGACGGCAAGGAATGAAGTTGCACTCTAAAATCCTCTATTACTCTTATACCATGTCAGAGTTTATTTTGCAAGGGAGCTTATTTACTGTGTTAGTGAGACGTTATTTTTGTAGCTCTTATTATAATCTTAGAATAAATGAGATGAGGGGGGAAAGTGGCAACCTCTTTAGCTTCAGCATAGAGAAGTATGGAAACATATGGCTCTTGTTTTCAACAACTGGCCTGAATGGAATGTCTAAGTGAGAGTGAAGCTAAGATTTAGGAAAGTTAATCTGTTTCAGTGTCTGAATTCAAGGTTCTTAGTTTTCTTTCCTTTAGGAAGCCTTCCAAGAGCTGAGACTTCTCCCTTGCCTTATCAGCTGAGCTGCTTGTGGCCTGTTCCCTTCGTTTAAATCGATACATGTGTTTTTGATATTTGGCAAGCCAAGATTTAATTATGCAGCTGCAAGTTCCCTACATAAACGAAATGCATCTTAGAGAAGTAAAAACATTCAGAAACCGTTTAGAGTTTGAGAATACAAGTGGGTGAAAATCTATTCCCAACCTCTCAGCATTTTATTTAATTATGGGAGATTTTTATGTTACTGGAAATTGAAATGAGAACCAGAATAAGCTAGGGTTTATCCAACATTTGTGCATACTGAAAAATAAAGATGCTTATTGTATTCTAAGGAAGAAAGAAAAAGTATATTTTGAGTTAATATTATATGTTGTAACCTACGTAAGCATTACACTCCTGAGTACATAGAGCAGCAATTGAGTTGATAGGATTTTGTCATTATTATTTCCTTAAAAGAGTGCATATTTTATTCAAGGAACCAGAAGGTTGATTTCTTTACTTTGCCAAGAGACTGTCTATAATTAATTATTTACTGAACTTAAACTTCTGCACTATTTAAACTGTTGAAAACACCCATGTTTTGGCATGATTACATACAAATGATTAATTCAGCCTGGTTTTACTCCTCTCTGAATATCTCTGTCTTTTGCCATAGAATTTTAGGTCCTGTGGTGTGGGCAAAATAAAGTGTTGGAATGATTCCCAGTTTTAATAGTCCCAATTTATTATTACCACTGAACCCTGATCAGATCGTGGACTGGATTAGATCCCAGTTTTTCAGAATGCCCCAATTTATGGTTCCCTTCAAATCCTGATAAAAATGTGTCTTTGAATAAGGTTTTGGTTGGCTAAAAGAGATCCAGTTAATTACTTTTAGATTCTTATTAGATCATCGCTGCATGGAAGTTATGAAAACTATTACTAGACGGTGTTTCTCAGGACAAGGTCACGTTCTCGTTTTATGCTGACAGAAAGAAGCTATCAGATTTCTGTTTTTCATAGTACTAACCATCTCAATAAATGAAAGGAGATTTGCTGTATCCCAGTAATTACTATTGATGCAAGTGTTAGGGTAAAGGTGGCCTTTTTTCCTAGAATAATAAGTAAAATCAGACTGTGCACACCAGAGAGAGCAAGAGCCAGCACTAGGCCAAATACCGGGCAAAGTGGCTACATCCTCACCACCCTTCTTTCAAGATGTCTCTTATTTAGAGAAATGAGGTATGAGATACAGGGGGATGTAGGTAGTTTTAGCAGCTGTATGTTTATTTGATCTTCATAACACCTATCTTCCAGTGTTCTTGCCTGGAGAATCCCAGGCACGGGGGAGCCTGGTGGGCTGCCGTCTATGGGATCACACAGAGTCGGACATGACTGAAGCAACTTAGTAGTAGTAGTAGTATCTTCCCAGAAATGCTTGTGGTCACCAGCAAAATTTGGCCCATGACTATATTCCTAGAGACAAGAGATGGAAACATCTACATCCTTATGCCATGCCAGCATTTTTATGAGCCAAAATCCTTTTATGGGACTTGAATCAATGTTAGAAGTGCTGTATTAGCAACTACTTGTCAGCTGAGCTGGATTAATACATAAAATGAATCACTTGACTGGCATGGTTTCCAATAGTCATTTAGACAAACTTCTAAGATTAAAGTACACCAGCTCTTTCAAAAAGTGTTTTTTAAAGATACTCTTATATTCAAATATCCTGGAGTGACATATTATATTATTGTATTTGGTTATAGTGATATTTAAATACATTCTGAAAAGGAATTTATTAAACTACCTACAGTGATCCCATAGAAATGTTCAGAATATCTGATCTGATAGATCTTGGAAAGAAGTTCTAAATTCTGTTGATCCGGATATTTGGTTTTAATATACACACAAAAATATATGCCATGTAATCACCAAATCTTGGTAATTCCCTGGATTTTATGCCAGATACAGATATATTTGGTTCAGTGGAGGTTATGGACAGCAGAGGCAAAATTTGAGAATTTTCTGTGAAAGCTTTGAGCAGCTATAGAAGGCCTTTGGTCATGAGAACTTAGAAATACCCGTTTTTTCAATTGTTTTCATAACTTATATAAACAACTTTTGAGCATGTATCTTCAAAGTCCCTCTTTTTATTACCATGATGAAATGGCAATAATAATTCTTTAAGGCCTGAAAAAAGCATGGATAAAATGCTTTTTAACTGCTAAGTCCCTTCAAAGAAGGAAATTTCAGTAAGTGAAAGTTAAGAGAATCCAGAATATTTACTGTGGACTATTCTGGAGCTGGTCAGTGTAAACTTAATTTGCTAAAAATGCTCTTAAAAATGTATACAAATCAAATTGTTGTAAATCCAACAATATTTTCTGAATTTCTAAGTATCTCATCTTCGTTTGAACATACACTATGTTGTATCCTGCTTTGGAAAACTTCCATGACAACACATACACTCGAGAGGCCAAGATTAGTTATTGTTCCAATAGGTTGGTAATACTGTAAGTTGAAAGGATACTCAACCTGTTGTCTTCCAGATCTGCTTTTTTCCCATCTCATACTCATTATGTGTGGGGGCTTCCCAGGTGGTGCTAGTGGTAAAGAATCCACCTGCCACTGCAGGAAATGCAAGAGACACGGGTTTGATCCCTGGGTTGGGAACATCCCCTGGAGAAGGAAATAGCAACCCAATCTAGGATTCTTCCTGGAAAATTCCATAGTTAGAGGAGCCTGGTAGGCACATTCAGACAGAACTGAGAGGCTGAGCACATACACATATCCTAAGCATGTAATTCATAAACAATGAACTCTGAATACAATTTTTCCAAATTTCCTTGGCAGTTTTTTTGCATTAGTAGTTTTCAGCCAGGAGCAGTTTTCCCCCCCAGAGGTCATGTGACTATGCCTGAAGACATTTTAGTTGTCACCCTAGGGGGAGTGCTGCTGGCACCTGAAAGTGAAAGTGAAAGTCACTCAGTCGTGTCTGACTCCTAGTGACCCTATGGACTATACAGTCCATGGAATTCTCCAGGCCAGAATACTGGAGTGGGTAGCCTTTACCTTCTCCAGGGAATCTTTCCAAACTAGGGATCGAACCCAGGTCTCCTGTATTGCAGGCAGATTCTTTACCTGCTGAGCCACAAGAGAACAAGGATATTCCTCACCATCCTGCCATGCAGAGGACGACTCCCTTACAGTAAAAACTTACCCAGCCCAAGATGTCAATTGTGCTAAGGTTGACAAACCCTGTTTTGGACAAATTGATAGTTAGGTTAAGTAGGCTTCCCTTGTGGCTCAGAGGTTAAAGCATCTGCCTGGAATGCTGGAGACCAGGGTTTGATCCCTGGGTCGGGAAGATCCCCTGGAGAAGGAAATGGCAACCCGCTCCAGTACTCTTGCCTGGAGAATCCCATGGAGGGAGGAGCCTGGTAGGCTACAGTCCATGGGGTCGCAAAGAGTTGGACACAACTGAGCAACTTCACTTCACTTCAGATAGGTATAGATATAGATAGAAATATGCTGTAGACATTCAGTACCTTTGTGGTTGGGCCCAAGGATATGTATCTTAAAACTGTTTCCCAGGTGTTGTTTATAGTATGTTTGGGGCCAAGAGACCTGGGTGGTGGCCCAGGGTAGGCATGTGGCCAAGTAGAAAGATTACAGTGTGTCAGATCTGGGTTAAAGACCTGACTTTGCATGAGCACACTGTCAAGCTACTTAACCGCCTCAGGCCCCTGTGTTCTCATCTGTTAAATGACAAATCTGGCTTTCAGATTGTTCTGAAAAGTTTTATTTATGAAGCAAGGAGTTGGTTCACTCTAGGTGCTCAGTGTTATTTTCCGACCACCTCTGGGGATTAAAGATCCCAGGTAATCTGTTTAGTATCCTTTGGGAGCCCAGAATGCTCTGAGATGCACCATCTGTGAAAGTTGCTGAGTTGGATACTATCATGATGAAGAAGGCCAACTTGAACGCAGACTTTGCCTAGCCGGGAGTCATGCCAGATCCCCCCATTCAAGAGGCTTCTCCTCGTTTTTTATCGATCACCAGTTGGAAGTTGCTCCTCAAGCACAGTGTGCTTGGCATAAGATGGCAGCATGGCAGCGGGGCGGGGGTGTTGAGGGAGTGCTGGCTGCAACCAGTGCTTGGCAGTCATAGAAACAAATTCAGACAGGAGGGGTACAAATGGCATGGGTGACTGCCAGCCTCTCAAGTTCACAGGGTATGTGACTGCAGAAAACACTTGTAACCACAGTCATTAAATTCACAACATCCTCACAACATTAAATTCACAACATTTGCATTTCTGTTAAATTGATTATATTAAAGGAGAAATAATTCAGGTCTGCTAATATTTCAAATTCAGTTGGTAGAAATGGAATGAGAGTGTCCTTTTCTTCCTTGTTCACCATCTCCCACCCATCTGTCTTTGCTCTGTAGTTTAATTACTTAATGACTTTGCAGTGCACCTGAATTAACTTCAGGTTGGTGTCCAAAGGAACCTGACCCCTTTCCCAGGTCCAGACTCCAGCCACCTTCTACTCTATGCCCTTTGTTTGATTTTAGTATTGTAAGTTAAGAAGATAGAAGTGGTTTGAGCTATGGCACAAAAGTCTGCTCCTCTAGAGGTCACTTAAAGGGGCTTTTCTTTTTTTTTTTTTTTAACAATAATAACAATTGGCTGTTTAGATAGAAGCTGTAAACATGTTCTTGGAGGAACTTAACAAATAATAATTTGTAAAATCATGATTTCTGTAAACAGAGCTTGTTAACTATGGCAGGCTGGAGAAGAGTGAATCAGTAATAATAGCTTTGATCAAAGTCATTCTTCTCTCCAAACTTTCAATGGCTCTCTCTTCCCTACTGCACACAGTCCCAACAGTGTGACCTAATGTATCTGACTAGAGCCTCGCTTTCTTGTCAGAATCTCCACTCCAGCTCTCGTGACCCATGTACTCAGCCAATCTGGAATCCTCGTTTTTTTTCAAGTCTCTGTGCCATTCCTAGTACCATTTCATTTGCCCAGAACCCCTTCATCCTGCCTCAGTTGGTCAGAATCATGGAAATTCATTGAAATCCCACTTCTTCCATTATACCTTCCCAAACTACCTAAGATAAAAGAAAATTCTTCCACTAAATAACTTGACCAAGTTACTTAATTTTGCTAACCTTCATTTTCTTTATCTATAAAATGGGTAGATAACCATTGTAATATCATAATATTGTTGTGAGGACTGATTGAGACATAAAAGTGAAGTATTCAGAATAGTGCCAAGCATAGAGATGTTCAATAAATGGCAAACTTACCATTTTCCTTAGAGACTGTTTATTTGAAAGAGAATGGACATTAATATCAAATAATGTTGGATTTGAAGCCCAATTATTCTGTGCACTAGCTGTGTGATTGTGCATGTTTTGCTGACATCTTCTGAGCCTAACTCACTCATTTGAAAACTTTTTTAAAAGGAGAAATAATACCTAGCCTTCAGAGTTCCTATGAAATTTACGTAAGATCAAATGCTTAAAGCATCCAAAGCAGTGCTTGGCACAGGATAAATACACATTGTTATTATTATTGTTATTTTGCTCCATTGAATTGTAGATGTCTGTGATTACAAACATACCTTCTCTCCATTACTAGTGTGTAATTTCCTTAAGGCAAGAACCACATTATAATTATATTTCTTTTTCTCTCAGCATCTAATACACTACGTTTCGCAAGTAGGTACTCAGTACACAGTTGTTGAATAATGGATGAATGAATGAAGGAACAAATATAAGGCTGCACGAATTTTATTTTTCAAGTGAGTAACTGCTAGAATGGAACCAAGAGGCAGAATGGGCTAAATCAATGGTTGACAAAACTATATAAGTTTAAAAAAGAGAAGTCTTTCCCCTGGGCTATGCAGTAGTATCCAGAAGCATGAGATTAGTTGTAACCGGTAGTATAATGGTGAAGATGGATCGTTGACACATAGTGACCAGCCCGTCAGGAATATCAACACCTGTTTCCTTGTCACTGAACCAGATCCTGAGACAAGACCTTAAAGTGACTGAAATTCATCCATTTCACAAACAAATGGCGATATCATGGGTCTAGGGAGTTGGTTTGTTTGTTGTTGTTTTTGTTTTCCTTTTAATGGGCTTTGCCCCTATTCTCTTTAGTTGGCTTAAATTTAACCAGTTGAAATTATTTTTAAGTACCATTCATTTCAACCTTTTAAAAGGAAAGATTTGCCTTTATGGGGTAAAGGAGATTTGATTGTATAGATGAGACACACTGCCCTTGGCTTATTCTCTATCACAGGAGGATCTTTCTTGTGCTGCATGTTGAGCCGATTCAATCAGAATTCTCAGTGCAGATTGTATTTCAGGGGCAAGCATAAAAACTATAATGGAAATAGAGGATCATGAAAAATAGCAACAGTCATTTGTAATATACCAGATGCCAGATAGCCACTCACTCAGGGAGACAGCATTACTAAATTCCTAGTCTGGAATTAGGAGTCCATATCACCATTAAATTAGAGTTTGGCTTATAAAATAATTCTTTCTTATATATTCTCCTGCAGTTTCATATCTTTCCTTCTTGCCTAGACCCTAGTTCTCTTGATGTGTAGATTATAACTTGTGCTTATTTCCTTTCCTTACATCTCAGTAAAAAGAAGGTATTTAGTAAAGTCCTGGTTAACTTTAAAGTATAAAATAATATCAGGTTTAAAATAAGTTATTTATGTAATTTTTAAAAATGGATAAACTTCTAGTAATCATGGGAAATACTATGTATTAAAATATCTTGCCAAAAATTCCTGCCTATTTTTGAAACTATAGTGCTCTGTTTAAAAATTATTCTGATTATAATAATAAGCACCAGTTTTAAAAAAAAACAAGTGGTAAAGGAGTTGCTTAGACAAATCATCTTTTAAAAGAATAATACTCAACTCTAGTATTGACAGTATCAACAGCTAATTAAAAATTCTATTAGTGAAGATGTAAAAGATGGCACATTTCCAATTCAGATTGACACTGAAGAGATAGACATAATTGATATTTGTTCAATAATCCTTAAGTGTTTCATGGTCTCTAATAGAAGTTGTGATAGCCAGAGAAAGTTTCAAGTGCTAAAAATATATATTCTAGGCACTTAAACATATTTTCAAATCAAATAATATATCTTTGCAAAAAATATAACATTTTTAACTGAATGAGAATCAAAGGATATTTTAGTGGGTTGACTTTGTTTAAAGAAAAAAAATCTCCAAGTCAAGAAAATGCATACTATAATTCATATGTTTTTAATCTTCTTATAGTGGATATAATAAGAAAGCCAAAAGAGGATAATTTACTAGTTTGGGCTTTTAAATTTCAGAGCCGCATTTTGTAACAGTCACATAAATGCATATTAAAAAAAAATCCTGCAATGACCATTAAATATTCTACTTTGGAAAAACAAGATCATAGCTTTAACAGATGGTTCAGTATTACAGTTGGCTTCTTTGGACATTATTAAACCCAGATTGAGTATGTTCTTATATTATTTTACACAGAAGATTAAAAACTAGCTTTAGTAATTTTTTAAGGTTTTAACAATCAATTCTTTTCACAATAATTATGTATTTACCTCACCAATTTCAAAGGATGAACAAGTAAGTCCTGACAAAGCAACATTAAATTGAACGAGAACATTTTGCAAAGTGTTAAGAAATGGGCTGTCAATTCTTGAAGAAGCCTAATTCTTTTTACCAGCAAACAAAAATTCAATGCCAAGAAAACTGACATTATGCTAAAATATTCCCTGCCTCAAATATGTATGTGACTTAAGATAAAAGTGGATGCCTAATATCAATGACCAATTCATATTATCAAATGAAAGCTATTCAGAGGAAATAAATGGACTCTTCTCGAGCTAGTCATGCAGCCTTCATTGATCAATCTGAAATAACCTCCTGCAGATATCAATTACTGCGGTTCACACTACTGTAGTTTACATAAGCTTGGCTCCGCTTAAGTTCAAAGAATTTTTTTAAGTTACATAATAAACCAATATGGTGTGTGAATCAAGTTGGAAATTAAAGTTCCCAAAGATATACTTAGAGGTTTTGCTTCGAAGCAGGAAAAAGGAACACATTTTACTAACAGCATGCCAATTAAAGAGGGGAAATTGAGGAAAATCTCCAAGTATCACAAATTAAAAATAAAATGGGTAGTATGTTTTTTCAACTTTTGTGGAACATTTGAAAACATACAAAACTATGTAGACATGTTTATGATTCTGTTTACACAGTCATTTTTGCATTGCCTTATAATCAGATAATGTAAGAAAGGAATTTTTTCATCTAAAGGAATATGAGAAACTATCAGACATAGACTAGCTCAGAAGTGCTTATGTTTTATTTTATTCCTTTGTGGCATCTGAAAGGATCTTTCTGGTATTAAGAGCGCTTAGATGGCTGGAAGTTTTACTGGTTTGTGAGACCATCTATAATTGTGTGTGTGTGTGTGATAGTTACATAGGTAAGTAAATCACATTCAGGTTTCAGAGTGCCCGGTAGGGTAGTTTGCTTCTCAACCCCATATCAAGCATTTACTAATCATTCCTTGACTGATTGGAAAAGTAGCAGTTTTCAGGTTAAATGAATTGTTGCACACCATCAGTTCACATACTGTATAAAAGGATACCATGAAGAGAATTGGTTAGTTGGAAGGAGGAGGAGGTGTTGAAAGGAAACAAGAAAAAATGTCATAGAGGGAATGGAACACTCTGTGGGAAAAATAACACTCTCACCCTTACACTTTATCCCTGAAATGCTACTGAAGGCCTGGCCTGCAGGTGAGCGCACCATGCAGGGAGATTTGTTAATTTGTTTCAATGCAGAGAGCTGTTTGGCTCAAATAGAAAAGGCAATGTGCTAATAAGGGCAATATTATAAAAACCATATCCCTTTATGAACCATTGAGGCATTAAGTACTCAGTTAAGCACTCATTGGGATCCAAGTACTGTAATAGGATCTAATGACTCATTAATTTTTTACATGGATCAAGAGGGGATCTTTATCATCAGGCAACTTGCAGTTCTTAGAGGTAGCCCAAAAATATATCTCCAATCACAGGTGAACATCTAAAAATGTATTCTCTTAGAGAAAGGCGTTCAAGCTAAGGGAACACCTGAGAGGACCATCAAGCATGTCATCTTTATATATGAAAGATGATGTGTCCCACCTCATACAGAGTTTATTGAGCACATCTCTGCACCAATTCTTCACGGCCTTCCAGCTTGATCCCCATATGCTTCAACCTTCCTTAGATGATCAAGCCAACCCACTTTACCTTTTATTGAAGTGCAGAAATATTTCTGAATCTGTTCTTGGTCAACAGTCTCTAGGTACCATTCAGACAGGATGTATGCTAGAGGCTGGCCTTCTCCATGGGCCCTCCACTGAGGTCCCTGTGAGTCCCACCTACTTCCTGGGCATTTTCATATCTAAGAGCATGTTTTTTCTAACCCGATAAACCATTGCTAATCCTTACCATCTTCTATTCACTTTTTACCTTTTCCCTTTTTTATTTTTCATAATTCTCATATGAAAGATTAACTTTAGTTGGACATTTCAGTTGAACAGTTCCCAGTTTGAGTTCTAAAAGAGAGATTTTAGATGTGACAGAGATTTGTATATTGATGAATTTTAATATTTTCAGTCATTTCCTAGAATTCACAACCTATTTTTATGTCCCTAGATCTTTTTTCTCAAGATATACCTTTGATATATCTAAGATAAACCTTAGGCCGTTGAATATGAGATTAACTAGGCACAAGAACCAGAGATCAAATTGCCAACATCTGCTGGATCATGAGTAAAGCAAGAAAGTTCCAGAAAAACATCTATTTTTGCTTTATTGACTATGCCAAAGCCTTTGACTGTGTGGATCACAATAAACTGTGGAAAATTCTGAAAGAGATGGGAATACCAGACCACCTGACCTGCCTCTTGAGAAACTTGTATGCAGGTCAGGAAGCAACAGTTAGAACTGGGCATGGAACAACAGACTGGTTCCAAATAGGAAAAGGAGTACGTCAAGGCTGTATATTGTCACCCTGCTTATTTAACTTCTATGAAGAGTACATCATGAGACACAAGCTGGAATCAAGATTGCTGGGAGAAATATCAATAACCTCAGATATGCAGATGACACCACCCTTATGGCAGAAAGTGAAGAAGAACTAAAGAGCCTCTTGATGAAAGTGAAAGAGGAGATTGATAAAGTTGGCTTAAAGCTCAACATTCAGAAAACGAAGATCATGGCATCTGGTCCCATCACTTCATGGGAAATAGATGGGGAAACAGTGGAGACAGTGCCAGACTTTATGTTTTTGGGCTCCAAAATCACTGCAGATGGTGACTGCAGCCATGAAATTAAAAGACGCTTACTCCTTGGAAGGAAAGTTATGATCAACCTAGATAGTATATTGAAAAGCAGAGACATTACTTTGCCAACAAAGGCCCGTCTAGTCAAGACTATGATTTTTCCAGTAGTCATGTATGGATGTGAGAGTTGGACTGTGAAGAAAGCTGAATGCCGAAGAATTGATGCTTTTGAACTGAGGACATGAGTTTGAGTGAACTCTGGGAGCTGGTGATAGACAGGGAGGCCTGGCGTGCTGCTATTCATGGGATCGCAAAGAGTCGGACACGACTGAGCAACTGAACTGAAAGACCAATACACAGCTAATCACAATAAAGCTAAACTATGATAAACACTGTAATGGGATATAAAAATACTTATATGATCACAGAGAAGGCAGCCATGAAAAAATTGTGTTATATAGCTGGGACAACAGAGCAGACTTTCTTTATCATACAATATTTCTGGACACTTGCAATGAAATCATTAAAATCAGTTACAAAGTACAACTTAACTGTGCAGCAAATTGAAAAAGACTTTTAAAATTTTAAATTCTTAATCCCATCAATAATATATGATATTTTTGCTGCTAACTGGAGAGGAATTTAAAACTCAGGGAAAAAAAATTATTTGAAATCTAAGGGAATTTCCAAGCAGTTAGGGACTTCTATTATAGTTTCTTCCTTTAAAACTGAGAAAGGAGGCAGCCAAAAAGTCTATGGCAAAACTTTCTGGGAAAACAGCAGTTAGTTGAGTCAGCCAGATAACTAGGGATAATAAGTTGGTATTACTGAAGACCCAGTCTGCACAAAAATACAAAATTTCTTCACATATTTTAACTATGAAAAATTATTTTATTAGTCTGGAAGTTATTGCCAAAATACTTCTGCTGATAAGTGGGTTACCTACTATCTATTTGAATATGGGTCTATATGCTACATATGAATATATGATAATATAACACCATCATCAAAAGGGAGAGCAAATTGAACTTTTGTTACAGTTCTGAAAAACTGGAGAAACCAACTAGGAGGACAAAAGGCCTCCCCACACCCCCGCCACCTTGGCCCATGGTCACAAAATTTGCAAGTGGAAGAGCTTGGTTTCAAGCCCAGGCCTTCTGGCTTCTTCTCCAGACCTCCTGCCTCTCCATTTCAGAAACAGCAGTGATAACGGTATCCATCAGCCACTGCTGGCTTACTCAGAAAAAGGCCTTGCTTCCGTGGAGCTGTGTGGGGGATGCTGCCTCCCATGAAGATCTTAAGACAGAAATATAAATGTAAATTTCACTCATTAAAACCATAATTAATTTATTGGAAGTGAATTGTTATTATTTCAGGGATGAATGCATATTGGAATATGCTGATTATTTTAATGAACCAAGAGCCTCTTCTGGGATACTCCACGGTATTATTTGCAAGCAGGTCACTGTAGATTTTCTAAGAGGAGGAATAAAAAGATCGCTGCTCATTTTTGAGTTTTTCTTCATTAAAAATGCAGAAGAAAATGTGTGCTGTATAATGTATTTGGGGGAGATGATGAGATATCTTTGTTTAGGAAAGGCCTGACATCATCTGTTTTAAATCCACAGTTCTCCTTCTGGGCAGTCATTTCTTGTGTTACAGATGTCAGCTGCCAAGACCAGTTTGTGTAGGTGCTGTACCATCAGTAATGTCGCCAGTATAATTGTTATGTTTGACATTCAGAGACATTTATTTAGGTTCCTTCTCCTACGTTCCATAGTGAACATATTTTCAATCTCTTTATGGCATAGAGCATGAAAGTTTCCAGAATTTGGCTTATTTCTTCTCTTTATATGCCATAGGGTGTGGGATTGGTTTCATTGCTTGTATTCCAACATTGCAGAAAAGATTAACCTTGACACACCAACCTGAAAGAAAATAGGTCATGCCTAGATACTTTTATTTAGGGACCATCAATTCCATTTATTCATGATCTGTATTCATTTCCTGTTGCTGCTATAACAAATTATCACAAACTATGTGGCTTAAAACAGCACATATTTATTCTCTTACAGTTCTAGAGGCCACAGTTCTGGAATCAATCAGCTCAGCTGATTCTTCTGCAGCTATAGGGGAGAATCTGTTGCCTTGCTTGTACTCAGCTGCCTGCATTCCTCACTGAGGGCTCCTACTCCATCTTCAAAGTGCATCTCTCCAGTCTCTGCTTCCATTGTCATGCGGCTTCTTTCTCAGACCCTGCTTCCCTCTGCCTCTGGTGGTAGCGGTTTCAGTTCAGTTCAGTCGCTCAGTCGTGTCCGACTCTTTGCGACCCCATGAATCGCAGCACGCCAGGCCTCCCTGTCCATCACCAACTCCCGGTGGTGGTGGTTTAGTCACCAAATTGTGTCTGATTCTGTGACTCCATGAACTGTACCCCTCAGGTTCCTCTGTCCGTGGGATTTTCCAGGCAAGAATACTGGAGTAGGAGGCAATTTCCTTTCATAGGGGATCTTCCCGAAACAGGGATCGAACTCGGGTCTCCTGCATTGCAGGTGGATTCTTTACTGACTGAGCCACATATTCAAATAACCCTCTGCCTCTATCATCACACTATTGAGTACCTACTATGTGCCAAGTACCATCCTAGATATATCAGTAGCCAGTAAGGTCCCTGTTCTTATGAGGCTGACATTCTTGTAAACAGATAAATGAAAAAGTGAAATCAAGTAGTGATAGAACTATATAAAAAATAGAATCAAATCATATGATAAGGAGACAGGTCTGGAACGGGTGTATGAGGTTCAGTTCACTTCAGTTCAGTCACTCAGTCGTGCCCAGCTCTGTGACCCCATGAAATGCAGCATGCCAGGCCTCCCTGTCCATCACAAACTCCCAGAGTTCACCCAAGCCCATGTCCATCGAGTCGATGATGCCATCCAACCATCTCATCCTCTGTCGTCCCCTTCTCCTCCTGCCCCCAATCTTTCACAGCATCAGCGTCTTTTCCAGTGAGTCAGCTCTTTGCATCAGGTAGCCAAAGTATTGGAGTTTCAACTTCAACATCAGTCCTTCCAAAGAACACCCAGGACTGATCTTTACGATGGACTGGTTGGTCTCCTTGCAGTCCAAGGGACTCCAAAGAGTCTTCTCCAACACCACAGTTCAAAAGCAACAGTTCTTCAGCACTCAGGTTTCTTTATAATCCAACTCTCACATCCATACATGACCACTGGAAAAACCATAGTCTTGACTAGACGGACCTTTGTTGACAAAGTAATGTCTCTGCTTTTTAATATGCTATCTCGGTTGGTCATAACTTTCCTTCCAAGGAGTATGCGTCTTTTAATTTCATGGCTACAGTCACCATCTGCAGTGACTTTGGAGCCCAGAAAAATAGTCAGCCACTGTTTCCACTGTTTCCCCATCTATTTGCCATGAAGTGATGGGACCAGATGCCATGATCTTCGTTTTCTGAATGTTGAGCTTTAAGCCAATGTTTTCACTCTCCTCTTTCACTTTCATCGAGAGGCTCTTTAGTTCTTCTTCACTTTCTGCCATAAGGGTGGTGTCATCTGCATATCTGAGGTTATTGATATTTCTCTCGGCAATCTTGATTCCAGCTTGTGCTTCTTCCAGCCCAGCGTTTCTCACGATGTGCTCTGCATATATGTTAAATAAGCAGGTGACAATATACAGCCTTGCTGTAATCCTTTTCCTATTTGGAACCAGTCTGTTGTTCTATGTCCAGTTCTAACTGTTGTTTCCTGCATACAGGTTTCTCTAGAGGCAGGTCAGGTGGTCTGGTATTCCCATCTCTTGAAGAATTTTCCACAGTTTATTGTGATCCATACAGTCAAAGGCTTTGGCATAGTCAATAAAGCAGAAATAGATGTTTTTCTGGAACTCTGTTGCTTTTTCCATGATCCAGCAGATGTTGGCAATTTGATCTCTGGTTCCTCTGCCTGTTCTAAAACCAGCTTGAACATCTGGAAGTTCACGGTTCGCATATTGCTGAAGCCTGGCTTGGAGAATTTTAAGCATTACTTTGCTAGCGTGTGAGATAAGTGCAATTGTGCAGTAGTTTGAGCATTCTTTGGCATTGCCTTTCTTTGGGAGAAAATATGAAGTGCTAAGACTCAAATCACAGTGGTGAACCAGCCGCAGGAAGACCTGAGGGCAGCCGGTTTCAGTCAGAAAAAAACAGCAAGTGCTAAAAAAGCCTGAGGCAAAGGATGCCACAGGGTTAGAGTTTGGTAAGGAGAACAGAGAGTGGCCTAAGCCAAAGTCACAAAGGAGTGATGTCTAATAATATAGCCTCCTTGTTCATAGTAAGGAGATTGGATTTTGTCTAAGTGTAAAAGAAAGATATTCTGTGCAGAGAAGTAGTTAAACATCTCTTTAAGAGATCAGCTAGCCTGGTATTTAAAAAAGGATATGTCTAGCCATATCCTTCCTCTTTTTTAAAATGTATGCTTCTTTACTGCTAGTAGATGGAGCCTGAATAAGATGTAACTGAGGGAATTGAAGGATATTTCCTCACATCTTAAAATTCAGACCACTGCAGTTCCCTGCTAACCACAATAAAATATGCCTCCCTTCTTCCCAACACTTTACAGGCTTTACTTTGGCAATTTACAGTTCCAATAAAAGAGAAACCAAGCCTCTTTTCAATGTTAAGAAGTTACCTCTGTTAGTGATAAGACCTGGACCAAGGAATAGGGAGTCAGTTGAGATGAGTGCTGTGCTTAGAACTGAGAGTGAATGCTCCAAAGAATGTGGCTGGTATAGTATCTAGCGGTCTTTTTGGAGGAATGAATGAGGATAGGTCAGTAGACTCCCTTGTCAAGTGTCCATTGCCTGTCATGTCAAATAAAAAACCTTTGCTGTAATTCCCAAGATCATGTACACATAGAATATGGTTGTTTTAAAAGCCTTCCTCCAAGCTCCACACATGCAGATTGGAACCAGTGGTTGTGGTTGAATATTTCTCCTCAGTCCCCATTGGAGAAAGCACAGGGTCATTTCTAGTAGCTGTCTTCTTACCTAATTGCCCAACAGTTCTTTGGCAGAATCACCCTAGGCAGCAGGCGCCACATGGATTAGATTTTTGGGTCTTCCCTCATGACTTCATGATGGGGATCATCTAAAATGGTTTTTGGCTTTTTCCATGTTCCATCCTTAATGTGTACATGAGGGAAGGCCAGTTGCAAAGGATGCTCCTGGCGCTGGATCATCTCTAGTAAGCAGATCCTGACTTTCTAATAAGCAGATCCTGTTCCTTTGGGGATTAGCAGGAGACTTTGATTTTCAGACCTGATCGGCAAGCCTGTGGGTCTTCCACCTGGCACTCAAGTGTCCTCTGTCCTTTTTGTTTAGTCTAACATAGCTTTTAGTATGTAGTCAACACTCAGTAAACCTGGGAACCAAAGCAACCAAATTGACTGAAGAGCCTCCTTTTAGGCATGTATCTGGACTTCTGAGAATAAAATCTATATGGTTTCTCTAGGACAGGGTCACATCTTTAAAAGCCAAAAGTGACGATCCTAATAAGCACTGCAGAAAATAGAGTGGTTAAGTAAAATATTTTACTGACTTTTTAAAAGTATCTTGCATAAAAAGGATAGGAAAAAAACTGTACTTTATGCTTCTTAAAACTCTCCATCACTGGGGGAACACAGGTTGGCTAGATGGAGATAGTGGGTAAAAAGCATGTGTTTATCCTTGTCTCTAATGCAGTCCAGGGTTCCATAACTAAAACAGTCTTCTCCGGGCCCTATGGAGGCTGGTGGTATTTCTGAAGTTCTTCATGAACCCAGAATTCTTTTAAAGAAGATTCTCTATGACCTGGGAGTGGGCTTCATAGTCTTGTAAACCCTGACATCTGTGACTAGGAAAACAAAGGAAACGGAGCCGTATATACTGTGTGGATGTCCGTGTTCCCAGCACTTCAGCACATTTTTGTGTGAGTAAACTTAGAGAGAGAGAGAGAGATCAAAGACATGTCCAGGAGGGCACTGTCCAGGTGTGAAATTCCAGGTGACAAAATAGAAGGAAAGGAAGAGTTAGAAGGGAATGGAAAGGAAATGAAGCTAATTTCCTTTGATTCTCTGTATTTTTCCTGTTTCCTCCCCCAGGAAACTTATGCAGACTTCCAAGTATCCCAAAACAGTCAACGTTAGGGACTCAGCCTCATTCTTTTCCATATGATGACAGCCACCACCATGTCAAAGGGCAGCCACTTATTTTTGCTGATATCACCCCTGGCAGTCCCTAGGATTAAAAGTTGCTGTATTCCTGATTATTTTAATACAAAACATTTACTTTCCTCTTGATCCCACCATGCTTACAAATAGTGGACACATATGAACTGGGGGAATTTAAAAATAAATAAGGGTGTTTTTTGCTTTCTAAAATGTTAATAACAATAAGAATAATGAAGCACATCAGGTCATGAGCTTTGTCCCACCAGCAGACCCCCTCAAGGGCAGATTCTTATGACTCAGTTTTCAGCATTAACTTGGCCAACAACATGGAGACGTCTTCTAACGGCTTCAGTGCCTAATGGCATCGTTTGTAGGGGCCCAGTATAGGACTGCAATAAGAGACCCAGGCATTATCAGAGCAGAGAGTGTGCATATTCACTCTTGTCACTCATCCTCATCCTCTCCTCCCCCAGCCTCTCCTTGGGGCTGATTTCCCATGAAAACTAAAGATGTTTACTAAGCATTTCTGAGAAATTTGTCCACATTATGAGAATACAAATTACAGGAACTCAGTACATTAGCAATGGCGAAAATTTAATGGGTCTGGGAAAGGTATAAATTTAGGGAAAATGTAAATTGCAATAATAGGAGAACCTTCACTGAATGGCAATTCTCTTGAAGTGGTAGTATTTAGTAACAGCAGGAAGGGACAGAAGAACCTTGCCACCTAACATTTTTTAAAAAGCAGCTAATAGGTAGGAATTGGAAATTACTGCCATGATTTTAAAATGTGAAATATATTTATTCTAGAATAGATTAAAAAAATTTTTATTTGGGAAATCTAATTAGTTCTTGGTTATGTGGGTTAATCTTTGCTAGAGTCACTCCACCTAGGCAAAGAACCACCTAGGATCCCCAGAATGAGAATGGTCTGAGACCACACCTGACTCACAGGCTTTCCAAACTTCAATGTTTGATCTGCTTTAATAGGCATCAGTGTGACCTTTGCCCCATGATATTTGGCAAACCACAGGCACAAAGTCATGTGCAACACTCAAACATAATATCCATGATACAGAGCATTATTTGATTTTGAAAACCAAGAAGGACCCCATGGGCTATGTGTGTGTGCAAAGAGAAAACCAGGAAGAAAAAGTCTGAGAAGATTCAACTAACAGCAGTAGAGAGTTTGCATTCAGTATTACAGAATACGAAACTTGCTGCACAGAAATATATTTATATCTATTTATTTATTACGAGAGAGGTGATAAATTATCCCATCAATCTAGTTCCCTTAGACATCAGGTCTGGTTTGGGCTGACAATAAAAATGGACAGACCAAAGGAGATCATTTTGAAAATGTTATAGGCACCTGGGCAGGAATGAGAAATATTAAAAATGTTAATACAGTTAAAATAGCTTTGTCGAAAAGAAGAAACATTGACCACAAAGATTGCATGTAACTGTATTGACTGGTTAGAATAATAATAATGATGGTGATAATAATAATAAAAATAGTTTTTAGAAAACCTGTAATTATTCTTGGTCAGGTATACTTGCAGTCTTGAAATGGCATTCATAAGGAAAAGCTGAAGAAACTGGGCCTGTTTGCTGGAACAAAGGATAATTGTACTGACCTAATTGCAGCTTCTATTATAAAAGCAGAAATGATAGCAGGACGAATTATCTCCACTGTCAAAAAAGAAAACTGAATAGCGGGTAGTTTATAATCTCTTTTAATGACGCTACTTCTTTTACCCTATAGCTCTCCCCTGAAAAACCTTTTCTGACCTCAAATACTAGTAGCACTACAGGCAGCAACCTCCTCTGCTACTCTCTGTTCATCTCTGGCTCTGTTGTTCAGATCCACACAGTAGCAACAAAGAGAACTCCAGCACCTACATCTTCCTAACACTGGTCAAGTCAGAGTTATACTGTTGACCCATTCCTCATGACACAAATCAATCAAAAAATTGTCTGCAAAAGTAACAACAGTTTACAACGCTTTTGAAAGTAAAGTATAAAGTACAAAATACTAATGAATAACTTTTATGTGAAATTATAGAAGGCAAATGACCAATTCAGAAAAAA
This sequence comes from Capricornis sumatraensis, assembly GCF_032405125.1. Lineage (NCBI taxonomy): Eukaryota > Metazoa > Chordata > Mammalia > Artiodactyla > Bovidae > Capricornis > Capricornis sumatraensis. The sequence continues at coordinate 138,232,838 of NC_091071.1, forward strand.
ATATGCAATTTATATACAAAGAGCTCATATCACAATTACACAAAGGTCTTTGAAAAACCGAGGGGGAAAATGACAATCTGATAGAAAAATCAGCAAAAGATATGGACAGCTCACAGAAGAGGAAATGAAAATGGCCCTTAAACATATGAAAAGATACTCAGCGTCACATAATAAGAGACAGGCTAATTAGAACTTCACTGAAATATCACTTCTCACCCAGGTTTATCACATGTCCCAGAGTTTGACAATGTACTCTGTCCCTTGGACTATAGAGAAATGGGACTCCTCCTATACTACATGTGGTAATGCAAAATAGAACAATCATGGAAGGAAATTTGTTATAATCTAGGAAAATTATATGTGAGTTTATCTTTGACCTCGCAGTCATACTGCAATGGCAAAAATATTTTGCAAAGATTCATCATTATAACATTATTTATAATAGCAAAAAAAATTGAAATACCCAGATGTTCAAAAATATGTGTTTCATTAGGGAAACAAAAGCATGACCACACAGTAGACTACTGTGAAACTTATTTTTAAGTGAGAAAAATCTCTGTTTACAAATATGGTATTGTCTTTTAGATACTGCAGTGTAAAAAAGCTGAAGTATAGGAGAAAATGCTTCAAGTCATCTACCTTTTATGGCTGTGAATATATAATACTGGTTTTTCACTTGAAAAAATAAATATATATTTTTTAAGATAAAGAAGACTTTTGAAAGCTCTATACCTACATGTTGTATACAGCTGAATTTGGTAATAGAAATGTTTTACATAACTTATCAAATGAAATTAAACTCAAATAAAACCAAAAGAAATCCCTAAAAATGGAAAGCAAACCAAAATGAGTAACCTAATAACCTAACATTGGTTGCATAATGATTCACAAAAAAAGAAATAATTGAAGTAATATAGAACACAGCATTTTGACTCTACATGTTTTGTGGGATATATTCTGACAAAATTTAGAGCCACTGGGAATTCCTTGCTGGTCTAGTAGTTAGGATTTCCATTGCAGGGGGCGCAGGTTCAATCCCTAGTCAAGGAAGGAAGATTCTGCAACCCAAGAAACAACAACAAAAAAATTGAGCGATGAAAATCTTAAATTTCTTTCAGTAGTTTGTTAGTAATATTGGTATTATTGTTTCAAAACTATATGTACTTAAAATCATATATATGCACTTCAGGAAGCAACAGTGAGAACCAGATATGGAACAACGGACTTGTTTCAAATTGGGAAAGCTCTACGTCAAGGCTGTATATTGTCACCTGCTTATTTAACATATAGGCAGATTATATCGTGTGAAATGCTAGGCTGGATGAAGCACAAACTGGAATCAAGATTGCTGAGAGAAATATCAATAACTTCAGATACACAAATGATACCACCCTTATGGCAGAAAGCCAAAAAGAATTGAAGAGCCTCTTGATGAAAGTGAAAGAGGAGAGTGGAAAGGCTGGTTTAAAACTCAACATTCAAAAATTGAAGATCATGGCATCCAGTCCCCTCACTTAATGGTAAATAGATGGGGAAACAATGGAAACAGTGAAAGACTTATTTTCTTGGGCTCCAAAATCACTGCAGATGGTTACTGCAGCCGTGAAATCAAAAGACGCTTGCTCCTTGGAAGAAAAGCTATGATCAACCTAGACAGCATATTAAAAAGCAGAGACATTACCTTGCCAACAAAGGTCCATCTAGTCAAAGGTATGGTTTTTCCAGCAGTCATGTATGGATGTGAGAGTTGGACCATAAAGAAAGCTGAGTGCCAAAGAATTGATCCTTTTGAACTGTGATGTTGGAGAAGACTCTTGAGAGTCCCTTAGACTGCAGGGAGATCAAATCAGTCCATCCTAAAGGAAATCAGTCCTGAATATTTGGAAGGACTGATGCTGAAGCTGAAACTCCTATACTTTGGCCACTTTTTTGCAGAGAACTGACTCATTTGAAAAGACCCTGATGCTGGGGAAGATTGAAGGCAGGAGGAGAAGGGGATGACAGAGGATGAGATGGTTGGAAGGCATCCCTGACTCAATGGACATGAGTTTGAGCAAACTCTGGGAGATGGTGAGGGACAGGTAAGCCTGGAATGCTGCATTCCATGGGGTCACAAAGAGTTGGACTTGACTGAGTGAGTGAACTGATATGACAATGCAAATAAATATTTATATCATTAGTATTAAGAATGAGTTTTTCATTTTAAAATAGAAATATAGTTTTTTTAACTGAAGTAGCATTCTGTAATATTAAATATTAAATCTGAATCAGAAATATCAGTATGAACTTGTGATGTTTTTGAAAAAGATGTGTTTCATAGCTCTATTGATAGAAAACTCACAGAAGCAATGATAACCCAATGCCAGTGGAGCCCAGACTGTGTTCTCTCGATATTAGTCAGTCAGTTCAGTTGCTCAGTCGTGTCCAACTCTTTGCGACCCCATGAACCACAGCACACCAGGCGTCTCTGTCCATCACCAACTCCCAGAGTCCACCCAAACACATGTCCGTTGAGTCGGTGATGACATCCAACCATCTCATCCTCTGTCATCCCCTTCTCCTCCTGCCCTCAATCTTTCACAGCATCAGGGTCTTTTCAAATGAGTCAGTTCTTTGCAAAAAAAAGTGGCCAAAGTACAGGAGACAATGAATGCCACAAAGAGAGTAAGGAATACAATTGACTGAAAACCTTAAATCTCTTATTTTTTTAAAACCCTAAATATCTATTTTTTAAAAAACATCAGCTCATAATGATATTCACAACCCTTTATCTCCCCTAAAAAGATATATTCTGTCTTCTTTATACTATGTATAATTCAGGGTAATCAAAAACACCCAAAATTTTGAGGCTGTTTTTCTTTGTATACTAATCCCAGCTAATAAATGAAAGAGGGATAAAGACTTTTAAAATTACCATTTTGCAACCCCCTAAAGAAATCATTAGTTCAGGCAAAAATCTTCAATGGAAGAAATAATTAAATGAGTAACTAATTAGGGAACTTTGCAGTGGAGCCATCAGGATCACCCTAAGAACCATTAAGTAAGATGTGAGGTCATATGCCCCCTGAAGTGGCACAATTTAAAGAACATGCTTCCTGTAAGGTATTTGTATTAGTTTCTTAGGATTATTGTGACAAATTACCACAGACTTGACTTAGAAGAGAAATATACTCTCTGTTAGCTCTTTTTCATTTCAGAAGTCTGAAATGAAGGAGTCAGCAGAACTGTCTCCTTCCAGAGGCTCTTAAGAGACAATCCCTTCCGTACCTCTCTCCTGGCTGCTTGGTCAAAGTGAGTGTTAGTCACTCAGTTGTGTCTGATTCCTCTCTCCTGGCTTCTGGAGAAAAGTGTTAGTCACTCAGTTGTGTCCAACTCTTTGAGACTCCATAGACTGTAGCCCACCAGGCTCCTCTCTCCATTGGATTTTCCAGGCAAGAATACTGGAGTGGGTAGCCTTTCCCTTCTCCAGGGAATCTTCCTGACCCAGGAATTGAACCCGAGTCTGCACACTGTGGGCAAATTCTTTACTATCTGAGCCACCAGGTGGCTGCCAGCAATCCTTGACATTCCTTGGCTTATAGAGGCTTGACTAATCTCTGCCCCCACCTTCAGGGTGCCTTCTCTTCTGATTCTTCTGTCTTTCCTCTTTAAAAGGACACTTGTCATTGGACTTAGGGTTCACTTGGAGAATCCAGGATGATCACATCATAGATGTTTAAGTATACCTACATAGACCTCTTATCCAAATCAGGTTATAATAGCAGGCTCCAGGTGGATAAATCTTTAGGAGAACCAACATTCACCCATTACAGTACTCTTTCCAAAAAGGTTGAACCTAAGTATCTTAACAGCACTATCTAGGATGGTAGCCAATCACGTGTAGCTGTTTAAATAAAAAATGTGTACCTTAGTCACACTAGCCAGATTTTAAGTACTCAGTAGCCACGTGGGGCTACTGTATGAAACAGCCTATATATAGAACACTTCCATCATTATGGAAAGATCTATTGGGCAGTGCTGCATTTGAGCTACTTTTCATAAAGAGGATATATGGGGGATGTAGGAATAAGTTAAATCACACTATGAAGATGCAACCAAATCCAGCATAGGGGGCCACATATAGGAAAATCTGCCAGGTTTCTGTAACAATTCAATGGCATGGAAAAATAAAAAAGCAAAAATGAAAAAGAATACATGTCTGTACAGGAAATGAGACTTAAGATACATTAACAAATACAAGGTGTAGATAGATTTTGGAACCTGATCCAAGTAAGTTCAATGAAAAAGACAGATGTTTTTAAGACACTTGGGAAAATTTGTTTATGGACTAGAACATCGAGGAATATTATTAATTTTTAAGTGGGATAAGTAACAGAATTATTGTTATATAATAAAATGTTCATGATTTATTTGATATACCTTCTGAAGTATATAGGAGATAAATGACTAGGTTTGGTTACAGAACATTTAGCAAAAATGTTTGAAGGAAAGAATAGATTAAAAATGTGCCTAAATCTTAATAATTACTACATATAGAACTGGGTGTAGGCATATGGAGGGTTATCTCTACATCTGAGTATCTGACAGTTTTTGTTATAAATTTTTAAGCATGCTCATGTTTAGACTATTTGTGGTTACTATAAATGAAAGAAAATTTAATATTGAAGTAAAACACCTTGGTAGAATTCAGGAATCCAGTTCCTGCCACTTAATAAATATGACCTCTCAGACAAAATACTGAACCTCTCTGAACTTCAGTTTCCTCGTTTATAAAGTTGGAACTTTTGTAGCTTGTGAGAATCAAGTTATACAATCATGGGGGGAAAGTCACAAATATTATTAGTGTCTAATAATAAGAATAATCCAAAGGAGTTATGCCGTGTTATACTTCCACCAGTCGTGTATGAAAATTCTAGATGCTCCTCATCCTAGCTAACATTTGATGTTGTCATTCTTTTTCATTTTAGTAGGTGTATCTCACTGCAGTTTTAATTTAAATTTCTCTAGTGACTTACAATGCTGAGCACTTTTTCATTTGTTTATTGGGCATTCTAGATCCTGGTTTGTAATCCATCTGTTGACGCCTTCTGCCAAGTTCTAATTGGGTCATTTTTTAAAATTATTGAATTGCAATTATATTTTAAATTTATTTGATACAAATCTTTTGTTAGATGTGTGTGTGCTCTGAGGAGTGTCTCTCATTTGCCTATTATTTTCTTGATATGTTTTAATGAGAAGGTTTTAATTTTAATGAAGTCCAATTTACCAATTTCTTTTATGGTTTATGCTTTCTGTGTCCTCTCTTGACCTACCCCAAGGCTGTGAGGATATTCTTTTTTATTTTATTCTAAAAGCTTTATTGTGATTGCCTTCATGTTCAGACCTGTATTCTATCTTGAACTGATTTTTGTTATGGTATAACACAGGATACAAGTTTCTTATTTCCCTTATGGATATCTAGTTTTTCCAGTACCAATTGTCAAAGAAATTGTCCTTTCTTAATTGAGTTTTTTGGCACCTTTATTGTAAATTATTTCACCAAATACGCGTGAGTCTGTTACTGGACTCTGTTTTTCTGTTCCATTCATTTATATGTCTAACCTTTGGCTTGATTACGAAAGCTTGTAGTACATCTTAAATTTGGTAGTGTAAGTCCAACTTTATTTTTATTTTGCAAAATTGTTTTGGTCATTCTTGGCTCTTTAGCATTCCAAATAAATTTTAAAATCATAAAAGTATGAACAATAAGCATGCTAGGAATTTGACTGAGATGACATTGAGTCTGTAGAACGATTTGAATGAAGTGTAATCTTAATAATTGAGTTTTCTGATCAACATACAAGATAAAACTCTCCATTGATTTCAGTTCAGTTCAGTCCAGTCTCTCAGTCGTGCCCGACTCTTTGCAATCCCATGAATCGCAGCACACCAGGCCTCCCTGTCCATCACCAACTCCCAGAGTTCACTCACACTCACATCCATCGAGTCAGTGATGCCATCCAGCCATCTCATCCTCTGTCGTCCCCTTCTCCTCCTGCCCCCAATCCCTCCCAGCATCAGAGTCTTTTCTAATGAGTCAACTCTTCGCATGAGCTGGCCAAAGTACTGGAGTTTCAGCTTCAGCATCATTCCTTCCAAAGAAATCCCAGGGCTAATCTCCTTCAGAATGGATCAGTTGGATCTCCTTGCAGTCCAAGGGACCCTCAAGAGTCTTCTCCAACACCACAGTTCAAAAGCATCAAGTCTTCGGCACTCAGCCTTCTTCACAGTCCAACTCTCACATCCATACCTGACCACTGGAAAATCCATAGCCTTGACTAGATGAACCTTAGTCAGCAAAGTAATGTCTCTGCTTTTGAATATGCTATCTAGGTTGGTCCTAACTTTTCTTCCAAGGAGTAAATGGCTCTTAATTTCATGGCTGCAATCACCATCTGCGGTGATTTTGGAGCCCCAAAAAATAAAGTCTGACACTGTTTCCACTGTTTCCTCATCTATTTCCCATGAAGTGATGGGACCGGATGCCATGATCTTCGTTTTCTGAATGTTGAGCTTTAAGCCAACTTTTTCACTCTCCACTTTCACTTTCATCAAGAGGCTTTTTAGTTCCTCTTCACTTTCTGCCATAAGGGTGGTGTCATCTCCATTGATTTAGATCCTCCTTAATTTCTCTCATCGGTATTTTATTGTTTTCAGCATCTCCTCTTAAATTTATCCTTAAGTTCCTAATACTCTTTAATCCCATTATAAATGGGATTGTTTTATTACTTTTACTTTCTGATTATTCATTCAGTATATAAAAATACAATTTATTTATGTTCAATTTGTATCACACAACATTAACAATAAAAGCTATAATTCAAGAAACTCACCTGGTATAAAATATAAAAGTATATGAAAAATACTGAAACTTATCAAACCAAAATGATTTTTCTAGTAATATTCAGTTCAGTTCAGTCATTCAGTCCTGTCCAACTCTTTGCAACCCCATGGATTGCAGCATGCCAGGTTTCCCTGTCCATCAGCAACTCCCACAGCTTACTCAAACGCAACTCCAAGGAGTCAGTGATGCCATCCAACCATCTCATCCTCTGTCATCCCCTTCTCCTGCCTTCAATCTTTCCCAGCATCAGGGTCTTTTCAAATGAGTCAGCTCTTCACATCACCTGGCCAAATTATCAGAGTTTCAGCTTCAGCATCATCCCTTCTAATGAATATTCAGAACTGACTTCCTTTAGGAGGGACTGGTTTGTTCTCCCTGCAGTCCAAGGGACTCTCAAGAATCTTCTCCAACACTACAGTTCAAAAGCATCAGTTCTTTGGCACTCAGCTTTCTTTATAGTCCAACTCTCACATTCATTCATGACTACTGGAAAAACCATACCTTTGACTAGACAGACCTTTGTTGGCAAAGTAATGTCTCTGCTTTTTAATATGCTGTCTAGGTTAATAATAACTTGCCTTCCAAGGAGCAAGTATCTTTTAATTTCATGGCTGCAGTCACCATCTGCAGTGATTTGGGAGCCCAAGAAAATAAAGTCTGCCTCTCTTTCCACTGTTTCCCCATCTATTTGCCATGAAGTGATGGGACCGGATGCCATGATCTTAGTTTTCTGAATGTTTTTTATTATATTTTAAAGAAAAGCAAATAATTTGCCCCAATAAGCAAAAAGAACAAGTTTTGTAAGTAACTTATGACAACTAAAATTAAATTGTCATCCAACTTTTCACCATCAGCACTTTGTCACACAATCTAGAGAATGGCATTACACTTCCTAGTTTAAATACTCAAGGAAGAAAGGTGAGCCAACAATTTTATATCCAGTAAAACTGGCTTTCAAATATATGTTGTCAACTTAAGAAGCTTTATGCCATGAGTTCTTCCTGAAGAATTTAGGAAACCAGTGGTCCCCAACCTTTTTGGCACCAGGGACCAGTTTTGTGGAAAACAATATTTCCCCATCTCATGGAGATGGTTTCAGGATGACTCAGGTATATTGCATTTATTGTGCACTTCATTTCAATTATTAATACATCAGTTCCTCCTCAGATAATTAGGCATCAGATCCTGAAGGTCGGGGACCCCTGTAGTACATGACTGCATCTTCAAAGACATAAAGATTGTGGTCTGAATAAGTTACTTGTGCATTGATGTATGTGTGCGCAGTTGTGCCTGACTCTGTGACCCCATGGACTGTAGCCTTCTGGGGTTCTCTGCCCATGGAATCTTCCAGGCAAAAATACTGGAGTACCTTGCCATTTCCTACTCCAGGGGATCTTCCTGACCCAAGGATCAAACTCCTGTCTCTTACATCTCTTGCATTGGCAGGCAGATTCTTTACCACTAATGAGTTAATTATAGAACTAAAAGTTAAGTGAGAGTTGAATAGAAGTATAGCATATAGCAGCTACATATTTCAAAAATGTAGATATAGTACAACTACACAAATGGAGGGATGAGGAGAGGACCTTTATAAAAAAGAGTAGTTTAACTCTTTTTAATAATCATACTGGTGGTGCTCATGGTATCCTTCAGTTCAGTTCAGTCGCTCAGTTGTGTCCGACTCTTTGCGACCCCTTGAATTGCAGCACGCCAGGCCTCCCTGTCCGTCACCACCTCCCGGAGTTCACTCAGACTCATGTCCATCGAGTCAGAGATGCCATCCAGCCATCTCATCCTCTGTCGTCCCCTTCTCCTCCTGCCCCCAGTCCCTCCCAGCATCAGAGTCTTAGCTCAAAACTATTATATGTGTAATAAAGAGTAAAGCAAGTTGTAACCATGTGATATGTAGTACCAGAGTTTTCTGTATCTTGAGAAGCAGGATTCTTAATGTGGAGGAAAGGAGATATATATAACACAGACATGCTTGTGATGAAGAAGGAACACATGGAAACCTTCTGGAGTATCCTGCAAAAGTTGAGTTTTTGACCTTGGTAATCATTACAAACATGTTTGCTTTATACCAGTTCTTTAATCCAAAGACTTGTTTTATATAAATTTCTGTATCTTTCTTTTATTTTATAATAAATGGCTAAACAAAAAGTTGTAATAGGATTTTGCTCACCAAAAACCTTATTATTAGGCAAAACTTACATTATGCAAACCTAATAGAAATTTGCCAATAATTTTTATTAAATGTGTTACTTTTGCTGGGGAGCTGAAGGTGGATACCTTGAACCAGTGTGTCCTACCTCATCAGACTTACACCCCAGTGTTAAGTAAATCATGGGTTTCTGTGCCCCTTGGCTTGTCCTCTCTCTGACTGAGTGCCTCACACTACTTATATCTTCTGTTCTCCTAGAGCAAGTTCCTTCAAAGCCCTGTTCATGTGGCACCACCTTCATGATTCTTCCTCAAGATCATTAGGGTGAATTGCCTCTTACCCTTTGTACACACAGCATCTTTGTTTTACCAACAAATTGTTATTATTTGTTTATATCTCATTGATATTGGGGCAGGGGTTGATATTATTCCTTTTCTCTTTCTGATATAAGTGCAATATCAACAATATTAGTGAATAAATCAATCAGCCAAAATTAGCAGAAAGAAACACATGACACTCAAGAAGCTTGTAGTTTAGTTATGGAAGCGGAATATCCAGAATTGAATTAACGAAAGATATTTTATTTTGTTTTGGTTTTTTACAAAGTAATATATAACAATTGCAGATAGAGAATTTACTGGATACATGAATTGGAGAGGGGGAGAATTATTGAGGTCTATGAGGAGCTGTAAATGAGTGAGTTCAGCCTTCAGTCTAGAGAAAATTAGAATCAAATAGTTGATTAGAGGAGAATGGGTACTTTAGGCCAAAGCAGTTGATTTGCAAGGGAACAAACAAATGTTGAATAATTTGAAGAAAAGTATTATCATAACTGAGTTGGCAGGAGTCATCACAAGTCACGTTCAGAAGAGAAAGAATGCCCAGGGGCACCTGTGTAGCATTGTGCTTTGTTCTGTTTCAACTTTGGTTCACTGTAACAGTCACTAAGTAGTTGTAAGGGACTTTTTATGTTTTAAATTTTTAAAAAATAATCCATAATTATATGATATAATAATTCAGACAGTACCCTTTAATTCTACGCTCCAGGGACAATCAGTTTTATGAATTTTTTGTGTATCCTTTCCATTGTTTCCTATGCATATATAAAGGTATGTCTGTGTCATACAAATATTTATTAATATCTAGACTTATATTTATATTTTATCTCTTTATAATACAGGAATAGCATGACCCTATTTTTAAACCACAGAGCACTTCATTTCCCCTATTAATGCACATGTAAGCTATATCTTATTTTTCATCACTGTGATAGCACACAGTGTGTTTTTCCTTTTGATCATCTGGGATCCTTTCAGTTCAGTTCAGTCACTTAGTTGTGTCCAACTCTTTGCGACCCCATGGACAGCAGCACGCCAGGCCTCCCTGTCCATCACCAACTCCTGGAGTTTACTCAAACTCATGTCCATTAGGTTGATGATGCCATCCAACCATCTCATCCTCTGTCATCCCCTTCTCCTGCCGCCTTCAATCTTTCCCAGCATCAGAGTCTTTGCAAATGAGTCAGTTCCTCACATCAGGTGGCCAAAGTATTGGAATTGCAGCTTCAGCCTCAGTCCTTCCAATGAACACTCAAGACTGATCTCCTTTAGGATGGACTGGTTGGATCTCCTTGCAGTCCAAGGGACTTTCAAAACTCTTCTCCAACACCACAGTTCAAAAGCATCAATTCTTCAGAGCTCAGCTGTTTTTATCGTCCAACTCTCACATCCTTACATGGCTACTGAAAAAACCATAGCCTTGACTGGACAGACCTTTGTTGACAAAGTAATGTCTCTGCTTTTTAATATGCTATCTAGATTGATCATAACTTTCCTTCCAAGGAGTAAGCGTCTTTTAATTTCATGGCTGCAGTCACCATGTGCAGTGATTTGGGAGCCCAAGAAAATAAAGTCTAACACTGTTTCCACTGTTTCCCCATCTATTTGCCATGAAGTAACAGGACCAGATGCCATGACCTTAGTTTTCTGAATGTTGAGCTTTAAGCCAACTTTTTCACTCTCCTCTTTGACTTTCATCAAGAGGCACTTTTGTTCTTCTTCATTTTTTGCCATTAGGGCAGTATCATCTGAGTATGTGAGGTTATTGATATTTCTCCCAGCAATCTTGATTCCAGCTTGTACTTCTTCCAGCCCAGCATTTCTCATGATGTGTTCTGCATGTAAGTTAAATGAGCAGGGTGACAATATACAGCCTTGACGTACTCCTTTTCCTATTTGGAACCAGTCTATTGTTCCATGTCCAGTTTTAACTGTTGCTTCCTGACCTGTATACAGGTTTCTCAAGAGGCAGGTCAGGTGGTCTGGTATTCCCATCTCTTTCAGAATTTTCTACAGTTTTTTTGTGATCCATACAGTCAAAGGCTTTGGCATAGTCAATAAAGCAGAAATCGATGTTTTTCTGGAACTCTCTTGCTTTTTCAGTGATCCCGTGGATGTTGGCAATTTGATCTCTGGTTCCTCTGCCTTTTCTAAAACCAGCTTGAACATCTGGAAGTTTATACTTCACTTGTTGTTGAAGCCTGGCTTGGAGAATTTTGAGCATTACTTTACTAGCATGTGAGATGAGTGTAATTACCTGGTAGTTTGAGCATTCTTTGGGATGGAATGAACACTGACCTTTTCCAGTCCTGTAGACACTGCTGAGTTTTCCAAATTTGCTGCCATATTGAGTGCAGCACTTTCACAACCTTATCTTTTAGGATTTGAAATAGCTCAACTGAAATTCCATCACCCTCACTAGCTTCGTTCGTAGTGATGCTACCAAAGGCCCAGTTGACTTCACTATCCAGGATGTCTGCCTCTAGGTGAATGATCAAACCATCCTGATCATCTGGGTTGTGAAGATCTTTTTTGTATAGTTCTGTGTATTCTTGCCACCTCTTCTTAATATCTTCTGCTTCTGTTAGGTCCATACCATTTCTGTCCTTTATTGAGCCCATCTTTGCATGAAATGTTCCCTTGGTACCTCTGATTTTCTTGAAGAGATCTCTAGTCTTTCCCATTCTATTGTTTTCCTCTATTTCTTTGCACTGATCACTGAGAAAGGCTTTCTTATCTCTCCTTGCTCTTCTTTGAAACTCTGCATTCAAATGGGTATATCTTTCCTGCTTTTCGTTTCTCTTCTTTTCACAGCTATTTGTAAGGCCTCTTCAGACATCTGTTTTGTTTCTTTGCATTTCGTTTTTAGGGGATAGTCTTGATCCCTATCTCCTGCACAGTGTCACGAACCTCTGTCCATAGTTCATCAGGCACTCTGTCTATCAGATCTAGTCCCTTAAATCTATTTCCTATTTACACTGTATAATCATAAGGGATTTGATTTAGGTCATACCTCGATGGTCTAGTGGTTTTCCCTGCTTTCTTCAATTTAAATCTGAATCTGGCAATAAGGACTTCATGATCTGAGCAACAATCCTTTAGTTATAACAAAGAAATTTATTCCATTTTCACTTATTGTTATAGCATAAATTTTATCCTATTTTCTTACTCTCTTTTTTACTGGTTCCTCTGTTTTCTATTTTCTACTCTGTCATTGGGCTTTTGTTTTTTGTATTTCTCTTCTGCTGAAAATTTGTTTTATTGGTTTTTTGTTATTGTATTTCATATACTTATTAACTTTACATGGTAACTGCTGATGCTTTCTTTAAAAAATGGGGAAATAAGTATATTGAGTATTAATACTTTCTGCTAAATCACCTCCCTCCTTATTAGTATAATGATACTACTTTTATATTAGCAGAGTTTATAATATTTACATTTTTCTATAATGATTTATCCTACAAATAAATGTTTAGCCTTCATTTTCTATTTAAATGAATGTTTTTCTCACCTCCATGTCTGTCATTCCCCAGCTTTGCTGGGCTGAATTCTTAATTTGAATTTAGTTCTTGGCTGGATGTTTTTCATTATTAAGTAATTTTTCAAAATGGGTCAACAAGTGTTGCCTTCTTTTCTGAAATGTTTTTTGGAATGCTTTCTCAAATGTTTTTCTTTTTTTTTATTCATGTGTGAGGACAATTTGAATTTGCCTGGATTTTTAGATGACTTGGTTTTTCTCTTGACACTATACTTAAGCTTACTGCATGCAATAACCTCTAATATTTTCTCTTTTACTATATTTAATTTTCAAATACTTATTGTGATCCATTAAGTTAATTTCATGTTCTATGTTATTTAATTTTTTTTGAAATCTATACTAAAATATAGTGTCATATGACCAGGCATAATGATCTAAGGTTACCAGCCACGTCGGTTCCATATATTCTCTCAAAATGTCTTCAGGCCTGGTCTGAGTGTACTACCTTGACAGCTTTTCCATGACCTGACATTTTGGGAGAGCAGATCGCTGTAACAAGAGATCAGCCTGGACGCTGATGCTGGGAAGGATTGAAGGCAAAAGGAGAAGGGGGTAGCAGAGGATGAGATGGTTACATAGCATCACCAACACAATGGACATGAATTTGAGCAAACTCTGGAAGGTGGTAGAGGACAGAGGAGCCTGGCGTGTTGCGGTCCCTGGGGTTGCAAACAGTTGGACATGACTTAGCAACTGAATAACAACAGTGAAGTCTCTTAGATGATTTAAGGTTTTATTTTGCTAAGTTTGTCTTTGTTTATCTTGCTCTTGTCATCCTGCCTTATCAGCTACAGAGTGGACTGATGCTCTTTTCTCTTCTCTTCATTTGCCTCTATGAAGTTTCTTCAAGGTAGAAGGAAATTTCTCTCTTAGTGGAAATTTCTCTCTTTTAGCTCTATCTCTCCTCCACTCTCAAGTTGGAACCTCACAAAGATTTACCCTACAATTCCAGCATCCTAAACTCTCTTTTTCTAATCAAAAGTTTGTCTGTAATTCTCTGGTCTGTTTCTCCTACTTTTCAGTAAAATGTCTACCCTGCTAGAGACGAAGCTATATATTGACTCTTGACACACTACCTATTTTGGATGGAGTTCAGATTTTATTGCATGGTTTGAAACTACGACTGTATCCTATTTCTATGGTAGATGGAATTTCTTCTCAATTTCTCAATCATTCATTCATTTAGAATACAAGGAACAAAGTGGAATAACCACACTCTTGCTCCATCATTTATCACACTCTGTTTTTAGAAAGCCTTGATCTGACAGTGATGCAATAGAAATACTCTTTGAAGAAGATTATTCTAGTACCTTTTAACGTATAAAGTGGGATGTGGTGACGTACAAAAAAATGTTAGCATAATCCCACCAGCACAACCTAATAGAACTTGCTGCAGTGATAGAATTAGCCTCTGTTTGGACTGTCCAATCTAGAAGTCCCGAGCACATTTAGCTGTTGAGTACTTGCAATGTGGCTTATGAAACTGAGAAACTGAATTTTAAATGTTCAAAAATTGTAATTAATTCCAGTTTAAATTTATGTAGCCTCAATACAGTTAATGCCTACCATGCTGGATGGTGCAGACCAGGCAATATAAAGCCTGGACACTAGTCTGTGGCTATAGAAATGGAAATAAAATAAGCTATCCAAGAGTTGTAATGGAAAAAAGAAACAACAACGTTTTTGTAGGGGAAAAGAGAGGGAGATTGAAACAATTCAAAGGCAGTGTGCTGGGGAGAGTGAGGAAGCTGGTGGTACCATCCAATAAAAAGGGAATACTATCCAGGACTATTTTGAAAAGTAGATATTTTAACAGGTTGAGTTCCCAGTGGTAAAGAGAAGTCTACGTGGAAATGACTATAAACAATTAGAATTCTCACACTGAATTGGGGCAGAGAGAGGTCAGAACAACCAAAAAAAGAAATGTCTATTTCCTTGACATTTCTCTCCTGAGAGAGTCTTTTCTGCTTCCATATACCCCTTTCCAGAGATTGCCGTGTCCTCCCCCACATGGAGAGGTCCTGATATATGGCATAATAATGGCGGTTCAGAGAAATTACTGTTTCGCCTACTGAGTGATTAATATGAAATTAGTTACTGAAGCACTCAGTGGCACAGAAAAGATCAAGGAGAAATTTGGTTTTAGAAAGAAAAAGTACAAGATAAAATACTGCTTTGCATATATGGAATACTTTTCATCCGGGAATCTTTACATACTCAGCAAGCTTAATTGATGAGAAAACCTCTGAGAAAGAGAGTGATAAAACAAGGAATACAGAGTTTTGTGTTCTGTTTCTGTGATTCTTTGAAAAATCAAGCTTGGTGTTTTCCTTTTTCATTAATGCGTAAGCATAGCCCCGTGTGGCAACCATAAGATGTTCATCTTTCCACTGAGTGATTTATGTAGGAGGTCTCCCACTTAGGAGGAATAGCAACCACACAACCCCCCCACACCCACTTTATTGATGTCCTATTCTCTATTTGCAATGGATATCCATCCCTGCCATCATAGTGCAGCAAGCATCCTCTGATAATCCAGTCTGCACCATCCCTAGAAAGATTATTTTGTTACAGAATGGGGCATGTTATCTTCTCCATCAAAAATTACTCAAAACAAACATTCATGAATCTGGGACTAACATGCATTGAAAGAGGACGGGTAGGGCCTCTTGACAGGTACCCTACTGTGTAATCTTCCTTTCATCTTCATTCAACATCCCTTGGAGATTCAAGCTCCCCTTTGCACAAAATATAAATTCGTCTCATTACTTATGTGTAGGGTACATAATTTGACCTAGTCAAAAGAGATATGCAATAATATATCATGGCATTTATTTTCATCTGTTGTGATTGGAAAATACTGTTTTTTTTGTCCTATACCTTCTTCTTCATATTTTTATCTTTTCTTTCTCCTCTTTACTCAAAGTAGGGGGAAAAGCCATTCTACCAAAAGGAAAATACCTTGAAAGATCATGGCTTTTAAAGATTTTTACAAAGAGTTTGATGTTCTGTAAAATAAAACTAGCTGCTGTGTGCAAAAACAGCTGTTTTTATTTGAAGAGGAAAAGATAGGGAATTCAGTTTTTTATTTTTTCACTCATGTAGGCCTTCAATATATATCTCTAGGCAGATATAGATCTTTCACTCTTAGCCCACAATCCTTTCATATTCTCAGAGCCCAGGTCTTCAGATTTATCCCCATCCTTTCTTGAGTCTTTCTTTCACCTCCTGAGCCAGCATTGTCTTACTTTTCTCCTCCTGTACTCAATGCACCTTATTTGCCCGGTGATATGAGGTCGCATTCTTTCCTCTTTAGTGGAGAACACCTCCTGACACCATCATATCACCATCATCCACTAAGATGCCACAGTGACTTGTCCATTTTCACATGCAACTGGGAATTTAGGAGATCCAGTCTAACACTTTCCAGATTAAATGTCAAATTCTCAAAATTCAGATGGGTTTGGAATACACTGAACTGTATTTTACTGCTCGCATTCCCGGTAGTCTACACGGTACACTGATTAGCAGTAGCATTTTGTAATATCACTAAAGGCTTTAGTGCTGTGGAGTTCTGCCAGTAATGGTGTTTAATTCACTTATATGTGCCAATTCGTCTCTGTCAGGAGCCTATTAATTTCACTCTTTTACTCTGTCCCTAGTCCCTGTATAATGAAACACAATGATCCCCATTTGTGTAACCAAAAACTTACAGTCTCTTATAAATTATCTCTGATACCACTGCTTTTAGTGACCAGAAAGCCTCTGTAGTTTCTTTTTCATAGTTAAATCAATTTTTGCAAGCGCTTTTCTTTAGAAGAATACACTAAAAATCAAACGCACCAAATAAGAAAGTCACAGACAAAGTGTAAGATTCTGATGGGCTCTTTGACGTGCATCCCTTTCCCAAGGTAGGCTTCTAGAATATTACACCAAAGATGGACTGTTCCCATGAGCACAGCCCATTTATAGAGAAAAAATGTTAATAAAAATCAGCCTCTGACTCTGTAATCAGCCTAGTCATCAGCAGACAAAATGTTTAAATAACTGCATTGGAGAAGGAAATGGCAACCCACTTCAGTATTCTTGCCTGGAGCATCCCAGGGACGGGGGAGCCTGGTGGGCTGCCGTCTCTGGGGTCGCACAGAGTCGGACACGACTGAAGTGACTTAGCAGCAGCAGCAGCAGCATTGCTATAAAAGTAAAGCTGGTGTTGTTTAGTTGTTAAGTCATGTCCGACTATTTTGCGACCCCATGAACTGCAATCCACCAGGCTCCTCTGTCCCTGGGATTTCCCAGCCGAGAATACTGGAGTGGGTTGCCATTTCCTTCTCCAGGGGATCTTCCAGACCCTGTAACAAATAAAGTGTTAGTCATTCAGTCGTGTCTGACTCCTTGTGAACTCATGGATTGTAGCCAGCCAGGCTCCTCTGTCCATGAGATTTTCCAGTCAAGAATACTGAAATGGGTTGCCATTCCCTTCTCCAGGGGACTTTCCCAACTCAGGAATCGAACCCGGATCTCCCGCATTGCAGGCTTATTCTTTACTGTCAGAGCCACTAGGGAAGCATATGTAACAAATAAAATGAATCCTGTGGAGTTTGCTCTTAGCATTTCTGCACGGTGTGATCTTCAGTATCCAGAAAAGTGGCAGTTAAGTAACTGACAAGAAGTAATTAACATAGATTCACGAGAGTCTATCATTGTATAAGCATTTAAACTCACATACATCTTGTTCGACATTTTTCAGGATTGGAGCAAAACATCAGGAGCTAAGGGAAAAGCAGGCAAGAAGTCTTATTGATTATGCTACTGGTGCAATTGGATCACTGCATGATATGGACGATGATGAAGTGGACCCCAACTATGCCAGAGTGAACCACTTCCGGGAACCATGTACATCCGCAAATGTCTACAGGTCTCCATCTCCGCCTCGGGCTGGACCACTGGGCTACCCTCGAGATGGCCGTCCACTGTCTCCAGAGAGAGACCACTTAGAGAGTCTCTATGCCAAGGTCAACAAGCCATACCATCCACCAGTGCCAGCTGACAGGTAATGTAACTTATTGAAAGATGAATGTGGTTTTAATTCAGTAAGTTTCAAATTATCTCCACTGCTGAAGCAGATAAAAATATATCCTTCAACCTGTTAAAATTGAAATGACATAGTACCCTTGACAAGTGCTATGCTTTGACCTACCCGTAAGGTATCCGCCATCAAAAATAAAACAATTGCCAGTTATAAGGTGGCATGACTGAATGGCAGTAGTTGAGTTCATGAGGCAACAGGGAGCAATTTTTGAAGGAATGCTATAACAGAGAACTGGTGATGAAAACTTTGAAGGGATGTTATCCTTTCTCCTAAGAGTCCTACTATAAAAGATGGATTCTAGAAGATGGCATGACTCTTGAAGGTGAGGGGTCAGAGAAGAAAGTGTTGATTTCTAAGTCGGTATAATTGTGGATAACCTCTGAATTGCAGAAGACTTTGAAATGATTGAGATTTTCTACTGAAGGCATGTGTGATCCTGTATAGATATTCCTGGGTGATCAGAGGTAGAAAAGGAGATAATCTTTGCAACAGGAGTTTGATGAAGTAGAGGAAGATAAGAGGTGACAAGGCCAAGGATCTTAAGGTTTAGCAGCTGAGGAAAGAGATAATAGGACCATCTGTCAGTACAATCAAAGTAGGTAGGGAGCAGAATGATTCCAACCCCACCTCCTGCCAGAAGCAAAATGCCTCATTTCTTGAAAGGGTGGTATAAGAGAGTGTTAGTCAATATACATTGTTAGGTGACCCTTGGAATTACACACACAAGGAATGAGTTGACTGACCTTGGTTTAATCTGCTGTAACTTGAAGTCTGGAGGGAGGAGGTATGTGTTGGGGGCGGGGGGGAGGGGGGTGCTGGGTGGCAGGCACAAAGAATTCTCACTCTAGATGAAAAAAAAAAAAAGACTTGTTTTCCAGATTCCCTTTGGTCCTGACAACCACCCAGTCCCTATTAGTAACCAGCTTTTGTGTGATAGCATGATATATTGTATATGTTTACCATTTACATTTCCCCAGCTGGGTGATATTATGCACTTTCAATTAGGTTGGGGAGAGGAAGGAAAATCATGGCGTTTTTATGCAGACTGTAAAGTGCAGCTTCACAAGACTGATTACCTTTCAGAGCCTTTCCAATAACCAAGTGGGAAGGAAGGAGCAATTTTTAATCCTTACTGTCAAGCTTCCAGGTTGATAGTATTAAAGAAAGATGGTCAAGTTTTTCTTTGGGATAAAATGAAAATATAAATTCCTGTGACTGTGTGAGAGTGTGTGAGACAGCCATAACAGAACTGTTAATTCAAAGGACTGATTAAGAGCTGGTCTTTTTCTCCCAAGCCTTAATAAAGGGTTGAATTTTTGTCACATAAATGATGGGACCAGGCATGAGTCTCTTCTGGCCCAGACAAAAGCCAATCTTACCTTCTCTGAATCAGATAGGTCTTCATTGCAAACCCATTGGCAAGTGCCCTCTGCCAGAATTCCAGTGCAGAACTGTTTCTATGAACCTCCAAAGCCGATGTTTCTGATTCTAATTCCATGAAAATAAATACTAAGCATTCTAATAAAAAAAAATTCATTGTTCAAATGTGTGTGAAAAGGTCTGGGTTAAGCCATATTGAATATGTTTTCTTACTTCTGTCTTCTTATCCCCAATAACTAACATACCTTGTAAGTTTCTAAGAGGAGCATATAACAGTTAGCACTTCTACTCCTCAAATTTTTGTCACCGAAGGCTTATTTTTCTTTCTAGATCATATGGCTGTTCTTTGAAACACTGGAAGACTCTACCTGATACTAATTTTCACGCATGTAGATTTGACCTGGACAGAAATTTCTTAGGATAATTGTAACTGTAGCCACAGTAGAATGATATCAGAAAAAAAAATATATATATAATGTGTGTGTGTATATATATATATGTGTGTGTGTGTATATATATATGTATATATATATATATATATATATATATATATTTTTTTTTTTTTTTACTGCATAGCCCAGACATGTGTAAGGAATATTCTTTCCTTTGGGTCTAACCTCTCTGTATTAATAAATGATCTAAAGTTCTTTAGGTGGAGTTTAAGACAGTTGTCATATTTTGGGGTAACATATCAAAGTGTAACTATACTCAGAATTATCTTTATTCTGTTCTTATCTTTAACCATATTTAAGATTTGTTCTGCTCCTTGTTCTTTAAATCTTAAGCAGTTTCTGCTTCAGCATATAATAAGCATTCAATAATGTTAGCTATCATCATCGTCATTATTACTTGTTTTTATCAATGAAATTCTGAACTCTCCAACATGCCTGGGTCCTAGTAAGTCTAATAAAGTTGATGTGGTGCTCATAGGCGGGAACTCTGAGCTCTAACCCTATCTTATTTACAGTTAGAGGCCTGTCGTTCATTTAATCATCTATACAGTCTTTCAGTCACTCAGTGAGTGTTTGTGTTCTAGCTACTGTCTCAAGCTCTAGGAATTTTAAAAAGATGACTAAGAGGTGGTTCCATTCCAGAGAAAATTATATTCTAGGGAGGAGGAGATCGACACATATAGAAATAGATAATTACAATTTAACATAAACAGAAGAAAAAGCTTTTCTAACTCTGTTGCTCATGAAAGGTCTCCAAACAGAAATGATATCTGAACTGGTTCTGGAAGAATTCATACAAATTGATCAGATACAGAAAAAAAGATTGTTTTCCTTATAGACAAGTTAGCATGCACAGGGGTGAAGTGGCTGGAAAGAACAGGGCACATTAGGGAAGCTCAGAACATGGAGAGTGGATGGGAAGGAAAATGACAGAAGATGAATCTGGCTACAGTTACAATTATCCTAAGAAATTTCTGTCCAGGTCAAATCTACATGGGTGAAAATTAGTATCAGGTAGTCTTCCAGTGTTCCAAAGAATAGACATATGATCTAGAAAGAAAAATAAGAAGATTGGAGCCAGGTTGTGCATGAATAGGGTTCCATCCTGTATTCACACCTTATGATTGGTGGTAGCTGTCTGCAGATCTATGGTAAGAAGGGTTCTGAAGTTATGCCTGAATAGTGCTGCCTTCCCTGGGCTACAGAAGAATGAGCAGTAGTGTGTGGGAGTGGGGAATCCTGTGTACAGTGGGAACCATCAAAATGCCATAACTGGAGAATGAGCTGATAGATCTGTATTTGGAGGAAATAGCTCTGCCAGTTTGATGGCAGACAAACAAGAAGATGGTTAGATGGTTAGACAAATGAAGATACGATTACAGTAGTGAGGGATGGTAAGGGTCTGGATTAAGAGAGTGGCATTGAAAACGGGACAAAATAAAAAGCAGCCAAAAACCTTAGCTTAAAACTAGGAGACAGTTGTTTAGCAGAGACCAGAGGTAAGATTAGCCTACCTAGACACAGCATCTAAACCTCACTTTTAGCCCTTCAGATTTGACGTGGCTGCTATCACCTTCATTTATAAATATTTATTGAAGTCAAAACATGAGGCAGGCTCTGTGCTCAGAGCTGGCTTTACCAGGATGAAGAAAACAAGCACATAACCTTGAGCAGTTTAGTCATTTCTTCAGTATAAACTCCTCTGGCTATTTTAGTCTTATAATGGACATCTTTAGCCTTCTTAGTAGCCATATTCTGCCTACGCTCAAGTCTCCTGAACTTATAACTGCCAACTGCCCTCTGTTGAGGACGCCATGCACAGTTGGGTACTGTTTCAGATATGGCTAGAAAACACAGAAATCTTTGGGACTCTTAGATCCTTTGGTCTTAGTCCTTTACACTTGTTAATGCAGCCTAAACTTTTTTATTAGCTGTCATTATTGACTTTTATTGCACCAAGTTAAATATTTTTGCTTGTTGGGTTGGCCAATTTTTGTAGCCAATAAAGATATTTTAAAGTATTGATTTTTGTCCTCCAGTATATTAGCTAGCCTTGCTAGGTTTATACCATTCTCATATTTAATCAGTGTGGACTCGTGTATGTCATTGATAGGATCATTGATCAATGTCAAGTATAATCCCTGCAACTCATCACCTGAGACCTCCATTAATCAATGCTCTTTCAGATGTTCACTTAACTATTAATCCAGTCTGCTGTTTAGCTGGTGTGCATTCTTGGTTTATCCATGAACATCATGGAAGACTGTCAGATATCTTACTGATATTAATATACACTGTTTTTGCAAGAACCTTTGATTTACCAATCTAGTAGTCCTAGGATTTACCAATCTAGGATTTACCTAGATTTACCAATCTAGTAGTTATATAGCAACAAGTTTATTGAATTAAATATAACTGTTTAGGAGGGTTGTTGATTATATCTGGCTATTGACTCTTCAAAGTCATAGATTGGGGAAACTGTTAAATTCAAGTGGTCAGTGGTTAATTCCTAATGTCAGTCCAAACTCCTGCTGGCATGTTTCAGTCATCAAAAACAAAAAGTAGAAGCAGTCATAAAGAGTGTGAGGAGAAAAGGCAAAAACCTAGAAAACAGTTAAGATTCTCCTAGCTCAGTCTTATCACCAGCATAAGTGAGGAATGTACTTAGCTACTTTTATTACACATTTAGCTCCTATGTCAGCTGTTAAATATCATGACTCATCAGATGTTCCTAGGCTTCCCTGGTGGCTCAGATGGTAAAAAATATCTGCCTGCAATGCGAGAGACTCAGGTTCACTCCCTGGGTCAGGAAGATCCCCTGGAGGAGGGAATGGCTTCCCAGTCCAATATTCTTGCCTGGAGAATCCCATGGACAGAGAAGCCAGGTGGGCTATAGTCCATGGGATCACAAAGAGTCAGACACAACTGAGTGACGAACACATATGTTAGATATCCCAAAGTTTGTCATCAGAACTAATGCTATCTTCCTTACCTCGTTATTCCTATGTTCATTTGGTTCAAAGTTGGGCTCAACATTGTCCACAGAATGGAGTAGCTGAATTTCTAGGGGCCTCAGAAGAGCTGTCAATAGCAATAGTGGATCCAGTCAGATCCTGTTGGCTGTAAACAATAGAAAACCCAACTGATATATTTGTCTCAACTTTTAAGGAATGTAGGTGGTCCTGGCCCTCATAAAGTAGGCTTTTTTCTTTTTTTTTTTTTTTTCCTTCAGTAGTTAGGTCTTTTTCTCATGTTGCCTCATGATTCTCAGATAGCTCTTGTAGCTCCAGACTTCATGTCCACTCTCCAAGAAGAAAGTACGGAAAAGGTATAAATGGCCGATGAAATGAGCCAGTCAAGTTCATCCCTTTGAAAATATTTCCCAAAAGACCACAACAAATTCTCATTGTCAAAACCTGTATTTATAAGTCTTTGAAGTTGCAACATGGTACTGAGAAATATTGTTTCATAGTTCCAGTAAGCAAAGGGAGAAAGGAATTCTAGTAGCTTTTAGGGAATCACTCCATGGAAACTACCACAGATTACCTCTAAATTCTCTTTTTGTTTTTTTTACTTCTCTTTAATAACACAAAAGTTATAGATTGATGCTACATAGCACTCTGTTCAAATATATTCTTTTTTTAAGTGAAGTATAGTTGAGTTGCAATGTTGTGCTAAATTCTGCTATACAGCAAAATTACTCACTGTCAGTTCAATTCAGTTCAGTGGCTCAGTTGTGTCCACCTCTTTGGGGCCCCATGAATCGCAGCACACCAGGCCTCCCTGTCCATCACCAACTCCCGGAGTTCACCCAAACCCCATGTCCATCGAGTCAGTGATGCCATCCAGCCATCTCATCCTCTGTCGTCCCCTTTTCCTCCTGCCCCCAATCCCTCCCAGCATCAGAGTCTTTTCCAATGAGTCAATTCTTCGCATGAGGTGGCCAAAGTACCGGAGCTTCAGCTTTAGCATCATTCCTTCCAAAGAACACCCAGGACTGATCTCCTTCAGAATGGACTGGTTGGATCTCCTTACAGTCCAAGGGACTCTCAAGGGTCTTCTCCAACACCACAGTTCAAAAGCATCAATTCTTCGGCTCTCAGCTTTCTTCACAGCCCAACTTTCACATCCATACATAACCACTGGAAAAACCATAGCCTTGACTAGACGGACTGTTTTTGGCAAAGTAACGTCTCTGCTTTTGAATATGCTATCTAGGTTGGTCATAACTTTCCTCCCAAGGAAAAGTTATACTCACTGTATAACCCCCCCAAAAATATTTTCATTAACTCCTCCTGGGAGGCTATTCTTATTATGTAGGTCCTCCTTTATAGCTGAGACAGACAGATCTCAGTCTGAATAACTTCTAATAGCACTGAAGTAAAGCAAAGGGGGACATACACTCTTAGTTTCCTAGAAAACTAAAAATGTACAGAAAAAGTCTGTTTGGGGAAATTCTAAGATAAGGATGATGAAATATAGAAAAAATGTTAACCGGAAAGCTTCCTGGCCAGCTGTGAACATTTCTTGTGCTCCTGGGGCAATGAGGGATCTTCAATGTCTCTTCCCCAAACAGTTTCTTAATTTCAGAGGATTAATATTTCACTGAGTCACAGCTGTGTCATGCACAGTTGTTGCCTCTGTTGATGTTTGTCCCCAGTCTTTCTCTCATGATTTTTCCTGTTACATTTGCTTTCGTTTCACTGCTTTTTTTTTTTTTTTCTCTCTCTCACTTCTGTTCACAGCTTTGTGAGGCTGTGTGTAGGGATTTGAACAGTGAATGCAGTAGATTACTTGGAGATGTGTTTTTTAGTTTCTTCAAACAGCCAAAGCGCTCTTGTTTCAGTTTGGGAATCCCAGTGATAAATGCCATATCCATAGAGAGTTAAAATTCATCAGTTGAGCAAAGTAATCAGATTTTTTTCTTAAAACATATTACCATCAATTTTTAAGTGACTTTTAAAGAATAATGAGAAATCTCTTAATGAAAGAATCTATGGCCAGATAAGTGCTAATAGTAACTGATATACCATTAACTCTACTTTGCTCTATCCCCTCTCTTTCAAACTTGATGTTCTCATTAATTTTTTTTTTTTTTTTTTTTTGCATCTCTGAGAGCCCTACTCTTGGGACTCTGCTAGACTTATGTCTGCCTAAGTTGTCAGCTTCCAGGAGTGACAAATGTAGACAACATTCCCCTTTATTATGCATGAGCTAGGCAAGGAAATTTGGTACTCAATGCCCATCCATTTCCAAGACCTCCACCTCCGTGCCATCCTCAATCACTACTAGTAAGGAAGCACATTTGAGGAATGCTTGGCAAAGGGCTACTCTGATTTCTTAAGGCTGTCCTGTAAGCACTGACTTGACTGCTTTTCAAATAAATGTCCTGATCCTTAGGATATAGTCATCTAATTTATCCTATTTACTGAGAGATGTGAGGGAATATACATAATTTTTAGACATATAGATAACACAAATAGAACAGAATAGAATTCAGAATCTTCTGTCCTCTGAAGGGATGCAGCTGACACATTAGAATAGTAATAGTGATATGCTATGAGGAGGGTGGGCCAAAGGGGCTATAGAAGCCCCAAGAGAAGGGCACTGAATGCAGATCTGGGTGGTCAAACAAGGCTCCTTGGAATCTATATCGTGACCTAAAGAACAGGTAGAAATTAATCCGGCAAGCAGAAGAGCATACACAAAAGTCCAGTGAGAAGACGTGGTACATTTACAGAACCGCATGTATCAGAAGACTAGAGTGTGGTGTGTAAATTAGGGTGAGCTAGAGGAAACAGATGCAGGTGAACTCAGGCCATGTTGTTAAAGGCCATATAATCTGAGATCTAGCATTTAGACTCAAGAGCTTCATGGAAGCCTTGAATTGGAGATGGCTTGTTCATATTTATATTTTGAAAAGATAACAGGAATTCTGTAGAGTAGGTATCTCTTTCAAGTGTGAAACTAGCTGCTCAGAGAAATTAAGAAACTTACCTGTAGTATTATGGATTATACATTGACAGAGCCAGGATCCCAGTGCAGGTCTGACTCCAAAATCCATTCATGAGCTGCCTGCTATGCTAGGGATTTTCAAACTGCAGGTTGTAACCTGTTTGTACACCTTGAAATCAATTTAGTGGAATCAGACAACATTTTTTTTAAGAAAATAGGATTGACGAGAATAGAAAAGAGCATCATAGATTGTAATAATAATTATTTCTTTAAGTTATATATGTATGTAAAATGCATATGAAAGTGAAAGTGTTAGTCACTCAGTCATGTCCGACTCTTTGCGACCCCATGGAATGTAGCCCATCAGGCTGCTCTGTCTGTGGACTTCACCAGGTGAGAATACTGGAGTGGGTTGCCATTCCCTTCTCGAGGGGATCTTCCCAACCCAGGGATTGAACCCAGGTCTCCTGCATTGCAGAGAGATTCTTTCAACTCTGAGCCATATGTATACAGGGAATGTATGTGGATGAATACTGGGACATGATGCAAAATACACTTGTCACTGTAGATTGATGTTTAAAATGCTGGAATTCACTAAGCATGCAAAGAGCATTCATGTTGCTCCTCACCTGCCAGACACCCTGCCATCCTTCTCTCCCTCATTTATTCATTCCATTAAAAAATATTAGATGACCCATAGGTGCAAAACATCCTGCTCAAAGCTATGGAGGAACAAAGACATATCAGAAGCCTTAGGCTTGGACCCACTTCTCTGCAGTAGTGCTAGATTTGTGTTGATTTACCACACTTAATCCAAGCCTCTTGTGACCTGTGGTTTGCATTAATCTTTTAGCCGAAGCCACATACCTTTTCATTAGATAATCTTTGCTGGTGCTAGAGACAGATTCCAAAGTTTCTTCTTCATAATTTCTGTATTTAATGCAGTGAGTAATCAAGAATAGGCCATTGTTAGATCAATTGCTTTCCTGTATTTACCCTTTCAAACAATAAATAATCCAGTGGGATGAGAAAGCACAGTAAAAGCTAGTTTTAATGTTAATACTCATGAGTGTCCAACATCTTAAAGAGATGTTTTAATATTTATATGTGGTGGAACACTCTCCTGTCTGGAGAGCTGACTGGGAATTGATATGAACCCAGACAGAAATAAAATTCAAGAGCCATTTTTTGTACAGATTTTCGATCATGCCTGAGCAGCACTTTGGATTCCCTCAAACTTGGCCATTACTCGACCTCTGATTTTCCCAGTTGCCAAGACCTCTGAGCACAAGCCTAGGGGGAAGATTCTCTTCAGTGCAGACGGAGTGGATTTTCTATGTCAAGGTCAGTAGCAAGACTGGGCCCAAGCCATGCCCATCCTTAGAACAAAGCCTGGTTGGATATCCTTATACCACTCCTTTTTTTTCTCATTTATATATTTTTATTTGGAAATGTTTATACCAGTACAGTTATACATTTCCTTTTTATCTTTTTTCTGGTGTAGTATCTTCATCTATAGAATGAGCATGATTGCAGTACCTACATAATGCTGTTGTTACAAGAATTGAACTGAGTTTACACGTGAACACAAAATAAAACGAAACGGAAATCAGCATCTGGCAGTTAATATGGATCATTAAAGTTTAAGCTAATATTATATTTGCTATTATCTGGGCATTTATACCATTCTGCAGTTGAGTATTATTAATCCCCTAGAAGTGAATTAAAATTGAGTGGAGGGCTCCAAATGTTCTTACTTCTGCATTTAGTAAATTTCTTTTCAGCTTGGGTGAACAGTTCTTGCCAGCATGACCTCATGTGATTTTGTTTGCCTTTTTCATAACCATATGCTTATATTTATTATGTATAGCCATATTTGCATGTAGTTAGAATTACTTTTTAACTTTTTATTTTGAACTTTTCTTAAAGTAACAGGAAGTTAAAATATAGTGCAGAGAAACCTCTTATACCCTTGACCCAGTTTTCTCCAGTGACTTCATCTTACATAACAATATGAAAATCAAGAGTTTTATGTTGGCACAATGTGTGTGTGTGAGTCTATTAATTTTACCACACATGTAACTACTTCTGTAATCAAGATGCAGAACTAATTCGCCAACACAAAGTGATCCTTCTTGCTACCCCTTAATAGTTACACACCCTTCCCTCTGCCATCCCCAGCCCCTGGAAGTCATTAATCTGTTTTGCATCTCTATAATTCTGTCATTTCTAGAATAATGAATAAATGGAATCACATAAATGGGGAAGTTCATGACTTTTTGAGATTAGCTGTTTTTCACACAATTCTGGGAGATGGTGGAAGACAGAAGAGCCTAGTGTGCTCTTTGTGTCCATGGAGTCACAAAGAGTCAGACACAACTTAGCAACTTGTGATCCATTCAAGTTGTTGTGGGTATCAATAGATCATTCCTTTTCATTGCTGAGTCTGTGGAATGGATGTACCACAATTAGTTTAATCATTCATCTAGTGATGGACATTTTATTTATTTCCAATATGGTAATAGAGCCTCAGTGAAAAATCACCAATAGATTTTTGTGAGAACATTAGATTTTAGTTCTTCCTTTCCAGTCTGCAAGTTTATAACTTTATTTTCTTATCATGTCTTATGACAATGGCTAGAACAGCAATGGCAAAAGTGAACTCCTTGACTTGTTCCTCATCTTGGGAAAGCGTTCAACCTTTCAACATTAAGTACCATGTTAGCTTGTTTTTTTTTTTTTTTTTCCAATATTGTTTTTTTTTATTTTTATTTTTTATTTTTACTTTATTTTACTTTACAATACTGTATTGGTTTTCCCATACATTGACATGAATCCACCACGGGTGTACATGCATTCCCAAACATGAACCCCCCTCCCACCTCCCTCCCCATAACATCTCTCTGGGTCATCACCATGCACCAGCCCCAAAGCTTGGTTTTTTTATAGATGTCTTTATCAAGTTGAGGAAGTTCTCCTTCATTCCTAGTTTTCTGAGGGTTTTTTTTTTTTTAATCATAAATTGGTATTGTGGTTTGGGTAATGTTTTTTATTTTTTTCTGTTTCAGTTGATATGATCTGGTGACTTTTTTCTCTAGCATGTTAATTCATTAGCTTGCATTTATTACTTTTCAAACAGAGAATCACTTTGCATCCTGGAGTAAAACCCATTTGGTCATGGTATCTAATTCTTTTCATATATTACTAAGTTTTATTTGGTAATATTTCTATAAGAATTTTTGCATTTTATTCATGAGGGATATTAATCTGTAGTTTTGGAGTGTTTTGGTACTTTCATTGGGTTTGGTATCATGGTCATACCAGTTTCATTGAATGGGTAAAGAAGTGTTACTTCTTTTTCTGGAAGAAATTATATAGAAATGATGTTAATTCTCCTTTAAACATTTGGTTTCAGAATTCTCCAGCAAAACCATCTACACCTAAAAATTGGGGGGAGGTTTATAATTATGAATTCACTGTCTTAATAATTATAAGGCTGTTCAAATTATATTATGTGAGTTGTTATAATTCTTACTTTTCTAGGAGTTGGTCTGTTTAAATTGTCAAAGTTATGTATATGGAGTTGTTTATAGTATTCTGTTTTATTCTATTGATAGTATATTTCCTTATTGAACAACAGAGTCAGTAGTAATATTCTTTGTTTCATTGCTTATTATAGTATCTTTTATATTTTCTTTGTCAGTCTGATTGGAAGTTTGTTAATTTTATTGATTTTTCAAAAGATTGATTGAGGGCAGGAGGAGAAGGGGACGACAGAGAATGAGATGGTTGGATGGCATCACCGACTCAATGGACATGGGTTTGGGTGGACTCCGGGAGTTAGTGATGGACAGGGAGGCCTGGCATGCTGCGGTTCATGGGTAGCAAAGAGTCAGACATAATTGAGCGACTAAACTCACTGACTGAGCTATTTTATTTTATTTCCTTTATTACTTTTCAGTTTTAAATTTCATTGATTTATGTTCTTCATTATATCTTTTCATCTGCTTAATTTGTTTATGTTTTTTTTTTCCCTCTCTCTCTCCCTTTTTCCTAATATTTTGCAGTGGGATCTTAGATTATTTGAGACTTTCTTTTTTTCTTTTCTAGTACAAGCATTTAATGCTATAAAATTCCCTCAATGTTGCTTTGACTGTATCTTATAAATTTTGATATATTGCATTTTCATTCTCATTCAGTTCATTTACTTTTTTCAATTTCTGTTGAGACTTTCTCTTTGATCCATGGATTATTTAGAAGTATATTTTCTAGTTTCCAACTGTTAGATTTTCCTATTGTCTTTCTGCTCTTAATTTCTACTTTTACTCTGTGATCAGAGAACATGCTCTGTAGAGTTTTTACTTTCTGTTTTAAAGTTAAAATTAGCCTCCTAATTGTAGATTTATCTTCTTGTCAATTTTTGCTTTATGCACTTTGAAGCTTGTTATTCAGTTCAGTTCAGTTCAGTGGCTCAGTCGTGTCCGACTCTTTGCAACCCCATGAATTGCAGCACGCCAGGCCTCCCTGTCCATCACTATCTCCCGGAATTCACTCAGACTCACGTCCATCGAGCCTGTGATGCCATCCAGCCATCTCCTCTGTCGTCCCCTTCTTCTCCTGCCCCCAATCCCTCCCAGCATCAGAGTCTTTTCTAATGAGTCAACTCTTCACATGAGGTGGCCAAAGTACTGGAGCTTCAGCCTTAGCATCATTCCTTCCAAAGAAATCCCAGGGTTGATCTCCTTCAGAATGAACTGGTTGGATCTCCTTGCGGTCCAAGGGACTCTCAAGAGTCTTCTCCAACACACACAGTTCAAAAGCATCAATTCTTCTGCGCTCAGCCTTCTTCACAGTCCAACTCTCACATCCATACATGACCACTGGAAAAACCATAGCCTTGACTAGACGGAGCTTAGTCGGCAAAGTAATGTCTCTGCTTTTCAATATACTATCTAGGTTGGTCAGAACTTTTCTTCAAAGGAGTAAGCGTCTTTTAATTTCATGGCTTCAATCACCATCTGCAGTGATTTTGGAGCCCAAAAAACTAAAGTCTGGCAGTGTTTCCACTGTTTACCCATCTATTTGCCATGAAGTGATGGGATCGGATGCCATGATCTTCGTTTTCTGAATGTTGAGCTTTAAGTCAACTTTTTCACTCTCCACTTTCACTTTCATCAAGAGGCTTTTTAGCTTCTCTTCACTTTCTTCCATAAGGGTGGTGTCATCTGCATACCTGAGGTTATTGATATTTCTCCTGGCAATCTTGATTCCAGCTTGTGTTTCTTCCAGTCCAGCGTTTCTCATGATGTACTCTGCATAGAAGTTAAATAAGCAGGGTGACAATATACAGCCTTGACATACTCCTTTTCCTATTGGAACCAGTGTGTTGTTCCATGTCCAGTTCTAACTGTTGCTTCCTGACCTGCATACAGACTTCTCAAGAGGCAGGTCAGGTGGTCTGGTATTCCCATCTCATTCAGAATTTTCCACAATTTATTGTGATCCACACAGTCAAAGGCTTTGGCAGTCTGTAAAGCAGAAATAGATGTTTTTCTGGAACTCTGTTGGTTTTTCCATGATCCAGCAGATGTTGGTAATTTGATCTCTGGTTCCTTTGCCTGTTCTAAAACCAGCTTGAACATCAGGGAGTTCACGGTTCACGTATTGCTGAAGCCTGGCTTGGAGAATTTTGAACATTACTAGCATGTGAGATGAGTGCAATTGTGCGGTAGTTTGAGCATTCTTTTGCATTGCTTGTTATTAGGTACATACAAATTTAGGATTGTCATATATTCCTAGAGGACTAACTCATATTATTTATGACTCATCTCATTTTATTTCTAGTAATTACTGCTGCTTTAAAGTCTACTTTGTCTGATATTGGGCTTCCCTCATAGCTCAGTTGGTAAAGAATCCACCTGCAACACAGGAGTCCCCAGTTCAATACCTGGGTCGGGAAAATCCCCTGCAGAAGGGATAGGCTACCAACTCCAGTATTCTTGGGCTTCCCTTGTGCCTCAGCTGGTAAAGAATCCACCTGCAATGCGGGAGACCTGGTTTCAATCTCTGGGTTGGGAAGATCCCCTGGAGAAGGGAATCCTGGCCTGGAGAATTCCATGGACTATACGGTCCATGGGGTTGCAAAGAGTCGGATACAACTGAGTGACTTTCACTTTCACTTTGTCTAATATTGATATAGCTATATTATCTTTCTCTTGCTTAGATTTTGCTTAGGATATTTTTTCACTTTTTTACTTTCAATAAGGTTGCATCTTTTCTAATTTTGTTTTCCTATCCAGTCAGATAACATCTGTATTTTAACTGTAGTATTTATGCTGTTTGTATTTAATGATTCTGTATATATAATTTGATTTAAATCTCTATCTCACTCTTCATTTCTATTTGTTCCACCTATTCTGTGTTTATTCTTCTCTGTTGTCTTGCCTTTTTCAAGATTATTAATCAGGCATTTTGTGTGATTCAGTTTTTTTCCTTGAGTTTTTATACTTTCTTTTATTCTTCTTATAGTACTCAAGAAATGATAACACACATTCTTGATTTATTATAGTCCAAGATAAATTTGTACTTTTATCATTTATTGAACAATGTATGGAACTGAGAACACTTTTATCAGAACTTACTGTTTAGGCTATGTTTTCATGTATTTTAAATCTGCACATATTTTGAACCCTGCAATACAATGCAACTAGTATTTTATGTATTAACTATTCATTTACTTTATTTCTTTTTGTCCTTGTTTCTTTTTGAATGTCTTTGCTTCTATCTGTGATACTATTCCTTTTTCCCTTTAATGGTATTTCTTACAATGTGGCAAAGCCTGTCAGTTTTGTTTTTAAAAAAATGCTTTTATTTTACATTAATTTTTTAAGGATTTTTCTTTGGGTATGTAGTTATCAAGGGCTTTTTTTTCCTGTTTTTTTTTTTTTTTTTTTTTTGAAGATTTCATTCCATTATTTCTGGCTTTCCATGTTTTCATCAAAGTCTATTGTCAGACTACTGTTACTCCTTTGAAAATGGTCTGGGTTTTTTTATGTGTGTGTCTTTGATTTATTTAAAATTTTTATGTCTTTTGTTTTCCACCAGTTTTACTGTGATGTGTGTGTATCTGTGTGTGTTAGTGTTGTTTAAACAGAGTTAGACTGTGTAGAGCTTCCTAAATCTGTAATTTAATGTCTTTCATCAATCTGGAAAATCCTCAGCTATTGTCTCTTCAAATGTTGTTCTCTGCACTGTTTCTTACTTTCTCCTTTCCTTCTCAGACTCCAATAACACAAAAATATTAGACTGTTTTGTACGTGCACATATTCCTTGCTGACTGTTCAGTGCTTCTTTTTTTACCCCCTGTGTGTCTTAGTCTGGTTGTTTTTGAATGCTTTGTCTTCCAAAATAATAATTTTCCACTTGGTTTTCAGTCATTTGGCCCTATCTCCTGGTATGCATTAATCAAATGCTAGACATAGTGCTTGGAATATTGCAGAAATAATCTCAAGTTGATGTTATCTTTCTCCAGAGAGAATTTGTTTTTGCTCTCTGGCAGGCAGTTAGAGTGGAGGCATAATGCCTTAATCTACTCTTGGATTTAGGTGGCTAGAAACTGGAATTTTAGTTGTTGTGGGTATAGTCTATTTGTAGTTTATCCTTAGCCTTTCTGGGATCTGAACTGGAAATCCAGGTTGTTTACCAGGCCCTCCTTCTTTAGCAGATATAAACTCTAATTTCTGTATTCTCAACACTATGAAAATGTTAAAATTTCTGCTCAGTCTACAAGTCTCTTAGCCACTAACCTCTGCTCAATTTTTTAGCACTTGATTCTGTGCTACTTATGAATTAGCAAGTGACTTGCAGAGAATAGTGCCACAGTTTATTGGACTTGATTCAATGTGCTCATTTGCTTTTCAGAATCAGTCTTAGCCCCTCAAGTTCTGGCTGCTTTTGGAGTTCTCTGATGCCACAATGCCATCAAGTAGTTTTTTTTTCCTCTAATTGATCCAACTTCTGTAGTTTCTCTTCTGAAAATGAGACTACAACAAGCTATTTCATCATTACCAAAAATGGAACATCCTTTTTTTTTTTTATGTTGGTATTGATAATGTCAGTTGATGGTTAATAGTCATTGTTGTCAGAGGATTAAAAAAACTAAGATGTATGATAACCACATGTAAAGGTGTGTTACATATTAGAGCAGTCATAAATGATTTGACATTTGAACCTAAATATACACTGATTTTGGAAAAGTTATAGAAGAGATTGATCATTAGTGTTCAGTTTTTTTTCCTGTTGTTCTTTTTCACTCAGGCCCCAGAGAACAGCCAGCATCACTGTCGTGCTCTTGAGTGTTGGTCTCATGACTTTTACATTAGTGGCATTTCTAAAGGCTGCTTCTCCTTACCATGCTCTCACTCAGAGACCCTGCGGGCCATCCTCACCATTTCAGTGACCATATTTAGCAAGTGGGAGGATGGGTTTGTTTGCTTCTCTTGCAGCTCATGCCTCACTATTCTTCCATAGAAAATAACGAATCTGTTGGTGCTCAACTTCAGTCCTTTCTCTTCTTAACTATTTTCCTATATTCTGCCACAGTTTTCCACTCACTGAAGTTTTGTTACAGTCTTTTTCTTCTGGCACTGAGACCAGTGTTGGTAAAAGCTTGCAAGTATCTTATGAATTGGATTCTCTGGGCACTTATGTAAGTGAAAACTAAAAAATGCCAAGAAGAAGAAACAGAACTAGATCTAAATGTTTCAGAAACTCAGGACATTATAGTACCAAAAGGCTTGTATGTGCTTAATTCTAGTTTAAAGTCTGGAAAACAACTTTTGTGAATATATGTGATTTTCAAGTCTTAAAATTAATTCACTGGAAAGCAAAACATGTAAAGCAGTAGACGTCAGCAGTAATTTTTAGATAACAGGAGTCTACATGCAGTTTTGAAGAGGCTTAGTTTATAAATTCTCTTTGGGTCATTTTATTTTTCTGAGAAGGAATTTCTTCAAATTTAGCTACATCAGATACAGTATGTCCAGAATCTGCTCCATTGTGGGTTTTAGGATCTAGAGGCATAATATATATGAGGATTCTCAAGACTAATGATGGTAATAATGATGATGGTGATGATGATAGCTAATAACTGTGTTTACTCAACACTTAATATGGGCTCAGTACTGAGATATTTTACATGCATTGTTTTGCCTCTTGAAAAGTCTCTGTCTATTCATTACTTCTCTTGAGGTTATCCTCTCTCTCCTAGTGTTCAATAATATGGAATTTGAACTTGGGTGTAAATGCTAGGTATAAATCCGCTGTGTAATCCTTGGTCATAGTATGTGACATCCTTGAGCCTTTCTTTCTTCACCTCTAGGGTGAATGTGATACCATGTTTCATAGGATTCCTGGATATGTGAAGTTAATACATGTTAAACCCGTAGCACAGTGGCTGGCTCATAGGGAGTGCTCAACAAATTTGGGCCATTATTTTTTTCTCACTTTTTTAACCAGTGTTGGTTAAGATGCCCTTCCCTTCACTAGATCAGTCAGCTAGAGAATGCAGTGAACAGAAATTTCTAAAAATATGAGAAAGGAAAGGAGATTACAGGAACCTTAAAGGATGTTAAAGCTAACCTCTCAGGCCAGGGCTTAGGAAACATGGTTCTTTTACTCTTCTTTGAGTTACATAGAACTTACTAGTTAATGACTCTCTATTTATTCAACCAATATTGGTTTGACCATAGTTCCTACTATCATGGAAATTAAGATCTCCTGGAGGCGACAACTACTAAATAATTTTAACTACTTCTTGAGTACACCTAAGGAAAAATACAAGGTACTGTGAATGTGTTTGATGTTATGAAGGATTAACTGAAAAAACTGACATTTTAAGTTGAAACTTGGAAAAGTGGAGTAGTCAGAAGTTTGTCAGGGAGAAAGGGCATTTCAGACATAAGAGCAGCATAGGAGAAGGCCCTAATGTGGAAAGGAACTTGGCTGAAGCTTGTGAAGGGGCTTGGGAAGAAGTGAAACAGGG
The DNA here is from genome assembly GCF_032405125.1 of Capricornis sumatraensis. Classification (NCBI taxonomy): domain Eukaryota; kingdom Metazoa; phylum Chordata; class Mammalia; order Artiodactyla; family Bovidae; genus Capricornis; species Capricornis sumatraensis. The sequence goes on from NC_091071.1 coordinate 138,268,679, forward strand.
TCCTCTTACCAATACCAGGCAGAGAACCAAAGCTTAGTAACTGGATGAGTTAATCATTCTACATTATTCATTCTCTTCATCATACCAAGAGGTATGCCTCTGCACAAGCATAGAATCACAGCATAAAAAGGGTGCCCCTGTTTTCTTCAACATCACATCTCAGGGTACCCATTATTATCACCCTATTCAGAGACATGCACCTCCTAGCTCCCAGAAGCCTGACCTATTTCCTACCCCACCCCCTATCACTCACTCATAGGGCTAATAAGATGCTTTACTAATCTGATAAACTTAAGCTCCTATAGTTAAAGATCAACTATTAATGGTCCAAGGCAATGGTTCTCAAACTTGAGCTTGCAAAAGAATCGCCTGAAGGGCTTGTTAAACCACAGATCTTGGCTCCATCCCACAGTTTCAGATATAGTAGGTCTAGGATGGTGCCCTAAAATTGACATTCCTAACAAGTTGCCTGGTGATACAGGTGCTGCTGGCCTGGGTGCTGTACTTGTTGAATCACTAGTTTAAAGTGTCATTCTTTCTGCAGGTTGTTGTTATTGTCCAGTTGCTAAGTCATGTCCAACTCTTTGCAACCTCATGAACTACAGCACACCAGGCTTCCCTGTCCTTTAGCAGGTTAACAATCACCATTAGTTCCTTAACTCAAATCAGACCTATACATTGTATGTAACTGCTGCATTTGCCTAAAGAAACCATACCTTTCTGTAGGTAAGACTTACCTTAAGTATTTGTGCTCACAGTGTGCTTGGGACATCATAGGTACCCAGTACATGTTGATTAAATGCGTTGATTAGTGAAGGAATCACTCAGTGGATCTAGTTCAGTGGATTTTGTGCATTATCCTTTGGAAAGCTCACATGATTCCTTTCAGTCTGAAAGGCCTTCTTGGAGAATAAATTATTGCCGTTCTCTTTGAATACAACTTCAGAAATTGTGGAGTCAAGATATGCTTGTATTTTAAGTACTTACTTGAATTAAAAGCTGAATTGCCAACAGGATTACATAATGCCAAGTTTGCTGAGCTCAAATTGTTTATGTGCATGTTGGGTTCTAAGTTCTTTTGTCAATCAGTACATTTCTGTGTCTAATTGCAATCTTAAATGTTTTAGGTTTTTGGTTTTTTTTTACACCTGCACATGTTATTTTCAGTCAGAACCAGCTTTGGTAATTTGCACAGGTATAATATAACTAAAATGAGACTCATAACCACCGATGTATCACCTACATCATATGGGTAATGAACTCAGAGGTGCTGTACCTCAGTTCTCATTGTGATTCAGAAAACAGTCTGCTCTTTTCCCCATTTTCACTCTTACAGTGTTGTAAAACATTTTTAATGAACACTTGAACATTTTTTCTCATTCCAGAAACATGGAGTTTTAATAGATGATGCAACATAATTTTCATTTGTAATTCTTTATATTTGTCTTTCTAATCCTTATATTTGGATAAAAGAAAAAGCAAAATGCCCGATTATCATAATTCTCCAAAATATTATATTTATAATCAGAAAGCATATTACTGCCACCAATCAAATCATAGTCTAGTTCCTGAAGTTTGGAGCTGGTTTTGATGTGGGCCATCCATCAAATCTCAGATGTGAGCCAGGCACTGGCTCATGGATCAAAGCCTTGTATGTATTATGATGAGCCAGCCTGAACAAATTCTGTGTCCAGGTTTTAGCTTGGACTTTGACCTCAGTGGACACCTGTAACATTCAAATTATTTCTCTCTAGGTGCTAATAGAGTACTAGATAGAGAAAAAAGTTTTTTTAGCTTCAGCTGACCTTTAGTTTTTTGCTCTGTCCCCTTAGTCATTTTGAATGCATTCACCTAATTCAGGTCAACCACCAAAAAAAGGATGTGCTACTGTATTTATTTGGTGCTCATTGCCCAGTGCTAAAGAATAACTCAGAGATGACATTTCCTATTCTTCTTGAAACATAAAAGTGAAGAATTTTAACAATGGATCCAAAATATCATTGCAAAAGTGTGCTCACTTAGGGGAACTCCGCTGAGAAGATGCACATTCCCAGACATGTGTTACCTTTGAGCATTCAGGGTAGCTGTGGCCTGGCCAGGCACTACCTTCAGGCCCTTCAAGAGGCAGCTGAATGATGCTAGTGTTAACATTTTACTGTGCATTAATTCTTTATTTTTAAAAAAAACTGTCATTTAGCTTTAAATGCTAATATGCATATGGTTAATTAAGAAGCCAAAATTGGCTATAAGCTTGGTGAGCTCTAAGAACAGGGAGAGAGAGATCATTACACTTCTGCTCATAGTTAGCTATTTGTGAACCAGCTGATAATGTGCAAAATTAAGATTTCGTAAGTGGCATTTGAAATGAATGGTTAATGGCTGAAGATTAATTAAACAGTCAGAGTTGCTGAAGAAAAGCTGTTTAAAATTATGTTTATAGGCCAGTCACTTGCACACTGCAACTGAAATCCTGATAGACTGTGGCCTTTTCTGTTTACCAAGAGCATTTTAACAAAACAGGCCTTCCCAAGTAGGGAAGCCCACCCTTCTCACACACTTTTCAGCCTGTTAATAGCTTCAGGGGACTTTCCTTTGGAGTAAAAGCCTCCAAGTGGGAAAATGGGCCAGCAAAGTATCTTACTTAGGGAATCTTCACTAACGCCTTCATCCCAGGTAACCAAGCACATCTTATATCCTTCCTGGGTGCTGCATGATTCTGAGTTAGAGTAGGCAGAACCCATGGGGTTTTTAAGAAGCTACTCTGTAATTCTGTGAGAGAGACAAAACAATAGCAGTCTATTGTTTTCACTCTGTAGTGGGTGTTTCCTGTAGTCTGAAACAGCAAACATCTTGGTAATGGAAACACCTTTTTTTTTTTTTTAATGCATCTGTCTCTATCATAGGTTCCTTGGGGTAAAGGTTTGTCTTACACACTGCAGGTGCTATAGAAATATTTGTTGAATGCATTTGTCATCAGTTCAGTTCAGTTCAGTTGCTCAGTCTTGTCCAACTCTTTGCAACCCCGTGAACAGAAGCATGCCAGGCCTCCCTGTCCATCACCAACTCCCAGAGTCCACCCAAACACATGTCCATTGAGTCAGTGATGCCATCCAACCATCTCATCTTCTGTTGTCCCCTTCTTCTCCTGCCCTCAATCTTTCCCAGCATCAGGGTCTTTTCAAATGAGTCGGCTCTTTGTATCAGGTAGCCCAACTGTTGGAGTTTCAGCTTCAACATCAGTTCTTCCAATGAACACCCGGGACTGATCTCCTTTAGGATGGACTAGTTGGATCTCCTTGCAGTCCAAGGGACTCGCAAGAGTCTTCTCCAACACCGCAGTTCAAAAGCATCAATTTTTCGGTGCTCAGCTTTCTTCACAGTCCACCTCTCACATCCATACTTGACCACTGCAAAAACCGTAGCCTTGACTAGATGGACCTTTGTTGACAAAGTAATGTCTCTGCTTTTTAATATGCTGTCTAGGTTGGTCATAACTTTCCTTCCAAAGAGTAAGCGTCTTTTAATGTCATGGCTGCAATCACCATCTGCAGTGATTTTGGAGTATTTGTCATAGCTCAGCTCAATAACTATTGAATAAAGAAGTGAAAGGGCTACTAAAAAGTTTGGCAGCAGGATTTCCCAGGCTGTTTTAAATGTCTTTGCATTCATCCAACTAAATGGTCACCTACTCTTCTCCTGTACCAGGTGTTCATGTGTGACTGTGCATGACAGTTCTCAGGGACCAAATAGTTTAGTGGAGACACAAACACAGAAACAAGTACTGTAAATCTATCGCAGCCACACTGAGCATGGAGTAGCCAAGAAAGGGATTTAGGAATCTCAGGGTGTGGGTGGGGTCATTCAAGAGTGTATTTTCCTGTAAATTTCAAGTAAAATAATTCTAGTGATTTTTAAAATATATTAACATTAAAATGTGTATTTTTCTTTTTGAGTGTATTCAGTTAAATCCCCTTTGACTAGGCATAAGACTCAAATCCTATAGGCCAGACAGTTGTGGCTCCTGTTTGAAAGTTCCCCAGGGATGGAAATCCTGCAGCCTCCCTTGGTATTCTTCTAGCATTTAATCACCCTTCTAATCAAGAAGTTAATCCTGTTTCCTCTTCTTCAGCCTTCTTTGGGTTGGTAGAACCTGTAAATGCCCATGAGACCCCTCGGAAGCCTTGAGAAGTTAATTAGTCAACACCAGGCTGCTCTTGGTTCAGCAAGATGCCTTGTAATTTGAGACTTGTACCTACACTGTAGTGCTGAGATGACTTTGTGATCTCTCGAACAAGTTGAAATCATTTTGCTCCTGGTTTAAAGAAAAGGAGAGCAATTTGACATTTTAGTGTGTTTTTAAAAGATTGCCTTTATTACATTTTCATCTGCATGTCTACTTAAAACAATCGGAAGTTTAACCTAATGTCATATAACACAGAAAGCAAATTGCAGTGGTTGCTAAGAAATAAAATCAAGAATTATTAATAATGATTTGTTGTTTAGTCGCTAAGTCATGTCTGAATCCTTCTGCGACTCTGTGGACAGTTGCGTGCCAATCTCCTCTGTCCATAGAATTTTCCAGGAAAGAATACTGGAGGGGGTTGCCATTTCCTTCTGCAAAGGATCTTCCCAACCCAAGGATCAAACTTACGTCTCCTGTATTGGCAGGTGGATTCTTTACCACTGAGCCACCAGGAGATAGCCAACACTAACATTATTCAGAATTTGCTGTAGCTGAATGCTGTATTCACTGCTTTACATGTGTCACTTAACCTTCTGACCACCTAACCAGGTAGTATCTTTACTATTCCCAAAGTACAAATGAGGAATCTTATTTGCAGAAAGGGTAAGGAACTGGCCTGATGTCATCAGGGGAGGGGCAAGATTTGTACCTCGTTAGCCTGAATCCAGAGCTGAGATAGACACTCAACCACCACCCTGCTATGTTGACTTTTATGTTCTTTTTTTTTTTCTTTTAAGTTATTTTTCTTTCCCTAAAATTCTTTTTCATTATCTAGACTCTTTTATCCCCCATGAGTATAAAGCCCAAATCTATAAACATTCCTTGAGGACAGTAATAGCACTCTCCTGAATAGCAGTCCCCAGGTCACTGGCAGCTCTTGCTGTAATTACGGCCGGCTGAGTGGCAAGTCATTCTACTTTAAGAAAGGCAGTATCGGTTCACTTAAGAAAAACTGATAATTCAAAGCTTTTTTCCATTCTGGTGAAAATCGAATGATGCGAAAGGAAAGAAAACAGGTCCTTCTGGGAGAAAACCTGCCCTGTTGAAGGAATGGGGTAAAAACTTGTCTGCAGATGTCAGAAGCATCTGGGGAGCAGTGAGGTCCAATAATTGCAGCTAAAAGCTGCATTAATTGACCAGTGATGGGTTGAAAGCTGCCTCCAAAGAGGATCCCTAACTCGCTGGTGCTCTTTTCATAAGCAGGGTGAGGCGGGAGGTCACCTTCCATGGGGTTCTCCAGATAGGAAGTGAGCAGCTATGACAGAGAAGTCTATTTGTACAGAGGAAAAGCTTAGCTTTTCCAACTGCTGCCTTCAGATCACCTGAGGATCCTGTTAAAAAGAAGATTTTGACTCCAGAGGTCCAAGGTGAGGCCTGAGATTCTGCATTTCTGACAAGCTCCTGGGTGACTGATGCTCACCAGGCTGGTCCAGGGACTACACTGTGATGAGCAAGGGCATGGGCTAGAGTAAGGCAGTGATTCATTGTTGTTGGTTTTAAAAATCATTTTCAATGAATACGTGGCAGATCTTTTTATAACCTTCCAATGTTTCAGCTGTCATTTCCTCATGTCGGGGAGATGTGTGAGAAAGCACATTCATGTACAGGCCAGAATATTCTTGGCTTTGTTTGGGATTCTGTTTCCTGGAAGGGAGAGCATGACTTTCTCTTTGTCTTACTTGTATTGTAAAAGCTGCAGTCTGCGTCACTATCCCTGCGTTGACCTCTTGCTGCACTCAGAGTAGCCTCTTGGACCTTCACTTCATGCTTTGTCTCCACAGTTGAATAAGCATAAATTTTAATTTCTTCCCCAAGCGCTGTTACAGATCTGCCAAGATTAGTTTTATCAATACAAATAAGTAATCCATTTTTCCCACCACACCCCATTCAATTAAGAGTCTCAATGGTTCTGTTTATTCCATCATTTGCTTTAAAGCCAGTTACATTAAAATCATGTGCTTTATTCTCATATTTGTGTATTGGTGTTACTTTAACTAAATACTGTATTTTCTCATAAGAGTATCATCCTCATTGAACTACATCCTAAACAAGACAAAAGTTTCTAGGGTATGTCCTTTCCCACAGTCTTGTTTGAATGCCTTAATTTTAGATTAAATTATTTACTTCTTTTTTGAATAACAAAAAGAAGTAGACACCACTGGAGCCATTTGCAACTTAGTGAGAAGAGAGGATAAACAGTGTATTTTTTGTGGGAGTTGGGTCACATATTGATGTGTTTATTAATTATGTGAGAGCTGCTGCTGCGAAGTCGCTTCAGTCGTGTACGACTCTGTGCAACCCCATAGACGGCAGCCCACCAGGCTCCACCGTCCCTGGGATTCTCCAGGCAAGAATACTAGAGTGGGTTGCCATTTCCTTCTCCAATGCATGAAAGTGAAAAGTCAAAGTGAAGTCACTCAGTCATGTCTGACTCCTAGCAACCCCATGGACTGCAGCCTACCAGGCTCCTCCGTCCATGGGATTTTCCTACTGAACTGTAATAAATGGGAAGATGTTCTGAATTAAGATTTTTCTTCTCTATGTGGGGAACAGTCAAAATTGGAACAGAACCACAAGGCCCAACCTGGTATCAGGACAGTGGAGCTGTTTGATTTCAGGTTAGAGCAGCTCTGTCCAATAGAAATATAAGGTGAGCCACACATGTAATTTTAAAAATTTTGTAGCTCCATTTAAAGAGGTAAAATTAATTTCATAATGTATTTTACTTGACCCAATATATGTAAAATGTAAGTTCAACAAGTATTCCAAACAATTTTTACAGAGCTATTTTATACTTCTTTTTTCATACCAAGTCTTTGAAATCTGCTGTATTTGTTATACTTTATAGCACATCTCAGTTTGACTAGCTGCATCTTAAGTGTTTATCGGCTGCCAGGTTGGATAGCATGGAATCCCTTCAACATACTCCCAGTGATGGCTGATGCTTCAGTTTGAAGTTTTTCAGATACTAGCATCCAGAGTTAAGGGGAGGACCTTCTCATTTTAGGTAGTTCTGATGGCAGAAAATATTTCCTCAAGTTAAACCCCAAACTTCTGCTAGATAAGACTGACTGTTCCTTCTCTCACAGAGTTTACACACTAGAGTAAGAAACAGACATGTAAATAACACATTCTGCATTCTAGGGAACAGACAGATCTGTCAGCCCTACCTTTTCCATCTCTAGAGGAATGTACCCCAACTTGGTGCCAGTTGCTGCAGTGTCGTTCAGTCACTAAGTCACATCCAACTCTTTGCGACCCCATGGACTGCAGCACACCAGGCTTCCCTGTCCTTCACCATCTCCTGGAGTTTGCTCAAACTCACATCCATTGAGTCAGTGATGCCATCCAACCATCTTGTCCTCTGTCTTTCCCTTCTCCTCTTGCCCTCAATCTTTCCCAGCATCAGGGTCTTTTCCAGTAAGTCAGCTCTTTGTACCAGGTGGCCAGGATATTGAAGCTTCAGCTTTAATATCAGTCCTTCAGTGAGGTAAAACCTCAAAATGGACTTGGCTAGACAAGATGCTGGTCTGACTGTATTCCAGATCTGTCCTTGCTTTACCTGGAAGTAAGATAGAACCAAAAATCTAGTTGAGCTTAAGAAGCTTCTTCCTTAAACAGGAGCATGGAGCCTGACCTGCAGATATGGAGTATGTATAGTCCCCTCGTATAAATTTTGTCATTAGTTGACTCAGGCCTGTGTATGACCAATTACAACAGTTTAACTCCCATGTGATTCTGACTCAACCACAATCCTTCCTTCCTTCCCATTAGTTATTCATTCTAGCCAGGAATGGTGAAAGGCAGTGCCTCGGAGCAGAGCCTTCTCTTCCCTTGGATTACACTCTTACTATTAGTCAACTGATAATCCTGTCAGGATGGCATGTCTCTTGTTTTAATAGTCACTTTTAATTACAAGCCTTTCTTGCCAAGCATTGCTGCTATTTTGTGCCTGTGACACCTTCATATAGAGCACTATTATCCACCTAGATGCTCAGCCAGAAATCGGGGTCCTTACTGAGATTTCTACCTCCCTGAGCCAAACACCCAGACTCTTTCCCAGGAAGAGGGAACAAGTGGGTCTGGTTGTCGTCTATGCGTGACATTTCTCCTTGTGGAAATGTTGGAGCCAGCATTCCTCAAACACTTTTTCTGGTCCTTCGTGCTTTCCCTTTGGTGTTGCACTAATCTAAATAAGGCTCTTTTGGGGGATACTACAGTGACTGAGCCAGAAAATCTTGCCGTGTGCTCCCTATATAAAAGCGAAAGTGTTAGTCACTCAGTTGTGTGACCCTTTGTGACCCCATTCTCATGTAGCCCATCAGGCTCCTCTGTCCATGAGATTTCCCAGGCAAGAATATCAGAGTGGTTTGTCATGCCCTTCTCCAGGGGATCTTCTTGACCCAGGGATCAAATCGTGGTCTCCTGCATTAGAGGCAGATTCTTTACCACCTGAGTCAGGTAAGTTCTCTATATGCATTACCTTTTACAGATGACTCTCGAAATACAACTCGCTCTTCAGCTCTCTTCTTGCGAGGGCTCTCCCCATCCTCCCAATTTTCTGAGGACCCCCAACCTTAGCTGCATGATCCAAGACCGTTGCTCTAACTGACTGTGGTGCAGTTTCTCCCTGTGCCCATTTTTGTTTGTTTGTTTTCTGAGTTAAGCCCTATGTGTTACTCAGGATTTAGCCCAGACTCCACCACTCAAGGACTGACTTCCCCTGAGACCTGTACCTCAGAATGATCATATGTTAGAATTAACTGTTTCTTGTTTGCTTTCTCAATGAAATCTTGAAGCAGAAATTCTTTGTTTCTAATCCCAGCATCTATTCCTGAGGCTTCTGATAAGCAATAAGTATGCTTTGGAGGAATCAGTGAAGCCAAGTGGCTCCACTCTTACCTGGGAGGCTTCAAGAGCACACGGCTTTCTGGTCACACTTGGACTGACCAGCCTCCCAAGTTAATACAACTTGTCTGGCTTCCTGGTCAGCACAGTCTCCCTCTGGCTGCCTCCTCCCTCTGACCTGCTGTGAATTTTACTTTCAGCGACTCTGCTAGTTTCTACTAGTCTTTGGCTGCCACCACTGGGGCAACACATGCTATTTCTGTTCCGTCAGGAAATGCCTCCTAGCCTAGCATCCATAGATGAAAGTCTTCCCCAAACACAATGGGTCACCATTTCCTCCGTCGAGTCTGCTTCAACCATTTCCTAAGGATACAAGATAGTATTTATTGTTCAGATGCTACAGTCAGCATGGAATGGCCACTATGCCAAGAGATGAGACTCTTCTTGGCAATTATTTTTTCATAAATCTCCTCCCCACAATTAGCATTTGTTGCTAACTCCTTTTGATGATCGCTAGTCAGCTCTACTGCTGTATTCCAGAGAATCTTGCTAGAAATGCACACTGAACCCTCTGTCCTCTACTTTTTCTAGAATTTGCTTAAGCCATTTAAAAAAATCCAACGGTGATTTGCTCATGTCAAGTATCTGGGCACATCTTCCATTTTCTACAATTTCTCAAGAATACCATCTGCACTTCTAGGGGCACTCTTTTCTTTTTTTTCAAATTTCTGGATGTAATTTGTGAGTACCAGCAACTGGAATGCCTTTTAAGCATCCTGGATTGTGTATTTTTCTCTCCCCTCCCACCATCCTTTCCTGCCTTTCTTCTGCCTACTTTTGGAAATATAACAGGAGTCACTTATCTCTCTGCATCTTTCCTCATCTGCAAAGATGGGAGGGTGGGACTAAGTGATCTCAGCCTTTCTTTCTGGCTCCGAAATTATGTGGTTCTGTGATTCTTTAATGGAAGCAAAATAGAAGTTCAGGTTGCTCTGCCTTTCCTCTGGTGCTGTTATCATGTCAAAGCATTTCCTCCCAGAAGTGACCTATCCTTTCTTATTCCTCTTCAAAGTAGCTTTAACGATTAAATAAAAAAGAAATCTTTCATATCATTATCATTTGTTTCCTCAGGCCCCTTTGCTGCCTTTGAGTTTCATTTCGCTGCTCATAACTCTTTTCTACCTTCTCTGTTAAACAGCGTTCATGGGTCCACTCTCAAAACTCTTTCTGCTTACCCTTGGTGATACTCTCCCATAACCCCCAATTTTAGGAATTAGAACATTACTCTGAATCTCCCTAAACTTCATATTGGAAATCTCTCTTGTCTGTCGTCCAGGTAGTCTTGTCCTTAAATAATGAGAACTTGAGTTATGAGATTTGTCAAAAAAAGAAAAAAAAATTTGGCAATAGAATTATATCTACATACATACATATATCAGGCTTCTCCAGTGGCTCAGTGGTAAAGAATCTGCCTGCAATGCCCGAGACACGGGTTCGATCCCTAGGTCAGGAAGATCCCATGGAGGAGGAAATGGCAACCCACTCCAGTATCTTGCCTGGAGAATCCCATGGACTGAAGAGCCAGGTGGGCTACAGTTCATAGGGTCTCAAAGAGTCAGATACGTCTGAAGCAACTGAGCTTACACTCACATACATATATACAAACATTCATGCTTTAGCTGTGATTTTTCCTTTGCTCCAATTTAATATCAAAATTTGCAATTAGGCTATTATAAATTTTATTGCTGTGTAGAAATGTTCCTTAAAAAAAGATTTAAAAGAATCTCTCTTGTTCAGAATAGTACCAAAACTTTTAAAGGGAGGGCAAGGACTATAGAAGAAAGGAATACAGGCAAGTCACTATTGGTATTTCAGGATAATCTCCCTTCCCACCTAGGTCCTTGGTCCCAGAATCTACTGAAGACCTACCTATGAATCTAATAAAATTTAATACAGATGTGAGTCACCCAAGGCTAGGAGTTAAAGAGAGAGTTTGTGAAACAAAGCCAAGAAAGTAATGTTTGGGTGTATGTTAAACAGTGTGGGATAATTGTATGGAATTTACTCTAGAGTCTTGGGACTCTCAGAGTGCTCTGGCCTATGATAGATGGGTGATTATGAAAGTATTCTTTAAAACAAAGTCTGTTGTGATTTTTCAAGCCCAAGAGTGATGTGTATCAGACATAGAATGAAGGATTGATCCTTTTAGTCTGACATTTGATGAATTGCAAGTTTTGTCCTGGCTCATGCCCTTTAATTCAGAGACTAAAAGTGTGTTGTTCACAGTTTTGTCTTTGTAGGTGGATCTATATTGATGTTTGTTGTTAAGGTGGGTTCCAAATATCGGGAGTAAACTAAAAAGTCTTATGGTAAAATTGCCCAGATACATCCATGGATTCATATATGGAAGCATTCAGTTTATATAACCAGAGCTAGGTTTTCAAATTGATAAATCCATATATCTTTTTCTACATAAATGTTTTCCTTCAATTACAGGCATTGGATTATTTAAAAACAAAAATCATTATCAATGAAAACCTACTTTTATAAGTTTAAAAGTCATAACCTATGAGAAACTCATTAGAAAATACTTTAACCATTACCTGAACAAAATGATAACATTCAAGATAACCTATTGTATTGTCCATTTGCCTTCTAAGTGAAATGAAACTCTCTTTTGATCGGGACTGTCACAGATAATTTCTGCACACAAAATACATCTAGGGACGGCTTTCAAATGGAGTTGTCACTTTTTGTTTAGCAGGCAGGAGACTCTCCATTGTTGTCAAACCTGCTTTATAGAAGCATCGCTAGCCCAGGGATACACACAGTCATAGAGAAGAGGGAATCGTCACTCAGCCTACTTGGAACAGAAAAGAGCGAGGTTGGGTGCTGTCAGCGCTCAGGGTGTCTGAGGGCTCTTTTGTTTAGCTGGGCTTTCCTCTAGCCAGCAATGCTTTTATAGTCTTGGAATTAGATTTCTTTCTCCTGTGCTGGCCTTTGAGAGGTGTGAATAGATGAATATTGTTATTCTCTGAAGGTAACACAGGATATGTAAACTGTATAATTTGAGTTTTCTGCTCAATTCATGAGGTCATGGAAAGTTAAGAAGAAAAACTAAGCCTGTAGATTTACACACAGACACATACTTTCTCTTTAGTGTCTTTCAAAGTTGTCCTGGTTTTCTTAAGGTTAGAGCCAAGTGGTTCACTTTTTCAACAATTAATCAAACAATGTAAGTTAAATTTTGTCTGTTATTATAACAGTGAAGTTTTATTTTTAGAGTGATAGGGACCATCACCTTGCATTTTTTAATAATAAATATTTTTATATCATATAATATGTGATGATATATAATGTATGACATAATAATTTATATCATAAAAGAGTAGGCTGGAGAATATTATACTGATTCTCATGTGTTTGACTCTCTGAAGACTTTACCTGTTCCATTCCTAAGGATTAATAATTTTCTATTCTTAAAACTTACTTGGCACTTAATTCCCAGAAGCAGCAGCCATGTAGGGCAAAAACAAGATGCTGAAAAGTGGTCCTCCCAGTTCTCGGGTTCTGTAGAATCCTTTGAAACCTTGCACAGTCATCAGCCTTGTGTATTTATAATCAGTCAAATAAATAGAGAGAAGACTGAGCTCTAGATGTCCCTTCTAATCCTAGGATTGTGTGGCTCTCAGAAGGGATAAGAGAAACAAATGAGCGTATAGGAAGTTGACTACAGGAAAAAGAGAGAAATTAACAAGGAAATGGGCAGTCACTTGGGTTAGATGGAAAGGCAACTGATGACCATGAAAATTAAAAAAGAATGAGAATTTCCAAAAGTGAAAGTTGGAGTGGCTCACTAGAGCATCATTCCCAGGTGGTGCTATTGGTAAGGAACCCACCTGCCAATGCAGGAGACATAAGAGACGCAGGTTCCATCGTGGGTGGGAAAGGTCCCCTGGAGGAGGAGATGGCAACCCACTCCAGTATTCTTGCCTGGAGAATCCCATGGACAGAGGAGAGTCAGACATGACTGAAGCAACTTAGCACACGTGAGCCAGAAGCTTGATATTCTGCATTTGCCAGCAGCTCTTCCAAGAATCTCATAAAAGAGAGCTCTGGATGAGGAAGTTTCAATAACTTCCCTACTATAGTAGTCCCTCTCTATTACCATCTCCCATGATCACTTTCAACTACCAGAGCTCTCAACACTCTCCTTTTCCCATTAATAAAAGGAGAATTGCATTTATAAATTTAACATATTACCCATTGCATATTAATCACAGGTTTAATTCTTCACGGATCAGTTATGAAAAATACAAGCAAACTGAAAATTCTATTTATGATTCGGACGACCAACCAAGTAATGAGATTCTGTGTTGTGGGGACTGTCACATCTTGTGTCAGCCCTGTTGTATCTAAATGTTAGCTCTCTCATTAAGCTCCATTAGAGGGTTTTACAATACCAAATTGTTTGTACGCTACTGGTTTTCTGCTGCCTGACAGTGGGGCATGTTTCACTCATTAATGTTGGTGATACGTTACATTGTTAGTGAAAGCTGAGATACAATTCAGCAGGAAGGAGGCATGCACTAACTGAAAGGCTTCTTTCCTATATGTTTCCCAATATAATATCCGTGGATATATTTTTAAATTTGCAATTCAGCCTACCATCTTCTGAGTAGGGAAATACCCTTTTCTTTGTTAAATTTAAATGACCCGTCCACTAACCAAATTATGTTTTTGTAAACTTAATCTTCAATCTCTTATATCCCCTGTGAAATGCTTTCTTGCTCTTTTGCACCATGTTCGATTTAAAGTAACTCATTCTTGTAGCTTTCCTCTGGAATACAAAGCACTTTCACACACACGTTCCCAATTTCATCTTCACTACAGCTGTTCTTTCTAGTAAGGAAGAAAAGGAAGCTAAAGCTGATAGAAGAGAAACTTCCCAAACTACCCAGTGAATAAATACTCAATTTCTATTCCATTCTAGTTAGTTCTGACTCTACTACTATATGCCTTCTTTTTATATTTTTGTTATTTAAAGATAAACAGTTACTTTCTAATTTTTCCATAATAAGTATTTTATATTAAACTTAGTTACCAGACTAGAAAATAAAAATTAAAACCCCAGTTATCCTGCAATCCAGAGTTAACCATCCTTCACGTTTTAGTGTTTCTTACAGTGTTTTTTTGTGTGTGTGTATATCACTCTGTATAAAATACATAATTTGTGCTTATACATTTTTACATACATTTATATACATACATAGTATTTACATGAACATATAAATTTTGATATATGGCCTTTCTGCCATTATATGGTGATTTCTTCCTGTGCCAATTAATCTTTTCAAAATTATTACATTCCATGGTTACCACTATGTAACTGTACCTGAATTTATGTAACCTTTTCCTTAGTGCTAGACATTTAGGGTGTTTCAGAGTTTGCTGCTGCTGCTGCTAAGTTGCTTCAGTTGTGTCCGAGTTTACAATGTTATAAATTACTACCAGATAAGCACCTTGGTATACACATCTTGCTACACAGCTTGGATTATTTTCTTAAGATTCCTAGAAGGAAAAAAGTTTGAAATACGTTGCCAACAATTTTCTAGAAAAATTGTAGCAAATAATGCAAATAATGCTTCCACCAAGCAATGTAGGAGAGAATTCATTTCACTCCCACCTAACAACCCTGACTATTATCTCTTTGTCCCCCTAAATCTTTGCTAATTTGGTTGGTGAAAAATAGTACCTTATCATTTTACTTTGAACTTCATAGCCTCTTAGCAAAGTTAAGCATTTTTATGGAAGTTCATGCCTGTTCCAAATTACCATTAGAAGTTTTCATTCTCTCTCAGCTCTGTTCCATTACCAGGAGGAATAGTTATTGGAATCAACCTCTGCTTCCTCCCTTAGAAAATCTATTTGGATTTATCAAGACACATTTGGATTCAAGTTTTTATACCCCTCTATACAAAAATGAATGATTACACACCTGGGTCTATTCACAGAACTAAGCCACATCTGTTTGGATCTTGTTTTGATCAACTCAGCCTTACCCCTAATAGAATAGCATCCCTTTCAATGGGCGATATTAGAAAAATAAGACCCTCCCAGTAGATAGTGAAAGAAATGTCACATCAGGGTCTGGACATTGCTGTGACAACCCAGGCTCCATCTATCACCACTCCTATCAGCATGTGTTGCAAAGGAAACCCCTTTGCAATGTTTAATCTGAGAATTTTAATATTAAATATATATTTGACATTGAACGCTCACACCTTATTTGCTATTGTCAGGCTCACTTGATAGACAGCTAAGTCAGTCTCCTTTTATAATCCATTTCTGAGATGAACTATAAATTTTGAAGCTGGGCTTCATCATTGCAGAGAGAAAAGCTTTTCCAGCCTATTGTTGAAATATAACATTTTATACGATTTATGAGGTCCAGATTCAGGAAGACCATTTGCCAAGCACTTAAGGCTGGTTTTGCTGCCCTTTGCTTTTCTTCTCCCTTGCAAACATATATAGGGGAAAATCCATTAGGAAAGAAAAATTATGAAGAACTTACTTGATTCAATACAAACTCCAGCCTAAGAAAGAAAAAGTCTCAAGCATTTCCATGAGGAACCTTGACCACATGAAGCTGCCCCTTGGGCTTAGGTATCCTGTTTGCTTCAACAAATGAAGTGACATCATATTTGTCTTGATATTAAATGAATGCCTCTGACTCAGGGAAACTCTTTGAATTTATATGTTCTATAGTACAAATCCTCTCCAATATACTGCCCAGGTTCTTTATGAAATTCCATATGATGAGTGCTGTGATTTGGTCATATTCCATTGAGCTTGTTTTACTGCTATTAATTTTACCAAGGAAAATAGATTCTCTGAAACTTGTGATCCCAGTAGCTGTCAAGTGGTAGAAAATGAAGAAAACCACCAGACAGTGTCAGATTTATTAAGCACTCTAGAAGTACAAAATTAATGCAGTTCTTTGTCTTTGGAAGGTTCAGTGTCCGCAAGCTGGATTTATCCTAATGGACAAGCAATGGAAGGAACAATCGTCAATTAGCTATCTCTTTAGCCAGACTACACGTGGTTGGAACGCATGTAGGTCTGCACCTAGGCAGACCTCCAATTTGTTCATTTTGACTGCAAATGACTTAATTTAACATTTTTCTAACAAATGCATTAGGTAGAATGCTGAAGTTTCCTTTAAGCATTTTTTTTTCCTAAAAAGAATCATCAGTGAAAAACCATGTTAAGTAGGCTTCTCACTCCATTTGTTTTCCATCATTACCCTTAACACATGAATTTCTGAGGAGCCTGTGACTCTTCCAAGCACTGAACTATATAACAGGGAATTTGGAATGGAAAGTTCTGATGCTCCTTCTATTGGCCCTCCACTTGGTTTGAGAATGTTTTATACTCCTATACTAGATCATCTGCCTGTAGTCCTTTTTTTTTTTTAACAGCATGCGTGAATTTTGCATTATCCTCTTATTAGAGTTACAGTCTGCAAGAAAGTAAAGTTTTTATTTGGGGGTCCCTCATGAGTCATTTCAGAGAAGGCAATGGCACCCCACTCCAGTACTCCTGCCTGGAAAATCCCATGGACTGAGGAGCCTGGTGGGCTGCAGTCCATGGGGTCGTGAAGTCGGGCACGACTGAGCAACTCCACTTTCACTTTTCACTCTCATGCATTGGAGAAGGAAATGGCAACCAAAATCCCAGGGACAGAAGAGCCCGGTAGGCTGCCATCTCTGGGGTTGCACAGAGTCAGACACAACTGAAGCGACTTAGCAGCAGCAACAGCATGAGTCATTTGTATCTCCCTATAAGACTTAGGAGTCATTTCTCAAACTTACTAGCTGAACAGTTCATCTCCTAATCATGCCATTCATTTCATGTTATTTCGTGGTTACAGCATTAACATTTTTCCCCTCAAAAATATTAACCTTCTGCTTTGCGTATTCTGGTGGAATAACGAAAACAGCTGTTGCTTGTGTGTGGCAGTGGTGTCTTCACATTTCTCTTTTATTTGTGTGTGAATTCCAAGTTGGCTGTATGTGAAGATGAACTTCAAACAAAATGCAGTAACTGTCTGGCCTTCTGTTTGTCGAATTGTAGGGTTTCAAGCCTTAAATGTGAAGCTCTGATGTACAACTTAGTCCTGAACTGTGCAAACATTTGTCTTTACCTTTTTACTGCCTTTTCCCCTTTATATACAAGGAATATGCTTCAGGTTATTACATAATTAGCTATCCAAAATATTTTATGAGCAGATAAGCACACTGACGCTCTGTCTGGCTTGTATAGTTTTATATCAACTCTGTGAATATTCTCTTTGGTACAGAGTAGAGGATGTGCATAGAAACATTACTCCTGAATTTTTTATAGGTTCGCTCTCTTTGCCATTCTATCTGCTGTCTCCCACAAAATTTGAGTCATACCTCAACTGTATGAATCCTCTTTTAATGCTCGGTTGCCCTGAAGTGTGCCATTGTGGAATATGTCTCAAGGTCTCGAGCGAAGAAATTGGAGGCATTGGTTTTAACAAAAGCAATAAAATGGCAACAGCTGAAAAAATTTCTCGAGGTAAACAGACATCCTCCCTTGTTGTTGGACTCTTGCTCAGCACAAACATTTTTAACAGCATGTGATTTTAGCCTATCATTCTTGCTTTTGTGTCTAGGGAGGGCAGAAGGAAGGACTCCAATTTTTATGGTCCCTAAGATTTCAGAATAGAGCACTACAGTATGGGAAATAATATCCACGTTATCACCCTAAATTATCATTGTTGAACTGTGAATGTGTTTGCAAGGGGGTGGGTGTTCATGAAACAGATGGAAAGAAAAATCATAAGCATGAGAAAGGCTTTTTGGTCTCTCTGAAATAAGTATCATAATTTTCTTCTTGAACCTTCTCACTGAAGCAGGCTGTGTGCAGTACTTTTTTGTTTTGGCCATCAATGACTGGTCTTCAGTACCACCGTTAGTTCAGTGTGTAGCTAGACGTGGAGAAGAATGTGGAACATGGAGAGGTTTTATACGGGGAAGCCCCACTTCAGCACAATCAACCCCACCCCAAGTCTTCCAGGCCCTCAGGTTCAGCAACTTTGCCTTCTGGTATCAAAGTGTTCCGTCTAGTCAAAGCTATGGTTTTTCCAGTAGTCATGTATGGATGTGAGAGTTGGACTATAAAGAAAGCTGAGCACCGAAGAATTGATGCTTTTGAACTGTAGTGTTGGAGAAGACTCTTGAGAGTGCCTTGGACTGCAAGGAGATCCAACCAGTCCATCCTAAAGGAGATCAGTCCTGAATATTCATTGGAAGGACTGATGCTGAAGCTGAAACTCCAATACTTTGGCCACCTGATGTGAAGAACTGACTCATTTGAAAAGACCCTGATGCTGGGAAAGATTGAGGGCAGAAGAAGGGGATGACAGAGGATGAGATGGTTGGATGGCATCACTGACTCAATGGACATGAGTTTGAGTGAACTCCGTGAGTTGGTGATGGACAGGGAGGCCGGGTGTGCTACAGTCCATGCGGTTGCAAAGAGTCGGACATGACTGAGTTTCTGAACTGAATCAAAGCCTTCACTCATATACAGATGAATGGTGTCTTACAGAGACAGACATCCAGCTCCATCTGTATTTTAATGGAGATCAAAGCCTTGGACTAAATTAAGGTTGAATTTCTGTCATCAGCCTGGGAGCAATGAGTGGGTGCTTAGAGATTCCCAATTACCCTGCAGTAGCTTACCTACTTGTCCCTCCACTGTAGTCGTAAGCCCTAGTTTCTCCTGAAAATGTTAATTGCAAGCACTTTAAATTCTAAATTAATCTGGAGCATCAGCTTGAGTGGGTTTTCATGGTTTTCTAAGTCTTTTGCTGGACTGGCTTCATAAATAGTGACCATCTCCCATTTCTAACATAGTCAGTTCTGTTTTACCCAGAGCTGGGCTTGGCAATAAAAAGAATGATTGTACTGGACAGAGAATGTATCAATACTGTTTCCATTTGGCAGTTCTCCCTTTAGCCGTACTCAAGATTTCAGCTGCCTCTGCAGAGTACTAGAAAGTGATATGCTTATTAGAAAACTTTATTAATCCAAGTAGAGTGCTATTTGGCAGTTAGATTCTAATAAGGATGAGAAGCTAAATTTAATTCAAAGCTGAAACGTCAGCAAATTATACTGGCCTACCTTCTCTAAAGTGTGCTAGCTTGGGCATTCCTGATTTCCAGATAGTT
Source organism: Capricornis sumatraensis (assembly GCF_032405125.1). Taxonomy (NCBI): domain Eukaryota; kingdom Metazoa; phylum Chordata; class Mammalia; order Artiodactyla; family Bovidae; genus Capricornis; species Capricornis sumatraensis. Next base: position 138,288,031 of record NC_091071.1, read on the forward strand.
TCACCTGGAAGCATGCATGCTATATTTAGCATGAAATAGCACGGAAAAGGTTTCCAATAACATCGTTTCAGCACACATAAGTTCCACTCGCAGTAACAAGCCATGTGCATCACCATTTGGCTAGTGCATTCCCATCACCCATTCCTTATGGGAATGGATGGCACCGAGACATTATAGCAATACCTGGCTGCAAATAGGAGGCCGTGAAAACATGATGCAGTGCAGAAAACTTCAAAACCTGTAGAAATTTCTTTAAACGGTGAGCTGTCTGCGCCATACCTAGAAATGGCCCAAAAAAAAGTTTGTACCAAACCACTGGGGATGTACTCACAGTATTTCACTTATGAACCAGGGAAGGAAAAAGACAAAAAGGAAATCATTTTCAAAGCAGCAGTTAACGGGTCACTGAGTCATTGTGGCCCTACCCCCTCCTCCATACACCCTGAACCCCAGGAACAGACCCTTACTCACCCTTATATAGCACCAATGTTTCCTCCCTTTTTCTTCCCACTTGTCATTGTCCATTTTCTTAAATCACTTTCTTGTTTTCAATTCCCGTAAAATTTTGTTTGAATATGTCCTAGATGAGGACAGTGTCACAGGTTCTGCAGAATACCTAGAATGATTAAACTCCACACATTGCTTAGCTGCTCGTGGTTGGGGATTAAATAAAGGTTTATGCTCTATAAAACATGAATAACCATAATGCCCCAAAGACTTCCACCTTTCCTCACTTGGACTTCTGCAACAATCTCTATTCTGTCCTCTACCAAAAAGCTGGAATTGTCTTCTAAATATTTAAATTAGATCATGTTTCTTCCTGCTTTAACATCTTCTAACATGGTCTCAGGGTAAAATCCAAAGATCTTAACAGGCTCTGCAAGGCATCTGTGGTCTGCCTTGCCTGCCTAAATGACCTTATTACTTACCTCTATTGTTTGGACATTAAGCTCAAACCATACTTTCTTTAGCTCATCACTTTAACTTCCTGTAAATCAAATCCCTTATGATTATACAGTGGAAGTGAGAAATAGATTTAAGGGCCTAGATCTGATAAATAGAGTGCCTGATGAACTATGGAATGAGGTTCGTGACATTGTACAGGGGACAGGGATCAAGACCATCCCCATGGAAAAGAAATGCAAAAAAGCAAAATGGCTGTCTGGGGAGGCCTTACAAATAGCTGTGAAAAGAAAAGAAGTGAAAAGCAAAGGAGAAAGGGAAAGCATCTGAATGCAGAGTTCCAAAAAATAGCAAGAAGAGATAAGAAAGCCTTCTTCAGTGATCAATGCAAAGAAATAGAGGAAAACAACAGAATGGGAATGACTAGAGATCTCTTCAAGAAAAATAGAGATGCCAAGGGAGCATTTCATGCAAAGATGGGCTTGGTAAAGGACAGAAATGGTATGGACCTAACAGAAGCAGAAGATATTAAGAAGAGGTGGCAAGAATACACCGAAGAACTGTACAAAAAAGATCTTCACGACCCAGATAATCACAATGGTGTGATCACTCATCTAGAGCCAGACATCCTGGAATGTGAAGTCAAGTGGGCCTTAGAAAGCATCACTACGAACAAAGCTAGTGGAGGTGATGAAATTCCAGTGGAACTATTTCAAATCCTGAAAGATGATGCTGTGAAAGTGCTGCACTCAATATGCCAGCAAATTTGGAAAACTCACAGTGGCCACAGGACTGGAAAAGGTCCGTTTTCATTCCAATCCCAAAGAAAGGCAGTGCCAAAGAATGCTCAAACTACCACACAATTGCACTTATCTCACATGCTGGTTAAGTAATGCTCAAAATTCTCCAAGCCAGGCTTCAGCAATACATGAACCGTGAACTCCCTGATGTTCAAGCTGGATTTAGAAAAGGCAGAGGAACCAGAGATCAAATTGCCAACATCCGCTGGATCATGGAAAAAGCAACAGAGTTCCAGAAAAACATCTATTTCTGCTTTATTGACTAAGCCAAAGCCTTTGACTGTGTGGATCACAATAAACTGTGGAAAATTCTTCAAGAGATGGGAATACCAGACCACCTGACCTGCCTTTGAGAAATCTGTATGCAGATCAGGAAGCAGCAGTTAGAACTGGACATGGAACAACAGACTGGTTCCAAATAGGAAAAGGAGTACATCAAGGCTATATATTGTCACCCTGCTTATTTAACTTCTATGCAGAGTACATCATGAGAAACGCTGGACTGGAAGAAACAAGCGGGAATCAAGATTGCCGGGAGAAATATCAATAACCTCAGATATGCAGATGACACCACCCTTATGGCAGAAAGTGAAGAGGAACTAAAAAGCCTCTTGATGAAGGTGAAAGAGGAAAGTGAAAAAGTTGGCTTAAAGCTCAACATTCAGAAAACGAAGATCATGGCATCTGGTCCCATCACTTCATGGGAAATAGATGGGGAAACAGTGGAAATAGTGCCAGACTTTATGTTTTTGGGCTCCAAAATCACTGCAGATGATGACTGCAGCCATGAAATTAAAAGACGCTTACTCCTTGGAAGAAAAGTTATGACCAACCTAGATAGCATATTCAAAAGCAGAGACATTACTTTGCCGACTAAGGTCCGTCTAGTCAAGGCTATGGTTTTTCCAGTAGTCATGTATGGATGTGAGAGTTGGACTGTGAAGAAGGCTGAGCACCGAAGAATTGATGCTTTTGAACTGTGGTATTGGAGAAGACTCTTGAGAGTGCCTTGGACTGCAAGGAGATCCAACCAGTCCATTCTAAAGGAGATCAGCCCTGGGATTTCTTTGGAAGGAATGATGCTAAAGCTGAAACTCCAGTGCTTTGGCCACCTCATGCAAAGAGTTGACTCATTGGAAAAGACTCTGATGCTGGGAGGGATTGGGGGCAGGAGGAGAAGGGGACGACAGAGGATGAGATGGCTGGATGGCATCACTGACTCGATGGATGTGAGTCTGAGTGAACTCCGGGAGTTGGTGATGGACAGGGAGGCCTGGCATGCTGCAATTCATGGGGTCGCAAAGAGTCAGACACAACTGAGCAACTGAACTGAACTGAAATCATCACAGTCATTCCCTCCTTTGAGCTGGTTTCTCTTTCTAGAATGTTCTTCATAAAGGTGCTTCTGGATAGTTCCTTCTTATGATGCAGAGTTTAGCTTAAAAGACAGAGGTCTTTCTTGACTACTCTGTCTTAGGCAGCCACCCAGTCACTCTCTTATCACCATACTGTATTTTAAGGGTCTGGGTGGCAGTTAGCATTGCTTGATATCTTTTTCCCTGGTTGGTGTATTGTCTTACCCACCTGCTAGAACATGAGGTCACACAATCGTGTGTCTTGTACTCCCCCCTATATTCCCAAGGCCTAGAATCATTGCAGTGAATAGTAGGTGCTCAGTAAATATCTGCTGACTAAAGATAAGAACCTTAAAGAATTTCACAAGTGGAGAATCATTCCTTTAGCTAGAGTCCCTGGCTGGAAAGACAGCTGCAGACAGGACATGGAAGGTCCCTGCTCTCACACATCTGGTATTCTTGTGGAGGTCAGCAGAAGAGAAAAGTGAACAAGTACACAGTGAAGATGTGCTCACAGAATGATCAGTGCATAGAGGAAACAGCAGGCGGACTGGAAGGGAGGGACTTGAAGGGTCTAAAGATGAGGTGGCAAGAGAAGGCCCCCTGATAAGGGAAAACATGCCTGGAAACACTCGAGGCGGACAGTTTCAGGCAGGAAGAACAGCAGGTACAGATTCCCGGGGCTGTGACAAGCTTAGGCTGTGCGAGGAACAGGGGAGAGTAAGAAAGAAGCTTCCTGGCACAGTAGAGAATGGTCAGGAAGAGGTGCAGAGGGAAACGGGGAAAATTGGGGGGATCGAGACCCCTTGAGAATTATCTGCCCATAATTACAAGGCAGTGGGTATTTTAAAAGTAAAGATGGATATCATCTTAATTATATTGTTTAGATATAAGGGGAAAAAATTACAGGTAAAGAGGTGGTGTGGACAAAGGCATGGAGGAGGGGTGTGGGTGAGAACTGAGGATAGGCTTAGGGAACAGTTAAAGTTTCACAGGAAACGAGACTGCAGGTGAGGCTGGAGACAGGGGCGGAGCAAAGGGAAGGGAGCCAAGAGGCTTTTAGAGCCGGAGAGTTACGTGAGCCAAGCCATACTTTAGGAAGGCCCATCTGGCAACACATTAAAGAGGGGTTAGGGTGGAGAGACAAGTTACAAAGCTGCTATCACGGTCTGAGCAGTGGGTGTGTGAACTAGGCTTGTGAAAGAAAAAAATGTATGAAGGAATAGTGCTAGAGGCAATTGGTTAGGACCCACTGTATGTAGAATCTGAGGGAGAAAAGACATCAACAATAACAGAAAATATGATTGACAACGGCAGTAGCAGCTTTTTAAATTCTTATTATGTGCCAGGCACTATTCTAACTGCTTTAATGTGGGTGGTTGTTTTTTTTTTTTCCTTTCTTTTTTGGCCACACTGCGTGGCATGTGGGATCTTAGTTCCATGACCAGGGGTGGAACTCACGTCACCTGCCTTGGAAGTGTAGAGTCTTAACCACTGGACTGCCAGGGAAGTCCCTATTCTAACTGCTTTAAATGCAGTAGCTCATTTAATCCTCAAAGCAATCCTCTGAAGTCTAATCATCATCATCCCCATTTCACAGATAGGTACTTCCCCCAAGTAGGGAGGAGGGGAGTGGCAGAACCAGGGTCTGAACCCAAGTAGTCTGGCTCCAGAGCCTATACTCTGAATGCTAATCATTGTGTTAAGTCTTGATGAACATGGAAAAGCAGTGAAATAGCCAGGAAGATAGGAGAGAAAGTAGATTTCAGGAAAGAGATGAGGAAATTGTTTCTGAACAAGTGGAATAATAAGGTGTTGGTACATTTTAGGTGCAGATGAAGAGCAAGGGATGAGCATGGTCCTTGGAGCTCTTGTGAGCTGTCCCAGGCAGAGATGGGTGTCTTCATGGGTGTTGAAGACTTGCCCCATCTGCTCACTCCGGTACTTGTTGAATGGATGGATGGATAAATGAATGACCATGAAAAGGAATATGTTAGAGTCCTGGGAATGAAATGTCCCCAGGAGTGAAAAGTATGGACAAGAAACAGAACCTTAAAGGAAGCTCATGTTTAGAGAACAGGGGCAGGGGCAGTAAAGGAAACCAACTGTGAGACTGAGGAAGTAGGAAGAAACAAGGAGGAGAGACTCACAAGGAAATTGCTGCCCAGTGTCTAGCCCTGTAGAGGCCAGGGTTTGCTGAGCCTCCAGAGGACAGCTTTAAGAGCAATGAGGATGCAAGCCAGATTGTCATCTAGCCAAGAGAGGACAGCAGATGAAGAAACGAGACAACAGGTGATTCCTTTGTAGAGTTTGATGAAAGGGGGGCAAGAGAGTCAGAAGACAACAGCTTGAGGGCAGAAGAAGGGCTCCTGGATGGTAATGATTCACAAAGGTCCTAAAACTGTTCCCAAGAGAAGAGAATGAGGAGCAGGGTCTCCTGGGCCTCAGCAAGGGTGTGTATGTTTATCGCTGTAGGCGAGCAGCAGAAGCCCAGTCTGCACAACAGCAGGGTTACCTCAAGCCTTAGACACCACTTGATTCGAGGCCATGCCCTGGCAGAAACGCTCCCTGGGTGGATACATGGGAGAATCGTTAGTTGGACTCATTTGGTGACACCCTCATTTAGAGGTGGGTAGGAAGTATTGACGTCAACATGCTGCTGATTTTATAGAGAAGCAAGAGTTATTTCCCCACTGACAAGAATTTGTGGCACTCAGCATCTGTTTAAAAAAAAAGAAAAGATTGCCCCACCCCCTTCTTCAGACTTCTCTGTACTTGCATCTGTCTTGCCAGCTGTGAGCTGCTGAATTCCAGGGTGCAAAACCAAGGGAGACAAGTGGGAGGGGCATAAAATAATGATTACATGCTACTTCAGTATAAATCTGGGTTTATTGTGTATTCCTGGGCACATGCCGTCAAATTCAAGTGTGTGCCTCTCTTTCAATATCTGTCTGTAAACCTTGATGGTATTAAGCATATGTTTTAATAAATATTTTGTTTGCTGTATTTCATTAATATTCATAGGGAGTGGAGCACTTTGGGTTTTGTGATTTCTAATAAACATTGATGGTGTTACTAGTTTGTACTGAGCATTCAGTATGCTCCATCAAAATGGCAGCTCTAATTAGGTTCCTTGAATTAGCTAATGGATTTTGAGAAAGATAGCTTAGAAAGCTCTTACAGCTGTCCAAGATACTCCTGCCATGGCAGAAAGACAAAAAGCCCCTGGAAGCTACAGACTTCAGAGCTTTAGAAATGCAGCTGACAGTTAAAAAGATAAATTACATTCATATTTTTCCACTGAACGTCCTAATACTGAATTAATGTTATTCCTGTAGTGAGCATCCATTAAGAAGCTCATTTTATTATAAGGATGCATTTTGACCAGTAGCTCTTTTTCTTTGGCTCCTCCTCTCTCCCCACCCGCCTGTTTCTCCCTCCAATTCCCCAGATAGATTGGACACAGTATGAAAAAGCTTCTTTGAAGAAGAGGAAATAATTTCCCTCTTTTTGTAGGTTATAAATTTAGAAACTCTCTTAGATATATAGTAAACATTCAGTTTAAGAAATGTCAAAGTAAGTAGTACTTAAAGAACTAATATATTGATTCAATTCGAGCCTTGTGGCTTATATTTTATGTAGAACTTGGGGTGGGGGATGGCTTCTAGCTAGTGGACTTGTTTACACTTGGGTAAAATGTGATTTTTGTTGTAAAATAGGAATATCTCAAAAACAGTGTGATGCTTTCTCTTTTCATCTTGCTGTGGGATCACAAAATAATGCAATGCCACTCAACGTGTTCTTCACTTTTCCTTCCTAAGAACGAGTTTCTTTAGCAAATGATGAACTGATAATATCTGAATGACTGTACCTAATATGTCTGCAAATAGAGAGAAAAAAAAATAGTTCTTAGTGGAATGGAGAGTAATAAAGTTCATGACAAATAGCAGAATGCAGGAACACAGTCACCCTCAGGCTCCTTTGAGCTAGATATGTGAGTACTCATTAATTCTATAACTGTGTTCACATAATGTTTGGCTCTTATTTGTCCACTTAGAAAACTAATACCTGTTACTTTTTAATCTGAAAGGTTACAGCTCTCTAGATACCTGGTAAATCCTTTAGGGGAATGTTTCCTGGGTCGTTAACTCTCAACCATCCAATTTCTGTTTTCCCCATTTAAGTCTTTGCAGTGCCTCTGTTTTTCTAAGTCCTGCCTGGCTTTGGCCTTTTTTCTGCTCATTAGTACCTTGACCAAACAAGGGGCTAGGCAAAGAAAAGAATCAAGTCAATTAATTGGAGGATTGTTTACAGCTCTGGGAAAATACTTTTGGGAAGGAAACTTAAGTTGTTGGTTTAAATAAGAGTTTTCAAAATCATCCCCAGTGTCTTATTTTCTGTGCTCTTCCAAACCTATTTCTATGCATAACTGAGAACCAATTTAAATGCTGTTGCTAATAAAGCTGTTGGAAATAGGGAAGAAATGAAAGTGTTTATGTAACGTATAAATTACAGATCAGACAGCTTGTTTTGCCTTGGTATGATAAAAATAAAAAGGAAAAGCCTTTATGTATGAAGTGCCAAAAAAAGAAATATTCACTTCTTCCCCACACATGACTTCACCATGATGAATAAAAGGCATAATTGACATCATGTTTATTGAAAAAAACAGCAACTGTCATACTGTCAAGAGGCTACTGAAAGCTGGAAGAAGGCATGTTGTTTATTCATTTTCACTGTGGATTATTTATAAAGTTCAATTGTCAGCATCAGCCTCATGCCTAATTTTCCCTCTTCTTGGATAGCCTGTGATTCATTCACTTTTCAGATCAAGAAGACAGCTACAAATTGCTCCAGGGCAGGTATTCGGGCACCACTGTTACCTTGCCTGAATGGAGCAATGGCTGTTTATTCATTGAGCTTCTGTGACTACTTTCCGTAAAGTGCCAATGAAAAGAAAAGTCATTGTCAACCCATAATGGGTTGGTTTCATTTGCTTTGTTTTATTTTTTCACTTTTTGCCCTCTGATTTGGCAGCCAATGCTCTGCTCCTAAAGGGAAGTTTATCACTTATTAAAATGCATCATGCTTCAGCACCAGTTAATGTTACTGGTTAACCAAGAGCTCTAGTTATAGAAAACATTCAGTTTTCAAATTGAAGTTCTCACTGTCGCACTGCCTCTAACTAAAGTGCAGTTACAGTATTCAACAAGCGGGGAAACAAAAATAGAAGGTGACTTTTGCCAATGGTTGGGTCAACCATTTAGCTTGAACTGTACACGTATCCAAGAAATCATTGAATATGGTGCAAGACAGTCCCATAGAGGTCAGCTGGTTCATTTCATTGCCTATGATATGTGGGAAGAGAAGGGTCTTTTTATAAAAGATAGTTATTCATTGACTTCTATATTGGCTGCATTGAGTCTTAGTTACCGCACAGAGTCTTCCTTGTGATGCATGGACCTCTCTCCATTTGTGGCTCATAGGCTCTAGAACACATGGGCTCTGTAGTTCGTGGCACACGGGCTCAGTATTTGCAGGACACAGGCTCAATTTCTCTGCCACATGTGAGATCCTAATTTCCCAACCAGGGATCGAACCTGCATCTCCTGCATTGGAAGGCAGATTCTTAACCACTGGACCACCGAGGAAGTCACATGGGTCTTATAGAGTTATCATGATATAAAGAATAACCCTGGAGCTGCTCTACCCAGTGTGAAATCGGCCCAGGATTCCACCTCATCTTCCCTTTTTGCAAGATTGGCACATGGAGCTATTCAAGTCCTACCAGCTTTACTTCCCAGAATGCTTCCATCCACTCCCACACTTCTGCCATGCCTGACCATCAGCCCTTTTATGTTTCTACCACTTAGCATCTGATGCTCCTTCCACTGGCATGCCCGGTACCCTCTCCTTGCTCTCCTTTTCTCCTTGAGGCCTTTCCTAGCCTCCCCAAGCATAGTTAGCACCCTCTCCTCTGAGCTGCTGCAGGACTTCATTATGCTTCATGATACTTCTTCATAATAATTGCTACGTTGCCCAGCAATTATTTATTTATATTTCCATCTCCTTCCATAAGACTGAAATCTCTGAGGGTTAGTTCTGGGTCTTAATCACCTTTACATTACCAGGGCCTGGGACATGGCAATATTTAAAAATAAATAAAAGCATAAATAAATGTACACAGCTGAAAACATTCAGAAGGTTATTGAAAAACTTTTATGAAAGCAGTTGATGGTCTAAGTTTGATACCAGCTTATTACTATCTAGTCTGTTCTACAAAGAAAGTCACCATTCTCCTAGAAAAGATGTAGAAGCCTGGACATCTTTTAAAAACAACTGAAACAATCCCTAGGAGATGATACTATAAACTGTCTCTATCCTGTAAATCCCTGATGTCAGAAGGTCAGCATGAGGTTACAGGGTCACCAGTGCTCACTTTACACCCAGGGAAATGAAGGCTGTGGGGTAGTCTTAGATTTGACACGCGTTGAGACCTAGTAAATAATTAACTTTTTATGTGGCTCTTTGGAGTTGAGAACCTGTTTGGATTGGATCATTATTATAACCCTATTTAAAACTGCAAGAGAGCTCAGCATTTGTGCATATATGTGTAGAAGAAACAAAAGGAATCAAAGCATGTTCTTACTAAATTCTTGGGCTGAATAACGCTAATCACATCAGAACACTGCATATAGAATTCTATGGTTGTGAGATAATTTGATTTAACATGTGTGATAATTAAAGTCTGGCCCATGCATCGCTTCTGGGTGTCTGGACAGTTTATTGTACATCCCTTCCCTTCAATGGGTATGGAGGTAAGAACTAGTTTACATAGCCTACGTATTTAGAACACTTTGACTCGACAAACATTTAGTATTGAGTTCCTAATCAAAATCTTTAGCTTCTTCCAATTGAAAAACTTGTCCTTTTTTCATGAATATTTTTTCTCTTTCTCATGTTATTTTCCCATCCTCCTCCCTTTCCATTGGAAGGCCAAAAAAAAGTCTTATGGGAGGAAAAGTTTACTCTACTGACTTTAATCTACTGACTTTTTTTTTTTGCTAATCTACTGATATTTGATTAGCATCGGCTACCATAGTCTACCTTGACAGATATATTCCTTTAAATTAAAAAAAAAAAAAACCCACCATCCATGCACTAACTCATTTAGAGTCTCCTTTTTTCCTTTACATTGTGTAGTCAATTCGACCTTATTTCCTTATTGTGTAAAATAAAGACCTAGGTGTCCAGCTGTTGGGAATCAGTGGTCTTTGATGGCCTTCCCTGGTCCCTTGGGAGAAGACAGAGCTTCTATGTTTCCTCTGAGGAAGAGGGAATTTCACGGAGGCCTAGGAAATTCCCAAGGTTTTATAGCCTGCAGCCCACACAGGCTTATTTTTCCCAGAATTGACCCTGAAAGTTTAATCCACATCTAAATGTCAGATATGTATTTCTGAAATTCAAGCTGTGTTTGATTTAAGCCTAGAGGATAATAATTTTATCTCACAAGTCCTGCAGTTGTTGGTGAGAACTTCTTTGAGAAGGTGTGTGTATGTCTGTGTGTGTAAGATATTATTAATGTGTGCATGATATCATCAAAATAATACACATTTTGTAGGTTTCTTCCATTTATCTTTTTGTCCCTGTTTTCCTCATTTTATTTTGAGCCATAAACTCTTTGAGAAAACTTATAAAGTTCCAAGTGGAATCATGTCTTAAGGTTAAGTTTCTGAAGCATCATGTGAGGCAAAAGTTGTGTACAGTCTCCATCCATGAGATTTTCCAGGCAGGAATACTCGAGTGGGTTGCCATTTCCTTCTCTAGAGGATCTTCCCGACCCAGGGATCGAACCCGGGTCTACCGCATTGCGGGCAGACGCTTTACTGTCTGAGCCACCAGGGAAGCCCTGAAAAACACTTTAGGGGGATGCTATAACCCAGGTGGCTCAGTGGTGAAGAATCCTCCAGCCAATGCAGGAGATGCAGGAAAGGTGGATTCGACCCCTCGGTTGGGAAAATCCTTTAGAGGAGGAAATGGCAACCCACTCCAGTATTCTTGCCTGAAAAATGCCACGGACAGAGGAGCCTGGTGGGCTGCAGTCCATGGGGTCGCAAAGAGTTGGACACAGTTGATTGACTGGATGCGTGTGCATGCAGGACCTACCTATGATCTCTCACTAAACCCACACAACATTCATTCTTTTAGAGCAGCATCAACTGGTTATTCCCTTGTTTGAGCACCAGCTGAAGTAGCTGGTTTGCATTTCAGTGGCCATGTTGTACAAGTACTCACAGCATGAAACACTGGGATCATGTTCAGCACAGTGTAAAGCCTATATTATGAGAGGCACTTAGGAACTGCCCCAACCAAGGGAAACTGACTCAGCTCGTGTCCAGGGGCCTACACTCATTACATGGAATGGCCAGTGGAAACACTGTCACTACTTAAATTGCTATTTTCCCCCAAGCCCCCATTTTTGTCTAAGCTCAAATATTGAAGTGTCACTTAAAGGCAGTTGTGATGCAGTGTTGCTATACTTCAGCCATGTAAGAACAACTGTAACATGAATTACAGGGTTTGTTTATCATCTTTAACAGAAGACACAGAGAATACACAGTTTCAAATTGGTATAAATCTATTTTTCTTTGCATCTATGTATGCTCGGTTAGCAAAGATGTAGAATAGAAATGAAGGGCTAATTTTGCTGCCAGCCAGTGTGAACTTTTCAACTATATTTAAAAATCCTCCTTTAAGAAACAAAAATTACTATGTGAAACATTTGATAAATTCTTTTGATGACCCCCACATACTTTGCATTGTTAATAAAATTGGCACAGTGTCTCAAGACAGTATGTATCATATGCTTATACGAAACTTTGAATGTGCCCAATATTTGCGTAAATTACTTAAGGCTCAAAACTACTGTACTGCATTAGAGATATTAGAATACTATTCAACATATGAATAACTCAAATGGATATTTTATGACTAATGGCAAAACTAGCTTCTGAAATTTGAATGCAGCCAGGAGGTCAGTGCACAGTATCAGAATAATGCAGTTATGTGTTACAGGCTTATAATGGTGAGTTGAAGCCTTGAATAATAACTCGTGTGTTGTTGAATTGTGAATAACACTGTCAGTATCACTCCTAAGAAATTTCTACCTTCTCTGGAAATGGAGACAGAGCAGCAGAATGTTCTGATTAGGGAATGGCCTCACACTGTCTCAGGTGATAAAGAGCAAAGGTAGAGCAAAGCCTTTTTATCAGAAGAGGAGATGACACTGATCTGGTGAGAATCTCCATCACAGCAATCAGTCACATAGGAGAAAGTTGCCCTTCATGCATCAGTGAGATTACTTTTCAGTGGTAAATCGAGGCCATGGTATGAGTGGGAATGCTTGCCGTTATGCAATCAAAAGTGTCAGGGGAAAGGGGACCTTCTTTTTCCCTCTAAGACTTGATTCATTGGGGTCAAAGTCCATTCAAGGGTTAAGATTTCCAGGACCAATCTTCTAGCTAGAAAAGTCAGAGGGTCAGTTGACTGAGCTAGGGCTGGAAATACCAAGATAAGGATCTCAAAGGGAGCAGATGCTTAAAGCAGGAAACATGTGGAGAAAGGCAAAAGGTCGGACTCAGGTTGCCATGACAAAGTCAGGAGCCCAGGTAAGCCAAGTCACGTTGTCAGATTATGGTGTCTGGGTCAGAATGCCACTGGCAGCTCAGGATGGCTCAGGGAAGAACCACATTCAGAATTGTAGGCTGAGCTAACACATACTTGTGCTTTGTGGGGTTCGTCCTTCCTTATGACCCTAACTTACATATTGACCTCTCTGGACCAGTTTCTTAGCTTCCTCACAGTAGCCTGATGTAACGAGTAATTTTGTTGAACGCTTAGAAATTTATACCATTAACACGCTTTTCAAAGTAATGTATTAGCATAGAATATAGCTTTTTTCCCCTCAGTTTATGCCACCAGTTTTTCATGTGACATTATATCATCTCTTAAGATATGTAATAAGCATTTCTTTACCTACTAGTAAGAAGTATAATGTCAGAGAGAATTGACAAAAGTAGTTCTAGAAATAAAGAGAGATTCTAAATGTGAAAATTTGTTTCATCTGTTACTATATTCACTCTTTCTAAAAACTCATAGTCTTAATATAGGAAGTCATAGGGAGTCATTGTAACCAAACTAATTGTTTTAATTAACAAAGTAACTGAAATATAGGTATTAACTGTCCATATGAAGAAAGTCATAGTCTTATTATTTGGGGAAATTATTTTAATCGAAAATAATTGGGAAGGGGGGTCACCATCATAGCAGTGATGCATTGGGAAAGAAATTAGAAAAATTCCCAAGTGTTCTTCATGGCTAGTCAGTTATATATTCCAAAATTTCACTGGGCTAAACCACAAAAAATCTTGTCAATATACCTTTGGAAAAAATAGATATTCTTTGTACAAAATTAGGAACAAGAAGGTAATTTATATAATTATAATTTTCACTGAATAGTCACACTGGATAATTTTCAGAGCTGTCCAGTATGAAAACACCATTTAAAGAATCTTATAGAATTTAGCCCCATGAAAAGCCATTATTTATTATTAAATCTCATTTAGCACATATGGACACACTATATAAATGCATTTGCATTATGGAATGTTGAATCTGTAGAGTGTTAGTGCCATTGGGCTATGGTTTCTATAAGTCTTCAAAATGCTTTTGAATTAATGATCCTGAGTACATTTCTAAGAATCTCTCAAAGTTTTTATTTGACAGAAATCTTTATCACCAACAGAAAATCAGTTACAGTTGTGTCTATGACTGCCTTCAGCTGAATATTCTTTTACAGAACCTAGTCTGGGATCTGAAGTATAATTAGTAAGGGAAGACTGCATATAGATAGTTAGATTTCATTATATTCATGTTATCAAGAGTGTGAATACCACAGAATCTCAGGTATTTGAGAGCTGTGTTCCCACTTTGGAAAAGTATGCCCTGTTTTCTCAGAACTGTGGTACTGCTATATTTGAGGTTTTAGATTATATTGATTCTTTAGGTCCTTAAATGCAAAAAGATAAAGCAAACAATCCTTCCCATTAGGGGGAAAAAAAGAAAAACAGGAAAAGAATAGCATATTGTCATCACTCCATATCTTTCAAAAGGAGAAAATCTTTTTGAGAAAACCTTTAAAACTTCACACTTTTGTGAATATAGAAAGATGAACACCATGTTTACTTAATTTAAATATTTTATTGTTGTTCAGTTACTCAGTCATGTCGTACTCTTTGCAGCCCCATGGACAGCAGCATACCAGGCTTCCCTGTCCTTCACTATCTCCCAAAGTTTGCTCAGACTCATTGAGTCGATGATCCATCCAACCGTCTCATCCTCTGTTGCCCCTCTTCTCATCCTACCTTCAGTCTTTCCCAGAATCAGGGTCTTTTTCAATCACAATAACGTTTTTACAGTAACATCATAAAAAAAGTGAATAATCAAATCCCAAACTTAAAAACAACCCCTATTCTACTGATTATTGTTGACATACATACATCTAATGCCAACAGTTTTATTCAGTGAATTTGTAAGGGTTAGCTCATCTAGGTAGAAATTTTCCTGTGAAGGTTCCATTATATAGAGACTGTTCTTAACTGCATCACTGAATCTCGACCCCAGGCTGGTACCTACTGACCAAAGGCAGACACCTCTCCTTAGCAATGAAGAACTACATGACTTGAGGTTATCTGAAAATGACATAGCTCTTTGGAATTAACTGTGTATATTTTAATCATAGTTAGGGTGCTGTATTTACTTGTATGCCTGCTGAGACATACACACAAAGTGTCAACAGTCAGACAATTCACAAGTCAGACAATGGTTCTCTGGCGGTGACCAGCTCCCTCTCATTCAGCCCCCTCTCGTTCAGCCAGTGGTGAACATTACCAGCAGCAGCCCTGGCTGTTTGTCGGCCCTGGTCCTGATCCAGAGTTTCTTTCTCTTTCATGTGGATCTATGTCATATGTTGAGTCTCTTTTGCACCCCATTCAGCTTTATACCAGTTTCCCACGTAAGCCTGTTAGAGATGTAATGTTAATTACCCAGAAATCTCCGTCTGCAGTTGCTCTAGCATCGTTCTTTAATGAATACAGACTTCATTGCATGTATTCTATTACTTTAGCTGCTTCAATTTCTATTTTTATTGCAAAAATCTGTGCAAATAAAAGAATATCAAAAGGTATGGCTATAAATGTGCTCTGTGAACTTCCCTCTGCCTTGAAATGCAACGGCTGCTACAATATGCCTGCTGCATTTTAATGCCTTTCTCATGAGGCAACAAGGTAACACTGGCTTTGGAGTCACACACTCCCTGGTCCACCATTCACCAACTGCGCTACTTATTTGAGCCTCAGTGTACTCATCTGTGAAATGTCAATGTCATCCTCACAAATCTGATTGGGGATAAAATGAGATGAAGTGTGTAAGGCATAAATATTATATTTAAGGAGCTTAATAAATGTTACTTTTCTCCAGCCTGTTGTAGTAATGGGAGGAGACTATGGCATGCACAAATGAACACTCATTTTAAAATGTTTTTCAATTGAGGTAATTATGAACTAGGAAGAATAAGGTTAGATTCCAGTGGAGCAGATAATGCCTGACTGTGATGTGTATTGCATTTGGGAATATATTACTATAGGTGACGATGAAGAAAATGACATGGTTTCTGAAATTCATTACAGCTTTAAAACTCTGTCCAGCTTTAAAGTGTTATAAGAAAAGCCTGTTTTACTATACATCTACTTTTAAAGGCATAGGCAGCATAATTTACAAGAAATCACTACAATATAAATCTGTTTTGTTATACTGCTTGAGTTAATTTAAAATAAAATTTCAGCACATTGAAAGTGCAGGAGTGGCATTGATCACCTACATATGTATATAGCTATAATAGGAACTTTTTTGTTAAGAATGACTGACTAACCTCTACCTTATCCAGTGAACAAATAATACAGCAAGCCTAAATTTTCTAACTAGCAACCTGGAGATGGGATTACTGATACTTTACCAGACTTTATATAGTTGCAAGAGTAGGTGAGTAACATCATAAGCTGATATCACTTCTGAAGCTGTCAGACAAAATTCTTAGGATCTCTACTACTGAGTTCCATAAAGCCAGGAAAATAGAAGTTAACATGTAAATAGAGGAAGGAAAAACAGGAGTCCTCAGAAAGTAAGTCCTCAAAGCTAGGCTTAGCTTTCATTCTGGTCCAATATGTTGTTAGAGGACCCAGTCTTTAAGATACTAATTAGATGAAGGAGGAGACACAGGTTGGAAGGTATTAAGCAATGGTAGAAAGAGCCTTCTTTAAAGTCAGACCTTATATATCTATTAGTCATGAGCCTCAGATTTCTCGTGTCTATGGAACAGAACCATAAAAGTTATCTTTATTCTTCTGTGATTTTGAAATATTTACAGCACCTGTTAACACAACTATATAACTCAAGTGCCAGCTCCTATAGATGGTAATAGCTTTCTAAAGTTCTGGGTTAAGAAAGATTCTAAGACCATGTCTAGGATTATGGGGAAGGAATGCTATAATTGATTAATGATGTCTGTTCTGAGCAGAATTGATAGTAAGTGAACGTCTGTATCAATATATTTTCTATACAATGTCCCATAAATTACAATTATTATGATTACTGCTTCTCTTATGACAAAGGCATTTTTATGTTCCTCGGATTTCTACCTCTTCAACACAAAATGGAATCAATTAACTGCTTTGGGTACAATAGCTGTGTATATCATTTTTATTGATTTGATGGTAAACTTGTGTGTATTATCTGCAGAGAAGAGCTGAAAGATAAAATCAGAATTTACTATTCCTCATTTTATTATATAAACCAA